>NC_139347.1:185081013-186281013 GCF_055883805.1 Amblyomma maculatum
AACTGGCAACCCACCATCCAGTAACAGCCAGCAGCACAACACAGGGACGTTAGACTTGTTCGCGGGATCAAATGTTCTATATTACGACGTGGCCTTATGTTTTTTGGCATTTGAAGCTAGAAAAAATACGGAAGTGCCCTGCCAGCTTCAGACGAATTAATATGTTTTATACAAGCAGCTACCACAAATAGCTATAATTTACTTTATAACTTACAGTAAACATGCCGAAAGTCCATCTAACGTTATTGTGCGAGCGGTGATAATTGCATAAGCATCCGGTCCTGCCTGTTTTCATTGTTGGTTACAGCGCAATCAGAAAAGAGCGACTAAAGGTGAACCCAGGGGCATTGCAACCGTTTCATCAGTTTGTATGCATAAGGCATAGAGTACTCGTATTATTCCAGTGAAGTTGTGGCACCACGCATGAATGGTCTGATATTTAAAGAAACCGCTCATTAAAAATTTCACTCGATGACATCGATGCTCCGCCCCTGTTATTGAAGGTACCTTGAATGTGTGTGTGTGTGGGGGGGGGGGATTATACAACAGAATTCTGCTCTTTCTCGCATTGATTGGTAAAGCTTGTGATGAGCGTACACATTTTGGGCCTAATTACCGCACAAGAAGATTGTCAACGAACTTTGTTGCCGAACTGCGTGCGACAAAATCCAGCAAATCGGAGTCCAGATGCGACTCGTGATCATGTACTTACTGGAGCACGCTGCGACAAGCAACTTGACACCAATGGAGTCGTATTCTTTCTTCAGCTGCAGTAAACAACAAACAGCAAACATTATTGTGCATGAAGTTGATTTTCACTTTACCTGATCTCCTTTCTACATAGACAGGTGCTAAACGCTCCAGACCTCCTACCAGGCCTCTGACGCCGGTGGTACATAGACGAAAACGAAAGCTCTGAGGAGAAAGTTGCATGTTTCACAACACTAAAATCAATCTGCCACTAACTTCTATAACAGCGAGAAGTGTAATATCCGAGATATTCACAAGTTCGCCGATATTAAACTTTTAGTCGCCTCGAAATCTAACGTATTTCTTGCTTACGCATACTGCAAATAATGAAAGAAAATCATCCTTTGCAATTAACATTGTGTTTTTCATAAACAGTCTTCATTACAGAGTCCCCCGTACTGCTCTTGTTCCGTACATCAAGCTTTCATATTCTTAATTTAAATATATGAAAACGATATTATTTCAGGGGCTGGAAGTCGTAGATCCTGGAGATATGCGGTTAGTGACCACTTATTCCATCAATTTTTGAGTTCTTTTAATGCAAGAAGTGATGCTATATCCCATTCTTCAACGACGTTTCGAAAGCCTCTCAACAAGTTTACGGCTTGTGGTCGCATATACGTGGATGTATGAGTATCGACAAAGGCTACTTTTCTTTTCAAGTTAGGTTTGATTTGGTTTTGTTTGTGGAGTTTAACGTCCCAAAGTGGCTTAGGCTATGAGAGACGCTGTAGTGAAGGGTTTCGGAAGTTTCGACCACCTGGGGTTCTTTAACGTGCACTGGCATCGCACAGCACACAGGAGCCTTGTTTTTCTCCTGCATCGAAAAGTGGCTGCCGATGCCGGGATTCGATCCCGCATCATTGGACCCAGTTACTGGGCGCCTTAACCACTGCACCACCACAGCGGGATTTTCGAGCAAGGGTCCAGCAAAAGAAATGCATATAACCTCTCAAATTGACGTCACAAATACAAGCATTGTAAGCCTGTTTGAAAGGAATAAGGCGTTCCTTTAGAAACATAAAAAAAGATAAAACTCAACGAGTGGCACCCATAAGGGACTATTACCCAGTACTTTCAATCTGTAGTCCACTTTTAATATGTGATCGAATGTGACATAAATATTGTCACCAACACACATAGCGAGCAGTACAACAGCCGAGCTGGCCCTTTTTTATCAAGCGAAGCTCGAGAGAGACGAGGATCACGCTTAGCCACGTGCCAAGACATTCGGCCGCTTGGTGGCGCCAGATGATGGTGAGCGGTGTGGCATTGCCCCCCTTCCAAGAGGCATCGACCCGATGTCGCAAGCGTAGGGAAATAATAGAAAGGCTGACCAAGTTATACGGGATAGTCTCTGGCTCTCGTTTGGACCCTAAAATGGTTTAACGATTGTAATATGGCTACATTCAGATTTCGGTAATATGGCTATTTCAGATTTCGGCTGCCGAGAGGAGCGGACAATGGTTTGTGGTAGCACCTCATAGTGCATCGCGCTGAGGCGGCGGAGCACCTCGTAAGGTCCAAAGTAACGCCGCAGAAGCTTTTCAGAGCGCCCTCGCAACCGTATTGGGCTCCATACACAGACTTGATCGCCGGGCGCGTAAGTCACCTCTCGGTGTTGCAGGTTGTAGCGCTGGGCGGCGTGCACTTGTTGGTGTCGAATTCGCTGTCGGGCAAGCTGGCGTGCAGCTTCTGCGTCACGAATAAATTGGTCAGCCCCCACGACAGTGGAGGGAGCAGAATCTGGAAGAAGCATGGCATCCAGCATAGTCAAGGGTTCGCGTCTATGAACCAAATGAAATGGAGTGAAGCGTGTTCTTTCCTGGAGTGCAGTGTTGTATGCGAACGTGATGTACGGCAGAATTCGGTCCCAGTTTCCATGATCGTCGTCTACATAAATAGAAATCATATTGGCAATTGTTTTGTTTAGCCGCTCAGTCAGTCCATTAGTTTGAGGATGATAGGCTGTTGTCTTGCGGTGGGTGGTGCCACTGAGTCGAAGTACCTCACTCGGGAGTGCCGACGTAAACGAGGTTCCTTTGTCAGTTGAAAGGACTGTTGGCGCACCATGACGGAGTACAATGTTGTGTACGAAGAAATGCGCAACTTCCTCTGCGGTACCACGAGGAATGGCCTTGGTCTCACAGTAGCGGCTGAGGTAGTCAGTGGCAACCGCTATATACCTGTTACCCATGGAGGACTTCGGAAATGGGCCCAGTAAGTCCATGCCGACCTGTTGAAATGGGAATTTAGGGGGATCGATAGGCTGCAGGAGCCCAGCTGGTTTAATGGGTGGTGTCTTCCGCCGCTGGCACTCACGGCAGGTACGGTGCACAATGGCAGCTAGCCTGGGCCAGTACTACTTTCGGCGTATACGTGCCAATGTGCGAGAAAACCCTAGATGGCCGGAAGAAAGGTCATCGTTGCACGCACGAAGAACTTCGTCATGTAGCGTTTAGGTACTACAAGCAGATAAGCAGTCTCTGTTGGACCGTAGTTCTTCTTGTAGAGCACACCATCGCGCAGGCAAAATGACGACAGTCCGCGCCTGAAGAGCTGAGGAGATGACACGGTTCCTTCAAGGTATTCAATGAGGGGCAAAGTTCAGAGTCAGCCCGCTGCTTTCGGGATAAGGTGGATGTCGCGATAACACCGAGGAAAGCGGCATCGTCGTCGGAGCCGTCCGCGTGGCAGGGAGTATGGGCGCGGGACAGACAGTCAGCATCACTGTGTTTCTTGCCGGACTTGTGTGCGATAGTAACGTCAAATTCTTGAACCGAAGGCTCCACAGAGCAAGCCGACCCGATTGATCTTTCAGGTTTGCCAGCCAACACAGAGTGATGGTCGCTCACGACACGAAACGGACGACCGTACAAGTACGGACGAAATTTCATGACTACTCACACAACAGCGAGGCACTCCTTTTCGGTAGTTGAATAATTGACTTCGGAACGGGACAAAGTGCGACTGGCGTAAGCAATCACACGTTCTGCACCGTCCTGCCACTGAACAAGGACCGCACCGAGGCCAAGGTTACTGGCATCCGTTTGCAGTTCCGTGTCGGCCTCTTCGTCGAAGTGGCCAAGTACAGGCGTACATAGGAGACGGGACTTGAGTTCCGTGAAAGCTTTTTAATTCCTGGTCGGGGCCCCAAAAGGACGGCTCGGCGTCTTTTGTCAGGCGGGTCAGAGGCTCAGCGGTCTTGGAGAAATTGTTAACAAAGCGACGATAGTACGCGCAGAGGTCGAGAAATGGACGCAAGCTTCGTTTATATGCTGGTTTGGGGAATGAAGCGACAGCGGCCGTCTTCTCTGGGTCTGGGCTAACACCTCGAGCGCTGACAATGTGGCCGAGAAATTTCAGCTCGTTAAAAGCAAAGTGGCATTTTTCGGGTTTTAGAGAGAGACTGGCAGAACGGATGGCCTCGAAGACAGCGCGCAAACGTTTCCGGTGCTCGTCGAACGTGTCCGAGAAACTCACAACGTCGTGGAGATATACGAGGCATGACTGCCACTTCAGACCAGAGAGTACAGTGTCCATGATTCGGTGAAATGTGGCAGGGGCCGAACACAGGCCACATGGGAGCACTTTAAACTCATACGTTCCGGCGTAATAAAAGCGGCCTTCTCACGGTCTCGCTCGTCAACCTCTATTTGCCAATATCCACTGGCGAGGTCAAGTGACGAAAAGTAAGTGGCATGGCGAAGGCGATCGAGGGAATCGTCTATGCGCGGCAGGGGGTACACATCCTTTTTCGGGACGTTGTTGAGGCATCTGTAATCCACGCAGAACCTCAAGGTTCCATCCTTCTTCGCGACGAGGACAACAGGCGAAGACCAGGGGTTCGTCGACGATTGGATAACGTCGTCCTGGAGCATTTCTGTTACTTGGCGGCGGATGGCATCCTGTTCTTTTGAAGACACCCGTTAAGGACGCTTACATAGTGGATGTTGGTCATCGGCAACTATTATTCCGTGCTTCGTTAGTAACGTCTGTCAGACCTTGGAGTTTGATGCAAAACAATCACGGAACGAATTGACAAGATTCTCAATGCAGCGTTACTGACTGGGCAGGAGGTGCGGGTTCACATCAGTCTGAATGGCTGTAGGCGTCGCATTGTCGAGGTCTGACGTGTTGGACAAAGCGTACTGGCCTGTACATTCCCAAAGTTTTTCAAAATAAGCGATCGTCGTGTTCGCCGTCAAATGTTGGGGTTCACATGTGAAGTTTGTCACTAACATTTCGGCTTGGCCACGGACAAACTTGTCGAGTTAGAAGCAGTGACATGTTAGCTTCAGCAATGCCACGCGTGCCGGTGCTGTGATCACATTCGACTGTGACGAACTTGCTCGCACGAGGAGGGATCGTTATGTAGTAATCACAGACGCACAACATCGTTTTCCGCAAGTCCATGTTGCTGTTCATGTTGCTATCAACGGCTCGCTTAGTTGAAAACGATACCATGAGCTGCTCCCGAAGGTCTATAACAGCACCATACTCTTGAAGAAAATCCATGCCGAGAATCAGATCTTTGCAGCACTCTTGTAATACGGCAAATGTGCCAGTGAAAGTAAAACAGCGGATCTCTATGCGGCAAGTGCACATGCCAATTGGCGTCATCACACGACCTCCGGCGGTACGCATCATTGGCCCAGACCAAGGTGTCAGACACTTACGGAGTGCCGTGGCTAGCTGGCTGCTCATGACGGAGAAATCGGCGCCGGTATCCACAAGTGCGGTCACATCACAACTGTCGGCGGTTACAAAAATTTAGCCGGAAACAATGCGTTTCCAGCACGTCGGTAAGTTCATCGGATCGGATCGTCGCCGCGAGGGCCGTCGCGTCAAATCGTCGGGTCATCATCATCATCATCATCAGCCTGACTATACCCACTGCAGGGCGAAGGCCTCTCCCATATTTCTCCACTTAACCCGGTTTTGTGCTAGCTGCATCCACTTGACCCCTGCGAACTTCTTCGGGTGGAGGCTGTTTAATCTGAGACGTAGCGGCGGCCTCACCCCCGGATGTCGCCGTGTTTAGTTTTCCCGGTGAGGGGACGTGCCTCTGAATTGCCAAGAGGAGGAGTACCGACTGGGCGAAGCAAAACGCCTCGGAGATGACGATCGCGACTGCCGTTGTGGTGACGTTGGGTGCATCTCTTTAGCAGCCAGGTACTCCTCAATCTCCTGTGGTCTTTCGCCATAGCGGGGTCGAGGCGCGTTTGGTGGAAATCCTCTCAAGCATATTCTCCGGTATGGGCAATTGCGAAGAATGTGACCAGGTTCGCCGCAGTGACAACAGAGCGGCCGTCGGTTGGGCGTGCGCCACAAGTGCGCCTTGCTGATAGCGGGACGCTGGTATTGCTGCGGCTCGGCGGAGCGCCGATCTTGTTGCTGCTCGACTGGGCGCATGTAGCGAGGCGGTGGTCCGACAACGGGGCGGAATGGATCTTGCTCGGGGGCAGGCCGATGTAGGACTTCACTATAAGTCATGATGCATGGCTCCGGTTGTGGTGATGGTGGTGGCTGCACCGCTCGCCGGATTTCATCACGGATGACGTCCCCGGTAGAATAATTCTTTGCAGAGGGAGCATTCAAGTGGAGGTTTTGGAGCAATTCGCGGACAATGCTCCTCACAAGCTCCCGTAATGCCTCGTCCCTGGCTACTGGCACAGACGCGCAGCAGGGTGTGGCCGCTACGCTTGCCTGACGGCCGTATTGGGTACTCCGTTCCTGCAAGGAACGTTCCATGCTGGTAACTTCTCTCGCGAAATCTGCGACAGTTCTTGGGGGGTCGCGAATAAGGCCAGCGAACAGCTGCTCCTTCACTCCGCGCATGAGGTGCCGTACCTTCGTTGCCTCGGGCATGGTAGGGTCGGCCCGATTGAAAAGCCGCGTCATGTCCTCGACAAACATGGCCACACTCTCATTTGACTGTCGAGACCTTGAACGAATTACAATCACTGCGTTCTCTTTGCGCGCACTCGAGCTGAATGTTGTGAGCAACTCACGGCGAAAGGCGTGGTTTCAGAACCACGTCTTGGCCGAGCTTGCAGCGCGAAGTACACATGCATTAGCTTCCGCTCGTGGTCCCATTGGTTAAATGCAGCCACACGGTCAAAACTGGCCAACCAGTCTTCCACATCCTCTAACCGGTCACCATGAAATGATGGCGGTTATCGCGGTGCGAGAAGGAAGAACGGTGGGGCGTTGCTGGAAGACTGACTTGTCTGGCTGCTCGTCGTGGATGTCATGGTTCGTAGCAGGGTGGACAGTGGTTCGAACTCAGGTTGTAGGCCTCGGAGGCGACGGCTGGCTTTATGGACAGGAGTGGCTTCAACGCGTTGATGACCAGCATCACTGACGTCTTCGGGGGCAACGTACATGGGATCTTATTCTGCACAATCCGCCAAATGTCACCAACACACTTAGGAAGCAGCACAACAACCGAGCTGGCCCTTTTTTAATCAAACGAAGCTCGAGAGAGACGAGGATGACGCTTAGCCACGTGCCAAGACATTCGGCCACTTGGTGGTGCCAGAAAATAGTCAGCGGTGTGGCAATATTAATAAGGGGCGTTCCCGAGCGGTAAGAGTCCGAGTTCAACATCAGGAGCATTTCCAAAACACCAGAGCGCACAAACACAACAGCATCAGCTTCAGTGTCGTCGTCGTTCGAATCCAGCATTCAAAACATTATCTTCGTCTTCCGACATCTAGGCTACTACCCACATTAACACCCCCCCCCCCGGGGGGGGAGCAAGCAACGTTCTGGTGCTTGCTGTACCGATGAGTGGAAATAGTAGGGTTTTAGGCGAGGGACGTGAACAGTTTGTGTAGGTGGTGCAGTGCTACCCGGCGTGATAGACAGGGGCGCGATCTTGTACGCCACGCCACTAAGCTGCTCCAAGAAGCTGTAGGGACCCACGTAACTGGGCATGAGTTTCTCGCACAGTCCCACATGGCGGACCAGGAGCCAAAAAAGGACGAGGGGGCCAAGCAGATAGCGTACATCGCGATGGTGATTGTCGCAGCGATGTGTTTGGGCTGTTTGGAAAGTCCTCAGGCGATCCAAGCAATGTTTCGGGCGGCGTTGGCTCGTGCTGTGGAATTGGAAGCATATCTGCTCGCATGGTCTTCAGCAGGCAGCAAACTGTCGAAAGGGAGCAAAGGGTCGTGCCCAAAGAGGAGATAAAAGGGTGAGTAGCCGGAGGTATCTAGACGGGACAAATTGTGTGCAAATGTGACGAATGACAAATTGACGTCCCAGTCACGAGGGTGGTCTGAAACGTACATGGACAGCATTTCCGCAAGTATCCGGTTAGGATACTCGGTAAGCCCATTCGTTTGGGGATGATAGGCTGTCGTAAATTTGTGGCGGGTTGAGCATGACCGGAGAAAGTCGTCAACAACTTCAGAAATGAAGCACGGGCCTCGATCCCTAAGTAGTTGAAGGGGAGGACCATGAAGCGGGATGACGTCGTGAAGAAGGAAATCAGCGGCATAGGAGGCACAGCTTGTGTAATCAGTGGCGACTGCAATCCATCTGTTACCGGAAGTATATGTCGGAATAGGCCCAAGGAGGTCGAGACCGACGCGGCAAAACGGGTCAGGAGAAACTTCTGTTGGTTGAAGGCGACCACTGGTTTGAAGCTGCAGCTTCTTCCGTCGCTGGCACAGGTCACAGGCTGCAACGTAGCGGCGAACAGAGCGATAAAGGCCAGGCAAGAAAAACTGGCGGCGTATGCTATCATGCGTACGTGACCCCTTCAGGTGCCCTGTTGTAGGGGCGTTATGAAGTTGGGCCACAACATTAGAGCGGAGATGAGTCGAGACAGCGAGAAAAAGGTCCGCGCCATCTAGGCGCATGTTGCATCTGAACAATGTATCGTCACGCAGCACGAACAGAAGGATCGGAGTCGTCGGTGCGCAGCTGGCCGATAATGGGTTGTAGGGAGCGGTCAAGACTGTTTGGCTCCGATGGGCAGAAAGCTAGTGATGGACAACATGTCGTCAGCAGTACAGCCGAGTAATTCAGGGGGAATTACGAAATGGCGGGACAAACAGCCAGCGTCTTGATGAAAACGGCCTAATTTGTAGGCAATATCAAATGTGTACTCCTACAAGCGCAAGGCCCAGCTGCCTAAGCGCCCATTAGGGTCCTTAAGTGACGATAACCAACACACGGCATGGTGGTTTCTCGCTACGCGAAATGGCTGCCTAAACAAAGAAGGGCGGCATTTAATTAATGCCCAAACAAGCGCGAGGCATTCCCGCTCAGTAAATTAATAGTTGCGCTCAGATCGAGTTAGCAGGCGACTGGCATAGACAATTACACGGAAAACGCCATTCTGCAACTGGGCAAGAATAGCGCCAATGCCATGGCCACTGGCGTCGGTTAGAAGTTCTATAGGTGCCGAAGGGTTGAGTGGGTCAGGACAGATGGAGCAATGAGGATCGAATTCTGGAATTTTGTTGTAGTGAAAAATTTGCCACAAGGCATAAGTTGAGAAAGGGGAATTCGTGCGGGCATCTGGCCCCACCACAGTCACGGCGGCCGAGGCGGGCGCTGGTTTGATTGTCTTTGACATCTGCCATTAAGCTTGGCTTTGGGGCCTTAGTCCACAACCTCTGCGAGCTTTGCCCAGAGTATAGCGGAAAAGTGGGAGGATGATAAACTGCGAGGTTGGGGTGAGCGGGGGCGCCGGGTCTGGGAGACGGTGAGCGGCTGGACATATGTAGAGCTGACGAGGTAAAGTCACGAGAGGGCATATCAGGGATAGAGTTTGGGTGTGGTCCATAGTCGACGCTGTGATCATGCATACTATAGCGAGGTCGAGGTGGCGGAACCCAACGGCTGCGGCAATCACGAGAAATGTGGCTGACACTTGAACAGTTGTAGCAGATTCGTCGGTCGTCCGAGGTTCGCCATTCTTCAGGGTTGCGGTAGCGGTAGCGGTATCACGTCGAAAAAAGCACGGTAGGATCCGCAGCACCTTCGACCGGAACGGTGGGTTGGAGAGAAGGCTGTGCAGACCACTGACAAGAGTTGAGGCTGACGTTCGCATTGAGGCCCATATTTGCAAATTCTTTGCGAACGAGAGCTTGGATCAATGCTACAGTAGCGTCCGCAGGCTGAGGGGTGAATTCAGCGGGGCTCATAGCCTCCCAATTCTCTACGAACGATCCTGATCACGTTTGCCGGGTGGGATGGCTGATGGATTTTGGGCAGATATACGCATGAAAACGTAGCAGCTGTATTTGGAAAGCGGTAAAAGCGAGGAGCAATGCGGCGGTGTTTAGCTTGCTCAAACCACCGACATACTTCGCGGATAGAGTCGACGGTCGTACAATCTTTGCAAAGCAGAAGGTTAAATGCGTCGTCAGCGATATGGCCCACCTTGTCAGCCTCTGACATGGCGCTGTCTACTTTACGGCACAGTGGAAGAACATCCTGAATGTATACGACAGGTATGACTCGGTGGTTGACTGCGCTCGACAAGCAAGATATTTTTTTTTTGCACTGAGCTTGCGTCCAATTGACTTTCTGAACAGGTCACTCAGTTTCTGTTTGAAAATATACCAGGATGTTATTGTATCTCGAACTACACTCGCGTTCTTCCCGCGAGGTAGAAAATCGCCTTGGCAAGCATAACAGCGGCGTCCACGCGGTTGTGCATGCTTTCCCGCTCATAAATGGAGAGCAGGTCTTCAACGTCCACTTCATTCGTGCCGCAAAAAGTGCCCGGTTCTCGAGGTTGTGCTATGACAACAGCCGGCGCTGGTGTCGCTGTCGATGGGGAAGCGTCGAGTGGCATACTTAATGAATCAAGCTGGCGGCCACTTCGGAGCCTCAGGTGGAGATCGTGAGAGTTTTACCTAGCATCTCCCCCAAAGTGTTACAGGGCGTTCCCGGGTGGTAGGAGTCCGAGTTCAAGGTAAGGAGCACCTCCGGAACACCAGAATATACAAACACAACAGCGTCAGCTTCAGTGTCATCGTCGCTCGAGTCCAGCGTCCAAGCCATCCTCTTCGTCTTCCGATATCTCGGCTACACACCCTAACAATATATGCCCCCGTCCAACAATAAAACGGGGCCTTTTCAGCCGTTCCACCAACCCCCGCAGTGAGCAGTGGCACCATTAGACAGGTGGAAGACAAGTCGCATGCGGATTGACGTGCACACTCGCTCCAGCAACGAAGTGAACTTTCCTTGCGCATCTCAAATGCAGCTGACAAGAGGTGTAGAACCATCATCCGCGTCCCACTACGGGAGATCTATTCTTACACGTACTTCTCACTGAATATCAAGAAGAGCATGACTCTTGTACAAGTCATTATTTTTGCCCACCTCAGTAGGAACACGGGAGCACCCCAGCTCAGATCTAAAGCGCATTCTATTTGGGACTGCGACCAACTAGCGTATATGTGCTGGTAGCAGTCGAACCCAAGCGCTTCCGTTGGGCGCGTTTCAAATAGTGCATAAAACAACTCATGGTGCGAGATGCCTCAATTTTTATTCTGCCACGGGATGATTTTGTTGTCGATGTCTAACCCCAACAATGAGTTTAAGCCCACTGATATCGCTCACAGCGAATGCCGAGCTGCAACAAGCTAACAGCTTTGACGTGTTAAAGTTGCACTCACAGAAAGGAGCGAGAGCTCTGTCATTAGTGATGCCTTCATTGCTTATCACTTCAAAACGCCAACTGCAGCAAAGTTCCCTTTCGCATAGTGGTGTAACATTGGCAAGACCACAGTCAACGAGCGACCATTAAAGTTACTCGGCATTTGTTCCTAACCTGCTTGAGCAAAGCGGTGCTGGTCCCGTCCATGAAGGACACGCGCGAGAAGTCCAGGATAATATGAGATGGTAGAGAGAGCTTCTCGCTGACAGCAGACTCAAGCGAGTAACCATCACCAACTGCGCGGCATTTGATGGAAGTCTCAGAGTGTTCATTAATTTGCGGCGTGCCCTGAAAAGCGAAAATAAGTGGATCAGTGAAGCTTGCTGCAGTACGCTAAAGTCGACGTATCACCAATGAGTTACACATATTTAATAGAATTACTGGATAGTTTGTGAATTTTGTATTATGTACAGGACCAGTTCAAACAAAGTTACGAAAATATTGAACAAGGGACCTCACAAAAAAGAAAAGCTAAAACGATACATGGATCAAAGCATCGAACATATGCGTAAACAAATCGTGTCTACGCAAAATAAGAAGGGTCAGGTCCCTTTAATTTCACTCTGCAGACAAGCCTTCCAAACGAAATATTCCGCCAATTTCCCTCCTCTATGAGCTCAGAGGGCAATACTAACTATCGCTGAAATCAACAAAAGGCTACAGCGCGACAGAGAACCTGTTATTTCAATTTAAAGGTCTTCTGATCTGGCCTTCCCGATCGCTTACGTCGAGCCAGCGTTGAAGCATTTCAGGAACCTGGCCTTAATCTTAGCCTCGTGTTTATTCTGAACTTTTAAATTTAGAAACACGGCCTTTTATTCTGCTTTCTTTCTTTTACTATAATTGGCTGCACCACACGTTTAAAGGTAAACAATTCTGATTGCTCTGTAGAACAACAAGCTGGAAATATACACACCTTGAACGCATTGCCTAGCCCGTGCAAGGACATCTTGCCAGCTTGTTTTCGGAGTTTTATCACATCCCTGCGCGACATGAGTGAAAGAACGTATATATATCAAAGTGTTTGATGCGCCAAATTATGCGTTAGCGTTACCCTTGTTCTCCAGGATGGAGCAGCCGCTACTTCTGACGGCTTTTCACAGTGCCATCTGTTGGAAGGATCAGATCTAGCAATAACAGCGTGAAACGACGTGTCTTCTCCACACTCTCTTCTAGCCGCCATCAGTTACCTCCCATCCTATTTTTGTCTCTCGTAATGTGAAGAAGAGATATCACTCTCTCTACCTTTTCTGCCCGTTGCCAGTTCCTCTTCGTATTCCTTCTCTCTTTCCCAATCGTTACATCTATACTTTGAATATAAAGAGGGCCATTGCCTCTCCTTCTTACCATCTACCAACCGTTCATCCCCTGGCCAAGATCCTTGGAGGGTGGATCGAGAGTGTCTCTTCGAGCCACCATCAGCGAATACTACACTACTGCTCGCTTAGACCGCAAGCTCTACCCCTACCCTCATCCTAATCTTTCCGTTCAGGAGGCTCATATCCTTCGACAAATACAGTTGAACACACTCATAACCCCTGCACGGCGCTATATCTCTACAAATTCCGTCGCGATCCATCATGCTCCAACTGCCCTTCCCCTTATGCCAACCTTTCACACTGCCTATTTTCATGCCCGGTTGCATTGCAATCGGGATTCTTTCCCACCTCCTTCCATACTATCTGGACCTGGGTGGACTGGCTTAGTGCTGTGGGTGAAGAAGAACAGCGCCTGCTCGTCCAGCAGGCCATCGATGTATTAGGCGCCTCAGTGTTGCGCCTCGATAAAGTCTTGTACTACTACTACCAACCGACGCTTCATGCAGGCGAACAGACGACAAATTTTCAGACATAGGACAATAAATGTGACCTTGCTCTAGGGATGAGTCTGGTTCTGATTCTTAGCTAAGTATTCGCGTCTTAAAGTGACTAAGACCATGAGAGCCGCCGTAGTGCAGAGCATTGTAAACTTCTATTTCCTGAGTTCTTTAACGTGCACTGAATCGCACTGTAGACGGGCACATTGCTTTCCGTGTTGCCGCTGCGACCGCGTTTTGTTTCCGCTTCGTTGGGTTCAGCATTCTAGCGCTCTAACCGCCGAGGGTGGTTTACAAGCAGGGCCGAGTAATTGTCATTTCGCAATCCTGCCTCATTGAAAATAAGCTAGAAAATTTGCCGGTCGCGATGGTTTCGAAATTAATTCATAAAGCGGCGCCTTTTTGTATTTATTCATCATTAAAGGTTTTTAAATCGAATGGGCGAAATTCTCATATTCTATTTCGATATTTTTATTTCTAATACTTCTGATTTCCAATTTTATGTATAAGAGAAAAGCTAGAACAATTGATTTGTTCCATTTTTCGGGGCCACTCTGTTCACGGAGCAAATAAACACGCCTGTTAGTCTCATCGGGAGTGGTTGGAATGTAACTTTTAAATCTGAGGCCTCTAAGATGCTATTATTTTTCTCCGATTTTTTAATCTCGCAGTCCGCCTGTCCGTCTACTGATTTCATCGGTAACGAGTGTATGTGACAGTCGAATTAGAGACAATGTAGGATGGGGTTGGACTTCGAAAGAAATCATTACAATGGCCCTACCGTGCGATCTCCGTGTAACGCTTCGCGCTTGAAATGTATTTGTTAGTCAGACGAACCCTGTGATGCTTTTTAACAATATCGCGTACTTACAAGAGCCCTTCTAGTCCGACCGAATGATCTCTTTACATACATAAACTTAGTGTCTGAAAACAACTGCGCTCTCGCGTTCAGACAATTTTAGTGGAGCGTGGTAACCTCCACTCCCCACGCTCTTGCTGCACTGCTGGCAGCGGGAAACCTACGTTGTCACCCTTAGCGGCCATTCAGTCTCATTAGCAGGCAAACAACCATGCACTAGACTCCCTAGGCTATAGTTTACACCACAAAACCGAGTTGGTTATAAGCGCGCCGATTCTCCTTGGACTAATTCACTAGGTCGGAGCAGCGGGGCAGCAGTCTTGTGAAAATCAACAGTAGGCCTATGATGGAGAGTGGGTCCTCAATTGTGTGTCGTCTCTGGTCATGTCTTCAAACAACGCATAGGAGTGAGCGAAAATAGAACTAAAGGGCGACTATGCCAGAGATGTTGTTCTCGCTTTCTCGTCACCGTGGTGAGGTGAAGGGAATGGGCGTTTATTCTAATGGTATCAGGAGCGACCAGCGTTAGATGGTTAGAGAAATTAGTTGTAGAATAATGACAGTTGGCCACGACTTTACTGATGGTTGCTCTGGTTACTATGACACGTTTATGGGTATATCTGATGATAGTACTTGCTACTAGTTCGGCCAAAACGTTTATAGGCTCTGTAATAACACCGGTTCTTGTATCCTTACTATTTCTGCTTTGTGCTAATTAAAAGGAGTACAGCTTTTGTGAAACGTGTGGATCCCAGGGGGTCTGCTTCTGAGCCGTGTAGTGGCGCTGATTAAGCAATAGTGGAACTCCTTTATATAGGAGAGGGTACGGCGAAAAAAATCTTCTTACCATCAAGAGATTTGGGACACTGGAAATGCATTACAAGCTGCACGAAGTGGTTAAGGAGAAGACTTCCTGAGCTGTACATTTTTGATAAACACTGTACGTGTCTGCTAATGGACGTAACCTCTTTTACACTGTGCTGCCTTCAGTCTCTTTTCACGCATATTAATATCGACTGCTTTGGAGTTACTTCAAGAACGAATTGCTCTGATCAACTGTGAAGACATCGACTTTGAACTGCTCGTCCTTCATGATGTCGACCATTAAAACGTCAGCAAAGACGATTGCCAAAGTGTCCTCTAAAGTGGGAAAGGAGGACTTCAGAAGTTCCAGGATGTTCTCCCAAAAGGTTTTTTTGCGGCGTTTTGTTGCGACCATGCCACCAGTGACGACGGAGATATCAAGACGCACAGGGAGGAATACGGAGTCATCACCTATTAGCAGGTCAGCATCATCATGAATTCTATTCTTTGAAGTAACAGCGCGAAGCCCCTCAGCAGAACGCGAGGGAGGACATATGGACGCCTGTTGTAAGGAGTCAACTCCGGCATATAACGTTTATGGCCAATGCAATGAAGATGCTGGAAAGAAATACCGGCCGGAATACTATCGGATTTCGAATGATTTGTTGACAACGCTGAAACATTATCGAAATCAGTGTTCCCGTGTAGGAAGCTTGGAATTGTCATTTTTGACGGTCTACAAATTTATTGGATATAAATTTCACTGAACGCTAATAAAAATTTAATTATTGACATTTTACTCTATGACGCATGTAATAATTAAAAAAAACGTTCATTGGGATGGAATAATTCAAGAGACATCAATAATAATGCCTTCATTTTTCATAAAGAAAATAATCAGCTGCACGAAAACACTGAGCCACGCTATCTGGTTTACAGTTCTGGAATTCTACTAGAACTTGCACCACAAGCTCCATAACGTCTAACTATAGAAAAACAGCGCCAGAGCGCAACAACGGAAAGCTGAGTTTTTCTTGATGCTCACCTCACTCTGAACCCAATCTTATCACTGAGCTGGTTCTTGAAGTACTCGGCGTTGGCGAAGTGAACAGGCCCGCCAAAGTGAAATATCTTGATCATGGGAATCTCATTTACCTGGACACGGAATTAAAAGATCTGGATGTCAGAACATTTTGGGCAAGAATACTTTATACTAGTAAATTGATTGGGACTCTAAATGTTAAAAAAATCGAGTATATTTTGTTAAAAGACAAAGAATTGCTAGGCAGATGAGATTGCACCTATTGGAGTATCCAATAAAAATAACAACGTAGTAGCCCAAGAACGTTAACATTGTAGCAGCCCGCATGAACGTGAAAAAAATAACAGAAGACAATAATAAAGGCGTTGGGAAAAGCTCTCATGCCGGATGCGCAGCCGTTGACCGGCCGAGCTCTCTGCCTTCTCGATGTGTTCGGCACTCTGACAATAGACACCCCTCGTAACAATATCACTGATATGAAGCATACTGTCTTCCTTGAGTCCCACTTGATTTAAAACGAACTGAGCCTAAAATGTTCTTACTACCTAATATGCAATAATTGCCGGTATTTTAATCAGTAACTCTTACCTTTTCATACTTCTTAATGGGCACAAAGAACTCCGTATCAGCAACAGGACCGAGCAAGTACGTCTTTGGCCTGCATAAATAAAAAGAACTAAATTTTATTGAGCAGTTTCACTAACTCGGATCTAAACAGCAGTCACTGTTAACACATTATAGTGAAGAGACTGAAAGAACTGTAGTATTTTCTAGATTACTGCTCGTATATTTTCTCATCAGTATCAGGCTATTATTTGAATAAAAAATGCAGCAGCGCCTTTTCTCCTCGTTCAAAAAATGCACAACATGTGCAGCGTCTTGAAGCTTTTCTTCGTAGTCATTTAGTCGGCAACAAGTCCGCGATCCTGATTCATATTGCTCGAACTAATGTAATGTTTAGTTTGTTTGCTGCTGCCAACAGCTGCAGGAATACGGCCTAATCGTTTTGCGTGTCACGCGCATAATGATCTAAGCTACGTCACGAAGGTTTTGTTTATAAGGTTTAACGTCACAAAGCGACTCAGGCTATGAGAGATGCCGTAGTGGAGGACTCCAGAAATTTCGACCACCTGGGATTCTTTAACGTACAGTGCTCTGCAACTTTATCGAACCCCCGCCTGAAAAATTCTCCTGCCTCAATCGGAGACTCATTTGCGCTGCAACTGCGCAGAAAGTTTGCGCGTTGGTGTCCCCTTCTTTACGAGGTAAGTTTGACCATGGTGCTTACTTGGTTTGGCCGCGCGTGATGACAAACCAGAACCGTCTGCGGCGAGACTGGGGTGCAAAAGACGAAAACGTAAATTTTCCGCCAAAAGGCAGCAGTGGCACTATCTAACACCGTTACATGAATGTGCCATGCTTGCCTCGGCGCTTTTGAACCGCAGCGCTTTCCTCCAGCGACGCCAGATGACGCCACAGCTGAATTTTGCTAGAAACTCTTCGCTGGCGTTTTTTGCCTCTTAGTCTCGTCGCAGATGGTTCTGCTTTCTCACCATGCGCGGCCAAACCTCACTTACCTCGTGAAGAAGGGGACAACAAATCGCAAGCTTTCTGCGCGGTTTCAGCGCAAATGAGCCTCCGATTGAGGCGGGAGAAGTTTTCAAACGGGAGTTCGATAAAGTTGCAGAACACTGTACACTAATATCGCACAGCCCACGGGCGCCTTGTTTTTCGCCTCCATCGAAAAGCGGCCGCCGAGGTCGAGATTCAATCCCGCACCCTTAGGAACAGTAGTCAAGCGCCGCAACCACTGCGTCCCCCCGGCGGGCTGTGTGTTCTGTTTGTGCATGATCAGAGCAGCTGGACATGCCTTTCTCATTTTCCTCGTTGGGCAAGATGCGCAGATATGTTTTGAGTGATAGTAAGCCACTGGAGTCTGTATGTACACTGTTCCAGGGTGTTCTAGTCACTTGTGAGGCTTTATATGAATGTTTATTCGCCAACGTTTAACTGAGCGCTGAAGAGATCAACTGGTATTCGCAGTTCGACACGCGACGAGCACGTCTTTTGTGGGCACAAATAAGCCCAATAAAGAGTTACTTTGAATGCAAAAATAGGCTCTCCATTTGTTGTCTTCGGCGTTGTCACCGCCATGTAGCACCTGGTGCAGGTCCTGCTTCGCACACCGGTCACCCCTAAACTCGCGACAAAATTACTGGACGTGTCGTACTGGGGAATGTTTCAGCAGCGCACCGAGTCGGCCGTCAACTTGAAGGCTAATTATTTGAACACCGGCTACTACCGCTGCCCACTCCACTCCGGAGGGAAGCTTCTTCATCCTCGATGACCCAGCCGGCAGCGTCGATTCCTGTTGTTACGCAGCAGCCCCGAGCGCCGCCCATTTCTCAACGCGTCAAAAGAGATGTCGAAGGTTGGCTTAATCAATACGAGAGAGTGGCAGCCTTAAACCACTGGGACGACGTTTTAAAGCTTCGGAATACCTTCACGCTTAATGGCACAGCCCGTACGTGGTATGAAAACCATGAGTCATCTCTAACGACCTAGGAGGCATTCCAGAAGCATTTGTTGAAGGCATTCCCCAGCGTCGTGAGGAAGAAAAGAGCCGCACGGGTTCTTCAGTTCAATGTCCAGCTATCCGAGTCCATCCTCGCTTACGTAGAAAAAATAGAATGCTTTTCTGTCAAGCCGACCCAGACAAGCTCGAAGAAAATAAGGTGCAGTTTCCAATTGGAGGCATCATAGATTCGCTTTTTGCCGGCCTCGCCAAGAACCCGCCGAAAACCATTGCCGAGATCATTCGAGAAGCGTCCACCATGAAAAGAACCTCGACTCCTGAGCCCGGCAATATAACAGCCCATATAAAGTCTCCCCTATCTACACCGATACAACGTCTCTGATCAAAGACAACCTGCGGCATATCATTCGCGAAGGCGTCTGAGAACTCCGCTGGCTGCTGCAGTCATCCAAACGGCCACAGGTAGCGGCGTTCACGGACAACGTCTGCAAGGTGTAACAGGCGTTGGACTCCCATACGTTGGGGGCAATGGATGAGCTACGCCGCCACGTTGCTAGCACACCACCACGAGGACAGACGCCAAGCCGTCGCCGTTTCCAGCCTGCCCCTGAACGCCACCAATTGGCCTCCGCTCGTCTATTCATGAGCGACTCCAAAGCCCCGAGAAGGGAACTTGAAAAAACCGCCCACTATGCTTCCATTGCGGTGAAGCCGGCCGCATTCAACGCCACGACCCGTACAGACGTATCAGCCTTCGCAGTTTCGCATTCGATGCCCCACGACCTCGCATGAGCGAACGACTAGAAGAAACCGACAACCACTTGCGCAGAGGACATGTGTCGTCAAGCAGTCTTTCCCGCTAACATTCGCCGTTCATCGCACGTTCGCGTCGCCAAGCCACAGCTACGTGCGACGAAGGTCCTCTGGTCTTCATAGGGGGAAGCTCAAGACATCAACCATTGGAGGTCAGGTTGCTGCACGTCGAACTAACAAAGACCCTCCGTCCAAAGGCCCGTCATCGACGAGTGATCACGGTGCAACGTTTACACCGCCGCTACACATGACGACAATATCGACGATTACGCGATCATACTCTAAACTAACACCACCGCGTAGCGAAATGACAACGGTGTGCCCTGGCAGTGACCTTAGTACACAACAGTGCCGAGACCGGACACCAAGGCCAAGGCGCATTGCGAGCTAAGACGCGAACAAGTGACCTTGGAGTTGCTCTCGACAGCCGCACAATCACACCGGAGTTGACTACTAAGTCATCAGTGGACAATTTGCCTCCCAGCTCAAGAAAGTAACGACAACATGAGATGTGCCGTTGATTTGTACCTCTGGTAGCAACCGTATTACTCTATCGGTCTAGCACTTTTTCTACAAAGCCACTTGAAAAGGCACTTGACAATGGGAACTCTGCCGGCTCTGTGTTTAGAGGCTTATCCAAAGCTTTCGACTCCCTTAATCACGCCATTCGTTTTTTTAAACTCGAAGCGATTGGCATTGCAGCGCTCGTCCTTGTTTTCCTGGAAGCGCAAGCGTTTGAGTATCAACCTTTATTGTTACTTTTTAGTTACTTCGTGCATAGAAATTAGAGTGCCATAGTTACTGGCACTTACTCAAATGTAACAATAAAGACACCCCGCAAGATTTCATCTGAGGGCAGCTTGTCTTTTGAATTTACATAATGACCTGCCTGTCTTACATCCATAAATTGCACAAGCCGAAGCTTTGAAAAATACATCATATTACTAGTTAGCAACCCAGGTAGCACTGAATGTGGGGCCCCAGTGGGTCCGATGTAGGCAAATGGGGCTGGGGCAACCATCATAAAACCTGCATCGGTCCCCGATGGGGCAAATGTGGGCAAGCCCCATTTGGGCTTGCCCCTGCTCCGCCTGCATGGGTCCCATAGCGGCGTTTCTTGGGCTAATGCAGAGCACATTCCTGCATCCAGACCACAAGGGTCCCTTGCCGGATATTTGAGGGCAATCCAACCTAAATGTGGGCTTTTTGTGGGAAAGCCCTCATAGATCCGAAGTGAGGCCGCCCCCATTAAATCTTTGTGGGACCAACATCGGCCGTAGTGGGGCAAGAAAACAGACATACCCACATGCTGCCCAAATCGGCCCCTTGTAGGTTACTTGAGGGCAGGTGAAATATGAATAAGGGCTCAATTTGGGCAAGCCCTCGTGAAGCCCAAATGAGGCAGCCTTAGCTAAACCGCTTTAGGTCCCACATAGGCTGTAATGGGGCTGGAAGGCGGGCGTGCCCGCATGGTGCCAAAATGGGTCCTTTGTGGGGGCTTTGAAGGCCCGTGCAACAGCAGGTGGGCGCTAGGTTCAAAAACAACGTCCAGCCCAATTGGGGCTGCCCACATAAAACTGCTTTATATCCCACATGGGCCGTAATAGGGCTGGAAGGCGGGAGGGCCCGCATGATACCAAAATTGGTCCCTTGTGGGGAATTTGAAGGCACGTGCAATAGCAAGTGGGCTTTAGGTTCAAAACCAACACCCAGCCCAATTGGGGCTGCCCACACAAAACCGCTGTAGGTCCCACATCGGCCGTAATGGGGCTAGAAGGCGTGCGTGCAATTGCGTAATCATTGTTTCCAACTTTTATTTGCATTAGATGTTGCCCTAAATTACTGTTATAGATGATTTGTATAACAGTTGTGGCCACGTTTAGTTGATTAGAAATTTACATGGCTTTAGTTCTCGCGCTCGTGCAAATTGCGCTACATATACTAAAACAAACTGATTGCTAACTGCTGCCTATTATGTGGTTGCTTTGGACAGCCTGCAACTCGCAGTACAATATTACTGTTCAGAACACACATCTCCATAGCCTGAACAAGATAGTCATTTCGGCTAGATGAATGTTAAGAATTATTGTAAAATTTAATATTGTGGCTGTTTAGAAAGTGCAGACATGTATAAAGTAATTACTTAATTATGTGCACAAATATTGATTGGGAAAACTTGGACTAGGGCTTTCCATCAATTTCCTACGTCGGACCCCTATGAGAATAATGTGGGCAAGCCCAAGTGCGGCTAGCGCTATAGAACCCGCATTGGTCCTATGTCATTTTCTGAGGGGCTAACTGAAATAAAAAAAAATGTTCCTCCAAAGCGGCTGCCCAAATCGGTCCAAAGTAGGACCATCGCGGGGAGTTGGCGGGATGTGCCCTTTTAACAATGCCGGAAAAATGTGGGCAGCCCCGCTAGGGCTGCCTGCATCGGCCCCTAGTGGGGCCAATTGGGGCTTTGTCGACAGCCCTCTTCGGGCCTACGTCGGCCCCTCTTGCAGCACCCACATTGAGCCCACCGGGGCTGTCCTGCATGCCTACATCGGGCCCACCGGGGCCCACCCTTCATAGCCCACTTTGTGCTACCTGGGAAACTTAACTATAACCTCGCTAACGTTCGGGCTTGATGCCATCTAAGTCGTCTACAAGTCAATCATACTAAGACAAAACTTATGTTATTTACTTCGCGCCCGTAATTGCCTAATCCGATCTCTTCCGTTTCAATAATCGCCACACAGTTCCTCCCAACGATTCTTGCACATATTAGGAAATGTAGTGTTTCGTCATCATTTATATCGCATAAAAAATTGCTCATGGCATTCGAGTTCTGGTCAAATCCCGTCCATTCTTTTCTGAATCTACGTTTACGTCATTGTATCATGCAGTCGTTCACTCCCATATTAACTATGGCATACTCTAATTGGGCAGCACTTACCAAACTCAATTGTCATCGTTACAATCTTTACAATACCTAGCTATTAGAATTTCGACATTCAGTGCACACAACGCTAACACGACGCGCCTATTGCATGATAATCATATCGACCCGGCGCATTCGTTGTCGTCGCTTTGGGCTTTGGCGAAAGCCCAAAGCGACGACGAGGAATGCCACGGCTGCGAAGTGACCACAATGCTTGACGCCATATTGCCACATCTGGACGACGATAGTCAGCACGATGATGCTCACGCCTTTCTACACCTCGCCGAAGAGGCCTGTCAGCTAGCCAGGCTGCGAATTTAGAACCAGCAACGCCGAGATGCCCAACGATACAAACTCCGATACCGTGATGCTCGGTACGCAACTGGAGACCGTGTGTGGGTTTGGTTTCCGATACGCCGACGGGGCCTCAGCGAGAAACTCCTCTGCCAATACTTCGGACCGTACAAGGCGCTACGACCAGTTGGGGACCTTAATTACGAAGTCGTTCCGGATGGCTTCCAAAAGTCTCGGCGTTCCGCGCTCCCTTAGGTGGTTTCATATGTGTAATTCAGAACGTGACATATCAGGCATATTATGCTTTGCCTTGCGAAATTGTTCTTTCACTCTTTGTATATTCTTTTTTTTTCTTTATTCTTATATGCGCTTTCACCTGGTGTAGTGAGATTTTGTTATTATCACGACATTTCTTGGAAACTTGTGTGGATTTATTCTTTTATTGCTTACAGTGCTGTTGTATATATCTTTTAATACACTTTCGTCAATGCTGCATTTGTTTTGAACACTTTGATGTTTGTGTGCGGAAGGTCCCATTTCAGTCCTAGACAAAGGCACCTCCTTGTAGACACTTACCTATTCTATGTATTAAGTTCATGAAAAAAGAAGTCAAGTAATATTTCTCTCCCTCTCTCTCCATCGGGGTGATGCACTGAAAGAGTTACAGTAAATGGACGTAATTATAACTTGCCATCTTCGTGGTCTTATGGCAGTGCTCAGGTTATGTTATTTTGGGTGTAAAGTCTGAGTGAACATTGGGCGATTATCGAACATTAGCTAAAGCTTTCCAACCTTTGGAAGGAGAAAGCCATGCCTGCTACGACGACTTTAATGTATCATGTCGCTATAAACCTACTTGTAGAAGAGTTAACCGCACCACCCTGGGCAGTCTGCGTCCTCTGCCTGGGTACTGGAGACATCGGAACTTCAGAAAGCGTCGTGGAGGGAAACAACCAGCTGCTACTAGGTCGATGGCAGGGCCTCGAGATAGGCATCGCCCATTTCAGCAATGGACAAGCTCAGGTGTTCGTAACGAACTTCACTGAAGGACACCGTCATCTCAACAAAGGCAAGAGGACTACGTTTCTCGACGATTTAACAGACTACTGAGATGTATTCGCCCTCCCGACACAATCTGACAAATTACACCTGACGGAAGTCATCAGCCTTCGTCTGAAAGCAACCCATCTTTACTACTGAGCAGAAAAGACCAGATTCGAAGTCTTCTTGAGGGCTACAGCGAGTGCTTCTCGGCAATTTCGAAGGTGCGACAAACATCATTTGCCAAGTGCTGTACTGTCACTGACGATCTCGCCGGCCTCTTCCCCAAATGTCCTGCCGTGTATCGCCACGAGAACGCCAGGCCATCCGCGAGCATGCCGATCAAACACTTCGAGATGACGTAATCCAGCCGTCGAGGAGTTCCTGGGTGGCACGAGTTGTTCAGGTGAAGGATAAAGGTTGCACACTTCGTTTCTACGTTGATTACCGCCACTTGTATAGCATAACAAAAGGGGATGTCTACCCCCTCCCCTGCATCGACGACCCACTGGAGCGGCTCAGCCACGCTAGGTACTCCTCATCGATGGACTTGAGAACGGCTACTGAAAAATTCAGGACGACGAAAGAGAACTCAAAAAGAACGCATTCATCATATAGATGGCCTGTTTGATTTCAAAGAAATGCCCTTTGGCCTCTGCTCCGCACCAGCGACGATCCAGCGAGCAATGGATGCCGTACTGGCAGGACTGAAGTGGCAATTGTCTGGTATACTTAGATGACGTCGCTGTCTTTTTTGTAAGTTCGAAGACCATCTGAAAAGGCAGTCAAGTCATCAGGGCTAACACTGAAACACGAGAAGTGCGACTGCAGAGTTTCTACAGGCTGCTGACACGAAAGTTGTGCGCAGGCTTCTTGGACTGGTACGTATTACCGATGATTTGTCAGTAAACTTTCGTACATGATCGAACTTTTGACCCCAATTACAAAGGCGGACGTGCACTTTAAAAGGGAAGCGCCGCAAGCTGAAGGTTTCAGTGAACAGCGCCATCTACAGTCCCCTCCTGTCCTCATCCACTTTGATGGAAACGCCGAGACTGAAATATACACCGGTGCAAGCGGGGCTGGGAGCTCTTCTCATCAAAAGAAAAAAGAAGTTGACGGACAGGAAAAAGCTATTGCGTAGGCTAGCCGACCCTTATCGAAAACATAAGCAAATTATTTGACAGCCAAGAAAGAATGCCTCGCCATCGCCTGGGTCACGTCAATATTTCGCCTCTACTTGCACGGACGACCGTTCAGGGTTGTGAGCGATCATGATGCTCTTCGCTGGCTCGTCAATTTGAGTGATCCCTCCAGCCAACTTATTCTATACACCCGTCGTCGTCTGGAATTCGAGCTCACTGTGGACTACAAGGCTTGTCACAAGCATTCCGACGCATACTGTTTATCGCGAGCTCCCGTTGAAGCGCCGACGAAAGACGACGACGATGCCATCTTGGGATCGGTAGGTTATCTATCATACAGTAAAATCGACATTATCAATTATATTGTATCACCTACAATGAATTCTGGCCAGTCCTCCACTGTGGGTGTGTGTCATATATAACGAAGGAGAAGAAAAAGAAAAACAAGGTAAGCGCCAGCAGCTTCGTACAACAGCTTCGTGTACGACTGTGACTAAGCCTATTCGATACCTGGTACACAAAACAACATGCTCTGTTCAGACTTGAGCTGTCGTTCTTCGTCTTTATAACGGCGTTCTCTTTTTGACAAACTTTTCACCCAACACGACCATAGACCTTGTAGTGTCTAAAAACCTCAAAGGTGAAATTCTGTACGCGCTACACGATGAGCTGACGGCAGGGCATCTTGAGCTAACATGCACGTTACACCAAATTCAAGAAAGGTATTATTGGCCAAGGCCAGCTGCCGACGTTGTACATTGCAATAATACCTGTCATGCGTGTCAGCGATGAAAAACAGTCTCCATGAGACCTTCTGGGCTGGTGAACACCATACACTGAGTGCTTTCACCAAATAGGGATGGATCTCATTGTCCTCTTCCAAACTTCATCAACGGTAACAAGTGAATCATCGTGGTCACTGATTATGTGACTCGCTGCTCCGAAGCAAAAGCCCTGCCTAACGGTACCACAAAGGAAGTTGCTAAGTTTTTGTTGAACGTATCCTCCTGCTACACGGCGCTCCTGACGTGCTCATCAATGACAAGGGAACAGCATTTACGGGTGAGCTCACGCAAGTCTTATTGAACTAAAATCAGACAAGCCATAGGAGGACAACTGCCTATACCATTCGCAGACCAAATGAACTTATGGAGCGTCCTGAGAAAGCGATTTCGTGATTGCCATGTAAGTGGACGTCAGACATAATAAATGGGACAAAATCTTGCCATTCTTAATCTCCGCCTACAACAGCGCCACCAAGGAGATATCCAGGGTGACCCCCTTCCATTTTGTGCATGTCAGGGAGCCTACAACAAGGCTCGAATCAATGCTGCCGCATGTGTCAAAAGAGCTGAACTTGACGCTGCCTCCTACATTCACCTTGCAGAGGAAGCCCGACGACTCGGCCGGTTTCGCGTTAAAGATCAAGAACACACCGACGCCGACGCTACAACGTGGAATATAAAAACGGGAAACCGAGTTTGGGTTTGGATGCCGATTCGCCGCGGCGGAGAGAGTGAGAAGCTGTTACGCCGAATTCGGTCCATACAAAGTCCTTTAAAGCGTCGAAAACTGGGCTACAAAGTATTCCCAAACGGCGCGACATTGTCTCAGTCGCACCACGTGCAACCAAAATCGTACAAGTTGTGCGCCTGAAGCCCTGATTCGCGCGCTAAAGGCCCGTGATGCCTGCTCTCTAAAGCTTTGTTCACCTTCTCCGTTTCTGTTTATTTTGCAATTGTCAAGGCGATGATTTTTAATGGGAGAGTATAATCACACGAAAAGTTGTAATGTTTATTTTATTTGTTGCTACCAACAGCCGCAAACATGCAGCATTAACATTTCACTTGTAACGCGCAGAATGATCTAGGCAATGACATGAAGGTTTGTTTTGCATGTGCATGCTCAAAACCACCAGACACGGCTTTATCACTGTCCTCGTAGCGCAAGATGTGCTGAGGTGTATCTCGAATGACTGTAGCAACTCACGCCTGTTTCCACAGTGTTTCCGGTTGTTATAGTCCCTTTTGGGGACTTTGTCTGGATGTTCCTCTGCAGAGTTTAAATTAAACCCTGACGAGCGCAGTGAGCTTTAGCAGTTCGACGACCGACGAGCATGCTTGCTGTTATCGCCGCTGCCATATGCTGCTCAGTATTTTGCGGGGGGAAGTCAGCCCATGATTCACCAATATTAGGAATGTGAACATTCCACTGCTCCACTCAGCTATATTCTAGCCGCACTGCACACATATGGGCTTTACATTGGCCCGGTTTCATGTTAGTTTTTTCGGTATTTAAAAACCACGCACTATCACGCGCTACTAATCTGAAATCGAGTTTCTGAAGGACAAGTTCAGAAAAAAAAAATTATATTCTTTTAGATAACCTCATAATAGACGTTATCTAAAGGAGCCCAAAAGAAGAACCATGTTAGCATTCATTTTGATGCAGCACATAAAATGCCCTGTTGCTTTTATTAATCCTTTTCATAGACAACCTAGATATAATTTAAAAATAACCATAGAAATGGCTAGAAACGGCTAGACTAAGATATTTTTATCTCTACCCTTGTTTCGTTACGTACATTACAATATCCGCGCACACCGCTTCTGCTCCTGTGATACACTTGCCGCCTTAGTACATTTCTAAAGAATGTGACATCCCTGAGCGGTTTCAAACTTTCAGATGACTGCGAGTTGGAGGTTGACTGCGCAGTGCCTGGTAGAATGATGCCAGGAGATCATTCTCTCAATGCGTGTTTTCAGCCCATCACTCTTGTTTCATACTTTCTGAACTTATCACAGCGAGGTACGTCCTAAATAACGAATTATTTTTAAAATCCTCACTGCGTTGCGCCTTGAGCTTTGTGCGCACGAAGTTTGTAGACCTTAAATACTGCAATTTGGAATTGAGCTTGTCTTTAACCCTTATTAAAAATGTGCTCAGTGTGTAACAATCGAATAAAACATGAACACGAAGAGCTCTGTGGATACACACATGGTTAGACCTTGCATCCTTAGAAAATGATTCTGCCTTTGGTCTTTCACATGTGTCAAAAATTAGGCATGGTTGCATTTAACGGCAGTAGTACTTGCCAATGTCGTAAATACCCTAAAGAGGCGTACACACCAGATTATTCGCTGAATTAGTATGATGGAATGAAAGCTTGTATCTGATACAGTCTACTTGACTAGATTCAAGTTGTTCTCGTTTGCATACATGTGATCGTGCGAGGACTGTGGCCCGGATTCATTAAGTATGAGCGCGAGTGCAAATTGATACTTCTTCCGCACTCTGAGAAACACCAGAGGAAGGAACCTTAGAGAAAGCTTTTTGGGATGTGAAAGCGAACAGATTATTGGCTTCTGAGTCGCCTAAAGTGAAAGGTGAGAAAGAGTGCTGCAGAAGGCTCACTTTTCGATCAAGCAGCGCGATTCAGCCTACATAAATGTAAAAAGAAAACAGTTCTCTTCGCCTTTTTCAGAAACATGCAGGGCGCCACAACACCGCCTCATTTGACATGATCCTTAAGCATATGCAACACAAGAACAAATTTGCGAGGCCGCCGCCTGCTGGGCCCGTTGATGCTTTTTAACACACTCACCGCTGCACCTTGTAGATCAGTGTGAGCAGGGAAAAGCCAACGCCACATGCCAGGCCGGTGATGATGTCGAACACAACAGTGGCACCGAAGGACACAATCCACACTTGCTGCAAGGAAGGGAATAATTTTAGAAACACTACCATTTTTTTTTTGCCTTAGGTGTGCGCTGTTGCATACAACACCCCTTCTTCAAAGCATTTATTTCTGGCATTCAAAGTTGTAGCAGGTCATGCGCCTCATGAAATTATAGACTAGGAAGTCGGATTTTAAAGACAAATCAAAAGGTGTAGCTCTTTTAGCCGTAGTTATATGCATCATAGGTTCTAATTTATCGTCTGTTCGTTATCTGTAATTCTGAAAACCCTGGGTTTAACGATCATCATAAGCATCACCAGAATTACTATGAACGCTTCAGCACAATGACCGTTCCCCAAAGCATTCTTATATCTGCAAGGTTTTGAGCCCTGGCCTTGCTAGAAAAAGCTGTACAAGGGGCGCGCGATATACTGTGTGCAGCAACAACGCTCAGGCTTTCGCATTTTTCCACTGCAGATTCGGCAGTGCTCTCGGAATAATTTGTTCAATTGTTGAAAATTCAGGCTCTTGTCCCGTGTTAAAGCCGATAATATGTTGTTAAAAGATATCTTGAATTTCTATAATTCCTTTCTTGCCGCAACAGATTGATGGTCTCCTTCCTTACTCGTTCTTGTTTTCTATCAAAGTCTAGGCTAATTCGATACCTCGTCTGCCAACATGTCACATTTGCTAGGACCTCCAAATCGTGCACGAAGCCAGAGGTGGTTTACAGTACGGAGCCTATTCATGTCTTTTACTGGGGTCCTTCCTTTTCCCATTCACGGAAGAAGGTATTCATTACCTGTACATTATTTCTCTGTGCTACCTCTGCTAGTAACTTCTCCCCGCTATTCATGGAATTTATGTCATAGTCACTCTGCCCTGTTTCCAGCTGTTATCAGGCAACATCCACTTAAACTATATTTTGCTCGCCTGGAGCATGCAATATTTAATCGATGCAAAAAAGAAGTGTGTCCGTACGCGGAGTTCAGGATCACTTCTGTTTTTGTGTAATTGAGTTGAGAGTACAAAAAACATTTAACGGCCTACGAAATGTCTCTGGTCGAGTCGTCAGTGGCGACTGGGCTTACAGCGGAAAGCTGAGAGAGATGTGCAAAGACCGACTGAAAGAGAAGACGCACGTAGCAAATGCTGTCGTCGGCCCTAGACGGTGAAAACGATCAATACTCCAACAACAGATTACCGTGTGGTGAGAAGGGCGTGCCACAATTGGTGAAAGCGGTGTCCCAACCCCGGATGACAGGTTTCCAGCCCTGCCCCTCCTGCAACTTTTATGTCGAAAATAACAGGTCATCGAAGAATAAAAATACCAGTCGACCTCGCCGAAGAGATTGGACGTGTCATGAAATTAAATAGGAAAGGTGTACCGTGCTCAATGACGACTCATTTCTGCTTCCGTACGTCTCCTCCACGACGGCGCATTTTAGCTATCGAGAGAGAAGTGACACTTTGGAGAGAGAGAGTAAACGTTAATTGTTTAACGGAATAGCGAGGGTGATTTCCTCAGTCCAGGATACCATTGGCCTGGGCTGTCTCCCGGGCCCTGGTGAGCAGGCTGCGCTGCTCAGAGAGACCCGTGTGGACCACAGCTCTGCCTCCCACTCCGCTTTGCTGACCGCTCGAGCTTTATATTTCTCTAATTGCTCTTTGCAGTTCCATATCATGTGAAGGATGTTCGAGACTTCACCGTGTAACGAAACCAGCACGGAACGAACGAAAACAATGAAGCATGTGCTGATAAGGCGTCTGCCAAGCATGTAGGCACCAATGGGTAGCTCGAGCTTGCTTAGGTCTACCTTTTCTCTCTTTTTTGTCTTTCTCGTTCTCTTTTTTTAGTTCGCCTCTATGTTTGTCTCCTGTTCGGTGCCATATTGTCCGCGACACCAAGCCGGCAATCGGTGCTGAAGGTATTTCATGCCTAGAAAGGAGAGGGAAATGTTGACCTTACACCATCGATCTTGGAAACATCCCAGTACCGTTTGAAGTTGCGGACCTGCATTACAATGCTCTTTAATGAGGTCACGATGATGGCTGCCAGGACGCACTGAAATAACAAGAGAAGGGTTAAAAGCACTCGCAACGTTCTGACAACATTGCGATCAGTCACGCACACGACGCAAAATGTAAGCAAACGATTACAAACAGAATCGCTCCTATGCGCACAGATTTAGATATCTGCTCTATGAGCCCGCCGAAAGACAATTAGCCGTATCCAGGCCGGCCGGCCGTTTTTAAATGCTACAAAGTGATTTTTACCTTGTGACATTTACTCCTCTCGACCCTCGAAAATGGAACTCTATTGATCACAAAATGCTGCACCTTTCAAAATCAGGCGCGAGCTTCTCGTGGAATTTCAAAATAAGTGCGGTTCTACCCATGTAAACTGTCTGTAGCACCGACATGTTATGCCCCTTCAGGCGCGCCTTCTAGTTAGCAGAAATACTCTTCAGTAGTGACACTCTTCAATCCCTATTTTTAATAAGTGCACTGAACAGGAAAAAATAATAAAGGCTGGCAAATTCTTTAAAAAGGTCCTAATGCACTTCGGGAAATGATGGAATTCTTTCTATTTTGCCATTTGTAACTAGGCTTTGAACAAAGATTCGGATCATGTTTAGCGTAAACTTTGCAGCTATTTTTAGAGTAAATTCAAGAGATGTCCAAGATTGGGAGCTGAATTCACTTCATATTTAACAACACTTCGTGATTTCATTTTTAAATGGGAGACCTAGTCAGATGGCTACAATGAAATTGTCCCCTCGACAGCACAGCAGAGCACAGCATTCATTCGATGCTTGCAACACTGTTCGCTAAAGCTTGAAAAACTCAGAAAAGTACATGAACGTTTATCTGGCGACATTACTATCAACTAATCGCAGCTTAACACAAATTGGCATGGCGTGCCGATTTTGCGCGCTTGTGTAGTTCCGAATGTCAAATATATGAAAACCTGCAGTATCTGCATCTGGAGTAATTTCTGGAGAGTAACATTGTCATTTCGGCCCCATTATATACGCCTTCAAGCTTTCTGACGTGACAAATTAGTCACCGTACTGACAGGTACTGTGCAAAGAAATTTCTATGAGTTTAGAAGCAATGCAGCACATGTGCTACAAAACGCTTCCCGTATTCCTATCAACACATGCAGTGGGTCTAGGTACGGATACAGGCTAATATACGCACGACTGGGAGTTCTTCCAGATAATGTCCAAGGAAAAGAATCATGAAGACCATGATTACGATGTTCACAACACTGACGATCTGAAATAAAAGAAGCGATTATTAGAAAAGCGACAGACTCTACGTGTATCTATAGTGTAAGTCTCTTGCCCCACTGCTCTACTCATCATTTAAATGGCCTACCCGTTAAGTACAGGGAAGCAAACAATTACAGGCAAACTACTATACCTCAACCTATTGGATACTGGTGTACCGCTAGAATTCTTATTTTAGAAAATTAGGTAGTGTAAAATAAGAGTGAAATAACCTTTTGGAGACACTTCGGCTGCACCTAAAAAGGCATGATGAGACAGCGTTGTTGTCTCCCGTCTGTAGCTGCCCTAGCCGATGCTTCTTTGCATAGGCAATTTGGTGCCCATTTAATAACTAATCCCTTAATTTGCAGCCCTATATTATCCCTCATACGAATTAACATGTAATCGTAAGAAACCGCATTATGTTAAATTATCAGCCGTCATCTGTATTCGACACGAGCAAGAGGCCAACCTGTGTCTTGCCTCCGGCGCCCTCCTGGACGGCGCTGCGAGGCACGGAAGCAGCAATGGGAAAGCAGGAGAAGAACGAGGAGAAGACATGACTCGCTCCGAGAGCAAGGAACTCCTGCAATGGATTGGGAAGAGTAATCAGTTCAGTTCAGTCGTTCAGTCGTGTCCGACTCTTCGTGACCCTATGGACCATGTCACGCCACGCTTTCCAGTCTCTCACTATCTTCCTAACATCACATAACTTCATCTGCAGTGCCTCGAGGATGCCATCTAACCATCGCGTTCGCTGCTTGCGCCTTCTCCGGCGACCCTAAACTTTTCCCAACATCAAATCTTTCTACATCTGCATATTAGTCTGCTTTCGTTTTTACAAGAAACTTAATATTATTTATCACGGTGGTGGAAAGACATTTGTGTGTGCAAGCGCATTTTAACATATGCCGAATACAGCGATTATTTCAACGCACAGTAGGACGTGTGCGCGAGAAGCCGAATCAGAAACCATACGTCCGGATTCCATAAAGATCGCTTTTTTATTAATCAGCGATAAAATAAGAGGCAGAAGCAAGTTCGGGTACGATTGCATGATATTCATATTGATTGATGATGTCACAAATGGCAGCGTTATGTCCCAGTCGCGGTGGTCATCAGAAACGCGCATAGACCGCATAGTCAGTGTCCGGTTAAGGAGTTCGGTAAGCCCGTTCGTCTGTGGATGGTAGGCAGTCGTGAAATAATGACGAAAGTTGCACAACCGTAGGATCTCGTCCACTACATGCGCAAGAAAGCAGCGGCCACGGTCGGTGAGCAGTCGGCGGGAAGCTTCATGGACGAGTATAACGTCATTGAGGAGGAAAGCAGCCACATCAGTTGCACAACTGGTTGGCATTGCTCATGTGACCGCGTAGCGTGTGGAGTAATCAGTGGCCACCGCAATCCATTTGTTCCCTGATGCAAACAGTGGGAAAAGCCCTAGGAGATCCAGACCCACTCGAGAAAGTGGGTCTATGGGGATGTCGATCGGCTGCAGAAGTTCAGCTGGTAAAACTGGTGGCTTTTTCTGGCGAGCGGTCACAAGCAGCCACGTAGCGGCGGACTGGGCAGTAGAGGCCTGGCCAAAAGAACCGATGGCTCACACTGTCGTATGCGCGGCAGACGCCTAGATGACCTGCTGTGGGAACGTCGTGAAGCTGTTCAAGGACGGCTGTGCGTAGGTGCTGAGGGACTACTAGTACAAGGTCGGGGCCATCAGGTCGCATATTGTGCTGGTATAAGGTGCCGTAGTGGAGCACAAACAAACAAAGGGAAGGGAAGGGTCATGGCGATCGGCGCTGAGGCGATTGATAATTTCGCGAAGCTAAGGGTCCTAGCGTTGCTCACGGCGAATGTTGGAAAAGTCAGAAATAGAGAACACGCAAGCGTCATTGTCATAGTCAGGTTGGCTTGGCGGGTCGACTGGAGGACGGAACGGACAATCGACGCAACTGGCCAGGCTTATGAACTACTGTGAAATTGTACTCCTGAAGGCGCAAGGCCCAACGTCTACGGCGGCCAGTAGGGTCCTTGAGTGTCGAAAGTCAACACAATGCGTGGTGGTCACACACTACTGTGAATAGCCGCGCATACAAGTAAGGGCCCAGACTAGGGCTAGAATAATATTCTCTTCGGCCGCAGAGAGGAGTCGGCTGGCATAGGCGATGACGCGAGGTAAACCGAGCTGACGTTGTGCGAGAGCGGCACCAATTCCATGACCACTTGCGTCGGTGCGTACTGATTGAAGTGAGCCAACACTTGCGGACCGGTGAGGTGGGCAATAAGAGCGACGCGGCCGATTGTTTGTGGCCCCAGGAAAAGGAGACCTCTTTTTTTCAGAAGCTGCGTCAGTGGACGGGCGATTTCCGCGAAGTTTGGTACAAATCGCCGGAAATATGAGCAAAGTCCGAGGAAGCTACTCACGTCGCTGCTAGATTTCGGTATAAGAAAATACAGCACGAAGTTTGTCGGGTCCGGCTCGAAGCCATAGATGTTGACCAAATGTCCTAGGACATTTAGTTCCCAGCGGCCAAAGCTACACTTCTTGGAGTTCAACTGAAGGCCAGCTCGACAGCAGACGAAGCAAATAGGGCTGTCGTTAGATGTGCGCCACTCCGCAGGATTGCGGGCAGAGTAGCGTGGTGTGTTGGGCGCGGTTGGGGTAGCGTCAGTAACCACTGGTACTGGCTGTGGTGCAGGGGGTGGCGTGGTAGGGTTGGAAACGAGGCCCACTTTCGCGAATTCTTGGCGGGCAACAGCCTGTATCATAGCCATTGTTGCCTCTACAGGAGGTGATGTAAGTGTGACAGGAGTCAAGGCCTCGATTTGGCTGCGGACGATGGTAGTGAGGTTATTCTGACTTGAAGGCTGCTGCAAAGTGGGCAGATCGGCACATGAGGATGTAATCGCCGTGTTGGGAAGGCTCTCAAACCGGTGGACGATGCGGCGCTGCTTGGCCTGTTCGAAACGGTGACACACTTGCAGGACTGAGTCCACCGTAGAGCAGTCTTTGCAGAGAAGTATATTCAATGCGTCATCAGCAATACCGTTTAATATATGGCCCACCTTATCAGCTTCGGTCATGAAGGTGCCCCCCTTTCGACACAGGGCGAGGACGTCCTGTATGTAGGCGAGGTATGATCCGGTTTACGATTGAGCACGAGAAGCCAGGCCTTTCTTGGCTGCTAGAGCTCGCCTAATTGGCTTGGCGAACAAGTCCTGAAGTTTTTGTTGGCAGATGTTCCAAGTAGGCATCTCCTGTTCGTGGTTGATAGACCAGGTCTTCGGCGTTCCCGCTAGATAGAAGATGATGTTTGCAAGCATTATGCTAGCATCCAACCGGTTATTCTTGCTGCAGCTTTCGTATTCATTGAGAAAATCTTCATCATCCTTCTTGTCTTCGGCAGTAAAAATAGGCGGATGGCGGATTTTGGTTAAGACCATGGGGGCAGCTGGAGTTTTGGTAGCGGTCGGTGTGTCCTGGGATGCCATGCTTAATATGGCAGGGGTTGAGCTCGGGGAGGTGGCGTCCACTGCGAAAATCCAAGTTTCTGGCTCGGAAATACGAGGAGGTGTGGCAAGGGGGGTCGAAACTGCCTCCACCAAGTTGTTATGGGGTAGTTCAGCTTGGGTTTGCAGAGCACAGACACAGAAGACAAGGCTTTCAAGAAACATGCGTTTTCTGCAGGCACCAGCCGACTCTGCTCGAACGTCGTCTTCCCCAAAACTCACGAGGTTCTTCTTCCTTCTTTATGCGCATATCAGTGCACGCACCACCTAATGTAACAATATCACTTCGGTTAGCCACCTTCAGAAGTATCAAATAATATATAAGTGTCACGAGTGGAAAGCAGTAAGACGTGACGAGTAGGGGAGAAATAGAGAAATTGCAGGCCGCTCTTTGAGTTGACCGCTCCATCTTATGCCTTAGAATGAAACCCGACTGGCTGTTCTGTCTAATCGCGGACATCGTGCTGTGTACAGCCCGGTGAATGCATGCTTTGTGATCGCATTTTCACCGTCATTATAAATTTTCTGTGGGCTCTCAGATTCGTTTGCACAGCCACGCGGCACTCCTTTTTGTAAAGCGAACATTCTATTATGCTTCTTTATAGAGTTTTTCTATTTGTGCCTGCATCATCTTGCACATTCTCATTAACATACAGTCGGAACCTACCATGCAGATTGTACAAAAACCACCAGACGTATAAGAACGTGGGTGCGCGGCCTATAGGGGTAGTGCCTCGAAGAGGGTAATACTTTGCTTGGAGTGGTAGCCTTCGGACAGCGCCATGGCTATGCTTGGATAACTGTCATTGTCTTGCTGTGCACGGTCATGGCTCAAACATGGGCACGAATCCTTAAGCAAGGCAAGATTCTGCTCGTCTTTGGGACCGCTGAATTAACACTTCCGCGCTAACTGTAGATGCACAAATTAAGGGACTGGTGATTCTTTGAGAGAATGGAGAAGTGCACGTACACGAAGGCTATCCCCAAGGGAGCTGCAGGAAGAAGACCTTAACGCTGTCCAGTCATCCGTAAAGGCAGAGCTGAATACCCCCCTCTTCCTTTTTGTTTTTCATTTTTAGAAGTTATAGGAGGTTGTGGATTGAGCCTACTGATCCATCTCTCAGACATGTCACCGGAGGAGCACATCTCCTAACTGGCAGGACATCTGGGCCTCCTCTCTCTCTTTCTCTCTCTCTATGACATTCCACACTTTCGCGGCCAATCAGCGCATCGGAACGTCGCCCAATTCGACCATGTCAGGTGGTCTGTCAACACAACCTGTCGACCAATTAATGATCCGCCATTCACTAGTCATCTTTCTGAGTATACCTGTTTACTCGCACCTGTTGTGTCTCGTGTGCTTGTGATGTCACATTATTCGCCAACCAATCACTGCCGGAGTACCTGCAAAGTGCCACGAAGTTACCCAATCGGTTGAGAGGTTCAAGTCGCGCGGAACACTTGGGGGTCATGTTTGCGGCGTCACAGACATTCAACAACTAACCAGCGCTCGGGAATGTCAACTGACAGCACTCAGCTACGGATTGGTCTGATTGGGTGACAGGTTGTTAACATAAGGTGGTTTCGTGACATCCCAAGTTTTAGTGAAAACTGAGCTCTAGGGGATTAGATCACGTGACCTCGCACCTATCGCTTTCTCTAGACTTGGCTTAAGAATGTCTCATGACGTTTTGATCAATCAAAGAATTGCGTGACACATAACTACTTTATTTGTGGCGAATGCTGTCGTATTAAAACAGCAGTTTTCTATAATATATAAATCGGGTTTGCAGGATAGGGAAGGAAAAGCGCCGTGGTAGCCACACCTCGTTGGACACCTGAACGGCGCCGTAAGGCAAGGAAGGATGTTGAGAGTGAAAGAAGAAAAATCCGAGGACACTTTGGCGACTAAATTGATGAAAGGCGAAAGCTGGAGTTTCCTGAGTGCTGCATTCTGCTACGCAGCTGCAGCGCATGTAGCATGCAGCGACGAGATCACGCTCCTTGTATCCTCGCAGTGGTCGTACGTTCACTGTTTTGTGATTGATTTCAGCGGGTGCGCGGCATAATTAGCAATTAATATTTAATTAGTCATTATTGCTAATAAATAATTAGTCAATAATTATAATTAGTATTATTTGTTAGTGATTATTTAGTATTTGATTATTGATTGCCGTATGGCCATATAAAGAATGCATTCGCGCATACTCTGGTTGTGCTCTATAATTGGTCGAGATCTCCATAATGTTATTCCGTCTCGACCAATCAGAGTCGCCGCAAAAGCGTGACACTTGCTGACTACAACGCTGAGGCAATAAAGGCTTTCACCTTAAAAGAAGTAGCTGCCCCAAAACAATTTCAACCCCCTGGGAATCTTTAAGGTACCATGACATTACGCGGCAGATGAACGCCTTTTGCGTTTTTTCTGTGTCAGAACGCAGCCACCGCGGTGGGGTTAGAACCCGGGTACTCCGGCACAGTATTCGAGCGTTTTGCGCTAGAAGTCGGACGCGAAGTAATAGCACCCGTGTCCTTAGCAGCGCACATATACATTGCCACGGGCAGTAACACTGCTCATGCGGCCGCGTATCAAGGCAGATAGGTTACGCAGTTTATTAATTCGAAAGCATTACTCCGCTTTGTTCAAAGATTTCTGTCTGCAGGTAGCGTCCGCAGAACGTGCCCGCAAAATCGTGTCCGCTGCAGTTGTGAGCAATTGAGAAGTGGTAGAGGCTAATGAGCGGTGTCAGTCGATAGAGGGCGACGTAATGTTGTGTCCGAGAAAATAATTAGGCAAATAAGTTAATTGGGTAATTATTTGGATGCAAAATTTAAAAGTAAAGGCGAAAATGGTCTCATTAGTCAATGGCTTGTCGCCACATTTGAATGTATCAAATACTAAAATAGTTATTTTAATCAGTAAATTAAGGGGACGTCAAAAATGTGGTGTCACGCAGCCTGAAGGCGAGCCAAAAAAGGGCATAGGAAGCAATCGGCGCGCAATTTGAAAGTACCAAAGACTAAAATGGGTAAACAAGAAGTGAATTAAGCAACCAGAAACAATCAACTGCAGTATCCGCGCTTTCTCATTACTCGATGCAGATGCTGCAGTAGTCTTTTTTTTTTTTTCTGTGCAGCTTGTACTGATATGAGAGAGCCCAGGAGGGTGGAAGCATAAAACGAAAATGAAAAAATACAAAGCATCGCTGCGCTAAAGGAATGCGCTATATATTTGCCTTTTCGGCAAGCAATAAAATAAATATCCACTTTCCTAACAAGACAGGCCTTCACTCGTGGAAGTGCGCTCATACCTGATTCGCGTCGATGACGTAACTGTGTTTTTGGCCGAAAATCCGTCCCAGAGACAGAGTGATGGCAAAGCTCACTACGGCCATGACAAAAGAATCCGGCAGGATGCGAGCTATCAGAGAGGCGTTGAAGCTCGGTATAGAGGGCTCCGGCAGTCTGGACAGCAGGTGGAGGAACGACAAGAAACGAGGTTTCAGAGCAATGCCACCTTGCTGCAACATGCTTTGGACGCGATTGCAGACTCACAGGCGCTTGGCATTGTGCTCACGGAAGGAAATATGCTTACTTATTACCAGCAAATCAATATAGAACATATATAATAGGCGCCTGTCCATCACAATATCACGCGATCGTCTCTTTTTTAGCTGCTACGAACATAGAATTTAGCAATGACTCTGAAATAAGCCTGGTTCACTATTTTACAATTCACGATTTTAACTACTTTACAGATTTTAAGTTCACAAAGAAGAAATTGAAACAACAAAGCTAAGTGAAAACAACGAAGCAACAGCTTTCGAATTAACAGTTCCCTTTTTCTTCAGAATAGTTATGCTTATAGTAAAGCAGAGTCTTTCAGTTATACAGTAGAATGTTGAGCTAGCTGGTCTTCACACGTGATGAAAATCGCAGTGCACAGACAACGATGCAGAGAAGACACAACATCGTCCTTGTCTATGTGTATGTGTGTCTCTTCTGTGAATCGGTGCCTCTTCAGCTGCGATTTTCGTCATGTACGTTATTAACCTAGCAATCCGTTTTCACCACTAACGAACAGTGTGGCTCTCCTGCTTGAAAATAAAAGTCTCTTGAGATGCCTGCCAGTTTGTCCCGCTGCGCAGCCACTTCAATGCTTGTGTGCAGTGTTTTTTAACTGTTTACAGACCGTTATATTAAGCCCCGTGCTAGATAGGTCAATGCGGTCTGTACAGCTGGATTGTACAGCAAAGCGGGCATTGTTTGGGGGTGTCAAAAGTTCCCAGGCCACACCGCCTTTTTTCTGAGCAGTATAGTTAGGCAGCTAGAACAGCCCCAAGTCTCAAAATATCTGTGCAGGGTACAAAAGGAATTATTCTAACCTCCGAGATAATTGATTACTTTAATGGGACCTTAAGTGCCAGAATATGCCGACCAGAAGCAGAACCTGCGGCCTGGGAACTTTTGACTACCCCTTTACGTGATAGAGCTCAGTAATTTAGAAAATTTTGCCAAAATTAAGTAATCAAATTTTATGGCTATTTCAGGGGCCAAAATTATATTAATAATTTAAAGGTTGTGAACAGAACAGGTGAGTCCAGTTTTTAAATTTTCATTATCGGCTGCGCAGTTAGAAATATTTACTTGAAAAATACGCATTTTTTGGCTCGCAAAGCTGGCTTCCCACAATGCATATTTTTAAAATGGCGTCGTTTGTCCATTTTATGCCGTAAAAGCAGTGAGCGTTATTTCCGTGGAAAGGAATGTGCATTGCGGCTAGCCAGCTTTACGAGCTAAAATGCAAATTTAAGGTTAAATATTTTGAACTGCATGCCGATAAAGAAACTTTAAAAGCTATACTCAGCTTTAGTTTTACAAGCTTCATTTTTTTAGTATTATGTTGACCGCTAAACTAAATATGTTCATATTTTCTTGATTATTTGCTTATAACTGAGCTTAATCACATACATGATGTCCGCTTTGCTGTAGAATAGACCCGCACCGAGGCTTTAGCGTGCCTCTCACAGGGCTTAAAATAATGACCTGTAAAGAGGTCCATTATTTGGCCCATTCTACTCCCGCATATATTTAATACAGAAAGTTTATTTTTTGTTCTTGGGACCTGAATTCTTTACCCCACTGAGCTGCCCCCGCTCCCCTTTCTCCATTTTTTTATTCCCCTCGTCTTCTATCCTTGACTTCTCTTCCTTCACACAGTTCCCCGCCCCTTCCTTCATCGTGGCCACTTGCGAGTACATCGGAAGTACCTTGGCACGCTGGATCCAGCCTTGTATTTTTTTTTTCTTCTCTATAACGAGTCATTTTGTCGCCCTAAAAACCACTTTTGCCGCCCGACATTTGTTCCATAGTCTTCTTTTCCTTCTGATTGGCTTTCTTTAAATTTTCTCTTGGGAGTTTCCCATTTTCTTTTATATTCAATTGGCTTTTGCCTGCGATAACTTCTGGTTCGGTGCGGGCTTTCTCTCACATTTATTTAGTTTTTTTTTTTTTGTCATTTTGAGAGTTTACAATAAAGGGGAGAGAGGGGCAATAAAAGTTGCATAGAAAAACCACTGACCGCCCCGCTTTGAGAAAAAAGTTCACAAAAATTAACGCCTCCAATGGGATTTCTCTTTCTGACGGCAACTCGCTGAAGTGACTTCCAAATCCGTCTCTGCAAAGCATAATATTACTTACGTTCTAAATTTACATATTCTAATATTACTGACATTCCTGTATGCTGACTATTGTTTCTCTTTCTAATGTATTCCACTCTTCTATATGTTATTCTAGCTTTGACACGATGGGGAAATCCTTCGGGCGCTGTCACTACATGTCGAACCTCACCACTGCAGGATTACACACGGTGCATACGCAATAAGATGCATACGCAATAAGAGCAAAAACCCTGCGCTTAGCTAAAGAATTCCACAATCAAGCTCGGGCTTTCCATCAATCTAACAATGCACTTTTGCGCGCTGTATTGCTGAATACCATATTGGGCACTTTCCTCGGACTGCCAGCAGCGCCCCGTCGACACCCACGCAGCCAGGGCTACGACCGAATCCATTTGCCAGACGCAGGCACGGGTATGAATGGGCCTCAACATCGAATCACGCTATCATTCACTTCCCAAGGAACTGCCTATGTTTTCCTTTAATTTATGATAGGAGAAATAAAATAAAATACTGGCCATCCAAAATACACATCGACTGCCTTTGTTTTAAATGTGCACGGCCTTAGGACCATGACAAAGAGCACTGATACGGCGCAAGAGCTGAAAATACGAGGTTCGAAACCATCTGTTTTCTTCCCTTGTGATGCAGTTCTATAATAGTTTGGCTCATTCACTCAGGTTCAGTAACTCAGCAAAACGGTTGAGCTGCTGGCACACTAGGAGGAAAGGCACGTATTCAGCGGAAACTGGGAGCTATCTTGAAAGATTTGAATTCATTGATCGTATACGATAAGTCTACGCGAGCACTTCTCGGGACGCCACACGCTTCATAAAAGCGTGTTTCACATTGTCACGAGTGGAAATCACGCACCGATGGCTAATATCACTCTGAAATCGCTGGGCACCGCTTAGCCGCACAACTCAACACTGAGCGTCGTCTTCGTCCACACACCCAGACACTTCTTTCTTCACTTGCTGAATGCCAGCATGGTACAGCATATAACAATATGCAAGCCAAAATGCGAGCAATTTCTGCCGCGCCTACGCAAAAACTTACTTTGAGCTGTAGCAGAGGCTGTATAGCGGCGAGTGCGACGCAGTTCCAACACGTTAAAAATGTTTCAACCTGTCGCTGCCGCTCGCCGCTGAGTTCTCTCAATCGCTTTCACGTCAACCAGTATTAAACCAAACCATAATATTTCAGTTTTTGAAGGACTCTTTGCCAGAGATAATGGTGCTCTGCCAGTTCGACTCTCCTTCTTCGGCTGGAATAAGCAACAAGTTCGTGCTTGCCAACAAAGAAGTTTGTTTACCGTGAGCTTACTTTTCAGGGACGGTTCCAACCACAGCGACACCGTAGTTGTCGCTCAGATTCAAGTAGTGCGATGCAACTGTGAAGAGCACTACCTGAAATAGAGAAAAAGTAAGCAAGCGCAAATTCACGAACCTAAAGGCATGCAACGGCTACTGACGACGAAAAAGACTCGGGCGTTATACAGATCTCAGTCCAGTTCTGTGTTCCTAATTTTGTGTGAAGTTCTTCTTATGACTGCCATGGCACTTTAGTGTAGTATAGCTTACTGTTCATTGGAATCGCAATAAGTTTCAGCAGGGTTGTAGTTATACAAGATTTCTGGTATGATTGCAACGGCATAGATGCGTGACACAAAATGTATTTTTGTAAAGCAAGGATTGGGTCGAAAGTTGTAGGTTATCTATTTTAGATTTGCGTACAGTACCTAATGTCATGACGCATTAAAAAAAATTGCTTCTTCCCCTAAGTGTGTCATAGGATAAGAAAATAAAGGCCACATTTCAGCAAACAGAACCGACTGACAGTAGGCATAAAGCCAATGAACGTGTTTAAATCACGAATTGTGAGATGCGTTCTTATAAGGGAACACGCGGATATATCTCATCCGCATATTTAGCGTTACTGCCTAGTCCGACACACGGATTACCCCACTGAGAGTGGCGCTTCTACTGAAAACCCTCCTCGATCATTTATTTCTGGCGCAAGTGACTCCGCTTCGTAGCAACGAAACCATATCTAAACCATCGACACCGACTGACAGGCGTTAGGGACGGCAAACAGAAAGAACGAAAAAGGAATGTACCCAGTCCGAACTGCCGGGTGGTAAAACGGCTTGCTGAAGTGCTGTGCAACCAACTGACGAGGTAAAGGCTGGATGTTCTCGAGGGTAGCCTTCGGTCTCTTGAACTCATTTTAACGCCACATAGCTTTCATCGGATGGAGGCAACCTAAATAAATTTAACTTACCGGTGCAGCCTTTTCCTGGCGTTCTTCGATGCCGAAAGAAATGATAAACTAAACACATATTTTTTTATTCTTTTTATGCTATTTTTTTCATCGGATGGAGGCAACCTAAATAAATTTAACTTACCGGTGCAGCCTTTTCCTGGCGTTCTTCGATGCCAAAAGAGTTGACAAACTAAACACATATTTTTTAAAATTCTTTTTATGCTATCTATAGTGCATTAGTATAACGATTAGACTTCTTATAATAGGCAGTTTCTAGATATGCAGAATCCCTTCTACAACCGCGTGACTAGCTTGAGTATTACGTAATCGAGCTAATAAGCTGCTTATAACCTTATTTGCTGCTATTTTTACATGACTTTATTGACAAATCGAAACATTTCGCTATACATTTTGAGTTGAATTCATGGAGTTTGAACTGTATTGAAATGCAAAAGATACATACTCTAGAAGTGTTGCAGAACAAGCCATAAGCACGTACAAAACACGCATCGGACGATAATTTATTCGATGAATCAGCCTGAATAGGCTCCATTTATTCTCCATGTACTTCAGCCATTCCTTCCTCTAATATACAAAACGTACCTTCCAAGACACCTAAGCGCCTGGATATATATTGCATTAATATGGCCCCGCATATTGCGTCAAAATGAGTTGATTCACAGATTGTTTTTAACGATGGTGCCTCAGTAATCTCTAAGCGGCCCCGGACGCATTTAAAAGCCAGCGTTCTTCATTTAGGTGAAAAAGAAGCATACCAATCCAAATGTAACTCGGTTGTCCGATCACCTGCCGGCTAAACCGCCTTTTTCGATACCAGAATTGGCAAGAACCTATTTCCGCAGGGCCGCTCTTTTTTATCGGCAACAGACTGCCGAATAAAAATACTTTTGAACGTGCTGTTTTACTCGAATACAAGTTCATCAATTTCGCCTTGATACTAATTTCCTGTCAGCCATACCACTCACTGAACTTCACCATGAGATAACCACTACAGTACATATTTATCTCTGCAGCTACATATTTCAGTTATGCCGTCAGACAGCTTGTCACAGGTTCCGCCTCGTCACGCACGTCGGCATGGGCCGCTCGTAGGCTCGGCTGCATCTGCACCTCTCCTTCCGTCTGGCTCGGCGGGGCCAGATAGGATGTGCTCCAGCGTCGGCGAGAAATGTCTTTTTTGGAAAAATCTTTAAAAATAACTTATGTCCCCTTCTAATGCTGAGCAAGAAAACTACTGTAATTGCAAGGCCCAACTGCGAGGCTGAGACATCTCTTCTAATATTTCACTTCACAGTTTCCTAGTAGTCGTCGTCTTGCGGTGAAAGCCGACAGTGGCAATAGAGCCGGAACAAAAACGTGTTGAAACCAGGACCTATAATTTAGGATTTACAATTGTGTTCAATACAACACTGTATTGAATCATATAGCACACCCGCCTGCGCGTTCTGAATCTTTAAGTACGATTGACCAGACAATCAAAGAAATGTCGCTTTAAAAGACGAATAGGACGGGCTACTATTACTCTTAGCTGTAATGCTACTATTACTAAAACCGTTATAAATGTTCTAGGGGCATACTTAAGCCTCCTTAGGAGCAGCAAAGCGAAATAATTGGGTAGGGTGCCTCGATGCGCGCCCGCGCGCGAATCGAGGCACCCTATCAATGGGAGCTCTGTCACGACATCTGGTGGATCCGCCTGACACTGAGCTAACGGACCTAGGCTACACTCGTCCAGATTTATCTAGTGTAATTAAATGAAAGAGCGGAGCAGATAGAACGTAATGAAGACAACGATGTTCATTGCATAGCGCGAGAATGTGTTACAGGTAAAACTTTGTGAAGACTGTGATGCTCACGGCAGAGCACGAAATTGTGTTACAGTTTTACAACAGGCGTGATCGGCTGCGGCGACAGAATGGTTTTGTAGTGGCTGGGCCAGGTAAACGGACCTGTTACTTCGAGCGCGGGTTCGAACACCAGTCGCAGCCAAGTTTTAGAGCGTTAGCTCTACTTCGTTCATTTACGAGTTTTCGCGTTTTTCATTTTTTAAGTACGGCATGCGTTCTACAGACACGTACACGTGCGTCGCATGTTTTATCTCGCAATGGGCAGTAAACATCGTAGCCTTCATTGCCGTGCCCGGGCACGACAGCACTATACTATCGCCGCAGACGATCATACCTCCTGAAAAAGTGCAACACTCGCGCTTTGCAGCAACAACGTCGCTTTCATGAATTTGCGTCTGTGCCACTACTTCATTTAGCTTAGGTAAACGCCATACACATACGCCATCTTGCTAAAGACAGAGACCGGAGCTATGCAAAACAGGCTGCAGAGAGCGTCGAATGATGAGAACTCAGACTAGCCTGTTGCCCAGTTTAGTAGTGCGAACGCTAGCCAGGATCGAAGATCCAGCAGCGAATAATGAAACTTAGTTCAAGGGTAGTTGTACCTCTACACCTTTTTTCTACTGACAGTTCGTGTATACAAGCTCTGTGGATAATACCCATCCACAATTCCTGTTCACGCCAGTTAAAACAGACAAACTTACGACTGTTAGTTCGATTGGCAGTGGCACTCCCAGCTTCCTTAGGACAGGAGGATCGAGGAACAGCTTGACGAGCATGATTGTCGCAACAGCGACAAAGGCGACAAAGGCGGTCGGCCATGCGATGTCGCTGATACGCTCGAAAAAAGCGTACACCGTCTGTGAACAAAAAGGGCGATGTGGAAGAGCCATGAGTTGCCTGCGACACATTAAATAGCGATATTGAAGAATCCCGTATAAATTTAATACCGCCTTAGGTATATCGGTTTATTGTACACGCTAAGCCGGCATGAAACCTGTCTGAGGTCTTATTCTGAAATTTCCTGAGTTAGTTAGTGGCCCTCTTTTTCAAAGAAATATTGGCCCCTGGCCAGAACAAACCTTCAAAGCTATAATATAGCATGACTAGATTAGAAAACAAATGATTTGAAAAACAATTCTCCACAAGCTAGTATTCAAACCATGATCCTCCGCATCACAATCCGGTACCGAAACCACTACTAAACGTTGTTTTGGCCTTTATTGACGCCATTTCACCACCTGCCAGTGATGATTGCACTGCCCAGAAGAAGACAAAACCACTACTCCACGGTGATTTTTAAATCTTGGTTTCTACGGCTCCACGCTGACTTTTTTCTTTATTGCCTTTATTTCATAAAAAAAAAACTACAGGCTGGCCGATTTTTTAAAAATGAACCGGTGACTTCTTTTCATGGCGGTTGTATTTGTCTTCATCTTTCGTAAATATCATATATCTCATTGTGTATTATTTTGTCTGGTCTAGACTCTGTGGTGTTGTTCACCTGTCACCCTTTAAAGACGCAGAATTGTTTCACAGCTATATGGCAAGGGGTCACCAATTTCCTGCATCTTGATAACGCATGCTTTTTACAGGCAAATCTCTGAGTATCTTATTTACTAGTGCTAGATGTTTTCTGCTCGTCTTAGAACGTACTTAATTGTTGCTACATGCAGAAATATCTGGAAGAAAAATGCGTGTCATGTTGCATCGTTTAGATTCACATGTTGCCAGCACTCCAATGAGCGCTCTTCCAGCTAACGTTGCTTCATATGTAAAGCCTCATGGAAGGGTCGCGTGATATGCTGCTGTGAGCGCATATTTCGGTGGCCAGCGATGCTTGGTTTGCGTTTGGTTAAATGGGATTAACGGCCCAAAGCGACGCATGCTATGAGAGACGGTGTAGTGAAGGTCTCCGTAAATTCCGACCACCTGGATTTTTTTGACGTACACTGACATTGCAGAGCCCACGGACGCCTCACCGTTCGCCTCCATCGAAAAGTGGCCGCCGCGTACGGGGTTCGATTCCGCATCCTTTGGCGCAGTAGTGCCGCGCCCTAACAACTGCGCCATCCCGACGTGCGCTATGCTAAGTTATGCTCGAGCATATTTTTATTGTCGTTAGCGGAATTCTACCCTCTTCTTTACCCCTTCGCACTGGAGGCCCTTCAGTCGCCGATACTGCCGCGGACCCTTTAAATCTCTGTCTTTTTTAGCCGCTGGCATGCGGCCTCATTATAGTGATTATAGCGCATGGATCAATTATGTATACCTTTTGATCATGCTCGTGGTCGCCAGACGCGGCTTTATCATTTCCTTTGATGCAGAGAGAGAGAGAGAAATAACATTTATTGCACCCGTCAAAAGGTTGGTGAGGATCCGAGGCGAAGCTCTGTCCCAACCATGTCCTCCCCCTCAGCCGTCGACCTTGATCCCTTGGATCTTAGCAGCGGCCAGGGCAAGACGGATGACTTCTCGTTGCCCTTTTTTGTCCTGCTTGAGAAGTAGTGCCTCCCAGGACTCATCTGTTCGGTCAGGTTCTCCAAATCTAGGACACGTCATTATCATATGGATCATGTCCGCTATGCCATCGCAACGTTTGCACCTGGGGCTAAAAATTTCCGGGTGCCACTTGCTGTAAAGCTGGGGGTTCGGGAATACTCCAGTCTGTAGCTTACGCCACATAACCTCCTCGCTTTTGGTGAGTTGCTTACACGCTTTTGGTAGTACTGATCTGCCTAATTTGTAATGATTTAGGATATCTTGGTAGGTGTTAGGGTCATCGCCGAACTGCAGGGGCTCCTCATCGCGAAAGGGGTACGGGGTTGCGCATAAGTCGTCACTGGGATCCCGGAATGTAGCTAATCCTCGGGCCAGTACGTGCGCTTTCTCGTTCCCCCTCAACCCCTGGTGTGCCGGTGTCCAAATGAGCGCGACCTGCTCTGCCGGTGGTGAACCACTGGCCAACACTCTTGCTGCTATGGGCGAAATGCGGCCCGCGTCAAAGTTTCTAATCGCTGATTTCGAGTCTGTAACTATAATTTTGACCTGTTGTTGTGTTAGAGCTAGCGCGATGGCCACCTCTTCCGCCTCCGTTGTGGTCGAATTTCTGGTGCTGCAGCCTACTACCGAGCCCCCGTCTTCTCTAGTTGCTACTGAAACACGTCCCCTACCTTTCGCGCATTGTGCGGCATCTGTATATAAGACGTCCTGTCTTCCCTCAAAACGGGCTTGCAGCGCTGTTGCTCTATCACTCCTCCGGCTCTCATGGTAAACGGGGTGCATGTTTTTGGGGAGCGGAGGTATTTTTTATTTGTCTCTAACCTGTCTAGGTACTTTTTCTGTACGTCTGGAGCATGCTTGCGGCTCATACCCCAGTTTTTCCAAAATGCTCCGACCAGTACGACTGCGCAGCAGTCTCTGATACTGTGAGGTCCTTGCAGCTTCAATGAGCTCTTCGAGGGTATTGGAGACCCCTAGTCTCATAATCTTGTTTGTCGATGTATTGGGTGGTAAACCTAGTGCCGTTTTTATCCCTTTACGAATGAGAACGTCAAGTTTCTCCTTTTCTGCCTTGTGAAGCCGTAAATACGGCGCCACGTAGACTATCCTACTGATTATAAAAGGCTGGACTAGCCTAAGGAGGTTAGCTTCTTTCATTCCCGCATGTTTGCGATCCGCTTCAGGAGTCTACAGGTTTGACTGGTGCTAGCGTCTAGCCTCTGTATCGTTTCCGAGTTCCTGCCGTTGGCCTGAATTCGTAATCCCAGAACTCTAATGGTTTCCACCGTTGGTATAACGTTACCGTTGACCCTGAGCGTTATTTTCTGGTTATCCTGCTTTATACGCCGACGATGGGGCGATCGAATTGACGTGAGAACGAGCGCTTCCGATTTCTCGGCCGAACATCTGAGCCCGATCGGTTCTAAGTATCTTTCTATAACTTCGATTGCCCGCTGGAGTGTCTGTTCACTTTCACCGTCACTGCCCCTGCACATCCACAGAGTCAGGTCATCTGCATATAATGTATGGTGTAGCCCTTGGATTTCATCTAGTTTTGGGGGGAGACCAATCATGGCGATATTAAACAGCGTCGGGGACAACACCGATCCCTGTGGTGTGGCTTTGTTTCCCATTCGAATACCTTCTACTGCGTGTCCCCCCATACTGATAGTTGCCGTTCTATCGCTGAGGAAGTCGCGTATGTAGTTGTACGTGCGAACTCCAACATCTAATGCACTGAGATTGTGCAGAATAGCCGAGTGCTTCACGTTGTCAAAAGCTTTTGACACGTCTAGACCAACGATCACCCTGGTGTCTACTGTTGAATTGTGTATGATCTGTTCTTTTAGCTGCAGCATGACATCGCATGCGGCCAAATGCGGTCTAAATCCTATCATGGTGTTCGGATAGATATCGTTGTCCTCCAAAAACCGGTTCAGCCGGGCCTGAACAACATGCTCCATTAGTTTCCCCACGCATGACGTGAGCGAGATCGGACGCAAGTGTTCGAAACCCGGCCGCTTCCCCGGCTTCGGGAGGAATACGAGGTTTGCGGCCTTCCATGTCGCCGGCAGCCGACCGGCCTCCCAACACTCCTGCATGAATCCTGCAAGGTGTCGGATCGACGCGTCGTCCAAGTTTCTTAGCATTCGATTGTTGACTCTGTCCGGACCTGCAGCAGTCTTTGTTCTCAGTCTATTTATTTCTGCCCGGACTTCGGCAACCGTTACCGGGCTATCTAGCTCCGGGTTTTCCTGGCCCTTGTAATCAGGCATTTGTTGGCCTATACCCTCTGCACAGTTCAAATACCGGTCTCGGACTTGGGCTATGAGAGTAGCCGCGGTCCCATCAAAGGTATGTATTAGCCTGTGAATTTGCTGCCTGGCCTCCAGTTTAGATTTGTCGGGATCTAGAAGATGCCGAAGTAAGTGCCACGTACTTGCGTTCCCGATATTCCTGTGCAGTTTTTCACAAATGCTGCCCCAGTTTTGCCTCGTTAAAACGAGCGCATATTCTTCAATTTCTTTGTTAAGCACTGCCAATTCTCTGCGCAAGCTCCTATTCCCTCTTTTCTGTGTGAGTCTCGTTTCTAGATCCTTCTTCTTACGCCAGAGCCTGACCATGTGACGGTCTACTCCTTCAATGTCTGCGTCAACCTCCACCTCCTCCGTTGCTTCGTTGACCGACTGAATGACCTTTTCATTCCAATCGTCAATGTTACTTATGCCTTCCTCGTCACCTGTGCGGCCATTTCGGAAAGCCTCCCAGTTCACCAATGTTGCCTTTTTGGTGCGGACGACCGGTGGGCCGTTATCTACTACGATTTCTATAATTTTATGGTCGCTGCCTAAGTTTTCACCTGTGTTGCACCACGTGGCGTAAATGCAGCCTCCCGTTAGAGTTAAGTCCGGACATGTATCTATCGAAACGCTGTTACCCTGGCGGGTTGGTTTCAGGGGATCCGTCAGAAGTAATAAGCCATTCTGCTGAATGCTGTTCCATAGTTCGCGTCCTTTTACCTGCGTGTATCTATACCCCCATGCCGTGTGATGCGCGTTAAAGTCCCCTACTATCAAAAGGGGTTCTCCTTTCGCGATCACTCGTGCTTTGGCGAATAACTCATTGAAGTTGCATTGACGTTTTTGTCGAGGCGGGCTATATACATTGAGGATGAATAGACTTTTGAATTTTCTTTTTTGTGGGATTATCTCGATTAGGATATGGTCAACATTTGTTGTCCCGGTATTATGCTGCAGCACCGTTATATTCCTTTTGACAAGGGTGACCACTCGCGTGTTGTCATCTCGTCCGGCGTATGATTTGTAACTCGCTAGCTTAGCGTGTTTACTGCACTCCTGCAATTCGATTACTTCGGGTTTGTCAATGTTCGTCAAAAAAGTTTCCAGTACCGCGCGTTTGCGACTGAAGCCCCTACAGTTCCACTGCCAAATGGTATTTCTACGGTGATGCAGAGCCATTTTTAATGTTATGAATCTCTTGGTAAACCAACTGAATTCTCTCGTCTCTCCTAGCCATTTCGACCCGCATCTCTGCCATAGCACTGTTCAGGCGTTCTAACGCGGTCATAACTTGTTGTTGGAAAATTTTGTCATCTTCTTTTTTAGCGAATCGTTTTTCCAATCCTTGGACGCGGGTTTCGAGATCTGGCTCGGGACCTCTTTTCTTTTTTGCTGCAGGAGGACTGTCCCTAGGGGTCTTTTCCTGTTCCTTCTGCGGTGCTTCCGCTACCGGCATTTCGGTCTCCATTGGTTGTGAAATTTTGCCTATCGCAATGATTTGTTCCTGCAGTGCCTTAACTTGCACCTGTAACAACTGATTCTGTTTTTTTAGAGCCTGAACCTCAGCTGAGTTCTGAGAGTCACTACTCACTCCTTTTGATGGTGTCTGCGGCGGTTTCTGCTGCTGCTGCTGCTGCTGCGGCTGTTGCTTTGGTCGAGAGCCCTCCATTATCGTCTTGGACGACGGCGGCTGCAGTCGCGGGAACGAAGAGGAACGGGTTCTTGTACGGCTCTGGGACCGGTTGTGGGACTCACTATGCCCATCGCGACGGCTAAAGCGGACCTGTTGCAGCTTCTTGGCCTCCTCCTCGGCGACTAGCTTCTGTTTGGCTGCCTCCTCGGCGGCTAATTTTGCTTCCCACTTTCTCTTCTTGATAACGTGGGGTGTACGGAAGAGTTCTTTGCAGCGTATGTCTCCCGTTAGGTGGCCCTTTCTACATAGGCGACATTGGGGAGTGCACTGGTGATCTTCGGGCGGCGATACCACCCCACAACCACGGCACTTAGGTTTTTCACTATCGCACACATCTGAGCGATGACCAAGTTCCCCACATCTGAAGCAAACTTCATATCTTTTTTTGAACAATCGACAAGGCATAAGCATGCCTTCAATCCTGACAAATCTTGGGACTTCAGGTTCCAAAAAGGTGATAATAATAGTGCAAGTCTTCCCCATCCGCCGCACCCCAACGACCGTTTGGTTTTGTGGATCCTTCCTCAATGCTCTGAACAACTGTTCTTCCGTGAATGTATCACAGATCCCATGAACGACAACTCGGCCGCAATCCTCCGGTGCGATCAGATTGGCCACCACTTCATGCTCCTTGTCATCGAGTGTAAAGCAACGGATTGCGGCTACCTTCACGCCTCGACTAAAGTCCAAGGAATGAAAGATCACCGTACCTTGCTTTCCATTGACACACCACGAGTCCAGCTCCGACCAGCTGATTCCGGCAGCCATGGCGAGGGCCTGACTAAGCAGCGGGCCCGACGTGCGTTTAATGACGGCTAGACCTTCACGAGGCCTAATAATCACCTTGATACCTTCTTCCGGGAACTTCGGAAGATTCATAGCTATTGACCGTTCAGCCAATTTTCTTCTAGCTGCTTTAGCAGCGCCATGAGCGGCTTCCCCGTTTGGAACGCGGTGTTGCACCACCTTGTCCTCCTTGGAATCATTCAGAAGCGTCCGCTTGCTTTTCGATTCAACCTTTTTCCTGAGCGTTTGTACCCAGGTGCTGTCGTAGTCTTCTGGATCGAGGTCAGTACCTTCTACGGTCACGTGCATCGTCATTTTTGGTCCACAAACGCGGCGGTAGACCAGCGGTCTTTGATGCAGAATATTTTTTCTTTTACTTTATTGCCTGGTCTTGACGCGAAAACAAAATCAACAAAAATCACTAAAATGCTATTTACATACGCTATTTACATATGACCCACTAAAATTCACGCATACACAACAGAGGCTCTAGCCTTGAGAGCCACTCGGGAGGTTCTGCTGCAGCTTTCTGGATTGCCAAAAACCTGTCCGCGCTTTCCCGAAAATAAGTTCTGGCAGGCCATGCATCTTTATGGAAATGGTAACCCGCCATTCTTGAGCGCTATATACAGTGTAGGCTCATGAGCATAATTAAATCAAATGGTACCCCGTCCTCACTTTCTACGCATAGGTACTCAATGTCATGCGGGTCTAGCGAAAAATCTAATTATAGAGTTCTTTGCAATACGTCCCAAAAATGTACTCCTTCGCAACAGTGTAAAAAACATGGTCTATGGTTTCTGGCTTCCTGCACATTGAACAGTGTGATCCCCAGGCTATGAATAATTCTTTTTTCACCAAGAATGTTTTCACCTGAAAGGTTCCGGTGTGCAATTTAAAAATGTTTTTGCTCCTGGCGTCACCTGCATTCTTTTTACCCTTTTTAAAACATATGCACCTGGGCCTCCATTGTACAAGGCCCTGTACAAAGGCCCAGGGAAGATAGTGCCACACAATGCACGATACAATTTCTTTCGTTTTACTGTAGACAAATAACCACTTGAAAACCGCGCTGAAAGGAACTGAACGCTTGCTACGACTTCTCTATAAAAGCCCCTAATCCCTGCGGAAAAATCTTCCGCTGAAACAACGTACTCCGGTAGCAGCCGCCTCAGTCTGACTTGGCATACGGTGCGTAAGAAAGCGTCGGTCGTGCCTCTAAAAAACAAAAAACGACAGACCAGTCGTCGCAAAAACAGGTGGCCCAATCTTAGCCCACCATCTTTTACTCGTCTGAACAAGTTAGTCCGGCTTCAGCGCTCCCATTTGGACGCCCGGACCAATACAGCAAAATTCCTGTGCAGCTTCTGAACATTTAACCGTGAACAGTGCAACACATAGAATACCAGAGAACAAATTGCAAACTGTGGCCCTTGCAAAAATAGATAGGTTGGTCTATCTCCACTTTTCAGCTTTGTCCTTTATCTTTTTAGCCTGCCCTCTCCAATACTGTTCACTGTCACGGTAAGCCATAAGCGGAACTTCTCACTGGCAAACCGTTCAGGCGTAGATGGCCACCTTCCATGCCAATGTCCGAGGAATTTCGACCAGTTAACTCCACTACCGGTGACGCGACTAAATTCGCCCAAACACTTCACAGCTTGCATATGCCCCCTCATCATCGGTAAAAACAGCGATGTCGTCTGCATACGCTAAAAGCTTTACTTCGGCGGCTTGTACATTGAATTCCTGAATGCTATTATTCTTGAGTATTTTCAAACAAAGGGTCTCTATATAGATGCAAAATAAAAGAGAGCTGAGGGGACAGCCCTGGCGTACGGAACGCTGTACAGTGATGGGGTCCCCTAAACATTGGTTAACAATCAATCTTGTCGTGCAGCTCCGGTGCACCAAAGCCACTCCCTCACGGGCAACAGAACCGACATTCACATGGTCTAAAATGGCAAACAACAGTTCGTGAGCAGATCAATCATCAAGTCAATCGGGAGAAAAGCTACCCAACCATTACTGTTATCACAGTAATACACAGCGCGCTTTATGGATATTGGTGAAAATGAAGCGCCCTTTAATCCCACTTGCTGTTGGGCTAGTTGGTTCAAACCCATATTTGCGAACACAGCGCGGAACAGGACGCAACACAAGAGAACGAAGGTAGCGCTCCGTCCTGTCTACCTTCGTTCTCTTGTGTTGCGTCCTGTTCCGTGCTGTGTTCTTAAAAACTTTAATCCCACACGTCTGATGAGGCCCAACTATGTCTCTAATTACGGTCTGCAACCTAGAACCTTCATAAAAATTTTATACTCCACGCTTGTGAGCGCTATTGGCCGGTATGCAGTAACCGGTCTTAACTTACCCATTAAAAAAAAAAGAAACCTTTGATGCAGAACGTGGAGAAGATGCTTCGAGATAATCTCGAAAGATTCTAACCGCACGTGTGTGCTTCTACAAAGTTTTGCTGTTGTTGCGACTGTAGGAAGAAGGAAAAGAAACTGCACGGGCCTGCTACTGCCTCCGTAGCTGAGCCACCTCCAGTGACTCGTGCGGAGAGAAGAGAACTAGATCTTCGCCGCCCTAAAATTGAACGCTGACAAGCGAAATCGGCATTCGTACTTCGGCGATCGACGAGCGCACTTCTTGCTCTCGCCGACGCCGAACTACTTAGTTCTTTTGCGGGGCCACTCAGCCCAATAAAGGCCTTATTTCAGTGTTATACAGCTTTTTCGATTGTTGTCTACGACCTTGTCACTACCACGTGACATCCGGTTGAGGTGCTCGCCTTCATGTTCCGGACTCCTCCGTGAAGCCGCGACAACAGCCCTGTTCGTGTCTGCCCGGGAGATCTGCCCACACACCGCAGTCCTCTCGCCTTCGTCAGTGAGTATATAAAAGAGCTGTTGGCGACATAGGTGAGGTTTCCTTCCCAAAATCTCCTCGGCTACATTGCACGGCCGCGGCGGCAGCAGCCCTGCCGGCGAGTCTTTGTAACCTCAGAAGAAACTGATGCAGGGTGGCGACTTCAAACGGTATGAGGAGTGACCACGAGCTACAATAATTACAAGAGGCTGCGGTCATAGCCCAGTGCTTGAAGTCTCATGTAAACAAGACTGCTCTGTTTGCGCTTTTACTGGTTTCAATTCAGCTCGGGGTCAAACATGGCCACAACATATGTATCGTGAAACCAAGACGAACACACATATATACTATCACGTGTTGATGACGATGCCGAAACCAGCAAATTAAGTGACCGGCGTTAAACTGAATGAACGCGTTATTGGGCTCCCCTATTCGGCCCGCCAAAGAACTAGGCGATTCGACGGCAGCGATAACAGCAAGCAACTAAAAAAAGCCCCCAGAATTTGGCAGCGCTCGTGATAAAGTTGGCGAACAGCCATCTATATAACCAGCCTAATAAGTCTAGACAAGTCTGGAAGGATAGGGAAATAGTTGTGCACTGCTGCGATCTCTCAGGAAATATCTCGGCGTTTCTCGCGCTACAAAAAGAAAGTGATAAAGAGCCTTTCCCTAACAAGGAGCCTGAAGAAGATCGTTCCGTGTGAACAATGAAGATTTCAATGGTTCACAGCATTACTCCCTTTTAAAAAAATAAAGGATCTCTTAGGTTTCACTTGAGAGGAGAAAGGAGTACCCTAAGCCTACCCTTCCTCTGCTATCATTTGCCTCTCTCTCATCGTTTGCCTCGGCGTTCGTTGCAGTGATACAAATGGTTTACAGGAAAGGAAAGGCGCAGTATCCGTTACAGTTTCTCCGGAAAGTGTCAGTTTGGACGGTATACCATTGCCCCTGTCGCGGGCATTCCTTGGCACGCGTTCATGTTTGGGACTGCAATGGTGAGAATTCTAGACAAGGAGAACATATCTAGCGGAATCTCGCGCAGAGATAAAAATTATAATAAGAAGCGTTGACAGGTCTCGCGTACAACTCTCGAGCACGGGATTTCATGCCACTAGCCCAGAGAGGCGTTCGCCGTACAATGTCGCCTCGATGTTTCACAAAAACACAAGAGAATCTTTAGCGCACGTAATAGGGCTTAAGGCGTACAACATGGGTGAGCGTGGCGCCGATAGGGCCGTCGCGCCGTCAGGGCTGACCTTGGCCGACTTGGCGAAGGACCTTGTGCAGGCCGAAGTATCGGCGTAAAAGCTTTTCACTGAGTCCACGCAGTCGAATTGCCGTCCAAACCCAGACTTGGTGATCCGGCTTGTACTAAGCATCGCGTCGTCGTAAGTTGCAGCGTCGGGCATCGGCTCGTTCCTGATCTTAATGCGCTACCTGGAAGTCGTTCTGCTTTCACTGCGTGGTGAAGGTAAGTGACCACTTCGACGTTGTCCTCTTCCGTCACGTGCAGTAGCATCGCGTAGAGGTGTCATGGCTCCCCGCCATACACAATTTGAAAGGAGCCCGCCTTTGCTGTCTCCAGGACGGCATGTTATAAGCGAAGATCATGCATGACAGGATGTCACGCCATGTCCTGTGTTCGGCGTCCACTTGCAAAGTAAACATGTCGGCGATAGCTTTGTTCGGACGCTATGACGTGGTCTGCGGATGATACGCTATTGTTCGTCGGTGGCTTGTTCATCGGTGACTGCAGTTTAGGATGTCTTGGGTCAGCGCCACTGTAGATGCTGTTCCCCTGTTCGTGACGACCACTTCTGGGGCGCAGTGCCGCAAGATAATTTGTTCGGCAAAAAACTTTGCGACATCTGCCGCGGTGCCACTAGGCAAGGATTTCGCTTTGGTGTAGCGGGTAGGCATTTAGTGGACGGCCACGATGATCCCTATTTTACTGCAAATGAAGTCGGAAAGGGGCCGAGGAGATCCATCCCAATTTGTTGAAGTGGTTTGGTCGAGGGTGGTATGGGACTCAGTAGCCCGGGAGCTCTTGGTCAGGTTTGTCTCCAGCGGGTTCGTCGGGAACGGCGACGACGTCTCGGATATCTGCTAGCTCACTGAAGAAAGCGACCATTGTGCGCCTGTTGAGACGCCTGTATTCTCCAGTGAAGATCGTCTACCAACACCTGAGTTCGTCCATTCCGGAAATGGGCAATGTCTTTTGCGATGACCAATCCTCGATCTATAGGAGTACTAGACAGCTCTTTCGGTGGTATCGGTATCTCCGTACAGGTCAGTACACTCTCACTCATTTCTTCATTGAGGATGTTTAGAGTAAGATGAAGTGCCGAACTGGCCGCCGCAAGGGTTGGAGTCTCGGGTAGCTGCTCCTGGTCTTATGAGGCTGAAACTGGTAGGCAGCTGCCGTTTGCGGCGAGGGCTAGCCTGGCGCCGGTTATACTTGTTATAGGCTGTCATTGCACCCGACACCACTTCGATGGCGGACAATGGCTGTTGCGGCGCGCGTCTTTCTCTATCCGTCTTCTTGTTCTTTCTTTTCTATTTTCGTCTCTGTCTGCACAAGGCAGCGGAGGTGGGTCAGCTACATAGTAAGCCAGCAGCAGGCACGTGCATTTTCTTTCCTTCTTCCTCCAGTCGCAACAACAACAGGCCGCAGCATGTATGGCTTGATAAGTGGAAAGCTTGACGAGCTTTGAGTGAAAAACGATGAACGCCCGATGTTCGTTATCAAAGTGTCGTCTTAGCCAAAAGAAACCAGGCTGCTCCAAAAGCTGGCGGAGCAGCCGCACCGCCATGTGACGGTGTTGCGTTCGCTGGCACCTGTGGGTGCTCGTCGGCACCGAGGATGCAGCCGCTAATGTAACTTCACACCTCACTCTCGCTCTTTGCATGATAAAAACTAGGCGTGTATGATATATGGGCTGCGTTTTCACGAGCGAGCCCGATTGTGCTGAGCGATGGCGCCTAGATATCGACGGCGCTATTCGCTCTTCTCGGTAACTGTGGAAAACAGAAAAGCAGGTGAGGCAGGCACGGTGAGCTCTGGTTATTCGTTTGTAGGATGAATGTGCTAGATTCGCGAGATAGTGTTGTCCCGAAATAGTGTTCTGTGATTGAGAAAGTAATCATGTGCGTCTAATTGTCAAGCTTGAGGAAGGTTTCATTAGAGTTTGTTGCTTAAACTAAAACTTATCCATAAGCAAATGCAAGAATTTATGAGTCAATAATTACACTTATTTTTGTGCAGCCTAATCTAAAAGAGAGATAAGTGGGCTTGAAAGAGTTCACAAGCTTTCCACATCTGTGCCGCAGCCACAATACGTAAAGTGGCATTAGGCAAAGCACCCCGGAAAAAGAATATTGAAATTTCGGGGTACGTTATCATTCTTTAATATACAGGCGAATAAAACACGCAGAAATGCGCAATAGTGCTCTTGTGTTTCAGCAGCGGATTACAGAACGCACGTATTTATAATTATACAGAAAAAAATCGACTTATATTTGCTTCAGAGAAATTTATTCATTTATTTATTTATACTACCCTCAAGGCCAGAGGCATTACAGAGAAGTGTAGAGGGTACAAAACGTATTAACAAAAGAATAGAAAATAAGGCAGACAAGTCAGTCAACTACATACACAATGTTGGCTATGGCAGTACGAAAATTATCAATGTCTTGAATGCTGGCGATTGGAGCGGGCAGGTGATTCCAGTCCTTGGAGGTACTAGGGATGAATGACTCGCAACATGTTTGTGTTCAGAGTAAAGACATCCCAATCTTGTGCGCAAGGTCCAGTCGAGAGAGATGTACGAAGGCGGGGGAATGAGTACGGTATGAATCCGGGGGGTAGTGTGAAATATTTTATGAAAAAATCAAATGCGCGAACGTTTACGACGAGAACCCAAAGAAGGCAGGTTGAAAATGCGTTTCATTGCTGCTATACTAGCGGTGCGATGATAGTTGTGTAGGATGAAACGAGCGGAGGTATTCTGAACCATTTCAAGGGCGTGAGTTAAGTTAGCACAATGTGGGTCCCAGATGGACGCAGCATATTCTAGTTTGGTACGGACAAGTGTTTTGTACAAGAGGCGTTGCAGAGAGCTAGGCGCGGAAGAACGATTACGACGGAGATAAATGAGCATGCGATTGCCGAAAAGTGCGAATAGCACCGTTGCTATAATGAGCGCCCTCGCTGGGCACAACCGTGCTCCGCACACGTGAAGACGCAGTCCGCACATCCTAGTTCACACATTAGTCCGCCTAGCTTTTATCATCCAACTAGCGAAAGTGAAGGTGCGAAGTTTATGTCAGGTGTTGCATTCTCGGAGTTAACAAGCACCGACAAGACTCAGCGAGCGCAGCGCCGCCACATGGCCGGTCGCCTTCACCGCAGCCTTGAGAGCATGGTTACTTTGGGCAAAGGCAGTACATGCCTAGAATCACGTCGCGTCAACACTGATGTAGGACAGCGAGGCTGCCAGGGTAAGTACGTCCATTTACGTTACTCCTGCAGCGCATCGCCCCGACCGAGTAATGTGGTATACCTACAGATGTGCGAATCAGCAGGCCATCTCTTGCGGCCGTTACTTTACTCAGCTGGGAAGCAAGCGGTCTACAGATGACAAAAGTAGTAAGCTCCGGTGTCTGCTAGGGCATTTACTGTGCGACCGTCAACAGCAACATCAAGGTAGCTTGTTCGTATCCGCTTATTGTGCGCCGTCCTTGGTCCTGGGCGACCAACCTTAACCGGCTGCTGCGTCGTGTATCGAGGAGGCGCCTGGGCTCACCGCTGTCATTTCGCTGACCGGCAGTGCTGGCGCGGGTCCAGTCGTGTTGTCGGCAATTTTGTCGTGCGTACACTCTAAGAAAAAAAGGTGTGATCTTACCCCTTTAGGGGGGTAAGTCCACTGACGCACTGGGGAGCCCCTTTGGGTGCAAAGTTACACCCTCGACGGGGGCTTAAGTGGGTCTGGTGTAAAGTTTACGCTACAACGAGGCTAACGTTATGCCATGTGGTGAAGTGCAAGTATATGCTACTGGGGAGTAACGTAACCCTTTCTCAGAAGGACTAAAGTTTAGGCCATGAAAGTGCAAAAATATGCTCTAAAATCGGGTGCATGTTTGCTCCCAGCTGGAATAAGCTTATGCTTAATCATAAGGCGTAAACTTACCCTCACAGGGTCTGCATTTATGCCAGCGTAATGAGCTTACTACAGCACCCCGTATGTGCATGTTTGCACCCTATGAATGGGCGTAACTTTGCACTTTTACGTTCATATTTATGCTTTGTTTGGAAGGCTAATACTACCACCCAGAGGAATAAAATAAATTCATATTATAGTGTTTTTTACACCCATTTAAGATAATGTTCTTTTCCTTCGAAGGGTATGTTTGCGCCCTTCTAAATATAGTCTAGGCGCACACCGGTACGCTAGTAATTTGAAAACAACCACACTTCGACTGATTGTGCACTCAGTCACAAGACATCACCGCTATCGAAGCGATACGAGACATACATTTTCTTTATTTGCAACGCAAGCGACTCCATTTGGCATATGTGTGGTAATGCTGCCTCCGCTGCAACATTAGACAGCCTTAACATACGCCCTATACAGAAGAAAAACGTTTGGTGAAAATATGTATGATGTCTTCGTCAGCCCGTCACAGACGCCCTCGCTTCCGCAATGCTGGTTTCTTAGTGCTAGAGCGACAGATTTGTGATGGGTCATGTAGCCATTCAGGGTGCAGTTTGCACACCGATATTAGTACATGAGAACGGAAGGCAGGGTTTACTTTTTATTGCGTTTGAAAATGGCAGGATAACCGAGCAGTCTTTTGTCATCGTCGTGGTTGAATCCATACTCCGAGGGAACCTGTGTGAGAGGAAAACGAGAGAAAAATTAGATGTGGAGGGAATAGACACATTCACAATGTATACACATGCAAGCGATGGAAACATCTCGGCGACTAAACTGCGGCGGCGCGGCAAAAAAAAAAAAAAAAAAAAAAAAAGGAAGCGTGTTGGAACCGCATCGCGGCTGCAGATACAGCAAGCGCTTTCTCTTGCATGGAGAACATTTTTCCAGCACCGCACCCTTCTTGTGGCCGCCAAGCGAGGAACATCTGACGGGGCGGGTTACCGAGGATCGCTCCTATTTTTTCTGCACAAATTCTTTCGCTGCCGGCCTGTTTTCTAAGCAGTATATATAAGTGCTGGGCTACTTTCAGCTAGCATGTGTAGTGATATGCTTTAGGCATCTGTGGACACGCCCTGATATACCTTCTCCCTGCACTTGACCTGCTTCCTACATGACAGCCCTGCATTCCATCATTGTGCAGCAGGCCAGGGCGTCGATAACTGAGGGGACGTTCGTGAAAAATCACGCTCAGAAAACTCCTCCATTTTCGCAAGCATGGTCATCAAAAAATGGTAGATGAGGGGGCTTTGTGCAATTGCATGAAGCTACTGCAAAAATGTCCATCATGAGACATGAAATTAAGCTGCGCGAACTGGCCTGAAGTTCAAAGCTGTGTGCATGATTCTGTTAAGCGGTTTTACTGTAGGAGAAAGGATATGACCCAGTAATCAACAACGCAAGCTCTCAACGCCAGATAACTCTGAAGGACATGTCCCAAAACTAGACCAAACTTAGGTATGCCTAAATAAGAGTGCAAGGAACAACAAGGAAACACAGAATGGACGGACACAGGCGCTCAATAACATCTGAAATTTTATTTCGAAGCACAACACATATAAACATGCACAAAGGTGTGCAGCCAAGGTGATGCTGTGCGATCACCGAAAACAGTCTATAGTAATCGCCCTGGCTCCACCTCTTTATGCATGTTTATATATGTTTTGCTCGGTAATAAAATTTCAGTTGTTGTTGTTCGTCTCACAAGTTATCTGCAGCACTGCAAAAGGCAGAGGAGTCCTTGCAATTGTGCTCCGAAGTGCCTATCGCCCCTGCACACTATAATAGAGAATTGTGCTTTTATACTGTTGCCCCCGCCAATTTGGTGGCAAGAGCCGCGTAGGAGCACAATTGCCTATTGCAGTGCGCGTGATCCTGATTACACTGGGGTGCCTCTGCCTTTCGCAGTGCTGCAAGCATCTTGTGAGACGAAGTATAGTCAGCGGCAGTGTCCATCCATTCTGTGTGTTTCCGTGTTGTTCCTTGCGCTGTTCTTTAAGAATGCAGTACCCACTAGCCCGGCATCTCGCACTTGCAAACTTGGGTAACCACGAATATTGATTACGTAAGTGCCATAAGAAGTCAATTGTTACGAGTTTAGTTAACCACCAAATTAGCTTGATTAAACTGTATCCTGATGTAAACAACTGCAATTTGAAACCACCTCAATATCACAAAAAGCAGTTTTAAAACTTCTGGTTCACCTTCGCTGAAACACATGCTATACGTATGGGTGGTCACTCACATGCAGTCACGCCTGCTGATCATAGAGATTGGGACCACTCGAACCTCGGACTTAACACTGTGCTCACTATTGCGACGCATGCTGATTAAACGAGTACCGGTCTTAAACCCACAATAAGGGCAGCAAAAAGTTTGAAAAATGGAACTTACAAGCCCCATGCGCCGGTTTACGTTGACCGCTGCCGCCGCACATGCTGCTGTCGCCCATCATTGACATGCGTAATGGAGTCCGAAGCTGGTACATGGCGCCACCGCAGCAGCAGCAACCTTTCAAGTCCATAGTTGTTCTCAATGCTGGCCCAGCGAATCTGCTAACGTGATCTCTCCTCCGCTGCTGCTTTTGGGCAGCCCAAGACTGTTGCAGCACTAGAAGATGCGTACCTCTTGCTTTATCCAAGCTCCACGTCGTCGCTGATTGCAGAGTCGTCGTGAGCTGTGCCCTTAACAGAATTCTGCCGCGTCAGTTAATATAAGATTACGTCTTTACAGGGGGTAGTTCCCTGCAGTGACAACGAAGGACTTTGCTCGCACATATCTATTTGTATGTTGAGTATGATACAAATATTTACAACTCAAGGGCAGTGCAGCCCATAGGCATAAGACTGAAGCGTGGCCCGCATGGAGCGTTTTTTGCACGCGAAAACGCGTCGCACGCCCGACGCCCGCGCCGGCGCCGACGATTTCACTCCCGCATGGTCAGCAGCCGAGCGGCGTTTTTTTTTTTGCCGCCCAGTTGCGCGACGCACGCGCCCCCATCCGGCCGTGCGGCGAGGTCGCGCACATCTTGTTTTCCCTGTCGCCGCGAGCTTCAAGTTGTGGTTTCTTCTCTTTCTTCTGGGTCAGGTGTGTCAAGAAAACAGACACAGGCATCACTTCCAACAACTATGGATCTAAATGCAAAAGCCATAGCACAAGGGAGGTATCTGAGGTCCGCTGGCAAGGCTAGCAGCTCATAAACAACCTCCGAGCTCAGCGTAAACAGTAAACACTCGTGGCCCCAGCGGACGGCCCCACCTTCACCGAACTCTAACCTAAAAAAAAAAAAAAAAAGAAAAAAAAAGGAAATGCACGGTGCCCGATGCCTGGACCTTGCTGTCGTCGCCTCGTGCGCGGAGCGATTCCGAAAGACTACATTGCTGCTCGGCCGTTTCGGCCGAGAAACCCGACACCCTCGGCGCCGTCGGAGCGCCAAACCCCCGTCGTTCATTCCACTGTCGCAAGCGAGTCTCTCTCGGCCGGCGTGGGCGTGGCTCCGACCGGAATCACGTGACGGCTGCTCCGCTCTCATTGGCCCTCTGCCGCTGACGACTTCCGGCGTCGGCGCGTCGTCGACGTTTTTATCTGTTCAGCCAGATCCCGACGATTTGGCAAAATCGTCCTCTCCGGCGGCAAAAAAACGCTCCGCCGCCGTCGACGCCGGCGAATCGCCCGGAAAAACGCTCCATGCGGGCCACGCTTGAGACCACTCGATGCTTCCGCGTCCGAACAGGACATCGCTTCTGCTGGAATGCTCGCCGTCGAAAAGAGGCACGCATTTTGGGCTCCCTGGGACCTGTCATATTGTTCACAATGAAGTATTGTGTACCCCGCCTAGGCACTGTGGAAGCTACAGCCAAACTGGTTTCCGAAAGTCCGGCGAAAAATGACTTCATGCTGCGAAGAAAAGAGTTCCGGGGAGCAGCAGGTTCTTCTGATTGTTCCTTACCCCACCTCCATCATTGGCGCTTGAGATTCAGTGTCCAAAATTCTGATGTTCACTGAAGGGGAAAGCTTATCAGGACAAAAGAGCGTGCGTCACCTTTGCGCTGTGTCATACGGCGAGCGAAGGAATCAATGCAGTTTCCTGAATTCTCGGAACTAGAAAGGATAAGTGACCACGTGCAAGTATCACAGGTTGTATGTGGCTCCGCAGCCAGCTAGCTGGTCTTTTGTAAGTTTTCCGCTCAACATATGCTCGAAGGCATCGTGTCGCACAATGCTGCTGCAAACACGTGTGTGCTGCATTGAAAAACGCGAAGTGCCTGGTGTGCGGCGTGGCGGAAAACATGCATGCGTCGTGTTTCATCACAAAGGCGCCCGAGAAGCGGTGATTGGAACCACCCGACAGCCTGGTGCAGCAAGTACGAAACACGCCGAAGCACTGCGAAAAAAAGGAGCCCTGGTAAACTAAGAACAATAGAGCTAGCGCTTGGGGCAGTTTGTACACCTTAAAATTAAAAGAACCTGCTGAAATCGGAACGAATGAAAACATTATGAATGATGACATGCAAAAATAACGTCTCCTGCAATATTAATACAGAGCAATACGACACGGTGTACGCATTCTGTTCTCTTCACTTTCCAAACTGATTAGCCTATTTTTGAAAATTAAAAAAAAAAAGGAATGAAGAAGAGAGCATGTGTGCAGAACAGTAAGATCAAGCAAATGAAAACCTTGGTCGAGGCAAGACGAGTTATTTACCGCATTCCGACAGCCCGTGGAAAAGTGCATTTATAGGACAGATAGGCAGGTAGGTCGTTTGCAGAAACATAAAAACTCTACACAGGGCGTTGAACAATTATCAGCGCGCTGTAGAATGCTCCTCTAAACTAAACCGCAAAATCCTCGCAGCTAAAATTTCGCACAGAAATGGAATTTTGCCGTTGGTATTTTCAATAATAAAGTTGTTTGGCGTACTGGCCTGATTCGATCAGAAGTCGAATGTTCCCATAATATGCGGCGGCTGCGATGCAAGACAGCCACTGCCTCAGCAATAGCACCGGCATTGCCGCCGCATACAATGGGAACATCCGACTTCTGATCGAATCAGGCAAGAACCATACCATCGACAAAATGCCATTTCTGCCCGAAATTTTGAGCTATATATATATATATATATATATATATATATATATATATATATATATATATATATATATATATATATATATATATATATATATATATATATATATATTATATATATATATAATGGACCATATTACGCCACGCTTTCCGGTCTCCCACTATCTTCCTAACATCACATAACTTCATCTGCAGCGCCTCGAGGATGCCATCCAACCATCGCGTTCGCTGCCTACCCCTTCTCCGGTGACCCTCAAACTTTCCCAACATCAAATCTTTCTCCAGCGACTCCTCTCTTCTCATCAGATGACCAAAGTAGCTGAGCTTTAACTTTAGAATTTGACCCTCCAATGAGCAGTCAGGGTTTATGGTCGACAATATCGACTGATTTGATCTTCTGGCCGTCCAAGGAACTCTCAAGAGTCTCCGCCAGCACCACAATTCAAACGCGTCAGTTCTTCGGCGGTCAGCCTTCTTCACAGTCCACTCTCGCATCCATACATCACAACTGGAAAGACCATAGCACGAGTTATACGGATCTTGGTTGGCAGTGTAATGTCTCTGCTCTTTACTAGGCGGTCAAGGCTAGCCATGGCTCTCTTGCCCAGAAGCAGGCGTCTCCCAATTTCATGGCTGCAGTCTCTTTCCGGGGTAATCTTGGAGCCCAAGAAGAGAGAATCTGTCACAGCTTCCACTTCTTGTCCATTGATGCTCCAGGACTTGATAGGGGCAGACGCCATGATCTTTGTCTTTTTAATGTTCAGTTTGAGCATATATATATATATATATATATATATATATATATATATATATATATATATATATATATATATATATACATATATATATATATATATATATATATATATATATATATTATACATACGTGTGTGTGTGTCCATTTGTAAACTAAGAATGTCCGACTGACATACTTTCCGCGGTACAGTAAATGAAGGTAAAGAAATCCTTATTTTCAGTGTAGCTGGTCGCATTCAACAAAAAACTAGTAGAAAGAATCAACTTTTGATGAAATTTGTCCTCGAGTGTCACAGCTTTCAGCTGCCCACCAGCCTGCCTCTAGTTAACGCTATAAAATTAAATAATTTCAAGCCAGCATGACACCAAAGCTGTAGACGCGATAGCGCCTTTAACACGGCGTTTTCGTTCCGCGATTTCTTGCCGTTAAGAGACGCCGAGTTTGGCAATGTGATTAACGCCTTTAGTTTGCTTTGTTTGGAGGAACGGAAGGTGCTATATCTGCCTCACTTCTCGGTGAACGGCGAACTTTAAAATGAAAGGCATAAAAACGGAGGTAGAGCCGCCCAAATCTTTAACTGGCGTGCGCATGACGACCTCCTTTTCTATGCTCCTGCGCCTTAATAAGGACAATACTTGCCAGATGATCAAGATTACGCAAGAGCTTGGTGAGCCATTTCTTATACTTGACTTTTCGCAGGTTAGCTGCTCTGTAACACTCAGAATTACAGAAAGTACTGCCGTCACGAACGTCAGTTAAGATTTCGGCAGCTGTACATAGGTCGTTGGTTCCAATCTCTGTCGCAAACTAACCTTCAAAATGACTAGCAGATGGATGCTAAATGTGACGCGAAAAGGGTATGACACCACCCTGAAAGCTGTATAAGGAATCGATTTTATCAAGATTTTAATATAAAACAGAACATATATTTTTCCACGAGTTGCGAGTTTCGGCGACGACCATGGCAATGGCGATGCCTTTTCGGCCGAACGAGCTGTATGCGCTTCAGGTAAAATCAAATATGTGCATAATTTTTTGCTGAACACAACCAGCACCTCTTTCTCTCTTTTCTTTTAATCCACCTTCCTTCGAAGCTTCTCAAGCTTCCCCTTACGGTGTGGTTCAGGATTCTACCAAGAAGTGTGGCAGATACTGTGCCTTTTCTTTCCTTTAAGCAGCTTAGGAAATACGTTTGCAGAACGGCCCGTGACAGTTCGCTATGCAGTCGGAGTGGCTCCACTATAAGCCTGAAACAGGCTGTGCACTGCCAGAGCATTACTCCCACAAGCAAAACAAAAGTATCTGCAGTTTCATTACAATTTAGAAGCAGTTTTGCAGTCATTACGTCACCCCATAGAAACCAGGACACACCTGCAGCTTGCAGTTCCTGACTGGGGAGAGTAAACATGGAGAGGGACCCAAACGACGCGAGAGAAAAACGGTGGCGAAGGTGGCACAAAAAGCGTCCCCTCTCTGAAAGCGACGGTGCAGGAACGAGACATGATGGGACAGAATGCTGCACGAGCGCCCCATCGTGACATGTGCCCAAACTATTCACACCGCTGTCTAAGGGGCACGAACACACACACAAGCACACAAACGCTGGTAGAGAGGGTAAGTAGGGTTGCAGTAGGGTGCAAGTTTTCTAAGAGGGGGTAAGTGAATACGGACCTGCTTCCAGCAGGTGCAAAGTTACCCTCAAGGCCTTCTAAAGGGGGTAAAGGACCATGCTATGCCCTTTTTACCCCTTTCGAACACCCTTTTTTCTTAGAGTGTAGCGGTGGTGTAAATGTTTCAGCGTTGTCACTCGTCCTCGTCGGCGGTGGAATTTCATTAGTTCACCGTTTAGCAACGTCGCCTCTAAGGTTACTGCCTTTAGTTTTCCTACAGGGGCTAAAGGACCGTCTTCGCCCACTGTCGTCGTAGTTGCTGCCAGGCGTCACAAAGCGGGCAGTGTACGGAGACGGGGACCTGAACCGACGGCTTGACGGCACAGACTGTCCACTGCGCAGATAGTTGTCGATTTCTTGCGGTCGTTCATCAGGGCGGGGTCATGGGACGTCGAGTGCGAAACCCCAAAGGCCGATGCGTCTGTATGGGCAGTGGCGTATAATGTGCCCGGCCTGGCCCCAGTGGAAGCATAGTAGGAGGTTATTCGCAGTCCTCCAGGCGTCATACTTCCGGGGGCTGGAGGGTTGTTCTTGGGCATGGAGGGCGGAGGCCAATGGGCGGAGTTCAGATACAGCCTGTTCGCGTCGAGGGGGATTTGGAGGGTTTCGTCGGAAGGCAGGTCGGCGTAAAGCAGCAGGTTAGTTCAAGGCTGTTGCTTCTTGCGTCCGAGACATCGGACCCGTCACCTGAGGAACGCCCAGTGCCTGCTGAACTTCTTGCACGACGCCCGCCAGTGTCCCTACTTCAGACAGCTGGTGGTAACAGTAGGCCCAGTTCTTCTCGGACCATCTCACGGATGAGGTCCCGCTGTGTGACCTCTCGCAGATGAGTCGCTGTGTTTGCGTACACTGGGTAATGTTACTGAATTGTACTGGCCTACGCAGCCGCCCATAGCCCACTCGATGGTGCACTCTTCCCTTACAAATTGGGCAACACTTTTCGGTTAATAACTTACTAGGCTGGCAAAAAGCGGCCAAGTGCAAGCCAGGCTTGCACTTGGCCGCAACATCGACGCCTTGAGATATACACCGCTCCTTTTCTTCTTCCGGAACTTTACTAGAAACCTGTCTAACAAGTGACAGGAGCTCCGGCGCTGTTTTCTTAGGCTGAACAGCGAATTTTGGACCAAGGGCCAGAACCTCAGCGACGTCCTTAGGAAGCGGCAGGTTTTCAGGGTTGTGGACCTGACCACTCGCAGTACGAGTCTTTTTCGGTTGGCGTATCCTCAGGTACGTCAAGGTCTGTTGCCACAAGAATTCGCTGTTCAGCCTAAGAAAACAGCGCCGGAGCTCCTGTCACTTGTTAGACAGGTTTCTAGTAAAGTTCCGGAAGAAGAAAAGGAGCGGTGTATATCTCAAGGCGTCGACGTTCCGGCCAAGTGCAAGCCTGGAATGTCAGGACCCCCTGTTCGACGTGTCGTGGACTTTCTCAAGGAACATTCCTTATGTGTTATGCCCGCTGACAAAAAGGGTGGGTTCACTGTTTTATCTTTTGGTTTGTTTAACTCCAAAGCGTATGACGCCATTTCGAAAGTTTTTCAACTCCATGATGATATTAACTTGTCCAAGCTTAAAGCTAGAGCAAAGAAACTATGTGACAGATTGAACCTGCAACAACTGGTAAAGTCTATTGACAATAGCAGCAAAAGCCATATTAGATTTGTTCTTCTCCGCAAAAACTCACAAGCCTGAATGCCCTTTGCGTGTTATCATCTCAGAAAATGGATCCTGGCAGAAATCAATAGCCCATTCTTTGCAAGCTAAACTGGCTCTTTTGCGGGTAAATGACCCTTTCCTGGTGAAGAAGTCCGAAGATGTTAACTTTCTGACTGCCTGTCATAAGAACCGTCTCAGTGCAATGTCAATTGACATCAAGGATTTGTATTACTCTCTGCCTCAAGATAAGCTGCTAGAATGTGTGGAGGAATGTATCGATGAACTTGGAGTGGTGGCCTTTCAAAATTCCGCAGGAATAAACGCTAGTGGATTTTTAGAACTTTTAACTTTTTATCTTAATTCAACTTTTGCTAAATGGAAGGACAATTTTTACCTTCAAAAAGACGGCATATGTATTGGCTCATGCATAGCTTCAATTCTTAGCGACTTACTATTAGCTAAATATGACCGGCTACTGCAAGACAGTCTAGAGGGATCAAGTGTTTTTAAAGTTTTTAGATCTGTAGACGACTTTTTACTGGTTTTAGACATCAGCTCTGGATTTTACGAGCATGATGTCTTTAATACACTCACCATTTTTAGTAAGTGTCTTAATCCATTAACTTTGACTCACGAACATCCAGAAGGTGGGGCAATTCGGTTTGTAGACTTAAAAATTATATTTTCTGATAATCATGTGTGTTGGGCATATGAATCCCGTTCTAAGAAGCCACTATTGCAGGTTCATTCGGCTCATTCTAAGCTGGTAAAAAGAGCCGTAGTTACCTCTTGTTTTAAGAATGCCCTAAAACATCCTGTGAGCACCTCACTTCGCCCATCAATCATCTAGATTAGCGGCCGTTGGTTACCCGATCCATACGCTGGTTTCCGTTGCTGAAGGCTTGCTAAGGCAGGAACGGAAAAACAAAAATAACCAACAACCTGATGACTTGAACAAGCAGAAAAAGACAGTTGTAATCCCGTACATTCATACCCTGTCGCATAATCTAAAAAAGATCGCACAACGTTCTGAGGTACGAGTAGCCTTCTCAGCTCCGTGTAAGCTGTCAATGCTCAGTCGCGTCACTCATCCTGTGACCGAGCCAACTGGTTCTTGCAAAACTAAACATAAGAACAGATTTGTTGAATGTACTGAGGAACTAGTTTACGAGATTCCTCTGTAATGTGGGAAAGTTTATGTAGGGCAAACGGGGCGATGCCTTAATGAAAGATTAAGAGAACATAAAAAGGATGTGGAAAATTCCAAGGACCGTAACCTGCCTCTTCACTGCCTCACATGCACTAAGCAACGTAAAATAGAATGTAAACCCCTTTTAGATAAATGCAAATCTTACCAGAAAAATAAAGACCGCACCACAAGAGAAATTATTGAAGCCGAAAGAATTTTGGAGCTTCGGGACCGATGCATTAGCACTCCTTCCCTTGCGTTATCGGACAAAGAGCTTGCGTTCCTGGCAATGCGTAAAAAGAGATAATTGGCTTTGGTTTCGGCATGCGCATTGCATCTGTTTTATCTGTTTTTCTGTCGCGCATCAAGCCATGTATATATGCTTGCCAACTTCTGGAATTAAATCAGTTGTCAGTCAGCGCTGTGTTCGTGTCCTTCTCTCTTAGTCCTCGTCCTTCGCGCTGTTATTCCAAAAGGTTTTAAAAAGACGTCGTCGTCGTCTTCCTTCGGGAGAGCGTCGACAGGTGTTCGGGTAAAGCATTCAGCGTTCATTTCATTTCATTTCATTTATTAATACTGTCAGCATTAGAATGATTGCAGCTAGACTTATACACACAAATCTCAAATTCTTGAAGATATGGGGTCCATGAAACGAAATGCCGGAGGGTCTTTCATATTGGCGAGCCAGCAGAGTGCATGGTGATCACTTACTACCTTATATGGTAGAAAGCGTAGGTAACGACAGAACTGTGAAGTTACCCAGGGGATTGTAAAGCATTCCTTCTCGGTCGTCGAGTAATTCTCTTCGGCTTTCGATAGCGAACAGATGGCGTACGCGATACCTCTTTTCTGTCCTTCACTTTTCTGAACGAGAACTGCGCCTAGGCCAGTGCTGCTTGCGTCGATATGTATTTATATATCGGTGTTGTCGTTGAAGTGCACAAGGACAGGAGCGGACTGTGAGTGGCGCTAAAGCTCCTTGAAAGCTTCGGCTTGCGGCGCTTCCTATTTAAAAGGCACATCAGCCTTCTAAGTTGCATCAGGGGTTCGGCGATGCGAGAGAAGTTCCTGACAAGCCGGCGGTAGTAACCGTTCAGCCCGAGGACTCTGCGCACGGCTTTCTTGTCGGAAGGCTGCGGAAAGTGGGCGATCGCAAAAGTTTTCTGTGGTTCTGGGGGAGCGCCCTCTTTGTTTACTACATGACCCAGAAACAGCAGCTCCTCGCAGGCGAAGCGACACTTCTCTGCTTTCAACGTTAGTCCTGACGAGTTGATTGCGTCGAGCACTCTCCGAAGCTTGTTTAGGCGGTCTTCAAAGTTCGAAGAGAAGACAATGACGTCATCTATGTATACCAGACTAATCTTCCACTTAAAGCCAGCCAGTACAGCATCTCTTGCTCGCTGGAACGTGGCTGTTGTGAAACAAAGTCCAAAGGGCATTACATTGAGCTCGAAGATGCCGTCTGGTGTGATGAATGGTGTCTCCTCGCGGTCCTTTGTCGGCCTAAATATGCCAGTCTCGCTCTTCAAGGCTATGGAAGAGAAATACGTAGCGTTGCAAAGACGGTCTAGAGTGTTTTGCATGCTAGAGAGCGGGTTGATATCCTTTATTGTTACATTGTTCAAGCGGCGGTAATCGACGCAGAAGCGATGTGTGCCATCTTTCGTATACGCCAAAACGACTGCTGCCACCCAGGGGCTCTTCGATGGCTTGATCACGTCATCACGAATGATTTCCTCAACTTTATCATGTACAACCTGGCATTGTCGCGCCGATACACGGCAGGGGCTTTGCCGAAGTGGTCCAGCGTGTTCATTCGTGACGATGCGGTGCTTTGCCAAAAAAGTTTGCCGCACCTTCGGCTCTGAAGAAAAGTACTCGCTGTAGCTTTCACGAATCCAGTCTTGTTGGTCGCGAGGCAGTGCTGAGTTGATGTCGAACGTTGGCTGCTTGGCTCAGTTGGATGCATCGTCTTCAGGTTGGCTGGGGAGGGCGAATACATCTCGGGTGTCTGCTAGCCCGCCGAGGAAAACGATCACCACGTTCTTGTTGAGATGCCGGTATTCTATTCCTGAGCTTGTCCTCTCTGGAAGTTGGCAATGCCTTTTGAGATGCCGAGACCTCATTCCAAGATCAACTCGGTAGATTCAAGTTTCCGTCGAGGACGTTTAGAGCGACGTGCTGCGTCGAAGTCATCGTAAAAGGTACGGCTTTGTCCGTAGAGAGCTTGATGAGCTAGACTCGGAGGTCGATGATCGCCCTATGTTCATTTAGAAAGTCCGTGCCCAAAATCACGTCGCGGGAACGCTGCTGTAGAACCACGAAGTTAGTGGTGTAAAGTATGTCCATTCACGGATACTCTTGCAGTGCATCGTCTCGACGGAATAATGAAGTTACCACCTGCGTTACGAATCAGCGGGCCATCCTAAGCGATCGTTACTTTTCTGAGCTGGGAAGCAAAATGTCCACTGATGACTGAATAGTCGGCTCCGGTGCCCACAAAAGCGGTGACCTTGTGACAGTGGACAACAATGTCAAGGTCACTTGTTCTTGTTCTCGTATTCAATGCTGGCTTTAGTGTTCGATCTAGGTTTCTTTTTGAGCCAAAGTCGTGACTGGGGCAAGCTGTTGTTATTTCGCTGGGCGGCGGTGTCGCTTTGAAGTCTGGACGGGTGATCGTCGTGCACGTCTTCATAAGAAGCGTCTGCGTAAAAGCGGCGTCTTCGTCACTCACCATCAGCGGTGGAGGATCTTCGTGTTTTCGCCGTGAAGCAACCTCACCTTCACATGTTGCTACCTTTAGCTCGCCTTACGGGGGCTAGGGGACCTTCTTCGCACACTGTCATCATACTTGCAGCCTGGTGACGCAAAGCAGGTCCTGTACAGCGATGGGGTCCTGAACCGACGGCTTGATGGCACAGTCTCCGCTGCACAGATAGTTCTGGATTTCTTGCGGTCGTTCAAAGGGAGGGACGGGAGACGTCAATTGCGAATCCTCAGACGCCGATTCGCCGGTACGGGCAGTAGTGAAGGATTGTCTAGCCTTATTATAGTGGAAACAGATTGGGCGGTCGTTCGATGTCCTCCAGGCGTCATGTTTCCTTGGGCGTAGGGGTCGTGCATAGGCTTGGCGGGCGGGGGCCAAGGCACATCGCTGAAGACCGGCTTGTTTGTGACGAGAAGTACTTGGCATGGTTCGTCGGAACACAGGACGGCGTAAAGCCGCAACATAGTTCATCGCTGTGAGTTATTGCTTTGCACCAGTCGGAGCTGTCGCTTGAGGAACAACCAAGACCTACTAAACTTCCTTACGGATGACATTAGTGAGCAACGCAACCCGCGACTACTTTTGCAATGGCATGAGTTTGCGCATATTCATTAACGACTTCACGGATGATCTATGGGAGGTTATCTCCGCTTGTGAGTGTACAGCATTTGAACAGGCCGTTTGTAGAGGTGCATCCTTGCTTTTAAGGTCTTTTCGATATTCGCAGCTCCCTGCCCGAACTCCGCCACATTTCTTGGCGGCTGTCGAATAACACCCACTAATAGCTGATCTTTCCCACCGCGCATCAAAAGGCTCTCCTTGGTCTCCTCTGTCATGCCTGAATCTGCGCTGTGGAAGGGACGCTTCAGCTCCTCAACGTAACCCACCCAAGACTGGCTCGTTTGGGAGCTGAGTTCCTCACTGCAGAAGGGCCTGGGCTTTTTCGTTTCGGGCGAAACTTGCAAAGGCCATCAAAAACTCATCTTTGAACGTCCGCCAATCCTCCAAGGATGCCTCATGGTTTTCGAACCATATTCATACAGATTACTGAAGAGTAAAGCAGACTTTCCTGAGTTTCGCAGCGTCGCTACAGCCATTGTATTTCGCCACGCGGTCGAAGAGGTCCATCCAGTTTTCCGTATCTTCAGTGGGCAGTCCTTGAAATATGGGGGCTCCAGGGGCTGCGCGAGTACAACCGGTACTGTAGAGTGGGCCATTGTCAAAGCTGACGCCTTCCGGGGTTGAACAGGGTCCGGCAGCAGACCTTGTTCGGGTTGGAGCCCTTGAAGTCGCCGACTGGTTTGGTGGCCTGTTGGCTGGTTCACTACAGCGATAGGAACAGGGCTGTGGTCTTGGCTTGAAGGGTAGACCGGAACACGAAAGGCCGCACCTCCATCAGCTATTATGTGACGATGACCAGGTAATAGATCCAAGAAAGAATACAGGTGTAACAGCACTGAAAACTATTGGACTGACTTTCGCCCCCAAAGAACTAGACAACTCGGCGGCAGCGAGAGCTGGAAACGGGCTCTCTGGTCGTCGGACTGAGAATACCTGTCGCACCCGTGAACGCTCAATTTAAAGGCTGCGAAGAAACATCTAGATAAAGCAGGAAACAGTTCATTTAAGGTTATTTTGTTTCAAGTGAAAGAAGACGTATAACCTGTCAAGGCCTCGTCTCCCATGAGTAGCTCCCAACAAGCCACATGTTCGAATGCATAGAAAGGGAATTCTCCTGATATATATATATATATATATATATATATATATATATATATATATATATGGATGGATGGATGGATGGATGGATGGATGCATGGATGGAATATAGGAGCGTCCCCTTTGAAACGGGGTGGTAGCAGTAGCTATCATGCTCATTTTTCTCCCTATATCTTAATTATTGATTTAGAATGGTTAACTAAACCATCATTTTATTTATTAAATTTTGTTCCTACAATACTAACATTATGTCACTTCTCTGCTTTTGAGCCACCAATCTTCCAGTCGTTTTTTGCTAGTTTCCACCACCGGTTTATTCACCCGGCCACTGTTATCTCTAAACCCCAGAGCTTTAGGAACAGTGATTGCACCTGCACCAATTTCCGGATGGATACCATTACATTCAAGTATAATATGGTCAATTGTTTCACTGGAGTTTCCACATACAGCACATGCGTCATCTCCATTGTTAAATTTCTTTTTGTAGCTGCGTGTTCTAAGGCACCCTGATCTAGCTTCAGAAAGTAGGGCACTATATAGTATAGTAACCAGGATAACCTGGAACATTGTAGACACACACTAAAATGGCTGGACATCTTGGCGTTTCCTGCGTAACACAGAAAATGATAAAGCGTCATCTCGCGACAATGAGCATGAACAAATAATAAACATTCAATCCGCACGCAAGAATCATAATGATAAGGCCGCATGCGGCCGGCTGTCGAAAAAGAACAGAGACGAACAGTTGGCCGCAGTATACTGATTTAGTGTTGGGTACCCGTAGTAGGAATTAACGTCAATTGCATTTTTTGACACGTTTAACTATATTTCGAAGAGTGTCAGCGCCATAAGTTAATGCCATCATGCAGCGCTGTTTCTCAAGATTTTTCGTTCTGTACGAATATTCGCAATACCAATGGATGTTCTTCAAACTATTAATATCGGACTCGATTATATTTGCAGTTGCACTATTCGTATAATATTAACCAAGTAAGAAGTACCATTCGCATGACAGCACTTCCTTGTGCTGCGTACCAGAATGTTTTATATCCTTCTAAAATGTACTACCTCATGTTCGGCTTCAGCCAGTGCGTGGTTACTGGATCATATTCGCCGAAATTAAAAAAAAAAAAGGAGATAGAATTGAGGTCCGAGCTGAAGATTGCCTCTGCTTAACGTCCCAAGCGAATCGGGCTATGCGGAACGTCATAGTGGAGGGCTACGGTGATTTCTACCACCAGGGATTATTTATTCTGCCTTGACATCGCGCAGTGCATGGGCGTCTTGCTTTTTCGCCTCCATCGAAAATCGACTGCCGTGGTCAGAACTGAACCCGTATCCTTGGAGTCAGCAGTAACCAATAAGCTACCGCGGCACGGCAAAATGAGTCCAGAGACGGGGACGTTTTACGCAGTAGGTTGCGGGGGTAGACACTTTACGGGCGCCGCCGCAAACGAGATAGGCGTGGAAATACTGAAAGCCGTATCTCGTAGATGCTTCTTGCTACTTACCCTGTAAACGGTGAACATTCCACTAACAGGAGGCACCTTGTTCCCAAACAGAGACCCCAGTTGGCTGATAACCACCTGGATTCCCACGCCAGTCGCGAATCCGTTGATCATATGCTCCGAAAGGAATACGTTCAGGGTGCCGAGGTTCATGAAGCAGAACGCCAACTTCAAGGGGGAACAAGAATAAGGGAAAATAAAAGAGAAGAGAAAGCCATGTGCATAACACAACCAACTTCACAATGAAGGTTCAAGCACAGCCAAAATAAACGACTTTTTGTTAGAAGAACCCTCATCGCTGCCCTAGACTTCTAAGCTTAGGCACAATTATACTGTGCCATCAATTTTAGTTCGAGCGATAAGTTGAATGTTCAAGCATGTTCATCGAATATATATATGGTCATTATCTTAGTGAGCGCAGTCCTGTTTCGGAAACCGCCAACCGCCAATATTTCTTTTGCAAAACCTCGAAACAGACTGATAGTAAGGTGGAACCAAGAGAGCAGGTGCGTTCTGCACACACTGCGTCAACGCTCTCGAATTGCTTAATCTTTCAGCGCTCCTTCATTTGTGGCCGCCGGTACCTGCTAACACTTTGTTTTTACCACTCCAAAAAGTTTATGTTGTGTCTTCACCAAGTAGCACACATGACAAGCGAGCACGACATATGCCTGAGTTTATTCAGGCGCTGTCTGGCACACGAAGAAGGACAACCAAGATCAATGCAGATGCTTTTATAGCCGCAATCACCTCACCCGTGACGTCACACAAGCATGCTGTGAGAGCAATGGCACAACGGTTTATTTTTATGTTACGAGGGCGCTCGCTCCGAAAGGATCGTGATCATGCCCGAGAGCTCCAACGATATCCCGTGCCAGTCACGGCATTATAGGCAAGCTGTTCGGAAAGTCCCAACTCATCTTCAAATGGCCATTAAGAGAGCTGCATCCATTTTTGTTTCTGGCAAAAAGCAGTTCAATATCTGTCCTTGTGTACGGCGATGTATGTCCGGCCACAAAAGCCGCAATTAGAAATTGTTTAAATAAGCCGACGTTCTTTTTCAAGCCACCTTATCCGGGGTTGTTTAACGCACTCCATGATCACCGTTTTAAACTGAATGCCGGTGTAGCATAACGGTATACGTTGCCATGAAAGAAACAATTACGGGGCTTCTTATTTATCATTATGGGATGGCAGTGCGTTATAAATTCGGTTTTGGTCCTCTTTCTTGGTTTTCCTCAGTTATGCTTAGCCATTTCGTTTTGCAGAGCCATTATTGGTCATTCTCCATTCTGAGAAGACATTTCTCGACTCCACTTTCTGGCAGCGTTCTTCCCAAGGCACCCACCGTCCTTCCTGTAAGTGTGGAGAGTGCCACTTCCTCTGGTGGCAGATAGCGTTCACATGACACTGCGCCCAACGGTGGCGCTTCTTGAAGGTAGGGCTTCTAATGCGAACGCATGAAAATGGTCATGAGGTCATAGCTCTTTGATCGCGGAAACAGGTTGTGGCGGTGACACCCGTATTTCGTCGGTTCTGCTTCCCCAGCTTTCAAAGACCTGTTGTTATTTTGTCAAAGTTATTTTAAAACCATATGGAGCGCGCGTTGTTCGGACTGCCAGTGATCGCCACAGGTTATATAGTGTTGCACTACGAGTGGGCTCAAGCACAAATGTGTTAATTCATGCCATGACTGAATGTTGGCTGTATTAATAGGATGGAAAGAGAACCAATGTGCGAGGGTATAGTTCAGCATCTTTCATAAGGATCTGAATAACACTTCTAGGGCTAGTTGGTTCATCGCAAGGCAGAATAGCGAAAGCTACACAAGGATAATGTATATTTACTGAAGTGTCTGGAAAATAAATCTTCAGTTGTGAATTAGCGCTACGTGTCTCGACTTCGCTTCCTAGTTCTTGTCTAGCTTGCGCTGTTCATGCCTTGTGCCAATTCCATAATGATCGTTTGTCCCTTTTCCATTTCATTTGTCCAGTTGTCAGCATGACGGCAGCAAAAAAAAAAAAAAAAAAAAACAGCCATCGCCCCTTGCCGCGCGCGCCGGCTAACCATTCACTGTCAGTCAGGTTCTGTTGCTATACACTTGAGAGCAGTGGCTTCGTCACCTGAACTCGGCGACTAATGTCAAAATCCAAATGGATCAAATCTAGAAAATGAGTAATGGATCAATGTGAATCACGGGCCCCGCTGCTGCCCGCTGCAGCAGACAAGGCGAACGCCTTGTTTTCAAGTGGCTGCACACCAATTTCCAACAGGCAGCCGCCGTACTGTTTTCGAACCGAATTTCTTTGCGAACTTTACCAGCGAATAAAACTCTCGCAGTACATGGCTAAGGAAAAGGGAGAACTACACCTTTCCAATTACTGCTATAAATGTTTACCAAATAGTTCCATCCTACTCAAGAATTCAAGGGACCAATTCTTGCGCGCGTAGAGAGCTGTAGCCTCCACAGTGCTGCGAAGTGCTTGCGAGATGGCGTTTCCGTAACTATCGCAACATCTGCACCACGACAGTGTGGCGCCGTGAAATGGGTTAAGAAGGGTCGGCAGCAGTTGCTCTTTTGAGAACGCTTCGTCAGCGCATCCAGATGCCGTTGCGTCAAAATCTGCGTACAAAACTATTGACGTATTTCATGCAATCCACTTCACACTACAGCCGCGTGGAGAGCATGTCAACGGCGAACTCGCTCAACATATATGTTGCACACGTGCTGCGAAGACGACCCTTCCGCATGTCACCTCCGGAACGTCGCGGTCAAAACAAAGGAAAGCTCGGTACCAATACTGCGTGCCTCTTTGCACGTCAACGAAATAGCAAAGCCAGGGGATATCTTTAGATTATACTCCCTAACTGCCAGCAGCCATAGGAGAACGCAACTCTGCGTGCAGATACTCCGGTTTGGCAAGCGGTCCACAACATCATGGTTGTGCTTTCGCGGATAGATAGGGCTAAGGATGGAGTGCAGGGATGTTAACCCGAAAGGCGTCCAGTTGGCTACCCTACACTGAGGAAAAGGGATAAGTAGATTAAAGCGGGGTAAAGAAAGGGGACGTGGAACACAGTCAGTGTCATACAAGCCGGTGGCTGTTAACTAAACATGCAGTGCACTCTGTGCCTTGAAGGCGGTCAACTGCCGTGGCCATGGACCAAGGATCTTATCCGTTGTTAAAGGGCGAGGATCGATGTGATCCAGCGCACAACGCTGATCATGTCTTTCAGTCACAAATTTAGGGCACTCACATAGGAGATGTTCGATTGTCTCTTCACAGCCCCAATTTTCACAGGCAGGGCTGTTGGCCGTTCCAATATTGAAAGCATACTTTTTGGTGAACGCAACATCCAGCCATAAACGGCACAGCAACATTGCTTCTCGACGAGAAATCTGATGAAGTCGGAGGCGCAGTTCAGAATCCTGTGCCTTAAGGTGGCGGTTGCAAAAATTCCCCGTGTTTCACACTGAAAGTGTGAATTCCAGGGCCAAATACCGAAGCGTACATGCTGCGACAACACTCGATATCGGGATTTTGGCTGAAACGTCGTCGCTGTGGATAGAACGGGCAGCCTCGTCCGCCTGGTGATTTTCCTTAATGCCGCAGTGTCCTAGCAGCGAATAAAAATAATTTTGGGACTCTTCAATACTGCATCGTGGTACAGCTGGCGGATTTCTCCAACGAGTTCATAAGACCCGCGGCCTTGAAGGCCTTGAAGGGCTGCTTTAGAAGCTGTAAACACTGTGCAGTAATGTGGAAATTCTTTGCAAATGAATTGAACTGCCACGCCTTGGGCAGCTAGTTCAGCACCAGTTGAAGAAGTCAGATATGACGTTTGAACGTTTATCAAGATAAACTTCGCCGGTATAAATTATCAGGGAAACAACTGTTCTTCCAACTAAGGAGTCGGTGCCGTTAGTGTTATAATCACGACTAATAGTTGTAATTGCTGCCAAGATGCCCCACAACCAGTCACAGAATTGCACTCGTCGTAACCCAAGCTTCAATTAAAGCGCAGTCAATTTAAGGTTTGCTTTTTGTGTTTATAATTTCGCACTGGTGCTTCATTTAAACGAAGCAGCGCGCATGAACAATTGGTGCATTGGTGCATGTTAATTGCAAACGCTTGAGTTTCACTGACCGAAAATGTAAGTATCAAACTGAAGAGACCAGAGGGACGAGATACGAAAGAGTTTCAGAAAGGAGGTGGGTAATAAAAAATAAAGTGATGGTAGGTTTAGTTAACTGGGCAGAAAGGGGTAAGTTACCACTCTATACTCTATTAGTAACTTATATATCAACCAATAAACGCTTTGGATTACCGGCACTTGAAGCAGGGAAGAAACGAGCGCGTCTACTAGGCCCGCCATCGCTCCTTCGAGGGCACCACACGACTGGATGGTATCGAGTTTACGCAGCAATGCACATATATGTACGAGGCTCGAGTGGTCCTCTGCTGAGAAAATGAAGCGAAAGGTTACAGCTGTTGCTGAGTCTTATGGTCAGCGCTTGCGCTGAAGAGAAGCTGCAGAGAAGCTGAAGAGAAGCTGAGAAGGTGCGCGACGGGCACATTTCTTCCAACATAGCCGTTGACGCTATGTATTCCGCAGCACGCTGCAAAATACATATAATACAGACATGGACGTTGTTTGATTAGCTCGTCCCACGTAAATGATACTTGGGTTCAACGTCCCGTATTGATGTCCATACACGGCTGTGAAATTAAATCCTCGCAAATTATTTTGGATGTCTGCGTTGTACAATAATTTCGCAAATATTTGTTTGTCTATAAGAATTCAGCATTAAACCCAATATATTCTCGAAGTTTTCTTTCCCAAATCACAGCAACACAATGGGGGCGATGTTCAAGTTAATATAAACGCCCCGGTAGCAGGCAGCGCTATGGTCCACTTCCGCTTCATCGAAGGGCGTTTTCAAGCATATGCCAATGATCCCCAGTTTTCCACGTAGTAATTCGCTAACGACGAGCAATACAAAGTGTTTAGCCTAAACAAGGCGCTCTTTGTTAGTAAAAGAATCCCGATCAATCGTGCAATCAGGAGTCCTTCCTTTTGACGGTTGCCATCTTGCCCCAATTTCGGCGCCGCCTATATTTCGTGAAAATTGATACATTTCCTAAATGAGCGCTGCCAAAATGCGCCCTTTTTCTTATAAAATGATATATTCATCATTACTCACTTGTATGATGCCGATGGTCAAGCAGAGGGCTGATGTGACCTCAGCTACAGTGTAAGGCCCGGCCACGGTGCTGTTGCTAAGGTCTGTGACAATAGAGCTGTGGCCGGTTGGACCATCCATGGTGAGCTGCCGCACCACGCTTCCAGTCATCATGGACGTCACGGCGTCTGCACCTGCGTAGATGATGCAGTCGTCTTGGAGCATTTCAACGACAGTAATCCTCGAGAGCAAATTACCATACCAAACAGAGTGAAAAGACCGTATTCAAAAGGGAAATTACGGAGACGCTTAAGTCGCTTTAGGAGCGGAATGCGATAGCAATAGAAGCATTGTCGCTACGAAAGGTTCCTCTCATTGCAGCCTGATTTGTTGTTACTTTTGAGAGCCTTAGCTCTTGCCGCTGTAAAGATAAAGACAGGCATACGCTTGAGCCGCATCGACATCGCCTTGTGCTCGCGGCTGGCTGCTCTTGTGGATCTCGCCTGCTTCAGTTCCTAAGCCTTTACAAATAAACCTCCACCTCATATTTGGTGAACGTACCGGGTACGATCGATCCTGTCGCCCTGAAACTCGCATATTACCACTTCCTGCGATGAATAATTACGCCAAGCACCAAGTCATCGAAGTGGGCTCCGCCATGGTTTGTGTCGGCACTCTTCGCCCCGCCATCTTCAGCGGCAACGAAGACCATGATGCGGAAGACTGGCTCACATCCTATGAGCGAATGAGCGCTTACAATAAGTGGGACGCGGGAACCAGACCTACTAACGCTATTTTAAGGCGAAATACTTTAATGGCTCATACTGTCGGTGTTCGTTCGGTCACACTATACCTGCCAATGAAATGATATCATCAAAAAAAGGAAAATCCTGTCTCCACCGGGAATCGAACCTCCATCCCTTGGATCCCCAGCCGAGCGTATTAACCTATAGTGCCGCGCTCGGGATCGTAAAACGCACATCATAATTCTCCTTGTCTACCGTGAGGATGGTAGCGATGAGAGTGACGCTGCAATTAGTGATAATGACACTGATGACATAGTAATGACAGCGCATTCAGCTGATAATGATAACGAGAACAAACGTGATGTACTGTGCGCACCAGCAACTCTTAAGCTTTCACATTTCTGCAGTGTAGATTCCACAGTGTTCTCGGAATTTTTTTTTGCATGACTGGCGAAGCAAATCAATGGTACCGGAATCACGAGGCGCACATTACGACATCGTCACTTTTCAAGACAAACTTTCAGTATCTTTCGGTCCGCCGGCTGTTCGAAAACTCTACACAACAGCGTTTGCGAGTGTGGTCTCAGCAGGTCGCCCAGAACTTTACAAATTATATCGAAGACAGCGTTTACCTCTGCAAGCGAGTCAGCGCGCAGATGTCAGAGGCTGGAAAGATCAAACGCATCCTCAAAGCAACCGGTGTCGACGCATTTAAAGTGTTTGGAGGAATGCGCTCCGTCGCGAAGTCGTCACACTTTGCCAAAGCTTCTATGAAATACGCTAGCAGCGAGCTCTGGCTTGCGAGTAGCCCACGCATGTCAGGTCACTTGCTGGCCTCACAGATGCAGGTGAGCAGTCTTCGCTCCTGCCGCAGATCAAGACCTTCATTTGAGAAGTTGCTCGACAGCTCTGTCACAATAATCGCCATCAAGAGCCCCCCAAAACCTGGATCCCAATCTGCGCCACCTTATTGAAGAACAGGTCGCGGAGGCCATTCCTGAAACTCCTCAGTCCCCCCTCCCCCCCCCCCGGACGCAGTTATCGATTGTGTGCAGGCTACAGTAGAGCTCTCTGTGCTGTCCAATTCCGTGCCAGATGCTGACCGTTGCGATGCCACTGTTTCTGCCAAAGGGTTTGTTACCGACAGTCTGATATCCCTGCGTGCTCATTCGTGATTGTGTCACTCTCATCTGACTCTGCTCGCGATGCAAGTGTCGCCGTCTCATTCTTTCCTGCGCGACCACTGGCTGCCGTTACTCTGTGCCCTGCTCATCATATCCGTCGAACTCACCTCATTATGGGTCTCGAACCCATTTTCGAGCTACTTCGTTTTGCGCCGCGATGAATGCATCGGTACCGGACAGCAAATCAATTTTGTTGTCAGCCGCGGCAACATTGCATCCCCACCGCTCGACACGGATTCCGGCCGGGCCGCAAGCTTCAAGATGCCGATGCATTGTCGCGATCTCCGGTAGCAGCGGAAATTTCCAGCCTTTGTGAAATCTAGACCTCTGAACCGTGCCCCGCCCACAGGGACATGCCTTTTAAACAGCGCAAGGATCCTTGGATTAAGGCTTTCCTCAACTTTCTCTCCGACCCGTCGATGGTTACACCATCGCGCGCCCTGCGGGGTCAAGCTTCACATTTTGAAATCCGAGAGGATCGGCTCTACCACGGTAATTATCATTTTAATCGAAGAAAATCGCTTCTCACCATTCTTCGACACCTACGGCGCTACATCTGCTCCTGTGCCTACGCTGAAAAGCAATGCGGTCACGCTTGTCTTTTCAAGACGTATACGCGCCTCCGCCTCCGATACTATTGGCGTGGCACGTACAATTTTGTTTTGAAGTACAGCCCGTCAGTTCTTTAACAGTGCCGCGCGATCGTCCAGTGCCCGGTGCAGCGGCGCTGAGCCGAAATAAAGTGAAAATTGGGAGATGGAACGAGCAAGGAGGCGTAACATGCTGCTTGAGCTAGTGCCATCTGCTTGGCTGTTCTGCCCCGTCGGAAGCAACCATTTGAATCACGTTTCATACCCGTGTTCTGCGAGCGCTTGGTCTATCTGCTGCGTGCTTGTGGCTTCGATTTGTACAAACTTGTAACGTTCCGAACATTACTTGTCCCTGGTTCCATCTGCGGGTACTGTCAAAGGTTTCTTTTGGAAGTAATCAAGTTGAAGATATTTGATGTTATCGACAATAATTTAGCCAAGGTAACGATTGCAAACAATTATTGGACATGTTTGGTTTTTTATTGCAAATATGTATACTTTCAAGATATTTTCCCACTACATGCACATATGGCGAATAAAAACAAGCACTGACGGCAACTTCGGGCACCGATACCAGCAGATTTGTAGCAGCGGTTGCTTCGTACTAATCAGTACAGCCTAGCAGGCGAGGCTCACTGCAGCAGCAGGAATAGTGGACATGCTGTGGCACTCGCTTGCCTTGTCTTCCCCTACGTCTCCTGACGGAGCAGCGCCGGCCAATCGATGCTCGCGCGGTACTGTTAAAAAACTGACAGGCTGTACGTTCGCTCGTGCCTCGACTGCCGACGCCGAAAGACACCCACTCACCGTACTTCTGCCGAGTTGCAGCTGCTGTCTTGTCCCCCTCGTCCCTTCGACCGCGTTGGCACCGACGTATACGGGCCGCTTCCGTACACTGCCTCTGGCAAGCGATCGGTTATTGTTGCCATTCATCTCCTGACACGGTATGCTAAAACCGCCGCACTCCATGCTGTGACGGCCCATGATGTGGCATCTTTTCATCTGCGGTGGTTCATCCTTAGGCACGGCGCCCCTCTAGAGCTGCTCAGCGATCGCTGCTGCGGTTTTTTATGCCGTCATCAAAGCTCTGCTCTGAGAGTGCAACGTAGCTCATCGGGCTTGCACTGCTTACCAGCCTCAGAGGAACGGCTTAACTGAATGTTTCAGCCGCACGCTAGGTGACGTGCTGGCTATGTGCGTCAGTTCGAACCCCACGAACTGGAACTTGGTTCTTCCCTACATTACGTTCGCGTACAACACTGCCACACAATATACTACAAGCTTTTCTCCTTTCTTGTTATATAAGGCCGTCATCCCTCCATCCCCACTGATATTATGCTATCCCTACAGCTCTGGCACACGTGAGTGCACCACTGTTTCAGAAGCTGCGAAGCACGCAGAAGATTGCCATCAGATTGCTCGGTCGCTCGCAAGAAATACACAATGCCTCCAGAAAAATGAGAAGGGCTCAAAGCTGCTGAACCTAATGTGGAGCAAAGCATTAGCTGTGGGTGACCGAGCGTCCTTCTTCGTCTTCTTCACGGCTGTTAAAGGACATTCGTGACTGCGGCCACGGACTACGTGATGAGCGGAGACCTGGCATAGTATTGCTTTCGCAATAAGAGCCCTTAAAGAAGATCCACCTGTCCCGATTTTTCTAGCAAAAGCAACATTACTCTACCGTTGAGCATATCGCCGGCACTCCGCCGGTGCCTGAAAGAGCGCCAACTCAGGCCTCTCCTTTCATGCGGGAGGGTCACATTAGAATCAGCCTTACATGACATTTCAAATCACGTTACTCCTATGCCATGCAGTCACTATTAGACGGCATAGTTAATGCGGGGCTTTATATGCGGGCTAGCAGTATACGCTATTAACCTCATACCTTAAAAATGCGAATCCTAAATATGAACTGTAATTTTGCAGCGAAAGGTACACTACGCTACCCTTGAGAATTTGTCCGGTGCTTGAAAGAGCATTCCGTTGCCTAGCAACCGGTTTCGCCGCTATTGCAGAGGTACAACGACGAGAGGAAAAAGAAGACAATGAAAACCGTTGGTGATAACAGCTCGGTAGTTGCACCCTGGTAGAGACGAACTACAACAGCGAGTTGCTAGGACAGAAGGTTCGTTCATACGTTGTGATGGGGGTGTGCCCCAAGTTCGACATAGAGACAATGTCATACCACTGGAATACTTTCACACCCGAATGAGAATGGTCAATGAGAGGCAAAGTACTGATACGGGAAGTGGTTCACCGTGCGACGGAGTGAGAGGCGAAGCCGTTGAAAATTTCGCGGTGCCTGAAGGTGGGTTCAGATGAAAGGACCGGAGCGCGGACGGTCCGCGCGCGTCAGCACGGATCTGGTGCAACGTGACCACGCGTCCGCGTGCACGATTGGCCGTCAAGCATTCACACGAAGCCAGCGGACCATCCACGTGTACCCTCCTCCTCCGCTGTACGTGCGCCCTGCCAAAAACCTTTCTACCGAGAGTTTCAACATGGGCGCCGAGCGAAACTGTCATCTCGCTGCTCTGGCTGTTCTAAGTGAAGTGTGCGAGGCCGACGAGGAAGCGAAAAAGCGTTCATTTATTGCAAGCATCTTCAATATTCTATATCGGTTGGCAGCTCCTTACGAGCGCTAAAAACTTGATTGTCGCTTCATCACTGAGCGCTTTTTTTGCTACTTAACCCATAATAAGCACTAGAAACCGAGTAAAGCTACACCTCTGGCACACCACAAGCACAAACACACAAAACACGATGCACTGCTGCGAACACAGAGCGAACGACGCAGCGCATGCACAACAAACATACCCCGCTCGAACTGAATACGAGACGAAAGCGCGGGCGTAGCAACGCGGAGGTAGCTACGATCACGGCCTGTTTCGAGGGCGAAGTGCTCTCTCCCTCGAGACCGGCCGTGCTACGATAAAGCAAAAAGAGCAAAAATAATCTCGGTCCGCGGCGGACTGAAAAAGACGCTTGGCTTCTGTTGGCTTCAGTCCGCTCCGCGATCCGGGGCCCCGGACGGCCACGCCGCTCTCTCGCCGTCGTTCAGAGCAGTGACATCGGCGTCATGTGGGGCGCGGGTAGCGCCTGACCACGGCCGGTCTCGAGGGAGAGAGCGCGCGCGAGCGCTCTCTCCCTCGAGACCGGCCGTGGCCTGACGCGCGCGGACCATCCGCGCTCCGGTCCTCCCGCAGTGCACATGCGCCAAGATCGGTTTTCGCCACAGGCGCATCGCGTGTTCCGCCGCTGACTGCACTCATAGAGAGAGGGACATGGTAAAGAGCGGACACTTCCATAGGGCCCAGCGGCCCAATTGACTGTAGCGCACCAAGCGACTGATGCTTGGCACACCTCCGCTTTCGTTAAAGGCGCGCCGTTTGAATGCTGAAACGCGCTGCGCCATGGCGCGCAGTTCGAATGCTATCAAGCGCTTGCCTTACTGCCGCGCCTTCTTGGCACATTATTTCTATTTTGTACGGTGTGGTATTATTTTTATATTTACTTTCAGCAATGAAATATATAATTCGGTCTGAATTACTGCTGATTGGCCATCAACGTAGCTGCGTCAAAGCCTTTGCCAAACAGCCGTATTGCAGGAAAGATGCCAGGAGCTCTGTGAAATGAACGTTTATTTTGCTTCATACAATTAAAACAGATACAATTCTGTCACAGTTTGGTGCACGAAAGCAACCAGGAAGACAGAACGTGGGATACATCAGCCCACGTGTACATTATAAAAAAAGCAAAACGAAATTACACAAGGCAAGAAACAATACATAGGTAGACAAATGTAGCATTGCATGCAGATATACGTAGTATGGAAAATGATACACAAGAAAATAGACACACACTATGCTCAAAATACATTCGCGGCTCCCTCACAATACCCTGTATTTTATTTTAAAGACATATTTCAAACAAATACACTTCAAATAGTCTTGGGTATTATGCCACAGACACATTGCTTTCAGCTTAAATACGCACCCTTCCCTATACAAGCATGCGCTTTTGGATACGACCCTGGCAGCAAAATTCCAGCAGACGGTCACTTCTTTCACCCTCAGGATTACCTTTTGCAGAAAAATTGAAGGGTTCCTAATCACAAATATTCTGTAAGACCTAAATAAACTGGAAAACATTGACTCATGATACAAAGTGCCTTGTATTCATTTTACAATGACAATGTAACTAGTTGTTAAATTCATAGCCAGAATACTCAACAGTGTCAATGTGAGAATGCTTCCTCTATTATGCGCGTCTTTAGCCTGGGTCTCTTTGGGACGTTAAATAGAAACAAATCAAACTTAGCTTGCAATGTCGTCATATGGTCAATTTGTTGGAATGTCAAAATATTGTACTGATAATATTTCAAGAAAAAAATGGGACATTTATTTCATGCCTATTAACACATCTTTTATGTTAACTAACAATTATATCGTTGTAGAAATACCTGATGTGCATATTAAATCATGTGAAATGGCAAGCCGCAAGTGAAAGTTCTAACATATCCACTTGTGGAATGCGGGATATTGATCCGGACCTCATGACGTATGCCTCAATCTTCTCACCAGTGCACACAGCAAAGACGGCCGAATCCTGGCTTAGCTGGAAAAATTTAAAGTAGAAATATATGTCATCGTGATACACCATTTACTGACACTGCATAAACAGATTAAAGGCGAGAACTCTAAGGAATAAGGTTACGAATATTGGTCATTGAACCTCACGTGCATACCCACGTAAAATACACAAATCAAGCTACACGGCGAATATTCCTACCACTGATTTCCAAGCATTGCTTCATTTCGCGATGTTAGTTTTTGGTTTTAAAAGCTGCATTGACAGCAGACGACGAGTTTCATTCCATAAAAATATTTCATACCTGGCGGCAACAACACAGGGGATGCAACAGTGCGCGTTAGTTGAACTGAAAATAAATGCGCGGGTGGAATGCATGTTTTCAGAAACGGAGAGGGCGGAATTATCGGCGCGCCACTTCTTTAGTATCACGCTGTTTAGAAGCACCTCGGTGTTTCCTTTTCTGTTCCCTTTTTTTTTTAAGCACATTCCCTTCAGATTTTTCGGTGCAGATTACGATCCTCGACACACAAGTTCCTGGTTCTCGAGATTTTGTGCGGTACCTTTTTTTTTCTACCGTCTTAACAATAATGGTCCTGTATGTAGTACATACAAGGCGAAAACGCTCGTCTTTAACACATTAACCTAATCTCGATGTTCAGATTTCACCCAGTAAACACATCACCTAAAAGAGATTGCGCACTGGTGAAGGCCATAAAAAACACCGCAACACGTAAAACTCAACGAGAAACCGCGCAAAAGTAATCACTAAACCAACCAAGCAAAGAACGTCAGGCATGGGTTCGCTCTTATCTAACTGCGCAGTAACCGGCGAGCCCTTGTTGCGCCATTACCGAGCACATATAGTCCTCTTCACAACCGCGCCAGCCAGAGCGCTCCACTAAAACTGCTTGATATGCAGTGTTTGCAAACAGAAAAAATATCTCACCTTGCCTTTGCTGGAAGCTGCCGGGGTGTCACGAACTGGCCGACCCATGACGTGCCCACTGGCGCCTGTTCACAAGCTGCGCAATTCAAGAAACCGGCCAGCGCGGTCAGCATAAACTGCTCGAAATGCAACGTTTTAATCCAAAATATCGTTCCTCACCTTGCCGTCCTGACAAACTGCAGTAGTTCCGCTTGGAAGGCCAAGGAAGCCGCAGTCAGACGTCACGAACACGCAGCCCGCGTAGACGGCGTTACCCTACCGCCGTCTGCTTGCTTCGGCCTGCGCCGGCAGCACCCGCGCGCGCGGCGCGACAAATGCTGGTGGCGCCATCCATTTCGTCGTGCGTAAAGCTGTTACTAGCGTTATCATTCATGCGTCATTTCCTGGGGCCAGATTTCGCCGAGTGTCCGCTCTTTACACAATCCCTTTCTCTATGCTGCACTTGCTATAGAGGAGGAGGAGGGTAGCGGTATACTAAGTTCTATATCATCCTTGGGTATTCCAGCAGATATGCGCGCTGGTGCGGAGAGTAGAAGGGTAATTTCCGCACTGAGCATACGCGCGCCGCGGCTGAGAGCTGACCTAGTGAAGCAGGGAAGCCTCTGCCGGCACAGCATGCGCATGGCACGAAAGTGGTTCTGCCTAGAATGCCGACGAACTTTGATGCGTTTTATCAGAACGCTGGTTGTGTTTGGTGCAACGATCGGTCGCCCGCAGCCAAAGCTTTCGCTGCACATTAGGTTCAGAAGCGTTGAATCCCTCTAATGTTGTCGCATGGCTCCTTCAGTTGGCTATGCATACTTCCCAGCACACCTGGTCTCTGAAAGAAACTTATCGTCTAATATCAAGGTCCCTACCATGTCTTGCAGTGGTCATCTCCCGTCAATTACTTTGCTGAGACCCTCATGCCGTCAACCGATCTGCGTCGCCGCGGCTTCGAAACTAAATTTTCAACGCCTCAAGCCCCACTAGGACCCCGCTGGCTTGTGCGCCCCTAAAGTCACCAGAATGGCTCCTCTTCTGCCCGGGGGTCACCGTAAACAAGGTGTTTGAAGCGAGTGCGCAGCAATGTACACGCCTCGATATGGTTTTAAGAAAATAGCCGACAGCGGTGGCTATTTTCGCAGCTCAAATGTCAAAAAAGGGAGAGCTGTTAGTCAGCCATGTGCATTCTGTTGAGCAGATTGTAGAAGACAACGCTGTTATCGTGAAGGCTGTGTGCCGCAGGTCAGCGGCCACATCGTGTACGACGTGGGATTTGAGGTATTTCATTTTTATTATACCCATTTCATTAAGGCCCAGTTTTGTAATGCACATGCATCCATTCGATGCGCTATTTGCTTTAATTTCTGAAGGGCTTGCAGATGTCATCTCGTTGGTGCCTATGAAATTAATAAAAGATACGTGGGATTCGTTCGCATCTTAGACGCGCTTTTCGGTATATGCCGGTATGTTGATTATGATCCCGATTGTCGTGCATTGCATACTCAGAACATTTTATCCGTGGCTCCCATGTGAATAGAATGTACATGTATACAAACAAACATCAACGCTTCAGCTGCAAACGAGATATTTTCGCATTTTAATTTTCGTGAGTCGCATTCAGCTCCTAATAACTGGTCCCGCAATTGTTCGAGTAATTTCAATTGCACAGAGTAAATGAGACAATTCTGGACAATAATTAGAAAAACAAATTTTCGCTGCGTGGTTATGACGTCATTGTTCCTATAGCTTTTATATTGGTATATAATTGTTTTATTCAATCACTCGCCCCACCGTGGCGGCTCACGCGTTAGGGACTGCTGGTCATGGCGACATGGGTTCGATCCCGGCCGCCGCTCGCTGGAGGCGAACTGCAAGGAGTCCTTTAGAAATATACGTGGGGGTTAAATTTTTATAGGTCTCCAATACAGCGCCCCTCGTAGCCTTGTCACGCTGAGGTGTACGTTAAACACTACAAAACTAATTGAACATGAGGCACATAGAGGCGCTTGTCGTGTAGTATGAGCGACTTCTCTTGTGGGCACTTTTTACAGTGAGTCGCCGACGTGCCCGGATCTAGTTATCAGTCGCAATTTGGGCGTGCCGGCTCAATTAAAAGGAAGCTGAAACGTTTTCCGCAAAAAATGAGTTATGTGCGGCATTTTATATTTCTTCCCCGCTGAACAAGACTATCATACTTTTAAAAGGCAGAAAGGCGCGCAAATGGCAGTTTTTACAGGAAAACGAGCTCCAGTGGGACCGCCCTTCAAACAAACGCCGCTGTTGTCTGTAATTGGCCGGACCATCATGACGTCAAGTTTGGGTATGCGAGGCCGGCACCGGGGGTGTTGCTGCGTGCGCATCACTTCAGTGGACTTGAGAGCTCGATCTAACATGTTATTGATTATTGGATCAATGTAAAACACCCCAAACACTTACTGTACGCGTTGGAGCAACTAGCAGTTCAAAAACAAATATGGGCGATTTGAATAGTTAATCAAATACGAAGTAAGTGGGTAGCATCGCTTATCACCGTTATACCTTTCATGCATTACCACACACATCTGCGATTTATACTCTCTCCAATATCTTCCCCTACCTTACGCAAGAGGTGGCCAGCAGTCACAAAGACAAACAGTGCGGACGGTACACAAACCTAAGGCCCAAACATTCCAATCGCTGACCTTGGTCGGTTGTGCGCGGGCGGCGGTTTCAAAGGGACGTATGTCCAGACGTCTTCCCGAGAAGATACCGACAGCAGCTCCCTCTGCCGCGCATTCTCCCATCCCGTGTTTCGCCGCGATTTATGGTCTCCGCGACCTTTTCCCTCAAAACGAGAGACAGAGCAGTTAGCACTGAACCCACAATCACTGCGCTTACGCTCTGCTTTTTAACTGCTCTGGTTTACCTCCTTCACGGCACGGTCGAAGCGCGACTTTTCCGAGAATCGGAACGGACCGAACTGACGGCGTCGCCCGTTTCCCTGTGTTCCTATACCACTTCCGAAGCGCGACCGTCATAAATAAACTCGCGTCAACCTGCCACTGGGCCTTGGCCGCCCCTTCGGAATCTCCCCCGTGACAGTGGACCAGCGGTGAACACTTCGTTTCTGGGAAAAGCCCGCCAACCTAATTATCGATTTATGGCCCTCCGGCTTTCCGGTTCTGCCTTCGCAACCGTTGTACTTCAGCACGTCGAGCACCGCGAACCTGCGCCGCAGAGCCAGATGGCCCGGCTTCATCCATTGCGACGCGAAGCAAAGGCACACACGCTTGTGCAACGCTGCCCAGCGACGGCCGCCCCGTCCGCAACTGACACGCCTCTTTCTCACTGTCTTACTCCATACGGTCGCTCCGTCCCCTCAGTATTAAGTCCTGTGATGCGGGCGTCGCCACTTTCCCTTCCTCCTCTTCAACTTAAAGCAACGCGAAACACAGGACAAAAGAACACGAGACGACACAAGCGCTTTCTAACAACTGAATTTTTATTCATAGGAAGGTTTAGTTATGTATGAACCAAACACAGATAAAATTAAGAGGAGACACGTGAAACCACCGCGATGCCCTTTAAAAACAGTACGCGTGCGCAAAGTCAGGATTGAAAACGTCAACACAACTAGCAAAACATCAACAACCCACATAACAAACACCCGCTAACACCTAGTCGCCGAACATTCTCCCAGAGCGTGAATCTCTTTTTCTTCAAGATTAACGCAAGGTGTAGCTACGCAAGGTGTAATCTTGAAGAAAAAGAGAGTCACGCTCTCGGTGAATATTTGGCGACGAGGTGTTAGCGGGTGTTTGTCATGTGGGAGGTTGATGTTTTGCTAGTTGTGTTGACGTGTTCAATCCTCACTTTGCGCACACGTACTGTTTTTAAAGGGCATCGCGGTGGTTTCAAGTGTCTCCTATTGATTTTATCTGTGTTTAGTTCCTATATAACTATACCTTCCGATAAATAAATATTCAGTTTTTAGAAAGCGCTTGTGTCGTTTCCTGTTCTTTTGTCCTGTGTTTCGCGCTGCTTTAAGATGAATCCAATCCAACTCGCCCAGTTTTCTATACTCGACTTCAAGTTCATGGAGAGATGAATAGACAGAGAGAGAAAGGGAGCGGCTTCTACTACAGCTTTGCGGCCGCTCCACCTACTCAATGCTGAGCCGCGAGACGCGCGTAGCCACCTTCTCGTTCTGCACTTCAAGTTCACGAAGAGAAAGAGTGAGCGGCTTCGGACAGACATCGGCGAAATCCGTGATTGCGGCTAGTAGTGCAACGCACTAAAAAAAAAAAAAAAAAAAGGCACTACGAAAGACGCTGTCGAGTAGGTCGACAGCGACAGCAAAGTCAGCACATTTGCGCGAGTCGAAAAGTGCAAGAGCTGGCCCGCTTTAACAACTGCCGTTTACACACCAAAGCTCGTCTCAGTAGCAACAAAAGGAATAGTCATTGTATATGATGCAATCATATTCGACAACGCGTTTATACAACCTTGGAGTATCGCCCAACGGCACAACAACAAACGCACGCATACTGCAGCTGCAGCTGCCCGTCCTATATATCTTTGCAGTTAGTTTGCGCGATGCGCTGCTCAACGCAACGCCGAAAATGGTCCGGCTTCAACCGCATCATGAAATCAGACATGTTCGCAGCGCCTGCAGCAGCGGATGAAGCGAGCTTACCTGAACAGTGTCGGCAGCGCGAGCGTGTCGGACGAGCGCACTCCCTGGTCGTCATTAGGCTTATATTTTGTTTCGCATCGGCACCACAGCAGACGACGCTTAGAAATTGAGCAGCACGGTACTAAACAGGCGACTTGTAGAACTCCCTACTGCAAATCACTTTGTCTCACAATGAAATGAAGATATCATTTATCATGGCTCCGCCTCAGAAGATGAGCTAATGTATACGTACAAGATCGGATGAGAAGCGACGGCATCGACGACTGCCGCTACACAGCTGTGAAAAGAAATTTGCTTGTATCGCAGTTATCCTGCCAGCATATTGGTACGGGTCAGCGAGCCTCAATAAGGGTTAATGTTTGACATTCCACACTCACACACACAAACTCGAACACAGAAATGGTAACCCCGAGCTGATTATTATGCCAAGCAATAATGAACCAACGCCTGCGTGGACACGGCTTAGCAATCCCTACTAGGCTATTATATCACAGTCGCTCCGTACGAGGGCGACAGCATCGAGGCCACAGAAACACTCGTGAACGTCCTAACGGTCTTCTCTCCATCGTCTGGGATTTTAGCGGACATTTTCACGTCCTCCACGCCTGCAACCCTATGAAAGTTGAGGGCAGGAGTGCTGCCTTGACGCCCATAAGCGCTACTCAACATCCGAACATCACGGAAATCTGCAGCTATTCCCACGCTGCATAAAAAAATATGCCAAAAGCATCATTCCCGAACAACTGGAAGCATTCGCTTAACGGAACATCGCCTTATTCAAAATATAATCATCACATAGGCCCTGGGCGCGCCTCAGTTCCTGGTAATGAGCATGTCCATGCAGTAACAAGAGAGCTATCACTACAGGTACTAGAAGGTTGGATCCCTAACCCCAAACAGAAAGCCCCGCGGGCTACATTAAAACACGACAAAATCACCACCTGACGTGATTATCGCCGCCTCAACATGCCACCAGCTAACGGCACAATTGAACAAAAAGGTTATAAAAGACACTTAGCTAGCTCCTCCTTTAAAGATAAGACGAGTATGGCTTTTCAAAAACCTTACTGCTTTAACGACAGATGTTCTGGTGACGATACTGAGACAACCACAAAAAGGAGGCTGCGAAGTCATGCTCACAGCTTCCAGTTTTGCGACAAAAGGAAAGGTGTCAGAACATAGATGCTGCTTCTTTGCTTCCTTGGTATAACTGTCTCGGAATATTAGCTTTCGCTATAACGAATGATAAGTACGAATGAACATAATTTTGCACGCCTTCAACGGTGTGACCAGAAAACTCGTTTGTGTACATGCACCATTCTACTCGCTGAATCACCAACCCCTAATTTGTGCCTCTAATACCCCACACTTACTCAATGGCATACAATCATATGATAACACTAGATGCGAAACACTAATCCACGTAGATGAAGAACCCCGCTTTAACCAGGGCGGAAAAACACATCGGCGTGGCATGCAAGTAGCGTGTCCAAGTCGGGATCCAAACGTATCGGGAACAGAAGCTGCCCGAGTTGGTAGTTCCTGCTAACTCGGCCATGTCCTGTGGTCGTGCGTCCTCCCACAAAGCACTGACAAATCAGTGCCCGCCCATGTCACCTGCCCACCCAACTTCTATGTGGGCAATTCGTGATTTTTCGCTTTTAGCGTGAAAAGCTGCCTCACCGGCAAGGCCGGATTTTCTGCTTGAAGCCAGCTGCAGACACAGTGGTACATCTCACCTTACGTCCTTCATCACTACTGGTCTACATCGACCCTCCCAACTGGCTCCATATGGGGCGGCCTAGGCTGTACCCTCACAAAATACTAGTACGAATGCGTCCAACCCATGGCAGTTTACGTCCTATATACTCAACCGATCCCAGTCTTCATGGCAGGTCGCTCGACCAGCCGACCAAATATGGCTAGTGGAAAGAGCCCCTCATGAAACTCAGGTCCGTGGAATCTTGGACAAGAAGGAGTCACCCTGAAGGACCTTCTACATTTTTTAAATAAAATTTAATACCAAAAATTTAATGCCCCCCCCCCCCGCCCCCCCATCGGCCCCACCCCTTTACAGGAGCAGCGCCCACTTTATGAAAATGGCATTGTAGAACAAAAATGCACATCGCAGACCTCCCTCAGTCTTCAAGGCTAAATGCGAGGCTCAACGGAAACACTTGAGCCTCCTGTACGATTTGAACATTTCGCATAAAAATTAATATTCACTTTTTCACTTGAGGAAAGCAATCATAACAATTTCCTCACTTTTTCAACATATATACCACTATCGAACCCTTTTTAGAGAACAAAAAGAAATATTGTCAGTTTCTTCTTTTTTTATTTAAGCACTATTCAAAAGAAAGTATATTGTCCCGGTTCCCTTCTGCGGGGCTACTTAAACAAATGGATTGGTTTTTTCCTCAAAGCTCTAAATAATAGCACCTTCTTTATCATAACCTTTTGCTCCGGACACGGGTCTACAGAGCGAAGACATGTTTTCTGAAATGTGCAGTTTGATCCGGAAATGTGAACTGATAACGATTTCGAAAACTTGAGCGCATGCAAATTTTTTTGATAGATTTTTGTTCTCAAAGTCGGCCATTGCTTCACAGATAAAACTTTTTTGTGGTGTTATGCAGTGCGCCCCACCCTCAATGCTTCAGTTTTGCAATGAACTATATTTCTGTTTAACTGTGTGGGGCGGCTTCGTCCGTACTCGAAAACTCGCGGAAATCAGCTGCACCGTATTGAGGAAAACACAATTTTTGCCAAGTTGGTAACATTCTTGATTCATACAGGCAGCGAAGAAGCGAAGGAACACACCTCTCTGTTCCTCTGTATTCGTTCTCTGTTTGCTGTGCTCCTTTGCTGCCGGTATGAATCAAGAACCGTATTGAGGTTACCATCATACGCAGCTCCGAAACTGAGGTCTTAAAATCTAAATTTTTGTCCTAAAATAAAACAGGAATTTTCTTAATCGGTAAGTCTATTTTGTATGTCTTACCAGTGACAGCTCACGAGGTTAGAATTATATGATGTTCGATTGCGCTTTAGTGCCTTTCTGTTGAATTGTTGACATAATGGCTGAAGTGGTCAGGAAATGCAAAATATTGTCCGACATTTACAACATCGCTAATTCTAAACTTGAACGTCGTTTCTGAAATATTTTTGCCATAACCGATTGCGCACGCAATGCTCACATTTGAAATTGGCGGCGCCGGCTTCATTTTTCACGCACGCACACAGCTGTAGCAATAAAATTTGTAACTCCGCCGCTACAGCCGCCGCAGCCGGACCACGACGCCACTCTCGTATCTCCTGCCGTACGTTTTCGTTTTTATCCCCCTGTCCTTGAGCTTACGTTCCCCACTCTTCTCTTCTTTCGCTCTTTCCTCCGTTGTTGGCATTCGTTCTTCAAGTTGCGATCCCGAGCCCATAACCGGTAACTTAAAGAGCTGCGTAAAGAACGCTAAATTGCGGTTGGCTTGTTGGCCCGTGTGCTGTGCGTTGGAACGACACTACTGGATATTGCTGGCGACACTTGAGCGTCGCCAATCATGAGAAAAGTCTTCCTAAATGTCACGGAGCATATCATGACGAAACATCGAAGACTTGTTCCTTACTAGCGTGTCATCGTCAGCAGCGGCAGAACTGTACCCACTGCAAAACAAAGGCCTCTCCCATACTCCTTCAATTAACCCGGCCTGTGCTAGTCGCATCCACGTGACTCCTGCGAACTTATTAACCTCATCCACCCACCTAACTTTCTACCGCCCCTTGCTACCCTTTCCTTCCTTTAAATACAAAGTTCTTACCCTAAGTGACCATCGCTTATCCTCTCTTAGCACTATATGTCCTATCTATGCCAATTTCTTCTTCTTTATTTCCAATTGAATGTCATTAACTCGAGTTATTTCCTGCTACTGTCCCCCTCCCCTCGTTCACCTCCTCGGAGGAAGCCGAGGAAGCAGCCATCGCATACGCGCTGGCCCACACGGAAGCAATGTACATAATTTCTGACTCTAAAACTGCGCTACTAAATTTTGCGCGTGGTAGGGTTCAAGTTTCTGCGTTCAGCATACTGAGCTCGCCCGTCGTCAACCCGCCCCGCTATGTGGAGCTGATATGGGTGCCTGCGCACTCCGGGAATCCCGGTAACGGGGCCGCCAATGCGTTAGCCCGAGGTTCTTTAAACCGGGCGCAGGCGGCCTCCGATCCGGGATTCACGCGTGATCGAATGCACTACTTCAGTGAGCTAACGCAGGCCTATCGGGCCGAGCGACGTCTCTACCCTCCACCTCACCCATCTCTAGATAACTGCCATCAGACGCTCTGGCGACGACTCCAGACGCGCATCCCCCCGTCCCCTTATAGTGCATCTCGCTACCACCACACCCTCACCGATCCCTCCTGCACCCTTAGCAGCAACTCCACCGCCATCCTCGCCCACATCCTGTTCCAACGCCCGGCGGATCCTCCCACGTGGGGTCTAGAGCACCTTACCACCTGGGAGGATTAGGAGACCCTGTTGCACTCTGAGGACCCGGTTCGGCAGAAGATCGCCACAGACTGGGCTGCCGCGTCATGAGCCATAGGAACATGAGCGTTTGAGTGTAGTGGGGCCGTGCGGCAGTACAGGGGCATGCATGCCCCAAACTCCTCTGTTTTAATGAAGTTGTTACTACTGCTACTCTGCACGCTTCTTAACGCTACACATGGCATTTTTCGTTCCATGGCGTTGTCCTCAGCTTAAGTAGAAAATTTTTATTACCGTCTAAGCTTCCGTCCCGTAAGTAATTGCCAAAAGCGCTCCGTCCCAATCTTATCCTCCTAGTTATGTCCTTTTGATGGTCCGGATGTGCAGTTACTGTCTGTCCTAAGTAGACATATTCGCCTACCACTTCCAGTGCTTCGCTACCTATTGTAAACTGCTGTTCTTCCCGGAGGCTGTTCAACATTACTTTAGTCTCGTGCATATTTAATTTAGGCCTACCTTTCTGCTTTTACAGTCTAGGTCATCAATAATTCTTTACAATTCATCTCCTGATTTACTTAGCAAGATAATACCTTAAGTGAATCGCAGATAACTGAGCTATTCTCAATCGACTATAATCCTTAACTTCTCCCATTTCAGGTCTCGGAGTACTTCCTCTAAGAAAACTGTGAATAGTATTGACAGGATCAGTCCTCCTTGCACAACACATTTTTAATGAGAAATTTTGTTTGTTTCTTTATGCAAAATAACGGTTGCTGTGCACCCACTACAGATATCTGCAATAACTTTCACATATGACTCACCTACACCCTGATTTCACAATGCCTGCATGACCGCTGGAGTTTTTAATTAGTCAAATGCTTTTTCGTGATCAATCAATGCTATGCGTAAACTTATGATTCTTGCGAAACTAAACTCCACGAATGAGTTCTTTGATCAAACTTATTTTTTTCCGCAGCATCCCTCACAATTCGTGCTATGAGTAGTACATTCGAGACTTGTGGCGAAATCAGTGCTTACAGTGGAAATGTATCACTACTGCGGCGGCCGCTCTTTTTGATGGAGGCGAAAAGCAAGGCACCCGTGTGCTGAGCGACGTAAGTGCTCGTTAAAGAATCCCAGGCTGTCGAAATGTTTGGAGCCTGAACGATACCGTGAGTCGCCTTGGGACAACAAATCCCCGAAATTAAACCACACCTAAAGCTCAATTTTGCCTTCTCACTCGATATAGAGAGGTTAGTGCTGCTGGAATACAGGTTCTCCCTAAGCCAGGAAATATTGATTCACTCACGAAAAGAGCCAGCCGCGGTGAACATATTTGTAGGCCCTATAGCTATGACAACTTACCGACCGACGCTTGCTTAGCCGTGCCGAGAAGGGCGTAGATCATCATTGGAAACATGGCGTTGTAAAGGGCGCAAACTGGTGGTACTGAAGCAAGGAGGGCGTAACCCAAACCTGCATACAAACGCATTCTATTAACTTCGTGAGAGATCTGCAAACAAAGAAAAAAGATGCTTACTCAGAGTACCTTCGCAGCGATGCGGCAAGCTATTTTCGGGAGAAAATATTTTACATTTTAGCAAACTGTACAGTAAGACTGGGCTTACTTCAGCTCGCATTCCTTCCAAATCGCAGCCGTTGACCCGGCGAGAAACTATGGGGTATGCGGTTAATCCGCGCTCACATTCTAAACAGGCACACATAGACCACAGGGGGCGTCTAAGTGATGAACTTCGAACAAATCTATGCCGTCTATATACCGCTTAAATTTATCCTACAGTTGGGACAACCCTAGCGCTACCTATAAACATGATGGAATAACGACGCAGATATACAGCTGGGAGAGTATGAGACAATTAAGAGAAGACAATTAAGAGAAGGCTTGACTGCAACTGCGCATAGGTCTCGTGTCACGATTCATCGACATGACATGTCACCGCTCGACAGCAGTGCGACAGAAAACAGCGAGATATGCGGACTACATTTGTCAACCTACTGCGTCGGTAATAAACCTATCTCGTGCTTACCTATATACTCAAAAACGGGAACTGCAATGATCTTTTCCAACGGACAATTGCGTTAACCGAAATTTGAAAATGGATAAAGCAATTACACCACTACAATTAAATATAATAGGCAATAGCCGCATACTCGCATTTTTTTTTACATCGACCTTCTTTTGCACTCTTCTACACATGAACCACCGCCAATATACAAGCGGAGGCCGCGCTCCAACGAGCATCGCCTTCTCACCGTAAGCGAAGCTTGCGCCGCCCGTCGGACGCGGTGTGCCACATGTGGTCACGTTGACTAACTGACTGCGTCATAGCCACGCGTGGACTGTCAAGGAACGACGCAGTACAGATTCTGCCGTGTAATGGGGAACGCGCTTAGCCTCGGAAAAAGAATTTATGGTTACTGGTACCTACTGAACCAGGAGTGAACACGGTATTTCACACTTGATTCACGGTAGGCTCTGGAAACAGCTGAGAAATAGGAGATGCAAGGCAGTTTACTTCTTTTGTGCAGTCGAGTTTCATTATAGGGCTACCGCTGAGCCATACCCGCACAGCTGCGCGTTTATTTCTCGCTGCTTACAAAAGGGGGCCATGTATGCATTCATTCACGAGCACAAAAGTCAAGTCCGACATACTGAACAAGCGCACCAGTGCAGATCGCCCACTTACTCTGGGGCACATGGAACATGGCAACCGTGAAGCCAGTGATGACGTCAGCGAGTAGGTATTCCTTGATGGGATAAGATCGAAGCCAGCCCAGCACAGGCAGGTGCCTCCGAATAGATTTCTTCCAGCAGCGGCTGCTGCAGCGGGTTTTTTCCAATTCGTTTGAGCAAACCCCCGAGAAGTGTCTTTTTTCCGGACAGCTGAACATAGGCGTCACTGAATCCAGTCTGTATGCGTGCAGAGTGAGAAGAAAGTAAATGAAAAGCAGCCGTGTGAATAAAATGTTCGTTGGATAAAGGCCACAAGCAAAGACAGGGTTCCTTCGATAAACGCTCAGTCTGTAACACGGAACATTACAACCACTCAGTATCACTCTTCATAAGGGACTTAGGAGGTACAAAGAACGATATATCCGGCTAAAGATGAAATGTGCAACGGCTATGAAACTTGTTGGCTGGCCATAAGTGGCTTAGGTCTACCATACGTCTATTTTGTTTTGTTAACGTGTTGCTATTATAAAAAGATGAGCTTACTTCCCTACTTCTGAAATCAGTGTTGAGAAAATTTAAGTATTTAAGTATACTAAGCTATATGAAGTTTGATGGCGCATAAGCAGCTGTGGCTATCATGTTTCAAACAAAAGATTGGATGTCTAGATACATATGTTTGACTTACAAATTTGCTTTCCTGAGAAAGGTAAAAACTTCAAAAATCGATAAACATTTTTTGCGTAACACCAGCGCTGGATGAATTGGCAAACGTCCATTGGAAAATGAAGGAAAATGTTTAAAATGTGCTCAAGTTTTGTGCATAGAATTAAAGTGTGGTTTACTGTGAGCACATCACCACATATTTAACACACAGGCTTATCTTTCGCTGTTATTGTGCGTAACGTGTGCGTATTCTGTACGTAGGTGACAGACAATTGCGTTGATGAAGCACTCGTGATGTTGACTTGATTTCTTTCTCTTAATAATGGTTTTACGGAATTCAGCGTTTTGTTTGCTTCATTTTGCCAAGCCTCCTTCCACATAAAAGGCAACTCCAGTGGCTTTTTCAACATTTTGAGTTCTTGACTGCATTAAATTCCTCAGTGTGTCCTGACTCCAACACCAAGAACCGTAATTCGAATTTATAAGTACAACTATCTTCAAAAAGAAAAGCAGCAAATCGAAACCGAAAATGTTTTTATGGCAAGAACTGACATTCCAGTTCACTAGCAATGACGTCACATACAGTATGGGGAAAACACTCGCACGTGGTTTGGATGGTGGAAATAAAGTATGGAAATTAACACGCAGTACATATAATGCCTTAGATAACCTAACGCAGGCCTAAAAATTTCATGATCGCACGGGGAGTGGGAAATAATGCGGAAATAATGTTTGTGACGTCCCAAATGCAGTGGTGTCCACAGAAATCGCCTCAGCTGAAACCACGAAACCTGCAGATTTTGAAGTCGCGTTGCGCGCGAATGAATTATCTTAGAGTGCCCAAATTTGACAAAATGCGTCGAGATGGAGAGAAAAGCCTACTGTAAAATTTTATCAGACTATTCGAATGCCTAAAAAACCATGGGGTTTCCCTTTGACTCCTAATTTGCTGTGAAGGCACTTCTTGCCATCCCTGCGCGGCATATTGACTTATTTTATTTCTTTGTTATTCGCTCGTGTAGCACATACATCTGCCCTTTCATTTTCTCTAATTCCAGCGTGACTGGGAACTCGGCTGATTATGCAGTATGGTTTTATATCATGACCTTTATTTTGTTATCAAGTTATTTTTCCTATCAACGGTTTGGGAGAATTTCTAGAAGTTAATGCATTCAGGACGCTCAGAGAATCTGTGCAAATGATGCTATTCTTATGCATTATTTTCTCCACAGTAAAATCAACTGCATAACATTCAGCAGTAAAAATTGGTACACATTGGGCAGTCCCATTGCTATTCGTCCAGAACTGTCGCACTTCGAACATAGTCTTTAGTTTTTGAGCCATCTTTATAAAATGCGGTATAATTGCTATATTTTTTTTATTTCGGTGCCAATTTCGGTGCCAAGTATTCTTGTATCATGTGCTCATATACGGTGTGTGCGTTTCTAAAATTTTGCTAGTGTGAGGTCTAAAACTGCGGGGAGGGTGTACCACATCGGGAGTGGTTCATACTTTTGGGCAATAGTTACTTGGGAGTGTTGAGCTGTAGCCGACGAAGCCCGAGAGCTGCTAACACAATCTTTATTCGAGCCCGGCGTAAGCCTAACTGCGCAGAACGAGCCGCGCCCAAGCTCCTGCTAGCTTCTGCGAGCGCACAGCAGCGCCGCCCTCCCCCCCCCCCCCCCCAGGCTATCCAAGACTAGCCACTGCAAGTGGCTACTGCCTGCTACAACAGAGATTTCACTAATTATGCACAAGTACTTACATTTTTTCGTTCGAGACGCAAGAGCGGTGACATGATCGTCCAAGGTTTCGTGTTGTAAATTATGCATATATATATATATATATATATATATATATATATATATATATATATATATATATATATATATATATATATATATATATATATATATATATATATATATGAAGTGCTCGGCTAGTGGAGAAAGACGACGCTGCTGCAGCTACGTCTGGTTCTCCTGTGAGTGTATCCCTGACGGTGAATTAAGCTACGAAGTACCATCGCCTCTTAACATCTCGACGTGCCTCGTAACATCTTGGTGAAGGTGCGGGGTAAGACAGCAATACCACAAGCTGGATCTCCGTAGTGGCCGCTAACTTGGTGCTAGCACTATGCAGTCCGACGCAGCTACCTCTACAGCGGCACAACCAGCGGCCACTGTCGTCGTTGCGCAGCCTCGTGATCCGGGAACCTTTTGCGGCACCGATGACATCGACGTCGAAGACTGCCTCGCTATGTACGAGCGAGTCAGTAAGCACAACCGATGGGACGCAACGTTGATGCTTGCAAATGTCATTGTCTACCTGGCTGGTACGGCGCGTGTCTTGTTCGAGACGCATGAAGAAGATCTAACATGCTGGGACATGTGCAAAGAGAAGCTTCGGGATCTCTTTGGCAAGCCGATCGGACGCAAGCTCGGCGCTAAAAAGGACCTTGCATCGCGAGCACAGTTGTCGACTGAATCATATCTGTTGGACATACAAGACGTACTAGCTCTATGCCGCAAAGTGAACAGCGCCATGCCCGAGTGTGACAAGGTGGGCCACATCTTAAAGGGCATTCCTGACGACGCTTTTAACCTTCTATTTTGCAAAGATTGTACGACGGTCGACTCCGTCCTCGAGGTATGCCGGCAGTTTGAGCAAGCTAAACATCGTCGTATTGCTCCCCGCTTCGACCGCTTGCCAAACACAGTTGCTACATCTTCGTGCGAAGGTCTGCCAACACTGCAGCAGCCAAACTTGACCAGGATCGTTCGCAGAGAGCTGGAGGCAATGGCCCCCGTCGCAATCACACCTCAGCCGGTGGATGCTACTATAGCACTGATCCAAGCTGTCGTTCGCCAAGAATTCGCGAACGTGGGCCTAAATGCGAGCGTAAGCCTCAGCTCTGGTCAGCCGTCCGCACAGCCAGCTGCTGCGGCTCCGACTGCGCCCTTCCCGACGCGATACCCCGAATCTACCCGACGCTACCGCAACCCAGAAGAATGGCGGACCTTTGACAACCGACCCCTCTGCTTCAACTGCTCACGTGCCGGCCACATTTCTCGCCATTGCCGCAGCCGTTGGGTTCCGCCACCTCGACCTCGCTACTATCATGATCGCAGCACCGCCTACGGACCACACCCAACCTCTCTCCGTGATACGCCCTCTCGTGACTTTAACCCGCCATCCCCGCGCATGTCCAGCCGATCGCCGTCTCCCCAGACCCGCCGTTCCTCGTCCCCTCACTTCTCTGGCCCGCTCCCGGAAAACTGACCAATGCAGCTCCCGGATGTGAAACTGCATTGACGACCCGGCCCGAAAATCCTCTGCTGACCCTCGCTCATCGCCGCAATCTTCTAGATATCTGTGTAGATGGTGTGCCTGTTACTGCCCTCATTGACACTGGTGCCCAAATTTTCGTCCTCAGCTCTTCGTTTCGCCGCCGACTCAAAAAAGTTGTCACACCCGCCTCTTCATCAGCCGTTCGTGTCGCCGATGGAGGCGTCGCTGCCGTCGTGGGACTTTGCACTGTGCGCGTGAGCATTTGTGGTCGAACTACCCCTGTGCTCTTCGCTGTAATGGACCGCTGCCCTCACGATGTGATCCTCGGCATCGACTTTTTAACGGCGCACTCTGCCCTGATTGATTGTTCAAGTTGCCTCCTTCGCTTCGACCTGCCTTTCTGCTCCGACCGCACAGATATCAAGCCACGCCTCTGCTCCGTCGAGTTTGTTCGCCTACCGCCCGAAGCTGCCATGTATGTTCCTTTGGCCCCGTTTCCTGCCATTCCTGATGGTACATACGTCACTTGTCCAATCACCGATGTTGTTCTCCACCGTAATGTCATACTCCCTCACATTGTCCTGACCGTCACGGATAACAGAACCTATCTTCCCGTCCTTAACTTTAGCCGCTGTGTCCAAGTTTTGCCCCATGGCATTGCACTCGCTGACTTGCTTCCGTTGGCTGACTGCGAAGTTTCTGCCCTCAAGCCTGTGCCTCTGTCTGAACCCCCCGTATCAGCTTCTCGTTCGACCCTTTTTACTCCCATGATAGCACCGGATCTGACACCTCAGCAAGCCAGTGCTCTCTCCGACGTTTTGTTTTCGTACAGCGACATTTTTGATTTTGGCGACCTACCTATGGCCCAGACATCTGTCGTTACCCATCGCATCAATACTGGTGATGCCAGCCCTATTCACACAAGGCCTTATCGAGTCTCTCTTGCTGAGCGCCACGTGATACAGAAGTAGGTCGACAAGATGTTGACAAATAATATTATTGAGCCTTCCTGCAGTCCCTGGGCGTCTCCTGTCGTTTTAGTCAAAAAGAAAGATCAAACTTCGAGATTCTGTGTAGATTACCGCCACCTCAATCAGATCACTAAAAAAGACGTTTATCCGCTCCCGAGAATTTACGACGCCCTCGACTGCTTGCATGGTGCCAGCTATTTTTCCTCGATCGGCATGCGTTCCGGCTACTGGCAAATAGCTGTCGACGAACGGGATCGAGAGAAAACCGCATTTGTCACCCCTGACGGACTGTACCAATTCAAGATCATGCCATTTGGCCTCTGGAACGCTCCTGCGACCTTCGCGCGCATGATGGACTCGCTTCTCCGTGGCTTCAAGTGGAAAACGTGCTTATGCAATTAGATGACGTCGTTTTATCTCCCACGTTCACAAGTCACCTTGAACGGCTTTCTACGATACTGGCAGTCTTTCGCTGCGCCGGTCTTCAACTCAACGCAAAAACATGCAGCTTCCACCGCCGCCAGATCAAAATCCTGGGACATTTAGTTGACGAAAATGGTGTGCAGCCCGACCCTGATAAAGTTCGTGCAGTCCGCGAGTTCCCTACACCACGTAATACAAGTGATGTGCGAAGTTTTCTCGGGCTCTGCTCCTACTTCCGTCGCTTCATTCGGAACTTCGCTGACTTAGCACGTCCCCTTACCTCCCTTTTGCAGAAAAACGTGAATTTCTCGTGGAGCCGTGAACAAGCTCAGGCCTTCACAACGCTCATTTTCGCGCTCACCGCTCCTCCTGTACTGGCGCACTTCGACCCGTCTGCGCCTACAGAACTGCGCACCGACGCCAGCGGACATGGTATTGGCGCCATCCTTGCCCAGTACCAGCACGGCCACTCTCGTGTGATTGCCTATGCTAGCCGCCTTCTATCTCCGTCCGAGCGCAATTATTCCATTACGGAGCGCGAATGCCTTGCACTTGTTTGGGCGTTGACCAAATTCCGCCCTTATTTGTTTGGGCGGCCCTTCAGCGTAGTGACGGACCATCATGCCTTGTGTTGGTTGTCATCACTTAAGGACCCTACTGGCCGCTTAGGTCGATGGGCCTTGCGATTACAAGAATACACGTTTACTGTTGTGTACAAGTCAGGCCGCCTACATCAAGACGCCGACTGCTTGTCCCGCCACCCCGTTGACCCTCCTGAACTTCCTGACAATACTGCTGACGACTGCGTTTTGTCCATTTCGAACTTTCTCCACATCGGCCTCGAACAGAGTCGTGATCCTTCCCTGCGCGCCATTATTGATCACCTGCGCAACGACAGCACCGATCCGCCCATCAGTATGTTTGTGCTGCTTAATAACACATTATATCGACCCAATATGCGCCCAGATGGTGTAGACCTTTTGCTTGTTGTCCCGACACATCTACGCTCTGCTCTTCTTGCGTACCTCCATGATGTTCCTACAGCAGGGCACCTAGGAGTGTCCCGCACATACGACAATGTTCGACGGTGATTCCGCTGGCCTGGCCTCTACCGCTCTGTTCGTCGCTACGTCGCCGCCTGTGAGCTGTGCCAGCGCAGGAAGACCCATCTCTTCACCCTAGTGGGCCCCTGCAACCACTCGCAGTTCCAACTGAGCCCTTTTCTCGAGTTGGCCTCGACCGGCTTGGGCCATTTCCCACATCCACTTCAGGGAACAAATGTGTTGCCGTAGCGACCGATTACGCCATCCAGTATGCCATAACCAGAGCTATCCCCACCAGCTGTGCCTCCGACGGGGCACTTTCTTTTGCATGACGTCGTCTTGCTTCATGGTGCTCCTCGTCAACTGCTCACCGATCGCGGTCGCTGCTTCCTTTCTAAAGTTGTTAATGACCTTCTGCGCTCACGCGCTACGCGCCACAACTTAACAACGGCCTACCATCCACAAACGAACGGTCTTACTGAGCGCCTTAATCGTACCCTGACCGATATGATGTCAATGTATGTTTCTGACCATCACCGTGACTGGGACATCTTTTTACCTTTCATAACATTCGCTTATAACTCCTCACGGCATGATACCGCCGGATACTCTCCCTTTTATCTACTCTTCGGCCGCGACCCTCTACTTCCCTTCGACACCTTACTGCCTCTTGACGATTCCTCCTGCAGTTACGCTTCAGATGTCATTGCCCGCGCTGATGCCGCCCGTCATATTGCTCGAGACCGGCTTCGTGCGTCCCAGCGTTCTCTAAAGCACCGTTACGATCTCCAGCACCGTGACGCTTACTACTCTCCTGGCTCCCTCGTACTCCTCTGGCTCCCTGCTCGACGTGTAGGCATGTGCGAGAAACTTCTGCCCCGCTACGTGGGCCCTTACCAGGTCTTGCGGCAACGTACCGACGTGACGCACGAGATTATCCCTGTGAACCGCCACTCTCCTGCAAATCATCATCCAGAAGTCGTGCATGTCGCCCGTCTCAAACCTTATATATCGCGCTCACCTGTGTAGTCTACGCACCGGGACTGTGCTTCTTCCGTGGGGGGGGGGGGGGGGGGGGGGGCTATTGTTACGGTACGTAGTGAAAGTGACGATGATGAAGTGCCGGAGTGGAGAAAGACGACGCTGCAGCTACGTCTGGTTCTCCTGTGAGTGTGTCCCTGACGGTGAATTGTTGCGGCTACGACGTACCATCGCCTCCTAACATCTCGACGTGCCTCGTAACAATACTTTATATATATATAAACTTGAAGTAGGTGACACACGCTGAAAAAAACAGCACTTTAATCCGACGTTTAGGCCGGGGTCCGGCCTTTGTCAAGGAATGTAGAAAGAAGCTGTTGGTTCCCATTTCTTATATACATGCACAATCGAAAAACAGGTGACCAGCCAATGTCAACAAATAAACACCAAAATATCAAAAACAAGATTTCACACGCGTGATGTAATGGCGGTGCAAGGTATATAGACCGAATGACACGTGTTGCGCTTAGGTCATGCATCTTAATATGTTGCACAAAGAAAAGAAGATATATCATTAAAAAGATTTTTGTCACTATCAGGGCACAAAACAAAATATCGCGAGGTTATAATGGGTGGGAGTATAATGGGTGGGACATGTGGGAGTACATGTCACATTTAATCCTGCAATATAAAGGAGGGGGAGGGGGGGATTGATCAACTGAAATATCATTCTCATTGGTAGGCGACAGTAGCAGATAACACGTCAGTAGGATTTAACAGTGAAATATAACTGTGATTTAGCGCGGTACACACACACAAAAAAAGTAAACAGTCACTCAAATCGCGGCATGGTGACAAAACTCGATTTTCTGCTCAATGCTATGGGGACAAAAAGAAGCAGTTAAAGTTAACTGTTCGTAACAGTGTTCATAACAAAAGGAATCGTGGGCAAGGTTATTGGATAAGTTGTAATGATCAGTGCATGTTACGGCAGGAAGCAATATGATCGTGAGAAACTGGCAAACATGAAAACGATCAGTGCAAGTAAAGCATGACATACTGTGAGGGGCTTTGGGCTGTGACCGTAAAAGCGCAAGCGAAGAGGCAAACAGTGCAAAATGGAGCCAATGTCGATTAAACATAATATCTTTTAAGAAGCTGCGAATGGTGCTACCATTTAGTTAAAATGCTACGACGAGAGACAAGTTAGCTTGCCAATGTTTTCATTCAGACCACAAGAAACCGTGTTAAACTTATGTATTAAAAATGATTCGCGAACTTCGCGTTCATGATGGGTTCTTAAACCTAATTCCAGTAAAGTTACTTGCATTTTTTCAAAGGGGTGCTTGGTAATGTTTACATGCTTAGATATAGCAAGGTTAGGCAGTGTATTACAATGAGCTTTATGATTATTAAATCGGTATCTGAAGGGTGTTTCGGTTTGGCCAATGTACTGAATTTTGCAGATAGAACATTCAAGCATGTAAATCACGTTGTCCGTATCACATGAGAAGTTGCTTCGAATCATTACATTAAAGTTCGATGCAGTGCTGAAAGCTTTCAGTGATGTAGTCATTTGTGCACAAACTTTGCAGCATGACTTGTTGCAAGGGTGGCAGCCGATTGGTGCAGTGGGGCTAGTTTTAGACGAAGTTAAAATATCACTGAGGTTCTTGTTACGGCGATAGACAACACGTGGGGGCTTGCTGATAAATTTCTTTTAGACGATCACATTGCATGCGAATACTATGATGTTTCTTTAATATGCCTGCAACGTTGGGGACCGAAGCTGAATGCGTTAGCACGAGATTGATTCGTGATATGCCGGATGGTTCCTTTTCCACTTTGAGGAGTGCTTTGCGATCAAGAAGGCTTGCTCGTTCCACTACATCATTTATTAGGCGCTCTGGATATTTGCGTTCCATTAGGGTGTTACGAAGGTTGGCACAGTGAGATTCAAAGTCGCGATCATCTGAACATATCCGTTTAAAGCGGACGGCTTGTCCATATGGGATGCTAGTCTTCCAGTATTTAAGATGGCTGCTGTCGAAGTGCAGGTACTGAGTTCTGTCACTGGGTTTCCGGTATAGATCAGTGATTAGTTTGCCATTCTTTATTGACACTGTCACGTCTAGAAAAGCAATAGTAGTTCGAGAATAAGAATGAGAAAAGTTTATGGCCTCATGCACATTATTAAATCTAGAGATGAATGATAGAAGTTCTGCCTCACCATGTTCCCAAATAAAACAAAATGTCGTCTACGAATCTCTTGTAGTCAAAAGGCTTTAGCGGGTAATCTTCGAGAAACCGGACTGCTAATAAGCCCATGAATATGTTCGCGTAGTTGGGACCAATACGTGTACCCATTGATGTTCCGTTAATCTGGACATAATGTCTGCCATCAAATTCGAAGTTGTTAAGTTCAAGTATCAATTTTAGAAGGATAACCAATGTAGAATCATCAATGTTACTGCACAAGGTTCGATCTTCAAAAGCCTTTACAACTGACCGGATACCATCGGAGTGTGGAATATTTGTATAAAGTGACGCAACATCTCAAATACTCCAACGAATCGTAGTATCAAATACTCCAACGAATTTTTACGCGTTAGAAAAGTAGTAGAAAAGCGCATTCGTGCAGAACTGCATGTTATGACTTTAAAGGCTTATCTAGCATGCTCCACTAACCCGTGTGGTCTCCGCGTTAATGTAAAACCAGCAACATCCAAACTGTCTAAGAGCAACATTGCAAAATGGGACAAGATATCGGCAACGGCTGCTTTGGAATTTACGCGCATTATTTTGGATCACCACCAATCTGCCCTAAAGTCATTAGCTAATACAGAAAAACAACTGCTTAATCATCTTAACCTCTCCTGCGAAGAACTTGCTGCTCTTGACGCGTACAAAAAGAAAAAATGGGAAGAGATTAACTCCGTGAAATCCAAAAAGCTTTTGCGCGACAAAATCTCCCGGCGCTCGCAGTCCCAGCCTCCGTTGCCACTGCCATCTCAGGTTCAAACCTCAATTGTAAATCTCTGAAACTTCACCCTGACTAATGACGACGAGAGTGCCATGGCACACGGCCTAAATTTTTGCCCTGCATCAGGGGGGTTCAATGCGTTTCAATTGTTAAAAGACTTGGAAAATTTTGCCCGCAATATGAGACTTAAGGAGTACTTCCATGGCCGGCCACAAGATCCCGTACAAGATGGTAAATTGCCCTCTCAAAATCACTGGACTCCCACGACTCAAAGAGAAAACTGCCTCGACATTTATATTAAGGCAGTCCAAAATGATGTGCTGAAAGCTTACAATACCCAAAAGAAATTTCGTCGTAACCTTTCTGGAAAAAGAAACCGCATCAATAAAACGACTCGCGCCACAAACGGATATTGTCATAAAGCCCGCTGACAAAGGTGGTGCCATCGTAGTCATGAACAGGAGTGACTACATCGCGGAAGCCGAAAGGCAACAGGCGAATGGTTCCTTTTACCGCCTGCTAGAAAGCGATCCGACTGAGGAGTTTAAAACTGTCTTGGAAGAAACCTTATCCTGTCTTAGCTTGAGTGAAACAATTGACAAAAGCACTGCAAAGTCAATAATTCCCCACAGCCCTGTACCAGGCCGATTTTATTTATTGCCCAAAATTCATAAACCTAACAACCCTAGACGACCCATCATTTCCGGTATAGGAACCATAACGGAAAACCTGTCACGCTATGTTGACATTCTAATCAATAAGATTCCAGCCACATTCCAGTCCTACATAAATGATACAACTGATTTCCTAGCAGATATAGCTGATATCACCATCCCTCAAGGCGTCTTGCTCGTAACTCTGGATGTTGCGTCACTTTGTACCAATATTCCCCACTCCGATGGTATCCGGTCAGTTGTAAAGGGTTTTGAAGATCGAACCTTGTGCAGTCACTTTGACGGTTCTACATTGGCTATCCTTCTTAAATTGATACTTGAACTTAACAACTTTGAATTTGATGGCAGACATTATGTCCAGATTAACGGAACATCGATGGGTACACGTATTGGTCCCAACTACCCCAACATATTCATGGGCTTATTAGAAGTCCGGTTTCTCGAAGATTACCCGCTAAAGCCTTTTGACTACAAGAGATTCATAGACGACATTTTTTTTATTTGGCAACATGGTGAGGCCGAACTTCTATCATTCGTCTCTGGTTTTAATAATGTGCATGAGGCCATAAACTTTTCTCATTCTTATTCTCGAACCACTATTGCTTTTCTAGACGTGACAGTGTCAATAAAGAATGGCAAACTAATCACTGATCTATACTGGAAACCCAGTGACAGACCTCAGTACCTGCACTTCGACAGCAGCCATCTTAAATACTGGAAGACTAGCATCCCATATCGACAAGCCGTCCGCTTTAAACGGATATGTTCAGACGATCGCGACTTTGAATTTCACTGTGCCAACCTTCGTAACACCCTAATGGAACGTAAATATCCAGAGCGCCTAATAAACGATGCAGTGGAACGAGCAAGCCTTCTTGATCGCAAAGCACTCCTGAAAGCGGAAAAGGAACCATCCGGCCAATCACGAATCAATCTCGTGCTAACGCATTCAGCTTCGGTCCCCAACGTTGCAGGCATATTAAAGAAACATCATAGTATTCTCATGCAAAGTGATCGTCTAAAAGAAATTTATCAGCAAGCCATCCGTGTTGTTTATCGCCGTAACAAGAACCTCAGTGATATTTTAACTTCGTCTAAAACTAGCCCCACTTCACCAATCGGCTGCCACCCTTGCAACAAGTCACGCTGCTAAGTTTGTGCACAAATGACTACATCAGTGAAAGGTTTCAGCACTGCATCGAACTTTAATGTAAAGATTGTAGGCAACTTCTCATGTCATACGGACAACGTGATTTACATGCTTGAATGTTCTATCTGCAAAATTCAGTACATTGGCCAAACCGAAACACCCTTCAGATATCGATTTAATAATCATAAAGCTCATTGTGATACACTGCCGAACCTCCCTATCTCAAAGCATGTAAACATTACCAAGCACCCCTTTGAATAAATGCAAGTAACTTTACTGGAATCAGGTTTCAGAACCCACCATGAAAGCGAAGTTCGCGAATCATTTTTAATACATATGTTTAACACGGTTTCTTGTGGTCTGAATGAAAACATTGGTAAGCTAACTTGTTTCTCGCCGTAGCATTTTAACTAAATGGTAGCACCATTGGCAGCTTCTTAAAAGATATTATGTTTAATCGACATTGGCTCCATTTTCACAGTTTACCTCTTCGCTTGCGCTTTTACGGTCACAGCCCAAAGCTCCTCACAGTATGTCATGCTTTACTTGCACTGATTGTTTTCATGTTTGCCAGTTTCCACGATCATATTGCTTCCCGCCGTAACATGCACTGATCATTACAACTTATCCAATAACCTTGCCCACGATTCCTTTTGTTATCAACACTGTTACGAACAGTTAACTTTAACTGCTTCTTTTTGTCACTATAGCATTGAGCAGAAAATCGAGTTTTGTCACCATGCCACGACTTGAGTGACTGTTTACTTTTTTTGTGTGTGTGTATCGCGCTAAATCACAGTTATATTTCACTGTTAAATTGTACTGACGTGCGATCTCCTACTGTCGCCTACCAATGAGAATGATATTTCAATTGATCAATCCCCCCCTCCCCCTCCTGAATATTGCAGGATTAAATGTGACATGTACTCCACCCATTATAACCTCGCGATATTTTGTTTTGTGCCATGATAGTGACAACAATCTCTTTAGTGATATATCTTCTTTTCTTTGTGCAACATATTAAGATGCATGACCTAAGCGCAACACGTGTCATTCGGTCTATATACCTTGCACCGCCATTACATCACGCGTGCGAAATCTTGTTTTTGATATTTTGGTGTTTATTTGTTGACAGTGGCTGGTCACGTGTTCTTCGATTGTGCATGTATATAAGAAATGGGAACCGACAGCTTCTTTCTACATTCCTTGACAAAGGCCAGACCCCGGCCGAAACGTCGGATTAAAGTGTTGTTTTTTCACCGTGTGTCACCTACTTCATGTTTATGACCTACCGGACCCATTCGAGCTTCAACCCCCTCCCTATGTATATATATATATATATATATATATATATATATATATATATATATATATATATATATATATATATATATATATATATGAAGGAAAGAAGCCAACAGTCGGCGGGCGAGGCCAAGGAAAGCGTTGGGGATGGTACTTTACGTCTTTTTTTAATGTTTACTTGGATAATCACAGCGATTAGTAATGTAATCTGTTTAGGGGAAATCTAATAAACACAAAGTAGAAGAAAAAACAACGTGCCGATGGTGGGAACCGAACGCATGACCTCCGAATAACGCGCCCGGTGCTCTTCCAACTGAGCTACATCGGCACCGGACGCGTTATTCGGTTCCCACCATCGGCACGTTGTTTTTTCTTCTACTTTGTGTTTATTATATTTACCCTAAACAGATAACATTACTAATCGCTGTGATTATCCAAGTAAACATTAAAAAAATGCATAAAGTACTACCCCCAACGCTTTCCTTGGCCTCGCCGACTGTTGGCTTCTTTCCTTCATGTATTATAACGAGCACCCTCATTTCCCCTTAATTGATCGCTTATATATATATATATATATATATATATAGTAGAAGGGCATGTAGTGACTGTGGAATAAGTAATATGTCTAGGCTGTGATCAGATTTTAAGGATGTGTGTACATGCTGTAGGGTTCTTCAATCCTCTAATGCAGGTTCAGTCTCTAAGGCAACCCTCTAAGGATGATAACCATAAGCCATGATTGCGAATTGAATCTAATTGTTTCAAGTAGGATGGTCTTGCAGAGCCGTATGCTGTACTCCCAGAGTCTAATATGTTACGAAGCAGAAAACCAGAGACCCCGGCGTGGTGGCGTAACGGTTGGGGGGCTTGACTGCTGTACCCAAAGATGCGGGATCTGAATTGCGATCGCTGTTCGATGAAGGCCAAAAATAAGGCGCCCGATGTGCTGTGCGACGTCAGTTCACGTTAAAATACCCTAGGGTGGTCAATATTTTCCGGAGCCCTCCACTAAGGTGTCTCTCATACTCTGAATTTCTTTGGTAAACCTCGTAAACCAAATCAACAAGACGATAGATATGTAACAGTATCCCACCCCAGGTATATTCTCGACAGTAGTTTCAGCCCATTGAGTGCCTGGGAAGCGTTTTATTCAGGTTGGTTATATGTGGCAAAAAGTGAGTTTTTCATAATCAAAAGTTGCACCTAAATATTTGTTATAGTTTGACTGAGAGTACGGTTTGGCTTAGGTATAGAATAAAATTGAGCTGAAAGCCTCGTCTCAAAGCCAATCGAACAGCTAGTGTTCTTTGAAGAGAAAACCTGAATCCGTTTTTATCTGCACAGGTAGTTAGGTTATTTTATCCCATTTTATCTGTCACTTACAGCAAGATGTGCTGGAAGTAGTACATGCCATTTTCAAGTCGTCTACATGAACTGAATAAATTATGGATTTTGGGATTACTTTCACTTTAAAGTTCCCTTGCACTACGAAGAGGGTCAAATGAGGATACACTTCAGAGGTACACCGCTATCTTGAATAAAAGTGTTGGAGAAAGGTGCACATAGGCGTAGTCTCAATGAACGGCTACAAATAAAATCGCTTAAAGAATTCAGGATCCTGCGGCACTTATCAAGTTCTACTGAGCCACTGAGGATACCGAACCTCTATGCACTACCATAAGCCCTCTTATGCTCAAAGAAGACTTCGATACGGTGTTGGTTGTGACAAAAACTCCCCGGACTATGTTTCAAGGCGTGCAAGGTGGTCGGTAGTTGAATGCGTCTTTTTATTTACACACTGACGCATATATATTCTGCGGGATTAAAGTATGAAGGTGTTTCTGATGTTTAAATCATTTGAGAATGTTTTTCTACACAATTCTTAAGGGCTATTGGCCTATAACTGACAGGACTAAACGATGGTTTGCCCGATTTATAAAATGGTACTACAATTGCTCCTTTGCACGCATCGAATGCCCTACCGGACATCAATATTTTAATAAAGAATTTCAACCGTGATTCACCGGCAGCTTCAGAAATATGGGCAACTTCATATAAGTGAGCTATTCTTTGCTTTCTTTTTCAGCTTCTTACGATGTTCAGGTAAAAAACAAAACATTGTGAAAACTTTCAAATTGTATATCTGTGTTTTTGCCGCTCCTGCTCTGTAATACTTCTTGCCATAAGGGGTATAAACCAAACAAATAACTAACCACGTTCGGATGCTCGGTACTGTACAAGAGTCGATTCGGTACGACATCTTTGTGCTTACTGAAATATATAGCCTCGTTTTATCAACCCGTTGTACTAAGCAACTAATAATAACTTGCGGCAAACTTTCACATCAAGGTTTATGAAGCATAGCGTATCTGGATATCGCCCACTTGAAGTAGATCAGCTGCTTTAATATCATGCTCGAAATAATTGTCGCGTTACGAATAATGCAGCACGCAAAACGCACTCCTTTCCTGCACTGATTAAACCATTTTTTTCTATGGTCACAGCTCCGAGAAAGAGAAAAATGCTCTAACATTGAGTCGACTGCGATGGGGTGAAAAAAAAAAAAACTATTTTTAGGATTCCGAAGAACGCTGTTTATGCCATACCTGGGACGCATATAGGAAATGTGCCATATTCATCGCGGGATTTTGCGTCTTACAGAGGAAAGAGAAAACATAATGTCGCAGCTAACATGCTTCCCAAATCCTACTTCCCTACAAACTCAAGACGGACCAGGTTCCAGTGCGGTAATTTTACCGAGAACATTTGTATTTCAAGCAGAAACACGAGAACATAGTTAAACATTATTCACCATACCTTTTAAATACCAGCACCAGAGAAGTTTCCTGGTCTATACAACCATATCCTCGTACTTAAATGGCGTCCATTTCAACCTTAGCCAAAGGCACTGGCTAGGTTTCCTTTCACAGTTCTTCCAAATGAGGCTTGATATATAATTTGCAGGATAAATCTTTGTCAGATTATTCGTCGTTACTGAGATATTCTCAGGTATTTCGTAATGTTTGTCTGAATGCTATCAGTTCCAAAAGCCCGGCATGTTCACCTGTTCCATGTGCCGTTTGTTAAGGCGTCGGAAGGCGGAACGTGCTGTATTCTTGCGTTCGTGCTGTCCAACCAAATATGAATGTCTTTTATGCAGTTTGAGAGCACACTCTTCTAAAAGCCGTTGTTCTAGAAAGACTTCTGACATAAAATGCCTACGGAATAAAGAGCGCAAACAGTAGACAATCCACAGAGAAGGCGCAGAGAAGACAAGGACAGGCGCTGTCCTTGTCTTCTCTGTGGATTGTCTACTGTTCGCGCTCTTCAGTTTCGTAGAAAATCATGAACCAACTAGGCCCAACCGAAATTTTATTGATTCGAAGGCTCTAGTGCTATTCACAGTTAAGCCACGACAAGAGCCTGAAAGTCTGCGCCAACCTTTCATTCTTATTCAGTGCCCCCCCCCCCCCCCTTTTTTTTTATACGTTGCTCTGAACTGAAGCTGAAAAAATCCACATAAATTCATTTTGCACCCCTACCGTGTGTACCCTAAAGCTGCTCGACATTGGACGATCTGTAAATAATCACCGATTATTTCAAACGTGAAAATCGGGAGCAAGCATTACATTCCTTGCAAGTTTCGAAAAACGGAAACCACGGTGCAAGGTGGAGCACGTAAGCACCAGTCTGCACTAAGGCACTTTAAGAGTTTGACCAGCATTCGTACACTCGGCTTGCTTAACATCATGAAGATACGAATGGGCTGAGTATGACTCCCAAATAATTAAGACCACCTTCAGTTCTTTAACGTACACTGACACCGTACAGCGCACGAGCATTTTGGTGTTTCGTCATCATCAAAATTTGGCCGCCGCGGCTGGAGTATGTGCTTAAATCGATCAAGGGCTTATTGATGAAAATATCACCTGTGTAAATACAGGACGAGGTGCGCCATCAGGTTGTCGTTCTTGAGCATCTACGCAACGCCGATTGAACAGGTTTGCTCTCTCAGGAACAGTGATTGGCGTTGGGGTTCTGCAGATGAAAATTAAATACAGACAAGCACAAAAATTCACGACGTGATGAGAATTAAGGCTCTTTATATAGTACTGATGATACTCCAATGATTTGCTTTTCTTACATTGAACACTAGCACTCGCCTGTCCGCATGCACACAACTTTTCTTTTCCCTACTGCTTGCCAGATCAAACAATGCTGCAAGTTCACCTAGCCAAGCTCTGACGAAAGTAAATTTCACTTCGGAGTAACAAAAAAAATAAATAAAACCATCAGTATTGAGGACAAGCTACAAAATGCAAGTTCCACAGACAGCATATGGTTTTCCATAAAGCCATCAGCTTCATCAGCAGTCAGCATTGCATATAATCATTCGGTACTTCTAGGCCAATCGTGAGCGTCAGAAACCCGCAAATTCCCAGGGATTGGAGAATTACAACAGCGTTTTCTTGTTTGTAGCTGCGCCTCCTGCCTGAAACAAGACAAACCTGCTTCCTTCCAGAACTCTCGTACCTTCTAGGCCAAGCAGGCACGTTCTTGCGCATTGGTTAAGCGTGGCTTCTACATCTATGTAGAGTGGCCTTTCCCATACGACTACTTGCTAACAAGTATATGTGAGAAATCAGAGGAAAGAAGTAAGGAAACAAGATTTGAATATTGAGTCTGGTTTTTTGGCAACTCTCGCCAATGTGAAATTAAGTGAACATATCCACAAAACTCGACATAGCGAACCATGGCGAGTAAAAACATATAGAACAACATATGCATGGACAACAAATGATCGAACACAGATTACCAAGGTTACCTAATTGGCTTCACAACCAAAACATTCACCTCAATACAGTTAGCGTCAAATCAATAAGCATCATTATCAGTAACTCCTTCAACAATGATAATTAAAGACGATGTGTTACTTTCTTTGCTTTGCTTTGTTTATTAATCGTGTTGTCCGCACACTCTGTAAATTGTCTATGTTTTCAGTTACTTGGCCAGTTTCGCCTCATCCTTTCTGTTTGGCACTGCTGCGAAGTAATGCTATAATACTGTTACTGCTGTTTTATTGTTGCATTTTTATTGTTTTTTTGTCACAGATTTGTTCTGTCACTCTTGCGTGATGCCACTATGGGAGCGTGGGGCTTTGTCAAGGTGTCCTTGAGACACCTTTTATTGCGAAGCAATACTACTTTAGCTACCACCTCAGCCCGAACCATGCCGCGGCATAGCCACGCTTGGCCTCTCGCGTGAACTCGCCGCATGACGTCATACCATCTGTGTAAAAACGGGGCCTCATCACACGCCGTCGTCTTGCGCGGCGTATAGCCACGGCCGCGGCCTGACTCCGGCTCCTCTCACCAGGGGCGCTGCGCGCTATGTGATGTCCTATAGAATGATGGTTTAGTTAACCAATCTAAATCAATAACTAAGATATAGGCAGAAAAATGAGCATGATAGCTACTGCTACCACCCCGTTTCAAAGGAGACGCTCCTATATTCCATCCATCCATCCATCCATCCATCCATCCATCCATCCATCCATCCATCCATCCATCCATCCATCCATCCATCCATCCATCCATCCATCCATCCATCCATCCATCCATCCATCCATCCGTCCGTCCGTCCGTCCGTTCGTTCGTTCGTCCGTCCGTCCGTCCGTCCGTCCGTCCGTCCATCCATCCATCGTCATACCATCTGCTTAAAAACGGGGCCCCATCGAGCTCACGCCGCCGCCTTGCGCGGCGCATAGCCACGGCCGCGGCCTGACTCCCGCTCCTCTCACCAGGGGCGCTGCGCGCTATGTGACGTCATACCATCTGTGTAAAAGCGGGGCCCCATCACACGCCGTCGCCTTGCGCGGCGCATAGCCACGGCCGCGGCCTGACTCCCGCTCCTCTCACCAGGGGCGCTGCGCGCTATGTGACGTCTTACAGAATGATAGTTTAGTTAACCAATCTAAATCAATAATTAAGATATAGGGAAAAAAATGAGCATGATAGCTACTGCTACTACCCCGTTTTAAAGGGGACGCCCCTATATTCTATCCATCCATCCATCGTCATACCATCTGCTTAAAAACGGGGATCCATCTAGCTCACGCCGTCGCCTTGCGCGGCGCATAGCCACGGCCGCAGCCTGACTCCCGCTTTTCTCGTCAAGCCCATGAGATGCCGCCTCCAGTCTATACGCTTCGGCAGGTTGCAAAGAGAAAGCATCAGCGAGCTACGGAGACAGGAGAAGGAGAAGAACGGCTATCCAAGCGACGAGCTCAAGATGCAGCCAGGCGAAAAAAACGCTCAGCGTCTGTGCGTGTTTACCCATGCCAAACATAGCGGAAACATAGCACAGCCAAGAGTATAACCATAGCCATACTAGCATAAGCATAACCAGGGCATCACCTCAAGCGGTACAATAGCAGAACCCACGTATTGCTTCCCAATTACCAGGCTTAACCAAGCTAAGCCACAGCCAATTTTTTCCTCGCGCTTCCAGTGTCATATACACATTGTACGTGATATGATGTGATATGATGCAAATAAACTTCAATTCAATTCAATTAGTAATCAGGAAAGATTAGTAAAGGGAGACGGTTAAGAAATATTAGTAAAGGATTAGCAATCCATAGTCATAAAAAGAGAGTTCGCCAAAGGGAGCCATTAACGCTGTCTTGGAAGCGGAGCCTTAAGTGTCCCTGAAATTAGTTTTCATTTTCCCTAGTTCTCCAGTGAAGAATAATTAGCGAACTTTTAAGTTATTCCCTTCGAAAAAATAGCGATGGAGAACTCGTACATCGTCCACAGAAACTGCGGCCTGAAAGGGATTCATTATTGTGCCATTTATGGAAAGTATAGCTCCATCTTTCAGCCTGACAAGAAAACGCGCGGATATAAATGCTTCCACATTACAGCGATGCTCCTTCGGTGCCAAACAATGCACCTGCGAGAACAAAAATTAGGAGGACGCTTTGGCGCATCTTAAGAGTTTACGCGATAGCGCCTTGAACACCACCTTTTCTTTCCTCAAATTGTTAGTGCTGCAGCACTATTACATGCATTCTCCTCAAACTTCGATGTCTGAAGCCGATCTCAGGTGTCCACAGAAAGTGTGATAGATACTGCACCTTTCCTTTCCTGACAACCGATTAAGTCAGAAACATATCCACCTCCGGTTGGCTTGCCTGATGGCTACGAAATTGTGTTTGGCAAAGTATGTTACAAAGTGTGATTTGTAACCAACGCTATCGCCCAAAAAGAGAATTACTCTACAAGACCGTCTCTGAAGCACATGCAATGTGTGGTCTGGAAGCACAGCCACTCGATTAACATAGCAAAATAACGTTCAATAATTGAGACACAGTAAACACAATCCTGTCACGACGTATTCAAAAATGTGCCGCAACAAACACAAACACAAGAGAAGAGCCACAATACACGCACACGTGCGTTGTGTCTCTTCTCTTGTGTTTGTGTTTGTCGCGCCACATTTTTTAATACTATGCAGCACCAACTAGCCCTTCAAGCCGTTATTTTGAGATACCTGTCAAGACGTCCTGTTGCTGCACGATATTCCGTGATTAACTTAGAAATGCGGCAAAAGTTGTATGTTCAAAGAGTCACATTAAAAAGAACATTTATTTCAACGTTTCGGTCGTAGCACGACCTTTGTCAAGAATATATATATATATATATATATATATATATATATATATATATATATATATATATATATATATATATATATATATATATATGTATATACATACATACATACATACTTGCGAAAAGACGTTCTTGGCTGCGGAGGAAATAAATAGCGAAGATGATCAACACTTCCTTTTTTCTTCGTCGACGTTTCGACCGGGGTAAAAGACCAGACCCAGGTCGAAACTTCGACGAAGAATAAATGAAGTGTTAATCATCTTCGCTATATATATATATATATATATATATATATATATATATATATATATATATATATATATATATATATATATATATATATATATGGAGAGAGATAGAGAGAGAGGTAGCAAAGCTGATTAACACAGGGAAGATCCACAGTCGATAGCAGTCCGAACAACTAGCGTTGATGGCAGCTCAGATCTCACCACCCTCAGCATCGTCTTATGTTGGCAGTCTGTCGAACATCATCCTCTGCACCACGAACAGCGAATACCGCTAACACTATTCCCCTCGGGAGAAGAAGAGTCCCTGTGAGTTATACGTTAGTAAAATAGAACATGAATAATAGGGCTTGAGACGGGACACATGCACAATTTCGGAGTGTAGCGCTGCTGACGAGGACTTGGATTCACAGATTCAACTTCGTATCTGACGTCGGCCACGGAGCGCAAAACACGATAAGGGCCTGTGTAATGGGGCAGAAGTTTTTCTCACAACCCCCCTAGACGGCACGGGAGCCACAGCAAGACGAGAGATCCAGGAGTGTAGGGCACATCACGATGGTGACTGCTGTACCGGCATTTTGGAAGTCTTGGGATGCAGAGAGCCTGGCACGAGCGATCCGGCGGACATCTAAAGGCACCTACCCATCAAAGATCAAGGTCAAGGGCATCCACCAGGCTCCGGCTCCCAAGAACAAAAAGGAACTGCAAGCCTTTTTGGGTATGATCAATTTAGATAATAGCTTTTTTTGAAGGGCAGGACAGAGGTGGCTGAAAAGCTGTATCGTTTGTTGGATAGCAATGCAGCATGGAACTGGGGTGCAGAGCATATGCTTTTTCGTTTGGGTACCCCAACGACATGTTGGAAATAAATGATGATGATGATAATGATGATGATATGGAAGCGTTTGAGAGTCCGAAGAAGTTGTTAACATCTAACTCGTTGCTGGTGTATAAAGACAGATTCCCCGTTAGTGTGGTCATGCGACGCATCACCTGTGGGTGTGGGAGCAGTTTTGGCTCATCGCGACAACAAAAGAAATGAGCAGCCTGTGGTTTATGCGTCAAGAACACTAAGGCGGAGCGAAATTATGCTCAAATTGACCATGAGGCTCTTGCCGTGGGTTTTGGAGTTCGACATTTCCACCAATACCTTTATGGGCGGAATTTTATATTTCTCATGGATCACAAGCCCCTGCTAGGAATTTTTCAGTGGCAAAAATAAATTCCGGAGGTCATTTCTCCCGCATATTACGGTGGACGCGAATGCTGTCAGCCTACGACTGCGTGCTTTAGTACATGAAAAGCAAGGATCACGGGAACGCAGACTGCCTATGCAGGTTACCGGACCCTAGTGAAAAATCCCGTATCGCGCCAAAGGGTTTGATTCGGTCCTGCATTATCCCGCATAAATTTCAGTTTTTTCATTTTTCATTTCATTTTATTACCTTAAAGGCCCCTAAAAAGGGGTGTTACATAAGGGGTGGCAAGAACAAAAATACATAATCACAATAACAGGAACGTTTTGACACTATCGATGAACTGTGGTGTGCAAGTGATGAGAGCAATGTTATCCGAATGGCCGTTCCAGTCTGCAGCTGTTCGAGGAAAAAAGGAATATGAAAACGTGACGGTACGTGAACGTGGACGGGCAACATGTAGCTGATGGCTGGTGCGATGAGATATGCGTGTGGGGGGAAGAATATAAGGTGCGATGCGCATAGGACTGTGGAAAAGTTTGTGAAATAAAGATAGGCTGGCAATGCGACGACGGAGCGATAAGGGGGATAATCCGAATGCTGTTTTTAAGGAGGAAACGCTGATTTCGTAAGAATACGATGAATGAATAAATCGAGCGGCGCGATTTTGAAACAGATTCGAGGGCACTAATGAGGTAAGCTTGATGAAGATTCCAAACGGGCGATGCAAATTCTAGTTTGGACCTGACGAATGATTTGTAGGCTAATAACTTTACGTGTTCGGGTTTGACCAGTCTTGTATGAAGCTTAAACGGGTTTATACCGGATAGGTCATGTCCCGTATGAGTCTCAATCCGCACGGTCCAGCCCGGTATAGAGTTAATACAGGGCAGACCATTTCCTATATGCATCTCATACAGGACATCCCAACCGGTATGGATATGAAACAGGGCGGACCAGTCCTGCATTGAGCTCATATACAGGGAAAGTCATGTCCGATTTAACTGAAACCGGACAAACCCGTCATGAATGAAGCTGATACGGGACAGAGTATTTCTGCTTCTCAACACAATTCGGGTGCATCGTGAAGCTCAACCAGGATGACCACTTCGAAACATGCCTTCGCGGTAAATAAGCATGAAACTATACATATTATACATTACAACTTTGCTGTATATATGGAGTACGCGTTGTTTCGCAAATACCTGGAAGATATGAAGCCGTGGATGTGTGCGATAGCAAGATCATACACGTATCGCGTTTTGCTTTTGCGCGTGCAACAGTCGCAGCTTGTACGATCTTGCGGTGCATCTTCATATCTGCGACTGAATATCTGCCACATTCAACGCTAAAGTAAGCAAGAACGTAGCGTTTCGTTAGCAAGGATAAAATACGCGCTCGAGAATAAATGAAACACATCGCTGACAATAGAAATATGTGCAGGTCAGCCGGACATCGGGAGTCGCTTCCTCGAGTGTTTACGTATGCAAAACACTTGGTCAGAAGTAACTTCATTGACGTCGCGGCTCCGCTGACAGCAGGTGAAGCTAAAACAAGCAGTATTACAAGTGTTGGTGTACCGCATATATCTGTATGTAGCAAAAATTGCATGCGTTCGAAGACGATGACAAAACACACCAGCACTAGTAAACTGTGACATCCTGAGGTTTGTCTGTAAGAAAGCGATACATTGTAAAGATGCGGGACACGGATATAATCCTTCGTGATAGCCAGGAAAAAGATTCAATGTGTGTAAAGGGCGACCGTTCAATTACAGCCACAAATTCTACACTCTACAAAAACACAAAGTACGAAAGAGCAATGTCGACTACATAAGCAAAAATATAACCATTGCCACCGTGTTTCGCCGTGGTGTGGAGTACATCAGCTTAAAGACACTTACGAAGATAGTGACTATAAACCAGACTGGCTGCCATTGTTGATGTGTTGTCTTTCCTTGCCACCATTTTAGTGAAGTTGTGCTAAGTCGTATTCTAGTTGTGTGGTGTTTTGTTGTATGTTCCAATTACACTTTTCGCCTACAGGCTGATTACTCTGTAAATAATATATATAACTGTATGCTGAACTTAAAAGCATGTAATAAATACCATGCTGAAAAAAATAAAATTCGCCGTGGTGTGGTGGTTAAAGTGTGTGCTTGCTGGCCGAAAAGACCGAAGTTCGAATCACAAGATGTGAAGTTTTTTTCTTTTTCTTTTTCAAATGTAGTCGTGTTATTTTATAGCTCTGCATGCTTTTTCCAGCCTGACGTCCAGTTTTTTTTATGAAATAAGAGCCACGGACCATACAGGAATTTCCGGAATGAGAGCTCCGCGCGGTTTCATTTCGGTTCAGCCCGTATCAATTAACCAGAAACCGGACGAACGCATCATTTCTCGAACTGATACCGGGCAGAGTATTTCCGCTTCTGAACAGAAGCCGGGCCGATCGATGAAGCTCAGCCAGAATGACCATGCCGGACACTCCAGCGCACTAAATAAGCGTGATACCAAACATATTATACAACTATTCTGTATATAAAGAAAACGCTTCGTTTCACAAATACCTAGAAAATACGAAGCCGTCGAAGTGTGAGCTAGCAAGCATACACGCGCGTGGCGTCGCTTTTGCGCGTACAACAGTCACTGCAGCTCGTACGATCTTACGGTGCGTCTTCATATCTGCGACTCAAGATCTGCCGCCTTCAACGCGAAAGTAGAAGCACGAACGTATCGTTTCGCTAGCGATGACAAAAAACTGCTCGAGAAAAAATAAACAAACATCGCTGACCATCGAAAGATGCGCAGATAGGCGTACACCGGGCGACGCATTCTCGAATGTTTACATACTGAGACCGCTCAGTCGGAAGTGTATTCAGTGACGTCGCTCGTGAAGCTAAAACGCCCGTATTACAAGTATTAGTGCACCGGATATCTCTGTATGTAGGAAAACTTACAAGCATTTGTAAACAATAAAAAAAAACATCAGCACTAGTAAATTATGATATCTTGAGGTTTGCCTGCAATAAAGCGGTGCATTATAAAGATACCGGACATTTGTGAACACTCGTGATAGCTTGGAACAAGATTCAGCGTGTTTAAAGGGCGATTGGTGAATTACCTGCAAAAATTCTACAGCCAAGGAAAACATACAAAGTACGAAAGAGCAAAAGTAGCTACATATACTGAATAATAACCAGTCTAACCGTATTTGCGCACCCCAGCAACAAGTGGGGGAGTTGCTTCGAATGGCAAACTTCTGTCCATTATCTGGAGCCGAACTAAATTTAGAAAAATCGCAAGGTGCCTGGTTGGGAGACTAGAGGGAAGCCCCGCTAACTCTTTGGGGTAGAATGGACCGAACAAATTGACAAATACCTAGGCGTTAATCTAGACATTGGCAAAGCGATCATGAACAGGTGGAAACCCAATCTAGCTGCCGCTGAAAGGAAGCTAGACCCATGGCGGCCGAGACACATAGCCATGTTCACGAGAGCCTATGTATGCAACGCGGTGGGTTACCCGGCGGTACTATACTCAGCCAGAGTGACCACAATCGACAGGGGCTCCGTGGGCAGGCTACACAGATCATGGGCAGTCTTCATTTGGCGCTCTCCGGCAGAGCCCATGCGCCGAAGCAATCTCTTCTGGAGCATGGAGTGAAGCGGACTGGGCTTAGGTGGTGGTGTTGGTAATGATTATTTATTGTATGTACAAAAGGAAAGAAAAGATGTTTGCCAGCCCCGGTATCTGCTATCTGATATCTGAAGCACCTGAACTGGGGCGATGGAAATAAAGGGATAGCGAGGGGAAGGTAGAGGAAATCAAAGAGGTGAGTAATAGGGAGAAAGAAAAGGGCAGGTAGAAATAAAAGAAGTATATATACTATGGTACAGTATACAGTAGTTTGCTTGAGGCCCACCCGCAAATATCTCAGGTCACTGAGCACTTGGCACATCGGGCGGGCCTCCGTAGTAGCTCTGCGTCCAGGCAACTGTTCACAACGCACGCACTGGCACACTGTACAAAACACTGACGGCTGTCGTGGCTGATCGGCCGTTATTGTGGGAAATGGCACACGCGGAGCGTTCAGTCCCAGCGCGCACTATCTGGCGAGGTGAAATAGGCGGAGCATCAAGCCCGCCTGTTCGATGTACTCACACAGGCTCACGTGTGCTCGCTCGCGGACGCGCGCACTGCCCGGCGGCCACAAGAGCACAGCTACGCTGTCCGGGATTACCCCCTGCGCTCTGTAAGCCGCCAGCACCTCACGTCGCGGTTCGGCTGGCGCGGTGCAGTGCAGTAGAAAATGTTCGAGAGTTTCTACCGCTCCACAGCCGTCACACACGTCACTGGTGGCAAGACCGTGGCGCATCCGTCGTTCCCCAGGCCACACACGGAGGATCACTGCGCGAATTGCTGCAGAGTCAGCGAGCGGCCGCTGACACTGTGAATGCGCTCACCTCTTGCGATGCGTGGGTCGGGGTGCTGCGTCAATGTAGAACTTGTAGTCTAAAGGCTCATTTTCTTTCAAAATCAAAAGGATAATTTTCTTCGCGCGGCCACTCAGTATCTAGGCTCGGAGCACTTGGCCCCTTGGTTGGCCACAACTAAGCCAGTACGTCACGGCATGAGAGCCACAGCTTTCTACAAGGAGGTAGCGCAGACCCTGGTGCTGCTGCAAGGGCTTTTTTCCTGGGAGTACCTGCTCGCAGTAAAACCGAGAAAGCTTTACTGGGACTTGCTGGCACAATTTCTACAACCTGCAGTGTATCGGCAACCACCCATAGGGGTGGGCAAGACTGATGTCCTCAAGCGAGTCAGGAGGCTGCCCGTTCCAACAGGCTCCAAGAATTATTTCTTCCGTTTCCACACAGGAGGTTTGCCCGTGAAAGCCCGTCAGGAAGAGCGGGGTTTCTTCCTACCATAGGGCGCAAACTGTCTCCTGTGTGGCCGGCGGGAGACCGCTCAACATGTCTTTATGGAATGCAACACGGCGAACATCTTCTAGGATGAAGTACGGGGATTTTTCGCCAAGGATTTGGACGTCACATGGCCAGGGCTCTTGTGTCTCGATGAGCCTTGTGATTGTCCAGAGCTTCGAGACATCGTGGTAGTGCTTGCGTTGCATGCCCTCTGGCGTGCGCGCGTGGATGTGGTGGAGTGTGTGCGTTGGCCGAAACCAGCGTGGCGGCACCTGGTGGACAAAACAGAGTGGACAGTGAGCGTACTAGAGTCCTCTGGCTTCTACGTAAGCCTGCAGGAGGAACTACAGCGGGGCTGTCGCATTGTGATGGTCTTCAAGACACGCCAGTACGAACGGTTTGGGTGCCGCTGATGCTGCAGGCAGCGTTGCCGAAGTGGTATTTTTTCCCTCTGGTTTTCCCCTTTGTCTTTTAGTGACGCATTTCAGGCTTATATGTTAAACTTTTCCTGACCCTTTCTTACCAGACCCCTCGATATCATTCTCTATAATGCATTATTCTCCCCTCATGTTCTTTTATCGCCGACGTTAACGCGAGAAGCAATCAATGCTTTCGGCTATTGGCTGAGTTGCAGCCTTGTACATATATATGTAAATAAAGTTTTTTTTTTTATTAATGAAAAAAAAAAGCGCGCGTGGAGTAGCGGTCTTGTGTTGAAGACCGCTATTCCACGGCGTATTTTTTTTTTCAGTAATAAAAACCAGATGAAGTGCCTGAGTGGCTTCCGAGAATGGAAGTGTTGCTGAAAATGACTGATATTTAATGAATCACGCAGCCCAAATCGCGTGGTTTTAACCCATGTCGTGTATTTGTCGCATAATATTCGCTTTCTGTGTGTGTATATGTGTAATGTTCTATATGTATAAACTATGATAATAAAAGAAAAAAGAAATCCGTGGAGTATGAGCAGCCGATTTTCGTGAAAGAAATTGAGGATGCAATAAATGCCCTGCCAGCAGGTAAAGCCCCTGGCCCTGACGGACTGGGTGCAGCTTTCTACAAAGTGTTCAAACCGGCAATAGCCCAGGCTCTGCTGAAGGTTGTTGACGAAAGCTATGAGAAAAAACGTGTTCCGCTGTTTTTCACAACATCCCACATAGTGCTAATTCCTAAAACAGATGACCCTGATAAGCGCCTGTTGATGGGGTCTTATCGCCCGATAAGCCTCACCAACGTCGACTACAAAATTTTCATGAAGGGGCTAGCGAAAAGATTGCAGGGTGTTATAACAACGCTCGTAGGCACGCACCAGACATGCGGCATAAAAGGGCGAAGTATCGCTACTAACATACACGTGGCACGATCCATACTAGAATGCTGTGACTCATTTGATGACCGAGTGGCGATGATACAACTAGACCTGGCAAAAACCTTTGACCGCGTTTCTCACGATGTTCTGTTTGCCGTATTAGATCATGCAAATGTCGGCCGAATAATATTAAAGGGCGTTAGAATGTCATACAAAATCTGTACCACACGGATTGTTGTAAATTGAGAACTCACTGAAAGCCTCCAAGTGCGATCTTCTGTGAGGCAGGGTTGTCCACTGTCACCATTGTTATTCGCAGCCTACCTTGAACCGCTTCGCTTGGCCATCCGGAATAATGAATGCATAACGGGATTCACGCTACAATCAGTGCATGTGAAAATCCTGGCTTATGCCGACGACATCGCTGTCTTTTGTGCAAATAGAGAAAGTATTTGTGAGGTGACGAATGTAGTACAGAAATTTTGCAGCTGCACAGGTGCCCAGATAAACTGGGAAAAAAGCTGCGGTTTCTGGCATGGTAGCTGGGAGGTCACACCCGAACACTATTCTCGGATGCGCTGGTCAACCACTCCACCATTGTATCTAGGAGAGCCCCATGACTGGCATGGCAAAGCATCGAGGGCCAAGGAAAAAAGTGATGCATGGCAAGGAAGGCAGTTATCCATGTTCTCGCGTGCCACTATATGTAATCTGTTCCTTACTGCTAAAGTGTGGTACGTGGTGAATGTGCTCAAAGCTTCGAGGACAAACATACAAAAACTTCCTCATGTTTTTGCCGTTTTCATTTGGGCGTCGACCTGGGAAAGGATGAGCGGAACAAATTTGTTTCTTTCCGTACAAAAAGGAGGGCTTGGTCTGGCGCATTTATTTTTGCGAAAAGTTGTCTCGCGTTTCATGTACCTTCGTGACCACAATGATGTCTTCCTAAGAACAGTAATCCAAGTTCGGCTTGGTCGACTCCTTCCTAATTTTCTTGTCAGTTCGTGTCTCAATGTAGGTGGTACAGTAAGAGGGTACTTGCGAGAAGTGGTGCTCGCGTACAGATTGCTGCATGTGCGCTTTTCCATGGAGTATTTGGGCAATGTTAAGCGGAAAAAATTGTATGCGGACCTAATGGACACAATGCTTCCTGTACCGATACACCGTTTGTCGCACTGTCCAGGCCCAGGAGATGATGTACTCAAGAGAGTTAAGAAGATGCCAATATCAGCCCCAGTTCGTCCCTTGGTCAACAAACTGTTTCTTGTGTAACAGACCAGAGACGATAGAACACGTGTTTTTGGACTGTTGGGATGCCATCTTTTTCTGGGATGTGCTTCAGAGAACTTTAAAAAAAGAGCTACCTCTAGATGCATATGGCATACGATTTTTACCTTTTCCTAATACAGAGGAGTTTCCCTTTGATACAATAATGCTCCTGGGCCTCCTCAGCTTATGGAAAACCAGAATGCAGTTTAACAATGAAGATATACAAGTCAATCCTGTACGAGAACATTTCATACACAGTGTTGTGCGGTTCAGGGAAGTGCATATGACACTCCCCGAGCAGCTACAATGGATTCATGTGCTTGACAGTTTGGTAAAACTGAAAACGTTTTAACCCGCCGTGTCACGTGAAAGTGTGCTGGCACGTTTTATTGTTCATCGTCTTGTTTTGAATGTCCAAGTCGGCAATAAAGAAACAAAAAGCCGTGGAGTAGCGGTTAAGGTGCCCGTCTCAAGGCCATAAAGACCGAAGTTTGATTCTAGTCTTGGCAATGAAAGTTTTTTTTTATTTATTCATTTTTTAAATGTAGTCATAATATTTTATATTGTTGCATGCTTTTTCGAGCCTGACAACGCGTTTATTTCTGGAAAGAGACGTCCATCAACCATATAGGCCCTTCCGATATCAAAGCTCCGCGCAGTTTCATTGCGGACTTTCCAGTGCAGTACAGGAATTTCCTGAAATAGCCCAAAATCCTAATTCCATATCCTATACAGTAAACCTGCATACGATATTGTCACGTAGTGGTGACAAGGCCGTTGACACCAAAAGAAGACACAGGCTTGATGCTACTGAAATTAACTCTTTATTGGGCTGACTTGCGCCCGCAAAAGAACTAAGCAACTCGGCGTCGGCGATAGCAACAAACGTGCTGGTCGATCGTCGAACAAAGAATGTCCGTCACACTCGTCAACACTCAATTTAAAGGCTGCTCAGAACAATCTAGATAACGTCGCAAACAGCTACTAGTACAGGCTGGAACATTGTAGAAAGGCACAGGAGTACCCGGAATCTTCGGGATAGATATCGGTGCGTCTTGCGCTACAACGAAAACTGATAAAGGTGCGACTCGCGACATCGAGCATTAACAAACAAAGAATACGGAACTGCTACGCGATCCAGAATCAAAGTGATAAGGCCGTATGCCGGCGGCTGTTAAAAACAGCAAATACTGTTTTGAAGGTTTCACGGCAATATACGATTTCCTGTATGAAGTTTATATAGGATTTTTCAGTAGAGGAGCCGCTAACCCAGCAAGAGACAGAGGGGCTAGTCAGCATACACCTGCTGGAAGCTGTCGAGTATCCTCCTGTGAGCTGAATGGAAGTGGCACCATTCACTCAGCATGATCCTCAGCTGTCACAGTTGAAGCAATGGATCCTTGAGAGCTGGCCGCGAAATCAAGTAGCCATTAAGTATTCGGTGTATTGGATAAGACAAAAGGAGTTGTCCTTATGCAAGGATTGTTTAATAATGGGGAAGCCGGTTAGTAATTCTTGAGGCATTGCAGGCGAAGGTTCTATGTCTTATGCACGCTAACCATCCGGGAATAACGGCCATGAAGGCAATCGCTAGGTCGTACGTGTGGTGGTCGGAGATGGAAGAAAAGATTGTCGAGTGTGTCAGGCACTGCACATCATGCCAGGAAAACAGGCAGAGTGAACCAAAGGCACCAACGCATTTCTGTACGAAACCTGAACGGCCGTGGGGTAGAACCCACGTAGATTTTGCAGGCCCGATCCAGCGCGTTTTTCTTGGTGGTGTTAGAAGCCCTGTAGAACTAGGTGGAAATCGAAGTGATGCCATCTCTGCAGTTCTGTGCTGTGAACAAGAAGTTGCGAAAAATGTTTGCAGCACCTGGTCTACCCGCCTTGGTCATGTCGGATAATGGCACATCTTTTACAAGTAGAGAAATGCAGTATTTCCTGAGCCTAAATGCTATACGCTACATGTATACATCTCCGTACCATTCGGCAAGCAACAGAACGGCGAAGCGTATGGTCCGTGAACTAAAGTGTGCATTGCGGAAACAAAACAGGGCACCGTGTTATGCAAGGTTTCTCAGTTTCTGTTCAAACAGCACTCTACGCCGCACTGCGAGACCGGTAAATCGCGAGCCAGTCATGCTGGGCCGAAAATTCAAGACCGCCTTATCAAGCCTTACCCGGACTAGAGAGGCTCAAGATGCTTACTGCAGCCGCCACCACGAGGTTTCCAATCGGGTGACTGTAAGTGCGAAACTTCTGGCCAGGGCCTGAGCGGTGGCCGGCTCGCGTTGTGCGACGGATAGGGCACGTCATGTACGAGCTGCGGACTGCAGACGAACCAGTGCACTGACGTCACAGGAACCACGTTCACAGAGCGAGGCGTTCTGAGTCCCGGGTCACAGACCAAGAGATCTAACCTCGGTCGCTCTGCCGGATATGTAGAGCCCCATCCAGGGACCTCGTCTGCCAGAGACGTCGCAGCCGCTATGGCGTTCCACTCGCCAACGTTATACAGTGCGACGGTACGGTATCGAACTACGAGGGAAGCGATGTGATAGACTGTGCAATCACGCACTGTGTCATATCGGTTGGTTTGAAGACAGCATGCGCCTGGTTTTGTGCCGGTGTTTGTTGGAGGGAAGTTGGTGAGGGGAGGCTGTTCCTGGCCCTGCGGAGCTGGGACGGTGGGTCGGCGCCGCTTGCTGCGGGGGCTAGCCAGCCGCCGAACGTTTATCTGTTGTAGGCCGTCATTGCACCCGCCACCACTTGGGGGGTGGACGACGGCTGTTGCGGTGCGCGTCTTACTCTCTGTCTTCTTTTTCTTCCTTCCCTACTTTTTCTCTTCTGTTTGCACGAGGCAGCGGAGGTTGCTCAGCTACAGAGTCAGTAGCAAGCTCGTGCATTTTAACACGGTAGCCTTAAGGGCCGCGCGTCGCATAAAAGTCGATGTAGTCGTCGGCGGCCGTCGTCCCGCGTCGTCCGGCATTGGCAATGAGCGAAAAATTCCAGAAGCATTAGTAAATAAAAACGAGTTGGAAAAATCGCCGACCTGAGGAATCGAACGTGGGCATCCGGGGTGCGAGACGAGCACGCTAACCACTCTGCCACGGCAGCTTCTTTTTTCCCCTTTTTTTCTGTACTGTTAAATGAACATGACAAAATATACAGTACAAAATATTTACAAGGTTGGCAGGCCGCTTGCCGGCCGCAAAAAATCCAGTCGTTTCATTTTGGAAAGATTTCTAAACATAACCTCAATTTGAGCATCACATTCTATATCGTTCAAAACATCATGTATTTTCACAATGAACTCGGCAAAATATTCATACACGGATCTGGCACGAGTGTCACCGTGCCGGTAATCAATAGCACTGAGCCACACAGAACGCAGGCCCAGCAGGAATATGGCGTCGTATGATATTGTATCGTCTTGAACTGGCAGAAGCCTGATACCATGCGGTGTAAGAGGAAGATTCTTCTGAATGGTACGCTGCAACACGTCCCGAAAGAAGATAGAGTTGTTACACTCAAGGAATATATGTTCGATTGTTTCTGGTTTGTTACACAAAAACAGTTTCTCCCCCATGGTACATATATGCCTTCTTTGTATAACCGAGGTGTAAGTGGTAGGGTTCCAGTGGGTAAATGGAAAAAGAAGGTCTTGGTTGCGGACATGACGCACATCTTTCTCACTCTCTTCAACACATCTTGACCAGCAGTAGCTATGAAAATTTGTCGGTACAAGGAAACTGGAAACATCATGTCAATCAGATTTTTCGTAAGTTGCTTTCTTTTTACTGTGTGCAAGTACTCTCTGGTAAAACGCATGGCAAGAAAGCGATAAGGCGCCACCACCTCTCGGAGATAGCGCGACACACCATAACGACCCCCTTCGCTTGATGAAACTATTAAATCCGGTAAGGCGTTGGACAGCATGTACTGAGCATAAGTATCGAGGAAGGGATGTCGCATTCTGCGCAGAAACATGAAGCGTAGAACAATTTGCCTTACAAATAAATGACAAAGGCCAAGGCCCCCGTCACCTACTCTTCGAAAGAGGCACGTTCGGGACATTCTCTCCCAATCGGACCCCCAGATGAATGTTGCAAAAATGCGATGGAATTTCTGGAAATTCCCCCGCGAAGAATACAAGCATTGCAAAATATACATTATTTTTGCAACAAGAAAAACATTGCACACTGCCACCCGCGCGAATACGGACAAGCTACGGCCACCTTATCGAGTCGTCAGCTCTTTCATCTCAACTGCCTTTCTGCTCCAGGTCGAGTCACTTTTCCGGTAGCATTCAAACGGCAGCCCGAGGTAGGTGCTCGGTGTAGTAGACCATTGATTTTGGATTGGAAAACATTTATTGTCAGCAATGAGCGATTTGTGGGCGCTAGAGCAACGGACTTGAGTAGACCATTGAACTTTCTCAAAGACAGCTGGTGTTTTGTTCCATGAACCATGCCACAATCCAACATACTTTGTTAAATTCAGCGTGCTGCCGCTTTTGGCACAGTACTAGATGGTTTTAAATTGACAAATGCGTGTCTATTGATACCGGTGTTGTCTCAGAAATGTCCCTTAGAGAGGTGTATTGTGGCGTATAAAAATAATTATGAGCATGTAAATTACAGAATTACAGAACACGCAGTTAAGAGAGTGGCAAAAAACTTTTCCGCTGTACTTCCTCTTCGCTTGGCGTGCACGTAGCGCCATAATGCGTGTGGCGCACGGAATAAGATAGACAGGGCATGGCCACCGAAGTCTTCATCGCGCCGGCTCGGATCGGCAACGATGTTGACGACGAACTACGACTGCAACTTGAGGCCCGCGCGTTACGGCAAGGTGGCTGGCAGCGCTTCTACGTCCCAGAATCACGTTTCATAACAAGTAATTACCAAACAGTCATGTTTTGGACAAGTTAACGAGTGTTGTATTATGCGAACTACGTCTTTGTGTCACTCAAAAGTGCGACAAGCAAATGAGTAGACGGTGCGAACGGGGCGTGATAACGCTATCGCGTTCCATTCTTGAAGGCGAAGCTTAAGCGTCCTCCAATTTTTTCTTTTCCTTCTTCCTATAGCCACAGCGACAACAACAACTCTTCTGTCTGCACGAGGCAGGGGAGGTGGCTCAGCTACAGAGCCAGTAGCAGGCCCGTGCATTTTCTTTTCCTTCTTCCTACAGCCACAACAACAACTGGCCCCGCCTGGGTGGTGCAGTGGTAAGACGCCCGACTGCTGTGCCGAAGTACCCGGGCTCGAACCCGACCTCGGCGGCTGCGTTTCAATAGAGGCGAAACGAAGAGGCGTCCATGTACTGTGTGATATCAGCGCACGTTAAAGATCCCCAAGTGGTCGAAAGTATTCCGAAGCCCTCCACTATGGCTCCTGTTTCTCTCTTTCATTTTCCCTCCCACCTTCCTCCCTTCCCTTACGGCACGGTTGAGGTGCCCGACTACTGTGCCGGAGTGCCCGGGTTCGAACCCGACCTCGGCGGCTGCGTTTCGATGGAGGCGAAACGAAGAGGCGTCGTGTGCTGTGCGATGTCAGCGCACGTTAAAGATCCCCAGGTGGTCGAAATTACTCCGTAGCCCTCCACTACGGCTCCTCTTTCTCTCTTTCCACTTTCACTCCCATCTTCCTCCCTTCCCTTACGGCGCGGTTGCGGTGTCCACAGAAAAACAAGTGAGACAGTTACCTCGCCTTTCCCTTCCTGTAAATAAATCAGTTCAAAGAAAACAAGTGAAACAGTTATCGCGTCTTTTCCTTCCTATAAATCAATCAACAACAACAAATTTGTTGGTTATCACCATATGGCGTTTGCCATGACTCAGCGGCATTCTTCCAATAAAACGCTTGTTGATTCCGTGCAGCTCGACTCGGCGTCCATTCATAACACTAAGTAACATTAGTTAAAATCAGATCAAATAATAATATTATTATTATCATTAAAGAGGCGCGATGCTCTGCCACACACAGCATCAGTGCCTCAATGCGTATATATATATATATATATATATATATATATATATATATATATATATATATATATATATATATAAACTTGAAGTGGGTGACACACGGTGGAAAAAACACTTTAATCCGACGTTTCGGCCGGGGTCCGGCCTTTGTCAAGGAATGTAGAAAGAAGCTGTCGGTTCCCATTTCCTATATACATGCACAATCGAAGAACACGTGACCAGCCACTGTTAACAAATAAACACCAAAATATCAAAAACAAGATTTCACACGCGTGATGTAATGGCGGTGCAAGGTATATAGACCGAATGACACGTGTTGCGCTTAGGTCATGCATCTTAATATTTTGCAGGAAGAAAAGAAGATATATCACTAAAGAGATTGTTGTCACTATCATGGCACAAAACAAAATATCGCGAGGTTATAATGGGCGGAGTACATGTCACATTTAATCCTGCAATATTCAGGAGGGGGAGGGGGGGGGGATTGATCTACTGAAATATCATTCTCATTGGTAGGCGACAGTAGCAGATAACACGTCAGTAGAATTTAACAGTGAAATATAACTGTGATTTAGCGCGGTACATACACACACACAAAGTAAACAGTCACTCAAATCGCGGCATGGTGACAAAACTCCATTTTCTGCTCAATGCTATGGGGACAAAAAGAAGCAGTTAAAGTGAACTGTTGGTAACAGTGTTGATAACAAAAGGAATCGTGGGCAAAGTTATTGGATAAGTTGTAATGATCAGTGCATGTTACGGCGGGAAGCAATATGATCGTCCTTGTCATTACTCTCTCGTTGTTGTTCTCCGTCGCAGCGCTCGTAATTTGCAATGATGGAGCCAATGTCGACTAAACATAATATCTTTTAAGAAGCTGCCAAAGGTGCTACCATTTAGTTAAAATGCTACGACGAGAGACAAGTTAGCTTGCCAATGTTTTCATTCAGACCACAAGAAACCCTTTTAAACTTATGTATCAAAAATGATTTGCGAACTTCGCGTTCATGGTGGGTTCTGAAACCTGATTCCAGTAAAGTTACTTGCATTTTTTCAAAGGGGTGCTTGGTAATGTTTACATGCTTAGAGATAGGAAGGTTAGGCAGTGTATTACAATGAGCTTTATGATTATTAAATCGGTCTCTGAAGGGTGTTTCGGCTTGGCCAATGTACTGAATTTTGCAGATAGAACATTCAAGCATGTAAATCACGTTGTCCGTATCACATGAGAAGTTGCCTCGAATTTTTACATTAAAGTTCGATGCAGTGCTGAAAGCTTTCACTGATGTAGTCATTTGTGCACAAACTTTGCAGCGTGACGTATTGCAAGGATGGCAGCAGATTGGTGCAGTGGGGCTAGTTTTAGACGAAGTTAAAATATCACTGAGGTTCTTGTTACGGCGATAGACAACACGGGGGGCTTGCTGATAAATTTCTTTTAGGCGATCACTTTGCATGAGAATACTATGATGTATTTTTTAATATGGCTGCAACGTTGGGGACCGAAGCTGAATGCGTTAGCACGAGATTTATTCGTGATTGGCCGGATGGTTCCTTTTCCGCTTTGAGGAGAGCTTTGCGATCAAGAAGGCTTGCTCGTTCCACTGCATCATTTATTAGGCGCTTTGGATATTTGCGTTCCATTAGGGTGTTACGAAGGTTGGCACAGTGAAATTCAAAGTCGCGATCGTCTGAACATATCCGTTTAAAGCGGACGACTTGTCCATATGGGATGCTAGTCTTCCAGTATTTAAGATGGCTGCTGTCGAAGTGCAGGTACTGAGGTCTGTCACTGGGTTTCCGGTATAGATCAGTGATTAGTTTGCCATTCTTTATTGACACTGTCACGTCTAGAAAAGCAATATGGTTCGAGAATAAGAATGAGAAAAGTTTATGGCCTCATGCACATTATTAAAACTAGAGATGAATGATAGAAGTTCTGCCTCACCATGTTGCCAAATAAAAAAAAATGTCGTCTATGAATCTCTTGTAGTTTTTACTACAAGAGATTCATAGACGACATTTCTCGGGTAGTCTTCGAGAAACCGGTCTTCTAATAAGCCCATGAATATGTTGGCGTAGTTGGGACCAATACGTGTACCAATCGATGTTCCGTTAATCTGGACATAATGTCTGCCATCAAATTCAAAGTTGTTAAGTTCAAGTATCAATTTAAGAAGGATAGCCAATGTAGAACCGTCAATGTTAATGCACAAGATTCGATCTTCAAAAGCCTTTACAACTGACCGGATACCATCGGAGTGGGGAATATTGGTATAAAGTGACGCAACATCCAGAGTTACGAGCAAGACGCCTTGAGGGATGGTGATATCAGCTATATCTGCTAGGAAATCAGTTGTATTCTTTATGTAGGACTGGAATGTGGCTGGAATCTTATTGATTAGAGTGACACGGTTTCTTGTGGTCTGAATGAAAACATTGGCAAGCTAACTTGTCTCTCGTCGTAGCATTTTAACTAAATGGTAGCACCTTTGGCAGCTTCTTAAAAGATATTATGTTTAATCGACATTGGCTCCATTTTGCACTGTTTGCCTCTTCGCTTGCGCTTTTACGCTCACAGCCCAAAGCCCCTCACAGGATGTCATGCTTTACTTGCACTGATCGTTTTCATGTTTGCCAGTTTCTCACGATCATATTGCTTCCCGCCGTAACATGCACTGATCATTACAACTTATCCAATAACTTTGCCCACGATTCCTTTTGTTATTAACACTGTTACGAACAGTTAACTTTAACTGCTTCTTTTTGTCCCCATAGCATTGAGCAGAAAATGGAGTTTTGTCACCATGCCGCGATTTGAGTGACTGTTTACTTTGTGTGTGTGTGTGTGTAACGCGCTAAATCACAGTTATATTTCACTGTTAAATCCTACTGACGTGTTATCTGCTACTGTCGCCTACCAATGAGAATGATATTTCAGTAGATCAATCCCCCTCTCCCCCTCCTGAATATTGCAGGATTAAATGTGACATGTACTCCGCCCATTATAACCTCGCGATATTTTGTTTTGTGCACTGATAGTGATAACAATCTCTTTAGTGATATATCCTCTTTTCTTCGTGCAAAATATTAAGATGCACGACCTAAGCGCAACACGTGTCATTCGGTCTATATACCTTGCACCGCCATTACATCACGCGTGTGAAATCTTGTTTTTGATATTTTGGTGTTTGTTAACAGTGGCTGGTCACGTGTTCTTCGATTGTGCATGTATATAAGAAATGGGAACCGACAGCTTTTTTCTACATTCCTTGACAAAGGCCGGACCCCGGCCGAAACGTCGGATTAAAGTGTTTATTTCCACCGTGTGTCACCTACTTCAAGTTTATGACCTACCGTACCCATTCGAGCGTCAACCCCCTCCCTATATATATATATATATATATAGGATAAGTAAATAGACGTACTTGGTTGCTAGAGGTTACATAAAAGTGAAAAATTGCTTCATACTGCACTGATGCTGTGTGTGGCAGAGCATCGCGCCTCTTTAATGATAATAATAATATTATTATTTGATCTGATTTTAACTAAAGAAGAGGTGCATTACCTTTTTCAGCTCTCAGGCACCCGCAATTACGCCACTTCGAATCCCATCACAAAGTAGCCTCCAACTTTACTTCCAGACCGATGCTAAATGAGAAGCGAAATTGTCAAAATGCTAACCTTTATCGCTGCATAAAGAAGGGGTTAGGTCATAATTTTGATGTGAAATCACATGTAGATCCTTTCCGGCACGTTTAGCCATAAAGGTAGGACCCGCCCAATGTTGCCGTTGTTAGGGCACTCGACTGCTATGCCCAATGACGCAGGATCGAGCCGGTCGCGGCGGTCGCTTTCGATGGAGGCGAAAAGCAAGGCGCCCGTGTTCTGTGTGATGGCAGTCAGCGTTAAGAAGTCCAGATGAAGTTACCCCAGATGTACAAAACTTCCGGAGCCTTCCACTACGGCGTCTCTCATAGCTTTAGTCATTTTGGGCCATTAAATCCCACAAGCCAAACCAAACAAAGTTAGGAGGACGCTAAAGTTCTGCTGTAAGAGCAGACGTGATAGACACAAATATCGGCCTTTTATCCTGCGAAATGCTGGCATTGAAAGACTGAAAAACACAGTTTCGTCATGTTTTAAACGTCATTAATAATAATAATAATAACTGGTTCACAGGAAAGGAAAGGGCAGTATCTGTCACACTCCTTTCTGTGGACACCTGAACCACGCCGCGTAGGAGGGGAGGGAGGTGAGAGTGAAAGTGGAAAGAGAGGAACGGGGGCCGTAGTGGAGGGCTGCGAAGTAATTTCGACCACCTGGGGATCTTTAACGCGCACTGACGTCGGAGATGGTGAAGGGTGGGCTGTTTTTGGCCCTACCGGATGGGACGGTAGGTCAACGCCGCTTGCGGCGGGGGCTAGCCAGCCACCGAATGTTTATCTATTGTAGGCCGTCATTGCACCTGCCACCCCTTAGGTGGTAGACGACGGCTGTTGCGGCGCGTCTTTCTCTCCTCCCTTTTTCTTTCTTCTCTGCTTTCTCCTGTGCGCAAAAGGCATAGGAGGTGGCTCAGCTACAGAGCCAGTAGCAGGCCCGTGCATTTTTTTCCTTCTTCCTACAGCCACAACAACAACAATACTGACATCGCACAGCACACGCACACAGCACACGGCGCAACGCTGCTGTTTGCGAGCTGCTTTGGAAAATAATTACTGTTACGTCCGCTTTGACACGTTATTTACGGCACAACTGCTAATGTTAATTTATAGAACGATCGTGGATGGTCCCTTTGTACGACGTGTTCCGGACCATTTTTCTGATTGTGCCTTGATATACATGTGTAAAAAACAGTTTCAAGGAAAATAATCATAAGGTGAGGCTGTGCCCATCGTTCCAGCACAGCCATAACGGCGACGACATATAACGATTAAGGGGCTCCGGCCACTGCCATATGAGGAGCCTGATGACCTGACGGCCAGTTCTGAACATAAACTGGTCTTTAATCACATGCATTCACGCATGGACTTTTCTGTTACGTCATAAATGTTCGTGAGATAAGTGGGGTGTCACTGAATCTAGCGTGCTGTGTGCGCCTAACCGCTGATCTGGATCTCCTAAGCGCCGATCGAGGAACGTACGTGTTGTTCGCTATATAACAGCTCGATACGACTTTCGACAGGTCGAGTTTACACTATTTAAGTGAGTAATAATTCTGAAGTAGGTAATATATATATACCTGCGTTCAGGGGTAGATGTTTTGTTGAAGTCTATCTTGATATATCTGATGATATCTAGCTTGACAGCATCGACCGTGAACACGAAATGAGCGCAGCTATAGAATTTAATTTCAGCATAGCCTGCAAACATCTCGGCTCCCGGTGTTTTCCTTATTTAAGTACCAACAGCGCCCATGAGGCATTATTGTAGGGGGGACACAACCACATACAATAACACATGCAAAGAAGGTATCGGGAAACTTGTTAGCAAGGTAACACAACACACTAATATAACACTAAATAAATTCACAAGTAGTGTAAGTGATAACATAACGTACATCAAACACAGCGCTGGTAAACGCACGAGGTCTGGAAGAAATATTTCAACAGCACTTTGGAAGCCAGGTGCACAAACTACATGATTTGGAAGCTTATTCCAGTCCAGAATTGTTTTAAAGAAAAACGAATACTTTAATACATTAATGCGGCATTGATACCTCTTATTCTTTTTCGTGTTGTCTAGTCTCTCCGAAATGTAATGTGGCTGCTTTGGATAAGCGTTTTTATTAATACCGGTACAATCCTTGTAAATGCTGTACAAGAACTTCAGCCAGCAGATTTTTCTTCGGGTTGCTAGAGCATTCCATCCAATACGGTCGCGAAGTTCAGAGCTCTTGATGCGAAAATGATAACTGCCAGTTAATTAAATAACGGCGCTGAAGAACTGAAACAAAATTAAAAAACAAAACAAATGGCGGTAATTTAGAAATTTTCCCAATGCTTCAGTGCATGCTAATCAATTATAGAATGAAATTTCGTTGTGCAGCAGAGGTGTTTCTTCTTGTCTCACAGAAGAAAAACAGCCAAATTAAGCAGCCCAGGCAAAATCAGTAGCGAAGCAATAGAGTAACTGCGAAAACAAAATTACTACTATCCCTAAGTGATTCTTCAGCTCCTCGCCTATCTATTCGGAAAACAAGAAAATTCACGGTGAAAAAAAATTCAGGGGTGGTTTGCCAGTACGGATATACATGCAATGTTTACAGCTCATGTTTAGAAAAGTATTGCCTCCTGTAGCTTTGTTATACCACGCCTTGCTACATTTAGCTAAGTACTTAAATAGTTCCTTGGGTTTTCATTAGGATTAAGGACGCCTAATTAATGTCTTTAGTGCCACTGTATCATGTAGGGTGAAGCCAACGACCTTCGATCAAAGCGCAGCTTGAAAGACTGGCAGCTTAATACGTGAACAAAAAAAAAACTGGGTACCGAAATTGTGAAGTGGCCTATCTAGCACTGTGGCCAGCAAAATTAATCGTTTTACCTCAGCCCGTGTCTGATAGCACTTACTGGCGGCAAGTTTTCCTTGGAATGATTTTCAAAGGAGGTTTCAAAGCCACCCCGGGGAAATCCCGCTTAGAATGCGGGTTGTAATTCTTCCGCTTAAAAATGGCCGCTGCATAAAATATTAAAACTACATCGGCATGACTTAGGTAGTTGACAAATAAATAAAGATGCCGTGTAAAAGTGGAGGTCGCAGTAAGAGCAGAGAGTATGCATCGGATCTTGAAGGGATCTCTCGCTCCGGAGCATAGCGGAAGAGCATCAGAGTCGGCAGCTCGGTCCGCACACTTCCCCTATTCTACCATTTCGCTTCAACAGCTAGTGATGTTGGAGGGAAGAATGCGATAACGTTTGAGCTTGAGCTCGGTGTAATGGCACATGGGCCACACGCAAGAAAATGCGATAAATATTCGAATAGAGGACATGTGTACAGTGCAACAAAGGCGTTCAATACTTTCCCGAACTCTGCGCCGTTCTTTCAATTGAAAATAGCCCAAAAAAAAAGCTATGACAAGCAATATCAAGCAATGCTTTTGCATGTCTCGAACTTTTTGTCACCGCGGAAAAAAACAGCCAGTACAGATAGCGTCAGATATATTTTTATAAATAAAGTTTTCGCACTCTCTTGCTACAACGCGTATGAAAATAGTTGAATAAATGGCCTTTCACGCAATATATATACACATCTCGTAAGAGCTACAGCATCACAGAAAGGAACCGACAGAGAGGCACCCCAAATTAAGAGAATAATTCATCACTCTATCTATATAGTCTGGAATTCGTTTAGTTTCTTCCATAAATATTCAAGCGTTTTTCTTTTTTCACACCCTAAAGATTCCTAATACATTTTACATCATTGCAGCACATACATTATATTTAAGAAATTAAACAAACGAATTCCAGAATGTAGTAATGTGCTGAATTATTTCTTAATATGGGATGTCTATCTGTCGATTCCTTTTCTTGATGCCGTAGCTCTTACGAGACAGTAAACAAATAGGCAATTCTGATAGGTATTTGAAACTATTTCTAATCAATTATATCCTGCGCAACTCTGTTATAAGGCAATCGTGGTTCACCTAAATAAGTAGGCTCTTATAAAAAAAAGCTGAAATGCCTAAACCTAGTGTATAAACTCGAAAATTTCAAACGTAAAGTTTGTTTTAAGAAGAAGCTTAGAAATTGAAAATATTTACTCTGGCAGTCAAAAATGTTTATAATGTCCAGAACAAGAAAAATATTGTACAAGTATTATTTTCTAATTAAGAGGCATAAAATGCGACAGGTTTGTTGCCACCTTTTATTTGTGTTGTCTTGTAAAATGCTCACCGCTCTGTTCTGTGCATAGTTTTATCCACTCATAAAAACGTTCTGGAAAGCATCGAGGTACAAATCTGCTTTGCATTCATTGCAAGAAGCAACCGTTCAAAATTGGGTGTCCTTTCGTTCGTAGCACATTTTGCAGTTTTTGTTTCTGATTATTTTGCTGCTCGTCGAACAAGTATTCTGTAGAGGGGTGGAGGAGTGTGAGCTTGCTTGACATCGAGATTGAGAAGCCTAAATTAGTTGCCTATTCGTGGCATATGTTTATATATTTGTGTTTTAAAAACCTAGCAGCACTTGAGAAAATACAAAAATAATAAACGTCCGGGAAAGTCAGAAACTTTCGTGATCCGATTCTGAATGCCACGCCCACGCCTTCCATGCTCAGGTGCACACCAGGTTTCCATATTGGCAATAACGCGACAAGTTTGCACGCTGGGGACTGGATATATATTGACTCGTACACGGTGACTAAGGTTACCAATGATAGCAGGGGGCAGCCCAGGCACAACGGCAACAAACAGCACAGACGCAAACGCGCAAGCGGCACTTCGTCGTCCTGTCCACTTTTTCCTCCTTTCACACCTCAGTCAAGTGCCACCTAGCAACGCTAGGTGGCATTACCCCCTTCCGAAAAAAAAAACAGAAAAAAAGAGGACGGCAGGTAAAAACGGTGTGAAAAGCAAGAGTGGTCACAGCGGGTGGCCATACGCTATCGGTGGTAGTACGGCTTCAGTCGCACAATGTGCACAATGTCCGAGCTGGGCTTTCGACGTTTTGGTTGTGTGGTACCGTCTGGAATAACTTCATACTAAGGTCACTCACACGACGCAACACTTTGTATGACCCGAAGTAGCCAGAAAGGAGTTTCTCTGATAAGCCTGGACGACAAACTGGTGTCCATACCCAGACTTGGTCTCCAGGTTTGTAGTCAACCTGGCGGTGCCCGGGGTTGTAACGGTGTGCGTCACTGGTCTGCTGCCGCCCGATGTGCACACGGGCGCGCTCGCGGGCTTCCTGAGCGGGGATGGCATATTGCTGGGCATCTGAGGAAAGCTGGCCGTCATCTGGGCACGGGAGCATGGAATCGAGCATGCTCTGAACTTCGCGTCCGTAAACAAGTCGAAATGGTGTGAAGCGCGTTGCCTCTTGCAAGGCTGTATTATACGCAAATGTGACGTACGGCAGCACCTCGTCCCAGGTCTTGTGCTGCACATCGACGTACATTGACAACATGTCCGCAATCGTCTTATTCAATCTTTCTTTAAGACCATTGCTTTGTGGATGATACGCTGCGGTCTTGCGATGGGTCGTGTAAGTCAGCTCAAATATGCGGTTGATCAGCTGCGAAGTGAAAGCTGTCCCTCTGTCGGTAATGACGTATGAAGGGGCGCCATGCCGTAAGACTATGTTGTGCATGAAAACCTCTGCTACTTCAGAAGCTGTGGAATGAGGGATTGCCTTTGTCTCAGCGTATAGAGTCAGGTAGTCAGTAGCGACTACTATCCATTTGTTTCCCGCCTGCAACAAAGGGAAAGGGCCAAGGAGATCCATGCCAATTTGGTCGAACGGAACGCGGGGTGCTTTAGCGGGCTTGAGACATCCGGCAGGCTTTTGGGGTGGTGTTTTACGGCGCTGGCATTCGCGACAGCTTCGTACATAGCGTTTCACTGCTGCGGAAAGTCCTGGCCAGTAATACATGTTGCGCACTCGAGCAAGAGTCCGTGAGCAACCCAAATGACCAGACGTCGGTTCATCGTGGCAAGCAAGGAGAATATCCTCAAGGAGCTCGCATGGCACTACCAGAAGGCAAGTTCTGAAGAGGCCCTGGGAGTTTCTTTTATACAAGATGCCTTGCCGCATGCAGAAGGAACCAAGGTGCCGGGATAGGTGTCGAGGCAGGGTCGTATCACGCTCTTCCAGATAATCGATGAGCGGAAGGACGTCTGGATCAGCTCTTTGTCGATCCCTGAGCTCAGATGTGCTGAGGGCTCCTAGAAAGCCGCTATCGTCTTCGGCTGTAGTATCGCCAGTGTCAAAGGGTGCTCGTGACAGCGTGTCGGCGTCTTCGTGTTTGCGGTCGGACATATAAACAATAGTTATGTCAAACTCCTGAAGCCGTAAACTCTAGCGTGCAAGTCGTCGAGATGGGTCTCGCAGATTTGCCAGCCAGCACAAACAATGATGGTCCGTGACGACTTTAAATGGTCGGCCGTAAAGATAGGGGCGAAACTTTATAGGGGCCCACACGACCGCCAGGCATTCCTTTTCTGAGGTGGAGTAGTTTGTTTCGGCACGAGAGAGAGAGTGCGGCTAGCATAGGCTATTACTCGCTCAAATCCATCTTGATGCTGAACAAGGACAGCGCCAAGACCTATACTACTGGCGTCAGTGTGCACCTGAGTGTCAGCCGTTTCATCGAAGTGCGCCAGAACAGGGGCTGTTTAAAGGCGCTCACAAAGAAAAGAGAAGGTCATCTGCTGCTCAGAGTTCCACAAAAAGGAGGTGTCCTTCCTTGTAAGGCGCGTCAGAGGTTCCGTGATCCGAGAAAAGTCCGCAATGAACCACCGATAATATGCGCACAGGCCGAGGAAGCGCTGAACAGCCCTCTTATTATCTGGAACGGGAAACCGTGCGACGGCAGCAGTCTTATCGGGATCCGGGCGCACCCCATCAGCGCTTACAACATGGCCTAGGAACTTGAGTTGTGTATACCCGAAGCGGCATTTCTGCGGCTTCAGCGTGAGATCAGCAGAAGGGAGGGCTTCCAGGACAGCTCGAAGGCGTTCGAGGTGTTGGTCAAATGTTTCGGAAAAAACAACTACGTCGTCCAAGTACATAAGACAGATTTTCCACTTGAGGCCTTTGAGGACGGTGTCCATTATCCTTTGGAATGTAGCTGGGGCAGAGCATAATCCAAATGGGAGCACTTTGAATTCATATAGGCCATCTGGAGAGAAAATGCGTTTTTTTCTCGGTCTCTTTCGTCTACTTCGATTTGCCAATAGCCGCTTTTCAAATCAATAGATGAAAAATACTTAGCACGTCGCAATCTGTCCAGTGAGTCATCGATGCGCGACAACGGGTATACATCATTCTTTGTCACATTATTCAATTTTCGATAGTCGGCGCAAAATCGGAGAGTGCCGTTCTTCTTGACCAGGACTACTGCTGAAGACCATGGACTTTGCGAGGGCTGCACAACACCATCATCCAGCATCTCCTGAACTTGCGTCTGGATCATTTCCCGTTCTTTGGCAGACACACGATAAGGCTGCTGCCGTATAGGGCGAGCGTCGTCATAAGTAATGATGCGATGTTGTGTGATGGGCGTTTGACGAACCTTCGAGGAAGAAGCAAAACAGTGCTTGAAGTCCAGCAGCAGTTGCTCTAAGGCCTGCCGTTTCTCCTTTGACAAGTGGCAGTTAATGTCGATGTTGTCAAGCGATGGCTCGCTAGTTTCTACAAGGTCAGTTGTTGGGCGAGTTGGTGACGATGTTCCATATCTACAGCGCGATATGAAAGCCTAACCTGAGTAGGCTTTCAAGTATGGTCGACAGCAGCCAAGGATTGAGCCTAGAAATGTTTTTTACAGTGAAAACCCATAAACCTGAGTGGCCGTTTCGGGTGATAATCTCCGAGAATGAAACTTGGCAGAAGCACGTTGCGAAATTTCTGCAAGGTAACCTGAAGGCGTTGACTATTGATGACCCGTTTAGAGTAAGAAGATCGGACGAAGTCATCCAGTTTCTAGAAGGGAACTGCAGCAAAAAACATGAAGGATTTTCCATAGACATAAAAGATTTGTACTACACGATACCCCAGGAAGAGATTTTTTCGTCGGTAAATGATCTTATTGATGCGAATGGTGCCATAGCATTCCAAAATGAGTGCGGGATGTTAACAGGCAGTTTCCTTGAATTTCTGTCTGTTTACCTAGAATCCACATTCACTGAATGGAATGGAGATGTATACATTCAGAGAAATGGAATTTGTATTGGTTCGTGCCTTGCACCTGTTCTTAGTGATGTGTTCCTGGCATCGCGCGACAAGATTTTGAAAGATCGCCTTGAAGGGACCTGTGTTTGTGGGATTTTTAGGTTTGTAGATGACTACTTTGTGTTTTTAGAATGTGACAACCTCGATTTCGAGCAGCAATTCCGTCATGTTTTTACAGTGTTCTTAGAGCATCTTAACCCTATGGTCTTAACGCACGAAGTGCCTGAAAATGGTTTTATTAGGTTTTTAGATTTGTCATTTCACTTCTCCTCATCCCATGTTTGTTGGGCGTTCGAGCCGCGCGGTCAAAAACCGATTCTTCCGTATGCATCTGCTCATTCAAAGCTCGTAAAAAGAGCCATTGTTCATTCAGTGTTTTACAATGCTGTAAAAAAGACATGTCAGCACAGGCTGGAACTTAGCTTCAAAAACCAAGTGTGCCGCCTCACACAGGTCGGTTACCCTCCTGACGTTCTGACTTCTGTGGCAGAGAAAGTCCAGAAAAAAGTGAAAGCTGAGATGAAAGGCGAGAAAAGACCAGATAAAAAGAAGATGAAGTTTGCTGTGGTGCCATATATGCATCAGGTATCACATAACCTGAGAAAGATTGGCAAGCATGCCGGAGTCGACGTAGTCTTTTCGGCTCCTAACCGACTCTCGAAACTGGTCAAAAAAGTTAATTCGGCTAACGATGAACCAAGCGGCTGCAGAAAAAGACACGCCAAAAAATTTGTGCAGTGCCAGGAAGGTGTAATCTATTCCCTGCCGCTATCATGTGGGAAGAGTTACATCGGCCAGACTGGCCGATGTCTTAACGAAAAATTAAAAGAACATTATTATAATGTTACGCATGTCCCTATTACCGGTCACGTGGCTAAGCACTGCAGCAGCTGCAAGGAAGGTGACGAAGGTGACGATAGGAGTGCCTGCCAACCTTTGTACAATGAGTGTATGATTTTAGGAAGCCATCGTGACCAGTTGACTAGAGAGGTGGTGGAAGCACAAATGATAGCGAGGCTCTCGGAAAGTTGTATAAGTGCACCATCTGTGGCATTATCAGAAAAAGAAACAGCTTATCTCGAATGCGAATGTTGATGCGACCCTGTAGTAGTGTGAATTTTATGTGTTCTCATGATCTGTGTGTCTTGATTTCTATCTCTGCCTTCCAGTGGGGTATATTACCGACTGGACAAGCAATAAAAAATCAGTTGTCAGTCAGCGCTGTGTTTGTCGTTATTGTGTTCTCTTGTCCCGTTTATCGCGCTGTAGATATGGAACATCGTTAGTTTCTATTTCCGTGGATGCAAAACAGACCGGATTGTGCGCAACATGGTCAGCGAAAGCGATAGCAGTTCCTGGAAACAAGTGCCGGTGCTCTTTAGAAAAATTTGTGACAAGGAGTGCAGCCCGGCCATGGTGAAGCGACAATAAACTTCGAGCAGCGCAAATGCCTTCAGCAAGCAGGAGTGAATGGTTCGCCTCCGCTACAGCATCACCGGTACGGAAATCGTCACAGGTAACTTCCACAAGAGCACTGCTTCGCGGCGGTAGCGAGACGCTCTCGGCGTAAACACGACGTGCGGCATTGCAGGGACTGCTACTATCTTGTTCGGCAGATTGTCCTATCGAAACTGTGACGAGTCTATTACGCAGGTCGATAACTTGGTTGGTTGGTTTGTGGGGTTTAACGTCCCAAAGCAACTCAGGCTATGAGAGACGCCGTAGTGGAGGACTCCGGAAATTTCGACCACCTGGGGTTCTTTAACGTGCACTGACATCGCAGAGCACACGGACGCATTGCTTTTCGCTTCCACCGAAAAGCTGCCGCCGAGGCCGGGATGCAGTTCGATAACTGCTCCATACTCCCGCAGGAAGTCAATGCCGAGGATAAGGTCACGGGAGCAGTCACTTAAAACAACGCAACTAACAACGAACGTACGTCCGTTAATCTAAATGCGAGCCGTGCAAATCTCCTTTGGAGTAACTATATGACCGCCGGCGGTTTGAAGGTACACACCTGGCCAAGCAGTGAGCACCTTCCCCAAAACAGTAGCCATGCGACCACACAAAATTGAATAATCGGCACCAGTGTCCACTAATGCACTCACCATAGTGCGACCGTCTAAAATAACCGGAATGTCCAGAGAAGCGCTTTTTGCTTCCCTAGGTGACGGTACCAGCAGCTCGCTGTCAGATCGAAGCGGCGACGACAGGAGGTCTTCAACTCAGCGACTACCAGCGGCCTCGCCCCTGAAGGTCGCTGTTTTCAGGTTTCCCGATGAGGGCTAGACGAGCTGCCTTGGACCTCTCGCGAGGAACCGTGGGTGAACGTCGAGGAGCGCCTTGGTGAAGTGGAGCGGGACTTACGCTGCGAACGAGATTAAGAACGCTGCTCCGCCAGGTACTCCTCAATAACTCGGGGTCGTTGACCGAACCGGGGAGGAGGCGAGTCGATGCAGAAGCCGTGAAGACCGAGGCGTCGATATGGGCAATCCCGGTAGAGATGTCGTGGTTCGCTGCAGTGGAAGCAAAGCGGACGGCGCTCAGGCGTGCGCCAAATGTCGGCTTTGCGTCGGGGCAGCGGACGATTGTCGAAGTTCTGCACTGGCTGCACCGAGGGCAGCGGATCTGTAGGTGGCGCGAGAATGGGCGGTGGTGAAGGGGGAGCCTGACTCTGCAGAACTTCCGCATATGTGGGACGGTTGTCGGTCCCCGATAGCAATGGCGGGTTCGTAACTACAGGCGAAAGAGGGCTCTTGAGCGCCTGTTGCACCTCCTCCCGTGCACTATATCAGAAAGGGAAGCTGGCGATTGCTGCAGAGGGCTCCAGAACGTGCTCATTTCTTCGCGCCCGACGCTGCGAATCAATTCGCGCAAAGCATCGGGATGCCGCTCGGAAGATGCAAACGATTCTGCGATTGTGCCTGTATGAAAGGGTCGGTCATAAGCCATGGCACGTTATTGTAGCACCCTTTTCATTGTGGTGGCCTCCGCAAGGAATCCGTTCACAGTCGATGGTGGGTTGCGCACAAGGCCTCCGAACAGCTGCTCTTTCAAGCCCCGCATCAAGTGTCCAACCTTTTTGTCCTCGGACATGGCGGAATCGACTCGCCTGAAGAGGCGCGTCATGTCCTCGATGTACGCTTGGACACTCTCATTCGGCATTTGGATGCGAGAGTGAATGGCACGTTCTGCATGCTCGCGACAATCCGCGCTAGTTTAAGCCTCGAGCAGTTGACGACGGAATTCCCGCCACGATGTTAACACTTGCTCTCGGTTCTCGAACGAGATACGGGCGCCGTCCTCAAGGCTGCGTTCCTTAGTTTGGCAGCATCGTCCCACTGGTTAAAAACAACGACACGTTCAAACTGAAGGAACCAGTCCTCCACATCCTCAAAGAGGTCCCCATGGAAAGACTTCGATACCCGAGGGGCCTGCAAGGTGTAGTTACAGGCCGGTGCAACGCCCGGCCGTTACGTGCTGAGCAGAAGCACTGGATGTCATGGCGGCTGCTAATGGCTGAAGCTCCGGAGACAGTCCCTGGAGCCGTCGACTGGCGCGATGCACTGGGGTGTCCGATGGCACAGAGCTTGCGCGACGTCTTGCAGATGGAGACTCTTGCATAGGCGATCAGTTTACCCAGCAGCTCCACCAGAATGTCACGTACACGGTGACTATGGATATCAATGATAGCAGGGGGTAGCCCAGGCACAACGGCAACAAAGAGCACAGACGCAAACGCGCAAGCGACACTTCGTCGTCCTATCCACTTCGTCCTCCTTTCACACCGCAGTCTTGCGCCACCTGGCAACGCTAGCTGGCAATATTTTCACTGTAGTTTACGGAAACCCTATCAAACAGAGGAAAAAGGTATTGCGAACATATGGTGGTCATGGGCGACTTCTCCAGAGCGAGCAGAAACAGATTATTGTGCACATATGTGGTCAGTAATCCGCCGTCCAGGTAGTTATGCAGCGGTAACACCGTTTGAGTAGGCGACGGAGCTTCCAAAATGATCTTCTGTCTTTTTGATGCGGATATCTTAAAAATGTCGCAACCAAAGCGACTTAATGGAACGAATGACATCGGTTCCTCTACGCGACTTGACCTGAAGCGTGGCGGATCGAGCCAGTTGGTGTAGATGTGACATCTTTCGAAAGCGCTAAACCAACATGGGCGGAGAAGAAATAGACAGGGATAAGCGCTTGTCCCTGTCTCTTTTCTTTTCCGTATATGTTGTTTTAGCGCTTTCGAGAAATGTCACACCTGAGCTTAATTTCACGCCCTGTTTTGTCAGCTCAAACGCTACCATGCTCTAGTTAAAAGCTCGAATTCGTCGCCACTGGCAAATGAGGAACCGAACTAGGACACAACCGAGGGGTAAGATGTCAAACTGCACTTTTAGATGATGATATAGAGTCTGGCTCGCAGAAATTTGAACATTGCAGTGCGCTGAAAATTGTACCGCATTTTTACCCCATGGGCGATCTGGAAAGGGTTAACGTTTTTGGGCAGTAAAAGCCATGAATACATTTTAGGGCACCGAGTTTAAATAGCCTTCGTAAACTACAAATTCGCACTAGCTTTTCATTCTCAGGTCATGTCAGAAGCCAAAAAAAGCTTCATTCATGCAATTGAGGTTTTGTAGTTGCCGGCCGGGTCTCTGACGTTATGTTCTGAAATCATCATCATCCTAATCATAGGCCTGACTATACCAACTGCAGGGCGAAGGCCTCTCCCATATTTCTCCACTTAACCCGGTTCTGTGCTAGCTGCATCCACTTGACCCCTGCGAACTTCTTAACCTCATCCGCCCACCTAACTTTCTGCCGCCCCCTGCTACGCTTTCCTTCCCTTGGAATCCAGTTTGTTACCATAAGCGACCATCGGTTATCCTCTCTTCGCCCTACATGTCCTTCCCATGCCCATTTCTTCTTTTTAATTTCCACTAGAATGTCGGTACCTTGAGTTATTTCTCTGACCCACTCTGCACGCTTCCTATCTTTTAATGTTACCCCTACCATTTTTCGTTCCATAGCCCTCTGGGTTGTCCTCAACTAAAGTAGAACTCTCTTGGTTAGCCTCGACGTTTCAACCTCATAAATGAGTAAAGGTAAGATGCAACTGTTGTATACTTTCCTCTTGAGCAATACCGGTAAGCTGCTAGTAATAATCTGCGAGTGTTTGCCAAATGAGCTTCATCCCAATCTTATTATTTCCATTTCCTGATCCGGATCTGCGGTTATTACCTGTCCTAAGTAGATATGTTCGCCTACTACTTCCAGTGCCTCGTTACCTAATGTAAACTGCTGTTCCTTCCCGAGGCTGTTGAACATTACCTTTGTCTTCTGCATATTGATTTTCAAGCCTACCTTTCTACATTTCCTATCTAGGTCATCAGTAATTATTTGCAGTTCATCCCCCGAGTTGCTGCGCAAGGCAATGTCATCAGCAAATCGCAGATTATTGATGTATTCTCCACCTACCCTTACCCTTAACTGCTCCCATTCCAAGTCTCTGAATACTTCCACTAAGCAAGCTTTTAATAGTACTGGTGAGACGGTGTCTCTTTGCCTAACACCTTTCTTTGTGGGAATTTTGTTACTTTATGCAGAACTATGGTTGCTGTGCAGCCCCTATACACGGCCGCTCAATGGAGGCGCGCCTCCATTGAACGGCCGTGCCCTATATATATCTTCCAGCACTTTCACGTACGGCTCGTCTACCCCCTAATTTCGCAATGCCTGCTTCACCGCCGATGTTTCAACTGAGTCAAAGGCTTTGTCGTAATCAATGAATGCTATGTATAAGGGCTGGTTATATTCCAAGCATTTTTCTGTCACCTGATTGATGGTATGGATATGATCTATAGTAGAGTATCGTTTCCGAAAACGTGCACGAGCTTTTGCTTGATTGCAGTCTAAGGTTGTCCTGATTCTGTTAGCGATTACCTTAGTAAATACGTAACAGACTGTAGGCTGATTGGTCTGTAATTTTTAAGGTCCTTAGAGTTCCCTTTCTTATGGACGAGGATAATGTTTGCATTCTTCCATGGTTCCGGTACCGTCGATGACACCAGGCACTGCGTATACAGGGTGGCCAGTTTTTCTAGCAAGATATCCCCCCCCCCCCCCCCCCCGTCCTTTAGCAAATCTGTAGTTATCTGATCCTCTCCAGCCGATTTCCCGCTTTTCATAGTTTCTAATGCTTTCTTGACCTCGTTCTTCGTCACTGGTGGAACGTCTGACTGTTTTTCCCTGCCGCTAATCTCGTTACGGTCCTTGTAGCCGCTCGAAGGGACGACGCGTACAGCAGCACGGTCAGTGCAAGAATGATGACGTTTATTGCCAGCACAGTTTATAAAGGCACGAACACGCGCGCTGTCTCTACTGCGCATCACTGATACGCATCGGCACTGATAACAGTCACTACACGTGTCCGATACATCCTCCCTTGGGACGAACAAAAATTACACACTTGTAAAAATATAAGCAGCGATCACAACTATGGTACTTGATTGAATTGTTCGTCATAGTGCAACTTCTTTGGGGGCCGGGTGCTACGAGTTGACCTTCTCAAAGGGGGTGGCGATGGGATGCTCGGCGGAGAATCACGGCCACTTGCTGGTAGCGTCGATCCCACGCCGTTTTGTGAAGAGACTCCCGAGGATTGTGCACTTGGTTCAGCTCCGCTCGTAGGCTGCTGTGTCCGGGACTGGGAGCCTGTGCAACTTTCCTCGTCGTCATCGCTTTCACTACTGCTATACCGCTCCTTTGTCGTAATCAGATGCCGGCGGTTTCGCCGCAACATGCGATGATCTTGGGTTTTTACCAGGTATGATCGTGGAGCGCTTTCGGCAATGACCTTCGCCTCGCGTGACCAACCCGCAGCATCCTGAAGCCGCACTGTTGCGCCTCCGGGTAGTACCGCCAAAGGCTTTCCAGCCCTGGCTTGGCGGTGTTTCCTCACTTTGCGACGGGATACCCGGCCGAAGTCAGGAAGGTTAGAACGAAGTTGCCTTCTCTGAAGGAGCTCACCCGGAGAATGGCCATCTTCGAGTGGTGTAGAGCGGTATGCTAGGAGACCGAGCCAGAAGTCCTCCCTCGCCTCGATGGTCTTTTTCAGGATACGCTTGACGATCTGCACACCCTTTTCAGCCAAGCCGTTGGACTGCGGATAGCGGGGACTCGAGGTTATGTGATGAAAGTCGTACGTTTTAGCAAACAGGGCAAATTCGCGGCTCGAGAACTGGGGTCCGTTATCCGTACAGACTTCCACTGGTACACCGTACCTGGCGAACATGGCACTAAGGGCTGCAATTGTGGTTTCAGCGGTTGTGTCTTCTAGAATGTCGACCTCGGGAAAATTGGAAAAGGCATCATAAGCAACCACGTACGACTTGCCCGCATACGAAAAGATGTCCACTCCAACCCTGTACCAAGCACATTTCGGAACTGGTCGCATCAGAAGTGGTTCCTGCGGCTGTCTGTACGCGTACTTTCTGCACGTTGCGCAGCTTTCTACACAGGTAGCGATGTCTCCATTCATACCAGGCCAAAATACGAGTTTTCGCGCCCTCTCCTTGCACTTTTGCAACCCGAGGTGACCCGCATGAATCCTTTCCAACATGAGTCGTCGCATACTCTTCGGAATTACAAATTTTGCACCCTTTAGTACAACTCCATTAACGACAGATAGTTCTTTCGAAAATGGCTTGAGTTCACCTGTCACCGGCTGCCCGCTCACCAAGCATGCAATCACTGTCTGCAGGTAGGCATCTCGACAAGTTTCCAGCTGCAGTGACCGGTGTGTTTCGGGGGTGACCATGTAGCCCAAGGACTGCACTGCATGAACCTCAACATCATTTGTTGTGCGAACTTGGTCTTCGCCCTGTTCCACCGTTGACCGTGACAACATGTCAGCGAGCAGCAGCTGCTTTCCTGGAATGTACTGCAAGATAAAGTCATATTTTAGCAAACGCAAAAAGAATCGTTGCACTCGCGGTGGCATGTCAGCAATTTCTTTCCGTGCTATCGCCACCAGCGGCTTGTGATCAGTCTCGATAAGCACCTTTCTTCCGTACACAAACTCGTGAAACCTTTCGCAGCCAAAACATATTCCAAGCGCTTCTTTTTCGATTTGTGCATAGTTCTTTTCGGCTTGCGTTAAGACACGAGATGCGTACGCTACAGGCCTCCATTCACCGTGGTAGCATTGTAGTAACGCTGCACCAACACCATCCTTCGATGCATCGCAACTAATCTTAGTTTGTCTCTGCGGATCAAAGATTGCAAGTAGGGGGGCGGTGGCCAAGATTTCAGTTAACTTTTTCCACTCCAGCGCATGATTTTCGGTCCATTGGAACTCTGACCGAGATTTTACAAGCTCACGCAAAAGAGTTGTTCGCTCGGACAATTGTGGCACAAATTTGCTGAAATAGTTAACCACACCCAACATTCGCTGGATGTCATTCTTGGACGTTGGTGTTGGCATTTTCACCAAGCTTTTGATTAGCTTTGGGTCAGGCGATATTCCGTTTCGGCTTATGACATCACCAAGAAATTTCACTTCATTCAACCCAAATTTACATTTCTGGGCGTTAAAAGTTAAGCCTGCTTTCTCGGTAGCCTTAAGCCCTGCTATCAACCGCTCATCGTGTTCTTGCTTACTGGAACCCTATACTAAAATATCGTCCACATATATCAGTACGCCCGGTAAGCCGTCAAATACTTGACTCATGCTTTGTTGAAATACTCCCGGTGCGGAAGAAATGCCGAAGGGCAAACGGAGAAAGCGGTATCTCCCAAATGGTGAAGAAAAAGTGCAGATTTTAGAAGTCCGCTCATCGAGCGGTATCTGATGATAGCCAGAGTTTGCGTCAAGACAGCTGAAGTACTTTGCATTGGTTAAATGGGCTTCCAAATCCTCTCGCCTAGGAAGCGGGAAATGCTGCCGCTTTATGTACTTGTTGATAGCTCTTGGATCCATGCAAACCCGTATCGCGCCATCTTTCTTTTTTGCCAACACTAAAGGGCTGACCCAGTCAGTAGGTTCGTTCACCCTGACAATTATACCAGCACGTACCATTTTTTTCAAGTTCTTTCTTTAGGGGTTCTTCTAGCGCCACTGGAACTCGTCGAGCTGGTTGCACTACAGGAACCACATCAGATGAAAGGACCATGCTGTACGCCTGCTTCAAACAACAGAGGCCATGAAAAACGTGCCTGAAATTGTTTAGAAGGGCGTCGTATGAAGTCTTGTCTATGGCACATACTTTACGCTGAACTAGCCCCAGAGCTTCACTTGCTTCTAGTCCGAGTATGGCCTGCCGTTCGTTTTTCACCACAAAAAACTTCACTGTAGCAGACGTGTTCGCTTGGTGTACTTCTAGCGTACACGTTCCAAAACACGTTATAGTGCCACCGTTATACGCCCGTAGGACCGAATTAGTCGGCTTCAGCTCCTCTGCTCCCCGCAGTTTTTTGTAAACAGACATGGGAAGCAGGCTTGCCTGCGATCCGGTGTCTACCTTAAATCTGACCTCGCAGTTACGAACTTGAGCCTTGACCATCCAATCCCTTTCTCGTCTTGCGGTGGTGACCTCTAGAATGTCTTCCAGTTCCCTTACTTCACTCACCCTTGCAGACGCACAGGCACTTGCAAAATGGTTCGCCTTGTGACACAAGCGACACTTCTTACCGAAGGCTGGGCATTGTTTGGGCTTGTGCCAGCGGTTGCACTTACTACAATGAAAAGATGCTTTAACTTCTTTCCGCTCATTTGCAGGAGCCGGGCGCTTCGAAATCGTGTCGACACATTCGTCCCCTTTGCGCCATATTTCGTTCCGCTGGGCTACTGTTTCTGCTGCTCTGCACATTTCTTCTGCCTTTTGCAAAGTCAGTTGGTTATCTCGAAGCATTTTCTCGCGTAGTCGATGATTAAGCGTACCGAACACTATCTGGTCCCTTATCATTGATTCTTGCAACGTGCCAAAGTTACACTGTGCTGCTTGCTTTTTCAGGGCGCGAATAAACCTTTCAAATGGTTCGCCCTCCGCTTGCTTTCTTGAACGGAATGCGTATCTCTCATGCACTTCGTTGCTAACTTCGGCACAATAGGCATCAAATTTTCTCACCACGGTGCTGTAGTCCTTTTCTTCATTCAACTCGAACTGGAAGTTGTTGAAGACGTCCAAAGCGTCGTCGCCCGCAACGCTCAACAGGAGTGCTGCCTTGGCTGCTTCTGTTTTCGGCTGGTCCGTAGGTGCCGTCGCCTGCAGATATAACTCAAACTTCTGCTTACAACGCTTCCAATTTTCTGCTACATTACCAGTCAGCCGCAAAGGCTCCGGTGTCTTCAGCAGGGCCATGGCGCACCGGACTCGGGAACGATTTCCTTCAGACCTCAAAGGGCCACTTCTGACACCAAGTAGCCGCTCGAAGGGACGACGCGTACAGCAGCACGGTCAGTGCAAGAATGATGACGTTTATTGCCAGCACAGTTTATAAAGGCACGAACACGCGCGCTGTCTCTACTGCGCATCACTGATACGCATCGGCACTGATAACAGTCACTACACATGTCCGATACAGTCCTGACTACTTTGGCTACTGCAGAGATCTGTATAGAACTCCTCGGCTACTTTGACTATCTTGTCCATATTCGGGATGACGTTGCCCGCCATGCCCTTATCGCATATATCTCGTTTTTGCCTATGCCCAATTTCTTCTTTACCGCTTTAAGGCTTCCCCCGTTCTTTACAGCATGCTCAATTTTCTCCATATTATACTTTCTTATAGCGGCCGCCTTGCGCTTATTGATTAGCTTTGATATCTCAGCCAATTCGATCTGGTCTGTTGGATTGGAAGCTTTCATACTCTGGCGTTTCTTAATCAAGTCTTTCGTCTCCTTAGACAGCATACCGGTATCCTCTCTAACTATCCTACCGCCTACTTCGACCGCACACTCAGTAATGATATCTCTGAAATTATTGTTCCTTGCCTCTAAGGTAATGTCGCCATCCTCGGTTAGAACTGAATATCTATTTTGTAGCGAGACCCTGAATTCTTCTGCCCTCCCCCCACGCTAATTCATCGATGGGTTTCTTTCTTACTAATCTCTTACGTTCCTTCTTCAGACTTAGGCTAACTGATTCGGGACCTCACCATCCTGTGGTCGCTGCATCGCACTTTCCCGATTACCTCTACATCTTGCACAATGGCGGGGGTTGAACACATTATGAAGTCGATTTCATTTTTAGTCTCCCCGTTAGGACTTTTCCATGTCCATTTCCGGTTCTTCCGTTTGCTGAAGAAGGTATTTATTATTCTTAAGTTAATGCGTTCTGCAAACTCAACTAGTAACTCCCCCCTGCTATTCCTAGAACCAATGCCATAGTCACCTACTGCCTGGTCTCCTGCCTGCTTTTTCCCTATCTTGGCATTGAAGTCGCCCATTAGTACAGTATACTGCATCTTTACTTTTCGCATTGCCGATTCTACATCTTCGTAGAAGCTTTCAACTGCCTGGTCATCATAGCTACATGTAGGTGCATAGACCTGTACATCCTTCAGTTTACAGTTTATACCGCTTAATAATCCTAATTACGATGACTGCCACCCTCTCATTATTACTATAGAATTCATCTATATTACCTGCTATGTACCTATTGACAAGGAAACCTACTCCTAGTTGTCGCCTCTCTCGTAAGCCTCGATAACACTGTACATGGCAATCCTTCAGTGCAGTATATGCCTCATTCGGCCTCCTAACCTCACTAAGCTCCATGACATCCCATTTCATACCCTAACAGCACTGCTAAACTAGCCTCACTAGCTAGGGTTCTAGCATTAAACGTTGCCAGGGTCAGTTTCCAATGGCGGCCTGTCCAGCGGAGCCAGCCTTTCTTAGCACCCCCTGCTGCGTCACAGGTCTGACCGCCGCCGTGGTCAGTTGTTCCGCAGCCGCTGGTGACTGAGGGCCGGGGTTTTATGGAGCTTATCATGAGAGGTTGCGGCCAATTACTGAACCAGGGTGGCCAACTCCTGTTCTGGCGAGGGTGTGCGTTGGCGGAGGTGTCACCAGCATCAGGTCGCACCCCAAACCTGTTTATGAAAATTCCATCAACATGCTCATTTTTTTTTAATCCGGTGGAGAATTGCGCGGCACTGGGATTTCAGCCCCGGTCCTCTTGCATGCGAGGCGGATGTTCTACCGCTACGCCAACGCTGCACCTATCTTCTCAAATACAGGGACATGAAGAGAAATGCAGGCCGAATCTAGCAGCAATCTACTTCATTCCTCATTAGCAGTAGAAGAAAAACGGCCCGTCTGTAAAAGAATTCGGGCGTACTTAAGGCTCCGGGATATTTTACAATGAGAAGCCTTGTGCACTGTAGCTTGATAGATGTTATTGAAAGCAATGCACTTGGGAGGTTACGGCCCTCTAAGAGCATCGCCCCACAATGCTAAGCATAATAATCTGCGGCTTTCCTCCATGCGGCGCTTAATGACGCTATTAATGCACACAAAGGAAGACGGCCGACACCAATGTAGCAAAAAGCCAACTAAATCCTCCATAACGGCATTGTACTACCACCTGCGAAGGCTGAAATGAGAAAATCCAGATGAATTATGCTACCCCACTTCAGCTATATCACAAACGCTGATTGCTAACTCGCTAATGGTAATGCCATTTACAGTTAACCTAGTGTCCCACAGGCCTGACAGACCCCACTATATTCGCAGGCAACCGCGTCAACAGCCCCTGTGTCTCCGCTGCTGGTGATAATGAAACCATATACCATGAAGGTGCAAGCTGAAAAGCCTGCGTCAGAGTACAGTGAGGCAAAAACTTTGATTTATGCACCGGACTAATACGCCAAGGTGGTCGTAAGGATACATGAATTTATAAACTTATGCTAGGCATTCGACCGCACATCTTTTATGCACGGTAGGGCTTCTCGCTCTGTCCAGCCGTGCTAAATTACGTCGTGTAAAAAGCTTAATGAAGCAGTAAACGTGTCCCCCACCCTCTCCCGACTTCGTTCATATCAGCAATAACAAGAGAAAAAAAAAAGTGATAAACATGCGCTTCTCCTTGAAAAATTTTTTTCTCAAAGTAACACATTCCAAAATTCACTTTCCCACAAGGTTCCGAGACAATCGCTTGAATCCTTCAGTTACAGCTCAGGAAACCATAGATGTATTTTGTCTGCTAGCTGAGAGCTCTGTACTTACGCTCTAACCGCAACGCTGATAACAATCTTGTAATGCAGTGTTTCCCTTATTTTTTCTGTTATATGCAAGTGTCATCCACACTGTATTGCATGATTAATGTATTTATTGTGTGCTCCGCATGCTTATACTGCCGAGTCTTTGCCTTGCATATTTTTGGTTTCGTTTTTAGAGATTCAAACCTGACACTGAAATTATATCTGCACTGCTTGCCCTCTCCTGTAATAATACCGAAAGGGATTTACAGTATTTCAAAATAAACACAGAAATATCGAAATAGTTTCCTTTCACTACTCCCGTATCAGGGACGCCATAAGGATGGACAAAAACATCTGATTTCTATTCCGCAATTCTGCTGTGTGCTGGCCCTATTTGCATAACAGGTAAATTTCTACCTTCACGAAACACCGCCTGTATTAATAACGCGCTTATATCTATGCCTTGTAAAATTAATAGTACCGGGAATACTCCTAGCCCGTAATCACAAGGCTAGTGTAGAGCTTCCTGTGTTGAGGAAAAAATGAAAGCGGCCATGCGAGACCGGCGTTTCGCTGCAAATAATTTCTACACTTTGACAAGGGAGTCTCAAAAAATTACAGGATAGCTAAAGCAAAAAGTTGCGTTTTTTTCACCAAGCGCTCCATAAGTATAAAAGGATCAATCATATTTTTACGGTACGCAGTGAAAGAGACGATGCCGAAGTGCTGGGCTAGTGAAGAAAGACGACGCTGCAGCTACGTCTGGTTCTCCTGTGAGTGTGTCCCTGACGGTGAACTTTTGCGGCTACTACGTACCATCGCCTCCTAACATCTCGACGTGCCTCCTAACAATATGAACTCTATATTTTGTGATATGATCCGGCGCGTATTTACTACAGAAACGTCTAAAGTAAACTGGATTTACTTTTTTATAACCCCTGAAATAAGTACCGAATTGGAGGCACACTAAAGAGAAAAATGAAGTGGGCTTGCATCGATAGAATGCCAATTCCTGATTAAAAAAAATCCACCCTTATTGAAAACAGAGCTGTTATAAGGTAGTAAAGAGGAAGAACAGAAATACAGGTATCACCGCCAGCGCCAAAGCGGCCGAGACTCACAACTACAAATCACGTGACGTGCTAGGGAACCCAGAGGCTTACAAATGCGAATCACGCTGCCCGTTTGAATGCGGTAGTAGGTTTTGTCTCGAACATGATAACATGCTTTTATCATACGTAAACGACGGCGAGAAGACAACGCAAACGTTGCAAGGCAAATACAACACTATACCTGGAAGCGCCACAGGTGCCCACTTCAGTTTCGGTTTTGTTCCGGATCAGGCACTTTGTGCGTGCTCGGATTGTTCCGTTTTGAACCTGCAGCGCCTGAAATACGAGCTGAGAGCAGCGGTTGCTCCTGGCTCGTTCACATTTTAGCATTTGGAGGCGCGAGCGAGCGAAATCCGCTGCCGCCGACACGCTCTTTCGTTCACACTTCACAACCAACATATCGCTGCCGTCGCCGCTTCGACTACGAGCTCCTGTTAACCCTGACCTGACCGCTCGACTGCAGCTACGTACGCCACGAAGAGCATACATATGCTAAGTGCCGAAGGGAAAAATTGCCCACGATTGCGTTACTTCCTAATGCGAAAGTTCGGCGCAGCTCATCAGCTGTTTCCCCTTTTCGACAGATTGAGGCAAAGATTTCGAGCAAGACAAGTATGTACAATTACAGACAACCTTTTTTTTATTTTTTTTCGCACGTATTCCTTCAAGAAACACTCCACTAACAGTTCTTGGCTGTCATGAAATAAGCTTTGTGGTCGGAGAAATGAAGAGAGCAATTCAGTTATCTGGAGGTTGCGGGAAGCAGCGCGCAGGCTCATACGAACGCGGCGCGACGAACAGATAGCAGCGACTGACTGACGCTGCTAGCGAGTGAGAACGGGATGCACGGGCAGATAGGTTATGTGAGAACTTGAGGTGCGGCGCCTTCTGGAACCAAACCTCCTCCCATCTGACAACGGCACGCAACCGGAGAGCACGCTCGCCGCCGCGCAGGAAGAGGGGCCACATTTCACGGCCCGCATTTATAATGGCATTTCATGTTTCGAGGTCTACAGGCCATTGCTGCCGGTCTAAAAATTGCAACTTCTTGACCATCGGAGCATGCTGCCTGCTCTCACGACTTGCAACTAATGTTCTGGATGCCTATGCGCGCTATATTACACTGGAACCATTTTAACATGTGGAATTTCACAGCGCTGGCAAATTTAGAGGCGCCGGCTCTTCGGTCATCCTCTGCTACCGTGGACGTAATTTTCGCTGAACACGGAGCTGTAGCATAAACCTTGAAGGAAAAATTGCGACGAAGCTTCAAAACTGGCAAACGCAGCAGCGAGGACTCTATTTGGCTGGTAACTAAACCTTATTTGCATGTAAATATTTCGGGAAGTGTTCCCGTGACCGAGGGCTCACGAGCGCAAAAGCTTGAGAAACAAGTAAAGCATTATGCGTTACAAGCGCTCTATGTTTTTTCTTTTCTTCCTTTATGAGCCCACCGCTCGGTAAATTACTCTCTTCATCGTTTTAATTATTTCGGCTGTGGCCGTCACTTATTGTGAGCCGATGGTCGATTGCGAGTACGCTGTTGCCATGTTGGCCCCTCAGGGATGCTAACCGGACAACGCCGCGGGGCGCGCCGGCTCGCCAGCAATCACCGAGTCTCCTCTCGCGTCATAGTGTGCGTCATTCTGCCCTACTACGTAGTAAGAGAAAACAGTTTGAATTCGACCGGCGGAAACAAACAAAAAAAAAAACTCACCTTCTTATCCCAATATCTCAGCAGTAATTGGATTTTTTTCGTGCCGGATATGCGGCAACAATATCACGAAATGCCGTTTATTAGATTTTGATAGCATATTTGGTTGTCTTTAGTGTTCATTTAAAGCTCGATTCACGAGAAAGCGGCAAAAAATTGCGCGATATTCGGAGAGCCACACTTTTCAAAGCTTAGCAAATTTATCAACCTGACCTCCTAGATTAATATAAGTGTTTACTTATTACATTCAAAGTTTAGGAATTCCGTGCTTGACAGTTTGTAAGATATACTTTGGTTCCAGACTACATGCAGGGAAAAAGGATAGGTTGTGATGCTTTCGAGTCACTAAAGTAAATGTAATTGGTTTATTTAATTGTTCTAATCTCCGCCCTTACTACCTCCATCTCTAGGACAGTGCGAACATATAAAAGGCAGAAAGCTGAGTGCCAGCCACCGGCCAGAAAACACGAATAAAACTCTTAACAGACGGAAGAAGGGTCCGCAGCAAATACATTACGTGTTCCGCGAGGCATCCGCCGGATAAAAGTGATAAGAAATTTTTTCCAAGATCAGTGCAGAATCTGCACATGGAGAAATGCGCAAGCCTGAGCGTTACTGTGTTGACCGCCAGATGTGTCAGCGGGATTCGGCAAGTTACAGATACTTCGCCTTTCCTTTCCTGCAAAAACCATTTACAGAACGCCGGTGAATTTTGAGGTGTTCACGGGCTAGTTGTGTTCGACGAGTGGCGCGCGATATACCGGGTGCATTTCTGCACTGCAGATTCTGCAGTGCTCTCGAAAATTTTCAGATTGCAGTTGGTTGATTACCCCTCTTTCCACTTGCTAACCATTCCTACCCATCTGTGCCCGAAAATCACGCCCTTTCCCTCTCGTTCATGTTGAAATATTTGAAATTTCCCGTCACCGGAAGTCAGGCCTACGTAACCGGTAGTTGAGCACAACGTGGCTACCTTTTTCAGTAGACATTACTCCCCCAGACTATTTTGACGTCGGATTGACCAAATTGGCTCTAATTATTAATTAACCCATACCAACCATTTTGGCACTTGCACTCCTTTACTTGACGCTCTATCCGATGCTACTCTTCTTTTTCCAATGTACCAAATAGTTCCTCTTTCACAGCTTTGAGAAGGTCAAGCCCAGGTGAAACTTGTCTACATATACATAGCCATCAAATGCTTACGCATTAATGAGATGGCATTTGAGATGACCTTAACAGTTTCGTTTTCACATGCAACAAATCGACCCAAATCACATGGCCAGCCAGTAGGTCTTAGCGAAAGAGCAACAGTTGTGTGTGACAAACAGCGAGGAAATCCATAAACATCTTGACATCAGGCTATACGCAGAAGCCGGCTGTAAAACCGCGTTGATTGTAGCGGGCCATGGAAATAACTATCTGCGAGCTCGGTCTGTGTATCATGTATGTCATTCGGAATATTTGCAATTAAAAATTGTTTTCGATACTGATTGCACGCTGCTTATTCAGTTATTTGAACGAAATGCACTAATGAAAACTGTTCTTGTCTCGCAAATACCGGAGGTTTCGCTATATTAAGGATAACCAAAGGAGAAATCTATCAAACGTAACCGTTGCGTCTATACAACTAGTATGGAGGAATTATAAGTTTCATAGATGTATACTACGCTATTTGCTGCAAGCAACCCACTCAAACTGATTTATACTTCACACGAGCTCCGCATAAAACATAAGACATTCATGGCAGCTTAGGTATTAGCCAAGCCATCTGAGTAGTCCGCATTCTCCCCTTTCCCAATTTTAGGTGGAAGAACCCTCGCGCCCTCCAGTCACAGTGCTCTCAGGACGGGACTGTGCGCAACTGGCTCGTGACTTCATGCACGCTGTTGTCGCTCGCAAGAAGCTGGACTGAAACGGCGGCGTCGGGGGAGCGCGCAATCGCCTGAGCCCGAATTGGACGCTCGGAGCCAGAGAAAAAAAATAATAAAAAAAGAGCTCGTCACATCGAGCGTGAGCTGAGACTCAGGCTGGCACCGCCCCAGAATTCTGCAGATGGGTGCGATGAATGAGCACAGAGTGCTGCTTCGATTCCGGCTGCTATCTAAACGATTAGGAGCAGACTTGAGACAATCTAAGTATGGGGAGCGGCCTAGAACTGATAGCGAAGATTTCGACGAATTTTTTTTTCCTTCAGGATGAGAGGTATGGATGGATAGATTTCAGTCCTGTAATTGCTTGTGCCTTAAGGCTGAATGCGGCGCAGAAGCCCGAAAGACAAAAAACGAAAAAAAAAAAGTGTTTGGCTCAGAGTACCGGCATTTTTTATGAACTGCATACTGTTGCTGCTGTCGCAGTTCAAACACGATTTGCTGTAGTTCTCATATATTTGAACGCGCCACGAGTTCAATAGCACCGCATGCTCCATGATTTGCGAGTTGACACTGACGAAAGCTTCTGTGTCTCCGAGCAAATTAAAAAAAAAAAGCCCTCGATGCGGATTGACAGACATCTGTCGGGTACGTGACACTGCTGTTACAGCTTCTATTGGTTCAGCTGAGATGTAATGGCTTCTGGGGTTGTACAGGTGCAGTTAAGTAGGTCATCGATAGCTGACGGCCTGTTTGAAGTCTATACAGCTGGTTCGCGGAAATTACTGCGGCGCACAACGACCGAACTGCTGCCGGCTTTGAATTTCGCTTCTGCAACTGTCAATGGGTTACGAAAGTACCAACCCTGTTATCTGTTTATAAATCACACATCGATCAACCATGCGCGAAACCATTACCTACCTTTAGTGCCTTCAGGGCGTCGGTACTTTGCAAATAGTCACCTAGGTTGCGGCAATCTCTGACCACGGTGTATGGGCCCGCATCTCTTCGTGCTTGTACAAATTAAGAGAGGCCCAAGAGATGATCGTAAAACAGTCGCTGCTATGAACGTCGTCTGAGTCGTGCCAATGTCATTACCGCTGGGTTTAACACTAAAAGAAACATGTCACCTTCGTAGTGTTGTTTGACAGAAAAAGGGGGTTTGACTGTGAGCCAAGTTATAATTCTCAGATGCGGTGAAAAGAAATACAACCTCACGAGTTTAACCTCTCACATTCCGCCACAGGTTGAAATGAAGGAGAGCTTCAGAGCAACGAACAATGGTGAGAAGCACTTCATGGCACGCGTCAGAGCGCAAAAGCAGTGCGTACACCGGGTACGGGCAAAAACTCACAGGTTGGAATTCGCGGCTTCCTTCGGATGCATGCTTGCGCCTGACCCTGCCACTCCACGCACGCGCACAGGTTGCTCTGACACACGAACCCCGGACGAACACAATGCTCCGGGCGCCTCCGCCGTCGCTCAAATAGAGCCACCGTGCGCGTCGCGCGTAGGTGTCGCCTTGCCCTTGCAACACTATACCCTTGCGCTTCATCGCACTCTCCTTTCTCAAGCTTCGTAAAGAGGGCGCTAACCAGAAAAAAGTTTGGCGGGAGATACGAAGTCGGCACAACTTTAAGTTTACTGTAATAGTGCCGTATTTTGCGCTCAGTGAAATTTTCCCGTAGGGGCAAATTTCAGAGTGCAAAATACGGCTGAAGACTTTATTTTTAGCTGAAATTTGCACGTAGCAGCAAATAAAATACAAGTTTTTGCTTTGACACTTAGAACTTATTATACAGGTCACAAGGAAGGATTTTGCCAGCAAATAAATTTTAGCAGTGTCCTTAAACAGTACACTGCAATCACGTCTAGTATGAAACGTAAAGTTTGAGAATTTGGACACTGCAGCACAGCTGTAGCAACGTCACCCTGCGTACCGCTCTTAGGGCTGGTTTTATACGCACGCAACACCTTCGCTTTCAGCGGAAGAACAGCACTCCTGGACGATGGACTTGCTCAACTTCACTGCAGCATTGACGCATCGCTGCACGTGGCTCTGGAAGGGCGATAACGCCGCATCGGGCACGAAAAAATGCACGACACTTCCGCCGAAGCCACTCGTGGAAACCACGCATCTTTGTCGAGCACGATGACAACGGACCCCCCCTCCCTTTTACAGGGATTTGCTGCTGCGACGATGTCCCAGGTATAGGGCTCTTTTCGGGGTGGAGAGCATGAATCACACCAGAAATAGGGCCCTAACTCTTTTGCAAACAAAACATATATTATTCTTGCTCTTGGCGCATGATATCCTTAGTTGCTTATGCGCCATATAAACCAAGACAACACAACACAGATTTTTTCAGAGCTGGATGCCCCCGCTCTCCCGGCGGTCTTGAGGCGCCACTGCGATGATCCCGTGCTTGAGGTGGGAGATGAGGACCATAGCAGCGCTGATGACGATGGTTTACACTGCGAGCTCAATATACGTGCCGGCAGGACTAGCGAGCCGTCTTCGTATTTTCAGCCAGTCATCAATCCGGAGGCGAGGCTGGGTCGGCCTCCTCTAGCGCGTCTCTCGTTACTCTCTGCCCCATCATCCTTCTGCGGCTTTCCTTGTCACCTCGGGTTCTTCCCGTTCTCAGAACCCTCGCCGTCCTCGCAACAGCGTCCGTGTAGCCGTCATTAGCACGTCGTCACCGCATTCCAACGTGTCATTCAGCGACCCTTCTTCGCATCTGGTTTTCGGACAAAACGGCACATGATCAGGCTAAACTGTGGAGAAGTCGGTGGCTCCCGGATAACAGCGCAATCCGGATACCAAGTTCCGGTACTTGCAGTTAGCCAACACATTCGCTTCCGATACTCTTTTTTTTATTATTAAAAAAGTAAAACGTTTCTTTTTTTTTTTAGTTTTTCCCCAAGTCTGCGCACCGCCACATTAATTCGTTTGTCCATATGTCGTTGACCCTGAGCTGCATGCGCACTGTCACGAAAGCACATCCCAGATAAGTCCAACTCAATCACCGGTCATACAAGAAATCCGCATTTCAAACAAAACAGCGAAGTCATCTAGCTCCCTAACATCTCTTGGCAATCAACTGGCAACAATTTTACAATCAACAAAAATGCGTGTACACTTTCTTCCCTTTAGCAAAGCACTGCAACGGATACACATTCTAAAAGGGGTCTGATGATGGTATCATACAGGTTGATATACATATGATAAATTGAGTTCATACCATTCATACAAGTGAAGCTAGACACAAGAGAACAAGAATAAAACTTAGAGAAATGAGCAGCGTTCAGTAAAGGGTATCATGCTGCATTTTGTACATGGATGAAACTTGACCAGCAGTACAGCTTCTTCCTGGGCAAGTTGGTGCATAGTGCGTATCATATTGTTAAGCACAAAACAAGGCATTAAAAAGAATGCAAGAGAACTACATTAGCCTCCACAGCTGCCAGCACGCGCAAATTGCTATCGTAATAGAAAAGGAATGCGACCACAGTGGAGTTCCTATACGAGCTTCGCTATTCGAATGACGCGCTAAACACGTCAGATACAATACGGACGGCTCTATAATGCTTTTCTTTCCCTGCCACCCAGACATAAGCATCACGACAAGATATTCACACAGCAGAGTCCGCAGGCGTGCAAATATGTTCGCATTTCTTTTTTTTTTTATCACGTAAAACATTATGGCACAATTTAGAGATAGAATGCTACAATCGACTGTTATATGATATGTATAACCAGAAAAAGCTTTGTAGTCCGTGAAGCTGTTCTATTTTTTTATTTACAATAAAAGACTTACATGCCAAGCATATTAAGCAGGTAGCTGATATCGTTTATGCCAACCGGCACAACTCTACTTGAATGCTTAAACTAAACTTAAAGTTCGCAAAAACTAGTATCAAAACAGATAACCACGACCAGCATCGCATCTCGTTGTTCTCGTTTGGCAGACGCATGTAAGTACACACTGTTACCAGCTCGGGACGTATCAAATATCGCCGAGCCGCTAAAAGTTACTCTGCAGCTCCTTGGCTCTCCGTTACCGGGCACCGCTGGACATATAAAGCCGCCCAACAACCGTGGTACATACGCCGTCATTCTATAGCTGCTTCTAACAGCTGGTTTTTTTCAGCTACCACACTAGTGCATAGTGGCTTTTTCGAACTGCGCCACTTGTTTTGCTTTTTCCGCCGTCATTGTCTGCTGAACTGTCGCAACCTCACTGCATTCAATAAGCAATTTAGGGGATGCGCTGTCATGTTCAATTTATGCCCAGCGCATGAAAATTCAACTCGATTCGTTGATGGTGAGGTAAGCATTAGGTCTACCCTTTCAGCAACTTTAAATATTTGAGCAACTGGGTCACATATACGTAAGTAACCGACTAGTTTCCTTGGTATTTGGTGTGTAGAGCACGTGCGCGTGCTAGTCGCCTGCCTTCGTGGTGGATGGAGTATATATGCTTAAGGAAGAGCTTGACAACTAGCTTCTTTCTGATAGCCTAGGATCGTCCGCCACGCGTTCGGCATTGACGCCTGTAGCCTCAGCAGGGCAAGCCTCGCGGCTTTGGTACGCGCCAGTCTGGAGTACTGCGATATTAAATGCGCTTCCTTGAGTTCATCAAATGCGATGTGCATTCCAAGAGTTAGGAGCCTATTGGCGGAGGTGTTTCTCGATAGTCTTGAGTGCTGTCTTGTAAGCTTGCCGGATAAGACGCTCACCCTTTTGCTTTTCGTGTTGGTAATGGTGAAGATAGGGCAGAGTGTATACGCGATGCGCAAAACGCCGACAACGCCGCCTTTCGCCAAAGCCGCAAAGCGTAGGAGGGCTAAGTCCGGCGCTGTTCGTGTCAGCGACTATGTGCGCGCGTCGCGTTTTCGTCTTTGGTCGCAGTTCAAAATATATAACGCCGCTATCAACATTTAGCAATGTCCGGGAAGAATTGCTGCGTAGTTGTTTTTTCGAACACACATAAAACCTTGCCAGGAACACGTTTGTATAAGTTTCAGTGATGCTTCGCAAGAACGACGGCGGCCGTGAATCGCGGCTGTTCGACACAGAAAGCAAGCAATCGCACCGAGTGACATTTGTTCCGGTTAATGTCATTTTTTCGACGCGCTGCTACACGACCAAAGCTAATGCCATTTCCAAATTATGGTAACTGTGATTGACATGCAAGTATTGAAGGGCCTTCAATATGTTGTGAAGATGAAGGCGCTCTAAACGAAAGCAGTCTTCAAATTGGCATTCATGTCTTGCATACCTTGTAACCAACCTTTTGATTAGGACTATCAATTACGAAGTTAGAGGCTGTGTAGGCGGCATTTGTTTTCGAAATGGTACGGAAGGTGCGCACGTCTGCGCTCGACTGCGAAACGCGTACGAGTTTCAACAACGCGTACACTTTGCGCACTAAAGCAAGTGTCAAGAGCAACACGTAAAATAGGCAGTATCTTGTGTACTGTCCGACGGCGAGTTTATAGAAACTTTGAGTATCGCCCTACGGCACAGCATACTATAGCCTCATTGACTCCAGTGCCTTTTCGCCAAATCTTTCGCTCGGCGTTATAAGGCCTGTCGGAAAATGCTCGAGCTTAGCCTCATCAAGAAAAAATACCACAAATTCGTAATGCTTGCTACATCGGATGCCGCGAACTTACCGAAACGACGCTGCCCGCGAAGGCGGCCGACGACGGCGCTGTGGCCGTGTGCTAGGCCCTAGTCGTCGCTAGGCTTAAACGCCTAACGGTTTCGCATAAAAGCCGTAGCTAGAAGCGTTTTGGAAATAGCAAATTTTCGATTCATTAAACTGCCTTACTATCAGTTCAATTGTATCACAAATTGTCTTACAGTACACGGAAGGTGTAACTTCGGCGACGCCTTAGCAGCGGAGCTAGAGAACGAAATCGGATGAGCTGCGTCACACTGGCGGCAGCTGCTGAAAGCAGAAATTTGCTTGTATTGCTGTTGTCCCTTCTTCCGAGATCTCGTTACATAACCTCGCTCCTCAGTAAGGATAACTTTCTTAGATTCCTTCCTCAAATTAAGCGCGTGTTACGTAAGATGAACAGAGCATGCTTTTCCGAAGGTGGCGAAAGAAATTCGCTGTGTCGGCGACTTAGTGCCAACGGACTGCGGCAGCAGAAGCGACCTGTTCCGCCCGCGCTGAGTGCGGTGGCTACGGGTTAGCTGGCAGTGATGGGTGCCAGTTCTTTTTTTTTTTACGATGTTATTTAGCATATTTCACATAAATGACTAGTCGAAAAATTATAGGAGCACAGTAGTATTTAATGCAGGTTGCACTTTTGTAATTTATTTTGGGTGTATCTTCTGAGTGAGTGTCTGGTGTCGACCTAACACATTTCCTCGTTCATCGCTTTCGTAAGAGTACCTCAAACTCATTGGATACCTAATGTCGTTTTCATAGAATGTCATTAAATTTTCTCATGTAACAGCAAACAAATATAATATTGAACGAGCGTCATTCTATTGGAAAAGGCATAAATTTGCCTATGGCATGGCAGAGTGATAACTATTTTTCAGTGTCTTCTGTTTGTCATTGCCGCTTCCGTGAACACTTCTTGTTTAAACTGGTCGCGTCCGCTAGCCGGGAAGATACAATACACATTATATTTGTGAAACGCTTAGCCAAACGATATTTAGCAGGCATTGACATCGCACAGCACACGGTTGCATTTTGCGTTTTGCCTCCACCTAAACGCGGGCGGCGTGGTCGACTTCGGTTCCGATAACTCGATCCTCCTCAGTAGTCTGAGCCACTTCGGCGGGTTATTGAACAGATATTTGCTAATATGCGTTTTGAAACTTGCCATGCAACTGCTTTAAAGACCAGAACCAGTGTTCCTGTTGTCTGGCAATATTATGAAAACATAACATGTCGCTGCACTTGCTATTCAGACTAAGGGCTCTAGAGCTTGTTATAAAGCGCCCTGTAATTCTGCAGTTGGGCGCGAGGGTGATACAAATGAAATGAACATGATATTGCAATAATAAAATAGGATACAAAATTTAAATCTAATAAGCCTTGGCTAACATGAGTTGCAGCTTTTCATATATTGCTTCTGCTGATATCTAACTCCTCCATGAAATTATCAACCCGCTCCGCCTTTTTGACGACGGAATACGTGAAATTCATGCTGTATAGGCAATGATAAAACACAAGCATGAAACATCTGATCTCTGCTACAGGAGCTCAATATGCGCAATTTTTCTGATGCTCAGAATGCTGGTATGCAAGCTCGCTGCATTTTCCTGTGGTGGCACCGCTACGAAACCGCTCGCAGTTTCGATGACACTACCCAGTTTTGCTGTAGCAATTTATTGCATGTAAACGAAGCAAGCGTGTACCATTAAGCAAAGAAAGAGCATTGGTTCACAGATCAAGGAATGAACAAATTAGCGTGGCATTGTAATGAAAGCGGGACACTCAAAATGAGCTCCACTTCGTACGCAAACTTGTTGACGCTCGTCTCAAGCAGACACTTGATGCATATGGAGGTGACGTAGCTCTAGACGGCCGTGATATCGAACAGATGTCCACTATTATAAAGTACGATCCCCTTGCGCACACTGTCATCGCGGAAGTGCCCGCGAGACGCGCACAAACGGCAGATCGCGCGCGCGCACCGCGGCCACGCTTGCCGCATGAGGCCCGCCTCGGGTTCCGAAGCCCGCCGCTACGCGGCTTTCAGTGGCACCCCTATAGGCGCTGCGCATGGCGTATACTAGCCTGGTGATGACGAAAGCCTGAATGAGTCGACAGGTGTCGCGTTCTTTAATGCCACTCCTCTCGCTGGCTATTCGTTTGATTAGTCTAGCTGTTTAGGTGGCTCTTCTGGTCAGTTCAACTAATGTTGCAAAATTTGTGTGATTACTTTGAATGAACATGCCTAGAATTCAGATGGTCTACTTTTTTTATTGCCAGTCCTTTGAGCTCTACCTTGATTGCAGGAGGTCGAGGTATGTTCTTTCGATAGGGGCCTTCACGGACTACAAGGAGTTCGGACTTAGACTCTCAACATTCAAGATCCGCCCTTTGAGCGCAAGTCTCGATGGTGTCGACTGCTTCCTGAAACACACTCTCTATTTGGCCATCACTTCGTCTGTTTGAAAAGTATGCTGTAGCCCCTCGGTGGCGACGAGTCTGGGGGCAGTGTTATCAGTGCTATGTTGAAGAGGAACGACGACATCACACAGCCTTGTGGTGTTCCCCTTCAGCCCAGAGATATGGGCTCTGATTTGAGCACGCCGAGAGTGAGCTTAAAAAAGACGCAAGCTATGCACTAACTCCGACTGCGAAGCAGTGTTACCTTTTCCATGAAATGGATGCACCTTTTTATTGAGCCGGCGCAGCATGAAGCCCGCGCGGCACCGCACTGAGGGTTCCACAAGGTTCGAGAAAAGCCTCCTTCCCCGCGCAAGAGAGCGCGTAGCTTTGTACGCATCACCATCACCCTCTTTCTCATCACTCGGGGATGAGGGTGATTCATCAGTCCGGAAGATGCCAGACGTCTCCAGAAAATTCGACGGGACCTAGCCAATGACGACGCGCGGCTCGATGGGAGGAAAAGGGAGCGCTTCAACCAGCGAAGCTAAGTGTCTGTGCGCGCTAGCCTTGCGCGACGCGCCCTATTTATGGAGGCCGCGTCGCTTGTGTAGTCACTATAGTGAACTAGAATACTTTCTAGTTGCTCGACCGGCGGCGGCTGGGGCGAGCTCGGGTCACGACCGGTTTCGAGGGACAGCGCGCTTCTCTTGCAGCTTCTCCAATGGGGTCTGTTTCCACCGCCCGCCGCGCCTCGGTGGGGTCGCCACCGCCCCACTGCTGCTCCTCCGCTACAGCCGTTCACGCGCAAGGGAAAAGTGCGCTCGCTCTTAGCTCCGTCCGCGTCAGTTGCAACTGGCAGGTCATGACATTTCGTCCCTTAATGGTTTATACAAAGGCCGTAACCAGCATCGAACATTTATCGCGTACGAGGAATAATATACATGTCAACAATCCGCTCACGCGCATGCGGGCCTTCGTCAGTGCGGCCGTGCACGCTCGAATGAAGCTTTTGGTACACTTCAACATTTTTCCCCTAACTTTTGTGCCAAAATAAATTTACCAGGCTATGCAATGTGCCTTTGAATGTTGTAAGCAGGTGTCCACTAGAATATCGTCCTCTCAGAAGAGTGTACTTACATGGGGCTGCTTCTTTCGCTAGTTTCAAGAATAGCGCAAGCTTCACACCCGAAGTTGATTAACTTAACAATATATCAATCAACGTAAGCTAAACCGGAATATGTGGCAGCGGGAAATGGGATGGCAAGCGATATATGCCATCACTTCCTTCAGTTCCTCCGTTACTGATTGCGGCACAGCAGAAATGATTTTTTTTTGGCATCGAAGCAAGGTGCCTTGGTCTTGCTCTCAGATGAAACGTCCATCTTGAGAATGTAGTCAAGTGCTACTAGCTGTTACGGCCTTCGCATTCAGCATGCACATTAGTCTTACATACTTTCCCGAAGAGAGCCTTCAGTGAGAGTGTCCTTCTTTAACGCTTTAGAAGTTTCTTGCCTACTTTCGATATAGCAGGTGAACTCATTTGTAAGTCACTGCATCGAGTATCACCTTCATCATTTATTGGCCTCTTTTTACCACTTCGAGCACAAGTAGTGTCATGAGTATTAAACCATTTTTGATTGTTTTCATAATATGCTTAATATCGTGTAAAAATTTCAGCAAAACAATGTTTATTTGCAAACTTAAAATGATGTTTATAATACAACACATTGGCTAATATATGAATTGTAATAACATTTATAACTCAACCCTACATCCTTTACTTTACTGTTATACTAATACTTTATATTATTCAAGCACTTCGCAATTTACATTTTTATAAAATTATTTTCATCTTAAATGCTACATGGATGGTTTCGCATCTAGCGCTGAAAGATGGTTTTGCTGTTGAGACGAGTTTCTGTCATGTTAGCCTTGAAGAAGCTCTGATGTTATCACTACTCATTAAGTTGTTTTTTATTCCTATTCTTGTACAGGCTTGGGTAAAATTCGGACTAAAATGGACAGAAGTAGCTACCATGCCGCAATGTATGCCATATATGTTTGTCGAACGTTTGCTGAGTGACGGTGTAAATATAATAGAGACTCTGTTCACGTGTGTAGTAGAGGACGACATGACGCTGCAGCATATACCTTCTGTGTTCTTTTATTTCGGGGCTGCACTCAGCACGAAACCCGCAAGTGGCAGCGCGAAACCAAGCAAGAGCCACCCGCCGCCGCTGACGCAGACGCGGAGCGAACAGTTAAAACCCCTCAATGAACCAAAAGTAGCGCCAACATGTGAAGTTTGCCGCCCGCCTCCTCTCCTGCGCTCTCCTTCGTCGTTCGACCCTCTCATTGGCCGAGCGCCGTCACGTGGGCGCGCGCGCTTTTTTTTTGCTGGGCGTCCAGCTTCCTCCTTTCCAGCGGGGCGGGCGGCGCGCGCGCGGCACATATCGCCGTGTGTTTTGCTGCCACGCGGACTGCTACTAAATCGTTCCCGCTGGCTATTTAATTTTTTTTTCAAGCATGTTGCGCTCTTTGGCCGGCGGCTGATAGAAGCACGGTGGTGAAGGCGAGTTCAACCAACGCAGACATCGCGTACAAATGGTGTCACGCACTGACAGTTGAAAACGGAACCGTTTCAGCGCAAAATATATAAAAAAAAACTGCTACCACGCTTCTCAAGTTTCACGGTAGCTCACAATTCAGTCCAACCTGCAAAGAAACCACACAGACTGCAGCTTCCGCAGCCTAGTTAATTGTTTTTCAAGCATGTTGCGCACTTTTGTCAACGGCTGACGGACTCAAGGAGGTGAAGACGAGTTAAATCGACGCCAAAATCATGTTGTATGGTGACACACCATGGTAGCTGAACACGGCACCGTCTCAACGCCAAATATAAAAAAAAAATAACTGCTACCTCCCTCCCCAAGTTTACCGGTAGCTCACAAGTCAATCAAAGCTGCAAAAACTCCACACAGACTGCAGCTTCCGCCGCCTATAGTTAATTTGATCTGCAGCTGAAGTTGAAAATACATAGAAGACAGCTGCTGCCACACTTCTCAAGTTTACCGGCAGCTCGCAATCCAGTCAACGCTGCAAAGAAACCATACACAGACTGTTCCAAAATTGTTCCTGTCCTCCGCCTAGTTACACATTTTATAAAGCATGCCGCTGAGTGGCCAAATGTGACGAACTACGGACACACGGAGATGACGGCGAGTTGAACCAACGCCGAAATCGCGTATATGTGGTGTATGACACTCACAGCTGAGACCATTTGGCGGGAAATCCCTGTCAACATTCGGTAATTATGTTTCAGCAGTGAGTAATATTTTAACCTGAACAGATTGCAACAAAATGCAAGGCTCTGGTGAGACCCGGCGCACGGCCGTCTCGATCGGCGCGCGCGCGGCGCTGATCGAGACGACTGTGACACGGCCGCTCGATGGAAGCGCACTGGGTGCGGCCTGCTGCGTCGCGCCGCCGTCAATGGGCAAGCGCGTCCTTGGAGAGTTTACAGTTGCGCCCGCTATTTCTGCTGAGGGCGCCACGGTTCGGGGACACGTCGCCGCCGGGGTCGCCGGCTCTGAGCGCGCGGTTTGCTTCCTTTCTGAGCGCGTTCGCCTCGCGTCTGCGTGGTAAACGCAAACTTTTTTGTGCGCGCGTGTGCAAGCACGTTAACGTTGAGACTTGATGCGTTTGTTTTTTAAGGCGAAAGCCGTTCTATGCCCATGGAACGAAAATCTATGCGCAGAAGCTGTGCCTGTTATCTGTGCGTCGCATCTGTGCACTGGTGTGCCAGTCGCAAAAGCGGACGTGCAAGTAGGGAGATTAAGAATTAAAATGATTGATGGTGATAGGTAATCAATAAAAGTTGATTACCTATAGTTGATAGAGATAAGGACTAATGCTAATAACTAATGATGGTTAATAATGACTAAAATGATTTGTAATGACCAGTATATCAAACTACGACATGTAATGACCGCAATTGATTAGAAATGAGTAAAAGTGCTTAGCAGTGTGTTGTAATGACTATAATAGCTAGGCATGACTCATCATTACGGTTAATGACAACGAAATGATCAATATGTGAAACGACATGTAATGACCACTGCTGATTCTAAATGAGTAACCTGCTTAGTTATGAGTGATAAGGGCTACAATGACTACGCAGGCAGACTCATCATGACTGAGAAACGACCAATATATCAAACGACGACTTGAAATGACGAATTGTGGCAAACGGTAAGAGGCAAATGATAGGAGAAGGGTAGGCTTTCGCCGTCCTGCACTTAAGAGACATCTAAGAGGCCCTCTAATTTTATCTGCTGAGCTCGCTTCAGGCAGACAGCAGCGAGGAGTGGAAATGCACTAGCTTCCTCTGAAATGAAATCGGCGCTGCGGTTAAAAAGTCCAGATGCTGAAGCATAATGCCCTATCAGCTGCCATTTAATTTGCAACAAGGGACAGCAGATTGGACTTGTTGGTGATTAATTATAGGTTAACCGTGCAAACAACGCGACGGGTACCAGGGAGCTGGCCAGTGAACTAGGATTTTTAACTATGTTTTGTGAAGCAGATGAACACGATGAGGTAGCACCAGAAGCTTTTCTCGCATGTTATGTTGCGAGGACGTATCAGAAAAAGCTACGAAGGTTTTTTTATATATATAAGCACGCAGTTCGTTCTAAATTTTGCCACGCTAGTCTGAGTGGGCTTGCAAGTAAAGGAGCCTGTGCATACAACATTTGTTTATACTGTTGAGACTGTTTGAGCCGATGCGATAAAACGAAAAGCCACGTTCCATAGAAAATCCGGCGCCCGCTCTGTCGGCGGACAGTCGGAAAAAAACCTCTGTGCACTTCAGTTGCATGTGATATGGCCAGACACCTTTGGCGCAATGAGAACACATGACATGTTCAATGTGGCAGGAGCTGCCAAACCAGAGAAAGTCAATAAGATGTAAGGGTGAAATGGGAATTATTGAAAGCGGGAGGACTCTTGGATCCCAAGTCAGGCACACTATACTCCTATAGGGCACGTTCGTACGGCTGCGGTAATAAAGGGCTTTATATAGCTATGTGTAGGGTGCTATTTCACATAATGCGGTGGCTTAAGGCCGCATTCTAATGATATGAGACCGAGGCAGCAATTACGGGATACGGTGAATAAACAGGTAGCAAAGTGCGGGCACTCTAACGAGGCTCCTCAAGGAGACTTAAGAACCCCAAGATTTGTTTATCACTACCAGATTGTTGCTTAATTATGCGATATTTGGTAATGATTTTGAGGCGACATGTCAGTGGAGCAAGAGCTTGTTGCAGGAGACATAGTCAACTGGACCAGTTACAGGTTAATGAAAACCGAGGACAATGGAGGCTTGATATACCCCGCAAAGGAAGTAATCAAGCTTTGTCAGCTTACGAGCACCTTCATTAACAGGATGATGAAGTCTGAAGAGGTCCGGCGAAGTAGCAAGCTGTGTAAACTTTTGGTTTCATCATTGTTTTCTCATTGTACACAGTACCTGCAGCTAATCTATAAAAACAATGATCGTGCCCATGCTAAGGCGCTATGCAAGATATCTTTAAGTTCCCGCCCCCACTGATAGCGAGCTGGGCTGGAAACGTCAACACAATATGGCATAAACCTCTCTCAAGAAAGGTTTTCCGTCTGCGATTGGTGATTTTCTCCCTTTTTTTTGCGTGGCCATTAAATAAGCGTACTTGGCTGCTTGCTGAATCTCGGCTGCAGTTGCGCTCTGACGCGTGAACATTCGTGTGATCACAGCTAATAGTTTCACAACAGCAACACTCGATGCGCGTTCTTCCATTGAAAATTGCGAACCAGCAAAATTGTATGGGTTTGCGAGCAGCCAATAAAAATATTATTAAAAACTTTCGGCGCATATATGTAGCACCTTGAGGCAGACCGGCTCTATCAAGCGCGCTTACTTTGTCCGGTCATGCAAAATGCGGGAAGCCATGACGGATAGCGTTCTGGCGTACAGCGTTTAAGGTCTTTAACTGAGTCGAAGATCCCAGGTTATCATCTAGATTTAACCTAATAAACATCTTCATATTTGCACCGTAAACTTTGTCACAATGAGATAGAAAGGTTGGTTACATGCCGCATTTTTACAGAGGTTGCTCATAGTAGGACATTTTTTTATTGGATAGCGCTGGCAGCTTAGAACAGGTTGACATCAATTTGTGTATAAAAGCTGTATGCAGGAATGAGTAAATGGTATGAAAATGACACACGGAATTCGCGACACAGTTAAGTGGTTATGCATCTGCTACAATGGCAGCTGAACAGCTTCGAATTGTTCACAGCCGGATCACATTTTAATGTGACGAACAACTGGATCCGATGCAACATCACGGTAAAGCGAGCTCTCCATTCGAGCGGTCTTCAACCACCGTTACTAAGTTTTTCGGGGTACACTCTAGTGTACATCCTTGTCCAGCAAGCGCTAAGTGCTGACGTGGTCACACTAGACATGACAGTATACACTAATTCTTGTTGCCAAATTGTGTGAAGCGGAGCTCTTATATCCTTAAAATAAAGTACTTCTACCACGCCTACGCCTCCCTCAAAGCGCAGCCAGGCGCAGCTCTCCGCGCGCGGCTGTCCCTGAACGGTGGCGCCGCGGCGGTGGCGACTGGAAGTAGGCGCCTGCCGCCGGTTTCGGGCGATGTAGCAGGCCGCACCTAGTGCGCTTCCATCGAGCGGCCGTGGCTGTGAAGGGCGCCTGCTCCGGAGAGCGCGCGCTAGTCGCGCACCCCGTAGGTGGAGCCACGGTCGAAATGCGAGAGGAGGAGCGGCGCCGCCGGAGGAGGAGAGAGGAGATGGCGCTACTTTTAGTTTATTGAGGGGCTTTACGAACAGTGAGAAGGTCGCGCCCCTTGCGGCAGCGGCGAGCGCAACTCAAAGAAAAACATCCCCATTGCTCCCGCGGCGATTGAGAAGGCCGAAAGAAAGAGCGCGCGCTTTCCCTCGTGACCGACCGTGCTTGGGTCACGGCCGGTGTCGAGGGAGAGCGCGTACTCTTTCTTACGGCCTTCTCAATCGCCGCCTGAACAATGGGAACTTTTGGGCGGGCTACAGGCTAGGTTTTCTGCAAGCATGGCCGCTTTTGATCGTATCCCTTCGCATGTGGGAAGGCTAAAACAAAAAGTGGCCGCCGGTGGCAAGAATTAAGTGTTGGGACCTGGCCGTATTCTGTGCATGATGAGCACGGGGGCGTCACTTCCGGGTTGCTATAGGAAGGCAGAGGAACTAAGCTGAGTTGGTTCTCAGATAATTAATTCGAATAAACGAAAATACATTATTTCTTTACTTCCGTCCTTGTAAACATGTATACGGCGTCAGTGTGTTTCGTAGCAGTGCTTTGCTTTTGAAATTGACACTTTTCCGTCTTCTACAAGTACTGAACTCCTGAAGAACTAAACAGACACTGTTTAGTCCTGAGGGCCACTGCCTTGAAATGGCGCGCCCGTAGTTTTTCGACCAGAATTCGGCCTGACCACAACTGTTCCTTTTACCTCGGCTATCAACATCTATATAGCCGCCCTCTCAAAGTCTCGGCTACAATTAAAGCGGCTGAGGTTACGCGTTCTGTGGTTGAGAGCTCTTGTGTGGCTGCGCGCAAGGAAAGGATCACAAGGGATTGCTTGATATTTCGTGCGCTCTCTTCTGGAACGCTGAATCACTTATCTCTAGCGCATATAAGCAGATCAATCAAGGGGAAATGAGGGTGCTCGTTATAATACATGAAGGAAAGAAGCCAACAGTCGGCGAGGCCAAGGAAAGCGTTGGGGATGGTACTTTGTGCCTTTTATAACGTGCCGATGGTGGGATCCGAACCCACGACCTCCGAATAACGTGTCCGGTGCTCTTCCAACTGAGCTACATCGGCCGCTGTTTTTTCTTCTACTTTGTGCCTAATTATCTTTCCCCTAAACAGATTACGTTACTAATTTCTGTGATTATCCAAGTAAACATTAAGAAAAAAAAAGACATAAGGTACCATCCCCAACGCTTTCCTTGGCCTCGCCGACTGTCGGCTTCTTTCCTTCTAGCGCATATAGATATATATAGAGAAGAATTACACGTTTTCAACCTGCCCTTAGATTTGGCGCTTGAATGGTTGCATTGAAAGCAATAGATAAAACCTGATCTCTTCAATGAATCCAAATACTCAAAGCAACGGAATGTGGAAGGTTTCTAAGTAATTTCAAAAAACGTCGTCAGGGTGGTTCAAGATCCTAAAACTACCGTAGCTTGGTATATTCGAAGCATTCGTTAAGGAACGTGACAAACCTTGCGTATCCATGCCGGTTGCGAATACATATCAATATATTATACCATTCAACGTATTTCGACAAGTTCTAAATCAATCATTGAACATAGATCACTCGTTACCTGGGAGCGATGATGCACTGCCCTATAGTGCCCATTCTTGATTCTCATAGCTTCTTTCACTGATCCGAAGCCCAGCATCATGGATCCATTTTCACCTCAGTGGGCAGTATAGGTGTTCAGGTGATTTATTCTGGACAAGCCCATTTCTCCCCCAACAACTAAATATGAAATTTGCTATTGTGACCAAGTAAACACACTAAATGGGTGCATGTTGAGCTCAAAACAAATGCTATCGTCAGAGCAGAGCAAACGCGTAGCTTGTGCGTCTCTGTTTGCCAAACCAACTGTGACGTGTTCTCTCCCCCTCGAAAATAAAACATGAAATTTCCTTTCTGTATAGACAAGTAGGATAGATGGGTGCATATTGAACGTAAGCGAATATACCCTCGTCACAGCCGAGCAGATGCCTTTCTTGTGTCTCGCTGGTTTTTATAGCAACTTTGTTTCGCCTGTTGCAACACCGCTCCAGCGTCTTAGTTCGAACAGAAGTAAATGCTAACAAGCACAATATCGATGCACTCTTGATAATTTGTAATTTCATAGCTCCTTCAAATGTCTTCAATCAACTCGTAGACCTAATCTCTCAACTCTGTCTCTTAATTTTCTTTTTAGTGGCTGGGTTATGTTTGGTTTAGGGGGATTAACGCCCCAAAATACTCGGGCTATGAGCGAAACCGCAGTGGAGGGCTCCGGAAATTTAGACCACATGAGATTCATTAACATGCACAGATATCGCATAGTACAGGGGCGTCTTGCTTCCGGCCTGCATTGAAAAGCAACCGCCGCGGCAAGGATTGTTCTGGGTCCTTTTGTTCAGCAGTCGAGCGCCGAAAAAAACAGAGCCAAAGCTGCGGAAGTTTAATGGTTAAGCGTCAACATTTCTTTCCATGCCAAGTTTTTTCAAATCCTTGTCGTTTGTACTTGCGTATAATTACAACTTTAGAAAATAATTTGTGGCTTAGTTTTTGGAAGTTGGACAAGTTTTGTGGTTGGTGCCACGACTTATCGCATTTGTGGCGCTTTCTTGTAAATGGGCATCATCAGACGTTCCTTCAAAGGGAAACTCGACGTCGGTGCGAAAATGATTGCCTTTGGCTGCAAAGGCTTATGACGCCGATTTCCTGATATAGTCCAAGATAAAAGTTATTGTTGCCGTTAAATATGTGAATATGACAATCGGTACATAAATAAACGCGGTTATTTAGTTGAAGGTAAAAATCGAACAGGGATTTCCTGCTCCGCGCCTATAATAAAGGTGGATCCCTAGCGCCAGCGTCAGAAGATCGTGCTAAAGTTTGTTATTTCCGTAAATATTAAGCAGACCGCCAAAAGAAACCTTCCTTGAAGAATGTCGACCGGTACGGTCTCGTTGGTAGGAAAGCTGCTATACAAGCAAGTTTCTGCTCACAGCCAGCTGCCGCTGCTATGGCGTACCTTCTGCTGCTTGGACCCGATTGCTCAGCTATTCTGAGTGGTCGCCGAAATCAAGCATTGACCATATACTGAGCAAATCCAAAACGTTATCCGATGTGCCTTCGATGCGAAAAACTAAGTAGCGCATGCGAAACACTAAGTAGCGCACGGCGTAAGCGCTGTCGTCTGCCGCGGCAGCGGGCGGCGCCACTTTGGCAAGCTCTCGGCATCCGCTCCTGCAAATTTGGGAATTTGTATTATAAATTAATTGTGTAGTTGAGGCCGCACGTGTTTCGACGTTCAGCTCAACAACACGCCGCACAAACGATGCTGCAAACAACGGTACGTGGCTGCGCTATTGCCGCGCGGACGACCGTACTTGCAGACTGAATAAACGCACCATATCAGAGTACTCTGGACAAAGCTTGTTTTATGTGCTGTTCTTGAAAAGGGATTTAGTGAAAAAGTAAATTGTTGAAGAGGGCCAGCTCGATCGTACGCTTTTCGCGCTCGGGATGCGGCTGCGCCACAGACGCCAACAATTGCCATGCTCTGTTCGGGATAGCAGCGGTTAGCTGTGTAAGCGTGATGAACGCTGCCAGTGTATAGCAAGCATCATTCTTTAATGGGATATGAAGGCAGCGCAGTGTAGAATAGGAAGTTTCAAGAGAAAATGCAAGACATGAAATGAGTCGCAATGCGGCGATGAATGGAAATCATCGCTCGTAGTAAGCTCCGTGTTGGGTCGCTGCCCATACGGTTCATTCACTGGGAATTTGTATATGCGATTGCCATTTTAATTGTGAAATGTAACTGAAAACAGAGACATCCTCCTAGTTAACTGCGGCGCTCATGGCTAATGAAAGTTCGGCTTTCGCGAGCAGAGAACAGTCCATCAATGTCGCCGATGCCAGCAGCTTCCACCATGCAAAATGGGTGGTATACTTTGCTGGCGCTCAAGCAAAACGCAAGATACCACCACGATGCCGGGCAGCTTCCGCGATCAGCGCACAGTAGCCGTTGTACACATTCGCTACCGTCGCGCCAACGGCGCTCGCACAGCCCAAGGTGGCGCCGAGTGGAATCGACGAGGGCTTTCCCTGCTTCGCTCATACGGGGCGGCCCCCAGCCATCAAAACTAAAATCGTGCGTGCAACAGCGTAAAGGGAGACATTGAGGTTGCCGATGCACCGGATGTGATGAGAGTGATCGGCACTGATGGTTTTCATTGTCACTGACACCGCACCAGCCGCACGACGGCAAGGAAAGGGACTGAGACGTATAGGGTAACGTAAGTGGCTGGTTGCATGGGTTTAATGGTTTCCCTATAAGGGGAATTAATGAATTTCACGCAAGAGTCCCCACTGTTTGTCATGTTCAGTTCTCATTCCGGTCATCCATGCGCTCCCGAAATAAGTGCTGCATTTTCTGCTGCAGTCGCTGTAGCTAAAGATATGAGCGGTCAATGCATTTGGCTATATTTCCTAGCCACTTTGTAGTAAAGTATTTTTGCGAGCTGATGTATCTGGCAGTTATTTTACTAAAGGTGATATTTCTTTTATCACCCAAAATTATGTTACTATGACCTTTCAAGTTCTGCGCTGTTGCGAGACTTATATATTCAACGCCAGTGTTAAAGTAAAAAGAAACATACCTATAAACAAAGCAGCCTGAATCATGAATCCTGAAAGGTTTGCCATGGTTGTCGGGCACTGCAGGAAAAGAAGTGAATGTCAGCTGCCGTAGTTTATTTCGGACATCCATTATTATGGACATAAAATTCTCGATTTTTCAGTTTGCATTTCAATGTTTTATTTATTTAGTTATTTGTGCTTCAAAGTCGTTCAAAAACATTGGGTGAGGGTGGCATATAAAACAATTGAACCTACATAAATAATAATCTAGTGCAACGGTTTATTGGATGCGGTACACAGCAAGTACATGCAAGGAGCAGATCCAAAACAGGGTAAGAATGAAACGGAGCACGATCACAGAAAATGCAGAGAACAAAACTCGAACATGAAAAAATGAAAGAAAGAAAAACAGGTGCAGCTGAAACAGTGCTACATCCTAAAACAACGTCAGGAACAACTAAAACTGATGCAATGTTTCGAACGATACTATAGTGATAAATGCTTACACGAGTGTTTTAAAAATTCACCATGGTCACATATAAAAAACAAATATTTTTGTACTCCGCCTGACACACATTATTTTTTTTTATGTCATCGCACTGATTTGCAAAAGCAGCTGTCTGTTATATCGTCACGGAAAAAAAGAAAGAACGAGAAACGTTCCGCATCAGCAAGAAGGAAATAATAATAGTTGGTTCACAGGAAGGGAAAGACGTAGTATCTGTCACACTTGTTTCTGGGAACACCTGGGGCCGAATCCACGAAAGGGTTCGCTTTGGAACGCGTTCGCTTTGCCGTGACGGTATTTGACGTAGGCATCAGGGGGAGAAGGGTGGGATGAACGCTGGGGGCAAAAAACAGCCAATCGGCTTTGCTGGGCGGTTCCATCTCGGTTGCTCTGCCGCCTTGGCGCGGGCCTTCTCCTCGGAAGTCGAAGGAAACTACACCCAGTTTTCTCCGTGCCGACACGCACGATTGCCTGAGCGACCACCAAAATTGTCCGGCTCAGCGATGCGTAATTCCGTCTTCTCAACGGTAGGTTCCCGCAACTTCTTTGTCGTCACTGATTGCCTCTGAGCGGGTTAAACAGCGATTGTTACCGAGAGGTGTGTCTGAACGCAACCTAAAGGTAACATACACTTACTAAAGGCAGGAAATGATTACGATGAAAATTAATAAATAGTGTAAGCGTTGTCATTCTGCTGTCTCGCGGCTGTGTTCAAGGCAGGTTTTGTGACTAAGAATTAAAAACATCACACATGATGCAACCTAAAGGGGAACACCTTACAGAAAGATATTAGTAACTTATTTTAATGTTGCAATTTGAAAAACAAAATTCGAAAAAATTTAGAAATGCAGGATTCGAACATACATTTTATTCGCCAAGTGGTTAGGTAAGTAATGTTAAGGGGGGATGCGGGGCTAAAATCGCGATTTTAAAAGAAAAAACGTGTTTTTTATTTTTTGCTATTTTGGATCCTGCATTTATCAAAGAAGCTTCTCACCAATTTTGGTACTCATCAGCGCCGTAGAAAATAATAAAATGAATTTTTTTAACGAAGTGGTGGAGCGCGTTCGCTACCGAAAGCGCCTATGAACGCTGCTTTCAACGCGCGGCCGCAAAGCGGGCAAGAAACCGAAAGCGGAGTGGAACGCCACATCAGAAAGTTTGTTTTTCGCACTTTCTAGCCAAAGATGACCTGCTATCGAGGGTACAGCGCACAAAAAAAAAACAAAAAAAAAAACGGAAAGCCTTATTTTGGGCCGGGCAATTGCGGATTGTCTGGAAAACCGAAACTGAAGCTTGGATTGGCCGAAACAAGACGAGTGACCTTCGAACGCTATTTTTGCGCCAAAAGTAGCCTGGCTAACCAGACTGCTTTAGTAAGTTCGATGCTGCTTGTTATCTTTCTTGCGCTTCTGCAAGTTTGTTGCGATCAGTGAATGGTTGATGGTGGGATAGGAAGATGCCTGCTACAAAGTCTTCGACGCGGAGAAGCTTTGGGAAGCGAAAACGCTCCACAACAGTGAGAGGCCGAAGCAGCGCTGGTCGACCGCGGACAAGTGAGTGTCCCCCTTTGTGTTTGCCGGGTCCATTCATGCTGCCGGCGCCCGATGTGAGCACTTTGATCTCCGATGATAGTTCGTCATCTGCGGAAACGACAACTGGTTCTGCTGAAGGTACTGAGTCCCAACTGACAACTTTTGAACGGAAGATTGCGCTGCTTTGCCAGGGCCATGATTAAGACAACGCGATCAAGGAAACTCTGTAGCTGAGCGGGTATCGTTTCGTGAAAGTGACAGCCATCAAGGCTTTGGTAACATCGCTTCTGTGCCCGCATTGTCACGGACAGTCTATAGGCTTGCAAGAAACCGGTGTGGGTGCTAATCTACAGTTTGTTGTGATGTGTAGCCGGTGTGGTGATGTGAAAAAGGCCGCACACAGCCCTCTTGTGAACTCTAGCCGGCAGCCTGAGGTCTCGCTTCGCCTTGTAGTTGCTAGCCGTAACTGCGGCATCAACTACAAATCCATGGCAAACTTTTTTGTGGGCATGGATGCGCCTGTGCCCATGCACCACAAGACGTACCAGGCAGTTGCGGATAAAGTGCACCGAGCTGCGATGATAGCTGCCTGTGATGTGATGCGTGAAGCCGGGATCGCTGTGAGAGCGAACAACTCCGTTGCTAGCAGCAACGAAGTTTTGGATGTGTGCGTGAGTTACGACGGCACTTGGCACAAACGCGGCCACACCTCGCATTTCGGGCTCGGTGCTGTAATTGATCTAGAAACGGGGTTGGGGCTGGATTTTTCTCTGCAGTCCAACTATTGCCATGGCTGCAACTATGGTCCCAGTGCAGGTGAGGATGAACATTCCGATTGGAGAAAAGCACACAGTGAGGTCTGCCAGAAGAATTTCACTGGATCGTCTAACGCGATGGAAGTTCAAGCCGCAGGCATCATATTCAGTCGCTCTAAGGAGATTCACAACTTGCAGTACACAACAGTGCTCTGCGATGGGGACAGCAAATCGTTCCTGCATGTCTCTAGTCTAGAGCTGTATGACAAAGATATCGTAAAAGAGGATTGTATAAACCGCGTCGCTAAACGTGTTTATGCTGGAATTGAAAAAATAAAAAAGACGAAGAAAGGTCTAGGAGGCAAGGGGAAGCTGACGCAAAGTACTGTAAAAAAACTAACTGCTTACTATGCCTCTGCCCTAAAAGACAATGCTCCAGATGTGAAAATAATGCAGCGAGGAGTACTAGTGACACTCTTCCAATCCTACTCAACTGACGAAGTCCCGCGACATGACGCTTGCACTCATAGGGAGGACTCCTGGCGTCACTACAATCGGCACAAAGCGTTAATGGAAGCCGGGAAGCCATCAGTGCCAAGACCCCACCGTCCAGCTTTCAGCAGAGACATCGCCAAAGAGCTTGTGCCTCTCTACAACAGGCTTAGTAAGCCGGAGCCTCTTGCACGATGTGCAAGAATGCAAACGCAGAATGCAAACGAGTCATTCAATGCGCTAGTATGGAAGAGGTGCCCGAAGACCGAATTTGCTCCTTTGAAGACAGTGGAAACTGCAGCGGCCTTCGCTGTGTTGGAATTTAATGAAGGTGCACGCGGCATCAGGAGAGTGCTCGACAAGCTCGAAATAGAATATGGAACCCAGACAAAGAGGTACGCCCAGCAGGCAACAATGGAGAGCATTTCACGAGCGCAGACAAGGGCGCTGTACAGCTGTAAAGCTGAAAAAAAAAAAGAGAAGGCGACTCGAAGCAATCGCCACAGAGCAGCGTCGAGTTGAAGAGGAGGGCCCTATGTATGCACAGGGCACTTTGATTAATTATTTTTGGTCCGAAAATTAAACAGCATGTTCCGAAATGTTCGAACTCATTTTTCTAAGTTCGCACTTTTTACGAAAACACAACCTTAGGAAAACTATCATTTCCAAACTCTTTCGCTATAAGCGGCTTTCAAGGTAGTTTCTGGACTATATTTTTGTCGGGAACAAGATAAGGCACTTTTTAGATCACTAATTACTCTCCAAGTTAAAAAAAAATTGAGATATCTGACATACAATGACAACAAAAAAAAAAGAAGTTTGTTTTCCAAATGCAGAAATTTTTACAAAAATGCCGTAAAAACCCCGCAATTCTCCTTATCCTGCACGATGAACTATCTAGAAGGTATTCAATCACAACAAATTAGTATATCTTCATTGTTTTTGAAATGATAGTTTTCCTAAGCTGACACACTTCTTTGTTCAGTATAGCAGCTACAAGTTATTACCTATTTGTGCTAGGGCAATGAAATTTAGAATATATTCTAATAAGAGGAAGGTAAGCCACTCCAGAAAATTTTATGAAAATTGGTACAGCCGTTCAAAAGTTGACCCTTTAGCCTAGCCATTGCGCCACTGAGGCAACGAGTGCGGCAGGCTTTAAATGTGCTCTCATTCACTTTTACAATATTTCCACTATCTGTCGCCAGGTGACGCTGCTCAGAGGACCCTACCGTTGAGAGAACGGAATCACGCCTCAGCGACGACTGCGGGAGCCGTATAATTGCCTCGCTGCGGAGGTGCGCTGCGATCGCCGACGCGAACGGGCGCGTTTACGTCGGCTCCGTCCTTTATGATTAATTTCGCAGTGCTAATTTGCGCGAATCGAAGTTTTCTCTTTCTCGATGTGTTTGTGAAGTCGAAAAGCACCGACGCATGTTGAAAGTTCCCAAAGGTACGCCTTTTCTTCGATTTACCGGACAGTTTTCATCACCGCCGTGCGGGGGACGTTCCGCTAGGTGTGTTCCGCGAGCGATAGGCCTCGTCGCTGTCGCGGCTGCCGCGGCTCGCCGCCTCGGCGGCAGCCACTCAGCCCCGAGATGGAGGAAACGTCCGTTCTGGCAACGATCTCCGACTCTCCAATGACCGTTCAAGTTCAAGGCGAAGAAATTTCATCCGAGAAATTTCACCGCGGCCATGGATGGACGCTCTCGGGGGAACGCATGTCAAGACTCCGTCAACCAGACCTCGACGCAAAGCTCGCCGGCACCGAGAACCAAGTAAGCAAGAAAGCGAAAGGAAATAAGAACGTTAGAGCCTCGGCCATCAAGGCAGCGAGTATGCCAGCCATGCGCTGTAGGAAAACAAGATCGTAATCAGACTGCGAGGGGGATTCGACATCACCAAGATCGGCACTACGACCGTCGCTGCGGCCATTCTCGCCGCGGCCAAGATCACGAACGAAGAGAACGCATCGGACACGATCTGCCCGAACGCGCAACAATATATAATGGTAATCAGCACGCCCAAGGAAGAAAACGCCGTCCACTACGCAAGAATTCAAGCTATATACATTCAAGACAAGACCTTCGAAGTCAGCGCGTACCGCACGGCGCCGTACGACACCGTGAAGGACATCATCCGAGGCATCCCTGTCGACGAGAAAGCCAAAGATCTCGACAGCAACATTGTAAACGACAGAGACCTACTCGCCGTAGGCGCCAAAAGAATCGGCAACACGACCACGATCATAGTAGCCGTGTCACCTGTACAGAAAGCAAATTTACGTCTGCCACCAGTGTAGTCGGGTCGGGCATCGCAAGGACGTGTGCCCGACGCCAACCAACCGGATCTGCAGGGGCTGTGGCCAAGCGAACCCCAAAGAAGACCACAAATGTACACCTAAATGCAAACTTTGCGGCGGCGCTTACCCGACCGCCGACAGAGAATGCAAAGCCAGATACAAGGTTCCCTACGTCGTTCGCAAGCGTCAGTGGGAGCGCCGAGAGGTCAGTCATCAGCTGCCGTTGAAGAGCGATTTCCCACCACTTGACAAGCCAGCTGCCCGTAAGTCAAGAACGCTATCAAGAGACCGCGCGCAGTCGAGAAATAGCAACTGCAGGAGCCAGAGCAGAGACGCGCGAAAAAGGAAAACCCAAGGATCACCGTCGCGCGAGAGAGTCGGTTGGGGCAACGCCGCACGAGGTATCATGAAGACCAATCCGAGCGACAACGCCAAGACAAAAGACAACACTTCAACCAAGAAACGAAAGATCAACGAGGCCCTAAAAAAGGAGGACGCGACCCTGCGAGCCACCATCAACAACCTCACCAAGGAAATCGCGGAGATCCGCAAAGCCCTCCGGAACGTCGAACAGCAAAGATCCAGCCCAAGCGGTAACAAGGCCGAAGAAACTACGGCCGACGCAGACAAGGAGCCGGCAACGAAGAAGTGAGCCATTGAATCACGCAAGACCAAGAACAACATGAGCAACTGCAGCACCGACAGCAACAAAAACAACGTCGAGGCCAAACTCAACAGCCTCGAGGATATGATCAAATCCATGAAGCAAGCCATCGAAGCCTTCCAAACGGAGAACGTCAATAGACTCAACAATCTGGAAATAAGCGTGCAACTAATACTAAGCAACCCAACGTTCGCGCCAGTACAGCATCAAGTCAACCAAGCACAGCAACACGGAGAATTCCGAATAGGACAATCATGGCCTCCGAACTACACAGGCATAAAAGTGTGGCAGTGGAAATGCCGTGGCTTCGTCAAGAAGAGGGCAGTCGTCCAGCGGTACATCGAGCACGCGGCTCGCAAGCCCGACGTGCTCCTCCTCCAAGAAACACTAACGGACAAGCCGTCCCTCCCCGGCTACAGGGTGCACGCGGACCCGCCCGATGGCAGAGGCCTGTGCACCCTGGTCAGGAAGGGACTCACCTTCGTCGAACACCGGCTAAGCAATGTCAGGATTGAACACACGCTCACCGAACTCATACCGACCAAGCAAAGAAAAAACAGCCCCTTCATTTTGAACATCTACAGTAACCCATCGCGGAGACTCCAGAGGTTCAAAGCCATTCTTAGCAAGGCAAGCACGACGGCCGGCCAGAGCACGCTGATCGCATGCGGTGACTTTAATGCAATGGATCCGGCGTGGGGCTCCGTCAAGAGCAATGCGAAAGGCAGAAACCTATCCCAAGACGCGGCGGAACTCAACTATACCCTCATAACCGACCCGGCTTACCCAACGAGAATTGGCAACTCCGTGTCCCGAGATACCAGCCCCTACCTCACGTTCGTCAAGAACAACGAACCGATCACGATCACGTGGAGAAACACGGGGTTGGACCTCGGTAGCGACCACATGATATTGGAAATCGTCATACCGGAGAAGAGCAGTACCAACGTCAGGAAACATACGTGGACCGATTGGTCCGCTTTCAGAGATAGCACAAAATCAGGAAGCGGAAGAGACCGAAATCGACGACATCGACGCGTGGACCAACAAGATCCTCCAAGATGTTCGAAACTCAACCAAGGACATAGTAACAGACCTCGAAACAGACAGAATGGATAGCCAACTGGCCCACCTTATCGACGCCAAGCAGTCCATTCTCAACAGATGGAAACAACGCCTTAATCGTAAGCTACGAAAGAAAGTCGCAGAACTCAACAGAGCAATCGAGGACCACTGTCGCACGCTATGTGAGCAACAGTGGAACGAGATATGCAACGCTGCCGACGGCCAGATGCACAACGGGAAAACATGGATCTTGCTGAAGCATCTGCTCGACGAAACCAAGACTAAGTCACACCAAAGGGACCGACTGGCGAAACTCATCCATCGAGAAGTCACTAAAAACGGTGCCGATAAGGTGACGAAACGCATCAGCGACAGATACCTGCCGACTACGCCCACGGAGTGCCATGGGCCGTACGGGGGGCTGCCCAACGCCCGTCTCGACAGAGATATCGACGTAGAAGTTCACACGGCACTGCAGGACCTCAAGAGCAGGTCAACGGCCGGGCTGGACCGCATCACCAGCAAGGCGCTTAAGAACCTCGACGACAAATCCATAGAAAGCCTCACGAGCTATTACAACAAATTCTGGAAAACGGGAACGCTGCCGACACGGTGGAAGAAGACCAAGGTCATCCTGATCCCCAAGCCAGGCAAACCATCCGACACGGATAACCTTCGACCCATATCGCTCACATCTTGCGTGGGCAAGGTGTTGGAGCACGTCCTGCTCAACAGGTGGCAAGAATACCTCGAGAAAGAAGATCTCTACCCGGAAACGATCATTGGCTTCAAGCAGCATCTAAGTACCCAAGACGCCATGATACAACTCAAGCACCAGATCATCGACGGAACATTGGCGACAACAAAGCAGTACTGGGACTCGACCTGCAGAGCGCCTTCGACAAGGTGAAGCACTCAACGATCCTATCCCAAGTCTCGAAACTCAGCATGGGAGAGAGATAATACAATTACATCAAAGACTTCCTCACGGACAGAACGGCCGAGCTCAGAGCGGGGGACCTCCAAGCACAGGAGAAGAAGCTGGGAAGCACAGGCACACCTCAGGGATCGGTCATCTCGCCGGTGCTTTTCAATCTCGTGATAATAGGAGTGGCTGAAAGGCTCAGGAACATCAAGGAAGTCCGACATACGATATACGCGGACGACATAACGCTGTGGGTGGAAGGGGGCAGCGATGCCCACATCGAATGCACCCTACAGACGGCCGTTGATGCGATCGAAGACCACCTCGACGCAACGGGCCTCAGATGCTCGCCGAGCAAGTCGGAGCTTTTCGTCTACCCGCCCGTCAAGCGCACCAAACCCAAGAGCAGCACGAGAGAGTACGAGGCAATCAAAGTCAAGACCAGAGAGGGAAACGCGATCCCAAGAGTCAACAAGATCGGAGTGTTGGGGATGACGATCGAGACGCACGGCAGAAACGGCGAGACGGTCACCCGGCTCATTGCGAAAGCGGCGAACGCCACGAGACTACTCAAACGAGTCACGAACAAGAAAAGTGGAATCAGGGAAGAGAGCCTGATCAGACTGATCCACTCGTTCGTCATATGTCACGTAGCGTACGTGGCGGCCTACCACAAGTGGAAGAAGAGCGAGAGAAACAAGATAGATATACTCATCCGCAGAGCCTACAAGCGGCACTGGGTCTGTTCGAAACTAGCACCAAACGCCTCCTGCAGCTAGGGGTACACAACACGCTGAAGGAGATAGCGGAGGCCCAACGTGCCGCACAGCTCGAAAGACTGTCTACGACCAAGGCCGGCCGGAAAATCCTGGACAACCTGGGAATTGGATATCAAGGTAGGGAGCAGACGCAGCTCCCCGTCCCCGATGAGATCAGGCGCAACATCGGAGTGGACTCGGTACCGAAGAACATGCACCCGGAGTATAACAAAGGGAAGAGAGCAGCGAGAGCCAAGGCGCTGATAGACCAGCACGCGGCCGACACACACGCACGCTACGTTGACGCGGCTGAGTACGCCAAGATGCACTGGTTCACGACGGTCGTCGCCGACGCGACCGGCACCGTTCGCACGACCGCCAGCACGAGATGCACCAAGGCAGAGCAAGCGCAGGAGGTGGCCATCGCCGACCGCGACTGCCACACAGTGCTATGCGACTTGAGGCAGGCGGTGAGAAATTACGCCAAAGGCAGGATAGCGAAAGAAGCTGCGCGCATACTGCAGGCAACCAAGAACGACGATGGCAGCAGACAAGTGAGAATCAAGTTCCCGGCGCACGCGGGCGAGGCGTCAGACCGCAACGCCAACCACAACGAGATGGCACACGCCGAGGCGCGCGCGCTAACGGACCGCGCCTCGGTCTACCGGCCGCTGTGGTTCAGCACCAAAGACCGAATGACCGACTACAACGAAATAACCAAGGTGTTCCGCCTAGCTCGCAGAACTCTTCCACCCCCTTGCTCGGGGCTCAGTCGAGAGCAAGCCGTTTTATTCAGACAGCTACAGACGGGCTCACTCCCCAGCCCGTCGCTGATGCATAGAATGTATCCCGAGACGCACCCAACAGACAAATGGAGAGTCTGCCGAACGGAGACGGCCGGCTTCGCACACATGTTGTGGAATTGTAGCAAGTACCAGGAAGAAGCTAAGTCTGGGAGGATCCCGCCGCGACTGGGAGCAGCCGCAGGGAGCGACAATCAAGAGGAATACCTCTGGGCCGTCCAGCAGGTCATCAAGGCGCTGGCCCGGCAGGGAACCAGCGAGCCGGCCACGGCGAGCGGGGACCCAGGCCGCGCGGCCGGTGCCCAGAGGACGACGTAGGCCCCGTCCGGAGCGCGCGCGCGCGAGCGCGCGTTTTACTGCAGGCCCCGAATAAACTATTTACCAGTCCAATGCCTCGCTGCTGACTGCGGCCTGGGAGCCTCCGGGAGCGAAGACCCGCAGCGCGCAGAGTACTTTCCGTTCTGTTGTGAGCGCGCTTTTCCTCGTTGGGCCAAGGTGGGGTTTTAGCTCTTCGCATAGCCGGCGTACAAGCCCCTTTGACAGTCTTAAGTGCCTTCGGAAGGCATCGTCAGGCATGTCGAAAGGATCGTCAGTGCATGCGACCGCCGAAGCCGCCGATCACATTCGCTGAGCACTGCGAACAACAGCGGGACGACGGGGCATCTACGGCATGATTCTCGCGCTGAAGCGAACGCCACTTTCCGAGTTCCACACACAGCGACCGAACGCGTTCGCTTTCATTTGATTACCATATTTCATGACGTAAACGAAATCCGTGGTCCCGCCTTCGTGAAATGACGCCTCCGCCAGCGGTGGCGACACGCGACCAATGGGGCGAGGCGGCGAGAGAGAAAGCGAACGTGTTCAAACCGATCTCCTTCGTGGATCGGCCCCTGGACTGCGCCGTAAGGGAAGGGAGGAAGGTAGGAGTGAAAGTAAAAAGAGAGAAAGAGGAGTCATAGTGGAGAGCTACGGAGTAATTTCGACCACCTAGAGATCTTTCATCATCATCAGCCTGATTATACCCACTGCAGGGCGAAGGCCACTCCCATATTTCTCCACTTAACCCGGCTCTGTGCTATCTGCATCCACTTGACCCCTGCGAACTTCTTAATCTGATCCGCCCACCTAACTTTCTGCCGCCCCCTGCTACGCTTTCCTTCCCTTGGAATCCAGTTTGTTACCCTCAGCGACCATCGGTTATCCTCTCTTCGCACTACATGTCCTGCCCATGTCCATTTCTTCTTCTTAATTTCTACTAGAATGTCGGTAACTTGAGTTATTTCTTGACCCACTCTGCACGCTTTCTCTCGCTTAATGTTACCCCTACCATTTTTCGTTCCATAGCCCTCTGGGTTGTCCTCAACTTAAGCAGAACTCTCTTGGTTAGCCTCCACGTTTCAGCCCCATAGGTGAGTACAGGCAAGATGCAACTGTTGTATACTTTCCTCTTGAGCGATACCGGTAAACTGCTAGTCATAATCTGCGAGTGCTTGCCAAATGCGCTCTATCCCAATCGTATTCTTCTTGTTATTTCCTTTTCGTGGTCCGGATCTGCGATTACTACCTGTCCTAAGTAGATATATTCGCCTACTACTTCCAGTATTTCGCTACCTAATGTAAACTGCTGTTCCTTCCCGAGGCTGTTGAACATTACCTTAGTCTTCTGCATATTGATTTTAAAGCCTACCTTTCTACTTTTCCTGTCTAGGTCATCAATCATTATTTGCAGTTCATCCCCCGAGTTGCTTAGCAAGGCAATATCATCAGCAAATCGCAGATTACTGAGGTATTCTCCATCTACCCTTATCCCTAACTGCTTCCATTCCAAGTCTTTGAATACTTCCTCTAAACAAGCTGTGAATAGTGCTGGGGAGATTGTGTCTCCTTGCCTAACACCTTTCTTTATGGGAATTTTGTTACTTTCTTTATGCAGAACTAAGGTTGCTGTGCAGCCACTTATATATCTTCCAGCACTTTCACGTACGGCTCGTCTACCCCCTGATTCGCAATGCCTGCATCACCGCAGAGGTTTCAACTGAGTCAAATGCTTTTTCGTAATCAATGAATGCTATGTATAAGGGCTGGTTATATTCCGAGCATTTTTCTATCACCTGATTGATGGTATGGATATGATCGATAGTAGAGTACCGTTTCCCAAACCCTGCTTGATCCTTTGCTTGATTGCAGTCTAAGGTTGTCCTGATTCTATTAGCGATTACCTTAGTAAATGCCTTATGCGTAACAGACAGCAAGCTGATTGGTCTGTAATTTTTAAGGTCCTTAGAGTCCCCTTTCTCCCCGCAGTCACGATCAAACCCAGGTACTCCGGCGCAGTAGCCAGGCGTCATGCAGGCACTACCGCGTCGGGGCAGCCACTGAGGCCAATGAACCTATGAGGCCATTAGTTCTTCATCCATCAGAACCGGTCGTCATTAACGTAGCTGTTGTTGCCCGTGCTATTGAGCAATTGCCACTTAATTGCAGCCCTGGTCCAGACGGGATCAACACTAAGCTTCTAAAACTTACAACACACGTGTCGGCTATCATATTCACTTTCATATTTCAGCAGTCTTTAGATACCGGATGCATACCAGATGACTGGAAAACAGCAAACGTCAGCCCAGTGTTTAAATCCGGTGACAGCATGTCTCCGGAAAATTATCGCCCCATGTCACTAACCTCGATTTGTTGCAAACTACTTCAACATATTCTTTACTCGCACATAATGGCTCATCTGAACGACAACAACTTTCTTATTGACAACCAGCATGGCTTTAGGCAAAATAAATCTTGTCAAACACAATTCTTCAAGCTCGTAACAGATCTTCATGAATCGGTACACGAATTAATAATACTGACGCCATATTTATAGATTTTTCAAAAGCTTTTGATCGCGTTCTCCATAAAAGATTATTGAAAAAAGTTAATACCTTCAGCTGCATCGCGACATCACCCGATGGATCGAAGAATTCTTAAGAAATCGCTCCCAACGGGTCAAAATTAAAGAGTATTCGTCTAACAGTTCATGCGTCATATCCGGAGTTCCACAAGAATCAGTTTTAGGGCATCTGCTATTTTTAATTTATATGAATGACATAGCGTTTAACATATCATTTAGCGTACGACTTTTCGCTGATGATTGTGTAATTTATAGAAAGATAGCTGACCCCACTGACGCAGTTATCCTAGACTGACTTAACGCATCTAAATTAGTGGTATCGCATGTGGCAGATGGAAATTAATATAAAAAACCAAGCTAATGACCTTTTCCACGCGCAATAATACGCCTTCTAATGTTTACACGATTAATGGCAGTTTAGTTGAAAGAACAGATTGCTTCAAGTACCTTGGTGCTTTTTTTTTTTTCAGTTCTGATTTAGGCTTTAGCGCCCATATCACGAATAAAGCATTTCGAAAACTGGGACTCATTAAACGTCGTTTACACCTTGCCAACTCCGAGACAAAACTTCACGCGTACACTACTCTCATAAGGTCAGCTCTAGAGTAGGCCTCCAGAATAATAGAATCCAACAAGTGTGTCATTTATTAACTGTCTTGAGTCTGTCCAAAATAAAGCTGCCAGGTTCATCCTTTCGTCATACTCAACGTATCACAGTGTGCTTAATCTTAAACAATCTCTCAATATGCCCGACCTTGTCACTCGACGCAAGGTCTCTCGTTTATCGTTCTTTCATTCCTTATATCACGGTGACTGCCCTTTTGCGGCTAATCGCATCACTCCTGCCCATCATATTTCATCCCGGACTGATCATCTTTACAAAGTACAGCCAATATTCGCAAGAACGATAAAATACCAAACTTCACCCTCACTGTTATCTATAGAAAACTGGAACTCAATACCGAGTGATATAGGTACTGAAACTTCTTTATCACAATTTCAAATAAAACTTTCAGGGCACCTTGGTTGTCTGTAATCACCGTTGTATTGTTTCCACTATTGTGTTCTTAAGCGTTACGTGCTGCTCCCTGAACACCTATGTATTCACTAGTAAATGTAGGTCTGTCTACGTCGATCTGTATGTTATGTATAATTCTTAAATGCATTTTTGTTAATTACAGAACACTATGTATTCACTAGTGAATGTAGTGCTGTGTACTCCGATCTGTACGTTATGTATAATTTTTAAGTGCATTTTTTTTTGTTAAATAATACGCGTGAAGGATATGTATTGTGCTGTTTCTATGCCGCTGCCCCCCCCCCCCCCCCCTATGTAAGACCCACTTGGGTTTTTAGGGTATTTAAATAAATAAATAAATAAATAAATAAATATTGCTTTCCACCATTAAGCTCTCAGATACATAATTCCTCTCATGGTGTAATAATTGAGAGCGTGACAATTTTTCGCATCGTCGCCGCAGTAAAAAGAAATCGGAGAAATGTGGGCATAAGCTCTGACAGTGACTGTGACTGAGCTCCGTCATCCACGGTTTTTTCACGACGCAATCACAGAATTCTTATAGCCCCGTTCCTAAACTTTGCAAGTGAATAGCAATCATGTTTTTTCGCAGATACCTGTGATATGACAATTTAAATTATGTTCTAAGCAATCTCAGGCCGGAAAACATAATAAACTATACATTCAAGGGGTATTAACTGCCCCCAAAAGTGAATGACGGATTAGAATAGCATTAGAGGTCCATTGGAGGTCATACAACAATTTAATACCGAAACGATCTCAACCAACTCCAGTAAAAATTGTAGTAGATGGCGTCAACCTCACAGGTCGTCCCTAATCAGACATGTTCAACGAACACTTCTTGACGGTTGGTGAAAATCAGGCCGCACAAACGACGGGCACTGATCCAATGTCATTTCTTCAAGTCAGTCCAAAATGTTCAATCTTTCTCTCCCCAACAACAACAGCCGAAATTTCTAGGTATATGATGTGTCTAAAAAACAATTGTTCTGTTGGTGCTGATAACATTAAGGGTGAGGTAGTGAAAGCTGTATCCGATATTATCGCACCTTCGTTGTCACATATATGCAAGCAAATGCTCAAAGAAGTCAAGTTTCTAGAGAAATTAAAGATTGCGAGAGTTAGCGTGATGCATAAGACTGGAAGCTATAACGATCCTAATAATTATCGCCCAATAACCGTTCTGCCTGTCTTCGCGAAAATTGCCGAACTAGTTATCAACACCCGCCTTATTTCTTACCTCGCTAAGACCGGAGCTATTGCCAAAGAACAGTTTGAATTTCAGAAGAACAAATCTACGAAAAAAGCATTGCTTCTCATATAAGACAAAATAATCTTAACATCGAAAACAGAATGTTTACACTTGGGCTATTTTTAGACGTTAGAAACGCCTTCGACTCAGTCTGTCACGAAATTTTACTACGCAAACTATAATTCTACGGGGTACGAGGCTTATCTTAGCCCTCTGTCTTCTTGCGAGCTACGTATCGTCCAGAGTGCAATTTACAATGATCAACGACATACCTTCCAGCTACGGTCTTATACGCACTGGTGTGCCACAGGGCTCAATACTGGGTCCCATTCTATTCCTAGTTCACATAAATGATATTGTTAAGCTTTATTTACAAAGTGGTTCGGCACCTTAGCCTGATGTGCTAACCAACATATAGTGAGCTTCCTCTTCTTCCCCTTCTATTCCGGAGAGCCTCTTTTCTACTTCCTTGTTCTCTTCTGTTCGCATTCCTGACATTTCCCCCTTTGCAGAGGAAGCCCCTGGGCTGTCAGTCAGAGTCCCGAGCGAGAGTGGCAGCGCTTCATTCTTGCGACATGAACTACGTGTGTTTTCAGAGAGGGGCGACCTTGGGAACATTGGCGAGACATGACGTAGTTCAACTCATTGAAGCGTTTGAGCACAATAAATGGGCCTGTGTAGTGCGGCAACAGCTTCTGGGACAAACCACACTTGCGGAGAGGTGTCCAGAGCCACACTAAGTCGCCGGGAAGGTAGGAAACATCCTGATGCCGACAATCGTAGCGCTGCTTAGAGCGGTCCTGCGAGGCCAGAGTGCGTAATCGGGCGACCCGACGAGCCTCTTCAGCGCGGCAGAGGGTGCTCGAAACAGACGGCTCGGTGTCGAGAGAACGGCAAAATGGTGTCAAGAGAACGTCGAGGCGGACGGGCGTAGAGGAGGAAAAATGGACTATAAGAAGTTGTCTCATGCTTCGAGGTGTTATAGGCGTAAGTAATGAAAGGATGCCGCGAGTCAACATACAGCGCAAGCATGTTCGTCAGTGTCCGGTTTGTACGTTCGACGAGGCCATTTGTCTGGGGATGGTACGGCGTAGAGTGACGCAACTGGCAAGTACAATAGCGCAGAAGCTGTTCCACAACATCTGCCGTAAACTGGCGGCCTCGGTCACTGATAATTACACGAGAAAGCCGATGACGGAGGACGACAGCGTGAAGAAGAAAGAACGAGACGTCAGCGGCGGTGGCGGAAGGGATGGCGGCAGTTTCACAGTAACGCGTGAGATGATCAACGCACACGGTGACCCAGCGATTGCCTTTGGACAAGCGGGGAAACTGGTCTATGAGGTCAACACCCACTTACTCATATGGTGTGGTCGGTGGTGTCATCGGATGTAAGTGGCCCGGCGGAAAAGTCGTGGGGAGCTTGAACCGCTGGCACTGCACGCAGGAGTTCACGTAACGCTGAGTCGTTCGACGCATATTTGGCCAATAGAAACGTTCCTTAATGCGCGTAAGAGTCCTGGCAAACCTCAAGTGCCCAGCTGTAACGTCATCGTGCATAGAGTGTAGAACAGAGGAGTAGAGGCTAGCCGCAACGACTAGCAGAAAGCGTGCACCACCAGACGAGTAATTTTTTCGATACAGCAAACCATCGCGAATGCAGAAAGGGTTCGCAGATGCCGGATACCGAGCTTTTTCAAAAAGTGATACCAAGTCTTGATCTTTTCGTTGTCACTCGCTGGAAAGTGAGAAGATCCGGAAATTGTACGGAAACGTCGGCAAGATAGTCGTCAAAGTTGTCATCGCAGAGGGTAGTTGCGAGAGGCAGCCGCGAGAGGCAGTCAGCATCAGTGTGTTGGCGGCCACTTTTGTACGACACTGCAAAGTTGAACTCCTGAAGGCGTAATGCCCAGCGGGCCAACCGACCGCAGGGGTCGCGTAGATTCACCAGCCAGCAAAGCGAATGATGATCGGTGATGACTGTAAAGGAACGTCCATAAAGGTACGAGCGAAACCGCTGTACGCCAAAAACGACGGCAAGGCACTCTTGCTCCGTCACGGTATAGTTGCGTTCAGACTTGCTAAGGGTGCGACTTGCGTAAGCGACAACGTGTTGGTTTCCGTCATGCCGTTGTATGAGCACAGCACCCACGCCGATGCCACTTGCGTCAGTGTGGAGTTCAGTGGGAGCTGTCGGGCTGAAATGACGCAGTATGGGCCACGAGGTAAGAAGAAACTTGAGCTGCCGGAACGCAGAATCACATTCAGGAGTTCATTTGAAAGGAATATCTTTCTGCAATAGGAATGTGAGGGGGTAGGCTACGTCAGCAAACTTAGGGATGAAGCGTCGAAAGTAAGAGCAAAGTCCCAGGAAGCTCCTGAGTTCTTTCACAGACTTGGGCTCTTGGACGCAGCTGACAGCTTCAATCTTCTGTGGATCAGGCCTAACACCGTCTTTGTCAACCAAATGCCCAAGCACAACGATCTGGCGTTCACTGAAGCGGCACTTCTTAGAGGTCAGCACGAGACCCGCTTTCTCCATCAAGTTAAGGACCACAGCTAAACGGCTGTTATGCTCGGCGAAGGTCCTCCCGAAAATCACAACCTCATCTAGGTAACACATACAAATTTGCCGCCAGTCCACGCAAAAGAGTGTCCATAAATCTTTCGAAGGTAGCCGGAGCGTTGCATTGGCCGAAAGGCATCACGTTAAATTCATATAACCCATCGGGAGTCACGAATGCCGTCTTCTCCATGTCTTTCGGATGCATCTGTATCTGCCAGTAGCCGGACCGTAAATCAACAGATGAAAAGTAGGAAGCTGAATGGAGGCAGTCAATGGCATCATCAACACGCGGGAGCGGGTAACCATCCTTCTTGGTGACAGTATTGAGGCGGCGATAGTCGACACAAAATCGCCAGGTGCCATCTTTCTTTCTCACGAGAATCACAGGGGCGGCCCATGGGCTAGATGATTCCTGAATGATTCCTCTTTGCATCATATCACGGACCTGTTCGTCAATTATCTTACGTTCTGAAGGTGAAACACGGTATGGTGTCAGTCTAATCGGGTAGGCAGATCCAGTGTCGATCATGTGATGGGTGCGGGAAGGCGGAATCGGTGGTGGCTGATCTCGAGCAAAGTCGAACACGTCCGCATGTTTCATAAGAACCTCCATCAATATTCGGCGGTCGTTGGTGGGCAGCGATTCATTTATCATAGACTGGAACTAGGAATCAGCATGATCGGGACGTCTAGTTGAAGTAGCAACGCCGTCACTGAACGCGGCGATGTGCATAGAAAGGCGTTCTTCAGAGTCGGCGAGTTTCAAACCACGCAGCAATACGGCAGGTTCATTGGTATGGTTGACAGTCCAAAGCGTGGCACGGCCCTCGTTCACTCGAACAACGTTGCGGGCACCAACACACTCTTTTTAGCACCGGAAAGGGAAGCGGGTTCCACCAGAGCGTCGAAGGCATTGGGAACTGCACCCGAAGACACAACTGGGACGAAGATGGCGGACATCGCCGGAACGACGGTATCCTCGAAGACAGAAAACACTTGGACCGCCCGCGGCGATTCTTCTATGAGGGCCGATCGAAGGCTGGGGCTTATTGATATCGCGCCACTGTTGAAGTCGAGAGTTGCGCCACACTGCTATAAAAAGTCAACTCCTAGAATAACGTCGTGCGTAGAGCGCGGGAGCACCGTAAATTCAGTTCTAAACTTGTGTCCAGCCATCGCTACATTTACATAACAAATACCAAGCGGAACCAACGATTCTACCCCTAAACCTCGAAATATGACAGTTCTATCCCAGCCAAACATAACTTTGCGGCCGAGACGGTTCTTAAAATCTAGGCTCAACGCAGAAACTGTAGCACCCGTATCCACTAAGGCCATAACACAAACACCATCCACTAACACTTCCAACCGGTTCTTCAGTATAACGACCGGTAGAGGAATTGGCTATATCGATACCCTCCATCGGCCGCACACGCTAGTTTCCCGGTGGCGGAGAAGAACGGCGGGGAGAAGGCGATTGTCGGGAGCGGCGGGCAGGAGGAGTCAGGCAGCGATCAGAAACTGGTGAGTCGTTGCGTGGTGGCACGTGGCACGTAGATTAAGTTCCCTTATCAATTCCTCCATCACCGCAGTCACTGTTTCAGGGGGGTAATCCGCTTTGGCCAAACGGTTAACTTGCTCTCGAAGAATGGCTTCCATGTTATGCGTGCACAACTTTTGCAATGCCGCACGTAGGCCGTTCATCACTATGCTACGCTTAACTAACTTCGAATGTGCCGAAGCATAGTTTAAAATCTGTTTTTTTGGACCGTGGTTTATAAGCCCAGCATGGATGCTCTTCCGTGATGCAGATGGACAGTTCTAAAAACTGTATACAGCCATTTGTAGGAAGCTCATTAGTGAAACGAAGCACCCCAGAACACCTATCAAACACCTCTAAAACACTAGAAACAACACTCCCGCTTTGCTGGCAACAGTTCAGTTTAACAAACACCAGATAATCATCGACATATCTACAACATTTTACAACACTCCTATCTAAACACTCAGTAACCCGCTTGTCACACAGTGGTAAATATATATCGCTCAGAATTGGAGCTAACCATGAACCTATACAAATTCCTTTCTTCTGTATAAAACATTCATCTCTGAACCGCACGACTGTTACTCTTAGGTAAAAGGCAAGTAAACCCAAAAACCTGCTAATCGACAAGCCACAGGCGTTTTGCAAATCTACTGCACCGCCGTTTTCTATGAGGTCATGGACTGCATCAATTAGTTCTGGCTGCAGAATGTTATAAAACAAATCTTCAACATCAATAGAGAAAGCAAAGTTCACACATGGTGTCTCGTGCTGCTCTTGTTGGAATTCAACCACCTCCCCCGCATTCTTAACCCTAAAGGGATCCATTATAGTAACACGCTTCAGTTGTTTTTGCAAGAACCTTGAAAGAACTCCTTGCCAGGGACCCTGCTCCGATACAATGGTTCGAAAGGGTAGCCCTTGCTTTTGAGTTTTTACGGAAAAGAAGATTCTTAGGCTATTCTCATCGGCCTTGTACACCTGCTTTCTCAGCGCCATCAGGTTTAGCCTCTCGCAAATAGCTAGGCCTTCCTTCTTTACTTCTGTGATCTTTTTGAACTGATCGAAATTTTTACAAATCGCATCCTAGAACTGTCCATCTGCATTACTGAAGAGCGTACATGCTGGGCTTATAAACCACGGTCCAAAAAAAAAACAGATTTTAAACTATGCTTCGGCACATTCGAAGTTAGTTAAGCGTGGCTAAGTGATGAATGGCCTACGTGCGGCATTGCAAAAGTCGCGCACGCATAACATGGAAGCCATTCTTCGAGAGCTAACCATTTGGCCAAAGTGGACTACCCCTGAAACAGTGACAGCGGTGATGGAGGTATTGATAAGGGAACTTAATCTCGCCCTTGATGGTGCCAAAGCGAAGGCATCTGCTGAAAGGCAGAAGCGACAGGTGGCAATCCCTTATATCCACCGCCTTTCCCACACACACAAATTGGTTCACAGGAAGGGAAGGGCGCAGTATCTGTCACACTTGTTTCTGTGGACACCTGAACCGCGCCGTTAGGGAAGTCAGGAAGGTGGGAGTTAAAGTGGAAAGAGAGAAAGAGGAGCCGTAGTGGAGGGCTATGGAGTAATTTCGATCACGTGGGGATCTTCAACGTGCGCTGACATCGCCTCCATCGAAACGCAGCCGCCGCGGTCGGGTTTGAACCCGGGTACTCCGGCACAGTGGTCGGGCGTCTTACCACTGCACCACCCCGGCGGGGCCACTGCCTTTCCCACCGGCAATACAAACTTTGCCACAGGCAAGCGGGATTGAGTACACGACTCCCGTCCTACATGTCACAAATTTAGTTTGGTGCTTTTTGCCGCAGCATGCCTTCTTCGCTTCCGTGACAGCAGAACATAGCCGGACCAGCTTATTAGGAGCCGATGAACTGTACCCCCAGACCACTCTACTGTGCCACTTTTTTTTAGAGCGCAGCTCTTTGGCGCCAGTTCCTGGGTTTCGCGGCGGCGTCGGCGTTGTCCCTCGTAACCAGCTCCACTTTCACTCCCACCTTCCTTTCTTCCCATACGGCGCGGTTGTTGTGTCCACAGAAAACGAGTGAGACAGATACTGCGCCTTTCCATTCATGTGGACCAGTTATGAAAGGCACGCTTCAGAGCTCAAGTGGACTTTCACTCTCACCTTCCTTCCTCCCCTTCCGGCGCGATTCAGGTGTCCACAGAAACAAGTGACCAACACTTCGCCTTTACATTCGTGTGAAACAATTATGAAAGGCACGCTTCACAGCTCAAGTGGAAGACGCGACCACAAATGGTGCACACTGCAAAGATAATTCATGAATAATGCGAGCGCCCACACCGAACTGCAGGGTAACATGTGCAGTAGCCGAGAATTCACACACTCACAGAGAAAAGCATCATATTTTGATGTAGCTTGCTTATATACACCTAGTTCACCACGGTAAAAAAAAAAAAAAACTCCGCTTTTCAAAATATGTCTCGAATGGCATCGTTCCAGCATTAAGCTCTTTGGCGCCTGTTCCTGGGTTTCGCGTCGTCGTCGCCATTGTCCCTCGTAACCAGTTGTCTGTAATTAGCGCCCACACCGAACTGCAGGGTAACATGTGCAGTAACCGAGAATTCACACACACACAGAGAAAAGCATCACATTTTGATGTAGCTTGCTTATATACACCTAGTTCACCACGGTACAAAAAAAAAACAGCTTTTCAAAATATGTCTCGAATGGCATCGTTCCAGCATTAAGCTCTTTGGCGCCTGTTCCTGGGTTTCGCGTCGTCGTCGCCATTGTCGCTCGTAACCAGTTGTCTGTAATTAGCGCCCACACCGAACTGCAGGGTAACATGTGCAGTAACCGAGAATCACACACTCACAGAGAAAAGCATCATATTTTGATGTAGCTTGCTTATATACACCTAGTTCACCACGGTAAAAAAAAAAAACTCCGCTTTTCAAAATATGTCTCGAATGGCATCGTTCCAGCATTAAGCTCTTTGGCGCCTGTTCCTGGGTTTCGCGTCGTCGTCGCCATTGTCCCTCGTAACCAGTTGTCTGTAATTAGCGCCCACACCGAACTGCAGGGTAACATGTGCAGTAACCGAGAATTCACACACTCACAGAGAAAAGCATCATATTTTGATGTAGCTTGCTTATATACACCTAGTTCACCACGGTGAAAAAAAAAACAAACTCCGCTTTTCAAAATATGTCTCGAATGGCATCGTTCCAGCATTAAGCTCTTTGGCGCCTGTTCCTGGGTTTCGCGTCGTCGTCGCCATTGTCCCTCGTAACCAGTTGTCTGTAATTAGCGCCCACACCGAACTGCAGGGTAACGTGCAGTAACCGAGAATTCACACACTCAGAGAGAAAAGCATCATATTTTGATGTAGCTTGCTTATATACACCTAGTTCACCACGGTAAAAAAAAACAAAAAAACTCCGCTTTTCAAAATATGTCTCGAATGGCATCGTTCCAGCATTAAGCTCTTTGGCGCCTGTTCCTGGGTTTCGCGTCGTCGTCGCATTCTCCCTCGTAACCAGTTGTCTATAATTAGCGCCCACACCGAACTGCAGGGTAACATGTGCAGTAACCGAGAATTCACACACTCACAGAGAAAAGCATCATATTTTGATGTAGCTTGCTTATATACACCTATTTCACCACGGTAAAAAAAAAAAAAAAAAACTCCGCTTTTCAAAATATGTCTCGAATGGCATCGTTCCAGCATTAAACTCTTTGGCGCCTGTTCCTGGGTTTCGCGTCGTCGTCGCCATTGTCCCTCGTAACCAGTTGTCTGTAATTAGCGCCCACACCGAACTGCAGGGTAACATGTGCAGTAACCGAGAATTCACACACTCACAGAGAAAAGCATCATATTTTGATGTAGCTTGCTTATATACACCTAGTTCACCACGGTAAAAAAAAAACAAAAAAACTCCGCTTTTCAAAATATGTCTCGAATGGCATCGTTCCAGCATTAAGCTCTTTGGCGCCTGTTCCTGGGTTTCGCGTCGTCGTCGCATTCTCCCTCGTAACCAGTTGTCTGTAATTAGCGCCCACACCGAACTGCAGGGTAACATGTGCAGTAACCGAGAATTCACACACTCACAGAGAAAAGCATCATATTTTGATGTAGCTTGCTTGTATACACCTAGTTCACCACGGTAAAAAAAAAAAAAAAAAAACTCCGCTTTTCAAAATGTCTCGAATGGCATCGTTCCAGCATTAAGCTCTTTGGCGCCTGTTCCTGGGTTTCGCGTCGTCGTCGCCATTGTCCCTCGTAACCAGTTGTCTGTAATTAGCGCCCACACCGAACTGCAGGGTAACATGTGCAGTAACCGAGAATTCACACACTCACAGAGAAAAGCATCATATTTTAATGTAGCTTGCTTATATACACCTAGTTCACCACGGTAAAAAAAAAACAAAAAAAAACTCCGCTTTTCAAAATATCTCTCGAATGGCATCGTTCCAGCATTAAGCTCTTTGGCGCCTGTTCCTGGGTTTCGCGTCGTCGTCGCCATTGTCCCTCGTAACCAGTTGTCTGTAATTAGCGCCCACACCGAACTGCAGGGTAACGTGCAGTAACCGAGAATTCACACACTCACAGAGAAAAGCATCATATTTTAATGTAGCTTGCTTATATACACCTAGTTCACCACGGTAAAAAAAAAAAAAAACTCCGCTTTTCAAAATATGTCTCGAATGGCATCGTTCCAGCATTAAGCTCTTTGGCGGCTGTTCCTGGGTTTCGCGTCGTCGTCGCCATTGTCCCTCGTAACCAGTTGTCTGTAATTAGCGCCCACACCGAACTGCAGGGTAACATGTGCAGTAACCGAGAATTCACACACTCACAGAGAAAAGCATCATATTTTGATGTAGCTTGCTTATATACACCTAGTTCACCACTGTAAAAAAAAAAAAAAAAAAAAACTCCGCTTTTCAAAATATGTCTCGAATGGCATCGATCCAGCATTAAGCTCTTTGGCGCCTGTTCCTGGGTTTCGCGTCGTCGTCGCATTCTCCCTCGTAACCAGTTGTCTGTAATTAGCGCCCACACCGAACTGCAGGGTAACATGTGCAGTAACCGAGAATTCACACACTCACAGAGAAAAGCATCATATTTTGATGTAGCTTGCTTGTATACACCTAGTTCACCACGGTAAAAAAAAAAAAAAAACTCCGCTTTTCAAAATATGTCTCGAATGGCATCGTTCCAGCATTAAGCTCTTTGGCGGCTGTTCCTGGGTTTCGCGTCGTCGTCGCCATTGTCCCTCGTAACCAGTTGTCTGTAATTAGCGCCAACACCGAACTGCAGGGTAACATGTGCAGTAACCGAGAATTCACACACTTACAGAGAAAAGCATCATATTTTGATGTAGCTTGCTTATATACACCTAGTTCACCACGGTAAAAAAAAAACAAAAAAACTCCGCTTTTCAAAATATGTCTCGAATGGCATCGTTCCAGCATTAAGCTCTTTGGCGCCTGTTCCTGGGTTTCGCGTCGTCGTCGCATTCTCCCTCGTAACCAGTTGTCTGTAATTAGCGCCCACACCGAACTGCAGGGTAACATGTGCAGTAACCGAGAATTCACACACTCACAGAGAAAAGCATCATATTTTGATGTAGCTTGCTTCTATACACCTAGTTCACCACGGTAAAAAAAAAAAAAACTCCGCTTTTCAAAATGTCTCGAATGGCATCGTTCCAGCATTAAGCTCTTTGGCGCCTGTTCCTGGGTTTCGCATCGTCGTCGCCATTGTCCCTCGTAACCAGTTGTCTGTAATTAGCGCCCACACCGAACTGCAGGGTAACATGTGCAGTAACCGAGAATTCACACACTCACAGAGAAAAGCATCATATTTTAATGTAGCTTGCTTATATACACCTAGTTCACCACGGTAAAAAAAAAACAAAAAAAAAACTCCGCTTTTCAAAATATCTCTCGAATGGCATCGTTCCAGCATTAAGCTCTTTGGCGCCTGTTCCTGGGTTTCGCGTCGTCGTCGCCATTGTCCCTCGTAACCAGTTGTCTGTAATTAGCGCCCACACCGAACTGCAGGGTAACATGTGCAGTAACCGAGAATTCACACACTCACAGAGAAAAGCATCATATTTTAATGTAGCTTGCTTATATACACCTAGTTCACCACGGTAAAAAAAAAAAAACTCCGCTTTTCAAAATATGTCTCGAATGGCATCGTTCCAGCATTAAGCTCTTTGGCGGCTGTTCCTGGGTTTCGCGTCGTCGTCGCCATTGTCCCTCGTAACCAGTTGTCTGTAATTAGCGCCCACACCGAACTGCAGGGTAACATGTGCAGTAACCGAGAATTCACACACTCACAGAGAAAAGCATCATATTTTGATGTAGCTTGCTTATATACACCTAGTTCACCACTGTAAAAAAAAAAAAAAAAAAAAAAAAAAAACTCCGCTTTTCAAAATATGTCTCGAATGGCATCGATCCAGCATTAAGCTCTTTGGCGCCTGTTCCTGGGTTTCGCGTCGTCGTCGCCATTGTCCCTCGTAACCAGTTGTCTGTAATTGTACATATATGTCTTGCTCGAATTAGTTACCTAAATCTATAGAAAAGCTGAAACAGCTGACGAGCTGCGCTCAAATTTCGCATTAGAAAGTGCCGTAATCGTCGTCACTTTTTTTTACCGCCTTTCCCACCGCATCAAAAAAGTGGCACAGAAGAGTGGTCTGGGGGCACAGTTCATCGGCTCCTAATAAGCTGGTCCGGCTATGTTCTGCTGTCACGGAAGCGAAGAAGCCATGCTGCAGCAAAAAACACCAAACTAAATTTGTGACATGTAGGACGGGAGTCGTGTACTCAATCCCGCTTGCCTGTGGCAAAGTATACATTGGCCAAACTGGGAGGTGTTTCAATGACCTTATAAGAGAGCACCGTAGGGCTGTTCAATCACTGGCCGGAGGGTCGGAATTGGTGAGGCATTGCAAGATTTGCAGATTGTTTTCCAGTATGTGATGCTACGTCCGTGATTTACGTGGGGGCCGAGAAAAAAGAAAGGGAGATTATTGAAGCCTTTCAAATTGACAAGGCGGGCGACATGTGTGTTAGCACCCCTTCCCTTGCGTTGGCAGAAAAAGAAATTACTTATCTTCGTAAACGCATGCGACAAAGGAAAGAGGGTGGGGAGTGTGTGTGTGTGGGAGGAGGGGGGGGGGGAGTGAGACAATGTGTGAATGACGAGGCACCTGTGTGTGCTTCACGATTGTCATGTATATATTTCATGTATTTGTACAGTAAAAACTAGTTGTAGTCTAGCGGGTGTCCCTTGTGTTTCGTGTTCTTTGTGTCTGTTTTTACCGCTACAAAATGATTCCAACAAGAAATTACCAACTAGCCCAACTTGACGTCTTATCTGGTTAGAAAATCTCTCATTGTGGTTGCGGGCCAATAGGTTAGAATTAAACATCACGAAGACGAAGTATGTAATATTCAGAGCTAAAAATAGTCATAGGAGATGAGCCAACTATACTATTGTCACCCGGTAATAATTAGCGGGTATTAATTACGATGGGCCCTTAACGGTGCGCACACTCCCAGACAACCTTAAGGCCGACCCACAAGGAGCGACATTTCCGCGGCAAACCTTGCGAACTACCGCCCGGCGGCCGTTCGCCCACTATCACGCCACGCCAGATATTTTCGCCGGCGGCCGGGCGAACGGCCGCTCCTGGGCGCGACCACCGTGAGATGGCAGCACTTGCTGCCGCTCCGCGCCGGCTGCAGCTCCGAGTCGTGTGCGCCGACGATACGCAAAACTTTAGAAAGGTGTGCTAAAGTTTGTTGTTCCTGTAAATAATAAGCGAAATGTCAATACTGAATCTCTCCTCAGGATCGCTGAGCCGTACCGAGTGGCTGATATATAAGCGACAGCTGCGATGCAAGCAAGGTTCTGCTCACAACCAGCTACCGCCGTTGCGGCACGGCTAGCACGGCTGCTCCGGTCCGCTAGCACGCCGCCTCCGCTAAAAAGCGGCGCCGAAGTTAATCATATTTTGCTTTTATTCTCAGAGAATGGGATTGAGAGTTAGGCAGTTCTATGAGTAGACTATTTACTATAGCACGAAGGAATTTCATAGCGCCGTTTCAAGTAATGTACCATCGATGCGAAACAAAATAGGCCTAGCGACGATTAGGGAGCTGCGCACGGCAGAACACTGTCGTCCGCCGCGCCAGCGGCGGCATTGCTTTGGTAAGGTCCAACCATAAGGTGCTGTAAGCGTTGTGATTTTGCCTACCCTGATGATACAGCTGAAGCGAGAGCTTTTTCGACGTTCCACTCAACACTGGCTCAAACCCTGCTTCAGAGTCGCGCCTCCAGTACGCTGTTGCTACGGCGTCGGACGCACATTCGGAGACTGTATACAAGCGCGGTCGGGCGCAATTTGAGACGCTGTCTATTTTATGTGTTGCTCTTAAAATGTCATTTAGTGTGAAAAGTGCGTTGTCGAGTCGGACCCAGGTTGTGCGTTTTCTCACTCGGACACCGGCGCTGCCGACGCCGCCAGTTTTTCGCTGCATGTTGTTCGGCACGGCGACGGTGCGTCGGCGGTCCGCCGCGCCACATGAAGTTCGCAGAGAAAGTTCGCTCCATGTGATTGGCCCTTTAGAGTGAGTGGGGGTAGCTGTTCCGGTCGCAAAAGAGATGCCCTCGACCTGCGTGGCAAGCTCAGCCGGAATTCAACTACCTTGTAATGACAGAAGAGGGTGGCCGTTTGGTGCCCAGCTGTCGCCGGTTCAAGCCAGAGTAAGGATCGAAGTCAGAAGTAACAAACAAAACAATCTTTATATACAGCAAGAGGCGATACAGAGGAATACACAAACACTAAAATTGCACAGACGAGAGGTTCACAGAAAAACAAACGCTAAGCATGCAATTACACAGGTATTCAATAACACGGAGGCTTTACAACACAGATCAAACACGAGAGAGTCACCATAAACAAACACCAAATTGTTCACCGGGCACTGTTGCAGTCCGACGCCTCGGGAGTCACGATGTGGCTGCCATGCAAGATGAGCGCCGCTCCCTCGCAGGTCCGTGGGCTTGCCAGCAGCGGGTGATACCCGGGAGTCCAGTCGAAGCACTCCCGAACACGCCGCAACCACTGACTGACTGACTAGGGGTGGTGGTGGTTGATAGGAAAATGAAGGGGGGAGTGCACTGGCCGGTTGACTGCTGACGGTGTCGACACCGCCACTGCCGAGTGCAGATAGTTGGAGAAGGGGGAGGGGAAGAAAGATAAGGAAGAATGAAACGCAGGCGCTACGCAAAAGCAATCATGCCCCCCAGGTGTCTTTAAATGGGGCGCGCCGCGTCTGTCTGTTAACACGCGTCAAAGCTAGCGCGCACACACACTTAGCTTCGCTGGTTAGAGGGCTCTCTCTTCCTCGCGTCGAGCCGCGCGTCGACATCGGCTAGGTCCCGTAGAATGTTCTAGAGACGTCTGGCGTTTTCTGGACTGATGAATCACCTTCATCGCCGGGTGGTGAGAAAGAGGGCGACGGCGACGCGTACAAAGCTACGCGCTCTCTCGCGCGGGGAAGGAGGTTTTTCTCGAATCTTGTAAGGCACCATGCGGCGACGCGCGGGCCTCGCGCTGCGCCGGAATAGTAAAAATGTGCGCCGATTTCATGACAATTATACAATTCAAACGTTATACAGCGTGTACAGTCAATGAAATTTCTTTGAGTTATATATAATTAATACATGCTGCGGACTGACCATATTAACCAAGTCAGAAAAAAGATTTCGCGATCTGTGGGCCTTCTAAACAAATTTACGCTTCTATTACCAATATGGCTAAAAAAAACAACTTTATTTCAGTTTAACTCAATTTCATCTTCACTATTGTCTGCTGGTATGGGGCGATACAACACAGGCTAATTTAAATGCTTTGTTTCTGCTACAGAAAAAGGCCATTAGAGCAACTGCTAGCCTAGCTTACTTAGAAAGCAAGGACCAGTGGTGGAACAGCTTAGGGCTATTAACCATTTTTCATTTAAAAACTCTTCGGCTAGCGCTTGAAACGTATAATACAATTCATTGTGAACCTCAGTTTTTTGTAACGCCAGAACTACCTCAAAATCCATATCACCTTCGGCATATGGAAATAAGAGCACCAAAAGTAAGAACGAATTACGGGTTTAAAACGATTAGATATCAAATGACTGCCCTTTTAAATGAAAAGAGAAATATCCATGACCTCTTGTAACGATGTAAAAGTAAAAAAATTTACAAGAGAAAAATGCTTACACTGCTGACTGCTTCACGTTTTGGTACATCCAGTGATATACTGTATATTCATATCAGTCAACATGATTCTTTTTCTTTCTTTCCTTTCATAACTTCCTGTATTTCATCATTGCTTTTTTACAAAAAATCTTAATTTACTGTAACATGCTCTGTGCAGCTTTTCGTTCTTGTATGTTCATCGTAGATTGCTGTACCAGCAGTCGTTGCGTGTGATGGTTTCATGTTGTTGTTTTCTTTCTTATTTATTCAGAATACCTTAGGTATTGTTATTTTTGAAATGGATTTTGTTTCATGTGCCTGTGGAAACTGATGTCATGATGACCGCTACACATATTGTATTTGCTTGCTTTGTATACATGTGTCAAATGCAATTTGCTTCCCCCAGGGAGGAAGGCCCACGTCAGGCGTGTCTTTTGACCTCCTTCCTGAAGTGTAAAAATGAAATGCACTTGAAATAAATAAATACTAAAAAAAATGTTAATATTAGACTCAATGATATTTCTCTGCGGATAACTTTTTTAAAAGCGATGATGAAAATTATACTGAAAGCAGGTGAAAATTTCATACAGACCTGCACGGTTTACACAGAGGGATATTCAGGCGACGGTAATTGGATCGACTCGATTTCCTCTACTGGATTGCTAACTGGATACCGCATGCTTTAGAGTGCGCAGAAATCTGCCGGCCAGCAAAAAAATAAAAGCAATTGGAAAAGTGCTGTGACATTGAGATATACGGCAACGCTTGCCAAATTAGAAACTGGCAAGGACAGGGACGGGGAAGCTGTTATGCAGGCTTCTTTGGTCTCCTGTCCCTTCAGATAGCACAGACTACGGTTTCATTTCTTCGTAATGATGAGCCCGTCATTCCACTTGTATGCGTTTCAAATAGATTTGGCAGATTCTACAATATTGAGAGAAGAAGAGATGCAGTAAGTCTTTTTTTTTCCGTGAATTCGATGTTTATATGCTACTGTACTTAACACACTGCACTACACACCGAGGAACAGCAATCTGGTATAACTGCACACCTGCCAAAATTTACATTTCTATAGGCTAATTTCATTTTCTCTTCTAGGTGTTTTCTTCTATTTTCTACATGGGAAAGGAGAGTTAGGACACTGATATGGAAGATTGGCTTGCGAATTGCAAATCAGGGGTGTTTTAAAACTACAGCTTTCGTAGATTTGAAACCGGGATACAAAGCTGGTTAGCAAGCCATAGGCGCAAGGTGAAGGAAAGAAGACGAAATTCATTGTGATTGGGCATTTCCTCACAACATCGGCTAAGAAGCCTAGAGTTTCTTATTGATTATCTATGTTGATATCAACAAACATTTGCTTATCGCGGTGTTCATAAGAGATACATTTGCTATTGATGAGCCAGCGCCTAATCGGCTAGACATGCATTCATGTTCAATAGAGCTCGTTTCGTGCGGACAAACCTCTCCTAGGTCTACATTCACACTCACATGTGGAATCTAAATAAAGGTACCTTGCATAAATGGTGCTTTTAGTGCAGATGTGAAAGGTAAATTGTATTCAATGAAAGAAGTGCAGGGTAAAAATTAGCAAATTTAGCAGCGATTACAGTGCGAAAGCATCGGAGACCGCAAATCCAGCTGTGAATGTGGGAGCATATGGAAGCCGGCGCTCCAATTGGCAAATGTTTAACTGTGGTCTCCGTAATCAACTCCGGTGCAACGGCTTGGTTAATCGCGGACGCCGCGGGTCTATCGCTTTATCTGGGAGCTGCTGCGTCAAATGGCTCGTTTTACAGTCCTCAAACCTGGTTGTAAGTAGCGGAAACACCCGCCGCGGTGGCTTACTGGTTAAGACACTGGGTAACTGAATTCGAATGCTAGGGCTCCAATCCGGCTAATTCAAATCCACTCGGCTGTTCTTTTTTTTGTCTGTTTTTTTAAATGTGAGAGCGCTGACTGCCATTTGTTTTTGTTTTCTTTTTAATGTTAAAGCTTTGACTGCCAGAGGTCATGGTCAGTCATTGACAAGTTAAAGGCTCCAACCAGATCTTTTATTTGTTGGAGAACTAGAAAGCACTCTCAGAGACACCGCACTGAACTGCCGCCGCGAGACCACGTGATTTGGATCTCGCGAAACATGTTAACCAATCACAGTGAGACCACTGGCAAGATGGTTCACATTGGTCATCGGTGGTGGTAAGCGTATAAGTGAATTCTCACTAATATCTTCCATACTAGCATGACCTACGCGTTCGCGTACATTATATTACATGACAGCTTATATTGCTCTGCTATGAAGACGACCAACCCCTCAGTGCATGGAAACTTTTTTACAGCCTTACTGCAATGTCAAATGTATGCTTTATATCGAACCACACGCGAAACGAGTTTCTAGCACTCTATTAACACCAATCTGCGGTACACATTCTCAATCTGGTTATGTTTTCACGAAACATAGTATTAGCCCGACACCACAAAAACGAAGAACGAGAAGGCGCCACAACACTATAGACAAGCTTACTTTACTCGCAGATAAGCGAGCAATTTTTGCAAAGGAAAGCATGTGAAAAGCAAGTTTTATCACAAAATGGCATTTCTGATAGCGCCCTTCGCTTTATAGTCGAATAGAGTGGGCTTGCTCATGCATAACATTACTTCCAATTTTATCAGAAAGGCTTCCATCATCTCACGCTCAGGAAGTTTGCTGAAATAACACGTCTGTTTATGCCAGGGTGCACAATCATCTTCATCGCGTTTATCACCGTTTTGCAACGTGCCACTAGGTGCCCAGCTCCTGATATTGCTTCGAATACTCGACTTATGCTTCATTAGTAGACGTTTATGCAGTGGCCAGTTTCGACGACATATCTTTCCGCATCACAGTGCAGTTCGGTAAAGCCCACTACTCCTGAAGCTTATGAAGATCTCTCATAACGTTTTTAAATAATGGCGGTGGTTTTTTGTTGGTGGCATATCAATAATTACTTTACGAAAAGTTGCGAGTTAGTTCGGCGCAGTTCCCCAACTCTGACGTTGGCCTTCTCGGAAGTTTTAGGCGATGCGTGAGCGGGTCCGCTAAGGTTAAAAAAGGGAATTCTGAATTTTGATTGCGCCCACACCGAGTTAGTAAAGAGAAGGATTGCATGCTTTTAAAACGTATACATCCAAACTTAAATTGCAATCCCAGAGAATAAATCTGCACTACTCTCATTAAGCTCGAAAAATGTTTTAAGAATATGGGCACATACGCGTCAACAATAAATATTTACTGAATTCGAAAATTGCCAACTATAAGCAGTTACCTAAACCGAGGTATAAGATTGCAGTTTGCTACGTAACGATGTTTTTTAGAGTGTTGCGAGAGAGCTTGACGCTACATCTCTGATAATGTGAAGCGTTCGACGGGAAAGCGTCCGATCCTGGAGGGACATAAAGTTGAAGATGAAAAACACCGACGGAAGGATAATAATTTTTGTCGTTCCGGCTCCCGCGTGGATGGTTTATTCACAGTGAGAGGAGAGACATTAAACAAGCTATTTGTGTTTGAAAATGCGCTGCTGGCAACGCCAAAAGGGGTCAGAAAGCGCACCCTGACTACGATTAGGTTTGATTTAGGTTGGTCAGCTTGGTTTATGGTTTTAGAGTCGAAGACGCCGTAGTCGAGGGCTCCAGAACATTTGATCACCAGGGGTTCTTTACGTGTACTGACATCGCACAGCCTCCAATAAAAAGCGGCCGCCGCGGCAGTAATCCGATCCCACAAACTCTTGCACAGCAGTGTAACGCATTAACCACTACACCACTGCGATGTCTATTTGCAGTGGTTGGAATTGTCAGGAATAACCAATATAGACGGTTTCCAAGATCATTCTTTGTTTTCGAAACAGGGATGTTGTTGCCATCCTAGGATATGCTTTTTATTAAGGAAGCGCTCCACGTGTGCATTGAACGACACTTAAATCTTCTTAACTTTGTTACTGCGTTGGTATAGCCTTCGCACAAGGCTTCCTTGCAGCCACTGCACAGTATCCTGTAGACTGACTGAATTCTCCTTTTACTAGGAATTCTCGCGCATTTATCAGTAGTAATAACGTTTTCGCAAGCACCTTTGACATGTGGACCTCACAGTCACAGAACCACAAGATGTGATCCATAGTTTCGGCGATTCCGCGCACATATAGGGAGCAGGTGCGTCTTGCTTGAGAGCAGAATCATTATTTACAGGCAGCTGGTTTCCAAATTCCGAGAAGTCTGTCAAAACTATTGGTCGGTCGGCTGCAAAGTCGTTCGGCTGAGCACAAATGCGGTATGCTCGATCGAAAAGCGAGACGGCCAATGGCCTTTTGCGAAAGCTGGATGACGTGAAATAAACGGTAGATAAGGTCCAGTACGTGTGTTCCAATGTACTCAACAAGAACTGTGCTAAAAAGGAACTTAAAAACAAGCAACTATCGCATTTCGGTAATAGTAAATAAACATCACAGTTCTCTATAACTGGAGTACCTGAATATTCAAACGACTGCGAGTGCACCAAATGGCAATAAAGTTTCCCTTTCTAACGCTTATTCCTGTTTTTATATTGGCCTACTTTCAAGAACGAATAGCCTATTTTCAGCATCTACTCTTATTGTGAGTAAGATTCCTGTGCGTGAGGAGACACGCCAAAAAGTTCACTTCTATCGCCTTTGATTCCCTTTAATTTGATACCTTTTACGCTGTTTCGTCTGTTATGTGTCCTTCTTTTTACACGTTGTATGAAGCCCCGCCCTCTGTTTGATAACGCTTTATTATTAGCAGTATCCCACCTACGTCTTCAATTATCCTTATGGTTTCTGTGCGATTAGAGTTAAATGTGCACCACAGCCCGAGACTCGTTTTACTAAACTTCGTCTGTTCAGCCATTGCGCAACTATACGGAGACTACTCACGTTACGTTGTATATGGGGTAATTAAAATCTATATTTATTGCAGCCAGCTAATCCCATCTAACTTAAGCGTCATGATCTCCCATTTGATAATATTCCTCTCATTATGCTATAACAAGTCACTGCCTAATTAGTGGCTTGTTTCATGCGAGGGAAAAATCATTGCTAGCGGAGTTTATGACTCAAAAGCCAATGGGCATCGCATCTTCAGTAGTACTATTTGACAGTACTGAGAGGCAGGGCATTCAACGCGCATTGCAACGCGCAGCAACCATCAGGACAATTGAAGACGCAGGTGGGATGCTGCTAATAATAAAGCGGGGTCAGGCAAGGTTCGAGGCTACAAACAGGGTGTAAAAAATGGGAAACATAATGGGAGAATCAGCGTAGAAGATATCAAATTAAAGGGAATCAAAGCCGAAAGAAGGAACCTTTTTGACGTGTCTCATCACGCACAGGATCCTTGCTCACAATAAGGGTAGATGCAGAAAATGGCCTATTCATGATTGAAAGTAGGCCAATCTAAAACTGGAATACGCGTTAGATGGGGCAACATTATTGCCATTAGGTGGACTCTCAGTCGCTTGAATATTCAGGGTCTCCTGTTATAGACAGCTTGGATATTTATTTACTATTTTCGAAATTCACGAGTTGCTCCTTTTTAAGTTCCTTTTTAGCAGAGGTCTTGTTGAGTACATTGGAACACACGTACTGGACCTTGACTATCGTTTAATTCACGTCATCCAGCTTTCGCAAAAGACCATTGGCCGTCTCGCTTTTCGATCGAGCATACCGCATTTGTGCTGAGCCGAACGACTTTGCAGCAGACCGGCCAATAGTTTTGACAGATTTCTCGGAAATTGGAAACCAGCTGCCTGTAAATAATGATTCTGCTCTCAAGCAAGGCGCACCTGTTTCCTATATGTGCACGGAATCGGCGAAACTAAGGATCACATCTTCTGGTTCTGCGACTGTGAGGTCCACATGTCAAAGGTGCTTGAGAAAACATTAATACTACTGATGAACGCGAGAGAATGCCTAGCAAAAGTAGAATTCAGTCAGTCTACAGGATACTGTGCAGTGGCTGCAAGGAAGCCTTGTGCGAAGGCTATACCAACGCAGTAACGAAGTTTTTAACATTTACGTGCCGTTCAGTGCACACGTGGAGCGCATAGCATAACAAAGATGGCAACAACACCCCTGTTTCGAAAACAAAAAATAATCTTCGAAACCATCTATATTGGTTATTCCTGACAATTCCAACAACTGCAAATAGACATCACAGTGGTGTAGTGGTTAATGCGTTAGACTGCTGTGTAAGAGTTTGTGGGATCGGATTACTGCCGCGGCGGCCACTTTCCATTTGAGGCTGTGCGATGTCAGTACACGTTAAGGACACCAGGCAATCAAATGTTGTGGAGCCCTCGACTACATTGTCTTCGACTCTAAAACCATAAACCAAGCCGACCAACCTGAATCAAACCTAATCGTAGTCAGGGTGCGCTTTCGGACGCCTTTTCGCGTTGTCAGCAGCGTATTTTCAAACACAAATAGCTTGTTTAATGTCTCTCCTCGCACTGTGAATAAACCATCCGCGCGGGAGCCGGAACGACAAAAATTATCCTTCCGTCGGTGTTCATCTTCAACTTTATCTCCCTCAAGGATCGGACGCGTTCCCCTCGAACGCCTCACATTATCAGAGATGTAGCGTCAAGCTCCCTCGCAACACTCTAGAAAACATGGTTACGTACCAAAATGCAATCTTGTACCTCGGTTTAGGTGACTGCTTATAATTGGCAATTTTCGACTTCAGTAAATATTTATTGTGGACGCGTAGCCTACTATGTGCCCATATTCTGAAACGTTTTTTCGAGCTTAATGACAGTAGTGCAGATTTATTCTCGGGGATTGCAATTTAGGTTGGATGCATACGTTTTGAAAGCATGCAATCCTTCTCTTTACGAACTCGGTGTGGGCGTAATCAAAATTCAGAATTCCCTTTTTTAACCTTAGCGGACCAGCTCACGCATCGCCTAAAACGCCCCAGAAAGTCAACGTCAGAGTTGGGGAACTGCGCCGAACTAACTCGCAATTTTTTGTTAAGTAATTATTGATGCCACCAACAAAAAAAAAAAAAACCGGCATTCTTTAAAAAAATCATGACAGGGCTTCACTAGCTGCAGGAGTAGTGTGCTTTACCGAACCGCACTATGATGCGGAAAAGGTATGTCGTCCAAACTGGCCGCTGCGTAAACGTCCGACTAATGAAGCGTAAGTCGAGTATTCGAAGCAATAGTGGGATCTGGGCACCTAGTGGCACGTTGCAAAACGGTGAAAACCACGATGACCATGAATGCGCACCCCGGCATGAACAGACGTGTTATTTCAGCAAGCATCCTGAACGCGAGATGATGGAAGCCTTTCTGATAAAATTGGAAGTAATGTTATGCATGACCAAGCCCACTCTATTGGACTACATAAAACGAAGTGTGCTATCAGAAATGCCATTTTGTGATAAAACTTGCTTTTCACATGCTTTCTGTCTGCAAAACTTGCTCGCTTATGTGCGAGTAAAGTCAATTGGCGTATGGTATGTGGCGCCTTCTCGTTCTTCGTTTTTGTGGTTTCGGGCTAATACTATGCTTATTGAAAACATGCGCAGGTTGAGAATGTGAACCGCTGATTTGTGTTTATAGGGTGTTAGAAACTTGTTTCGCGTGTGGTCCGATATAAAGCATACATTTGACATTTCAGTTAGGCTGCGCAAAAGTTTCCATGCACTAAAGAATAATTCGTCGTCTTCATAGCAAAGCAACATAAGCTGTCAATTAATATAATGTACGCGAGTGCGTAGGTCATGCTAGTATCATGGCTTCCGAGATCACCACCGCGCGCACGTTTCTCTCCGGCCAATCGGCCGGAGAGAGCGTAAGTTGGACAAGGGGCGTGGCAGCGGCTTTCGCCGCACCGCTGCGCTCGCCACCTATGCATGAAGTGTTCCGCCGCAGCTTGGCGCAAACTATAAAACACGAGTTTCCTCATCTTGCGCTTGTATCACAGTCGAGCTGCCAGCTTTAAAATGCCACGGGCAAGACGGCAGCCAACAATTTCGCTATCGTTAAAGTACTAATAATATAAGGCCCCCATGCGCAAAGTTAGGCAGCGACTACCCGAAGCTGCATGCCTGCCCGAAGCATGCATGCGTGCACTGGCGCTCTCTGCTGTGGTTCCGCGTCGTTTTTTTTTTTTTTGTCAGTGTGTATATACACGCCGTACATTTGCGAGTTCATTAACTTGCTAAATGCAGTATTTACGAGTGCGGCGACTTACATAAACATCCCTTGGGCGAATGCAATTCTCTAAATGCTTCCGCCACAGCCACATGATTATTGTTTACTCAGATGCATGTCACGATAGCTATTTCTTTTCTCGCACGGTTTTAAAGCAGCCTTGGTGTCAGCCGTTAATAATTAGGGGGTATTATTAACGATGCACCCTTAACGATGCGCACACTCCCAGACACACTTAGAGTGAGTGGGGGTAGCTGTTCCGGTCGCAAAGGAGATGCCCTCGACTTGCGTGGCAAGCTCAGCCGGAATTCAACTACCTTGTAGTGACAGAAGGGGGTGGCCGTTTGGTGCCCAGCTGTCGCCGGTTCAAACCAGAGTAAGGATCGGAGTCAGAAGCAACAAACAAAACACAATTTATGCACAGCAAGAGACGACACAGAGGAATACACAAACAGTAAAATTGCACAGACGAGAGGTTCACAGAATAATAAACTCTAAGCACGCAATTACAGAGGGATTCAATAACACAGATACTTTACAACAGATAAAACACGAGAGAGACACATAAACAAACACCAAATTGTTGACCGGGCACTGTTGCAATCCGACGCCTCAAGAGTCACGATGTGGCCGCCAGACAAGACGAGCTCCGCTCCCTTACAGGTCCGTGGGCTTGTCAGCAGCGGGTGATCCCCGGGAGTCCAGCCGAAGCACTGGCGAACACATCGCAACCACTGACTGACTGACTAACTGCCTACACAAGCGGCGCGGTCTCTTTAAATAGGGCGCGCCGCGTCTGTCTGTTAGCGCGCGCCAAAGCTAACGCGCACACACACTTAGCTTCACTGGTTATAACGCTCTCTCTTCCGTCGAGCCGCGCGTCGTCATTGGCCACGAACCGTAGAACATTCTGGAACTTTCTGGCGTATTCCAGACTGATGAGTCCGCGTCATCGCCAGGTGATGAGAAAGAGGGCGACGGCGACGCGTACAAGGCTACGCGCTCTCTCGCGCGGGAAAGGAGGTTTTCCTCGAGCTTTCCACGCGACGCCGCGCGGGCTTGGCGCCGTGCCGGCTTGATGAAAATGTGCGCTGATTTCGTGACACTGCCCCTGCCTGAAAGAATATTGTCCCACAATATTCACAACAACCACGAACATAGCGCGCACATGCATGCGCTCACAATTATATGGGGCAAATGTCCACATCACACACATTGCACAACTTTCACAAACTGCAATAACACATTACAAAATTCATACATCAATGCCATGATGTTCACAAACACAGCACCACACTGTTGTCAGATACAGATAAGAATCATCAACACACAGCTTTTCAAATGCGAAGCGCACAAACCTAAATTTCCGAGCGTAATTCCAACCTGCGATCAGTGCGTGACACGCTTCTGTCCGCCAGGGATTCTGCCTTCGCTCTAGGCTCTCGCATTTGAGGTGCTTCGATGTTCCCAGATTGGGCTACTGAAAATTCCCTGAGGCATGACTTATAGTCCCCTTGCAAATCACACAACCAATGTGCCGATAATTGCCCCTACAACCAGTAGCACCGACAGATATACGGGAACCTGTGCCAACGTGCACAGTCCCACAAAAAGAATCACTGTAGTAGTGCTCTTTCCTAGGCACCGGTATTCCTTCCGCTGAAGGTGAAATATCCCAAGTAACGCCCCCATAAGGAGGAAAAACACTTGGGCTACCTGCATCAACGACGGCCTAGGCATTCCTGACTTTAGTTCCTCCTGCTGAGGTGCTTCCTTTTGTTTATTCTTTTCTCGGGGCTTTTCTTTCGGCTTCACGGGGCCTTGCTTGCCTCGCCTTCTCTTTTTCTTATGAGATTCACTGCAGCGCACAGGCGCGGTACTTCGACCAGGATCCGTGGGAAATGTTGCGCCCTTGATATTGCCCAACACCAAATCGTAGATAGGGCGTTCCATCCAAAGGGCTGTCAGTTTTCCAGAATAATATGGCGTCTGCACTTCAAATTTTGCCTCAGGTAGCAACTGAATTGAGCCGTCAATTAGCCCCACAGGGCATTTCTCACCAGTCAGATCTTTCTCAAGAATCAAACTCCGTTTAACAATTACGGCACTGCTACCTGTATCTCGTAGCACAGAAACTGATTTTCCTCCTATCTTTCCACTCGAAACCGGCATCCGATTCACCGCAACTCCAGGTTGGGCGTGTACTACGGCGTTCACCACCCGGATTTTCTTGTCCTTCTTCCGATTAACCACCTTCTCTGCGTCCTCCTCCTCTAGGCCGTGCACCACGCGGACTTTCCTGCCGTTCTTAAGCTCAACAAAGCCATCGGCATCTTCTTCCTCCAGGCGACATTCCGACTCTGACGGAGTCCTCGCGCATGACACCTGCGGAGCTGCCTTGTCAGCGTCGGGACACGACATCGCTTTGAGGCCTTTCTGTCCGCGCTTCCGACACGAGGATTAATTGTTGGTTGCGAGTTTGCGGCAGTTAGGTGCGATGTGGCCTAGTTGTCCGCAGAGATAGCACCTCGGGGGTGACTTTACGCTAGGTTTTGTCTGCCGGAATTCGGGCTTTTGAGGAGTTTCAGAATTTGCATTCTTGCTCAAATTTTCGCCTCCCAGGGCTTCCAAATATTAGTCTGCGAGATCGATCATTTCATTAAATGTATGCGCTTTCCTTTCTTTTAAATAAATCGACAGACCAGTGTGACAGCTGCCCAGGAATTGTTCCTTAATTAGGAGCTCGCGAAGTGCGCCATACTCTGGTTTAATTTTTGAGAGATCAGTCCAGCGGTCAAAATAATGACTCAATCGCGCAACACATTAAGTTGCCGTTTCACCGTCCATAGGTTTTCCAGTCCTGAACTTCTCACGAAACCCATCCGTCGTAAATCTAAACCTTTTAAGTAATGCAGCTTTCACCTTGTTATAGCTGCCTGCATCTTCAGGAGGAAGTCTTCCAAATACGCTTAATGCATCGCCGCTAAGGCAAGTGCTCAAGATGGTAGCACATTCCCTGTCTGTCCAATTTGCGTTAATGGCGATCCTTTCGAAGCGCAAGAGGAATGCGTCGAGATCGTCTCTTCTCTCGTCGTACTTCGGGATCAATTTACTTGCGTCTATCCGCAAGCTGCTATGTCCTTCACTGGAGCTATGCACTTCAGCAAAGCCGTTGTTGTTCCGACCTTTGGAGCTGAAGTTTCACAGTAAGTAATTCCTTTTCTCGCTGAAATTCCTCTTCACGCTCCTTTCGAGCCTTCTCTGTTTCTTCCTCGGCTTCCTTTCGAGCGCTCTCTCGTTCTTTTCTGCTCTCTCTCTTTCTTCCTCGGCTTCCTTTCGAGCCGAACTCTCTCTCTTTCTTCTTTTTCTCTCTGGCTAACCCATTTGCGCAGTTCGGCACCGGACAACCCCAGCTGGGTGCCAGCCTCAATCAACTCTTTCAGATTCATCTCTGAAGCGCGAACCGTTTGGGTGTAGCCTGAATAAACACTGCTTAGCGAAGCTCGCCTAAACGCTTCCGCGCAGCACTACCTCTCGCTATCGCTCTGCTACAACACAGTTTACGATCTCTTCGTAAACTCTTCGAACTCGTTCCCCGTCCTCTGAGCTTGAGTGCACCAAACGTCCTGTCGCGGACGCCAGAATAATTTTCACCCGTTATTAATTAGGGGGTATTATTAACGATGCGCCCTTAACGCTGCGCACACTCCCAGACACCCTTAGAGCGAGTGGGGGGGGGGGGGGGGTAGCTGTTCCGGTCTCAAAGGAGATGCTTTCGACTTGCGTGACAAGCTCAGCCGGAATTCAACTACCTTGTAGTGACAGAAGGGGGTGGCCGTTTGGTGCCCAGCTGCCGCCGGTTCAAACCAGAGTAAGCATCGGAGTCAGAAGTAACAAACAAAACACAATTTATGCACAGCAAAAGACGATACAGAGGAATACACAAACAGTAAAATTGCACAGACGAGAGGTTCACAGAATAACAAACTCTAAGCACGCAATTACAGAGGGATTCAATAACGCTAGAGGCTTTACAACAGATAAAACACGAGAGAGACACATAAACAAACACCAAATTGTTCACCGGGCACTGTTGCAGTCCGACGCCTCGGGAGTCACGATGTGGCTGCCATGCAAGATGAGCGCCGCTCCCTTACAGGTTCGTGGGCTTCTCAGCAGCGGGTGATCCTCGGGAGTCTAGCCGAAGCACTGGCGAACATGTCGCAACCACTGACTGACTAACTAACTGCCTACACAAGCGGCGCGGTCTCTTAAAATAGGGCGCGCCGCGTCTGTCTGTTAGCACGCGCCAAAGCTAGCGCACACACACACTTAGCTTCACTGGTTATAGCGCTCTCTCTTCCTCCCGTCGAGCCGCGCGTCGTCATTGGCCACGAACCGTAGAACATTCTGGAACTTTCTGGCGTATTCCAGACTGATGAGTCCGCGTCATCGCCGGGTGATGAGAAAGAGGGCGGCGGCAACGCGTGCAAGGCTACTCGCTCTATCGCGCGGGGAAGGAGGTTTTTCTCGAGCTTTCCACGCGACGCCGCGCGGGCCTCGCGCCGTGCCGGTTTGATGAAAATGTGCACCGATTTCGTGACACTTGAAAGTTCGCAAGCACGCAAGTTCGATATAGTCCTTACGGAAAACAATTTACATGTGTTTTTATAATATATGCCTTATGGCAAGCTTGCGTAATAAAAAAATGCTCGATAAAGGGGAAGGGTAATTGGGGAACGTTCAGGCACCTCTGCCGTCATATGTTTTCGGAAGTGATCCCGTTGAAAACGGATCAGATTATATGATCGAAAGTGAGGAAAAGCTATTACCTCCTTTGTAAACTATGCGGCCCGCCATAGCATAAATGTGCGCAATTATCACGCGAGTTTCAGCTTATTTTTTGTTTTCACTTGTTTGCATATGCTACAGATTGGGTGCAGTGCTTTCATTTTTAATTTTTACTCCTATGCCTATACACGCAGAGGGCCAACCCGAGCAAATGGGTTAATTCAAACGAATTATGATTAGACTATAAAAGGGCACTATCATACGCGCCTGCCATACTAGTTAGCAATTTTTCATCAACTTTCAATTATATGCGAAACTTAGAACATTTTTGGCACGAAACATCCGTCGGTTTTAATGATACTAGCCACTTTCTGAACAAAATTACGAGGCAAACACTGTGAGCAATTTAAAAAAGATGTGCATGTTTATTTATTTACAAAACTCATGACGTGGACAAAGAGAAAGACAATATGGGCAAGAACACAAATATTTCGTTATTTACAAAGTTCAATCACCACATGATGACTACTTGCGTAGTTTTCTATTCGCAAAGATAAAACTCGCCAGACTAAACACGCAGCTCCTATCTTGCTCAGCAGGTTTGTTTGTTTTCCCGGTAAGCTGCAGGATCAATTACTATTTTTCCTGCGTTGATTAGCTGTGGCCTAAGCAGCGTTTCTATGATTATCTTCGTTGTTTCAGTGGCGTGGTCCTTTCTTGGTGCACAAAGCTAGAAGAGAGCACCTCTCGAAGTAAGCAACATAAGCTAGCGACATGTACGCTACATATGGAATATAGCGATGCACGCTCCACTGGAATTTGTTATATTTGCAAGCAAGCGCAGAAGCCTTAGGATTTAAAATGGGGAGGAAAACGAATGCCTCATCAGTTTACCAAACTGCAACAAGACCTTGCAGCTGAGAAACATGCATGCCTTTGACCACTCGAGCATACGCTCGTAACGTTGATTGACTGCCGGCTTCACGAGTGACCGTTAGGCACTCAAAGACTACCACCTACACGAGGTAGTCTTGACGAGTAACTTGACGAGTCTTGACGAGTAAAGATATGGTTGGAGCCTTTAACTGGACAATAACTGACCATGACCTCTGGTAGTCGGCGCTTTCACATTAAAAAAAGAATGGCAGTCAGCGCTTTCACATTAAAAAAAAAAAAAAAAAAAAACATCCGAGTGGATTTGGATTACGCGGATTGGAGCCCTGGCATTCGAATTCAGTTACCCAGTGTCTGAACCACTGAGCTACCGCGCGGTGGGTGTTTCCGCTTTTTACAGCCAGGTTTGAGGATGCTAAAACGAGCCATTTGACGCAGCGGCTCCCAGATGACGCCATTAAATCGTGGCTTCCACGATTAACCAAGCCGTTGCACCGGAGTTGATCACGGCCACCTCTGTTAAGCATTTGCCATTTGGAGCGCCGGCTTCGATATGCCCCCACATTCACAGCTGGAATTGCGGTCTCCGATGCTTTGGCACTGTAATCGCTGCTAATTTTGCAAATATTTACCCTGCACTTCTTTCATTGAATACTATCTACGTTTCACATCTGCACTAAAAGCACCGTTAAATCAAGGTACGTACTTTATTTCGATTCTACACGTGAGTGTGAATGTAGACCCAGGAGGGGCTTGTCCGCACGAAACGAGCTCCAGTGAACCTGAATTCATGAACCGATTAGGCGCTGGCTCATCAATTGAAATTGTACCTTTTATGCACACCGCGATATGCAAATGTGTGTCGATATCAACAGACATAATCAATGAGAAACTCTAGGCTTTTTAGCCGATGTTGTGAGGAAATACCCAATCACAATGAATTTCGTCTTCTTTCCTTCACCTTGCGCTTATGGCTTGCTAACCGCGTTTGTATCCCGGTTTCAAATCTACGAACGCTGTAGTTTTAAAACACCCCTGATTTGCAATTCGCAAACCAATCTTCTATTTCAGGGTCCTAACTTTCCTTTCCCATGTAGAAAATATCTAAAAGAAAACACCTAGAAGACAAAATGAAAATAGCTTTAGAAGTGTATATTTTGGCCCAGTATGCAGTTAAACCAGTTAGCTGTTCCCGGTGTCATCCGTAGTGTAGTGTCTTCAGCACCGTAGCAAATAAATATCGAATTCGTAGAAAAATGAAGTTACTGCGTCTCTTCTTCTCTCAATATTGTGAGATCTGCCAAATCTATTTGAAACGCATACTAGTGGAATGACGGGCCCTCAGTCAAATTTATTAGCTAGAAATGAAATCGTAGTCTGTGTGCTATCTAAAGTGACAGGCGAACCAAGCAGCCTCCATAATAGCTTCCCCGTCTCAGTCCTTGGTAGTTTCTAATTTGGCAAGCGTTATCATATCTAACAATGTCAGAGCACTTTTCCAATCGAGTTTATTTTGTTTTCTCTCTTCATGTTTTTTTGCTGGTCGGCCTACGTCTACGCACTATAAAGCCTGCGGTATCGAGTGAGCAATCCAGTACAGGAAGTCGAGTCGATCTAATCACCGTCGCCTCAATATCCCACTGTGTAAGCCGTGCTGGTGTGTATAAAATTTCCACCTCCTTTCAGTATAATTTTCTTCCATCACTTTTAAAACCAAATTATTCTGCGGAAAAGCATCACTGAGTCAAATATTACCCTTTTATTCTAATGCATCATTCACTTGTGGGGGCGGTTAATACCACTTAAATTTATAGTTTATTAGGTTTTCCGGCCTTATAATGCTTAGAATATAATTTAAATTAGCATATCATAGGTTTCTGCGAAAAAGCAGGATTGATATTCACTTTCTAAGTTTAAGAACGGGGCTGTAAGGATTCTGCGATTGCGTCGTGAAAAAATCGTGGCTGAAGGAGCTTTGTCACAGTCATTGTCAGCGCTTATACCCATTATTCTCCGATTTATTTTAACTATAGCGACGATGCTAAACATTGTCGCTTTCTCATTTATCACACTAACAGAGGCATGATGTATCTGACAGCTGAATGGTGGAAACCAATATTGGCTGCCCCGCCGCGGTAGTTCAGTGATAAGACGCCTGGCTACTGCGCCGGAGTAATCGTGGCTGCGGCGGCTGCGTTTCGATGAAGGCGAAACGAATAGGCGTCTGTGTGCGCTGCGATTTCAGCTCACGTTAAAGATCCCCAGGTGGTCGAAATTACTCCGTAGCCCTCCACTACGGCTCGTCTTTCTCTCTTTTCACTTTCACTCCCACCTTCCTCCCTTCCCTTACGGCACAGTTGAGGTATCCACAGGAAACAAGTGTGACAGACACTGCGCCTTTCCCTTCCTGTGAACCAACTAATATTATTTCCTTCTTGTTGATGCGGAACGTTTCTCGAAGTGGCGTCCGTGTGCTGTGCGATGTCAGCGCACGTTAAAGATCCCCAGGTGGTCGAAATTACTCCGTAGCCCTCCACTACGGCTCCCCTTTCTCTCTTTCCACTTTAATTCCCACCTTCCTCCCTTCCCTTACGGCGCGGTTCGGGTGTCCGCAGAGCAAGTGTGACAGTTACTGCGCCTTTCCCTTCCTGTGAACCAATTTAACTTATTTTTTCTTTTTTCCGTGATGAGATAACAGACAGCTGCTTTTGTAAATCAGTGCGATGACATAAAAAATAATCTCAGCCGGAGTACAAAAATATTTTTTTTTAATGTGACCATGGAGAACTTAAAAAGCACGAGATGTAAGCATTTATCACTATAGCATTGTTCGAAATATTGCATCAGTTTCAGTTGTTCCTAATGTTGTTTTCGGACGTAGCACTGTTTCAGTTATACCTATTTTTCTTTCTTCTATATGTTCAAATTCGGGTTTCGTTCTCTGAGCATACTGTGATAGTGTTCGATTTCATTCTTACCCTGTTTTGGATCTACATTATGCTCCTTTCATGCACTTGCTGTGTACCGCGTCCGATAAACCGTTGCACTGGATTATTATTTATGTAGGTTCAATTGTTTTATATGCCACCCTCACCCAATGCTTTTGGACGACTTTGAAGCACAAATAAATAAATAAAACATTGAAAGGCAAAGTGAAAATTTGAGAATTTTATGTCCATAATAATGGATGTCGGAAACAAACTACGGCAGCTGACATTCACTCCTTTTCTAGCAGCACCCGACAACCATGGCAAACCTTTCAGGATTCATGATTCAGGCTGCTTTGTTTATAGGTTTACTTAAATCCTGGTGTTGAACATAAAAGTTTCGCTACAGCGCAGAACTTCAAAGGTCATAGAAACATATTTTTGTCGTATTCTACGCGCCGTGCAGTGGTGTTACAATATTATAAAGTGGTCAAATGTGAATTAGCATGTCTGAGAAGGTCGCAGGAACGTGTGCGTATATTGTTAAGTCTTTGAGAATGCCGTCCGCTTGCGCCGCTGTGCCAGACGCGGTAAAGACACGGAGGGCGAGGTGCAGTGTTTATTACGCTCTGACACGGTGAATCACTTTGTATAAGCAACACAAAGCGAAGCAGTAGGTTCGCCCAGGCTAAGTAAACAAGCATACAATTTAGTATCCCGTCGTTGCGCCAAGAACGCCAAGCGGGCTTTGTTGAAGCATATTGTTTTTCATGAACTGAATTCTTTCGCGGCGCCGTCAATTAAGTGACGGAAAATTAACGCGCTGGGCGTGCCATTTTTCACGCGCGGTTGTGATATTGTACTTTTCATTGTGTAATATGGTATCTCTTTCTTATTTCATCGCCATACGCCTCCTGCCGCTAATTTGCTAAAACGTCGTTCATTACCTGCCATCAAAACTTAAAATGACATCGCACATTGATGGTTTCTCTGGTCGGCAAACCTTTACCAAAAGTTTCCAGCTGCGAACACACAACTATGGTTGGTTGATTTAGTTTATGGGGTTTGCATCCCAAAGCGGCTCACACTATCAGACACGTAGTTGAGAGCTCCGGATATTTCCAACACCTAGGTTTCCTTAACGTAACACAACAGATAACTAATGAATCTGTGCATATATTTTATGTACATTATATTAACAATAAAAATAAAAAAGTAAGAGCGATCATCGATCCGCACACGAACACGCGCCCGTGCGCATGCATGCACTAGCAGAGTATGTGCGATTTCGCAGAACTGAATATAGATGTATCTGATACTGGCTGGCTGGATATTTAACTTAATGTGAGGGTAGCGTGGGGAAAACGAATGCGGCGTGGGGAAGACGAATGCGGTACTCTGAAATTTTTCCGGTGATTCTATTGTTGGCGTGTGTCATGGAGGAAGGAAAGAACTTAGGAGAGGCCCTGACGTCATGTTTTTGAAGCCGGCACGGCCGCGCCTCGACCGGACGCTGCAACGTCTCTCCTCCTCCTTTACCCTCCCCATTCTCTTTCTCCCCGGCGTTCACGTACCTAGGCCCCTTAGCAACGCTGTTGGTAGTGGCCCGAGTTATCATAACAACAGCGTCACCGTTGCTAATGGCCCGACTTGGCTAACCCTAAATTTTGACGTCACTTCCGCCACACTTTCTCCAATGCATTGGGAATGGCAAGGGCCTCTCCTAAGTTGTTTCCTTCCTCCATGGCGTCTTTGGCGCTCCACACCGAGTGCGAAAAGCGTACGATTTAGCTGGTCCGCTTCAACAGTTTACTTTTTTACGCTAAGTCCTTTTTTAAGAACAGCACATAAAACAAGCTGTGTCCAGAGTGTTCTTTGATGGTGCGTTTATAGTCAGCCTTCGAGTAGGCCCGTCCGCATCTTTTGCGCGGCGTGTTGTTGAGCTGAACGTAGAACGATGTGCGGCCTCAGCTACACCATTAACTTAGACGACAAGTTCCCAATAATTACAGGAACGGATGCCGATAGCTTACCGAAGTGGCTGACGCGGCAGAGGAGAGCGCTCGCGCCGTGCGCTACTTAGTCGTCACTGTACCCCTTAACTGTTTCGCATGGATGGCACATGGGATGACGTTTTGGATTTGCCCAGCGCTAGAGTAAATGGCCTGTCATAGAACTACCTAACCACCAACTTCGTTGACACAAATAATAAAAGAAAGATATGTTTAATTTTGGCGACCGCTCAGTATGGCTGAGCCACCGCTTCCAAGCAGCATAAGCCACCCCATACCAGCGGCAGCTGGCTGTGAGCAGAAACTTGCTTGAATAGCAACTGTCACTCCTACCAACAACACCGTACGGGTCGAAATTACTCAAGCAAAGTTATTTTGATGATCTGCTCAATATTTACGGAAATAACAAACTTTAGCAAGATCTTCTGACGCTGGTGCAAGGGATCAACCTTTATCATTGGCGCGGGGCAAGAAAGCCATGTTCGATCTCTACATTGTCATATTCGCATATTTAACAGCAACAATAACTTTTATCTTGGACTATATCAGGAATCCGGCGTCATAAACCTTTGCAGCCAAAGGCAATAATCGTCACACCGACGTCGAGTTTCCCTTTGAAGGCACGTCTGCACGAAACCCATTCACAAGAAAGCGCCACAAATGCGAAAAGTCGTGGCACCAACCACAAAACTTGTCCAACTTTAAAAAGCTAACCAACAAATTAATTTCTAAAGTTATAATTATACGCAAGTACAAATGACAAGGATTTAAAAAACTTGGTATGGAAAGAAATGTTGGCGCTTAACCGTTAAACCTCCGCAGCTCAGTTTTTTCGGCGCTGAACAAAATGACGCAGGATAATCCTTGCCGCGGCTGTTGCTTTTCGGTGCAGGCGGGAAGCAAGGCGCCCCATTGCTATGCGATGTCTGTGCATGTTGATGAATCTCATGCGGTCGAATATTCCGAAGCCCTCCACTGTGGTTTTGCTCATAGCCCGAGTATTTTGGGACGTTAAACCCCCTAAACCAAACCTAACCCAGCCGCGAAAAAGAAAATTCAGAGACAGAGTTGAGAGATTAGGTCTGCGAGTCGGTTGAAGACATCTGAAGGAGCTAGGAAATTACAAATTATGAAGAGGGCATCGATATTGTGCTTGCTAGCCTTTACTTCTGTTGGGACTAAAACGCTGAAACGGTATTGCAATAAGCGAAATAAAGTTGCTATATAAACCAGCTAGGCAGAAGGAAGACATTTTCTCAGCTGTGACGATGGTATAATTGCTTGCCTCAACATGCACAAATCTATTCTACTTGCCTATTCAGAAAGCAAATTTCATATCCTATATTCGAGGGGAAAAGAACTCGTCACTGTTCGTGTGGCAACCAACGAAGCACGAGCAACACTTTTGCTCTGCTCTGACGATGGTATTTATGCTGAAACTCAATATGCATCCATTTATTGTTTTTACTTGGTCGCAACAGCAACTTTCATATTTAATTGTTGAGGGGAGAAATGGGCTGGTCTAGAATAAATCACCTGAACACCTATACTGCCACTGAGGTGAAAATGGATCCATGATGCTGGGCTTCGGATCAGTGACAGAAATTATGAGAATCAAGAACGGGCACTAAGGCAGTGCATCATCGCTCCCTGATGACGGGTGAATTATGTTCCGTGATTGATTTCGAATGTGGTTGAAGTATGTGGAATGGTATAATGTCTTGATATGTATTTGCAACCGGCATGGATATACATGGTCTGCCGCGATCCTTAACGAATGCTTCGAATATACTAAGGTACGATAGGTCTAGGATCCTGAACCACTTTGGGGACGTTGTTATGAAATAACTTACAAACCTTCCACATTTGGCTGCTTTGAATATTTTGATTCATTGAAGATATCAGGTTTTATTTCTTGCCTTCAATTCTACCAGTCAAGCACCAAATGTAAGGGCAGGTTGAAAACGTGTAACTCTTCTCTATTTATATCTATATGCGGCAGAGATAAGATCTTCAGTGTTCCAAGAGAGAGCGCACGAAAATTGATGTAATCCCACGTGATCCCACCTTGTGCGCCGCGACGCAAGCGCTCTCAAACAGAAAACGCGTAATCTCAGCCGCTTCAAACGTAGCCGAGACTTTGAGGGGGCGGATATATGAATGTTGACAGCAAAGTTGAAAGGAAAACTTGTGATCGGGCCAAATTCTGGTCGCATAACCACGGGCGTGCCTTTCCCGGCAGTTGCACTCTGGAGTGAGCAGTGTGTGTAGTGTGTCGGGAGTTCTGTGCTTGTGGAGAAGGAAAAGTGTCAATTTCAAAAGCAAAGCACTGCGACGAAACACACTGACGCCGTATACATGTATACAAGGACGGAAGTAAAGAAATAATGTATTTTCGTTTATTCGAATTAATTATCGGAGAACCAACTCAGCTTAGCTCCTCGGCCTTCCTATAGCAACCCGGAAGTGACGCCCCCATGCTCATCATGCACAGAATACGGCCAGGTCCCAGCCCCTACTTCTTGTCACCGGCGGCCACTTTTCGTTTTAGCCTTCTCACATGCAAAAGGCTACGATCAAATGCGCTATGCTTGCAGAAAACCTCGCCTGTAGCACGCAAAAATAAAAACAGATGAATTAACGTATCTATAGCGAGATCTTCAATTCGGCACTAGAAGTTTCGCCGGGCACGAAAAAGTTATACAGCTATACTTCAATTTATTTACCCACTTATAGAGAGAAATACAGAAATGCACTGAGCAAAGATATCCAATGGTGAATAAAGCTGATGTTGCCTCCGTATATCGTGCCTCGGCATAGGTTTATGCCTCCCTTAAACATAGCTGGTTTGTATATATAACCACGTGTTTTACGATTACAAAGTAGCACTCAGGAATAATGAGAAAATCACCCCACTTTTCTGCATTTTTTTCAGCTGTGATGCTGCCAGCAACTCTCGCTGAAAGCGACCGTATTTATTGGAGTGCTGGTCCGCACGCAGGAAGGGAAGAGAACTTGGATTTTGATTCTTCTTCCTAAGTAATGGTCTGCATGCCTCTGCACATGCAATAAAGCTGTAAGAAAGCGCATATCGTTTCTGTTATTGGCCTTAATTCAATGTGGACGAAGTTCCTTAATATTCGTTCTTTATGTCATGCTCATGTGAATTTAATGCATTCTTGATATATGTGAATAAGCCACTAGTATAACTTAACTTCATTTTATTGCCTTAAAGATCTCATTTCATTTCGTAATTTGGCATTTTGCAATTTCATTTTCTAAACTGTTATTATCAATTTGCCATATGGCGGATTATACTTTTTCAGCATCGCCAGGCTGCCTGCTTATGCATTATTTTTTTTTTTTTATTTACATTGGTCTCGATTGAAACGGCGTATTTACGCAAGAAAAGCCGCACTCAGTTAAACATTAGTTCACTTAGTCTTGTATCAAGCAGCCGAGACAAAGTATTACTCTGTGTTTCGAACCATATTCTGTTTCCTTCTGTATATGCCGCTGTTAGTTCCGGTTTCTTTGTAGCTACATCAAAATACGCCTTCTCAAGTACTGAGCAGAGATACTTGTTAGTTGAGGAAGGATTTATTATAAACCATAATTTGAGGCATGCAGTTTCCAAATCGTATGCAGTGCACCCGCGGGCAGGAAAGGGGAGAGAGTGGCGAGGCGCGGAGCTCCAGTCCCTGCTTAAAGGGACATTAACGACAACTAAATATGCTATCAAAATCTAATAAACGGCTATTGGTGACACTGTCGCCCCATGCCCGGCAGCAAAAAAAATCGAATTATTGCTGAGATATTGCGACAAGAAGTTGAGGTCTTTTTTTTTTCTTCCGCCGGTTGAATTCAAACTGTTTTCTCCTACTACATAGTAGGGTAGGATGACGCACATTATAACGCAAGAGGAGACTCCGTGATTGCTGGCGCCGGAGAGCGGAGAATACTTCGCAGGTGCGTGCCGAGTCATGATCTTTATTTGATACGCATTTAGGGTAGGCGAACCTACTGTCTCCGAGGCCCAAACAGAACTATCCGAGCACGCACGAAGTGTCTGAGCCGGAACATAACCGAAACTGAAGTGGACGCCTGTAGCGCCATATTAGCTGAGAGACTAGCGGCACATACCAACAAGCGGACAAAATGAGTACATTTTTATATTTGCCTTGCAACATTTACGTTGTATTTTCGTGTTTTCGCCATCGTTTACGTGTGATAAAAGCATGTTTTCATATTCGAGACAAAACCGACTACCGCATTCAAGCGGTTGACGTAATTCGCATTTGAAATCCTCCGAAACCCCTTGCGCGTCACGTGATTTGTAGTTGCGAGCCTCGGCCGTTTCGGCTGTGGTGGCGATACCTGTATTCCTTTTCTTCCTCTTTACTACCTTATAGTAGCAGCTCTGTTTTCAGTAAGATTGGCTTTTTAGTAATCATGAACTGGCATTCTATCGATCCAAGTCCACTTCATTATTCTATTTAGTGTCCGTTTAAAGAGAGGAAAAAAAGAAGGAAAAGCGAAAAAACAGAGATGGAGGAGGAAAAAAAAAGAAAAAGAGAAAAAAAAAGGAGAAAACGACAGAGAATGGGCAAAGACGGGGAAAAGAAAGGGGAAGGTATGGGGGAGTTGAGTATCCCAGAAAAAAAGGTGGAACGGAACCACCATTTGTAAGCAACCGCGCGGCGCCGCCGGAACAGTTACAGCAGCCCCTCCCTTCCACCGGAAACTACCACTTAGATAGCATAACAAAAAAAAATCGCAGAGAAACCAATTAGACATTTCATCTTAAAAAAACTTATCTCCAGTCCGAATTCACACTAAATAGTTTATAGTTATCACCGTCACCATCATTGAGCAACTTGTGTGACGACGATAAGGAAAATTGGAATCGTAATTTTAAAATTACCTTTAACCTAAGTCTACCTTTAAACCTACTCAATGTCACCATTTCCCATTGTGAGAGATCGTTGGAGTCAGTGAGAATAGAGGAGAGTCGTGCTCGCCAAGGAATTCTCCCTTTCCACGCTTCAGGCCACCGCACTTATGCTATTTGAGGAAACCAGAGCGACCGCAGTAGTCGAATCAGAACAGAAAAAAATGCATCCGCGACGGCCTAGGCCGCCTTTTGTTCACCAGTCTAACAACACCAGAACAAACAAAGGTGGTCAGTTCGAAACCCACTGCCGGACACCCACCGGTAAAATGGGTACAAGCGTCCCCCGGCCCGGCGGCCGGCTCTTTCAGGGGTCTGCGTTTGGAAGAGGCTCTGCTAACCCTGCTGTTGTGCTCCCTCGGGGGCTTAGTTTCGAACAACCAATTCCTGATGGACCAGCGGTTGACAGCTGAGACATTGGTCCCGAGGATAATATTATAAACTTTTCTTCCACCACCCATACGGCCGAAGAGCACTCGCTTCTTTCGAGAGGACTTACATTTTGCCCTACTACTGGAAAATTTAACGAGTTCTCGGTATTAAAGGGCGTGGAGAACTTCGCACGAACTATGAGGCACAGGGAATACTTTTTGATAAGACACAGAGCATGGTGCATCATAGAAAATTCGGCCTCAAAACTCGACAGTGTACTCCGAATACGGGGAGAGAGAAACATTTGGACACGTAAATAGTGCCACCGAGAGCGTCATAATGAGAGCATTAAAGAGCCACTGTTCGTTTTACACTGATATTAGAGAGAACTTTTAAAACAACGACTACATGACTTTTATTTCTTCAAACTGCACTCACAGAGACACTGGCCGGAAAGCGTCTCAAATGAACACCGCACTGCTCCGGAGGCGTTGAATGTCTGTTCTTTTTGAAGGGAGCGCGCCTCCCGCGTGCCACAAACAGACCACACAACACAGTACAGGCGCGCACCGCCGTACCCCTTGTGGACGAATGGCAGATTCCAGTCCGTATACGTCCCTCCCCCGGAGTCAGCGGGATGGCCCAGATGTCGGGTCGCGAAGACTGCAGTGGCGGGGCGGCACACGGAATGTTCATCTTCCCCACCGAATGAGTGCTATATCATTAATTGCTGGCTTCCAACGGGTGCAGAAGTCGAATTGAGCGCCTTACTTTAGTGCCACCTGGAAAACGGATCATGCAGGTTCGCGTTCTTCCATCTCGCCCAAGAAACACCTCCTGGAGCAAACATTTCTGCGCTTGTTGGATTTCGGGTGCGCTGAGCGGGCCCTCAAGTCTATCCTCTTTCTGATCACAGTTGTGAACAAAGCGTCGCATGCACGCTGTGACTCGCTGTAGGCGAGTCAGATTGCTGAAGCGCTTAATTTCTATCACCACCAGAGGTGCTTGTACTGCAACATGGCTGACCGCTTACTTTTTACTCTTTTTTCTTCGTCGGCTCTCTCGGTTCAAATATCAGCCGGCGTGTTCGGCCAGGTTGTTGGGGACCTTTCAAGTTATTTCGGCCCTTTCCACCATTTTGAGCCCCGCCGGGGTGGCGCAGTGGTTACGGCCTTCGACTACTGTTCCCAAGGACGCGGGATCGAATCTCGGCCTCGGCGGCTGCTTTTCGATAGAGGCGAAAAGCAAGGCGCCCGTGTGTTTGCGATGTTCCGAAGTCCTTCACTACGGCGTCTCTCATAGCTAGAGTCGCTTTGGGACGTTAAACCCCACAAAGCAAACCAAACCATTTTTCACACCTCTTGAGCGCCTCCGGAAGGAAGGAAAGAAAAACTTTATTTAGCCCTATATTACTTGGCGGTTTTTGGGACGTCTTCAGGGATGTCTGCTTGTTGAATCCACAAGCGACCATTGTGCAGAAGTGGACGAGGTCGACGGAGAGTCTGCGTCGACCTCGTCCACTTCTGCACAATGGTCGCTTGCCCTCAGTCCAGGGCTCCGCTGGCTACTGCCGCCCGTTGGGCTCGCTGTACCAGACCTTGCAGGTCTTCGCAGAAGTCGCTGGACAGCAGTCTCCCATTGCACCGCACTCGGGTTTCGAATTTTGGGGACTACGGCTATGTTTTGACAGGCCCATGTGATGTGATGTGTTGATTTTTCATCGCACCACGGACATCCGTCGAAATTCCCCGAGTTGTTTCAGCTGGGTTGCTTATCCCTGGCCAGCGTCTTCAGCTGCTTGGGTTGGTCTTCTCTTGGATCTCTCCGACTCTGTTGGCTACAAAAGGTTTCCACTGAACGGCGGATCCCTTCACCTAATGTAGAGATATCGTTGTGTCTGTCCACAGTGTCACCTTGTCGATATTCAGCGCTAAAGATTCTCTGAGGTATGCTACCATTCGAGTGCCTATCAAGGCACCGAGATGCTCCAGCCGTGGTAGGGATAGCGTCTTAAGCGGTACCACACACGTTTTGGCCATGATAAGGGAAACAGTTGTTGTCTTGTCGCTCTTCCATCTCAAGTATGCAACTGCTCCATAGGCTGGGGGCTTCATGAATATGTAAAGTCGGGTTTACTGTTTGTTTGTTGGTTGTCATACCGACGAGGTATGGAAATATCTTTGAGGTGATGCACTGAATCAATCCAGTTTCCCCATTTCTCCCTCACACCTTGCGGCAGTGGCTCATCCCAGTCTAAACCAAGTACCCAAAGCTATTGAAACAGCATTTTCGCTGTGATCGTCACTGGGCTTAGAATACTGAGTGAATCGAAAATTCTCGCTGAGGCTTGGAGTACGAAGCGTTTAGTGTTCCTGTTGACAGTAAGAAGCTAATAATAATAGTGATTGGTATCACAGGAAGGGAAAGGCATGGTATCTGTTACACTTGTTTCTGTGGACACCTGGACAATGGGAAGAAAGGGCGTAAGGGAAGAAAGAATGGTGGTAGGTAAAGTGGAAAGAAAAAAAGAGGAGCCGTAGTGGAGGCTACGGAGTAATTACGACCACCTGGGGATCTTTACCGTGCTCTGACATCGCACAGCACACGGATGCCTCTTCGTTTCGCCTCCATCGAAACGCAGCCGCTGCAGTCGGGTTCGAGGTGCTGCAGTGGTAAGACGCCCGACTACTGTGCCGGAGTACCCGGGTTTGAACAGTATGAAGCTCCAGCGCCGTTTTAAGGGAATACTTAAGCTCGTCGTTTTCTCTGTCGAACTCGACCCCAAACATTCTTGCCATGACTTAAGTCGTCGTCGCAGTGTCAGCTCAGGCATTTCCAACGGCGTCAGCTTCGAACTGGTGTAGAAGGGGTTAGTTGTTGAAACTCAACTTTTTCCGTTTCATCCCTGCTGAGCTCATTCTTTGCTGTGTCTCCTCATAAAATATCCTCGCCCCTTCCGTGTTGCTGACTCCGGTTATCAAATCGTCGAAGAATAGGCAGCTGCCTCAGATATGTGCGGAGTCTTCAGAGACGTGAGCCATGTGATGTATTGTGGCAGCGAACAATATCATCCAATGATGAGCCCTCACATGACGCAGATGAATACCAGAGAAATCGCAGTGAGTCGTGGTCCTCACTTTTGATGCAAATCTGATGGAAGGAATTTTCGATGTTTGCGATCAATGCAATTTCATGGCATCGATAACTCAGAATAGGCCGCAGCAGGTCGGGGTTTAGGTTTGGGCCGTTGATGAGGGCATTGTTAGTTGACAGGCGGCCTTGATACTATGCGAACATTGGTGGTAGAGCTCTCTGAACGGAAAACAGCAAAATGAGGCATGTAATACACCCGAGACGAGGTGCTGTCGATTTCGTCGGCCGGAACCCTTACAGCAAAGCTTTTATCCGGGTAGTCGCGGGTGGCTGCATTATAGACCATTAGCCTGCCCTTGTTGGGTCTCAGACGCCGCATCAACCTGGCCAGACGTTTTCGTGCTACATTTTCGTTGCGGGCTAGCCTTTGGTCAAGTGCCTTCCACGGGAAGCTCGCCTCGTATTGCCCATCGGTCAAAGTCAGAGAACGAGTGAAGTCTTCTCTCACCTGCTGTTCCTCGCTTCGAAGTAGGCAGCTGCTTGAGGAGATACCGAGGCTCTTCAGCTCCCAGAACGCTCCTACTTCGTCCGACAGGTTGGCGTTTATGTCACAGACGTCGGTGCGCAGAACGGCAACGGTTGAACACGACACACCTGAAGCAGACAGTGCTATCGGCCATTGCAAGGTCCAGCCGAAATCAGTCTTGAGCGCAACCAAGGCCCCTTGCACTTTCCTTACTTCTGCGTGCCCAATAGTCTACTAATAATCAGAGCCTATTAGAATTTCGATTCCTTGTGTAACGAGTTGGTGAGACGGTGACATCCAATAATTTCAAGTCAGCCACCTGACTCATCTCAACAGCGTTTCCTGCGAGCAGCAGTTGGCCGGAGCAGATTTGTTCAGTTTCGAGGGCTTTGATTCTGTGCTCCTTGCGGTTGTACTAGCTTCATAGCCGGAGCTTGACTCGATGTCTTTTCTTCATAAAGTTTGCCGAGCCGCCTCAAGGGAAATGGCCAATTCCTCTTCACCGGTCACCTCAAGATTCAGTATTCGTGAGAGCTTCTCTGTTATAAACGATCGTTGACTGCCTCCATCAAACAGACAACGAGCGAGGCGTTTTCTTTCCGGTCCATCTACCCACACCTGTGCGTCTGCAGCAGCACGGCGTTTTTGTTGCTGTTGCAAAGAGACGCTGTTGAGTGTAATCCAGTAGCGGTATCGCCCTCGGGGTTCCTTGCCGGTGGATCTCAAAGCGAGGTGATGTGTCGTCGGCCATACTTCTCGCAACGTAGTGTCCAGTTCTTACACCCTTTCGTTATGTGCACTCTTTTCGCGAATCGGTAGCAACTCCCTTTGTTTCGGAGTTTTCTTCTCATCAATTGATATCGGAGCTTTGCAATCTGCCGCCTCATGCCTCTCTGAAGCGCAGAAAGGGCATCTCTCATTGCTCAATTTGGCACCCACCTGGCGGCTGGTCGCTGTGCCCTTACCGTAGGCGCTGTTGCATGGGACGCCGTTCACTGGCGCGGTCAGGTCGCGTTTGCTGAGCGTTTGTGCTTCCTCCGTGTACCGTTTTCCTGCTCTCCACTTTCAGGCAAACCGATTGCAGAATGGCTTGGAGACTCGAGCTGTCGAGCACCTCCTTGTCTGCACTGTGGGCGCATTCGGCCGGCAATACACGAAGAAAAGCCGCGCACAGCATTGCACCATAACTGTCCAATCCGATACCTAAAGTTTCAAGGTCAGTGATGTTTCGCTGAACATGACCGTAGAGGCGAAGCGGCGCGTTCACGTCACTGAGTGCTCTAACTTTGGGAGGTGTAACAGCTGCGCAAGGTGTTCTTGCACGAGCATGTCCTCACACCCGAAACGCTCTTGAAGTGTCTTTACAGCGTACTCGTAATTCTTTTCTGTCGCCTGGATGCCGGTCAATGCTGCCGCCGCGTTCCCTGTCAACGCTGGACGCAGGCACAAGAACCTTTCTATATTGGTCCATTCTCGTGAGCTGCTTGCCAGACTTGTTGCCAGAATTTTTGCCAGTCGAGCTCGTTGCCGATGAATTTCTGAGGCTCCAACTTAGGCAACCTCCGTTGTCCCAAACGGGCAGCAGGTGATCCGGACGCGGTTTCTTCTGCGTTCAATGTGCTTGTTGCACCGTTAGAATTTGTTGCACTGAAACGCGGAAGCCTTGTTCGCATTCGTTTCATGAGAGCTTCACACTGACGAACACCTTTGTATTCTTCCTCGAGGCCTCTGTAAAGCACATGCGGCTCAATCAGAGCATAAACCTGTTTCAGATTTCTCGAAACAATGTCCAACTCATCGATGACGACTAGTTGCTGGGGGCCGAGGTCATCTGCTGTCGTTAGTCCCGCAAGCTCCCCGTTACGTCGGTCCAGTTCAACGCGCGTCACCTCTCTTTGTTTGGAGACGCTCCATCCCCATCGTCCGTTGCAGTTGGAATCGCTGGCCTCAAGTTGCTTTTGTCCTTCGCTTACTCCAGGGTTTCGGCACCAAAAAATGTGTTTCGTTTTTCAATAACGATAGGGAGAACTTTTAAAACAACCACAACAGGGCTTTTGAATGTCCAAACTTTTAATTTTCTTTATTTTAATTGTCACAGAGACACTTGCCAGAGAGCGTCTCATATGATCACCGTACTGCTCCAGAGACGCTCAGTGTCTGTCTTCTCTTGAAGGGGGCGCCCCTCCCGCATGCCAACCACCGACTACTCAACACAGCACAGGCGCACACAGTCGTATCCCACGGGGACGAATGGGCGATTCAAGCCCGTATACGTCCCTCCCCCGGAATTACTGGGATGGCCCAGATGTCGTGCCGTGGAACAGTGCAGTAGCGGAAGCGGCACACGGAATATTCAGCAGCCTTAGGCCAGGGAAGCAAAACCTTTCCAAAAAGGAACGAAATGCATTGAAGCCGCTCAGCAGACGGGCAGATGTAATAATCAAACCGTCAGATTAAGGAGGGGCCATAGATGTCATAGACAAGGACAAGTATATAGGAGAATGCATTAGACAATCTACTAATTCTCAGTTCTGTCAACTACGACCAAGAAAAGGCCGGATTGCTTCACAACCGTCTCCAGGACGATTTGTTATGCTTCAAAAATTCACAAAAGGGGTAACCTAGCCGCCCTACAATATCCGGCATCGGCATATTCACAGAACCGATCTCCAGTTACATTGATACATTAATTGCACTCATACCTACAACACATCCATCAAACATACGTGACACAAACAACCCCTTCCTTCGTGTAATCGCAGGTGTAAAGCTTTCCGAGGGGGCCTTCCGTTTTACATTAGATGTGGTCTCTCATTATACAAATATTTCTCATTTTGACGAAATCAAGTCTCTGATTGAAGCTTATAAACAGGATAGAAAGGAAGAATCCCCACCCCAGAAGTCCTAGAGGCATTGACCAAACTTTTACTAGAGTACCACATTGAATTTGACAGTGAACAGCTTACAAACTAACGGCAGCCCCATAAATACAAAGATGGCTCCTACCTATACAAACATCTTCATGCATAGCATCGAATGTGAATTTTACTTACTTTCCATATTAGGCCCACATTGTACAAACGCTACCTGGATGACATTTTCTTAATTTGGATTGACACAAAACATTCACTCCTGGAATTCATTCGCAACTTCAAATGGAGTGGCGTCCGTATGCTGTGCGATGTCAGTGCACGTTAAAGAACCCCAGGTGGTCGAAACTGGGCGGGAACAAACAAATAAAAAATCAATCTGCTCGCTAGAATTAACAGTGATAAGTCCGCCTACCGGCGGCTCTCGAAAAACAACAAATAAATATCAGAATGGTTTGCGACATTACACCCCCTTCAAATGCATTGCCTCGATAAGGATTAATGTCCCACAGCGACTCAGGCTATGAGAGACGCCGTAGTGAAGGGCTCAGGAAAGTTCAACCACTTGGAGCTCTTAACGTGCACAAACTTTGCACAGCACGCGGACTCCTAGCTTTTAGCCTCCATCGAAAAGCGACCGCCGCGGCTTGGATTCGATCCCGGGTCCTTGGGAGCTGTAGCCGAGCGCCCTAACCACTGCACCACCACAGCGGGGCCCTCATCGCCTCGATGCTTACGAAATAAATCAAGAAATGCAAACAAAATAAAATAACTAGGGCCTTTAGGACGCGTAATAAGCTTTCAAGCGAACAGCATGGACTTTTTCTGGGCGCACCCGGCGCCATGGGAATGTGGTCGAGCAGTAGGTAATGTTCGCGTAGTCAAGCTGCCCGCCGCGTCGAAGGACTCTGTATGGTGCGAAGTACCGCCGCAAGAGCTTTTCACTCAGTCCTTTGGGGCGTATCGGCGTCCAAATACGTACTTTGTCTCCCGGGCTGTATTCTGCGTCGCGTCCTCGCAAGTTGTATCGGCAGGCTTTGTTGCGTTGCTGTTCTTTGATGTGCAGCGGGGCAAGTCATCAGGCTTCTTCTGCAAGCTGCAGGTGGGCGGCGACGTCGAGGTTGTCTCCGTCTGTGTCGTGCGGCAGCATTGCTCCAAGCGTTGGCGTAGGCTCCCTGTCGTACACAGGGCTGAACGGGGATGCTCTGGTTGTCTCCTGCACGGCCGTGTTACATGAAAACACTACGTAAGCACGATGAAGTCACATGTCTTGTGTTTGAAATCGACATATATGGCGGGCATATCCACGATAGTTTTATTGAGGCACTCTAAGTACATTTGTCTGTGAGTGGTAGGCGGTCGTCCTTCGGTGACTTGTATGGCAGTTCTTCAAGATGGCTTGAGTGAGCTCTGCCATATATGCAGCTCCCCTGTCCGTGGTGAGCACTTCGGGGCCTCCGTGTCACAGGAGTATGTGCTCGATGAAAAACTTAGCGACTTCTCCTGCGGTACCATTATGCATTGCTTTATGTTTGGCGTAATGGGTAAGGTAATTGGTGGCCACGATGACAAGCTTGTTACCCGCAGATGAAGTTGGAAAGGGGCCGAAGAAATCCATCCCAATTTTCTGAAATGGCCTATTTGGAGAGCGGGCCGCTTTTGCGATGACAGCCACCGACTTCAGCCAGAGGGCGGGACTGCAACAGGGGTGCCACGTCCGCCGCTCGGCGCGCAGTGGCTCAGGGGTTGGGTGCCCAAAGGAGCGACGCGATTCTCTTTGGAGTTATTTTCACAAGCTGCAAAACTGGTGCAATATCTAAGAAAGAGACAACTTATTACAGGCGCCCTGCAATATATTGCCGCAAACTGTTTATATCTTTATCTAGTCCTGTTCGCAATGCGCTGCCATGCGGCCTTATCATTGTGATTATGGCGCGCTTATCAATTCTGTATCCTGTGTTTGTTCATGCTCATTGTCGCGATACGATACGACGTGTTATCATTTTCTTTATCTGGAACGATGCACAGAGATCTGTCTCAAAGATTCCGATCACTCGCGTATGTTTCTACAATGTTCCAGGTTGTGCTAGTGGCAGTTTTCGACGTTGTCTAGATCATTCTGAGTAGCCTTTAAATTGAGCGTTGACAAGTACGACGGGCATTCTTAGTTCGACGATTGACGAGCACGTTTGTTGCTATCGCCGCCGCAGAGTTGCTTAGTTCTTTTACGGGCGCACGTCAGCCCAATAAAAAGTTCATTTCTGAACCATCACGCTTGTGTCTCCTTTTGGTGTGTACGGCCTTGTCACCACTACGTGACAATAGAGACATTTAGTATAGCGTATGGACGCTTTCGCACGATAAACGTCAACAAATTATGGGACGTTACTCCATGTGTTGCATCGGTCGTACGAAAGCGCGAACGCAAACTATGGTGGGGACATCTGGGCGAAAAGTAATAACACACATCGGCGGCTACAAACCACAGACTAGGAGCAGGCTTTCGCTGTGCTGCAATCCTGGATTCTGTCATTTCGCACACGCGACGACGCGATAATTAAAAAAAAAACCAACCACGGCTTCTGCTCACGAATACACACGTGTAAGCGTGTAAGGCGATCCTCTTCATGTACATTGCCATGCCAACAAAACAACGCTACTCGTCAGGCTTAAGGACTGCACTGCCGCCGTACAAAATAAAAAAACAGGGCAAATTATTCACTATTTGAGCTGAATGCTACACGAGCCAAAGCGAAGACCCCGTGTGCTATTTATAGGCGACAGCGCGCCCAAAAACGCGGTAACGAAGGCAAATTCACTCTGAAGCAGGCGGCCTGGACGCCGCCATCTTGTCAACGCTGATCTCCCATCGCACGTGAGGGCCGGCACATGGAGGAAGGAAAGAACTTAGGAGAGGCCCTGACGTCATTGTTTTGAAGCCGGCGCGGCCGCGCCGCGGCCGGACGCTGCAACGTCCCTCTCCTCGTTTGCCTTCCACATTTTCTTCCTTCACGACGCTCACGTGGCTCCCGTACCTAGGGCCCTTAGCAACGCTGTTGATAGTGACCCGAGTTTTCATAGCAACAACGTCGCGGTTGCTGATGGCCCGACTTGGCTAACCTTAAATTTTGACGTCACTTCCGCCACACTTTCTCCAATGCATTGGGAATGGCAAGATACTTTCCTAAGTTGTTTCTTTCCTCCATGGCCGGGCACGATAAACTCAAGTTTCGGCGTACGCTGGCCGATCGTACGAACGAATTCGGTCGCGGGTATCGTATGTGCAGTGCGAGTCAATATATTTTTGGCGTGCGCTATCCCTCTGCGTGTGTCTGTGTACGCTATACTAAAAGTCTCTAATATACGTCTCTTTGGTGACGCTGTACGCGCTTGGGTTCAGAGCAGCGCGCAATGTTTGAACCGTTATTTGAAACTGCCGCTGCCGCTCATCGTGCCATTCCTCAGAGTTCGGCAGTGGTAAGAAAAATAACAAATATTGGTTCACGGGAATGCAGGGCAGCACGGAAGGAACAAAGTAAGGCATGGGGCGTCCTTCGTAGATGCCCAAACAAGTTACAAAATAATAATAAAAAAAAAGCTAGAGGTAAAGCTCGGCATATCCGTTGTAGTGCTGAAAAAGCATGCTGGCAAAATTGCATATCGTCAAGAAATAGTACAATCACATCTAAAAAATGGAGCAGGTGCATAAGGTAAACAGAACCTACTCCTCAATTCTTCCTCTTCTGACAGCCCTAGATCTACAAACCAGTATAGAGGAGCGAGCTAATATATTAGGGGCCCATTTATATACAACTTCAATTCCCTCACACTACAGTGAATCTTTCCTAAAGCACAAAAGAACAGCTGAACAGCAAAAACTTCGAACAAGTGGAAGCTAAGACGAGTACAATAGTCTAATTACAATGCAGGAATTAAAAAGTGTTTTATTAGCCGGTAAGCACACTGCACCTAGTTCTGACCGAATGCATTACAAAATGCTCGCCAATTTTTCCGAATGTTCAATAGAAGTGCTTTTGAAAATTTTTAACAAAATATGCATTACTCCCATAGGTTTAGGAGAAAGCAATAATTGCACTGCTCTTAATACCAGAAAAACCACCAACATCCCCAAGCAGTTATAGGCCTATTGCCCTCACGAGATCTCTAGCCAAATCATTCAAAAGCGTTCTTAAAATCATATGAATGTTTACACTTCAATCTCGCAAATTTTTGAAAACCCATCAATGTGGTTTTAGAAAGACATGTTCCACAACAGACCAGCTGGTTCGCTCGAAAACAGTCTGAGGGGCCTTTATGCCCAAGAAACACTGCCTCGCTGTTGTCTTAGACCTAGACAAAGCGTATGATACAACCTGGTGGCTCGGAACCCTATGCGACCTAGCAGACTTGGAGATCGGTGGCAGAATGCTGAACGTTCTGAATGATTTTCTATCTAAACGTACATTTCAGGTGCGTCTAGACTACACTGTCAAAACCCCTTTACTCAAGAGAGTAGCGTTTCTCGGAGATGTATTTTCTTCACAATACTATCTGCAGTAAAACATTTTTTTATTTCTAAAGTAATGCCCAAATATATTACGTACTCAGTCTACATCGAAGTTTTTCAAAACGCTTGCACTTCCTCCAACGTATCAACGTGTGAGAGGCAACTACAGCTAATAATAAACTAGTGACATGGGCAGACAAAAACGGACTTCAGTTTTCCCTGCAAAAACCAACGGCAGTTATATTTTCGATCATGCTACCTGAACGAGACCTAATTTCCGTTAAATATGAGCACAGATTTCTGCCGACAACTTTTGACAGAAAACTCACAGTCTGGTCTCATATCAATACTCTTAAAGAAAGCTGCCAATACCCTAAACATACTCAAGGAAGGCCTTCCTTGAGTATGTTGAGTATGAGTATAAATGCGCAAAATGCACTTTCTATCAGACTCCCAGTGTTTTTTTTTTCTTTTCGAAAGACCCGGGTCTTTCGAAAAGTAAAAAAAAACACTGGGAGTCTGATAGAAAGTGCATTTTGCGCATTTATCACTCTGTTGTGAGGTCTTGTTTGAATTACGATTGTGTACTGTGAGCGTCATACCTAAAATGTCTAGGCCCTGCGCACGACCTGCGTTTGCGTCTCGCAACTGGTGCATACAAAAGCTGTTGTATTGTGGAGATCAAATCAGTTGACACACCGCAGAGATGTTACGTGCCAAGCGCCGTATGTTGACGCCGGCCTGCCCTTTATTCTCTTCTGTCCCGTGCGCTTGATGTCTTACGTAACATGCATGTGAAAAACTGAAAGTACCAAATAAGCGAAACTGAAACTTCCACAGTTACATATGAGCGACACAACATATTGTTCCCCGTGTAAATATGAACACTGGAAAGAATGAAAGTCCTAGTTCACAACATAGTTCTTCAACCATTCAAGCGGTCCTGATAATCAAGAAGACCTCTGGCTTGGCTGCTGGACTTCACTTTTTTCTGCCGTGTTCTGATGTTACCTCTCTGTCTCCAAAACTCTCGGACTGTTGCTCTGAGTCTTCATTCAGTCCCATGGAACGTGGAAGGGCTTGACTTCCTAAGAACACCCACTGGAAGAAAGGCTGACGTGTGTTCCTGTTCACAACGCTTTGATCAGGTCGATGTCTCCGGTACCCGACGTAGCTTAGATGCATTCCATGTACGCTGATCCTCAAGGACAGATGAACTAGGTTCCTTCTGTCCCACAACCTGCAATGACTTGCTGTAGGCCAGATCACACATTATTGGCAATAAGAGGCTTTTTCAACCGCACAAAGTCACCAGAATGAAAGGTTGGAGTCTTTGCACCTCTCTCTCTATCAGTGTACTCCTTGCTGTGATGCTGTTTTGCTCTCACTCCTTCCCGAAGCTTGATGAATTTTTCTCCTGGGTTGGAGAAGAACCCTGTACTCGGGAAACCAACGATAATTATCATAGTACTTGGAATGCGACCATGTATCATTAGAGCTGGTGTAATTCCAGTTGTTGCTCGAGGTGTGCGCCAATTAACAGCCTGGACGTCAGTCTCGAGAAGGCGCTCTTCCAGCGCTGCAAGTTGGACAAAGTCTTTCAGTACTCTGTTGAAACATTCTACCTGCCTGTTGATCTGAGGATGGTAAACAGACGAACAATAGTGCTTGACTTCCCGTTGCTGAAGGAAGTCTTCAAAATTTACAGGGTTAAGCTGAAGCTCATAGTACGTCCTTACCTCATCGGGATATCCTTCGCGACTGAAAACTGCAATTAAGAACTTCATTACACTCTGGAAGCTTACGTTTGCCACCAGACCTCTGGCCACTTATAGTGGAAGGCTACCAAGGTCAGTGCAAATAAGCGCCTTTCCTTAGCTCTTGCAAATGGACCAACAATGCCCAGTGTCAATTTCTGGCAGGCACGGTCTGGGAGTGGAATTGGCTGTAGTGATGCCACCAATGGTTTGGCAGATTTATCTGCAGCTTGGCAAATATAACAAGAGTGAATAGCTACCTCTACGTGTTTATTCAGTCCTAGCCACCAGTAATGGTTGCGCAGTCTCTGTTTCGTCCGGACATTACCAGGGTGACTCATGTGCAGCTGTCAGTAGATCTGGCATCAGTGATGATGGAATGACCAATCGCTTGTCTTATAAATGCTGATCAACATTACTGCCCAAGCCTTCCCGGACATTTAAGAGCGGCAGCAGCTCAGAGTTAGGGTACGTTCGGCAGGCCACTTGATTGTCGCGTACATTACACATTGCAGCACTGTCTGGTTGTACAGCTTCCTGCATTTGCTCTTTAGGGATGCATGAGGAAACCACGGAGATAAAATTTTCTTGTTGTAATGCAGGCAGTGGTAAGTGTGAATCTGCCACCGTATTGTCACATCCACGATGATAAAGCACAATTAGGTTGTAATGCAGCAGGCGTGCTGACCATCTTGTGATACGCGTAGATCGGTGACTCGTTCCACATGGTGAGAGTAGAGTAGCCAGTGCTTGATGATCTGTTCCCAACTCGAACTTCCTCTCCCACAAAAAATAATTCCAATATTCACAGGTCCCTATACACTCAAGTGCTTTCTTTCCAACAGAGTATTTACGTTCCGCTTGGAAGAGGGCTCGAGATGCGAATGCAACAGTATTCAGATCCCCATTGATTTTTTTTTTTTGCAAAAGAGCTCCGACTCCATATTTTGATGCATCTGTGGTCACGACCACTGGTAAAGTGGGATCAAACATGTGGATTGCTTCACACGTTGAACGTGCGCTGCATTCCTTGATGAAAGCTTTGGCCGCCTTGGCGTCCGATGTGAAAGCAACACCGTGCCACAAGAGCCTGTGCCGAGGCTAAACAACATCTGCATAGGAGGGTAGAAATCTGGCATAATAACCTACCAGTCCCAAGAATGAACATAACTCAGAAGTGATGGCAGACTGTGGTGCGACTCTGTGGCTTCTACGTTTCACCGAAGAAGTGCCAAGCCTTTGCAATTGAAGACATGACCCAGGAATGTCGACTTTTTTACACTGAAGGTACACTTGTGACTTAGCCGTAGATCAGGAGCAGAGACTTTCCATACACAAATACATCGATCTAACAAAGGACACCATTGAATCCTTCCAGTGGTTTGGTCATCATCATCTGAAAGGTGCTTGGTGCAGATGCAAGGTCGAAACACACACAAAGAAATCAAAAAGGCATCATGGGTGATAAATTTCGTAAGATCTCTGCTTTCCGGTGTTAAATCAAGCTGGTGGTAGGCCGTTGTGAGATCAATATTTGAAAAGTATGTACCACTCACCAGCTGGTGAAAGAGATCATCTGGATGAGGGACGGGAAATCGATCAGCAATGATAGCTTTGTTGGCGTCACGTAAATCTACTCAAAGGCGAATGCTGCCGTCCCGTTTGCGCGCTACCACAACTGGCGATACCCATTCACAGACATCCACACTTTGAATACCACCTCCTTGTTCGAGACACCGCAATTCTGCCGAGACTTGTCTGCAGTCACTACAAATTTGACCTCTGAATGCATGAATCAAGGTTGTGAATGGCATCTAGTCCGAGCAGTTCCTTGATGAACAACATAGAACAGTATGAAAGTCGATCGACGCTGGTAGCAGAAATTTGCGAGGAAGCAGCCCTTCACTGCAATATCACCACCTTTCCATAAGACCGCCTTTTTCACAAGACTGCTCTGCGCCTGACCGCCTCCCTCCTGGTTGAAAACAAACCACCAACCCCGGCTGCACATGCGCTGTTCTTGGCCTCCGCGATCGGCGCAGCAGTAGCCCATCTCAGAGGCCATGTGTAGTTAATATTCGTGACAGGCGTATGCAATAGATGGCGGTAGCTGTCAAGAACACAAACCGCCATTTCGCTGCCGCCAAGGACGCTTTCAACCAGTAGTAGACGAATTTTCAACCACTCCCAGAGGGCGCCACATTTTGTGAAAAAGGCGGATTGAGCAGCGTCACCGAAGGTACAGATAGCATTGCAGTCGCTTTGAAATTGTTTACGTAAGCATCTTCCATCATGATAGACACCGATGAACTCATATCTACCAAAACCTGCATGCTCCCGCCTTCAAGTTGAATATCGATGCAAATCCCTGAGCGCGTAGTGTTGGCCCCAGCCAGTAGAAGCATCACCGGTTCATGTTCATCTCCATCCTTACGCACTTACATGACGATCTGTTCCAACTTCGCACTACAGGCATACTTTTTGAAAACAACCACTTTTCTTGCATTTGGAACAAACCTTATTTCTGGGCTTGCAATTAGGGAAATCGGCAAATTGATCGGTTCCGCATCGGTAGAAACAACGCCCTTCTTGATTGCACACCGGAGTTGACGGCAGCACGTGAGCAGCGTCTCGAGTTTGACCACGTGTGTCCAGTGTCCCTGAGATGCTCGAACTTGTCTTACACATCTGGATCACCTCATCAGAAGTGGTGAATTCGTGCAAATGTTCAAGTGTCTCTTTGTAGTGGCACGCGATTGTAATCTCCTTTTCCACAGTCAGCCCCGCGCCTTCGAACAACAAACATTCTCAGGGCTTGTCTGATGCAACGCCAGAAGCAGGCTGATCACAAGGTTCTGTCTGCGGAATTTTCGAAATCGCAGTTTTTTGCAAGGTCACGTAAATGAGCAATGTGGACTTCTGTAGGCCCACCACGATTCTGTAAACGTTTCTTGAACTGATAACGTTTGACGACCGACGCTGACCTTCGACGCCGAGCGAATTCAAAAGTATAACTTTGCGCCGGGATGCAGCAAACTCGGAGGAACCAGACGCTTCTAAGAAGGTAGAAAACAGTGCCTGCGACTTGTTACACGATATTGGTGGCTGTTCCGAGGTTTCCAGGAATGCAGGAAGGGGGCGGAAGTACCGCGAAACTCATCATCAGCCTGACTATACCCACTGCAGGACGAAGGCCTCTCCCATATTTCTCCACTTAACTCGGTTCTGTGCTAGCTGCATCCACTTGACCCCTGTGAACTTCTTAACCTCATCCGCCCACCTAACTTTCTGCCGCTCCCTGCTACGCTTTCCTTCCCTTTGCACGAGCTCGTTGCAGCGAGCGTGAGCTGTAACTTAGGCTGGCACCGCCCCCAGAAATCACCACATAGGTACGATGAATGAGCCCGGAGCGCTCCTTCAATCTTAGATGCTATCTAAACGATTAGCGTCAAACTTGAGACTAAGTGTGGTAAGCGGCCTAGAACTGATAGCGAAGATTTCGACGAAGTTTAATTTTTCTTCTTCAGGGTGATAGATGTGGATGATAGCTTTCCTTCCTATAATTCCAGATAAGAAAGGAGTGCGAAAACAGATACTTAAGGCTGAGCGAAGCGCAGGAGCACGAATCACAAAAATAAAAAAAGAGTTCGGCTCAGAGTATCGGCATTTTCTATGAACTGCATACTGTTGCTGCTGTCGCAGTTCAAACACGATTTGCGGTAGTTCTGATACATTTGAAAGAGTCACGATTTCAACAGCACCGCATACTCCATGCTTTTCGAGTGACACTGGCGAAAGCTTCTGTGTCTCCGAGCAGAATAAAAAAAAAAGCCATCGATGCGGATCGATAGACATCTGTCGGGCACGGGACACTGCTCTTACAGCTTCTATGGGTTCAGATGAGATGTAATGGCTTCTGGGGTTGTACAGATGCGTTTAGTATAGTCATCGATAGCTGACGAGCTGTTTGAAGTCTATACAGCTGGTTCGCGGAAATTACTGCGGCACACTACGGAACTGCAGCCAGCTTGTAATTTCGCTTCTGCTACTGTCAATTTAAAGTACCAACCCTGTTGATCTGTGCATAAACCACACATTGAACAACCATGCGCGAAGCCATTATCTACCTTTAGTGCCTTCAGGGCGTCGGTACTTTGCAAATAGTCACCTAGGTTGCGGCAATCTCTGATCACGGTGTATGGGCCCGCATCTCTTCGTGCTTGTACAAATTAAGAGACGCCCAAGAAATGATCGTAAAACAGTCGCTGCTATGAATGTCGTCTGAGTCGTACCAATGTCATTACCGCTGCGTTTAACACAAAAAAAAAACATGTCACCTTCGTAGTGTTGTTTGACAGAAAAAGGGGGTTTGACTGTGAGTCGAAGCTATAATTCTGAGACGCGGTGAAAAAAAATACGACCTCACGAGTTTAACCTCTGACATTTCGCCTTAGTTTGAAATAGAGAACTTCCGATTAACGAACAACGGTGACAAGCACTTGATGGATCGCGTCAGAGCGTAAAGGCAGTCCGCACACCGAGTATCGGCAATAACTCACGTGTGCCACTCCACGCGCAGGCTGCTCCGACACACAAACCTCGGACGAACACAATGCGCCGGGCGCCTCTTCCGCCGGTCAAATAGAGCCACCATGTGCGTCGCGCGAAACCGCCAGTGTCAGTGTAGATATTGGTAAAGTGCGGACACTCTCATATGGCCCAGCGGCCCATTTGGCTGTAGCGCACCAAGCGGCCGGCGGCAACTACTTCCGGTCTTGCTGAAAAGCGCGCGATTTGAATGCTAGCATGCGCTGCGCCCTTCCGTGCCCTTTTGGCGCATTATTTTGGTTTTACATGGTCGTCTAGTGTTTATTTTCAGCATGCATACCAACATGACAAATAGATTCCCATTTCTCTAAACTGGCCATCAACGCTGCTGCGCCACAGCCTTTGCAAAACAGTATTGCAGAAAAGACTCCAAGTGTTTTGTGAAATGAACAATTTTTTTGCTGCGTATAAAACACATAAGAGTTGCAACAGATGTAGACGGATGCATTCACAAAACTCTGCACACATTAGGCAATATGCACAGTACAGAAAAATAAAGATACACAAGGCGAGAAACAGCACTTATGTAGAGACAAAAAATAGCATAACGTTGATTTTCGAATTATGGCAAATGATATGTAACAAAACAGGCATTATACATAAACTACACAGTCCCAGTCGCGGCTACCTTAGCGAGGGTAACTTTTATTGTTCAGGGCAGAGAGGAGTACTGACGCTTGGGGGAAGACCACACCGTTCACTCATCGCATCTGCCGTGCTTCGGCTGCAGTCCGTGGGTCCAAGCAGTGCTGTTGGAAAAGGAATGAACATGATGCAGAAGGTTGCAATGAAATGTAAGACCACTGCACCGCGCATACATCTGTGCATATAGGTGCGTACTGAACACTTGGTGAAAAGCAGTTATGGTCCAGAACAGAAAAGCTGTCATTCGTAAAATGCATACAAAAGCTACTCTTGTAACGTAGAGGTCAGGAAATGCAGGCTAACCGAACCTATCTGAAAATGCATTTCTACAGTGAGTGAAATAACAGCCATTAAACTATTCCTCAAAAGCACTGAACAGCTGAAGCAATGAAGCTTGCAGCATAATAAACCGTTTCTCACTTTAACGTTGTCCCGTTAAATGCAACGCGAAACCACGAGGAACTAACCATTCGCAAAACCGCGGCCGGCGAGCACGCCATGTTGGCTTGCCCTTCACACGCGACTTTGTGAAGCGTAGACCGCCGTACTGAGCTAAACTGCCCGTAATGCCTCGCAGTTTGACAAGAATGAAACATTTCGCACCTTTCGATTTCCCTGGTAAACGCGACACCACGCAAAACTAGCCGTTCGCAAAACCGCCTCACGCCATGTCACGTCAACGCGGGCAGCACGTCTCGTCATGCCTGCTAGCTTGCCCCTCCACGCGCGACTTTGTGAAGCGCAGTCGCCGCCGCACTGAGCTAAACTGCCTGAAATTCTGCACAGTTTGACAACAAGTCAAGAATGCAACGTTTCTCACCTTACCGTCGCCCTGTTAAACGCGGTACTTAAAACTAGCCATATGTATCAGCAGCGCAAACACAATCAGAGGAAAAGAAGACTAAGATAGGACAGAGCGCTCTGTCCTATCTTAGTCTTCTTTTCCTCTGATTGTGTTTGCGCTGCTGATACATATGGATCGTTACCAACTAGCCCGACAGATCGTGTTATAAAACTAGCCGTTCGGCAAACCGCGTCAGGCATGGCCACACCGGCTGGCTAATACGCCACGTTGGCGCACGGAGTGTCTTGGTGCCTTCACATGCCACTTTGTCTAGCGTGCTGAGATAAACTGTTCGAAATGCAGCTCAGTTGCGCAGGAACACAGCATAATAAACCTCGCCGCGGTTGGAAACTGCCGAAGCGTCACGAACTGTGCCTGAACAGCCGGCGCGCCTGTTCACGAGCTGCGAAACTTAATTCGCACGGACCGGCGTGGTCATGGTAAACTGCTTCAAATGCAGTGTAGTTCAGCAAAAAACGTTGCTCACCTTGACGTCGTTCCAAATCGCAGTCGTTCCGCGTAGCAGCCCACGAGAGATAAAAATATGCGGTCTGTGTAGCACAGGCGCGGCGAGGCACCAGCAGATAACAGCTCGCTCCCTTCAACTTTCTGTCGTCTGCTCCGGCGGGCTACCGCGGCAGCGAGTGCCGTCGCGCACGCGTTCACGCATGTCCGCGCTGGTGCCGCCATCCATCAATCGGCGGCAGCGCAAAAAGTCGCGCGTCATTTCCTGGGGCCAGTTTTTGCCGAGTGTCCGCTCTTTACCAATCTCTTTCTCTATATCATTGTCCCCTTGCGCTTCACCGCGCTCTTCTTTCTCAAGCTTCGTAAAGAGGGCGCTAACCACAAAAGTTTTTGGCGGGAGATACGAAGTCGGCACACCTTCAAGCTTACCCTAATTCAGCCGTATTCTGCATTCAGTGAAATTTGTCCGTATGAGCAAGTACAAAATACTGCAGAACTCTTTTATTTTGAGCTGAAATTTGCCCGTACGGGCAAATAAAATAAAATAAAAGTTTTTTGCTTTCACACTGCGCACTTAATATATATCTCACAGGGAATGATTTTGCCTGCAAATATTTTTCACAATGTCCTTAAACAGTACAGTAATCATGTCTGGTATGAGACGTACGCCAAGTTTGAGAATTTGGACACTGCAGCACAGCCGTAGCAATGTCACCCTGCATACCGCTCCTAGCGCAGGTTTTATACGCGCGCAACACCTTTGCTTTCAACGGAAGAACAGCATCGCAACTTTACTGCAGCATTGACGCATCGCTGCATGTGGCTCTGGAAAGCCGATTACGCCGCATCGTGCACAGAAAGCAGCACGACACTTCCGCCGACACCGCTTGTGGAAATCACTTTCTCCGCAGGTTCGTCGAGCCAGGTGACCATGGAGCCCCCCTCCCCCCCCACACACACACACTCAAGAAATTGCTGCTGCTTATAAATTTGAACTCAACGAGGCCCCACTTCAGTGCAAACAGCAGCACAGCCGCGACAATGTCACCCAACATACCGCTATTTGTGTAGATTCGTCGAGCTAAATACTCTTTCCGCAGTGACGACCCCTGTCCTTATATTGTTGCTGAGTCCACAAACTGCGTTTTGCTGTTTTTGTGAGAGTATACAATTAACGGGTTTATTTATTACTTAGTGTACGCTGGAGCCGCTAGATGGACGCCCATTGACTGAAATTAAGGTTTTAGGTCCCTGGCCACGGCGGTCATCTGCGGTGAAGGCCTCCCAGCCACTGCTCCGCTTTATGAAAAGCACAGGCCTAACGAAAGACTGAGTTTGCTATTATGTTAAGTGATATGACTGTTACGTGATGTGATGTGGCATGTATGTGATGTGACTGTACTAACTTCAACCATCCCTCTCTCACAGCTTTTATATCCACTCAACCCCCTTCCCCCAGTGAAGGGTAGCAAACCAGTTGCTTTTACGGGTTAACCTCCCTGCCTTTCCTCCTCATCTTCTTCCTCCTCCTCCTTATTACTTAAATTTTCGGCCGACGTAGAGGAAAATCCTCGTTCAGCGCCGAAAGAGATGTTTGCCGAATTGCTCAAGAAGCAGAAAGAGATCTTGTTAAAACTCCGCAAAGTTCAGACAAATCAGGCTCGCTGTAAAAGGAAAATGCCTGAAATGCAAACGCGACTTCTTGCAATTGAACAGCCTGGATGATACTCAGATGAGGCTTACAAACTTTGAAGCGCTTCCTGATGGGTGGGAGGATGGCATGACGAATCTTGCTAGAAAGGTTGATGATATGGACAGTCGTTCAAGGAGAAATAATTTAATAATTAGGAGCGTGAGTGAAGACGCGCAAGAAAATGAGGCTGTATTGATACAGGAAGTTGGTGAAGAAACTTGTAGTGACATTCTCAAAGTAGAAGTAAGCTTTATTGAAAGAACCCACAGGCTTGGAAAGAAAGCGTCCGGAAGCAATCGCCCGAACATTTTCACGCTAGCTGACTTAAGGGAGAAAATAAAGATGGTGAGCATTTGTACCAAGCTTATAGATACAATGATAGCCATTGATGAGCATTACTCCAGGCGAGTTGTAGAGATCAGGAAGAAACTTTGGCACTCGTGTGCAGAGGGGAAAAAAAGCAGGCCGTAGAGTCAAACTAGTTTTCGACAAACTAAGAATGAATAATGTTCATGGGCAGGATGGAGACAAAAATGTAAGGTACCAAATTTCTAGCGTCATCGAAAGTGGCAATTGACGCCAATAAAGTAAATTGGATGGTTTAAAGATGGTAAGTATAGATGCTTGGAACATACTAAACAAAGCCGACGCACTTGAAATTGGGTAATGAGCATGAACCTGATGTTACTGTTATAACGGGAATAGGATTACATAAAAATATCACAGATGTCGAGGATGAGCCAATTCGGTACAAAGCATTTAGTTGAAGGGACCGAAGAGAAAAAGGAGGTAGTAAAACCCTATTACTTAAAGACAAAATTTTGTGCTTGACCCTTTCACAATCGCAATCTTTCGAAGCTGTATAGATTGTATATCAAATTAAGCTTGGCGATCAAACAGGACTCAACTCCTGTGCCAGTCGACATCCCTGTGACCCATGTTAGCAGAGGGATCAAGGCATGCCCCCTGAGCATGGGCCGTTGGAGTTCAGCACCGCAGCCGCCCCTCGACCTGCCATGCAAGCTCCAGTTTACTACACTTTGCGGAACCCACGACTGCCTCAGCCCTTCCGCGGCAGTCAGACCGAAGACGTTGAAGACTGCCTCGTCCAGTTTGAACGGGTCGCCTCATTCAGTCAGTGGGACGACGCCGCCAATGCAAAGTTGTTTTACTCTAGTACCAGATTGTTCAATGCCTCTAGGACTTCTGGGGCGGGTATTCGTCCTTTCTATGCTCTTTATAAGCTTCAATCATGGTCTTGATTTTGTCAAAATGTGGAATATTTATATGAAGAGAGACTACACCTAAGCTTTACACCTGGAATTTCACGAAGGAAAGGATTTGCGTCACGTATGTTTGATAGATGTGTTGTAGGTATGTGTGCAAGTAATGTATCAATGTAACTGGAGATTTGTTCTGTGATTGTGCCGATGGCGGATACTGTAGGCCGGCCAAAGTTGACCGTTTTGTGAATTTTGGAACCATATCGAATCGTCCTGGAGAGATTTGTAAAGCGGTCAGGGCTCCGCATTTTCGTAGGGAGATATCCCCGCATTCCGCGTGCTCGTTTAGAGCCTCGGTTATGAACTTTTGGTACCCGGGTGTGAGGCCCGCTTCTAGGTGCGGATAGAATTGAGTATTATTAGGTTATTAATTGCCTTCCTCTATACACTTGTCCTTGTCCACGACAATTATGCCCCCTCCTTTATCCACCTTTTCGCTCACTACATCTAGCATCTTCAATGCATCTCGTTCTTTCTGGAAAGGTTTTGCTTCCCTGGCCTGTGGCTCTTGTGTGCTCTGATTATGTCGTTCTCAATGGCACTATTATACATGTCCAAATGCTTGTCTCTTCCCGTATTCGGAGTACAGTGTCGATTTTTGAGGCCGAATTCTCTTTAAAGTTCCGTGCTCTGTGTCCCATGAACAAGTATTCCCTGTGACACATAGTTCGTGCGAAGTTGCCCACGCCCCTCAATACCGAAAACTCAAGTTTTACAGTAGTAGGGCACAGTGTACGTCGTCTGGAGAGAAGCGAGCGCCCTTTGGCCGTAAGGGGGGTGAACAAAAGGTTTAAAATAATATCCTCGGGACCAATGTCTCAGCTGTCAACCGCAGGTCCATCAGGAATAACAGCTTTTGCTTCCGAGTTTGTTCTGGTGTTGTTAGATTAGTGAACAAAAAGCGGCTTACACTCTGTGTGTGTGTGTGTGTGTGTGTGTGTGTGTGTGTGTGTGTGTGTGTGTGTGTGTGTGTGTGTGTGTGTGTGTGTGTGTGTGTGTGTGTGTGTGTGTGTGTGTGTGTGTGTGTGTGTTGGTTGGTTGGTTTGTGGGGTTTAACGTCCCAAAGCGACTCAGGCTATGAGAGACGCCGTAGTGGAGGACTCCGGAAATTTAGACCACCTGGGGTTCTTTCACGTGCACTGACATCGCACAGCACACGGGCGCCTTGCTTTTCGCCTCCATCGAAAAGCTGCCGCCGAGGCCGGGATTCGATCCCGCGTCCTTGGGAACAGTAGTCAAGCGCCGTAACCACTGCGCCACCCCGGCGGTGGTGTGTGTGTGTGTGTGTGTGTGTGCGCGCGTGTGTGTGTGTGTGTGTGTGTGTGTGTGTGTGTGTGTGTGTGTGTGTGTGTGTGTGTGTGTGTGTGTGTGTGTGTGTGTGTGTGTGTGTGTGTGTGTGTGTGTGTGTGTGTGTGTGTGTGTGTGTGTGTGTGTGTGTGTGTGTGTGTGTGTGTGTGTGTGTGTGTGTGTGTGTGTGTGTGTGTGTGTGTGTGTGTGTGTGTGTGTGTGTGTGTGTGTGTGTGTGTGTGTGTGTGTGTGTGTGTGTGTGTGTGTGTGTGTGTGTGTGTGTGTGTGTGTGTGTGTGTGTGTGTGTGTGTGTGTTGGTGAAAAACTCTATTTCAGGGAGGAAGATTGAGGTAGCCAGGGCAACACACAGTCGCGGATGTATTTTTTTCTGATCGCATTCAACTACTTTTTTTTTTTTTTTCGAAGCGTTTGCCACAAGGCATAAGTTGAGAAAGGGGGAATGGGATGCAGGAGATAGAAAGTTAAAAGAAGGAGTGTAGTCCAGTTGTGCTTATGAATTCGAGAAGGTTGGCAGTATAGCGATTGTCCATTGTCCATTTGTCATAATCACTATCGCGATTCCACCGCAGGCCCACCTTCATGATTATCCGTTGCCTGATGTGCGTTGTTGATGGACACGTCCACAACAAGTGGCGCACATCGCAGACGTCAGGTGGAGTGTCACAGTGAGGGCACCTGTCAGTCACTGGTAGGTCTTTTTCCCGCCATCGATGTCGAACAGATGGGGTCAGAGCCGCCCCTGCCCGGATCCGGCGCACTGTCACCTCCTCCTGCCGAGTAAGACTACGGGGGAGAGGGTGCGAACACGGAGGAATGAGAGCGCGTGTTCGGTGGCGCAGAACTTGCGAATCGGAAACGTGGGACAGGAACGGATCTGGGGGAAGAGGGGAAGGTGGTGGATCGTCTGATGTGTTTATATGCGTCATAGCATCTGCTTGTATGTTATGGGGATCGCGAGCATGGCCGCGAATCCAGTGTATGCGAATAGGACATGGGCACTTTGAACATAGCAAATGTATGGACTGTGTTATTTGGAATGTGCGTCGAACGGCCTTAAGCTGTTTAAGGGCAGTGAGAGAGTCTGTGTAAAGATGAACTGCATTGAATGTAGGAACTGGTGGGAGGGAATGTATAGCATTGTAAATTGCTTGGAGTTCCAGTGCCAGAGGGGTGCACGTATCCGCGGTATATGTCACGTGAGTGTTGAGATGCGGATGAGAGGGACTATACACGGCAGTAACTCCTCGCTCTGCAGTATGTGATGCATCGGTATATAATATGCACCCTTCAGGCAGATGTGCGGATGATACCGACGGGGAAGCAGTGGGGCGATTGTCCGTGAGCTGGCAGTACGACCATGGAGGTAGTGTCTTTAAATGATGTAGTTGTAAAGACTGTTTGCGAGCTCTGTTTGCCGTCCGCTGATCAACGAGTTCAGTGAGCGTATTTAGCTGGGCATACTCCTGAAGTACTGGTATGGGTGTTAGGCGGGGGAGGTACGTTATTGCACGCATAGCCTCACGATTGATGGCCTCAAGGGAGTCCCACTGTCTGCGGGTGAGACGTTGAAACTGTGCCTGGTATATTATACGTGGCTGGAGGACAGAGCGAACAAGCTGGCGGGCCGTGTGAGCACGCGCGCCGCCAGAGCGCATAGCTATGCGACGAATGAGGCCTAAAGTAGCGTGAGCGGTCTTACGGATGGCTGTCAGCCACGGTGTGTCAGTCCCAGAGGAATGTAGAAGACCAAGAATGCGAACGGTTTGTACCTGAGGAATTGGGGTATTATCTATCATAAAATTTATATTGGGAGCTTTCCGTAAGCCAGCTTTATTTCCAATTCGAATGAAACAGGATTTTGTATGCGAAAGAGTTAGGCCCAAAGGAGGGAGGCGAAATGTCAATATATCCAGCGCATGCTGGAGGGCCGCCTGATGGACAGACGTATCTGGGTGACAGCACCATAAGGTTATATCATCGGCATACGCAAGCACCCGTATAGAAGGGATGGCCTCTAGGGCTCGAATAAGTGGAATGAAGGCCACATTAAATAAAGTAGGGGCGAGAACGGAGCCCTGGGGCACTCCTCTGTTTGAGGGGAAGTGACCAAAGGGCTTTCCATGGACACGCACACTGAATGTTCTATTTGTTAGAAAGGCGTGAATGGCGAGGAGAAACCTGTGAGGAATACCAAGAGTTTCTAGGGAGGCAAGAATGGCTGAGTGAAGGATGTTATCATATGCCTTTGTTATATCTGTAGCGATCACAGTTCTAACAAGATGACTGTGCGGAGAGTGGCGAATCTCTTGTTTTCCTTAAATAGCATGAGTGCGGCGGCCTCAAGCATAGTGCGATCACGACTCTCCTCTGCTCTCAGCAATACCAACGCCCTCTCACGATGAGAAATGTTGACATTAAGCAGGTCTAAAGAGGTAGACTCAAGTATGCGATTCCAATTTTCCTTGTCCTCGTCACACAGGTTGTTCATTGATGGTGTCAGTGATACCTGTAAAGCCTTTGGTGTGATTTCGGACTGGAGATGAGTTGTTAGGGTACGAGAGTGAAGTTCATGTCTAATTCGCTGGTCTACGATTTTAGTTTAAAAATTTGGAGTTATTTGAGAAAGGCTCTCGGTAGTGTGAGAAGAAGAGAGTCGGCGTACTCACGCGGCCTGGATCTCATTCCTGGCGGATACGTTGTGCCGAGAGAGAAACCACTTTATTTGCCCCAGATGTCATGAATTAGAGCAGGTGGGTGATGTGTGACAACCTGAATCCACGAAATAAGTGCAAATTGTGTGTTCTTGTCTGGCTTTCCGCACAGGGAGCTGGCAGAAGTGCCCTTCGGGGCGGGTTATTTTTGCATCCCCAGAGGATGTGCGAATAAGTAGCGGGTTCTCCGTTGTCGAAATTTGTAAATGCGGGGTCGGATTCCCCGTTAGTAATTAGTGATAACCTGGAGTGACTAAGAATTGAGTGTGTCTGTAATCTGCAGAGCAGGGTGGCTAGTGATCGGTGATCTGACCCTCGTCTTCAGAGTTCGAATGGTCACTGGTGCATGGGGTGGTGGCAAGAGTTGTCCTCATTTTCATAGGGGGCCCGCTTCAGCACTTGGTTTAGGAGTTTCTGTAGTCGTTTCTGTCGGAAGGGAGGGGCTGCTGTGACGGTTCCGGCGGCGGCTTTCGGTCGCTTACAAAGGGTGCTTCTGCTCTACCTTTCTTCAGGGGCACTCAACTCCCCCCTCCCTCCCCACTTTCTTTTCCTCGTCTTTCCCATTCTCTGTCATTTTCTCCTATTGTTTTTTTTTTCACTTTTTCTTTTTTTGACCTTCATCCCTGTTTTTTCACTTTTCCTGTTTTTTCCCCTCCCTTTAAGCAAGGACGGGAGCTCTACGATTCGCCACTCTCTCCCCGTTTCCTGCACGCGGGTGCACAGCATACGATTTGGACAATCTCTGAAATTATGGTATATTTTAGGGCTTGGTTTGGTTTGGTTTGTGGGGTTTAACGTCCCAAAGCGACTCAGGCTATGAGAGACGCCGTAGTGGAGGAGTCTGGAAATTTCGACCACCTGGGATTTTTTAACGTGCACTGATATTGCACAAGGTTTATAATAAATCCTTCCGGAACTAACACGTATCTCTGCACAGTACTTGAGGCGAGTTTTTTGATGAGCTACAAAGAAACCTGTGCTAACAGCGGCTTATACAGAAGGAAACAGAATATGATTCGAAACACAGACTAATACTTTGTCTCGGGGGGTTTGATAGAGAACTAAGTGAACTAATTTTTAAATTAGTGCGGCCTTTCTTGTGTACGTGCGCCTTTTCAATCGACTCAATGTAAATTAAAAAAATGGCGCATAAGCAGGTAACCTGGCGACGATGAAAGAGTGTATTCCGCCATATTGCAAATTGATAATAAGAGTTTAGAAAATGAAATTGCAAAATGCCAAATTACAAAATGAGATGGGGTCTTTAAGGAAATAAAATGAATTGAAGTTATACTAGTGGCTTATTGACATATCTCAAGAATGCATTAAATTCACATGAGCATGATATAAGAGCGCATATTCGGAAACCTCGGCCACATTGAATTGAGGCCAAGAACAGAAACGATATGCGCTTTCTTGCACCTTTATTTCTTGTGCGGAGGCGTTCAGACCATTAGTTAGGAGGATGAATCAAAGTCCGAGTACTCTTCCCTTCCTGTGTGCGGACCACGACCCCAGTAAATACGGTCGCTTTCCGCGAGAGCTGCTGCCAATACCACAGCTGAAAAAAAAATGTAGAAAAGTGAGATGATTTTCTCCTTATTCCTCGATGCTACATTGTAATCGTAAAACACGTGGTTATATACGCATTCTCTAACAGTTAGATGAAAGCGAGGCACTATATACGGAGGCAAAATCAGCTTTATTCACCATTGGATATCTTTGCTCAGTGCATTTCTGCATTTCTCTCAATGAATGGTTAAATAAATTTAAGAATAGCTGTATAACTTTTTCGTACACGGCGAAACTTCTAGTGCCGAATTGAAGAGCCCGATGTAAATACGTTAATTCATCCGTTTTTGTTTTTGCGTGCTGCAGGCGAGTTTTTCTGCAAGCGTTGCCGCTTTTGATCGTAGCCTTTTGCATATGAGAAAGCTATAACGAAACGTGGCCGCCCGTGACAAGAGGTTCTGGGACCTGGCCACATTCTGTGCATGATAAGCACGAGGCGTCACTTCCGGGACGAGGAACTAAGCTGAATTGGTTGTCCGATAATTTGTTCGAATAAACGAATATACATTATTTCTTTACTTGCGTCCTTGTACACATGTATACGGCGTCAGTACATTTCGTCGCAGCGCTTTGCTTTTGAAAAAGACACTTTTACTTCTTCCACGGGCACAGAACTCCCGACCAACTACACATAGACTGTTCAGCCCTGAGTGCAACTGCCGTGAAATGGCGCGCCCGTAGTTTTGCGACCAGAATTCGACCAGACCCCAAGTGTTCCTTTTAACTCTGCTGTCAACATTAATATAGCCGCCCTCTCAAAGTCTCGGCTACGTTCAAAGCGGCTGAGATTATGTGTTATGTGTTTGAGAGCGCTTGTGTCGCGGCCCGCAAGGGTGCACATCACAAGAGATTGCTTCATATTTCGTGCGCTCTCTTCTGGAACGCTAAAGAACTTATCTCTAGCGCATATAGATATAGTATGAAGAAGAACTGAACAAGGGTAAATGGGGTTCGCCTCAGTTCGCAGATGAGCAAACGTTTCGACAAATGGACTTGTCTTCATCTGGGCATCCCAGATGAAGACAAGTCCACTTGTCGAAACGTTGGCTCGTCTGCGAACTGAGGCGTACCCCATTTATCCTTATTCAGTTCATCTTCATACCGTGCAAACTATCTTCTTCCTTTCGTTCTACCTGTATATAGATATAAATAGAGAAGAATTACACGTTTTAAACCTGCCTTTAAATTTGGTGAATGGTTGCGTCGAAGGCAATAGATAAAACCTGATCTCTTCAAGGAATCCAAATACTCAAAGCAACGAAATGTGTAAGGTTTCTAAGCTAGTTCACAAAAACGCCCCCAAGGTGGTTCAGGATCCTGGACCTGTTGTACCTTGGCATAGTTGAAGCCTTTGTTAAGGATCGTGACACACATTGTATATCTATGGCGGTTGCGAGTACATACCATTCAACGTACTTCAACCAAGTTCGAAATCAATCAGTGAACATTAATCACCCGTTATCAGGGAACGATGATGCATTGCGTTACAGCGCTCATTCTTGAATCTTATAATTTCTTTCACTAATCCGTATCCCAGCATCATGGACCCGATTTCACCTCAGTGGACTAATGTAATTTGTTGCCATTGAAATTAAAATAGCAGTAGGTCGTAAGGGGATTTATTGTAGACGAGCCCATTACTCCCCTCAACACTAAGATATGAAATTTGCTATGATGACCAAGTAAACACAATAAATGGGAGCACGGTGAGGTTCAGCGCAAATACCATCGTCAAAGCCGAGCAAAAGTGTTGCTTATGTCTCACTGGTTACCATACCAACTGTGACCAGTTCTCTCCCCCTCGAATAGAAGATATGAAATTTGCTTTCTGAATAGGCAAATAGGATAGATTGGTGCATGTTGAGGGTAAGCAATTATACCATCGTCACAGACGAGCAAATGTTTTCCTTGTGCCTCGCTGGTTTTCATAGCAATTTTATTTCGCTTTGTTTCAATACCGTTCCAGTGTCTTTGTCCGAGCATAATTAAAGACTAGCATGCACAATCTCGATGCACTCTTCATAATATGTAATTTCGTAGCTCCTCTAGATTCTGCAATTGAATCGTAGACATGATATCTCAACTATTTTTCTGAAGTTTCTTTTCAGTGGCTGGGTTAGGTTTGGTTTCGAGGATTTAACGCCCCGAAAGTACTCGAGCTATGAGCGACACCGTAGTGGAAGGCTCCGATTTTTTTGACCACATGAAGTCATCAACATGCACAGACATCGCATAGTACATGGACGCCTTGCTTCCTGCCTGCATCGAAAAGCAACAGCCGTGGCAAGGATTATCCTGCGTCATTTTGTTCAGCGCTGAAAGAACTGAGCCAAAGCTTCGGAGGTTTAACGGTTGAGCGCCAACATATGTTTCCATACCAAGGTTTTGAAATCCTTGTCGTTTGTAAAAAGGAGGAAGAAGTTCTGGCTCGGAACGCTACTCGTATATATCTGCAGATTTTTTTTTTGGAATTTGTGCAATATATAGGGAGCTGCCGCTACATCTCGCCACGGCAATGGACGAGGAGACCACTGAGCTTCTTTTAGCAACCAGTCGGTCGGCAGCAGTCGCACAGAGGAAGATAGTGTACCATCCAAGTGACTCAGGCAGCCAGGATATTGGTGCGTCCTCGGAGCTCAGTTTCGACTCCTCGACCGCCGACGACGGGTTCGTACCGGTTGTCACTAAAAAACAAAACGCCGACTGCGCCGACAAGCCACCAAGTCGTCCTCATCGAGCACGGCTACGTTCATCACGGCACGAAGTGTACCAGTACATACGGCCTTATTTGTACCGCAAAATGAGACGGACAACCTAAACCATATAAACAGGCAAGCTACCTCCATGTATCTGGAGTGTCTCGTACCAGGGCCATCAAAGACGTGAGGATATATCCTTACAAAAATGTCCTTGCCATTGATATCGCTAAGCGAAGCGAACAAGACAAACTAGCCGCAGTAATCAAACTCGGAGATATCAGCGTTCGCCCTCTTAGTTTCCTAGGCAGCGGACCACGGCTGGCGTCATTTACAACGTTGATATTGGCATCAGTGACGCTGACTTTCATCAGCTGATCAAAACGGTGACTGATAGCATTACCATAGATCCATGTTCAGCGCCTTGGAAAGTCACCATTCATCAAACTTACCTTCAAGGGTGACTGCATACCAGCGCATGTCAAGTGCGGGCACTTTCGACATTAAGCTCGACCATTCCTGCCTAAACCATTACAATGCGAGAAATGCATGAAGTTAGGCTGCGTGAGCGCTGTGTGCAGCAACCCCATCGTGTGCCCCAGATGTTCAGAGGCCCACAACACTAATGTCTGCCGAGCGAACGCCTTGAACTGTGCCAACTGCACTGGCCCCCATGACTCATCTTCGCGAGACTGCCCTCGGCTAAACACTGAGAGGGCAGTACGGAGGCAAATGGTTCGAGATGGTTCCACGCACAAAAAAGCCACGGCAAAGGTGCGATGACGTCGCTCGCATCGAAAACGATCGACAAAGGAGGCAACCACCGTTGTAGAAAAGGCTCCAGGCGCTACTATGGCTTGTCCGATTGCGCGACCATCTACAGCAAACGCAGAAATCCCCCCTTCTAATGATGCTAGACCTGGAGCCAGCCACACCTCTTGGCCATCACTACCGAAGCCTTCTATGCGCACTAGGCCAGAAAAGTTGCTGCCATCAAACGTCCAACCCCTATAATTGAGCCAGCGCAACGACAAGACTGACAGCAGCCACGATCTGCAAGTGATCGCTATGCTCACGTCCCTGATGAATGCCATGCGCAGTTTGCTGACGAGCCTGAACACGACAGCAGCAAACAATGCTCTGCAAGTATTGCACGTTTACATCCAGTTCTTGCAGCCTTATAAAATTAAGCACCATGGCTCCCCCGGACTTACTTCTTCAGAAATAGGTTCAGTTTCTGTTTAGTCGTTCAGTCGTGTCCGACTCTTCGTGACCCTATGCACCATGTCACGCCACGCTTTCCGGTCTCTCACTATCTTCCTAACATCACATAACTTCATCTGCAGTGCCTCGAGGATGCCATCTAACCATCGCGTTCGCTGCCTACCCCTTCTCCGGCGACCCTCAACCTTTCCCAACATCAAATCTTTCCCCAGCGACTCCTCTCTTCTCATCAGATGACCAAAGTAGCTGAGCTTTAACTTTAAAATTTGACCCTCCAATGAGCATATAGCATATGAGAAATAGGTTAGGCAAGCTTTTATTTTTCAGTGCAATTCCCCTGGACTTCATTCTCGGATGTCAGATATTCAGATATTCGGTGCTATGTCTATGAAAATCAATTCTTTATTCTCGTTATTTGTGAACCGAACATGTGGAAAATTTTGCGAATATCCGGTTACGTGACATTTTCTTCGCATGCGTGCACCAGAACTAGCAAAGTTATCGTATACATTCGACGTAAACTAACATACGTGCTACATCCGGTTCCTCCGAACAATGATAATCAGTATGTCTGCATGACCGTGAAGAGCCGCGCCTTGACGTTTGCACTTGTGGGTGTGTACCTGGCGCCATCAAGCCGTTTTGACACCGAGAAACTCAGTGACCTGATGGGAGTCACAAGTGGTCCATGAATTATCACAAGAGATTTAAATGCCAATCACTCTTTGTGGGGAGGTATTAGGATGAACCTCAGGGGCAGAAAGGTTGTCTCCTTTGCCTCGGAGCCTTCAATGCCTTAATGACGGAACCCCGACGTATATTAGAGGAGTGAATTATAGCAGCTGCCTGGACTTGACTTTCGCTCGGAATGCCTATAAGGCGTTTCCGCTGCTTTTCAGATATTTAAACCCATGGCAGTGACCACATCCCAACCTACCTTACCATTACCGGCCATGTACTATCTTCCTCAGCACCACGTATGCGCTACATTGACTGCAAAGTTTTCAAGGAAATTATGGAAGATGCTTGAGTTGAAGGCTTCAACATGGGTATCAAAGGAAAGATTAAGGAGGCTATGGAAAGAGCAACCCGCTTCTTGAACCCTGTGGCAATCTACACCAATTTTGATACTGAATTACAGCGACTGTGGTCGCTACGGCGGCGAGTAGGGCGTAGATACTGTCGCACAAAGTCGCACCTAGACCTTCAGTATCCCAGGCGCATACAATAGAAAATACAACGCAGAATTCAGACACTTGAGACAACGCTAGCGGACATTTTGCACAACACTGGATCCTAGGAAGTCCTTGTCACAAGTTTGGAAGGTGATTCGAGGCCTCCGAACATCCCCTCAACAGCGCTATCCGTTCAAATCCCTCGCGCTGCAGCAGCAGCAACGCAGCTAGGTTTATGTACCCGAAGAATTCTGGGCAAAGATGACTGGCATCCCAAACCCACCAGCAGCGGAGAATTTCTGTGATGTTCCACCATCGAGGTATTCCCGTATGGATCTGTTATTTTCCTTAGACGAACTCGACACCACGCTAGCATGTTGCAGACGGTCGTCGTCGCCGGGGCCCGGCGTTGTGACGTAGGCCGCGCTTACCAACATTGGACAGGGGGCTCGTCGGGCTCTTTTGGACCTTTACAACAAGTCATGGTGCGACGGCACAGTTCCCAATGACTGCTAGACCAGCCGGCTCATTCCACTGCTGAAACCCGGAAATCACTCCTCGAGCTTTCATCATATCGTCACCGATAGCACTTGCTAGCTGCGTCGGCGAAGTTATGGAACGAATGCTGCTCACGCGCATTGAGTTGTACTTGGAGATATACCAAGTATATCCATGCTTTATGTCCGGTTGTCGACACGGCCGTTCGTCTCTTTATAACGTGGTTGACCTGGTCCCATCAGTGCAGGTGCAAACAAATTTGATAAGATTGACTGCGGCGTTGTTTTTGGATATTAAGGGCACCTACAACATTACACAGCAGGCTATTATGGAAGCATTGCAAACCGCTGAGATTGGAGGCCGTATGTTTAGCTGGATACGCAGCTATTTATCAGAGAGGGCGCGTTTCATCTAGACTCAGGACGGACCAACCTCTTTACACCAGTGTTAACGCGGACTCCCACAGGGGGTGTTGAGCCCAACCCTGTTTAACCTTGCTCTCATCGGCCTGGTTGATTTGCTGGCACAATCTCCTCAGATGTCCATCTATGCTGATATTTGCATTTGGGCGTCAAATGGGACTCGTCCCAAGTCCGTGCGAGACTTTAAAGGGCAGCATCAATTGTGACGTCTTACCTACATTTGCAGGGCCTTAGCATTTCAAGTGAGAAGTGCTGTCTTGTGACCTTCACATGAAAACCAATGTCACACTATACCATATCTATAAACGGGAAAGCCATTCACTATGAAAACAATTTGCAGTACTTTAGCTCTGGTTAAACCTGGTAAGTTGCGCAAGCCATACGGCAATGGTTGCACTTACGGTTCAGCATGTAGTGTAGGTGTTAGGTCAGTCTTATGCCATAGGCGATCACACACTGATCACACACTGACGAAAGGATTATTCGGGAAACGGCAGTGAAACTCCCGCGTCGCGGAATCACATTCACTAACCTGTCGAGCGTAATACAAACGTCCAAACGCGTCCCGAGTCTGGACGATCAGGCCAGCAGAAGCCAAAGATTTAAATACTTTCTTCAAACGTACGGCTCTCATCTCCTCGGCCGTTTCTGCAGGTTGTCTTTTACGCTCTTCACACCGTTTTGCCCGTCTGGCAGCATCGGGAACTCGCTCTTTCTCAAGTCTTTTTTCTTGTCCTTCAGCAGTCTCCTGAGCATGTCGTTGACGCCTGGTTGCATTCCAGCGTTCTTGGCTACTCTGTGATTGTTCTCGTCCTGTTGTTGATGCCGAGTCATCACTGTCCAAGGCATTGTGAAGACTCCACAGGATCATCACCAGACGTACAAAGGTCTAAGGTGCACGACGCGCTCGTCTAGCAGCGTCTTGCGCTCGCCGTTTTGCTAGCCGTTGTACACGTTCTTCAGCAGTCTCTTGAGCCCATTGGCGTTTTCTGGCTTCGGCGCATCGCCGATGCTTCTCGTAAGACCGCATAGCAACTGATTTACCCCGACGCGAACTCTCTCTCTTTCCACTTTCACTCCTGTTAGCGATCGTCTTTTTATTACTGCGCAGTTCCTTACCCTGTGTGGTGGCCGTCCGCCCCTTGAACTCTCAGTGATGCGTCCCGACCGCTGCTTTGGCGCATGTGCCTGGATTTTGACGCGCATGCGACATCGGAGCTTGCTCGCATCGCATGCGGTGAGAGAGTGCGATACGGGGAACGCCAGGAGTGCAAAGTGCGTGAGGACGGGAGTGAGCGGTTCGTCAGCACGGAGAGCGGACTTTTCTTTCACATCTCTTTTTTTTTTTTTTCGTTTTAATACCAACACTCGCCCCTTCCTCCCTTCCCTTACGGCGCAGTTCAGGTGTCGACGCAGCTGCAGCTCATGGTAAAAAGCGTGGCGTCCGCCGGGGATACGCGACGGCTCGAAACCTGCCGCAGTATTGCTTAAGAAATAAAAGCCATCGCTTCCTGGGAGTTGTTATCGACAGGAATGTTTCGTGCAGCCCACATCTGAATGACATGAAAAAGAGACTACTTGCCATTGTCCATGTTCTCTCCTTCGTCGGGGGAAAGTCATGGGGCGCATCAGTGCTCTCCATGCTACGACTTTATCGATCATTATTTATGGGGTGTATGCGGTACAGCCTTCCGATATTCAACAACATCACGAAGACGAACATTCGGACTCTCCAAAGTGTGCAAGCGCAAGCTCTCTGCATCCGCCTCGGTTTGCCTAAATGCACCTATATGGCAGCAACTGTTCTTCACATCCTGTCACTACATATGTTGCTGTCTAGACCCTGATAAAACACTTTAGACACATCGCACGAGTTCCCAATCACCACCTGGCAAATCTCCCAGCAACTTGACCATGTACTGCCTTTTCCAAAACCATTGAAGCTCACCACTCTTATCTTCTCTCGCAGTTCACCCCTGCTTCAAGACCGTGCACACCCATATGGAGCCTACATGAACCTCAGATTCACCTATCAATTCCCGGCATAAAGAAGGAAGTTGGGGTACCGATGCTTGCCTTGCAACAAATGACGCTGGATCACCTTCACTCTAAGCACAATCGCCGAATACATGCGTACACGGATGGCTCTGTTAGGTCAGCCAGCTCCGCGGTGTCAGTGGTAGTACCGGCAAGGTCCGTCTTGATAAAGTTAGATTACACATCTCATCTCTTCGACTGGCGCGGAACTAGCTGGCCTACGGGGTGCAGTCGAATACATCAGCCAGGAACTCCCTCTAGAATGGTCAGTTTTCACTGACTCCAAAGCAGCGCTTCAAGGCATGCAAGCGGCACTACAACATGGATTAAATGAAAGCTAATTGTAGAGATCCGCACGCTGCACCACGACGAAATAACCAAGGGCACGACATCATCTACCAGTGGTTGCCAGGACACTGTGGCATTGCAGGAAATAACCAGGCGGCCGACGCTGCCCGTTCTGCCAACGATGGACTTCCAGTCCAAATTCCGTTAACGAGAACCGACGCAGTGAGCGGGCTTCGCTGTTTGGCTGTGGAGCTGACACATTCAGCGAGGAACACCGGAGAGTTCTGCAAGCGTCGCCTCAAGGCATTGGACCTTGGCCTGCGCTTGCGTATTCCCCACCACGCAACATGTTGTGAAACAACGTTACTGTGCCGCTTATGGCTTGGCGTTGCTTTTGCAAACAAATACGCTTCCTGATCGGCATGGCTGACAGTCCTGCTGAACGATGTGGCGTTGATGAAAAGATTGAGCACCACCTCGGTGGTTGCCTTATTTTGCAACTGAACGCCATACGCTGCGTATTGCTTTGGATCGTCTGGACGCTCACCCCTTACCGGAAGAGTAGATCTCGGGACCATGGCCACAAAAGTCATCTGCGCTCGAAGCCTACCAGGCACTTCGCTTTTTAAGAGAGACTAGCCCGATTGACAGACTGTGACTTTCTCACCTCCTCTCATCTTCTAACCTCCCCCTTTAATCCCCCATTCCCCTTCCCCAGTGCAGGGTAGCCAACTGGAATTCATTCTTTGTGGTTAACACCCTTCCTTCCGCCCTCCAATTCTCCGCCTCCCTCCTCCTTGTCGTTAGTACTTTCGTATAATTATAGCTTTAGAAATTAATTTGTCGCTTAGTTTTTTAAAGTTGGACAAGAGTTGTGGTTGGTGCCAAGACTTTTCGCATTTGTGGCGCTTTCTTGTAAATGGGTTTCGTGCAGACGTGCCTTCAAAGGGAAACTCGACGTCGGTGTGACGATTATTCCCTTTGGCTGCAAAGGTTTATGACGCCGGATTCCTGATATAGTCCAAGAAAAAAGTTATTGTTACCGTTAAATATGCGAATATGACAATCTGTACATAAATAAACACGGTTATTTAGTTGAAAGTAGAGATCGAACAGGGATCTCTTGCCCCGCGCTAATGATAAAGGTGGATCCCTTGCGCCAGCGTCAGAAGATCGTGATAAAATTTGCTTTTTCCGTAAATATTAAACAGACCACAAAAAGAACCCTTCCTTGAAGAATGTCGACCGGTACGGTCTTCTTGGTAGCAGTGAGAACTGCTATGCAAGCAAGTTTCTGCTCACAGCTAGCTGCCGCCGCTATGGCTTACCTTATGCTGCTTGGACCCGATCGCTCAGCTATACTGAGTGGTCGCCGAAATCAAGCAAATCTTTTTTACTATTTTAGTCAACGAAATTGGTGGTATAGTAGTTCCATAACAGAAAATTTACTCTAGCGCTGAGCAAATCCAAAACGCCATCCGATGCGCCTTCGATGCGAAACAGTTTAGGCGTATAGTGACGATTAAGTAGCGCGCGGCGAGAGCGCTGTCGTCTGCCGCGTCGGCGGGCGGCGCCACTTTGGTAAGCCCTCGGTATCCGCTCCTGTAAGCATCGTGAGCCCCGCAGGGGTGGCGTGGTGGTTAAGGCGCTCGGCTACTGTGTCCAAGGGTGCGGGATCGAATCCCGGCCTCGGCGGCCGCTTTTCGTTGGAGGCCAAAAGCAAGGCGCCCGTGTGCTGTGAGATGTCAGTGCACGTTGAAGAGTCCCAGGTAGTCGAAATTTCCCGAATCCTCCGCTACGGCATCTCTCATAGTCCGAGTCGCTTTGGGACGTTAAACCCCGCAAGCCCTCCCAATGGGGGGAGTTCATGGATCTCACTCAGGAATCCCCACTGGCTGTCATGTTCTGTTCTCATTACGGTTATCAATGCGCTCCTGAAATAAGTGTTGCATTTTCTGCTACAGTCGTCTGCAGCCGCTGTAGCAAACGATACGAGCGGTCTATGAATTTGGGGATAGTGCCTATATTTCCTAGCCACTTTGTAGTAAAGTATTTTTACGAACTAATCAGTATATATCTGTTCTTTTCCTATAGCTGATCTAGCAGATTCCTTTTATCCCCCCAAAATATGTTACTATGACCTTTTAAGTTATGCGCTGCTACGAGACTTGTATATTGAACATCAGTATTTAAGTGAAAAAAAAAAGAAAAGAAAACATACCTATAAACAAAGCAGCCTGAATCATGAATACTGAAAGGTTTGCCATGGTTGTCGGGTACTGCGAAAAAGAAGTAAATGTCAGATGTCATAGTGTTTTTCCGATATCCTATAATCTGGACATAATAATTCGCGATTTTTCAGTTTGCATTTCAAAGTTTTAAACAGAAGGATAAAATTGCCAGAGCTTTCGAGGCACGGACGTGCCTACGATAAAAGAAATATTTTTGTACTTCTGCTGCCATTATTTTATTTATGCCAGCGCACTGATTTAAGAAAAAACAGTTGTCTTTAATCTCATCGCGGAAAAAAAGAACGAAAAATGTTCAGCGTCAACAAAAAAGAAAGACGTGTCTATTTTTGAAGTAATCATGATTGGTTTCCACCACTGAGCTGTCAGATAAATCATGCCTCTCTTGATGTAATTATTGCGAACGCGACAATGTTTCGCATCGTCGCCACACTAAGAAGAAATCTGAGAAATGTGGGCATAAGCGCTGACAGAGACTGTGACTGAGATCCGTCATCCACAATGTTTTCACGACGCAATCACAGAATCCTTACAGCCCCGTTCTTAAACTTAGAAAGTGAATAGCAATCCTGCGTTTTCTCAGCAACATGTGATATGCAAATATAACTGATATTTCAAGCAATATAGGGCCCGAAAACTTGATAGACTATAAATTTAAGTGGTATTAAGCACCCCCAAAAGTGAATGATGCATTCTCATAGCATTTTGTTAACATTTGTCTTGCTGATGTTTCTCTATAGGATAATTTGCTTTTAAAAGCAATGAAATAAAATTACACTGTAAGGACGTGAAAATTTCATACAGACCTGCACGGCTTACACAGAGGAATATTCAGGCGAGGATGACTGGATCGACTCGATTCCCTGTACTGAACTGCTGCCTCGATACCGCACGTTTTATATTGCGCAGAATTCGGCCGACCAGCAAAAAAAAAAAAAAAAATTAATTGGAAAAGTGCTCTGACATTGTTACATATGATGACGCTTGTCAAATTATAAACTGCCAAGGCCAGAGACGGGGAAGCTATTATGGAGGATGCTTTGTTCGCCTGTCACTTTAGATAGCACTGACTACGATTCCGTCCCTTGCCAATAATTTGTTTGAGTGATGCGCCCGTCATTCGATGCGTTTAAAAAAGATTTAGCAGATTCCACAATATTGAGAGAAAAAAAGACGCAGTAACTTCATTTTTCTGCTAATTCGATGTTTATATTCGACTGTACTTAACACACTACACTACACACCGCGGAACGGAAAACTGTTATGACTGCATATTGGGCCAAAATGTACATTTCTTTAAGCTAGTTTCATTTTGTCTTCTAGGTGGTTTGGTCCAGACATTTTCTATATAGTAAAGGAAAGTTTGGACCCTGATATTGAAGATTGGCTGGCGAATTGCTAATCAGGCCTGTTTTAAACCTGCAGCGTTCGTAGATTTGAAATAGGGATACAAACACGGTTAGCAAGGCATAGGCGCAGGGTGAAGAACAGAAGACGAAATTCATTGCTATTGGGCATTTCCTGACACCATCGGCTAAGAAGAATAGAGTTACTTCTTTATTATGTCTGTTAGATATCCACAGACATTTGCTTCAAATGGCTCGTTTTACCGTCCTCAAACCTGGTTGTAAGTACCGGAAACAACCTCCGCGGTGGCTCAGTAGTTAAGACGCTGGGTTACTGAATTCGAATTCCAGAGCTCCAATCCGGCTAATTCAAATCCACTCGGATTTGTTTTTTTTTTCTTCTTTTTTTTTTCAGTGTGGAAGCGCTGACAGTCATAGGTCATGTTCAGTCACTTTTAAGTTATAGGCTCCAACCTTATCTGTTAATTGTTGGAAAACTAGAGAGAACTGTCAGAGACATTCGAGCTTTGGATCCGCTGTACCAGACTGAACTGGTCCCTCGAGACCACGTGATTGGAATCTCACAAAACCGCTTAGGCAGTCACGGTGAGACCACTAGCAAAATGGTTCAGATTTGTCGTCGATGGTGGTAAGCGTATGAGTGATTTCTCACTAGTATCTTTCATACTAACATGACCTAGCTACGCGTTCGCTTTCAGAGAATGTGGCATGACAGCTTATATTGCTTTGCTATGAAGACGGCCAATTACCACTCAGTGAATGGAAACGTTTTGTGCAGCCTCACATAAATGTCAAATGTATGGTTTATATCAAACCACACGCCAAACGAGTTTCTAACTCTCTATAGACACCAATCTGCGGTACTCATTCTCAACCTGCGCATGTTTTCAATAAGCATAACATTAGCCCGAAATCCCAAAAACGAAGACTGAGAAGGCGCCACACACACTATATACACCACTTGACTTTACTCGCGGATAAGCGAGCAATTTTTGTGGACAGAAAGCATGTGAAAAGCAAGTTGTATCCACCAAAAGATATGCCTAATAGCACCCTTCGCTTTATGTAGTCCAATATCTCTGTAACGTTAGGTAGAGTGGGCTTGCTCATGCACAACTTCACTTCCAATTTTATCAGAAAGGCTTCCATCATCTCGCCTTCAGGAAGTTTGCTGAAATCACAAGTGTCTGTTTTTGCAGTGATGCACAATCATCGTCATCGCGGTATTGATCGTTTTGCAACGTGCCACTAGGTGCCCAGCTCCTGATATTGCTTCGAATACTCGACTTATGCTTCATTGGCCGGACGCTTACGCAGCGGCCAGTTTGGACGACACACCTTTTCCGCATCACAGTGCGGTTCGCTAGACCACATTAGTCCTGCAGCTCATGAAGGCCTCTCATGATTTGTTTTTGTTTTTTATGGAATGGCGGTTTGTTTGTTTGTGGCAGCAATCATCATATTTCGAACAAATTGCGAGTTTGTTCGGCGTAGTTAACGCAACTTTGACGTTGTCTTTCTCGGCCGTTTTACGCGGTGCGTGCACTGGTCAGTTAAGGTTAAGAAAAGGAATTCTGAATTTTATTTGCGCCTACACAGAATTAGTAAAAAGAAGGATTGGATGCTTTCTAAACGTATGCATCCAAGAGTAAACCGCAATAAAAGAGAATAAATCTGCCCTAATCTCACTAAGCTCCGTAAAAGTTTTCAAAATATGGGCAGATAGCAGGCTACGCGTCCACAATAACTATTTACTGCAGTTAAAAATTGCCAATTATAAGCAGTTCCCTAAACCGAGGTACCGGATTGTATTTTGGTGCGTAATCATGCTTACTATACTGTTGCGAGAGAGCTTGACGCTACATCTACGATAATGTCAGGCATTCGACTGGAACGCGTCCAATCCTGAATAATAATCATTTTTGGCGTTCCGGCTCCCGCGAGGATGGTTTATTCACAGTGCGAGGAGAGACATTAAGAAAAGCAAGCTCTTTGTGCCTGAAAATATGCTGCAGGCAACGCGACAAGGCGTCAGAAAGCACACCCTCAATACGATTAAGTTTGATTTAGGTTGGTCAGCTTGGTTTATGGGTTTTCGAGTATAAGACGCCGTAGTCAAGGGCTCCAGAACAGTTCATCACCTGGAGTTCTTTACGTGTACTGACATCGCACAGCCTCCAATGAAAAGCGGCCGCTGCGGCAGTAATCCGATCCCAAAAACTCTTACACAGCAGTATAACGCGTTAACCACTGCACCACTGCGATGTCTATTCGCAGTTGTTGGAATTGTCTGAAATTACCAATATAGACGGTTTCGAAGATTATTTTGTGTTTTCAAAACGGGGGTGTTGTTCCCATTTCTTATGATTTTTAATAACAAAGCGCTCTGCGTGTGCATTGGGCCGCACTTAAATTTTCTTAACTTTGTTACTGCGTTGGTATAGCCTTCGCACAAGGCTTCCTTGCAGCCACTGCACAGTATCCTGCAGACTGGCTGACTGTGCCCTGAATTCTGCATTTAGTAGGCTTTCTCTCGCGTTCATCAGTAGTATTAACATTTTCACAGGCACCTCTGACATGCCGACCTCAAAGTCACAGAACCGCAAGATGTGATCCATAGTTTCGCCGATTCCGGACACTTATAGGAAACAGGTGCGTCTTGCTTGAGAGCAGAATCATTATTACCAGGCAGCTGGTTATCAATATAGGAGAGGTGTTAAGGAAATATTTGTCGGTCCACTGCAAAATCGTCCGGCTGATCACAAATGTGGTATACTCATTCGAAAAGCGAGACTTCCAATGCTCTTTTGCGAAAGCTGGATGACTTGAACTAAACGGCAGGTAAGGTCCGATACGTGTGCTCCAACGTACTCAACAAGAACTCTGCTAAAAAGGAGTTTAAAAGGAGAAACTCAAGAATTTCTAAAATAGGTATTAAGTATCAAAGCTGTCTATATAAGGAGTTCCTGAATATTCAAGCAACTGAGGTTGCACCTAATGACGATAAAGTTTCCCTTTCTAACGCGTATTAAAAGTTTTAGAACGGCCCAATTAGAAGTATGATTAGCCTTTTTTCCACATCTACTCGTATTGTGAGTAAGGCTCCTGTGCCTCAGGAGAGACTTTAAAAAAGGTTCCTTGTTTCAGCTTTCATTACCTTTAATTTGATACCTTTTACGCTGTTTCTCCTTTTACGTTTCCTTTTTTTTTTCACCTTGTATGTAGCCTCGCACCCTGCCTGAGCCCGCTTTATTATCAGCAGCATCCCACCTGCGTCTTCAATTGTCCTGATGGTTTCTGGGCGCTTTGTGTTAAAATGCCTCCACCACAGCCCGAAGCTCGGTTCACTAAACTTCGTCTGTTCAGCCATTCTGCAACTGTACGGAGACTGCTCACATAACGTTGTATATCGGATAATTAATATATTCATTTATTGCAGCCAGCCATTCCCATCTACCTTAAGTGTCAGAAACACCCATTTGTTAATGTTCTTCTCACTGTGCTGTAACATGTCGCTCCCTAATAAGTGCCCTTTTTTATGCGAGGGAATAATCATTGCTAGCGTAGTTTATAAATCAAAAGCAGAAACACGTAGAAATTGTCTAGAGAAACTGGTTCTCTGTCTTTGTTTCTGCAGCTGTAATAAATGTGGTCAAACTAATTGTTCATTGAATGTTTCTTCTGTGATGTTAACTACGCACATTTGTTGAATTATTCAAATAATTCAAAAACTCCCAAGAGAAAAGGTAGAGTTCGTTTCATTCTATTTATTGGAACATTTTGCTCCCAACGTGGCGGAGGAGATTAAGATTGGACTCCCCTGGGATCTTTCCTTGAAATCTGGCATCTGGTAAAAATCAGGCGGAGGACTATATTAGCTAAGGGATCGAATCAGGTCCGTCGGATTTCAAAGGCGAGAAAATTCGAAAATGCCCCTTGTGCGGACAGATTCAAAGGCCCCAGGGTGAGCGCTCCAGTATAGGTCTATCGTAGCCACGTGTTTTCTTTGGTGCATTGAACCCCACACACCACACAGAGCTGTGGACTACAAATTGAAAAAGACACCTTCTCTTATATTTAATACAAATCGTACAATATACTAAGCGTACAAACAAATGGCGCTTTGAGCTTGGCAAGCTGCAGGAAAACACCTGGCGCACGATGGGACGGTACCGTAATACGGTTGTCAGACACTCAACGAATACAGAATCGAGCCTAAGATTGGGCTGTACAAGTTTGATTATGCTGTCTCCCCTTTCGGTTAGACGACAGGTGTTTCGATTCTAGCTTGCGTTGTATTGTGATGCATTTTTCCGAAGCTGCATGCTACGGGATATTCGCTCTAGTCAAATGGTCTATTTGTCAAGTGAGCATAATATGAAAAAATAAAAAGCGGGGTTCATCTTTCTTTGGCTATCACTCTTCTGAAAGGACAGGAAACCAAATTATTTCAGTATCAAGCAAGTAAACTTTTTATTCGCATAGATGCTATTTCCACATACTGTCGTCCCTGTCACTTTCTCATGTGACACACATGGCACGCGCAAAAAAAAATATTTTCGCGCGCAGCAGCTGTAAAATGCAGTGTAACTGAACAAACTGGACGAGAGCGGCTTCCATTTCCGCTGTCTCGTAGCCCGCATTTTCAAGCCTATATTTCACTGCCACTCAGAATAGTAGGGGAGACAAGCCTGAAGCGAACCTTTTAATTGTTATACACGTATACTTTCAATAAACACACAAAAAATACATTTTTTAAACATGATTTCTGAACACTCTCGTAAAAACGCACAAAACGAGTCAAAGAAAAAGTGTTCATACGGTATCGACGCTGTTTCCACATAGCGTAAGAGTGTATTGCACTACAGGGTGTGTTACTCATGGCTTAAAATGGCGCAGATATTTGAGCTCCTCTATGCCTTCAACAATTTCGACCCACTCAGTGCTATTTCATTATAATCCAGTCGCATAGTGAACAGGAATCATACATTTCCATCCTTCCAACGCCTAAAATGTGTTTTTGATATCAAAGAACTTAATTTTTGCTCCTTAACCTGACGGCGTTTAAAGACCCTGTTCTCCAGAAAATCCGACGCCGGTATTGTCGCTGTAGACGTTGTGAGCGACAAATCACGGGCGTGGTGCTGGAAAGTAGCGTTGGCAGGCGAGATGGTCACGCCCTGACTGGATAAATGGATGGGAAAAACTTTATTTTCCGCAGATTCTGTGTGTTTGTGACCGTTTCTGGTCACTTGTGTTGCAGATTCGAAGGGAATCTGCAAACAGAACGAAGAGGACGAAGATGAGGTTAGTGACTAGCGCGCGTGAGAGAGACTCAGCACCATGTTGGGACATTGACAGTCGTTAGAACAGCCGGCTATTTAGCGCAGTGTAGAGGTGGCCTAGGTGTATGCCCTCCTTCTGCTTAGTGCGCACATGCCGAGTTTGATTACCGCAATGATCGGAACTAGTTAGGCCAGTTCAACGTCTGCATCCATTAGAGGTTGTAACCTCGGGGCCCGGAGTGTATTGAAGATTGGCGCCTGAGGTTTCAGAAGACGAAAAGGAAGAATCGCGACAGCCTGAGGCTCGAGGAGCAGTATGAGCGCCATGTTGGGATATTGACAGTCGTTAGAACAGCCTGTTATTTAACGCTGTGTAGAGGCGGCCTAGGTGTATGCCCTCCTTCTACTAGAACTTGTGCGCAGTGGTCGATCCCCGGTCCAGGATGCCGTACTTCACTGCTGCCATTGTAGCTCGGCGTACGAGAAATCTTTGCTCTCCCTCGTCCTCGCTGTCCAAGTGCTCCCGCTGCGTCACACTCGAGTTTTCAATTCAATTCAATGCAATTCAGTTTATTTCAACTCGAGGTTGAAGGCCCTCAGCCGAAAAAGCTGTTCTAGAACAGCTTGAAGAGTGCCCGAGGGCCCATACATTGGAGTCTATTTTGGGGTCGAAGTCTGCCTGAGGACAGGTCCATGTGCACGATGTGCTCGGGTGTCGGTGTACGATAACACCATGGGCATTCATATAATATTGCGTAGGAAAAACTTGTGTAACTTGTGTAGGTGTGGATAAGTGCCGGTTTGTAATCTGCACCAGTCTACTGCCTCTTCTTTGTTTAGCCTTTTGGGTGATGCTGGGTAGTGTTTTCGCTGGCCTCGTTAATGATCTAGTATATCTAAGTACGAGGGAATAACAAGGTCAAAAGTGCCTGTGGTGCAGAGTGTTGAGTCCGCTCGGTCGACGTACCCTCGAGCTAACTCATCTGCTGCCTCGTTGCTCCTCATTCCCTCGTGTCCCGGAACCCATACTATACTGTGTTTACTTGTCTTATGTCTTGTCGTTTGTAAGATACGATTGGTGATGCTGTAATGTCTGCCGTTTGTGTTGTTTCGTCACGCTTGTGTGGAGTCCGTTTGTATAATTAGGTTCTGTCCCGTTGCATCGCCGTGCGATATTCTTCAGCTGCCTCTATGCTTGGATTGTTTATTGTTGCGCTGCATATTTCTAGACCTCCACCGTCCGTTACTACGGCGACTCTTTTGCGTTGGCATCGGTGCTTTTCTACACTGGGATTATTGCTGAATTCCCTGATGAGTGCTCGGACTCTGGCTTGTCTTCTGTCATGGTGCATATTGCGGTCCATGTGTCTGAGTATGTGTCGTACCCTACTATTTTTTTTCTGTTTTCATCCTTAATCGCTTCCTTGTCTTCTTTCGTGGCTATGGATATCCCTAATTTTTTTCTTTAGATGTCTTCCCGGTCTTGTTTGCGCGAGTCTGTCCTGTTGAGCGCTACGTTGCGCTTCTCGCAGCTAGTTCAAGTTATTCGATACTCCCAGTGCCATTAACTTTTAGGTTGATGTTGACACCGGAAGTATTAGCGCCGTTTTGTAAGCCTTGCGTAGTATGATGTCAATTTGTAGGACTTATTTCTTGTTTAGTTCGTGGTAAGGTAGGGTGCAAGTTACCCTGCTCGTGCCGAGGCTATGAGTCTAAATGTGTCCTGCTCTCTCATGCTCTTTTTTTTTTTTTTTTGCTGACTCTCCGCACGATTCTGGCGACTTGATCTGTTGTATTCTTGTTTTGGCGGGCTGCATACATTTCAAGCAATGCTGTAATGGCGGCTAGTTGGTTTTCCATCCTTATGTAGGCACGCTGAACTTTAACTCGAGACAATTCACCAACACAAGACAAAACTGGTACGTGCGCGAACTTTCAACTGTTTATTACAAATACTTCTCTCCTTATATAAACACATACAAAGAAAACATGTACAAACACGTGTCAGAAACAAGTTTATAAGTGCAATTCATCAACCCGTAACACCCGAAGCACCGCTTTCCATCACACTGCCTGTTACCAATTGGATCTCTCTGCTCGTCAGCGATATCGACGGATCGCTTACGCATATGAAATGGCATGGGCTGGTTCCACGGAATCCGGAATTATCCACGGAATTATCCACGACCTTTTCGGGCACGGTTTCTATAATCGTGTGGGGTACGTTCGTTTTTGTTATGTTGTTTTTGCCGATTGCTGTAATTGATTTATGGGCTAGAGTAACGACCTTGTCATTACCGCGTCATACATCTCGTATCCTGTTATGCTTATTTTAGTCCTGGCCCCATATTCTTGGATATGCCCGGTGGTTTTTCTTGGTTGCTTATTAGCTGTACGAGCTGAGATAGGTTTCCCGTTATTACTTTACAGTTCCATTGCCAAATGTTTAGGCTTCCTCTCTTGTTTAGGGTTTTGTTTTTGCTGTTAGACATTTTGTCGTCTTACTCCCTGTTCGTCCCAATGGATGGGTCTATTGCTCACGCGTTTTCGCATGCGTTTGCTGTGAGCTTCCTTTATTATGGTGGCAACGTTTCCTTTGGTATTGCTACGAAGATGACGAAGCGGGCAGTGGCGCGGGGTGGAGCGCTCGCGCCAGGCCCGCTGACCATTAAAAAAAAGCATACTTCATCGTCATGTCATCCCGTCGTTCGGTTTCTGTTGTGTCGCCGTGTTCCATCGCTTGTCATATGCTACCACGTAACATTTGGTTGGAGGTGCGGTTGATCCCCATCCTCGCCCTGCACCGTCGCAGCCAATCGTACACCGGGCCCATCTACCGAAAGCCCGCGGAGATCGCCGCCCAGCTCTGCCCCAGCCCTTTTTGCACAGACCCGACCAGCCGCTGTCCCCAGCCTCGTCCCCAGCCCTGGCCACAGCACACGACGACCAGGAAGAGCCCAAAGCCGACCCTACCGACCCTGCCGACACCACGACGAAGCGACCTCATGACCACTCGAGCGAAGACCGCACCCTCGCCCAAGCCATTCGGCGTGTCCATGAGCCTTGGCCTTCGGCAAAAGGCGAAGATTGGACTTGAAGCTCCGGTGCAAGCACTCTGCCCATCTTCGCATTCATTGCGGTGTCCAGCATTTTCATGTCCCAATCCTGTGTCTGTGTTCATCGTCTCGTCATGCATTGGATATCTAGCAATCGATCGAGATGATCGCTCGGTGGCCCCGGGTAATGCTACGAAGATGCCGAAGCGGGCAGTGGCGCGGGGCGGAGCGCTCGCGCCAGGCCCGCTGGCCATTAAAAAAAGCATATTTCATCGTCATGTCATCACGTCGTTCAGTGTCGCGAGAACATCATTGTCAGTCCTCTCCCCCGCAACATGCACCCAGAATACCACACGGAGAGACGGGAGAAGAGAGCAATAACACTGGTTAAAAGAGTAAAAGAAGTTGCTTGCGTAGACGCTGCAAGCGGCCGATCATGGGTGGCAGTCGCCGCGGTAGTCGATGGTAGCGGCGCACCAGTCGTCTCCGCCACCATCTGAAGCAGAGACATAGACACGGCTGAAGAGGTCGCAATAGCGCTCGCTAGCGTCGGCACGAAGGCTAGATTGATCTTTAGCGACAGTAAAACTGCTCTCTGGAATATCGGAAAAGGCAGGGTCTCGCAAGAAGCCGCCCGAATTCTAAGAGCTGCTAAAATGGATCGCAAAATCACCCTAATTTGGGTCCCAGCACACACGTCCGTCCCCGGCAACGAGGCGGCCCATGATTTAGCCTGAAATCTTTACTTCCGGTTAAACGCGGAGCCGCCCGGTTGCCAGGCGATGAACGCACGTTTGCAAACCTATAAAGAAATAATCAAAAATTATAGATTAGGAAGACGTCTGATGCCGCCACCGGATCCTAGCTTAAATAATAAAGAGGCCATAGCCTGGCGACGATTACAAGCCGGAAATTTCCCGAATCCTGTCTAGTTGTTTCACACCCAGGTAGATGAGAGAAAAAATGATAAATGTAAAGCTTGTTAAGCGAAGGGGACCTTCGACCATATACTTTGGGAATCCCCTGTCTCCGGGCGCTAGGGACAACATTAAAAGTAGAGAAGCCTGGGTAACCCTGCTGTGAAGCGACGTCCCCGCTGACCAGCAAAAAGTCGTCCACCTGGCGGCTGAGGCCGCGAATAACCAATGTATATTCGCCAGTCCTTAGTCGCGGAGGTTCTAGCCCCCGTTCCTCAGGCCTGCGTGCCAGGAGCGGGGAGTAGGGGGCCTCCTAAATCGGTGGAAATTAAAGTTTAAATCAATCAACCAATCAATCAATCAATGTTTCTGTTATGTCGCCGTGTTCCATCGCTTGTCATATGCCACCACGTAACAATATAGTTATATATTCCGTCCATTTTGTCAAGGTATTCGCTGACTTTAATATGGTACTTCATTATTGCGATTACTGTTGCTCTCACCATCTCCTGATCTACGTATTTGATTTTTTCTAGTTGGTTTTGTGCCACTTTTATGGCTGCCACTTTCGCGGAATCTTTCCTAAGTGGGTACGTTTCGAGTTGTTTGGTCTCTGAGGGGAAGGTGGGTTTCCTGGCGTGTTCTAAGTTTTTAGTGCGTACATATACTGCGCTTTCTGTATTTCAATTTCTGCTTTAAGGTTCGTGTTTTGTTCTTCCAGCTCCTTGACTCTTCTATCGCTTTAAGCTAGCCTTTCTGAGAGCGGTTGAGACGTCGCCAAAAAAAAATCTAGTTTTACTGCGCGATGTGAGTGCACGGTAAAGAACACCAGGTGGTCGAAACTACTCCGTACCCCTCAACGATGACGTATCTTATAGCCTCAGTTGCTTCGGGGCGTTAAAGCCCCAAACAATAAAAGAAGCTCTTCACAGAAGTGACATCAGTTCTTCAACGCCACTGAAATCTTCATCGCTGAAATGAGCAATCGGCTCATCAGAAGAGGAATCGCAGGAGTCGCAAATACTGAAGACAAAAGGTTCTACCTCGGTGTCCACTATCATGTCCGTTTCCCAAGCCTCAGCCTCAAATTGCTGGGCATGGGCACAATAGTGTTTCCAGTTCCCGTTGGTTACAGACGCCAGCGCTTCTGGTAGAGCACTTCAATCTCCGCGAAATTGAACCAAATTGATGCACTTGTACACAGCAATACAAAATAATGAATGAGTTAACTGACACCAATAAGCATGCCCATGGAAATGCCAGAGCAGCGATATGAATTTTGGCATGAATATCACTGACAACACAGCGCAGAATATCGGACACAACATGTTACAATACATAACTGACCGCGAAATTACCGCCAGAACAACTGTGCTCTTCAGGAAATTTTCTGTTTTCTTCTGCGTACGCAACATTCATTGAAAATTCTACAAGAAATCTGATATAAAGATTATTAAATTTTAAATGTTAACATCAAGCGTGATGGTCTAATTTAAACGTACTATGAGATAAAATATGCCGATCATTATTCTCATTTGGCCTGTCTTCGGAATTACTAAATCGCCAGCAGGTACCGCCGACGTTAAGCAATGATATCACTTTGCTCGATCAGAGCACGATTCTGTTTTATATTCACAAATGTGAAGCCAATGTCCTTAAAGGACACCCACAAGGTGGCTTTCTTGAATTGCGCATGGTCGGCGTCTTCGTTGAGTGTTTTGAACACTGTCCAGCGTGGGCACCCAACTATTCGTGCAATTACCATGTACAGGGTCATCCACTTCTAGCTATAACACGGTCACTGCTTTCAAACCAACATTACGTCCAATCTAGGTGCATATTAATGCAAAGCGATGCAAGCACAGATGGACCCGGAAGTGCTGTTTCACATGAACTGCCAGTTAGCTTTACTGTGGGGAGAGTTCGGACCTAATATGCGCTTTGAAAGCAGTGAGCATGTTATAGCTAGAAGTGGACGAGGCTGTACCTTTATACTAACGGCACACACCGGATGCACGAACGCATTCTTTCATCTATCGTTCACCGAGACATTCCTTACTTAAGCCCCACACCCAAGAACTTCACCCCTCCTAAACAACAGCCATTCCATCGCACGCATTAGCGCCCATATACCGCTGCCATGAGCAGCTCATTTTTCCTCGAAGGACACTCAAATAACCTACCGAATATCGTAATCACAAACTCTGATCGTCAAACACTCCGCTGCTAACAAGCTAGCCACTTTTTATATACTTTCACTGACCCGTTGCTAGGTCAAGCGCATTACTAGATTTTGAGTTTTGGTAACTACTACGATGCCAAAATGTAACAAGTGCTGTCTCTTGATCTTGAATATTTGTTTCTATCTCTTTACTTCTGTTTGTGTATTTATGGTATCGTTCTTATTTATTCCGTTTGTTCTACCGTTGCCCTAACTTGTACGAATGCCCCAAAAATGTAATGCCTTCGGGCCTTTGAGGGACAAATAAATGAAATGAAGCTTATGGCAAATGGAATATGCATTAGGCTTTTAGAAAAAAAAGCAATTATTTCGCCCTATTAGAAGTACGCACTATTTTATTTTCTTGCGGACGCAGGGAACGCAAACAAGAGCTCTAGCTTTGACAGTGTTGCACCTGATGTATGAAACGGAGTATAGAGTTAGTAAATAGCTTGTCATGAGCATTTTAAAGGAGGAGCTTAAGTGTTCTCTAATTTTTTATGTCTTTTTTATTAGTTCTCCATATTAGGAGAAGCGCTGGAGGTTTGCGAATCAAGAAACAGGAGGACACATACTTCTAATGTGATTGCGCCATCTGCGCCCGGCGCCGTCACGGCGGCACATAGGTTACGACGCTCTTACTGCCATAGCCAAGGATGCCGCATCGAATCCCGGACGCGGGGGACGCCTTTCAGTCAAGGCAGAAAGCAACGCCCCTGTCCCATGCGGTATCAATGTACGTAAAAACACCTCACGTGGATAACATTTCCGGAGCCCTTCACTAGTGGGTTTCTCACAACCTGAGCCGCTTTGGGATCTTAAACTACATAAACCAAACCATCTCCGCCTCGCAATTAAACCTTTATCGTGGTAGCCTTGAACACCTCGTCCTGCCAAAAATCTTACGTTGGCTTGGGCAAAATTGGCGTTGTGAGAGGAAATGAAGACCATGCCATAGGCAGGCAGTTGTTGGCAGTTGATAAGGCAAGGGAATAACTTGTCGACTGGTGGTATTAATAGGGTGAAAATTTGAGCTGGTTGGTGCATGATCTGTGGCTCAAAACAGCGCTAACACGAGACGAAGCAGAGAGAGGAGACACGACGCTCGATATAGAGAATATAGATATGAATATAGAGACGGGACAGCGTCATGTCCCCACTCTCTACGTCGTTTCGAGTTAGCGCTGTTTGTAGCCACAGGGTTGTATTATGTCAAGAGACCTTATGACAAGGCCGAGATGGTAAGAACTGCCACCAGCGATAGTTTTTCTAGGATGGGCAGGGTGAGATGGCAATCGAACCCTCAGGAACCTTTAAATCCAGATTAAGACAAGCTACCTTCATGCCACGCAGGCACATTCTTATGACTTCGTTTGCTCTTATCTATGTCCGCTGGCCTTGAACATGATGCTGCAGCTTACAACTTTATTACATAGTTTGAGATAATAGAGGCGCAATTTTAGGGATCGGTGGTTAAACGAACAGGTTAGCCGCAGGCAGGAGCCATTTATTCTGTCACGCGACACCCTTAAAGGCGGAGCTTAAATGTTCTGCAATTCGTTTTTGTAGCGAGAGCATTGCTTGCCACATGGGTCGGACAAGTGGCGCCATCAGAGCGTGCGTCACGAAATCGGAGCACATTTTCATCAAGCCGGCACGGCGCGAGGCCCGCGCGGCGTCGCGCGGAAAGCTCGAGAAAAACCTCCTTCGCGTAGCCTTGTACGTGTCGCCGTCGCCTTCTTTCTCATCACCCGGCGATGACGCGGACTCAAATACGCCAGAAAAATCGAGAATCTTCTATATGGAACCTAGCCAATGACGATGCGCGGCTCGACGGGAGGAGGAGAGAGCGCTATAACCAGCGAAGTTAAGTGTGTGTGCGCGCTTGCTTTGACGCGTGCTAACAGACAGACGCGGCACGCCCTATTTAAAGACACCGCGCCGCTTGTGTAGATAGTCAGTCAGTCAGTCAGTCAGTATTTGCGACGTGTGCGCTTGTGCTTCGGCTGGACTCTCGGGGATCACCCGCTGCTGGCAAGCCCACGGACCTGCAAGGGAGCGGCGCTCGTCTTGTATGGCGGCCGCATCGTGACTCTTGAGGCGTCGGCCGGCAACAGTGCCCGGTGAACAATTTGGAGTTTGTTTATGTAACTCTCTCGTGTTTCACCTGTATTGTAAAGCCTTTATATTATTGAATACCTCTGTAATTGCATGCTTAGCGTTTGTTATTCTGTGAACCTCTCTTCTGTGCAATTTCAGTGTTTGTGAATCCCTTTGTATCGTCTCTTGCTGTGCATAAATTGTGTTTTGTTTGTTACTTCTGACTCCGATTCTTACTCTGGTTTGAACCGGCGACAGCTGGGCACCAAACCGCCACCCCCTTCTGTCACTACAAGGTAGTTGAATTCCGGCTGAGCTTGCCACGCAGGTCGAGGGCATCTCCTTTGCGACCGAAATAGCTACCCCCACTCACTCTAAGGGTGTCTGGGAGTGTGTGCACCGTTAAGGGCGCATCGTTAATAATACCTTCCTAATTATTAACGGGTGACAATTATTCTGGCGTCCGCGACAGTACGTTTGGTGCACTCAAGCTCAGAGGACGGAGAACGAGTTGGGAGAGTTTACGAAGAGAGCGTAAACAGTGTAGCAGCAGAGCGATAGCGAGAGGTACTGCCGCGCGGAAGCGTTTAGGCGAGGTTCACTAAGCAGTGTTTAGGCTGCACCCAGACGGTTCCCGCTTCAGATATGAATCTGAAAGAGCTGATTCAGGCTGGCCCCCAGCGGGGGTGTCCGGTGCCGAACTGCGCAAATGGGTTAGCCAGAGAGTAAAGGAGGAAAGAGAGGGAAAAAGAAGAAAGAGAGAGAGCAGAAACAGAACGAGAGAGGGCTCGAAAGGAAGCCGAGGAAGAGAGAGAGCAGAAAAAGAACGAGAGAAGGCTCGAAAAGAAGCTAAGGAAGAAAGAGAGAAGGCTCGAAAGGAGTGGGAAGAGGAATTTCAGCGGGAAAAGGAATTACTATGAAACTTCAGCTCGAAAACTCAGGGAACAACAACGGTTTTGCTGAAGTGCATAGCCCCAGTCAAGGACATAGCAGCTTGCGGATAGACGCAAGTAAATTGATCCCGAAGTACGACGAGAGAAGAGACGATCTCGACGCATTCCTCTTGCGCTTTGAAAGGATCGCCAATATTGCAAATTGGACAGACAGTGAATGTGCTACCATCTTGAGCACTTGCCTTAGCGGCAAAGCATTAAGCGTATTTGGAAGACTTATTCCTGAGGATGCAGGCAGCTATAACAAAGTGAAAGCTGCATTACTTAAAAGGCTTAGATTTACGACGGATGGGTTTCGTGAGAAGTTCAGGACTGGAAAACCTATGGACGGTGAAACGGCAACACAGTATGTTGCGCGACTGAGTCATTATTTCGACCGCTGGACTGAACTGTCAAAAATTAAACTAGATTATGGCGCACTTCGCGAACTCCTAATTAAGGAGCAATTCCTGGGCAGCCGTCACCCTGGTCTGTCGCTTTATTTAAAAGAAAGAAAAACGAATAACCTGGAAGAAATGATGGAACTGGCAGACCAGTATTTGGAAGCCCAGGGAGGCGAAAATTTGAGCAAAATTGTAAATTCTGAAACCCCTCGAAAGCCCGAATTTCGGCAGACAAAACCTAGCGTAAAGTCAACCCCGAGGTGCTATCTCTGCGGACAACTAGGCCATTATGCACCTAACTGCCGCAAACTCGCAACCAACAATCCATCCTCGTGTTGGAAATGCGGACAGAAGGGCCACAAAACAATGTCGTGTCCCGACGCTGACAAGACAGCTCCGCAGGCGGCCTGTGCGAGGACTCCGTCAGAGTCAGAATATCGCCTGGAGGAAGAAGATGCCGATGGCTTTGTTGAGCTTAAGAACGGCAGGAAAGTCCGCGTGGTGCACGGCCAAGAGAAGGAGGAAGCAGAGAGAGGGGTTAATCGGAAGGACAAGAAACTCCGGGTGGTGAACGCCGTAGTACATGCACAACCTGGATCTGCGGTGAATCGTATGCCGGTTTCGAGGGGAAAGATAGGAAGAAAATCAGTTTCTGTGCTACGAGATACAAGTAGCAGTGCCGTAATTGTTAAACGGAGTTTGATTCATGAAAATGGTCTGACTGGTGAGAAATACCCTGTGAGGCTAATTGACGGCTAAATTCAGTTGCTACCTGAGGCAAAATTTGAAGTGTACACGCCATATTATTCAGGAAAACTAACAGCCCTTTGCATGGAACGCCCTACCTATGATTTGGCGTTGGGCAATATCAAGGGCGCAACATTTCCCGAGGATCCTCGTCAAAGTTCCGCGCCTGTGCACTTCAGCGAATCTAAAAAGAAAAAGGGAAGGCGAGGCAAGCAAGGCCATGAGAAGCCTGATGAAAAGCTCCAAGAAAAGAATAAACAAAAGGAAGCACCTCAGGAGGAAACAGAAAAGAAAGAGGCAACACAGGAAATAAAGTCAGGAATGCCTAGGCCGTCGTTGATGCAGGCAGCTCAAGTGTGTTTCCTACTTATGGGGGCATTACTTGGAATATTCCACCTTCCGCGGAAGGAATACCGGTGCCTAGGAAAGAGCGCTACTACAGTGATTCTTTTTATTGGTCTGTGCTCGTTGACACAGGTTCCTGTGTATCCGTCGGCGCTACTAGTTGTAGCGGCATTTATCGGCACGCATTGGTTGTGTGAGTTACAAGGTGACTATCAGTCAAGCCTTGAGAAATTTGCAGTAGCCCGATCTGGGAACATGGAAGCACCTCAAATGCGAGAGCCTGGAGCGAAAGCAGAATCCCTAAGGACAGAAGCATGTCACGCACTGATCGCAGGTTGGATCTACGCTCGGAAATTTAGGTTGTGTGCTTCGCATTTGAAAAGCTGTGTGTTGTTGATTTCTGTGTGTCCCCGACAACAGTGTGTTGCTATGTTTGTAAATTTCATGGCATTGATGTGTGAATTTTGCATTGTGTTATTACAGTTTGTGAAATTTGTGCAATGTGTGTAATGTGGACATTTGCCCCATATAATTGTGAGCGCATGCAAGTGCGCGCGATGTTCGTGGTTGTTGTGAATATTGTTTGACAATATTCTTTAAGGAAAGGGCAGTGTCACGAAATCGGCGCACATTTTCATCAAGCCGGCACGGCGCGAGGCCCGCGCGGCGTCGCGTGGAAAGCTCGAGAAAAACCTCCTTCCCCGCTCGAGAGAGCGCGTAGCCTTGTGCGTCGCCGTCGCCTTCTTTCTCATCCCCTGGCGATGACGCGGACTCATCAGTCTGGAATACGCCAGAAAAATCGAGAATCTTCTATGGAACCTAGCCAATGACGACGCGCGGCTCGACGGGAGGAGGAGAGAGCTCTATAACCAGCGAAGCTAAGTGTGTATGCGCGCTTGCTTTGACGCGTGCTAACAGACAGACGCGGTGGTGGTGGTGAAAAACTTTATATTTGGGAGCCTTAAGGGATTACATTCTAATGACGGGTCGGCTCTTGGCTGCGTGTTGTGGCCGAAAGCTGGTGCTTCACAGCGACACCCAAAGCCCAGTCTGTCAGCCGCTTTTGAACGGCCGGGTCAGAGCTGGACACCGCAGCCTCCCATCGCTCGAGGTCGGAGAGTTGCCAAGTGGCTGGAGGGTGGAATTCCGAGCATTTGATCATAATATGCTCAAAATCAGCTTTAGGTGCCCCACACAGGGTGCACTGCGGCGAGAACAGTCCTGGATGGATCAAAGATAAGAAAGCGGGGGATGGGAATGTACGGGACTGAAGCTGGCGCCACGTCACCTGTTGTAGCTTAGTCATAGATTTATGAGGAGGAGGGTAGATGGTTCGTTGATCACGGTAATGGAGAGAGATTTCGTGATAGGATACCATGCGCTCGCGAGCATCTCCCCAGGCAGTGGCAGTCCCTGCTCGGCTGACGTATCCTCGAGCAAAAGAGTGAGCTGCTTCGTTGCCTGGGTGACCCGTGTGAGCGGGCACCCATATTAGTTGAACAGGGTGTTCGGGTGGGGAGAGGGAGGCGAGGAACCGGAAGGCTGGGGTAGAGATCCGACCGCGGGCGAAGTTCCGTACGGCGGATTTAGAATCGCTAAAGATGGTTGTGGCTCGGGTGGTAGCTATGGCGAGGGCAACCGCCGCCTCCTCCGCCTCCAGGGAAGTGGAGGCAAAAGTTGTACCGGCCGCGACCAGTTGCAAAGAGTTGGAAACAGCGCTGAGGGCGAACGCTGGGCGGGAGGGGTATGAGGCAGCGTCTACGTAAACGGTCTCTGGCTGGAAGCCATAGTTTTTGTGAAGAGCTTCTGCGCGTGCCTTGCGGCGATCGACATGGTGCTCTGGGTGCATATTCTTTGGCAGGGGATGCACCTTAAGAACGCGGTGTATCGCAGGGGGAAGTGTATGTTGTGTAGAGCAGTGACCGGGAGGTGAGAGATGGATGCGAGCAAGGATGTTCCGGCCGGTGAGGGTAGATGATAATCGCTCCAACTGGGCTGAGCGGTGGGCTTCTGTGAGCTCAGCTAGGGAGTTATGGATGCCCATGTGAAGAAGGCGTTCATTGGAAGTGTAGCGGGGTAAGTTGAGGGCGGCCTTGTACGCCTGTCGCATAAGGGCGTTAACCTTGTCTTCCTCCACCCGCGTGAGGAAAAGGTAGGGGAGCGAGTACACAACACGGCTCAGGACAAATGCCTGTACCAGGCGTCTGAGGTCATGCTCGCGCATGCCGCGATGGCGATTGGCTATGCGGCGAATGAGGCGGATTGTTTGATGAACCATCACCGTCAGCTTAGTGATGGTTGCGGTATTCTTGCCATTGTTTTGTATCAGAATACCAAGAATCCTGATGTTGTCCACTTCTGGTATCCGGGTGTTGTCAATTGTCAAGAAGATGGGGGGAGGAGGGCCTTTGTCTGTACGACACCTAGGAGGTCGGAGTATGAGAAGCTCCGATTTGGTAGGGGAACAAGCCAAGCCGACATTTGCTGCAAAAGATACAACAATGTCTGCTCCGGCCTGTAATGTATCTTCCATGGCGCCAATGCTACCTGTGGTGGTCCACAGTGTAATATCATCGGCGTATAAGGAGTGGGACAGGGCAGGGATTTAGTTGAGGGCGTGTGCCATGGGGATAAGGGTAATATTAAAAAGCAGTGGAGAGAGGACAGAACCCTGTGGGGTGCCAATGCTACCGAGTTTGAAAGATGGAGATGAGAGCGAGCCGATGGTGATTTCTGCTGTGCGATGACTAAGAAAGGCGGATATGTACTGGTGGACACGCGAGCCGACTTGAAGCGATGAGAGAGCATCTAAAATGGCTGCGTGACGGACATTATCAAAGGCCTTTGTGAGATCTAGGGCGAGAATTGCTCGGGTGCGCTTTGCGTGGCGGGGGTGAAGGACATCTTCTGACAGTTGCAGCATAACATCCTGCGTGGAGAGATGTGGCCGGAAGCCGATCATTGTGTCAGGGAAGAGGTTGTGGTCATCTATGTGGTTCTGGAGGCGTGCCAGCACAACATGTTCAAAGAGTTTGCCAAGACAGGAAGTTAGAGATATGGGTCGGAGATTCTTGATGTCGAGTGGTTTGCCGGGTTTAGGGATAAATGTGATACGGGCGTGTGTCCACTGGGCCGGAAGGGTTCCCGTGCGCCAGCATTGGTTGAAGAGGTCCGTGACCGCATCGACAGACGGGTCATCGAAGTTACGAAGCATCTTATTTGTGACTCGGTCCGTCCCCGGAGCTGATGTCGTCCTGAGGCGGTGCATCGCCGCCCTGACTTCAGCTGAAGAGATTTCCTCATCAAGGGTAGGGTTGGGAGAACCGGTGTAAGAAGGGAGGGGGGTAGAGGGGGTTGTAGGGACGTACTGATCTTTTAAGGTCTGAAGGAGGGCGTCATCGTCTAGGGGAAGCTGATGAATAATGCGGGTAATATTCTTACGCTGCGTAGCCTTGGTGTGCCCAGGATCAAGGAGGTAGCGTAAAAGCGACCAGGTGTCTTTAAGGCCTAGATTACCGCTCATGCGGTCACAGACCTGCCCCCACTGCTGGCGAGCGAGGTCCCTTGTATAAGCTTCAATTGCTTTCACAAGGCGGGAAATTCGCCGTTTGAGGGTGCGATTATGCTTTTGGGACAGCCAGCGTTTCTGAAGGCTGGCGTGTGCCTCCCACATGTGGAGAAGGCGACTATCCGCAGCCGAAGTGTCCTCTGGTTCCGGGATAGTGGATGTCGCCGACTCCACATCCTGTGTGAGAGAAGCCACCCAGGCCTCCAAGTCCACAATGGTGTCCGGTGCGTTTTGCCGGATGCGGCGAAATCGATCCCAATCGACCACGCAGGCCCGATTGCGTTTGGGTGGGGTGAGGGAAGAGATGGAGAGCTCAGTGCATAAAATGTAGTGATCACTGCCTAATGAGTGAGTGGTATGAGTGAGTGCAACAGTGCCCGTTGAACAATTTTTAGTTTGTTCAGGGAAGCTAAGTGTGTGTGCGCGCTAGCTTTGACGCGTGCTAACAGACAGACGCGGCGCACCCTATTTAAAAACACCGCGCCGCTTGTGTAAACAGTCAGTCAGTATTTGCGACGTGTGCGCTTGTGCTTCGGCTGGACTGCCGGGGATCACCCGCTGCTGGCAAGCCCACGGACCTGCAAGAGAGCGGCGCTCGTCTTGTATGGCGGCCACATCGAGACTCTTGAGGCGTCGTCCTGCAACAGTGCCCGGTGAACAATTTGGAGTTTGTTTATGTAACTCTCTCGTGTTACACCTGTGTTGTAAAGCCTCTATATTATTGAATACCTCTGTAATTGCATGCTTAGCGTTTGTTATTCTGTGAACCTCTCTTCTGTGCAATTTTAGTGTTTGTGTATTCCTTTGTTTCGTCTCTTGCTGTGCATAAATTGTGTTTTGTTTGTTACTTCCGACTCCGATCCTTACTCTGGTTTGAACCGGCGACAGCTGGGCACCAAACGGCCACCCCCTTCTGTCACTACAAGGTAGTTGAATTCCGGATGAGCTTGCCACGCAGGTCGAGGGCATCTCCATTGCGACCGGAATAGCTACCCCCCCTCACTCTAAGGGTGTCTGGGAGTGTGCGCACCGTTAAGGACGCATCGTTAATAATACCTTCCTAATTATTAACGGGTGACAGCGTGTCACCCTGGATTGTGAACAGGATGTGTGAACATAGTGCGTCCACATTCTACTTATTCTACCCTTATATGGCGCGGTATCAGTGATCACAGCTGTGTTTTAGTGGAAATGAACTTTCAGTATGTTAAACTTCAAGACTGTGACAATCGGCGCATTTACAGGTATCGAAACGCAGATTTCCCAGAGATAGCCCGGGCACAGGAATCCCATGTTGATGAATACGAAACATTGCCTGATTCATTCAGCGTTGGTGAACTGTGGCGCTCACTTAAAGATAAACTATTTGATCTGCTTGAAATATATGTGCCGTCATGGGTGATGACGAAACGTCGAAGGAAATGCAGGGCCTGGTTTACAAAAGCGGTACGCCGAGTCGTTGAAATAGGGAACAACTATATGCACGCTTCAAAAGAAATCCGTCACAAGAAAATGTTTGATTTGGTTTGTAGGGTTTAGCATCCAAAAGCGACTCAGGCTATGAGAGACGCCGTAGTAGAAGATTCCGGAAATTTTAACCACCTGAGGTTCTTCAATGCGCACTTACATCGCACAGTACACGGGCGCCTTGCTTTTCGCCTCTACCGAAAAGACCGGGAGTCAATCCGGCATCCTTGGGCACAGCAGTCCAATGCCGTAACCACTGCGCCATCCCGGCGGGGCCTGTCCTGAGAAAACATGGATAAGTTAGAGACTTTTCAAAAGATATGAATGCTTCAGTCAAAGAGCCTAAATTTGCCTACTTTCAGTCTTTCGACAAACGTATCCAAAATCGACCTAAAGGATTTTGGCAGTACCTTAAATAAAAATTAAAAAAAAAACAGAAAGGTTGAATTTTCTATCAAATCACTTGATCATAACGGAATTATCGTTCATGCTAATCTGGAGATTGCCAATTTAACACATTTTTCAGTTCAGTGTTTTTTGCTGAGGACAACAATAGCCCGTACTTGAGCAGTACCAAACCTATGGTGAACATCGAATTTCACCGGGGAGGAATTGGGTCGCTCTTAGCACGCTTAAACGATAACAATGCCACCGGAGCGGACGGCTTACCCATGGTTCTGCTCTCTTGCGTTCCTGCTTTGTCAAAGTACCTGCCAATTCTTTTCACTTAGTCATTACAGGACGGCTCTTTACCTGACGAATAGAGGCTTGCTAATGTTGTACCTATGCATAAATCGGAATGTTGTTTCAAATTATCGACCAGTGTATTTGGCCAGCGTGACTTGCAAAGTTTTAGAGAACGTGTTTTATATTAATATTTTGGATCAACTTAGTACACACGTATTATTAAACACCCATTAGCATGGATTTCGCAGTGGGTACTGGTGTGTCATCCAGCTTACCGAAATTGTCCACGACCGGTGAAGTGCATTGAATAAGGGTTATAAATGACTCCAAATTTCTAGATTTTAGAAAAGCCTTCGACGTTGTATCACATTCCTTACTAATAGGAACATTTCACTGGTACGACATAAATGAGAACGTTATTAGGTGGATAGAGGAATATTTGATCATTAGGCGTCAGTATGCTGTTGCAGAGTCGCATGAGGTGACGGTAACATCAGGGGTGCCTCAGGGATCCGTCTTGGACCTATTAGTGTTCATAATTTAAACTAACGACATCTTTTCAGGCATTTCTTCATGCATGCGCCTTTTTGCGGATCAATCTATATGGTATAGGATTTTTAACGATCGAAGTGACTGCGATGCATTACAGCAGGACTTGTGTAAGGTAGCCCAGTGGTGCGAGTATCGAGGGATACATGTGTCACAAACCCCCGTCTTTGCGGTCAACAGAGGTGCGGGATCCCCTTTACGGTTACCCGTCGTCCCTCTATGAGGTTTGAGAACTCATTTAAAAGTTAGGCCGGTCAATCCGTGAAGTACGTGCGTCGGTGTGTGATTAAGGAATACGTTCAAATAGGTCGTTTTCTTTTACAAACAATTGAATGTTTATAAATAGTAATCCAAATTACTCTGCATAATAATAGAGTACAATGAAAAAAATAAAATGCCACGACAAGATATTCATAAAAGACGACTAGTTAAATGACAAGAGGAAAACTCGACAATGAACAAAACGCTGCGATAAAAAGAAGACTAGAAAGATAACAAAGCAAGTATTCCAGATATATTATGTATGGGCAAGGGCTACACAGAAAACACAGGGAAAAAATACTCAGTCAGAGTAGGGTTAAACAAAGGTGAAAATAATGTTCGATTAAACAACAGTCTCTGGCGAAATGGAATTTTCACGGCGTTCTTGTTAGCTGAAGCGTCGAAGGCTGGGCTGCTCGGTAGCAGCGGCCGTACAGGTGAGGAGAACGATGCGTTGATCGCGCGCCCGATGAAACACAATACGCCTTCCCGGAGCGGCCGCAAGACAGGCCCGGAAGAACCGAATCTTCCCACTATATGCGTTTTTATGCTCTCGGCTGTGTACGCAGTGCGCGCGTCCAGGACGCGTGGTTGCTACACCATCGGGTTGTTGAAGCCTGCTCAGAGGAGCAGCGAGGTCCCGTGCGTGTCGCTCTATATCTGAGGTAGACGGTGCCGCAACTTCCGCTGTATAGGTGAGGCAGCTTGTGACAGCACGTTAATTTACAAAAATCTCTACATAATTGTTTCAGTAAAAGGAACGGTATTCATTACTTTACTTATAATATTAATAATAGTATTCTGCTTTCATTGTTGGAATTTAAATATATTGGTGTGTACTTAACCAGAGCAATGTATTTGCACCATCACGGGGATTTCGTTACTGCCAAAGACTGCCGAGTTTTGGGCTTCCTGTGACGTAACGCTAAACTTATCACTTTAAAGACAAACGGACTGCTGCTGTACAATACAAAAGTTGAGTATGCTTGCGCCGCGTGGGACCCTAAATCCTTGCTTAGCATTCTAGAGCTAGAAATAATTCAGAATTTGGCCGTTCGCTTTGTTTCGAATAACTATGGACAATACTTTAGTTTAACGAGCGCGAAAGAAGCTTTGGGTTGGGATGCACTTCAAAAACGTAGGAACGTTCTGCGTTTAAAATGATGTCAAATATATTTCTTTCAAGAACTGCACTAGACAGAACCTCATTTCAAGTCAATACTGATTATGTTTGTCTACGGATTATTTACTGAAACATAAAAAATACAGATGACGGACTGACCTTTTCAAAATGTCCCTTTTTCGCCAAAGCGACTTCGAAATGGAACAGACTGCCCGAGGAAGTACTGTCAGTATTATTAAATTATACATTTTCTCCCATGCTGTGACATTCTTTATGCATAATCATTCCACGCTCTTTCCATCTCAGTGTTATCTTTTTTTGTAACCGCCTGCACGTGGTGGCATTTGTATACTTCTTCTTTTTCAATCCCCCACAGTTATGCCAGAAAATGGCGTTGTGGTATGATGATAAATAAATAAATTAATTAATAAATAAAGTGAACAAAAATTATGTCCTCGCCAGGACTCGAGCCACCATCCTTCCAGTCCCACCAAATCGTGCTAAACGCTATACTATACGCCGACCTCATGTGAAAGTGTTCATAATGGTTCCTGTTTAGTGCAAGGACGCTGTAGGGCGTTAGGTTAAAATAAAATATGATGACTGATAATAATAATGAAACAAGTAAATCAAGAAACAGTTGTTAGTGGCTAAGCCATCTGCGTGGGATGGTAGTGAATGGTGCGACTAGATGAACATGTAAGTTCTGCATTCTAGTTAGACTTTCTATATAAAGAGATATTAGCTAGCCTTTTCAATCTCGAAGGACTCAAACAATCCAATTGGAAGTCCTAGTGGCATGCTTTCCGGGTCACAGCTCCAGGCAAATGGAACTATCTGAAGCAGATCTGACATGTCAATGACAACGGCGGCTGCAGTTTAAAAATTAGATGACTCAGTAATAGGTCGATGCGAATATATAACGTAACTAGGTTCAGAGCATCCAAAATACTACAATGTATATTCTTGAGTACTTATTAACAGTTGTAGAGGATAAACTGGTTGTAGGAGGAATGGAATAGGATTTTTGTGCTGCGGAACTGTGTAAATCATTTTCCCCTTAGTTCTAGAGGTTTGTACATACAAATCATTATTATCATCATCATCACCATCCCGACTACAAACACTGCAGGGTGAAGTCTCTCCCAAACTCCTCCAACTAACCCGGCTCTGTGCTAGCTGCATCCACTTGACCCCTGCGAACGTCTTGATCTCATCCGCCCACTAACTTTCTGCCGCCCCCTGCTACGCTTTCCTTCCCTTGGAATCCAGTTTGTCACCCTGAGCGACCATCGGTTATCCTTTCTTCGCACTACATGTCCTGGCCATGTCCATTTATTTTTCTTAATTTCCACTAGAATGTCGGTAACTCGAGTTATTTCTCGGACCAACTCTGCACGCTTCCTATCTCTTAACGTTACCCCTACCATTTTGTGCTCCACATTCCTCTGTGTTGTCCTCACATTAAGTAGAACCCACTTCGTTAGCCTCCACGTTTCAGCCCCATAGGTGAGTACAGGCAAGATGCAACTGTTGTATACTTTCCTCTTGAGTGATACCGGCAAGCTGCTGGTCAGAACCTTCGAGTACTAGCCAAATGCGCTGCATATCAATCTTATTCTCCTAGTTATTTCCCTTTCATGATCTGGATATGCGGTTACTACCTGCCCTAAGCAGACATACTCGCCTGTTACTTCCAGTGCCTTGCTAGCTATTGTGAACTGCTGTTCCTTCCCGAGGCTGTTGAACATTACCTTAGTCTTCGGCATAATGTTTTTCAAGCCTAACTTTCTAGTTTTCCTGTTTAGGTCATCAATCATTATTTGCAGTTGATCCCTTAAAGTACTTAGCAAGCAATGTAATCAGCAAATCTCAGATTATTGAGTTATTCGCCATATACCCTTATCCTAACTGCTCCCATTACTAGTCTCTAAATACTTCCTCTAAGCAAGCTGTGAATAGTACTGGGGAGATCATGCCTCCTTGTTTAGTCCTTTTCTTTATGGGAATTTTTTGGGTCGTGTGGCGAAAGCGCACGGCTGCTCTTGGGGTAGGTGGCAGGTTGCAGTGGTGATGCTTCAGGGTGCGTTTGTCACTTTTTTTATGCAGAACTATGGTTGCTGTCAGCCACTATAGATATCTTGCAGTACTTTCGCTCGTCTGTACCCTGATTTTGCAATGCCTCTATGACTGTCGAGGTTTCTGTTTAGTCAAACGAGTTAATGATGACCTCAAATTCATATTTTGTGTCGGTTCACATATATAGTTTAATAATGAGTAGAGATAATAATGAGAACAATCGCAGTAGAGCAACCGATGGGCATGTACATGGCGAAAGGAAACTACATGTGAGCGAGTGCAAGGGCTCTCGGGGATTGCGCACTCATGAGAGAAACGATACGAGTGATAAGCTTCCGTAATCATTTATGATACCAACATCTGGGGCAATCGGTTACCTTGGGCACCGAAAAAGAAAAACTCAGGGGCAGTGGGAACGTTCATATATTTAATTAGACACATCATTAGTATATGCCAGCATCCGCCTGTAAACCGATGTAATTTCTCCCTGTGAGCAATATAGGGGCGAACAACTCGTATTTAGACTACGAAAGATTATAAAGCAGACAGACATCCGTTTCTGCGATAATTACAAAGAGAAACAGCCTGCGAAACGAAAGCGAATCCAGCCGGTGGACACGAGCGACTGACAAAGCGTGGGATTTACAAAAACAAAAAGAAATCAAAAGCGACGTGGAAACTAACAACACGAATTCTTCCCTCCGCACACGGCGGCAATACCTGCCGGGCAACGGATGTTTGAAAACGTGTTAATAAAACACGTTTATGAATCACAGAGACGCACATGCTCAGCCACCTGGGGCCCTAAAATTAACTCGTAAAATTACCTCTTCGACAATTGGATGACGAAATGGCTATTAAGATTAAAATTACTCGTAGTCCGATACAGCATGATGAAAAAGAAAATTCAAGTCAAAGCACTCTGTAGCGCCGAAATTGAGAGCGGCACCGTTACGCATGCTAGCGCAGCAGATCCGGTGTGCTTCAATATGGCGGCGTCTGTGAGGTTGCTTCCAGCCTGAACGGCGGCGCTGACGTCGAGGCACCTTTTTTGCTACCATGGGATCTACCTCGGCGGCAGCACCGGTAGCACGCACACGTGCGTGCCTTTCAGTTCGAGCTGGGAGACGAGCGACACCGGGTGCGCGTTCTCTTTCTCAGTAGATGACTTTGTACGAAAAGATAGAAAGATTTGATTCAGTAAGTTCTGGTTCAAATATGCTTGTCTCCTTGACTGTTATGAAGGATGATAGGCTAACCATACATTTAAAGAATGGCCCATTAAATGAGAAGTGAACTGTGGCTCGCCGGAAACTATTTCTCGTGAGTTCAGAAATGAACCATTGATTTTACCGATGGTGGTGGTGGTGGTGAACTCTTTTATTGCGCCCAAAAACAGAGGACCAGTCAAAGGACCGGTTGCGCTGACTTAGAGGAGGTCGGCGGGGATCCTTTGGGATGCCGCAGCCTCTACCGCGCGCTGGATAAGCCAGCGTTGGTCTGCTGGCTTAGAAGTACACAGGAGAGACTCCCACGTCTCTGGGGTGTTTGAGTTGTCTGTGTTGTAATGTGTTGTAATGTGTACAAGTCCACACCATGTGTATGAGTGTGGCCGGAGTTGAGCAGTGCTTACACATGGGGGCTATCTGAAACGGAAAGATCCTGCTGTATAAGAGGGGGTGTGGGAAGCTGCCAGTTTGTAATTTGCGCCAGTGGACGGCCTCACGTCTTGTTAGATCGCTGTGTGCGGGAGGATATTGTCACGTAGTGGTGACAAGGCCGTACACGCCAAAAGAAGACACAGGCGTGATGGTACTGATATAACTCTTTATTGGGGCTGACTTGCGCCCGCAAAAGAACTAAGCAACTCGGCGGCAGCGATAGCAACAAACGTGCTCGTCGGTTGTCGGACAAATAATGCTCGTCACACTCGGCAACGCTCAATTTAAAGGCTGCACAGGACAATCTAGATAACGTCGCAAACCGCTACCAGCACGGGCTGGAACATTGTGGAAAGACACCCGAGTGGCCGGAACCTTCGAGACAGATCTCGGTGCATCTTGCGCTACACCAAAACTGATAAAGGTGTGACTCGCGACATCGAGCATTAACAAAGATTACGGAACTGATACGCGGTCCAGAATCAGAGTGATAAGCCTATATGCTGGCGGCTGTTAAAAAACAACAAATGCTGTTTTGAAGGTTTTTTCTTTTTTTCGAAGAGTTTGCCACAAGGCATAAGTTGAGAAAGGGGGAATGGGATGCATGAGATAGAAAGTTAAAAGAAGGAGTGCAGTCCAGTTGAAGGTTTCGCGGCATTACTCCCTCTTAAAAAAGAAACATCGCCTCGATGTTCCAAAACAAAGAAACTCAAACATAAACACTGCAAAGTTTAAACACCACAGAATCTTTAACGCGCGTAATATGGCTTTAGTCGTACAACATGTACAATTTCTGGGTGTGCGCGTTGCCGTTGACATGCTGACGTTCCGGCGGGAATAACTTCATAGTCCAGTGGTCCGACAAGGCGAAGGATTTTGTATGGCCCAAAGTATCGACGCAACAACTTTTCACTTAATCCGCGACGGCGAATTGGTATCCAAACCCACACTTGGTCTCCTGGATTGTACTCTGCGTGGCGTCGTCGTAAATTGTATCGTCGGCTGTCGGTTGCGCTGTTGGTCTTTAATACGCAGCCGTGCGAGTCGTCAGGCTTCCTCTGCACGCTGCAGGTAGGCGGCGACGTCAAGGTTGTCTTCGCTGGTTACGTGCGGCAGCATTGCGTCGAGCGTCGTCGTGGGCTCCCTGCCGTACACAAGCTTAAACAGGGTCGCTCTGGTCGTCTCCTGGACTGCCGTGTTATACGCGAAGATCGTGTACGGCAAGATGGCGTCCCAGGTCTTGCGTTCAGCGTCGACGTACATGGCGATCATGACCGCGATAGTTTTATTCAGGCGCTCCGTAAGGCCATTGGCCTGGGGATGGTACGCAGTTGTTCGTCGATGGCTTGTGTGACTGTATTCCAGGATGGCTTCCGTCAACGCTGCCGTAAACGCCATTCCCCTGTCCGTGGTGAGCACTTCTGGGGCGCCGTGTCGCAAGAGAATTTGTTCGACAAAAAATTTGGCGACTTCTGCCGCGGTACCATTTGGTAGTGCCCTTGCTTCGGCGTAACGGGTAAGGTAGTCAGTGGCCACGATGATCCACTTGTTACCCGTGGACGAAGATGGAAAGGGGCCGAGGTGATCCATCCCAATTTGTTGAAAGGGCAGGATTGGGGGCGGAATCGGGTTTAGTGGTCCTGCTGGTCTGATCGGCGGCGTCTTGCGTCGTTGGCACTCACGACACGTCTTCACGTAGTGGGCAACTTCGGCACGCAGTCGCGACCAATAATACTTCTCCTGGATTCGACGCAACGTGCGCGCAAATCCGAGGTGGCCTGCTGTGGGCTCATCGTGCCACGCCAGCAGAATTTCTTGCTGAAGGGTTTTAGGCACTACGAGAAGCTGCGCGGTCTTGTTGGGTGCGAAGTTCTTCGCGAGGAGGCCGTTGCTTAACGTGAAGGATGATAAATATCGCCTGAACACACCAGAAGGGGAAGCGGTCTTTCCTTCCAAGTAATCGGCTCGCGCTTTCAGCTCAGGGTCTGATTGCTGTTGTTCTGCGAAACTGCTGGCGCTTAGCGGTCCCAAAAAGGCGTCGTCGTCATCGTCCTTCTGGGGAGCATCGACGGGAGCGCTGGATAAGCAGTCTGCGTCGGAATGCTTCCGGCCCGACTTATAGACTACAGTCATGTGAAATTCTTGAAGTAGTAGGCTCCATCTGACAAGGCGGCCGGAAGGACCTTTCAAATTAGCCAGCCAGCAGAGCGCGTGATGGTCGCTTTCCACCTTGAATGGTCGGCCGTATAGGTATGGACGAAACTTAGAAGTGGCCCAGATGATTGCAAGGCACTCCTTCTCGGTCGTCGAATAATTGACTTCGGCTTTTGTGAGGGACCTGCTAGCGTAGGCGATTATTTTCTCCTGTCCGGCACTCTTCTGGACGAGAACGGCTCCTAGGCCCACACTGCTCGCGTCGGTGTGAATTTCGGTCTCAGCGTTTTCATCAAAGTGGCCAAGTACAGGAGGGCATTGCAGGCGGCGCTTAAGTTCGTCGAAGGCTTTTAATTGCAGCGCTTCCCATTTGAAAGGTACGTCAGCCTTTGTAAGCTGCGTCAACGGTTCGGCGATCCGCGACAAGTTTCTGACAAATCGTTGATAATAAGCGCACAGCCCAAGGAATCGGCGAACAGCTTTCTTGTCGGCAGGCGGTGGGAATTGAGCGATTGCAGCTGTTTTCTCCGGGTCTGGGTGAATACCGTCCTTACTAACGATGTGACCTAGGAACCGGAGTTCTTCGTAGGCGAAGTGACACTACTCTGCTTTTAGCGTTAGTCCCGATGACTTGATGGCTTCCATCACTGTCTGTAGTCGTCTTAGGTGGTCTTCAAAGGTTGACGAGAAGACAACGTCGTCCAAATATACCAAACAAATTTGCCACTTCAAGCCTGCCAGGACTGTGTCCATTACTCGTTGAAACGTGGCTGGCGCGGAGCAGAGGCCAAATGGCATCACCTTGAACTCATAAAGGCCGTCCGATGTGATGAATGCGGTCTTCTCGCGATCTCTTTCGTCGACCTCAATTTGCCAATATCCGCTCTTCAGGTCCATCGATGAGAAGTACCTTGCATTGCAGAGCCGGTCGAGAGTGGCGTCGATGCGGGGAAGCGGGTAGACATCCTTCTTCGTTATGCTGGTGCCGCCTAGAGGCTTTTCGATGGCTGGATTGCGTTATCACGCAGCATTTCCTCAACTTGATCGCAAATGGCCTGCCGTTCTCACGGCGATACACGATAAGGGCTTTGGCGCAGAGGTCGGTCGTGTTCGTCCGTTATAATGCGGTGCTTGGCCAGTGGTGTTTGTCGTACTTTCGATGATGACGAGAAGCACTCCTTGTAGTTTCGATGAAGACTGCGAATCTGGTTTTTCCTGCTGTGGGTCAATACTCGGCTGATGTCAAATGTGGGCTGACGGAATGGGTACGGTGCGTCTTCCAGTGGTTGGTCGTGGAGGGCGAATACGTCTTTGAGGTCCGCAAATTCGTCGAGAAATGCGATGGTCGTGCCCTCGTTGAGATGCCGGTATTCTTCAGTGAAGTTTGTTACCAGCACCTGAGCTTGTCCTCTCCGGAATTTCTCAATGCCTCTTGCGTGGCCGATACCTCGTTCTAAAAACAATTGGATATTTCCTTCGACGATGCCTTCAGCGGTTTCGATGTCTGTGCTACCTACGCTGACGGCGACGCTTGATCGGGGCGGCACGGTCGATTCTCCGTCGAGGATGTTTAAAGCAACGTGTTGCGTCGACGTCGTCGTAGCAGGTATGGCTTTGTCTGCAGAGAGCTTGATGAGCTTGGATCGGAGGTCGATGATAGCCCTATTTTCATTTAAGAAGTCCATGCCTAAAATCACGTCGCGGGAACACGGCTGCAAGACCACAAAGCTGGTGGGGTAAGTACGCCCATTTACGGTTATTCTTGCGGTACATCGTCCCGATGGAGTAATCAGGTTGCCACCTGCGGTGCGAGTCAGCGGGCCATCCCAAGCGGTTGTAACTTTCCTGAGATGGGAGGCTAACGGTCCACTGATGACTGAATAGTCAGCTCCGTTGTCTACAAGGGCAGTGACTGCGACCGTCGATATCAACTTCAAGGTCACTTGTTCGCGTCCTCGCATTGCACGTGGGCCTTAGTATCCGATCTCGGCTCCGTCGTTTCTTCAGGTCATGGCCAGGGCATACCGTTGTTACTTCGCTGGGCGGCGGTGTCTGCTCTCACCCTGGTCGTGTTGTCGTCGATGTCGCCGTGTGCAGCGGCGATAAAATGGTTGCGTCGTCGTTAGTGGTTGTCGGCGGCGGAGGGTCTTCGTCTTTTCGCCGTTGAGCAACCTCACCTCCAAAGGTTGCTGCCTTTAGTTTCCCCTACGGGGGCTAGGAGACCGTCCTTGCACGTAACCGCGGCCCAGCGACGCAAATCGGGCATTGTACGGTGATGGGGAGCGTGACAGACGCCTTGGCGACGAGTGCTCTCCGCTGCGCAGGAAGTTGTTGATTTCCTGTGGTCGCTCGCCAGGACAGGGTCATGGGGCGTCGACAGCGAAACCACGGAGGCCGATCCGCCTGTACGGGCAGTGACGGAGGATGTGTCCTGCCTCACCACAATGGAAGCAGAGCGGTCGGTTGTTTGCTGTCCTCCAGGCGTCGCACTTTCTGGGGCTGGGGGGTCGTTGCTAGGCTTGGCGGGCGAGAACCAAGGGGCGACTTTCGGAAGCAGGATGGTAGCGACGAGGGCTTGGGAGGTCGCGTCGGGGTGCAGGACGACATAATGCAGCTGCATAGTCCATCGCTGCTGATTCATGCTCTGGAGCCGTCGGAGTCGTCGCTTTAGGAACGCCCAGCGCCTGCTGAACTTCTTCACGGACGACGTCCGCGTGCGTCGCCACCTGGGGTTGCTGCGATGATGGTAGCATTCGGCGGAGCTCCTCTCGCACGATATCCCGGATGAGGTCCCGAAGGTTCTCTCCGCTTGCAGATGCGTTGGGGTAGTGGGTTGAGCAGTCCGGCTGACGTGGTCGCTCGTAGTGGCGCATCCGGGTGGCCAACGTTTTCTCGATAGTAGACGCCTCCGTTTCAAATTCCGCCACGGTTTTTGGCGGATTTCGGACAAGACATGCAAACAGCGATTCTTTGACGCCTTGCATTAAAAATTTGACTCTCTCACCTTCGGTCATATTAGGGTCGGCGCGGCGAAAGAGTCGCTTCATCTCCTCAACGTATGCCAGGACAGGATCGTCAGTAAGTTGAAGTCTTGACTGAAGTAGGGCCTGGGCTCTTTCCTTTCGGACGATGCTTGAAAAGGCAGTCAAAAAGGCTTCCATAAAAATCTCCCAATACTTCATAGCTGCCTCATGATTTTCGAAACGAACTCGGGCATGTCCTTGAAGAGCAAAGTAGACCTGCCTGAGCTTCGCAGCGTCGTTACAGCCGTTGAATTCTGCCACACGGTCGAAAAGGTCCATCCAGTCTCCAGCATCTTCATCCGGTCGTCCGTGGAAGCAGGGGGGCTCACGGGGTTGGACGAAAACAACCGGTAATGTAGTAGGCTGGACCATTGTCAGCGTCGATGCCTTCCGAGATCGAATGGGGTCCGGCAGCAGACTGTGTTCGGGTTGTAGGCCTTGAAGTCGGCGGCTGGCTCGGTGACCTGTAGGCTGGTCTTCCAGGGCGACAGGAACACGGCTTGAGTCTTCATTTGAAGGATGAAAGGCAGCACCTCCGCCAGATGCCACGTAGTGGTGACAAGGCCTTACACGCCAAAAGAAGACGCAGGCGTGATGGTACTGAAATGACTCTTTATTGGGGCTGACTTGCACCAGCAAAAGAACTAAGCAACTCGGCGGCGGCGATAGCAACAAACGTGCTCGTCGGACAAATAATGCTCGTCACACTCGGCAACGCTCAATTTAATGGCTGCACTGAACAATCTAGATAACTTCGCAAATAGCTACCAGCACGGGCTGGAACATTTTGGAAAGACATCCGAGTGGCCGGAACCTTCGAGACAGATCTTGGTGCATCTTGCGCTACAACAAAACTGATAAAGGTGTGACTCCTGACATCGGGCATTTACAATCAAAGATTACGGAACTGATACGCGGTCCAGAATCAGAGGGATACGCCTGTATGCCGGCGGCTGTTAAAAAACAACAAATACTGTTTTGAAGGTTTCGCGGCAATACGTGCACCTTTGGAGTTGGTAGTGCTGGAGTATGTCCGTGTACGTGGTGAGTAGAGAAGCGCGTGAGATATTAGTGTCAGCGGAAGCGGGGTGGCTGATCATACTCTCGGCTCGGCAGCTGAGATCTCGAGCGAGAGTGTGTGCCAGGGCGTTTCCGCTGAGCGACTCGTGGGCTGGAGTCCGAAGAAGTAAGCAAGATGTGGAAGAGGGTACTGTAGAACGTAGAATGTGTAACGCCTGGCAAGAGATACGGCCAGCATCGTAATTGCGAATAGCCTGTTGAGAGTCACTGATGACGACTTTGGTATTAGGGTCGGCTAGCGCTAGCGCAATGGTAACCTCCTCAGCTGCGGTGACTGTTTCTGCATTGCGAATGCTGCAGGCTGTCTACCAGCTGCGGTGAGGGGCGAGAGCTACCGCCACCATCGCTGGCGTCGATGAATGGTAAGAGATGTCCGTATACGTGACGTCCGGACGTCCGCTGAAGCGTTTCTCGAATTGACGAGCCCGGTCGGCCCGTCAATTCAGCGTGGTGTTCCGGGTGCATCCGTTTGGGAATGGCAGGAATGCGGAGATTTAGGCGATATTCCGGTGTAAGTTCAGCGTAACTTGGGACCGATCTCGGCGGGGAGGTCCCAACTTGCTGCAGTACCGCTCGGCCAGCATGTGTGAGTGGGAGCCGCTCATACTGGGCGGTGAGGGTTGCCTCGATCAGTTCGCTCACGGTATTGCAGATTCCGAGAGCCATAAGCTTATGGGTAGCTGTGGACATGGGGAGACCCAGGGCCGTCTTGTATGCTTTTCGAAGTGACGCCTCTAGCCGTTCGCTTTCGGCACGAGTGAGACGTAAGTAGGATCCAGAGTAGGTGATGCGGAAGCAGATGAAAGCTTGAACGAGGCGCAGGTGGTTGGACTCTCGCATGCCATGATGCTTGTTGGATATTCGCATAAGGAGGCGTCCGATCTGTACAACCGACTGGTCGATGCGTTGGATCGTGACGTTGTTGCTGCCGTTGGCCTGTAGATGCAAGCTCAAGATCCTGATCTTGTCTGTTCGAGGAATCAGGTTTCCTTGCACCTGGAGGTTGATGTCAGGAAGTATCTTTGAACAGCGTCGTCCCGGGGAAGGGATGATGATATACTCGGACTTTGTCGCCGAGAAAGTGAGGCCAACTGTACTTAGATAATCTCCAATCCGTTCGATCGCGGTCTGTAAAGTCTCTTCAATCTGGCCGTCACTGCCGCGCGTGATCGAAAGTGTGAGGTCGTCAGCATAAATGCTGTGATGCAGGTGGGGGATGTCGGCCAGTAGCTTCGGCAGGTCTATCAGTGCGACGTTAAAAAGCATCGGCGAAAGTACGGCGCCTTGCGGCATGCCACGGTTTCCCGGAGAGATGATGGAAGGATCTCCAGTGCCGGCTTTAAGTTGCAATGTGCCGTCGGTGAGAAAGTTTCGGAAGTACGCATACATGCGATGTCCAACACCGAGAGCTTGAAGTTGTTGAAGAACCGCTTCATGGAGGACGTTGTCTAATGCCTTGGCAACATCGAGGCCGACGATGACTTCCGTGTCTAGTGTACGTCTCATGACTACCTGATGATGGAGAAGAAGCATAATGTCCGGGGCCGCTAAATGAGGGCGGAAGTCGAACATTGTGTCTGGTAGAAGATGGTTGTCTTCAAGGTATCGTGAGAGTCTGGTCTGGATAACGTGTTCCATCAGCTCCCCAACGCGGACGTGAGAGAGATGGGACGGAGGTTGGCCAAGGTTGGTGGTTTGCCCAGCTTGGGGATGAGGGCTAGATTGGCGCATTTCCACTCTTGAGGGATGTACCGCTGGCCCAACATTCTTGAAATTAGTCGGTAAGAGCATGAATGGATGCGTCGTCTAGATTCCTAAGCATTTTATTTGAAATGCGGTCAGGGCCGGCCGCCGAAGTCGTCTTGAGGCGATTGAGTTCTGCTCGGACCTCCGGAAAAGTGATTGGAGCGTCTAGACAGAGATTGTCCGGGCCCTGATAGAAGGGGAGTTTGGTTGTTGGTTCAGGGCGGATGTAAGTATTTATAAGCTCTTGTTTGAGCTCGTCAGACGTGCGAGGATACTGGTGGAAGATTCGCTCGAGCTGTTGGCGTGTCTGGAGCTTGTCTCGTGCTGGGTCGAGTAAATGTCGAAGGAAGTTCCACGTCTTACGAGCGTTTGGAGTCTTGTTCATCTGGTCACATATGTTGTGGCAGCTCTGTCGAGTGAATTCTATTGCATAGTTCTCGATATTCGTATGTGCGCGCGCCAGTCTACGCCGGATATTCCGGTCCCATTTCCGAGTGGCAAGTAGAGCTTCGAGCAACTTCTTGCGCTCCCACAGATTGGGGTAGTAGCGGTCGCAGTGTGGGATACTGTCTTCCAACTCGACGGTTTTAGTGGCATCGGCCGCTTGTTTGACAATATCGGTTGTCCACGCCTTGATATCAGTAATAGCGGGAGGTTTGTCCTGCTGTTTCCTGTGCGTCCGGAAGGAGTCCCAGTCAATCACCTGAGCCGGCCGCGTACATTGCCTGGTGGGCTCGTGTATTGCGATTTCGAGTGCGAAGTGATCACTCCCAAAGTTTTCGTGAGTGTACCAAGTCGCTTTAACTCCGGAGGTCGTAAAGGCAAGATCGGGCGTTGTATCACGGTGTAGTCCCGTACCGTGTCTAGTAGGGTACGACACGTTCGTGATAAGGGTCAGCTGGTGGGTATATGCCAGCCATTCCAAAGGCGTCGACCTTTAGCAGAATCATAGTGGTCGCCCCAAGCGCGGTGATGCGCATTAAAGTCACCGAGAATGAGGAGGGGTTGCCCTTGCGCCAGCTGCTGGGCTTTGAGGAAAAGCGGACTGAAAATATCCTTATGAGCTCGGGCAGGGCTGTAGACATTAATTATAAACAGACTAGTTCAACGTTTACGCGAGGGCCGAGGTAATATTTCTAAGACGCATTCGGGGAAAGTTGGATCTAAATGGTGTTGGAGGACGGTGAGATTACGTTTGACGAGAGTAGCTATTCGAGGTTTTACTCGTTCCGATAGGTATGTACTGTAACCGGCAAGTTTTATGTTCTTGTCGCATTCCTGGAGAGCTATTAGTTCGGGGCGATCACTCGCGGCGAGGAACTGCTGGAGAACCGGACGCTCACGCGCGAACCCAGGACAGTTCCCCTGCCAGATGGTGATGTTACCCGAGCTGCTCGCCATGATTAGGTTGTGATAGTTGTGGAGTTTGAACGGGTGTCGGCACAGGGGCCGCGGGTACCACGGCAGCGAGGAGTTTGCCCTGTGCTTCTATAGCTTTGCTCAGCATCTCAAATTGTTGCGTGACTTGTGAGCCGATTGTGTGGAGTGAGCGTTCGATGTGTGCTTCTAAAGCCTTCATGCGATTTTGACTGAGGTTGCAGCTTTCCTCAACTTTGGCAAAACGCGCCTGCCAACCCTCCGCGGGTGAGTCGGTGCCGGACGTTGCATTGCGTTTTTGTGCGGATCGGTTGGGAGGAGCGATATCCATAGGTACTGATTCATATGATCCCTGCGGATGCGGGGGAGGCGGAGTGAGTGTGGCCGTTGGCTTTTCGAGAGCCTCTACTCTGAGTATAAGTTGTTGGATGACTGCTGTCAGTTCCATAATCGCTTTGAGTATGTCTAGAGTAGTGGGAGTCCCTTCCTGCATACTCACCGGTTCTTGACGTTCTCGTAGATCGGGTAGAGATGGTGGTAGCCCAGGTGGCTCTTGCAAAGAATGAGGAGAGTCCCCTGTCTGCTGGACGACTGCAGGTGGTCCGGGATTGGTCCGGGAGGTCCCCTGAGAACCCATCCGTAGAACGGGAGACTTTAGCGGTGGAAAAGAGCTCGAGCGGTCTCAGAGCTGCCGCTGCTAGCTATCGGAGCGTTGCCGGTCCCATCGGCTGGTGCGCTGGAGTGTGATCCGCTTGGCGGTCTCTTGGGTCTTGAGTTTCTCTTCCTCAGCATTTCTAATTTTCTCCCACTTCCTGCGCTTGACTTCGTAAGGAATCCTGAAGATTTCCCTGCAGCGAGTATCGCCCGTGAGATGTTCTTTGCCGCAGAGGCGGCAGACTGGTTTGCACGTGTGGTCGTTGGTAGGATTGGATAGTCCGCAACCTCTGCAGTTGGTTGGTGCTTGGACAAACATCGGCTCTATGACCGAACTCGCCACAGCGATAGCACACTTCGTACTTCTTCTTGAATAAGTTGCATTTGTGGCGACTATTGCAAAAGTAGACCCAGTTAGGCACTTGGCGCTGAGCGAATGTGATGAGTACTGCGGTGGTGTTCCCGAGCCGCCGAAAGTCCACAATGGGTGGGTTACGGTTGTCTTGTAACTCTGCTTGGATTGTATTTAGATCCAGTCGGAGGTCGACTCCGCGAATCACACCACGGCTCGAACTATCATCTGGAGCGCAGTAGACGGATATCTCATACGCCTTGTTGTCAATGGCGATCTCTGAGTTGCATCACCCGTTCAGCTCTTTCGACGACTGGGATGCAGTACGCGAAAGTATTCTGGATCAGGTTAGCTTGTATTCGGTCTTCGTGACGAAACTCGTTGTACGTACTTCTGGTTGGTGTCCCTGGATTCCGCTCGTCTTCAGGAAACCGGTGATATCAACGGAAGTACTGTAGGGTCTCACTGTCTACGGTAAAAACATGAAATCAGCGGAGCTCATGTGGAGTTCGTCCGTCTTGCCCCTCTAGCGGGAGAACCCGATTTTACCGAAGCACTGCATTATTCAGCACGAAAGCGTTTCCACTTTTCGCTTTCACTTTTCATGGGATGATCATGTCCGCTATGAATCGACGTATTGCTGCATTCGCGACCGGGACTAAAAAACCTCTGTTGACCTTTGCTCCGCAATCTGACCTCATCGAAGTCCTTATTGATGGTGTTCCTGTCTCTGCCCTTATTGACACTGCTGCCTAACTCTCTGTCCTCAGTTCCTCGTTTCGTCGTCGCCTGAAGAAAGTCCTGACGCCAGCAGTTTCGCCCACCGTTCGTGTCGCCAATGGCAGCCCTGCTGTCGTGCTTGGTATGTGTACCGCCCGTATAACCATTGCTGGTCGTCACACACCAGTCTTATTCACCGTGCTCCAGGAATTCCCCAATGACCTGATCCTTGGCCTTGACTTCTTGACCACTCACTCAGCCCTTATTTACTGCTCAACCGGCATTCTACGCCTGGACCTTCCTCTCAGCTCTGAAGCCCTCTCCACGCCACCTCGCCTCCGCTCAGCAAAATATTCCCGCCTCCCTCCAGAAGCTGTTGTCTATATTCCTATGTGCCTTTTCCGACCCGTACCAGATGGAGGCTACCTGGCGTGCCCAATTGCAGACGTCGTCCTGCAGCGTCACGGCATCCTCCCACACCTCATCGTACACGTATCTGAGAATCGCACCACTCTCCCAGTTCTAAACTTCAGTTTGTCGACTCAAGTCCTCCCCGACGGAATATCATTAGCTGAATGTCCCCGCTAACCGACTGTGAAGTTTCAGCCCTAACTACCGACCCTCCCTCTGCACCTTGCACAGCCCCTACCGCTCATATGTCGTCTCCTCTACACCGTGATCCTGTTTCCAGCATGATTGCCGCCGACCTGCAACCTTATTCTGTCGACACGCTCTAAAAGCTGTTGCTTTCATATAGCGACATTTTTTATTTTGGGGCCCGACCTCTTGGCCAAACCTCTGTTGTAGCCCACCGCCTCGACACTGGCGATGCTGCTCCTGTTCACAAGCGACCGTACCGTGTCTCTCTTTCCGAGCGCCATGTGATTCAACGTGAAGTTGACAAGATGCTTGCCGACGACATCATTGAGCCTTCAAACAGTCCCTGGCGTAACTTGTTATGCCAGTCCAGAAAAAAGATGAGAGCTGGAGGTTCTGCGTCGGCTATCGCTATCTTAACAAGTTGACCAGAAAAGACGTCTACCCTCTTCCGCGCATCGACGATGCACTTGTTTGCTGCTAGCTACTTTTCCTCCATCGACCTTCGCTCTGGCTACAGGCAAATCTCAGGTCTCAGGTATCAGGTCTCTTAAAGTGTGCATGTTTTGCCAAAATAAAGGACAAAAGCTATACTGCAACCTGTTGAAAAACCCATGCATACAAGACACACTAGCTGCAAATCATACGCTCATTTAAACAAGCCATCACGTTTAGTTTTCCAATGATATGCAATCAGAATATCGAAAAAGTAAATTCCATGCTTTATTCCCATATTTATGCCCGTATTCAGGTGAGGTTCATTTGAGCATGTATTTGAGTCTGAGTGTAGAGAGTGGATGTTAGAAGTTGCACGTTGGACATTATGCATTGCTGGAAGAGCACACAGGGGATGGCAAAGCCAATACAAATCATACAGTATTATCACCTGGCATTAATGAACTTTTGCCAAAAAATCCAGAACACCACCCGATTGCGTTGCTGTCTCTGCTAAAAATAATGTACTGCAGGCCACATCAGCCTTGCAATTTTTGCCTCTTTGTCTAATATTGTTCCTGTGCATGCTTCTGTTTTTCTTTTTTGTTGCTGTTACTTTTTATTTACGGTGTCCTTAAAGTCACGCTTGCTTTCCCCTTTGGCTCCCTTGCTTCACTCAAAGACAGGTTCCGGCTTTGTGTAGCATGTGCACTGGTTAATGTGTGCATGAATGCTACATTCAATGACAATTGCATCAAGAAAATGGTTTCCATACTGCATCTAGCTCATTGTAATTAGGCATCATATATCATATTCACTCTTCATGTCTGTTCCTTCACTTCCTGAGCGTCAAATAGTATATGTGAAGGCATTTCTCTAGCCGACCTCTTCACCCTTCTCTCCTCTGAAGAATCTTAAAGAAAGTGCCAGATGCTATTGCAAGTGCAAAACTGGTAAACAGTAGCAAAGGAACTAGGCTGTACCTGACAAATTTTGTTTCATTTGTGACATTGTGGTGTGATGTGTACCTGCATCAGACGAGCAGTGTTGCTACTTTTATAAAATGTTTTTATGGAACATGCTCAGAAACCAAGGAGAATAATACCGACAGCTTTTTTTATTTTAACGAGGTAATTAATACATCTGCCACAACAGAGTGACACACTCTGCATGCGGTGAAATGTGCATACAGCGTGCTATGTCTAATTCAGGGCAAATTAAAGGTCCACGGAAACGGCCCCCAAGAAACCACTGATAAACGTGTTCAGTGTGTAGAACACATCCTTTTGAGCATTAACGCAAAGTATAACTCCTTGGAACAAAGCCAGCGATTTATTATTAATTTTTAAAAACAGCGTTTCTTGAAATTCGCGGGCAGAGGAAATGTCGCTTGGCGGTGTCGCATGGAACTATTTCCTAATCCCGTGACGTCACGGGTCGGTTGACTGGCAAGGCTTGCTAGAAGCTGCCATTCGCTGCGGTCACTGCAACCATGACGTCACAAACACACTTCCGGTAGCTGCGAAAGTCGTCTGCTCGTGCGCTGCTCGAACTCTGTGCGGGCTGTTACAGCTCGCCGCCCTTATCGGTTAGGTGGCCATTGCCCATTAAGTGCAACAACCGAAGCGACGCAGGGATCGGCAGAACGAAGCTGCATTTACAAATATCTTATTTATATAACGTGGTTTCAGGAGTATCGGAGTGTCGTCCGACGAGGCGTCAACAGCACGGTCAAGCACCGCACGATGGCAGCACCTCCTTGACCGCCGCGTACCGTTCGCGAACCACACGGCGGATCGTTAGCACCGATGTCCGAAATAAAGCGTGCTAAAATTTGTTGGCGTCTGGAATACTGAGCCGAATATCAAGTATGAAGCCCTCGTGAGGATCGCTGGCCAGCAGCAAATTGCTGGTAAGAGCGATAGCCGTGATACAAGCTAGTTTCTGCTCAAGCCAGCTGCCGCTGGTGCATTTCGGCTGATCCGATCTGCTCGTACTAGCTCTGCGATTAATGCGTCGGCAGAGTTAATCCTATAATTATTTTACTATGGCAGGATAGGAATCACTATAAGGCAGTTTCATAAGTAGACGATTTACGACAGCGTTGATCATGTTCTAAAGCGTCGACCGCCGCGGCTTCGAAGCGAAACAATAGGCCTATAGCGACGACTAGGGACGGTCACGCACGGCGCCGGCGTTCGCCGCGCTCGTACGTTCCACCCCCGCGGTAATTGTGTAACGTACCTCAGCCTGCTCGCGGCATCCCGTGCTGCAAGCGTTGCAAACTCGTGTACTTTCATAGCTAAGGCCGCGTATTTTTTGGCGTTCTGCTCAGCAACAAGCCGTTCAAACGATACTGTAGGCACGACAAGGCTTCAATACGCAGTCGCTGCGCTGTCGGCCGTAATCGAAGACGTCGGGCGGCACCATAATCTATACATCGATCTTTAAACGTGATATAGTGGGCAAATGAATAACTTTGTGAAGCAGACCCGCTCGTACGTTTCGCGCACTCGTGCGCCGACGAGTAGCTTCCGTCAACGGACGCCGTCATAACCTCGGTTAACGACGCAAACCGAGGTCGTCAAGCTCGGTTTGCGGTAACCGCGGTTAGTGGTGCAACCATGGTTTGGTCCGCCGTGTAACATAGGATAACCACGGGTTCGCGGTTACACTAACCGTCGCTGCGCGAACTGGCGAACTCCTCAGGCGTGTGCCATAGCGAGGACGGGTTGGCGCGAGTACGCCAGCGAGCGAGCGCGCGGCAACCGGAAGTTCGTCGAAGTGACGTATGTCTGGGCGGAGCTTTGAACTTGCTTGTATTCTTTGTTTTTTTATGGCTCCCTTCGGCGTACGAGTTGAGGGGGAAAATTGGAAGGGTCATTTTTAATCGCCGATATCTCTGGTGTTGCAGAAGCTAGATCGAAAATTTTTGCGGGAGAATGATGGGTGGTTCAATAACTATCAGTGTTATGGCGTTGTTTACCCTTCTTGGTGACCCCTTTCTGGGGACCTTTAAATGTCATCAGCGTGAAAGCTAACTTGCTGCTGCCAGTGGGCATCTGGCTACACTTTTATTGCATTTTTATTGCTGCCAGAAAATCTTATCTGCTTATTTTTGTGACGAAATTCGCGGTAACGTTTCCTGTGCGGCAGCGTGAAAACGTCCCCGCCGCGATGGCTCAATAATGATTATAGACGCTCGGCTCCCTGATCCGCAGTATGTGCGTTGCCCAGCCATGACGATCGCATTTCGATGGAATTAACGCGCTAAAGGTTGTCCGATGTCAGCGCAGGCTAAGATCGCCAGATATATGGCCTAATCGAGCTCTCCACTATGCGTGCTTTCACTACGCCGCTCCACCGGGCCGGCATCCACACGCTACGTCACTGAAGCCGACACGTAGCCGTAGCAGACTTGCTAACATATGATGGATGGTTTGTGGGGTTTAACGTCCCAAAGCAACTCAGGCTATGAGAGACGCCGTAGTGGAGGCCTCCGGAAATTTCGACCACCTGGGGTTCTTTAACGTGCACTGACATCGCACAGCACACGGGCACTTTGCTTTTCGCCTCCACCGAAAGGCGGCCGCCGAGGCCGGGATTCGATCCCGCATCCTTGGGAACAGTAGTCGAGCGCCGTAACCACTGCGCCACCCCGGCGGGTAACATATGATGGAAACGGTGGGCTGCCGCAGGCAGTTTCCAACGGCAGTGATCCCTGAGAAGGCCAGCGTTGTCGTCGAACAGGTGTGTCTCTTCTCTAGTGGCAACTGCAGCCCGAAAATCTGCTGGGCACTTCCAATTCTCAGTATTCGTAAACAAATTCTTTATACCCACTAGCTGAGAAGTGAATGTGCAAAGCTCGATCCTGATACTCGCCGATTTCTCTGCATGACTAAGTCCATAACTGAAACTTACGCACAGCTAGCCACATGCACTCATCTCAAGTAAGGCATCGCTCAGACTTGACGACCGGCTGTTTGTACCGCCGTTCGCTCAGCCTAGCTGCTGCTGGACGTCCGACAGCGTGTGTACTATGATGCACTGTGGTCGCAACGACCGTAACTAATAGTACAGTACAGCCGCAACGTATACGTAAGTATCTCACTATCTCCTCAGCCTTGCCTCACCGCGCGATGCGTATATGCAGCGTAAACATGATTCAGACCGACCCTTCAGCTTCTCGGCATCGCAGCGTTGGCTTTTTTGTAATTGGCGCCAAGTAGCAGACGACGGCGTTATTTTTTGTAATTGTTTTCCTTGCTTTTTAAATTTCGTCATCAATTTCTGTGTACACGCGTTTTAGCACCGCCTCAATTTTCACGTCACGGGTACGTCACAGCATGGCCGAAAAGGCGAATATCGAGGATCGGGCCTCTGGACACCCTTCAGCGCGGTTCACATGCAAGCGATTGAGCGAACTGAGCGAACAGCGGCGCGGCGCTGCGAAGCTTTTCGCGAGGCTTCGTTTCAGAAGCGTCGCGTCAGCGAGATTTCATCGCTGTGAAAACCAACGTTGCTAGTAAACAACTCACGCTCGCAGTCGGTTTCGGTGGCTTGCAAGAACGAACAAGCTCAGTTTTAAATATGATTTCGTCACTTCTTCCAAACATTTGTATAAATAAATGCAAATCTTGCGTTTTAAGAATTAAATCATGATTACTTTTATTGTTTATATGCTTTTTGTTTTCAGAATGAAAGCATGAAAGTTCGGTGCGGCTGCATTGGCGGCTGTATCAGCACACTTTTTTCGCAAAGATGGACGCTGGAGAGTCGAGTGCGATGGAGTTATGTGCCGTTCATGACGACTCTCTCATGCATCTCCTTTTTTGGAGGAGTACTGCCTTCTCAGAAAGAAGGCTTTAGCCAGCCTTCCAATTCCGCGGCGTTGGTGGGTGCGACCCATTTGGGAAAATCGAAAAAAAAGAATCCGAATTCTACACCGCGGTGAGTTCAGTTTCCGTGTAGTACATAAGGTGCTTTTTCTTTTTTTTTCGTGGTATTGATGTTTTGTCATAATATAATTCTACAGGTGCCGCTGCTCATGAGCGGGGACTCTGATTACTTCAATAAGTATTACAGGATGTCGCCAGTAAAGTTTGAGGATCTTCACGCGCTCGTTGAAGCCCCGCTCACGAAACGTTTCGTTGTGCGGGAACCTATACCGTCACGAGCAAGACTTGCCATGACGATAAGGTACGACTAGGAAGTGTACACACTTTCACCGACTAATCGCTGACCCGATTATGCCAAGCTGAAATTGCTTTTATGCTTCCAACCAGGTACATGGCATCAGGAATGCAGATTCAAGATATTGTTATGGCCTTCCGAGTGGGCGTGTCTACGGCCGACACAATTATCCGTGAGACCTGCCAGGTGCTGTGGGAGATTCTTCAGCCCATTGTTCTGAAGGTGCGTTCCTGGTAGGAATAGAGAATAGGTGTTCTATATTTCGTTGTTTTGAAACACGTTCCTTTTCTGCAAATGTACCAGTGATGGAGGCTGGCGCACTCGCGCCAGACCAACGAGCTTGGGAGTATACTAAAGGGAATGTACGAACTGCTCTAATGCATACTATGCGATTCCTTTTAAAAATCACTTGATTCGAAGAGTTTTTCAAATAGTTCAGCAATGAGTGTCCTGCCACTCAGGTAGTGTCCAATCTGTATGCACTCTGTTGGTCTGTAGACGAAATAAAGAAAAGGAAGCCCTAAAGTGAGAAAGGGAAGAAGTATATGTCAGAAAGGTCCAAAATAATGCAACCAGAAGTTATAAAAAGCACTGCATATACAACAAAACTATTTGCAAACTTGTACAGTGTTTCCATCCACATGATGTGCATGCTGGGATTTCGGCTACCAGAATTGTTATTGTGTGTGTCATACCCTCCCTAAAATGAATGGTTTAATAAATTTAGCACAGCGTTTGTGCATCCTCCATCTCCCAAAGAGGAAGTAATGCTTGATCAGTGCCATGAAACACTCAATGTACTGCACATTGTTGGTAATCTCTACAGTTTGTACCTCAAAAAAGTAGGTAAACCTAAAACGAGGTTGAGTGAGTGAATTATTTACGAACTAATGTTTCATTTAAAGGGAGGGATTTTAAGAAATTGCAGGACAAGTTATCTCTGCATGCCCGTCTTCGGTTTGCACTGCTACTCTACTCTGAAAATACTCTCATGCCTCTACAGGTGCCAACGACCACTGACTGGCAGGAGGTGGCCGAAGGGTTTTTTGAGAAGTGGAACTTCCCCCACTGTCTCGGGGCCATGGATGGAAAACATGTTCAGATTCAGGTCCCACCAAATTCAGGCAGCCTGTACTTCAACTATAAGGTAATGCGCACGTTAACCAAACCTTTTTCTTTTTTCCACAATATTGTTTTGCATATATGAACTGTTGGTCTTTACAGGGTACATACTCTATAGTTTTGATGGCTGTCGCCGACAGCAACCTAAAGTTTACACTAGTAACGTTGGCGCCTACGGAAGGCAGAGTGATGGAGGAACGCTTGGGGCCTCAAGGCTCGGAAAACTCTTGACCCGTGGCCTTCTTGGTCTGCCGCCACCAAAGCTGTTGCCAGGAACGTCAACAGTTGCACCACATGTGTTTGTTGGAGACGAGGCGTTTCAGCTTCGGACAGACTTTTTTCGGCCTTACTCGGGGAGTGGCCGGGATGAAGCGAAACGCATATTTAACTACAGACTCAGCCGTGCAAGGTTTGTTGAATAGTATTTTCTGCACCAATGGTTGGTGAAACAAGATGCTAGCATATTTAATGTGCCTCTTCAGATGACTCATGCTATGTATGTTATAAATTTCTTTTCAGAGTTTTGTCGAAAATGCATTTGGAATCATGACATCAAGATTCCGAATTTTTCGAAGAGTCATAAATTTGCTACCAGAGAATGCAGACAGCGTTGTAATGGCTGCTTGTGTGCTGCACAATTTCCTTAAAGAAGACGAAGCCTACATGCCACCTAATTATGCAGACACGGAGGACTGCTACGGCAACGTGACACAAGGCCAGTGGCGAGATGATTAAGAGGCAACAGCCATGCTTGACCTCGAGCCTCCAGTGGGCCATAACTACAGCCGCTTTGCAGCTGCCACAAGGGAGCTCTTTAAAGACTACTTCATGAGCAGCCAGGGAGCTGTGCCATGGCAACGGGCATAGGCTGGACTGCGGCACTGAAGTGCATTCAACAACATGTTGATGTGTGTGCACATGTGGTGCTCAAGTACGACTAGAAAAATAAGGTTTTATTCATCACACGGGCCACGCACAGCCAGGCCAGTTGGATACTGCCCATTACTGTACATTTCAGCGATGTTTAACATTTCCATCTTAAAATGCATGAGCATATGTGGTGGGGTTGCATCCATTTGCGGCCTCAGCGACAGAAGAAAGTGGCTGTGCGGGTCCATTGGCTTGTGTGCCGCAATTGCATTTCGCACCGATTGTAAGTCTCTTTCTGTGGCCTTGAGCTCTTGCCGCCTTTTCTGTTTCTTGGGCCTCAGTGGAACGTGGCTTGAAGCGACTCTAGAAGGCCCTGGATCACATTGTTGAGGACAGCTGGAGGACTGGAACATCGCTACTAGTTCTTCACCACAGTCCTCTTGTTCTTTTGAACCACTAGGTGCTGGGCTGATAGTGTTTTCAGTTCGGCCAGCTGACAGGTCTTCTGGTTCAAGGTTGCTGTGGCTTCTGGTTGGAATGAGTGCAAACTGTTAGCTGCTATTCACATCTACTTCAATATTGCTTATTGCTTACCGTCTAGGTTCCACAGAGTCCCTGATGAACTCTAGTTGTTGCATGCACGACCATGATGTCTTGGCAGATGCTGCTGACCCACTCTTCTTTATTTCTATTTCATCTTTAACCTTCTTTCGAAATGTATCTAAGATTTTTCCATCTTGTTTGAACTTCTTCTGTTGTCACTGAAATGTGTAGCAGTGTGCATAGTGTCAAACAAAAAGAATTTTGAGCGCGCACATGGGTCAAAATCGTGCATATGCATTTTGAGATAAGCCATCAGCCACCACACTGCTGAAATAACTTTCACCCGTACGCGGACATGAAAGGCAGGCTTTCGCGTTTAGAAGCACGGCGTAGGTTAGTAATTCTGACACGTGGGCGAGTTCGCCTTAATGATGAAAAAATAGCGCAAAGAGAACATGGGGTCGGGCAGTTAAAGGAGCCAAAAGTCTGCGAGTCCAAGGTTAACGTAGGGAATATTTTATATACTTTTGTAGTTGATATTGAGCAGATTTAGTCCTGCAATGGTTTTAGGGAGAAAGATAATTAAATACAAATTGAAAGGGAAAAAAACGCGGCGATTGCGGGAGTTACGATAGGCAGCGCCTGTCCTCTTCGTTCCTGTCCGTCTTCCGTGTTCCCAGGAATTTAAGCTGCCTTTTTAATCATGTAGGTGAGTGCCGCCAACCTCGCACCAACCAACAGCCTTTACACAACTGAGCAGCGCACTCGCCCTCGGATACTGCACGCAACCAAGAACAACGTGTGGCGACAAAAGAGTGCGCTAAGCGCCGCAGTCCCCCAGAGCAAGGATGAAAATCAGTTCCCAACACCGGTGTCGATTATTCGCAACGCGTCCCTTATTTCTTCCCAAAGGAAATCCTTTGATATTTTGTTTCGAAAATTATTGTCCTTTACGTCCCACAACAATGGCCGCTTCTCGACGTCAGCGATAAGCAGTTCGTTAAAGATTGCACGTGACATTTTTTTTCAGCACCACCAGCGGCACGCGAGGAAATAAACACAGCCTCATGGCCAGGATTTCCCGCGCAAGTTTCGCACTGGTCACGTGGCAACGCGCGGCCGTCTAACTGGTTGACAAGCGGTGCTGCCGCTCGTTCGCGGCGATGGGATTCCAACTTTCCCGAACCTCGCCGCTCGCGCCGCAGAAGCTGCCCGCGCCGCTCCAAGCAGGTTTTTGCGCCGTCGCGGCAAGAATTCATAACGTTTTCGCTGGCATGTGAAACAGGCTTCCCCTTGTCCTGCCAAGCGGCCAGCAGCAGTTCCTCCGACAGAGGCCTCTTGTCCAAACGCTTGAAGGAGCAGCTAGCATACTTCTTTCGCGCGCATACGGTGGGCACAGCAATAATACATGGTCCACAGCCTCTGGGATGCCACAAGGTGAACATTACGGCGAGTCCATCTGTCCAATTAAATGTAAGTACTTGCGCGTGAAAGCCACGTTTAAACGAAGTAGCGAGTATGCCTGATGACGCGGAATATCGCGCGGAACATAAAATTTCAATGTTCGATAGAGCCTTCTTAGACGAATGTGTCGGGCGTCTGGCGGGGCTCAGTAAGCTGCTGTAGCATTATTCATACAACTCGTAAGAAGGCACGTCGTATCCGCTTTTGAAAAAGGCACAGCTGTTTGGAGGCCATTGATGAGTGCACTTTTCGCTTCAACATCGGCCTGCGCGACCCGCAGATGTTCGCTGCTCTCCGCGGCGACAACACTGGTGACTGGCTCGACAGCTAGGACCGAGTCAGTGCTTTCAACCGGTGGGACGATTCTCTTCAACTAATTGTGTCCTTTTATTTCACGGATGTGGCCCAAACGTGGTTCCTAAACCATGAATCGACGATTCCGGACTGGACTACCTTTATACAAAAGTTACGCCAGATTTTCTATGCTTCTACTGTTCGCACAGAGTCCGCCAAGAAAAAGTTAGAAGCCCGACTTTAGCGGTCGAATGAGACCTATACCTTTATATAAAAGACATTCTTGCACTTTGCCGGCGCATAAATGACACCGTGCCAGAGGCCGAGGGGGTTCGGCACGTCGATCCTTAAAGGTATTGGGCCACTCGCCTTTAACGCCCCGGCCGTGCAGAACCCTACCACCATCGTCGCCATCATATCGACTTGTCAACGCCTTGCAGAACTAGTCATAGTCATATTGCAGAACTAGTCAGGCCTGCTGCCTGATCCCACTTCTTTTGGTTTCACTGCCGACCTCCGTGCGCTTATTCGCGGATTAATTCGTGAACAGCTCTCGGCTCAAGGTAATCCTTCAAGTGCCGGCCTGCGTAGCATTGTCAAAGAAGAGCTAGCCTCAATGAATTTTACCCCCAACACCGGTCGCTCCTACCATCTGTCATGGGCCAACCTACGCCCAGGTCACGTCCTTGCTGCCTGCAGTTGGAGCGGCTACGCCACCGGCGCCTACCACTGCTCATGTCGCCGCATTGGCACCCCCTGCCCCTGCGCAGACATACTACCCCACCTCGCGCCCAGCCCGCCTTGTTTGTTAATACTGCGGGTACCGAGGCCATATTTAACGTTTCTGTCGTCGCAGGCTCCAAAATGAACGCCGCGGCTACGACTCATCTGAAGCAGACTGCCCTCTTCGCTTCTCCGGCTCTAACCACTGTTCATTCCCTGATTATCCCCGACGTTCATCACCCCCGCCAGAACGTCCCGCTCCGCCTGGTGGTTACAGGCCTTCAAGACGCCGTTCTACTTCGCCTTTTCTGCGCTCAACCTCGCCTCTCCGCCAAGCTTCTCTGACGGCCCCCCTCCTATCGGAAAACTGACCACTGCAGTTTTAGGAGGGAAAACTGCACTCTTCGGCCATCCCTAAAATCCTCCGAGTGAATTTTCGTTGCTCTTCTCGAAATTAGGTTCTTTTCGGTGACTTGAAGACGTGTCAAATTGCGCCACAAGTGCAAGACGGTGATCAGAGACGACGAAATATGGATAGGGACACTTGAGAGTTACAAAGAGATTAACTGAAGTTTATATACAAAACTTGGCAATATTTACCTCAAGGTTAGGCAAAATATATATGGATCTGGCTAGCTCGGCCTAGCCGAAGATGTACACATCAAGCCATAGCTCAGAACGTCAGACTGGTCTCTCGGGCTTGGTTTTAAGCCCTCCGTGTCCAGCCCACATTTCCATTACGTCCAATCGCCACGAACTTCAACATGATTGGTTCATGGCCACGTGCCACTTCAGCAGTGTAAGTGAAACCCTTTCCCCACAACGAAAGGAAGAAAAACACGAAATGTCACATGCTGCCCACATTCCACTGTACACCTTGCCGCGTTTTCGCGTCAAGATCATCAAAGCAAATGAGCAGGGTCGCTAGCGGACCGCCGCCGTCTCGCGCCCCCGCTCCTTCTAGAATTTGCAAAGTCCGTGACCTTTGGCTTAGCGACGGCGCGGCGAAAAGACGCTCCGTCAGTCGGTCCTCCCGCGAACGCCTTCCTCTTTGTTCAACGTTCCCCATTTTCCACCGGCGCCGAATGTCACCCTTCTGTCTGGACGCGGTGTGTCTGTGAACGGAAGTTTCAACCGCGACGGCGGTGTCGTGTCGGCTCGTATGAAAAGCATACTGCAGGTGTGCACAGAGTAGCTTAACTTCCCCCTCTTGGGGACTCAATTGCCTGTCAGCCGCCCGGTGACACTCGTCACTCTAATGGCTTTCCCTGCTTCCTCCGGTGATTCGCGGCGCCTTCTCGTCTGCACGCAGCTAGCACCAATTCATGCTACAAGCAAACCTACCACGAGGTACTGAGTACGTAGCCGCTAATACGGGGGCGCCTAGCGATACCTTACACGCCCCTCCCAAGATTTTACAAGGGGCCTAAATGACACCTTTAAAATTACAGCCAACAAAAGGTATCGGCATACGTCACGAAACCCCCTTGAGGGTGGTGAAAGTAGCTCTAGAATGTAACCACTGTTACCGCTTCACGCATGCACTCCAACAAAATCTTGCTGAACAGATAGCATGCACCCACACAAATATATGACACTTGTTCGAAGTCCAAGTTCGTGTGCGACGTTAAGTTCACACTTTTACGCACGTACCCGTTCTGCTAGCGAACAGCACGCACAACTCAAGTGCATGCAATAAAGGGAAACGCTGTAAATATCGGTTGCTTGCATGTCGACATCGAACACTGGCATCATAAGGAATGCAGCACGTCCGTCCCGTGTTCCACCCAGTTTCACAGTGTCCCCCACGTCACACCTCACTGAGCTTTGTCAGCATTAGACGTTTCCTCCCTTCCCTGCATCGCGGCGCAATCACCACTGTCTGTCTCCCAGTTTTCGTTTGGTAACCTGGACAGTGCGTCGGCGTTGTCGTGAGCGCTTCCCTTCCGGTGTTCCACCACCACATTATATATTTGCAGGGCAAGTGCCCAGCGTGTCAACTTTACGCCCTGAGGGGTGGTCCGGGTGAGAAAAGAGAGGGGGTTATGATCAGACCCCACCGCAATCTGGGCACCGAACAGCCAGAGGTCGCACTTTCCCAGCTACCAAATCACTGCGAATTCCTCTATCTATATACAGTCGACCCTCACCTCTGGGTCTCCGTGAATCGACGGCTCGCGAAAGCGATCGGTCGATCCAAGCCATGCTCCGCGCATTTAGCGAGACGGGCTTCTGCTGCCACCGCTGAGGCATCTGTGCACAGTCAAAATGGTCTGCACGGTTCTGTCATCCCAAGGACAACGGCTTCACAGAGCGCCGTCTTGAGTTTTTGGAACGCGCTTTCGGCTCTCGCAGACCATGATATTGTGTTCGGTATTTTTGTCTTGTCAGTTCAATCAACGGCGTTCGGACCTCTGCACAATTAGGCACGCAGCCCCTGTCGTAGCCGCACAACCCGAGCACACTACGAAGCCCCTTTTTCGTTACCGGCGCCTTCCGTCCCTTAATAGCTGAAAACTTGTCGGGAACGTGTGCATGGGTTCCCGGCTCAACCACTTCGTCAAAACAACGGATTATTCATCTCGCTACCTGGCACTTTTCCGGCTTAACCTTAAAGTTTGCTTTCTGCTGGCGGTCGGACCTCGTTTGGCATCCGTGGCAGCTGTTGCAGTACTCACGCACGTGTTTTTCAATACCCGGCCAATCAAAGTTGTACTTATTCAAAGCTTTTGTTTTTCGGGTTCCTAGATGTCCACCCCGACTAGCTTCATGAGCTAATTTTACAACTTCTGATCACCGTGATTCTGGGAGCACAAGCTACATAACTTGTTGTCTAAGCAGTTTTGCTTTATGATAGAGCAAGCCATCTACCTCTGCCATGCCTCCCCTCCCTTCCTCACTGTTATTCCAAGCTTCTATCAACGTGGGGTCACTGTTTTGTTCCTTCTGGAAAACTGCATACGCGCTGCTTTCTCCGGCTGTACTAAGAGCCGTGTCTTCAGTATCTCGAGTACCGCCTTTTGTTTCCTTACTGGTTACCGCCTTTACTTCCTGTGCGATAACGACCCCATAGGCTTCCTCTCCCTGCGCGCCTGGCACCAGTTCTGTGAGGTCAACTTTCATCTGGTTTTTGCCTTACTCGCTGCTACAAAGCCTTGCTTATCATCTTCGTCTCTAAGGGACTCCCAAGCTTCCTCAGAGAGTAAGCAATCGGTCCCCGACCCAAGTTTGTCAGGGCGCACACCACCGGTACTGCCTCCTTAATGTCGGCGAAAATGCCCGAGTCGCGGTTTATCGTGAAGGGAACACTAGCAAGTTTGGCCTGCACCTTCTCCCCGAAAGCCGATATCAACTCGATAGCTCAACATGGCTTAACCAACTCTGGCGGTACTATGCTGTCGCGCACTACTGTGATTTCGGTCCCAGTGTCGAGAATTGCGTTAATCCGTCGCTTCTGGCATGCCAGAGAAATCGGCTTCAATTCGCTCATTGCGACAAATCCATCCTGCGTCGCTACGCGTGCCGAGAGTTTTTCCCCTTTTGTGTGGGGAGCCTTCTGAACAGCTGGTCACCCACCGTGTGGGCAGTCAGCCCTTCTATGCCCATTGAGCCGCACGAGAAGCACCCTTTGTACCCCTGCTTTACGTCTGGCCGCTGCTCGGTTCCTGTCTCTCGCTTAGGGGGGCCCGCGTCTCGCCTTCCTTCTCGCCCGCCAAAGCCTACCGCGCCTCCCGGTTCACGCTTTTTGACCACGCTATTCATTTCTTGAGCCTCTTCAAAATTTTGCAACATGGCAAGCTCTGGTGCTTTCTTCCACCTGTCACCTTCTTGCAAGGTTACATAGCGAAGGGCGTCTTCCGACAGCGTTTTTCTCTGGTCGGCCACTAGCAATTCGGCCAGCTCCTCAAACGTTTTGGCTCCCCTTGATCTGCATAGAAGTTAAAATAACTCTGCAGGCGGGTTGCGAACGCTTTCCAGCCTTCGTTGGGTAATTTGTTGGACCCCATAAATTGTCTGCGGTACTCTCCTGCAGAAAGTTTAAGCTCTTCCAAAACCACTTTCTTCAGAACCTCATACACGCGATGCTGTGCCGGTGTCAAGCGCGTTGACAGGAACGGAACTTTTTCTGCAACTAGCGGGAATACAATGTGGCCCCACAAATCCCTTGGTACCACGTAAGCCTCTAGCGTATGTTCGACAGACTCGAACCAGACCGGAACTTCTGCCTCTGCCGGGAACTTCGGGATCGCACCTGATAGCCATTTTGAGTAGCGACCGAACTCAGCGCGAGTGTCTTTTTCTCCACAACAGCGGCGTTCTTCGCCGCGCTTTCTTCCTTACTTGCTAAATCTTTTGCTAGCTCAAGCTCAAGTTCGAGAGCTCGAACCCTCAGTTTTTCACCTCCATAGCCATCTGGTGATCGGGATTCTCAGAAACGGATAAACTGTCCTCAGTTACCACCGTCCCATCTGTAGCGCTCATTTTCCCCGCCTTTCGCCTGTCCGGGTTTAAATGTGCGAACCTGGTGTTCATGCACCCCTCGGAATCCTACATAGACAGTAATGCTTCCACCAAAATGAAGGGCAAAGAGGACTCACTCGCTTGTCGGAGCAGAAGCTGGCTTCCGATCTTCGTCGCCTGTCCTTCGTCCTTCCTACTGTCGTTGTCTCCAGCCTCCTTGTAGCTGATGATCAGGATCGCGATGCCTGCAGCCGGTCCTTATGACGCGCCGCTGCAACTCCCCTTCAGGATCTTTGTTTCAGCAGCCGGTCCCTTTGACGCGCCGCTGCTTGCTCCAGACAAGCCCTTGGTGTCTGCAACCGGTCTCTTGACACACCGCTGCACTCTTCACCTCAGGATCTTGGCTTCAGCAGCCGGTCCTTTTGACACGCCGCTGCTCGGCTCAGCGGTAGCCTCCTAGCTGCCACTGTCCTTGCTGCTGCTTCTCTTGTCTGCTATCCTGAAATGCCGCTTCCCTCCTGCGTCTGCGTTGCAGGAACGTCATCGTCTTTCCCCTGTGCTCCCACAGGGTCCTCGTCGACTGCGCCAGCAAATTTTCGTTGTTCTTCTCGAAAGTAGGTTCTTTTCGGTGACTTGAAGACGTATCAAATTGCACAAGTGCACCCCGTCCAAGGCGGTGATCAGAGACGACGAAATATGGATAGCGACACTTGAGAGTTACAAACCCCGCCGGGGTGGTCCAGTGGTAAGACGCCCGACTACTGTGCCGGAGTTGCCGGGTTAGAAACCAACTGCGGCGGCTGCGTTTCGATGGAGGCGAAACGAAGTGGCGTCCGTGTGCTGTGCGATGTCAGCGCACGTTAAAGATCCCCAGGTGGTCGAAATTACTCCGTAGCCCTCCACTACGGCCACTCCTTCTCTCTTTCCACTTTAATTCCCACCCTCCTCCCTTCCCTTACGGCGCGGTTCGGGTGTCCGCAGAGCAAGTGTGACAGTTACTGCGCCTTTCCCTTCCTGTGAACCAATTATTATTTTTATGAGAGTTACAAAGAGATTACCTGAAGTTTATATACAGAACTTCGCAATATTTACAGCAAGGTTAGGCAAAATATACATGGATCTGGCTAGCTCGGCCTCGCCGAAGATGTACACAACAAGCCATAGCTCAGAACATCAGACTGGTCTATCGGGCTTGGTTTTAAGCCCTCCATGTCCAGCCCACATTTCCATTACGTCCAATCGCCACGAACTTCAATATGATTAGTTCGTGGCCACGTGCCACTTCAGCAGTGTAAGTGAATCCCTTTCCCCACAACAAAAGAAAGAAAAACACAAAATGTCACATGCTGCCCACATTCCACTGTACACCTTGCCGCGTTCTCGCGTCAAGATCATCAAAGCAGATGAGCAGGGTCATTAGCGGACTGCCGCCGTCTTGCGACCCCGCTCTTCCTAGAATTTGCAAAGTCCGTGACCTTTGGCTTAGCGGCGCCGCGGCGAAAAGACGCTCGGTCAGTCGGTCCTCCCGCGAAAGCCTTCCCCTTTGTTCAACGTTCCCCATTCTTCCACTGGCGCCGAATGTCACCCTTCTGTCTGGACGCGGCGTGTCTGTGAACGAACGTTTCAACCGCGATGGCGGTGTCGTGTCGGCTCGTATGAAAAGCATACTGCAGGTATGCACAAAGCAGCTTAACTTCCCCCTCTTGGGGACTTATTTGCCTGTCAGCCGCCCGGTGACACTCGTCACTCTAATGGCTTTCCCTGCTTTATCCGGTGATTCGCGGCGCCTTCTCGTCTGCACGCAGCTAGCACCAATTAATGCTACAAGCAAACCTACCACGAGGTACTGAGTACATAGCCGCTAATACGGGGGCGCCTAGCGATACCTTACACTCCGGAACGTCCCTCGAATATGATTTTAGTTTGGGTCGAAGGTTTATCTGTTAAGGCTTTGGTTGACATGGGCGCCGCTGTTTCGGTGAAACACAATGACCTGTGCTTCCGCTTGCGAAAAGTGAAAACGCCTTACGATGGACCTGAACACCGTGGAGCTAATGGTGCAATAATTCGGCCTTTTGCTAAGTGTACTGTGCGAGTTTTTCTTGACGGTGTCCGCCATCATGTACAATTTGCCGTGATGTCACCGTGCGCTCACCCAATTATTTTAGGCTGGGATTTTCTGTCTGCCGCATCAGCCAGCATTTCGCGTCGTGAACGAGAGCGATCCGTTTTCTGAACCTCCCGAACCCCGTCATCGCCTGCTTGCCGCTACTGACTCAGTGTTGCCCCATGGATGCGAACAACTCGTCGCGCTTAATTATACTGACATTGATAACGGAGATGTGCTAATCGTGCCTTCTGATCGCCATTTAACCCGTGGGATCGCGTTACCACCAGACTTTGTTCGGTTTGAGCATGGCGCAGCGCTTGTCGCTGCTTCGAACCTGAACCCCAGAGCCCATTGTGCTTGCTAAAGGGACATGATTTCTTTGTGCCATGGAGATTCACCCGGTGTCCCTCACCACCCTTACCTACCCCCTCTTCCTCACCAGCAGCTTCTTCTGATGCTCTCTATGTGCTCTTTGGCACCATAAATCCCGACCTTCTTGCTACTCACCGCCAAGCTTTGCAGGAATTACTTCGAAAATACCAAGCCTCCTTTCATGTCACTTCTCCGACCTTGGGCCGAACGTCTGCACAGCACCGCATTATTACAGAAGGTACTTCTATTGTTAGCCGCCGCCCTTACCGCGTTTTCTTGTCAGAACGTAAAATCCTAGAAGATAATGTGAATGATATGCTCCGACGAGACATTATTCGGCCTTCAGCTGGCCCCTGGTCATATCCGGCCGTCTTGGTCAAAAAAACAAAGATCGGTCCGTGCGTTTTTGCGTTGATTACCGCGCACTTAACAAAGTCACTCGCAAAGATGTTTACCCTATGCCACGAATTGACGACTCCCTCGACTGTCTTTAGGGCGCCGAATATTTCTCCACTTTGGATTTGCGTTCCGGTTACTGGCCGATTCCGATTCACAAAGCCGACAAAGAAAAAACCGCATTCGCTACTCCCGATGGGCTTTACGAATTCAATGTCATGCTTTTTGGACATTGGAATGCCCCCGCTACATTTGAGCGCATGACTGACACTGTTCTTACACGACTAATGTGGAAAACAGGCTTGTGCTACCTGGACGACATAGTTATTTTCTCTGCGACTTTTTCTGATCATTTATGCTGTTTTCATTAACACTTCTTTTTGGGCGAGTTGGTTCATTTTTGGAAAACTTTGAAAGGGCGCAAACACACACGACCACTAAGGACAGTGGCGCTTGTGTCTCGTCTCTTGTCCTTAGTGGTCATGTGTGTTTTCGCTCTTTCAAAGTTTTTCAATTATGCCGTTTTGATCAAGTATTATTTGATCAAGTATTATTAGCCAGCTTGATCAAGATGATCAAGCTGGCATCAGCCTCCGGCGGATGCCAGCTGGAGGCTGGCATCCGCCGGCCTCCAGCTGAACACAAAAAGGTATAATTTCGTCAAGAAAGATATCAAGATCCTAGGCCACTTTGTCAGCCGCGATGGCATTCGACCCGACCCTGACAAGCTTGCTGCAGTTTTGAACTTTGCACGCCCTCAGCGGATTAAGGATCTACGCAGTTTCCTTGGCCTGTCTTCATACTTTCGCTGTTTCACTCGCAATTTCGCTGTCATTGCTGCACTGCTCCACCACCTTCTTACCGAACGTACTACTTTCAATTGGTCCGAAGAATGCGAAAAAACTTTTCAAACCCTGAAGAATGCCTCCACTTCGGACTCTGTTCTCGCTCACTTCGACGACACTGCTGCCTCCATTCTCCACACCGATGCTAGCAGCCTCGGCATCGGCGCCGTACGTCTGCGACGTGATACCGCTTCTCGGGAAAAGGTAATAGCATTTGCCAGTCGAACTCTAACACCAGCGGAACGCAACTACACCATCACTTAGCAAGAGTGCCTCGCCGTCGTTTGGGCAGCTCAAAAATTCCGCCCCTACTTCTACGGCCGCCATTTCCCCATCGTTACTGATCACGCTCTGTGTTGCCCACACGGCCAATAATGTCCGTCGGACGCCCGGTTAAAGTCCGCACGTCCGAAGCCGGAGCGGGACGTCCGCCAGAAGAACGAAACACATCCGAAAATGGATCATCCGAATTGGGACATAAACCGGTAGGAACGAAACAGCCGAAAACGGACATTGGGATGTCCGAAAGAATTACGAGGGATCATCTTTCTCAGATCAACATTTAAACAATTATTTCAGAAAAATAGTCTCTCGATACAGACCTCAACAGAACCCGTGCTCATCAGTTCATGTGTGGGCACTCATTAGTGGAATGGGCTACCAAGGGAATTCCGACCTGAGCGCACTCATTATAACATCAGTGTACCAGTAAAGAAGCAATAGTCCCTGCCAGTCATTCAATTTATATCAAATTATCAATGGTCGCGTTTTCTCGCGAAAAGCTATCCATTTAAGAAGCTGTCAGGGCAGTTCTGCGGTGTTCAGCAGTGCACTGGCCTTTTCGCACCGCTTCTTGGACGCGCTCACAGCGCTCTTATCCTAATTACATTTATGATGTCACTAACCACAAAGAAATGTCCTCAGTTCATGAACTTAAATCGCACATGCATTGAGCCAGCGCTTCGAACGCACTATAACTATGATATATTGAATATATTATCGATGTTTTATCCGCCATGTTTCTTTACATATCATAGATGGCTTCGGCTTGTCTTGACTCAAAGTGTACAAATAATATTAATAAACTGCTGGTAAAAATTGTTTTAATCAAAATACTGGATATTATTTATTGTGACACATTGAAATTTTAACTGAAAGTTTTTATTTTGGCATAATGGGGGTAACATGCCACATATACGTTACTAGCGGCTGGGCCAAAGTCTCGGCTAAGCCAGCCTAAGCGTCATAGAGTTTGGATTGAATTGGAAAACATTGTCAGCAATGAGCATAGAGTTTCTTACTCTTACCTAGAGCGGAAGCTGTGCTGCCGTCTATGGGAGTTTAGGTGGAGTTTCCAGACGGCCAGTTCAGCCACCATGGGCGCTCAAAGCATCATGGGCCGGAGAGCTACCGAGTGCAGAACTCCAACTTTTGGCCAAAACTAATGCAAAGATAAACGTTGTTTACCGTAAATAATGTCCTAAGATTGAATATTGTGACTATAAATTGCAAAAAGAGAGAAACAGCATGTCAGTGTGATATTTATCTAATATAAGCGATGGCTCTTTCTCCTATTGGCTTAGTTTTGAGATGCACAAATAACAATAGTTCGCTCTTAATAGGCACACTTTGAAAGGAAAGAAACGTTTTGAAAATATTTATGATTGCGCAATCACGTAAGGAAGTATTTAATGGCATTTCGGGAAACAAAAACCTTTTATTGGCGACATCTGCTTTTGCGCCTTCGCTACTATGGCTTTCGCGGTCTATGTAAGCCCCGTCTATGTAAGCACGAAAAAAAACATCGCGGTAACGCCACTCCACGTACCCGAGAAAAGCCGACTGTCCTGTAACAAGTAGCACACCGGCCCATGATTCTTAGCGCGCCCACGGTGGCTGAAGTGCAGCGCCCTCAGCTTTCCCTCTAGTTAGTGTAACTCTATGGCAATGAGCGATTTGTGGGCGCTACACTTAGATGGCCTCAAGACCGTTGCTCTCAGCGACCTTTTGAGCCCAATCAGTAGCCCGAACTTGCGTTAACGGGTCTGAGCTGACCAGTATAGCCTCCCACCACTCAAAAGAAGGGACTGGTAGTAGGTCCGCTGGTGGCGGCGATTTTTTGTAGCTCCATAATATGTGATCATATCCTGCTATTTCGCCGCAGTGTTTACAATTTGGATTGTATTGTGCTGGATACAGGGCGATAATTTAGAAGGGCTGAAGAAGGCACGCGTCTGGAGCCGACGCCAGATTACTTCTTGCCTTTTGTCTAGTTTATCTGGTGGAGGATATATCCGCCTTTCTAGTTTAAAGTGATTAGTGTAGTCATGAAATGAGATTAGTGCATCTCTCGAGAAATTGGGGGAATCAACCTGGTTCACTGCTCGGCTGACATAACCTCGAGCTATACTGTGAGCCAACTCGTTTCCTTTGTTCCCCCAGTGTGCCGGCACCCATATTAATTCCACCTCTTTTTGGTTCGTCTTGTGGGCGATTCCTCTGCCCGAGGCATGCGCACGACAAACACACAGTGGGCCGTATAGCAAACATCCTTTATCTTACGTTAAGCGCGGGCGTCGTCGAGGATGTCCGGGGTCGTCGTCCGGGTGGCTGCGGGTCGTTTCCGTGGAGAGAGCCGGGAGCGAAGCAGGAGCGACGAGCCAGGGACCAAAAAGAGCGAGACGGCGGCGCGTGCCTTCTTTTATAGCCCCCTCGCGCGGGACCGGTTATCCCCGAGCGAGCGGGGAGAGGGAAACGGGCACCGCGCAGGGAGCATTGGGAAGTGGCGCGGCCTTCGAATGCGCGGCGCGCCACGAGCCCTACATCTTCCCTCCCCTCAGCGTCCGACCCGGGCTCCGCCAACAGCCGGTCCATGTCCATGTTCGAGCCCGGGTCGGCGTAAAATATGAAGGCTTGTCGCCTAGCTCTGGCGGGATGCCATCTCAGCTGGTCCGTGGGACGGGAGAGGCAGCAGGCATGGCGGGACTGTTCCGGCTGGTCCCTCTCCGGCAGCGGCCGCATCCACGGGGTCACCGCGCAGCTGGGCTCGGCCACGGATACGACTGGCAGCGGCCCTGAGCTGCTGCTCTACATCGTTGACCCCTTTCGACGTGGCGCCGTGCTGGATGAACATTGCAGCAGGCGTTTCCGCCACGGGCACACCTGGCTTCCTGAGGCCCGTACTCCAGGCCTGGGCAGCGGGCTTCAATCCAACTCGTTGAAGACGGCCAGCATGGCCGCGCTGGTCACAATAATGGGCCACAAACTAGGGGGGTACCCCCTGTTTAAGTGGCCCCTCTTTGAACCAAGCGCTGGGTGCGGTTTCCCGCCCCAGCGACGGTGGTTCATCTGGCTGCTGCAAAATCTTATCAGAATGCATAATGAAACAAGCAAAGACGTTAGACAAAGTAGTGCACTACCTTGACCTTAGGTTATAGCGTCGGTTGCGAACCGGGCTGCTAGCTGCATCGTTTTGAGCTTCCCCCGCTTCGCAGTTATCGTCCTTGCGAAGGTGGTAAGCTTTCAAGTCTGCGACGTGCACCGGACCAGCGGTTTCACCGCTCGCCAACAACCGCAGCTGGTAGGTGAGTGGCGTAGTCCGTGCCGTAACTTCGAACGGTCCAACCCACTAGTGCGCTAGCGACGCGGCGAAACCACGCGCTGCGTTACTAAGCGGGTGCGTTCTTTTCAGTACCAAGTCGCCCGTGTTGAAAACGACGTGGCGACGACCTTTGTTGTACTGATCCGCTTGCTCCATGCGCGCGACATCGAGGTTTTCACGAGCCGCGCGCTGCGCTGCCTCAAGGCGCTCGCGGAGCTTTGCCGCGTACTGTGTAAGCGGAGGGGGCGCGGGCCCCGCCGCGTCAAGTAGGGCGTTCTCTAGCGGAAAAGCGATCTCTTTCCCAAAATTCAAGTAAGCAGGTGTCATACCCACCGACCTGTTCACGGTTGTTCTAGTGGCGAAAGCCAGTTCGGACAACCGTGCGTCCCAATCTCTGTGCTACTCAGTCGTCGCAACCAGCATACTCTTAACATTCCGATTCACTCTCTCGGTTATGTTGCTCTGAGCGTGGTAGGGACTCGTTTTCCTGTGGCGGATTTGAAGCCCCCGACAGGAATCAACAAAGACTTTGCTTGTGAAATACGAAGCATTGTCTGTAATGAGGTCGGAAGGGAAACCGAAACGAGTGAATGTCTCCAACAGTTTCTCCCAAATCCGTTCTGACACAAGCTTCCTAAGGAGGAAAACCTCAACCCACTTTGAATAGTGGTCCGTTATTACCAGGATATATTGGTGCCCGCGCGCGGAGCGAGGGAGGGGTCCCATGATATCGCACGCGACCACTTGCCACGGATAGTTGCTAACTACCGGCTTCATCATGCCAGCGGGTTTCCCCGCCCGAGGCTTGGGTACCTGGCAAACAGGACATGTACGGGCGTAACCCAGCACATCCTTTCTCATACCTGACCAGGTCGCGACACGGCATAACTTGTCGTAAGTCTTACTGCCGCTGCCATGGCCTGCCAGCGCTGAGTCATGGAAGTACTGGAGGAATCGTTTCCGCAACTTCCTCGGGACCACGACTCGGAAGGGGGATGCAATCGCCTCTTCCTCGTCAAGTTGGGGATGTAGCGGAGCAGTAAGCCATCATCGCCCAGCAGATACGCGTCGTACTTGCCCTCAGCGTTCCCGGTACAAGCTGCACTACTCGCAAGCTCTGTCAGCACCCGCTGGCATAGACCGTCTGCTTTCTGGGCCTCAATTAGCTCTTCCCTACTGACCGCTACTCCCCAAGACAGATTTCTCTCTGCCTCGCTTCTTGGCAGGCGAGTAGACGCCGCCACCAGCTGCTGCGCCTTCTCTCTCTCGCAGCACAGCGCGGCAACTCTGTCCGCCTCCTTTCTCTCTTTAACTACGCAGGGCGCGACACTCGTGTCCGCCCTCTCCTCCTCTCCACTAGCGGCGACGCCGCTTTCAGCAATGCTGGTTTGTGCCTCTTCTGCGCTTCTGCCAGCCTTCAACGGTGCGCGCGATAAAGCATCGGCCACCTTATTCATGCTGCCCCGGTGGTACTCAATGGCGTACGCGTAACGTTGCAACGTCAGCGCCCATCTCGCGAGTCTGCCTGCGGGGTTTTTTAGCCTCTTTAACCACGAAAGTGCCTGGTGATCTGTCTGCACGGTGAAAACCGCTCCGTCTAGGTACATGTCGAACTTTGACGATGCGAACATTATCGCCAGGCATTCCTTTTCGGTCACGGAGTAATTCCGCTCCGCCGATGTGAGCGTGCGGCTAGCGAACGCGACAGGGCGCAGTTTGCCCTCGTGTTCCTGCAACAAAACAGCTCCTACACCGGCATCACTAGCATCTGTCTGCAAGACAAACGGCTTGTTCAGGTCGGGGAGGCGCAAACTAGCGGTGTTCGCTATCGCGCGAGCCAAGGCAACAAAAGCGTCGTTCTGTTCCTTGCCCCAGACCCACTTCGAGCCTTTCCGCAACAGCTGGTTCAACGGCCTAGCGAGCTCTGAACAACTAGGGATGAATTGTCTGTAGAAAGCAACCATTCCCAAAAACCTCTGCAAGCTTTTCACGTCCGTCGGGTAGGGGCAGTTCAGAATTGCCTGCAGTTTGTCATCGTTCGGTCTCAAAGTGCCATCATCAACCACAAATCCCAAGAGGTTCACTCTCTTCGATGCCAACTGCACTTTCTTTGGGTAGATCGTTATACCCGCACGTCTCATTCTTTCAAGAACGAAATTCAAGTAAATGAGATGCTCTTCGAACGACTGTGAGAATATCACGACGTCGTCGAGGTACGCCATCGCGTAGTTGAACCTTGCATCGCCCAGTACGATGTCCATCAATCGCATGAACGTGCTCGGTGCATTAGACAAACCAAACGGGAGTCGAGTAAATTCGAAGAGCCCGCGGTGACAGGTGAATGCGGTTTTCTGAATGTCACCTTCCGCCACCTCAATCTGCAGGTACTCTCTGCTTGCATCCAGGACTGTGAAGAACCTTGCGTTCCCTAACGCGTACATCACAGCCTCGATCGACTGGAAAGGGTACGCAACCGTAGGCGTCAGTGAGTTGAGCTTTCGATAATCAACACACAGCCTGACCGAACCATCTTTCTTTGGCGCTAGAACCACTGGGGACGCCCAGGGACTTTGTGAGGGTCTCACCGCGCCGGTATCTATCATCTCGTCAAGGGCGCTGTCGAGAAGCTGTCTCTTATGCGCGCTTAACGGCCGCGGGTTACATCTGAAAGGGCGCGCATCGCCCGTTTCGATCTCGTGCTGAAGCAAGTCGGTCCTGCCTGGTTTCTCTGTGAAACAATCCGAAAACGGGAGTAAAGTTTCTACGAGCCTTCGGCGCTGACTACCGGTTCCCGAGAAGGACGCGTTAATTGCTTCTAATGGGCTACCATTCAGTGTCGCGGGGGAGCCCTCTGCCACAAAAGCGTGAACGCTCGCTCGCTCAGCGACGCATTCCTGTTTGGGTGGGCTAACACAGGGAATGAGGGAGGTGAAGGGGCTGTAGCGATAGCCGTTCTCCCCCATGGCAAGCACAATGCCTTCGCTCGAAAGAAAATCTCTTCCCAGAATAACTGGTATGGCTAAGCCGGGCAGATAGACGAAGCGATGCCTCCGCTTCCTGCCGTCAAAATGCAGGACCAGACGCACCGCTCCTTCTGCTTTTGTTGTCCCTGCTGCTAAGCTCAAAGGGGTTTCTGTTGGCCTGACACGGATGTTACATCTACGGCAAGCCTCGAAAACATCATCACCGACCAATGACAGAGTTGAGCCCGTGTCAACCAGTGCCGAGTAGCTTTGACCAACTAACCGCACTAGCATAAAAGGGCTCGAGCGCGACAACATTCCTTGCGCTCCACAGGCGAGGGGGACAAAAGCCTCTGCGCCCCCGGGGCGATCGCCCGGTGACGCGGCGTGGGAGTACATTTCCCATTTTCCGCCGTGGCTACCACGAAATTCTCCCGCCGACGGCGACAGGCTGGTGTTACCATTATGGACGCCGGCGGTCCGCGTTTCCCTGCATACGCCTTGCTTGACACTCTCGTGCCACGTGGCCCGGCTGGTTGCAATTCCAGCAAAGCCGATCGTTCACCTGCCGCGCGGTCGGGGGATGCCGCGTTCCACAAAGCGGCTGGGGACGTCTTCCCCCTCTCTCCGCGCCTGTGCGGACGTCGCTGGCGAGCCCAGCTCGACGCCGCTGCTCGAACGCGTACGGGTCAAGAGCGCGAGGAATCGCGGAGCCTTCCGCTGGCCTTTCCTGCCCTACCGTCATTACGTCTGCGCCTCTGGCGCGCGGCACGGAGTCTTGGCCTCCGGCCCAGGCGCATCGCGGCTCTAGCGATTCGGCTGGCCTGTGGCTGGTAGCGCAATTCAGCGAGTAAATCCGCCTGTACTACCTTCGCTTCCTGTGCTAGGGCCTCGAGGTTTGCAAAACCACGTCCCCGCAAATACGGCTTGAAGCGCGGATGGCATTGCCTCATCACACGCGTGACCTATTCTAGATCGGTTGCCGTGGGATCTGCCCTCTTGTAGAGCTCCTGCATTGCGCGTACATACTCGAGGAGGCTCTCCTCTGGGTGCTGTGTCCGCAACGCTAGCTCCTCAAGCATCCGGCGCTCGTAATCGGGCGGCAAAAACTCGGCGCGGAAGCGATCTGTGAAGTCTGCCATCGACTGGAAGGCCGGCTGGCAGCGTCTCCACCGCGCCGCGCTCTCAACAAGTGCCACGGGGATTACCTGCGCTAGCACCACGTCTTCTGGGGAACCCAGTGCCGTCTGATAATCCTCGAGTTCTTGCAAGAACTCGTGGACTGACTTCACGTCCGTGTAGCCGGAAAAGGAGGGAACCTCTACATTTATCCGCGGACGCGAGACTGTCGCCGCAGCTGTAGCTTGGTTGGCGCTAGCCACCGAACCGAGCTGACGGGTGAACACTGACAACACTTCGTTCATCTTCCTCATCAGGGCGACCGCATCGGTAACCTGCGCAGACTCTACCGCGTCCTTTACCTCACTTCCGGACGCACTAGCGTCCGAAGCAGCGGCCCTATCTGGCACGTCTTTTCTCGGAGGCATTGCACTCAACAACTAAGGCCGGCCGGGAGTCTAAACGCGCACGACTACCACCTAGCCCGCATCAAGAGGCTAGTCACAAAGGCTAAACACTTCATAAAACTAACATATGCACAAAAAAATTAAAACACAAACCGCCCGACACTAACAAACACACACATAACCCAAAACAAAATAAAACACTGTAGAAACACTACTATACTACACTCCGTGTCATCTGCACACACGATAGCCCTAAACTCAAAATGGCGTCGCGCCTAACATACAAAGAACCGGCCCGTCGTGTTGCCGTGCGCTGCCACGTTGGCAGAGAAATCGTCCACATAGGTGCTAATTCAGCCCCACGTTGGGCGCCAGTTGTGGGCGATTCCTCTGCCCGAGGCATGCGCACGACAAACACACAGTGGGCCGTATAGCAAACATCCTTTATCTCACGTTAAGCGCGGGCGTCGTCGAGGCTGTCCGGGGTCGTCGTCCGGGTGGCTGCGGGTCGTTTCCGTGGAGAGAGCCGGGAGCGAAGCAGAAGCGACGAGCCAGGGACCAAGAAGAGCGAGACGGCGGCGCGTGCCTTCTTTTATAGCCCCCTCGCGCGGGACCGGTTATCCCCGAGCGAGCGGGGAGAGGGAAACGGGCACCGCGCAGGGAGCATTGGGAAGTAGCGCGGCCTTCGAATGCGCGGCGCGCCACGAGCCCTACAGTCTTTATATCTTAAAATTCGCTCTGTCTCTTTGGAGATCATGCCCCACGCAAAATTATTTATAGCAAATTTTGAGTCCCTAATTATGGTAAGCGCTTCGGTGCTGACCATCGCCGTGGCGATAGCCGCCTCCGCTGTCCCTTAGTAGTTTGTTTTTATTGAACCTGCCATGAATGTTTTACCCGAGTCGTTCACACCTACGATAGCAAGAGTTGCCCCTTTGTATTCCGCCGCGTCTACATAAGCAGTGTATTTAGAGCCTTCTAACTTGGCCTCAAGGGCCTTTGCTCTTGCTTTTCTCCTGTATCATGAAAAGCAGGGTGCATGTTTTTTGGTAGCGGTTTAATAGTAAGTGCGTTCCTTACTTCAGTCGGCAGTTTTACTTGTGCATTTCTTTCCGGGATTCTATCTTGTAGTCCTAATTTACCCAGGATTTTCCATCCCATGGATGTGGTGGCGAGCCTCTTTAGTTGTGTTATTATATGTGCCTCGCATAGTTCCATAGGGGTAGGGGTGCAGTGGGGTAGCCCCAGTGCTGCTTTATATGCCTGCGTTATGATCCTTTCAATTTTGTTCTTTTCTGCCACCCCTAGCTTGAGGTAGGGGATGGTGTACACTAATCTGCTTATCACAAAAGCCTGAACAATTCGGCACAAATTTTTCTCTTTGACCCCGCGTCTTTTGTTGGCTATTCACCTTATCAACCAGGTTGTCATGTTAATTGTTGACTTAAGTCGATTTATTATTTCTGTGTTCTTTCCATTGTCTTGTATTATCAGTCCCAAGACCCTGATTTTGTCCATTCTGGTTATCGGTGTGCCATTTAATTCCACCAAAATGTCTTCAGCGTTGATATTGCGTTTTTGTGTTCCTCGGATTACCAGAAGTTCCAATTTGCTTGGTGGCGATTTCAGCCCTGCCCATTCCGCATATTCTTCAAAAATGTCGATTGCCTGTTGAAAATTTTCTTCTATTTCCCCATCGTTGCCTGAGCATGTCCATAACGTGACATCATCAGCATATAGCGTATGTTTCACCCCTTTCACAGTTTTCAGTAATGATGGGAGGTTCTTTAACGCTAGGCTGAAAAAAAGGGATAAAGAACTGAGCCCTGTGGGGTGCCCTTGTCTCCTAGCTTAATTGTTTCAGACCTGATGTCTCCAATGCTTATTTCTGCTGTTGTTTCGGTTAGAAAATCCCTAACGTAATCGTAAATCCTCTTGCCAGGGCAATTTGCTCCAGATTATTTAATATGGCTTCGTGTTCGACATTATCAAACGCTTTCTGTAGATCAAGGCCAAGTACAGTTTTTGTGCCCCCTTTATTGGGCGCGTCAATTATGTCTGCTTTGAGTTGAATCATTACATCCTGCGTGGACAGCTTGCTCCTGAAACCTAGCATTGCTTCAGAAAATACCTCCCTTTGCTCTGCATACTCCTGAAGTCGGTTTAGTATTACATGCTCCATCAGCTTCCCTAGGCACGATGTTAGCGATATCGGCCTGAGGTTGCCTACTTGAAGTTTCTTCCCAGGCTTCAGAATGAAGACCACTTTAGCATGTTTCCACTCTGAAGGCATTCTACCTCGTTTCCATACCCCATTAAGAAAGTCGGTGAGTGCTGTGACTGATATTAAATCTAGGTTTCTCAGCATTTTATTGCTGACCCCATCTGCTCCCGCTGCTGATGTGGTTCTTAGCTGACTCATTGCTCTTCATACCTCCGCTATTGATACGTCTCTGTCTAGCTCTGTGTTCTCTGGTCCTCGATATGGTGCAGATGAACCCCCTTTGCACGTATTAAGGTATCTGCTCTTCAATTCCTCTGTGAGATCTTCAGCCACGCCCTGGTATTTATGAACCAATCTTTTCAGCTGTCCTTGAGCGGCGGTCTTATTTTGTCCTGGATCTAACAAGTGGCGAAGAAGTTGCCACGTGTTTTTCCACCCAAGTTTCGAATTCAATTCATCGCAAATCTGCCCCCAGTGTTGACTCTGAAGTTCGTTCGCGTATTCTTCTAGCTGTCGTTCAAGTGTAGATATTTTCTTCTGTGGCCTTCTATTGCACCTCTGCTTTTTCCATCTTTTCGTAAGGCTCTCATGGGCTTCCCACATGTGGGCCAACCTCGAATCTTTAATATCATTTCCGGCGGTTGGGATCTCTTTAGTGTGTGTGTTTACATCACTGTTGAGTAGTTCAACCCATTGATTTAGATTCACGATCTCCCTCGGAGCAGTTCTGTCCCTGACTTTTCTAAGAGTATCCCAATCTGTCAGCTTCTTTTTGTGCAGCATCCCCTTCAGCGGTCTGGTATGTATTTCAATATCTATAATATAGTGATTCCTACCTAAGGTGTGTCCTGTGTTTGACCCCTTCTCGCCCTCAAGGTATCTGCCCAGCGTCAAGTCTGGGGACGTGTCTATACTGATGATGTTGCCTATCATTGTGGGTTGTTTAGTATTGTTAGTCTTAAGTGTTGAATTTCCACCCATAGTTTTCCCCTTTGAGGGAGGTCATCCTATATCCCCAAGCCGGATGTGGGGCATTGAAGCCCCCAGTGATTATTAGCCCTTTCCTGTCAGCTAGTTTTATGGCTTCCCGTAAAAGATCTGCCAGCCCTGCCCCTCGGTTTTTGGGCGAGTTGTACATAATCAGAATAAAGAGACTGTTGTCCCCCTTTGTGTTTGGGATTAGTTAAATCATTACATAGTCTTCACTTGTGTTTTTGAGTTCGTGTTGTATTGCTGTCAAATTTCTCTGCACTAACGTAGCCGTGAACGACCTAGGTTTATGGCCCCTTTTTAATTCTAGCGGGGTATACGCGGCGTAGCCGGCTTCTTTTACTGTGCGGCTTGCTTCTTGTAGCGTGATTACATTGGGTGTGTTTTCAATTTTTTGAATGTGTGCCTGCAGGTTCCCTCTCTTAGACTGGAAACCTCTGCAGTTCCACTGCCACATTTGTTTTTGGTGGTGAAGGGCCATGATGTCCTAGGACTGTTGCTGCGGTGGAAGCTGAGGGACGGCGTTGCCGGCAACCAGGGGAAGCCTTGCTTCTATGGCCGTTAGTCGTTCCATAATTTGCTGGAAGCAAGTCATTGTTCCCTGACCATGACGAATTCCGCCGTAAGATTATCTACCTGCTCGGTTAGTTTGTCAACTCTGGCCGAAACTGCATCTATTCTGGCATCTTGAGCTCCTGCCCGCTTCATGAGTACATTTATGTCCAACCTAAGCTTGCTGTAAGTCGGGGTCGATGCTTCCTAATTCGAATTTTCTGCCACCTTTTAGGGCTTGCTGTCTTCTTTGTTTTCGTCTCAGGGCAGAGGTCTTTTCGCGGGAACTCGGGTGTCCGTCTCCATTGATTTTTCGTTATGTACCATTTCGTTAGTATTACAAGGAGACGATTGACTAGTGTTTTGTGAATTCTTAATAGGTGACTTGTCGAGTACCCTCTGCATTTGCATGTTATCAACAAGTTTCCTCATTTCTGCCAATTCCTTCTTCATGGTTTCAAGCTCTCTGTACCTATTAGCGAGTTGTTCTACCAGTTCCTTCTCTCGAACCGTTTCCCAAGGGGAAGTCTTAAATGGGTCATGCAATGCCTAAAATGGGGTAAAGCAAATCGGTCGAGAGATAGGTACTTCCCCTCACAAGTCAGTTCACCGCAAGAAATTTTTAGCTAGCTTCATTAACACCAGAGATATCGGCGATTAAAAATGGCGCTCCTCCTCGCTCCCCTCAACTCAACACTCGAAGACACTAGAAAAAAACAAAGAAAACAGCTCGGGAACTCCGCCCCGCTAGCCCCGCCCACGAAGCGTCATCGGGTGACGCTTGGTTCTCAGACTTCCGGTCGTCGCGCCTGTTTTCCCCGAGCGTCACCCATGCATTCACGGTCTCTGCCTTTCCCGTCCCGTCTGCGTTTGCATGGCTTTCAACAGTTTCAACCTTGTCTGCGGTCTTCCTCGGCCGCCAGTTTCTTCAGTTTCCTCGGGTCGTTCGCGAGCGCGTACCTGCAGTAGCCACTGTACCTGCAGGGGGGGGGGGGGGGGGGGAAGCTGCTGTCCACACATACCGGCCGCCGCCGCGGAGGGAGCACCTTCCTTCATATCCATGTCCCATTCAGCGCAAATTAGCGTGTACTCCTGCCGACCACGGCTTTCTACAAGACCGCTTTTTTCTCTCGCGCTGCCTGGGTCAGTCTCTTCGGTACCGTCTTCTGCGGTTTGACCAACGGCGGCCGGTGACCCCTCGCGGAGTTGACGCGATAGCATCGACTCTGCATGGAAGCTGACAGACGATCGAGCGAGCGAATTTCCCGCGTGCAAACATATGTTGTCATCGCTTTTAGTTCGCTGCTTTCATTATAGTCGGCGAGAGGCATCTCTTGTGCATAACGAATGGAATGTATCGCTGACGAGAGCACGGACTGATGACCGCTACAGAGTTTGGATATCGGATGACAGGTGAGCACGAATTATTCTTCCGCGAATCTTAAAATTGAGATCAACGAAAAGGATGGTGTAGTGTTTTTTTTTCTTTTTGACGTCCTCTCGCACATTGTTTAGATCGAATTGCCAATGCGTAACGTTCATGCGTGTTTTATCTCATGTGTACGCATCGTCCGAGCCAGAATCGACGGCGCAAAGCATCAGCAAAGCAGCTCGGCACATTCAGGTCGGCAGCGCAGGTTGTCACTGATTTTCGCAGCGACACGCAAGAATCGCGCACATGAGCATGCGAGTGGCTACGCTAGAGACGCAGCGAAGCGGGCGATTCCGAAACGCCGTCTGCCGTGGCTTCGACGCAAATAAACAAGGCCTAGCGACGATCAGGAAGCAGCGCACGATCGGAGTGCCGTCGGCCGCAGCGCCCGCGGACGGCATATCTGCGGTAACCCGGCGACAACCGGTGCTGCACATAAGCGGTACGAATTTTTGTACGTTCGCGATGAAGCTGAGGACAGACCTTTTTTGACGCACGTTTCATTTACACGAAGGTTCCCAGGTGACAATTTCCTGCTGGGAATCTGCTGGTTTGTATTGGTTTTTGTTGGTCCCAGCAGAAACCTTGCTGGTTTTGTGCTGGGGCAGTTGGTTCCAACAACATCACTAGTTGGTTTCAGTTGGTCCCAGTTAGAAATCTGCTGGCTTTGTGCTGGATCAGTTGGTCCCAACTGGGAATCTACTGGTTTCGTACTGGTCTAGTTGGTCCCAACAGTATGAGTTGTTGGTTTCTTACTGGGCCAGCAAGAAGTCTGCTGGTTTTAGTTGGTCCCAACTGGAAATGTGCTAGGTCAGTTGGTCCCAACAGCATCTGCTGGTCACTTTCGGGGCCAGCTGGGAATCTGTTTATTTCACTGGCAATTTCTCTGGGGCCCAGGAGAATCCCCGGCAATTTCTCTGCTGGCTGAAATGACTCAATCAGTAGAACTTGCAAGTAATTTTTCCCAGGGCTAACAGGTTCACAAGTATTCTAATTGAAAATTTGGTGCCTCTACCAGGCCGCGGAAAGTCAGGGGCACTTCCCTCCCGTCTAATTCTCCCAAGCGGGGGCGAAAGGAGGAAAGAAAAAGCTGGGAGGAGGACTTCTCCCTCGCGCCTAAATTTTCCCCTCGCACTGACGGCGCCGCCGACTGCGCTGCGTGGCTTGCTTCGTCGCGTGATCCGCTGCAACCGTTACGACTCCGCTCGTTTTGAATTAGAACCGTCGTCAGCGTCGGTCATCTGCGTAGCCTAGCGCTGTGAATTCTCTGCTTGTTGGCTTATCGGCCAAAGTCGCGATTTTTCGTCGCGGTTCTTTTACTCTGTGCATCTCATTCCTGCTGGCTCTTCGCCTCTTCGTGAGACGAGAGACTTGTCTACGTGCACCTCCAGTTCTGTGGACCTATCTCATCTGCTGATTGTGCTGGCCAGTACAGTCGGCGATATCCGCTGTGTTTCGTGTTGTTGAACTTATTACCTTCATGTACTGTGGAGAGACGTGCGTTTCGAAGAAGACGGTTCTTCCAGGAAGGGTAGTGTAAATTTTTAATCATGCATTTTGGTTGTGTATAGCACAGTGACATGTGATTACTTGCATCAAATACCAACCACTAGGTAACTAGAACGCAGGTATTTGCTCATGTTTCTACATTGCTTTGATGGTGTGGAATGCGTAGAATGAATATGTGCATCATTTATTTAATTTCATATCAACTGTACACATGCTGACAGAAGCAGTGCCGGCAAACTGGGTTCTTTTGTAGTGATAAAGCAAGCATGCAAGATTACAATGTTAGCGCAGAACACATAACACTACTGTAAACTGTTAGCTATGTAAAGTGCGTGTGTCTGAGGGATACCTTGTCGCATCTTTTCATTTTCTGTTTCACGTGCAGTTAATAAAATAGAGAAACGATATCTGCTGTTCTCTGTGTTATTTCTTGCTGCGGTCGAGTACGCTTGCTCGCGAGCGCCTGCGCCCTCGAGAGCGCTATGCTTGTGGGTTTTCTTTCCATCACACTGTTCCTGCCGCGCGCCGCGGCAGAACGATGATGCGGTAGAAAATCCACGGGCAGAGCGTTTTCCCGGGCGCGGGCGCACGCGAGCGCGCGACCCGCGCTGCTTGAAGCAACCTACCGACACCCCCTTCAGCGCACCGTTTTTTTGGACCAGTCCGCTATACGGCCTCCCCCGTCAAGTCCATTTTTTACGCGCCCCCTCCCGCTGTAATCCTATAATGGGGAGTTTGGCGCTAGCGTCTGTAATTCGTGGCCGCTGGGAGGTATAGGGAGTTTCACACCCCTGCCTCTACTACTTTTGCTCGTTCCATCTTGAAAGCATGCATTACTAGCCTATTACTGGGTACAACACAAACTGGCTTTAAAGGAGGTTTACTGGCCTCAGCGAGAAATTCAAACTGGCTTGCTTCTTGGCTAGTTGACCAAGTTAGTGACCAACTAAATATATAACTGATTACAGTGTGTATAAACAGCGTTTTGGCAATAAACTGCTTCAGAGGTTGAAAGTAGTGTTATTGAGCATAAGCATGCCCAATATACTTGATTATAACACCATATTGAAATAGTACATGTACTGCCCTGTTAATTTATATTTGCAATCAAAATTAGTCTTTTGAGCAAATTTATAGAACTTTCTAAGTTGATAACATGGAGCATATAGATAGATAGATGCATTTATTGAAAGAAAAGGCAGAGAGGTTCGCCGAAATAATTCAAATCTGGCCTGCTACTCTGCACTGGGGAGGGGGAAGGAGAGATCATGATTGGTGATGATGTGGGAGAAGGCATATGAAATACATATCTACAGGCACAGTGGCTAACCACTAAATTACATTATAGGTATTCAAGTGAGTTCATGACATGAACTAATTAACCACTAAAATATTGTGCTGTTTGTCATTATTTTGCACCCAAATGACATGATTTCAGGCAGCAAGAAAACAAAACGCAATTCTTGTAATTCTACAGCAATTCTAACTTTATTTTCGAATATGGTTTACTTAAGTATAAGTGGAACCTTAGCACACAACTAAGACCTGGTGCACAATCTGATAATTGGTGCACAAGATGGCACAATCTGATAATTTGTTTGTCATGTAACACATATACTTTATTAATGCTGGAGACTGCCACAGATATATTTGATACAATAGAGATGACAACAGAGAAACACACTCCTGTTACAACAGTTTGCTACACTTATATTTGAGTAGTGCCAAAAGTGAACAGCACGTTACCAATTTAAAATATATATTACAAAAAAGAACTCAACAAGTAGAACATTTCAGTTAAGTTTTTCATTACAAGAGGAACTTAAAACTATAAAAATTTGCAGTATATTTAAAGTAGTTGTGCAGAACAGCTACAGTCAGCTCGCACAGATAAGTCAGTGGCAAATGCATTTTTCTGGTGGAGACTGCTCCAACTTCCTTGCTAACCAAACTTGCGGAGTAACAGCAAATGACACACAAAAGACAGCACAGGTTGGAGAGGGCATGAGCTTATGAAGGGGATTTTCACAAAAAACACATGCATGTTATTTGCATAAACCTGCACATGGTAACGTGCTTGCTTAATTATCACGTGCTCACACCATAACCAAACGATTTTTTAAAGACAAATGATGTCACCACAGAGTGGTTTTTCTTTTTAGCGAACAGAGGTATGGAAGAATTGCATCCTGCTACCTCCACGATTGGAGTGTCACACCCGACTCTCACAGCAGCACAGAATAAACCAAACTCCAAGCATCAGAAGTGCAATACAAATAATTCATTATTGCTCTGTGTCAGCATGACTTCGTTATGTGAAGAGATATAACAATAGTAGAGCTCCGAAACTGCTGTTAGTCACACAGTAAAAATTTTCACAAGTGTTGCAACCAGATGCAGTAAAGGTATGCTAAACTGAGAAGTGGCAAACATGGACAGTAGGAGATTATCACATACTTGACAATCAACAAGATTTACACACAATGGCATTAATCTCAAATCACATAACATACTAATACTCAACAAGGCTACCAAAAAAGCAGTGCTATAGCCTTCCCACAAATACGACAGTCCACAATGTCGGTTAGTTGGTTTGTGGGGTTTAACGTCCCAAAGTAACTCAGGCTATGAGAGATACCGTAGTGGAGGACTCCGGAAATTTCGACCACCTGGAGTTCTTTAGCATGCACAATGTATATATATATATATGAAATAAAGAAGCGAACAGTCGGCGAGGCCAAGGAAAGCGTTGGGGATGGTACTTTGTCTTTTTTTATTATTTTTTTTATATTTACTTTGATAATCACAGAAATTAGTAATGTAATCTGTTTAGGGGAAAGATAGTTAGACACAAAGTAGAATATATATATATATATATATATATATATATATATATATATATATATATACATATATATATATATATATATATATAAGCAGATAAACGAAGGGTAAATGAGGGTGCTAGTTATAATACATGAAGGAAAGAAGCCAACAGTCGGCGAGGTCAAGGAAAGCATTGGGGATTGTACTTTTGTCTTTTTTTTTCCTTTGAATTTTTTTTACTTCAGTAATCACATAGATTACTAATGTAATCTGTTTAGGGGAAAGATAATTAAACACAAAGTAGAAGGAAAAACAATGTGCCGATGGTGGGAACCGAACCCACGACCTCCGAATATCACGTCCGGTGCTCTTCCAACTGAGCTACACCGGCCGCTGTCCCACCAAATCCGCGACCTGCGAATATCACGTTCGGTGCTCTTCCAGCTGAGCTACATCGGCCGCTGTCCCACCTGCTACTTTCTTGGGTGTTAATGTTGCCTGTATATAGAGGCAACATTAACACCCAAGAAAGTAGCAGGTGGGACAGCGGCCGATGTAGCTCAGTTGGAAGAGCACCGAACATGATATTCGGAATTCGTGGGTTCGGTTCCCACCATCGGCACATTGTTTTTCCTTCCACTTTGTGTTTAATTATCCTCCCCCAAACAGATTACATTACTCCTTTATGTGATTACCGAAGTAAAAAAAAATTAAAGAAAAAAATTACAATCCTCAATGCTTTCCTTGACCTCACCGACTGTTGCCTTCTTTCCTCCACACACACACACACACACACACACACACACACACACACACACACACACACACACACACACACACACACACACACACACACACACACACACACACACACACACACACACACACACACACACACACACACACACACACACACACACACACACACACACACACACACACACACACACACACACACACACACACACACACATATATATATATATATATATTGACACATGCCATTCATAGACGACGAAGATTTGAACCGGCGATTCGGAGAAGACGACGAAGCGAAACGGTGCTGCGCTTTTGTGCTGCCTTGACTGGCTGTTGGTGTTCTTCGGTGCCAGAGTGACAGAGCGCCTTCTCTGTAACGTTACGTTACAAATCTGGTGGAGGAATAGCCAGGTATCGATCCAGTCCTGCATAATCAACCTGTCAATACGGAGCTTACCCCCGTACATCAACGCCTCGGCCGCCGCCTACGTGGAGAGCCCCCTGAATTTGGACCCCTTCCGGCCGCTACCAGGACGACGCACCCTCAGACGGCCGTAGAACCTGCTGCAATGACATCTGAGAGCAGGCTTCCCACCCACATTCTGTGTCATCAGCCGCGAACACCCCCCTCTTTTCATGGCGACGTGTTCGAGGACGCCGAGGACTGGCTTGAGAACTACGAGCGAGTTGCCCGTTACAACGGGTGGACTGATGAGTGTAAGCTCCACAACGTGTTCTTCGCTCTTGAAGAGTCTGCACGGACATGGTTTGAAAACCATGAGGCTTCCTTCCCATCCTGGGCAGCCTTCTGTCGTGATTTCAAAGCCACGTTTCCTAGCGCCGACCGCCGAGAGCGAGCGGAAGCTGCGCTACACTCGCGCATTCAGCGCCAGAACGAGAGCGTGCGTATGTTCTTTGAGGACATGACACGCCTTTTCAACCGTGCAGACCCACAAATGTCAGAAGATAAGAAGCTGCGTCACCTGATGCGGGGCGTTAAACAAGAACTTTTCGCGGGACTGGTGCGCAGTCCACCACGCACAGTGGCGGAGTTTCTCAGCGAGGCAGCGACCATGGAGACAACGCTGCAACACCGAGCCCGTCAGTACAACCGTGACGTGAACATCATTAGGTCCGACGCACCCCCTGTACATGTCGGCAGTGACATGGACTCACTACGCAATCTCATCCGTTCTGTCGTGCGGGAGGAACTGCAAGCGCTCCGGATGCCTTGCAACACAGCATCTTTTCCTTCATTGGCTGAAGTCGTCCGGGACGAGGTGCGTATGGCAGCTCAGCAAGTTGCTGACGTTGTTCCCCAGCAGCGCGTTCCTCACCAGACGTTTGAGGCGAGGCCCACCTACGCGTCCGTCCTGAGTAAGGCTCCCCCGCCAGACCATAGTATCAACGCCGCAGCTCCAGCAATGGAGCCGCAGGGTCCCCGCATGGAGCACCCCGCATGGAGCCGCATGCAGCCTCGCTACTCCCCTCCGGCAATCTACCAGCCACTCCGTAGAAGTCAAGTATGGCAGCCCCGGGATCGTCGGCCCCTGTGCTATCATTGCGGTGAAGCCAGTCACCTATACCGGGCATGCCCGTACCGCCGCGTCAACATGCGGGGTTTCGCCTCGGAGGGCCTCTACCCTCGGAATGCAGAACGGCCTACTGAGATTGCAAGCGACCTTGCAGCGCGACAGTACCCCGTCACATCCGGTTACCAAGAGCGTCGGTCTACGTCCCCGACGAGCAACCGTTCGACAAGTCCCCACTCTTCCCGACGCCGCTCTCCCAGCCCTGGCCGGGAAAACTAATACCAGCGGCCTTCGGAGGCAGGGTCGCTGATGTCGGGAAATGTGAAGATCCTCCGTCATCGTCAGGACGACCCGACGAGATTTCACTTGTGTCAGGTAGCGACAGCATCCGGCATACTACCTCCGATTTGTGTGTAACGATTGATGGAGTGGATATCACCGCGTTACTCGACACTGGTGCCGATTATTCTGTAATGAGCCGTGGTCTCGCCCGAGAATTGAAGAAAGTTTTGACAAACTGGTCCGGCCCGAAAATTCGTACGGCGGGAAGTCACTTGATTGAACCTGCAGGCAAGTGCACAGCGCGGGTCGGCATCCGTGGTTTTGTGTATGTCGGAGAATTTATCGTGCTTCCTGAGTGTTCGAAAGACTTGATCCTTGGTCTAGACTTCCTGCAGACCAACGGCGCTGTCATTGACCTGAAAGAAGCGCGTGTTTCTTTTTCGACGAAACGAGCCGTGGCGCGCATTGAAAACGAAGATCCGGATCTGAACGTTTTGCGTATAGTCGACGATGACGTGAGGGTTCCGGCACGTTCTAGTGTGCTGGTTGTTGTAAAGCATGATTTGTTCCACGATTACGAGGGCATCGCCGATGGGCACCTTCCGCTACTCCTCGAGAAGGAATTAGCCGTTGCTCGAGGACTCGTACAACTCCAGAACAGTTGTGCTACTGTCCTCCTGACAAATTTTGCTAAGGAGATGCGGCATCTCGCCAAGGACACGGCTGTTGCCGTCCTTCACGATGTTACTGCCTTGCCTCATTTATGCACCGCCGGAACGAACCCTAAAGAAGAGGCCGCACCTTGTCATGCTCTGCAAACCGTTAAAATTAGCCCCGACTTGAGGCCCGATCAAAGGAATCTTCTCTCGGCTCTTCTGAGCGATTTCGTAGACTGCTTCGCCACAGGCTCGAAGGTCGGTCGTACTCCTGTCGCCAAGCACCGCATCATCACCGCATCATCACCGATGAGACCACGTTACCGGTATGCCAGCGCCCGTACCGGGTTTCTCCTAAGGAACGTGACGCCATTAAAACGCAAGTGGATGAAATGCTTGCGGACGACGTGATCCAGCCTTCGACGAGCCCATGGGCGTCGCCAGTGGTCCTTGTCAAAAAGAAAGATGGCACCTTGAGATTCTGTGTCGATTACCGAAAGTTAAATAACGTGACCAAAAAGGACGTCTATCCGCTGCCCAGGATTGATGATGCCCTCGACCGACTACGCGATGCCAGGTACTTCTCCTCATTAGACCTCAAAAGCGGATACTGGCAAATCGAAGTGGATCAGAGAGACAGAGAGAAGACTGCATTTGTGACGCCCGACGGCCTATACGAGTTTAAGGTGCTTCCGTTTGGTCTTTGCTCTGCGCCGGCCACGTTCCAACGTATGATGGACACGGTTTTATCAGGTCTCAAGTGGCAGTCGTGCTTGGTGTACTTAGATGATGTTGTTATTTTCTCGCCTACTTTCGAGCAACACTTGGACAGGTTGCGCATCGTGCTTCAAGCACTCAAAGGCGCGCAACTAACGATCAAGCCTGAGAAATGCCACTTTGCTTTCAAAGAACTACGCTTCCTCGGCCATGTTGTCAGTGCACAGGGCGTTCTCCCTGATCGCGAGAAGACTACCGCAGTGTCAAATTTTCCACGTCCACCGACAAAAAGGCACTTCGACGATTTCTAGGTTTTTGTTCATACTACCGACGCTTCATCCAAGATTTTTCTAATGTAGCTGAGCCACTGACAGCACTAACCAGAGAAGACATACCCTTCCTGTGGGGAGACGATCAAGAACAAGCCTTCCAGGAGCTTAGATGCCGCCTACACAGACCCCCCAATTCTCGCCCATTTCGATGAAGACGCCGCAACAGACGTACATACTGATGCCAGCAACGTTGGCCTCGGCGCGGTACTCATTCAGTGGCAAGGCGGAATAGAACGGGTTATCGCCTACGCGAGCCGAACACTCTCACGATCAGAGGCGAACTATTCGACAACGGAGAAGGAGTGCCTTGCGGTAATCTGGGCCATCAGCAAGTTTCGACCATATTTGTATGGACGACCCTTCCGTATTGTCAGCGACCATCATTCCTTGTGCTGGCTGGCAAGCCTTAAAGACCCGTCTGGACGCTTAGCTCGTTGGAGCCTCCGTCTTCAAGAGTATGACGTCACTGTTGTGTATAAGTCGGGACATAAACACCAAGATGCTGATTGCTTGTCACGCGCGCCATTGGACTCCACTGCAGTGGAAAACGCCGACGATTTTCCCTTTATTGGGGCCATTACCCAATCCCATATGGCTGACCTTCAACGCAAGGACCCGGAACTGGCGCCGCTCATCGATTATCTGGAAGGACGCGGTGGTAGAGTACCGCTTGTTTTTCGTCGTGGCTTGCAGTCATACGCTTTACGAAGTGGAGTTCTCTACAAGCGCAATTTTGAAAGATCCAAAGAGACATTTCTACTCGTAGTGCCTACGCACCTACGGCCTGACATCTTAAGCGCTTGTCACGACGAACCGTCCTCCGGCCACTTGGGAGTTAGTCGTACGCTTGCGAAAATTCGGGAGAAATACTATTGGCCGAAATTATTACCTTCAGTGCGATCTTACGTAAAAACCTGCCGTGATTGTCAACGCCGAAAGACTCCACCCGTGAAACCAGCTGGATTTCTTCAGCCGATCGCTCCACCGAAAACTCCTTTCCAACAAGTGGGGATGGATCTTCTTGGTCCTTTCCCGAAGTCAAGTAATGGAAAGCGTTGGATTGTTGTCGCGACAGACTACTTGACCCGATATGCTGAGACCGCGTCACTCACAAATGGAACTGCCACCGAAGTCGCAGAGTTTTTTGTCCACGACATCGTGTTGCGTCATGGCGCTCCGGCTGTTATTACCGACCGCGGGGCAGCTTTTACGGCCCGCCTGACTAAGGCTGTACTGAACCTTACACACACTAGTCATAGACGGGCCACGGCATACCACCCGCAAACTAATGGCTTGGTGGAACGGCTAAACCGAACTCTGGCCGACATGCTGTCTATGTACGTGGATATAGAGCATAAGACCTGGGATCAAATCCTCCCATATGCCACGTTCGCATATAATACGGCACTTCAGGAGACGACGCGGCTCACACCCTTCGAGCTTGTCTTCGGCCGTCGAGTGACCACTCCACTGGATACAATGCTGCCCGTATACACCGACGACGAAGATGAGCTTGACCTGGACATCGCTAGTTTTACCCAGCGTGCGGAAGAAGCACGGCAGCTGGCAAGGCAGCGCATATACCTACAACAGCAACTAGACGCTGACCGTTACAACAAGGGACGGCGCTTCGCTGCCTACGAGCCTGGAGACTATGTCTGGATTTGGACCCCCGTTCGTCATCGTGGGCTGTCTGAAAGATTGCTGCGCCGGTACTTCGGCCCATATCGTGTCCTCCGCCGCCTCAGCGACGTTACTTACGAAGTTGAATCCGCGACCCAAGATCCCTCAAGCCGCAGACGACGCAAGTTCACTGATGTTGTACACGTCGTCCGGATGAAACCCTACCACGATCGCCCCGCTGACTATTCTTGAGACTGATGGTCAGCTCATCGCATCAAGCAGCATTTGCAGCATCGAGGCGATGCTGCCAAAAAGGGGGGCAATGACACATGCCATTCATAGACGACGAAGATTTGAACCGGCGATTCGGAGAAGACGACGAAGCGAAACGGTGCTGCGCTTTTGTGCTGCCTTGACTGGCTGTTGGTGTTCTTCGGTGCCAGAGTGCCAGAGCGCCTTCTCTGTAACGTTACGTTACAATATATATATATATATATATATATATATATATATATATATATATATATATATATATATATATATATATATATATTGTGAGCCCTCCGTGGACGTTCTGTAATTTGTACATGCCGTGATCTTCCTCTTTCATATATATATATATATATATATATATATATATATATATATATATATATATATAACCGACGAGAGCACTGTGTACTACCTCACTAAAGTGCTGCGTCCCACTGACTGACGCTATCGGCAGGCGGGAAAAAATTCGCGCGCGCGCGAAGGTTCAAGGTTGGCTCATGCAAGCGCCCTTGTTTTATATCCATCAGGTGTTCGCAAAAAAAAAAATAAGGCCGGATGCTTTTCTAACAGACCTCATATGCATTTTTATTTACACACAGCTTTTATAATTCATTTACCTTGCAGAGTGCATCTTTAGAGAGTGTTTTATGAAAAATATGCTTTGACCATACTCTATGTACAGGGAGTGACATCAACAACCAATTCAACAAGGCTCTTGGACCCTGTTCTTTCACACTTCATTATGCGCTTGGAGTGGTGCACAAATCGCGATGAAAATGTCTTGGAGACAACATAAATCTTTGGATGCCCAAAGATATCCTTAAACGAAACATTATGTGCTACCTTCAGGCAAGTCCCTTGGTTTGTCATTAAGGCAGTGCAGTTTGTTTTGTTTGGCCTCGCATATTGCTCACTGTGGAACATACACCCAGACACTCTAGCACGGTCATGCTCCACAACAGGCCCATTTATGTTGCCAACCTGGTTTTGGACAAAGTCAAGTAATGGCCCAGACACATCCCGTGGCCTGCGCAGAAGTAGAATGCCTCCATTGCTTGCTGGGCCAGTGATGGACAAAAAGTTCCGAGACCTAGGACTAGCTTGTGCTCTCAGACTTTTGTAGTTACTCGCCAGCATGAGGCGTTCTACAATTTGTAGGGGCACACCTTTTGCTAATGTCACAAGTTCTTTCAAGTGGCCAACGTGGGACTCAAAAGTAAAGTATGAGTGTGCCCACAGGGGCCCTTGTTTTATCACACTCTTTGAAATGTGCAGCAGCTGGTACACCTTATATGTCATGTGCCTCTCTCCGTACAGAAACTGCTTATCTACCGCAAATTTCACAAGGCAGTCAGTACTGGTTACAATGTCAGCACTACACACTGTTTCTTGTAGCAGTAGGGCAATGCCCTGTACAAGAGCAAAATGTCTGAAATACTGCCTCGGCAGGAAGCCTTCCAAACATGGAAAGAAAAAAACAACAAGCAGTTTTGCCATTCAGAGGCTTTCCAGTATTTTCGGAGAGAGAGGGAGTGGGGTAGCCGAGAAATGCTAAGATAAGCCTTATACTACAAAGGCACTCATCAATTGCAGAGAGATATTGCGGAGACCCAATACAATATGGCTCACCTACATTTGACAGCCAACATTCTGTTAGCTGCCGTGACACCCCTAGAAGCACGCAGTGAATGTGATCTGGAGAAAAACTCCAGATTACATCTAAGTTTGTAAGGTTGGTCAAGGGTGTTGAGCCCTTGACTCCTTCAATAACCATTCCGGTTGCCACAGCCTGGTGCATATTTTCTTTTGTTTCCTCGAAATTTCTGTCGGGTACGATGCAGTCATCTCGATACTTGACAGTTCCTGTTGGGCATAGTAACATGCAAGGAGCAAAAAATAAGAGCCAGTACTGTCATGCCAGCAATGAAAAAAGCAATGAAAAAGCACAGCACTTGAAGGGAATTTTCTACAGCATTTTAGAGGAACCTATAGATGCAAGCCATTACAGCTGAACAGAAGTCAACAGCAAAGTGGCAAATATCTTTCCAAGGCCTTCCAACCAATGGTATCAACCCATTCTAATGATTTCACGATCAACCCCCTAGCTCATGCCAGTCACTTGTGATATCACACAAGTAGGGGGATTAACTGCAACATCTTGGCAATCGGTAGGCATCATTGGAGGGAGTGTCTACTTTTACACTTCATTCCTGCGCTGCCTAATTATGGCTTGCAGGCTTGCCTAGTTTGCTTACATACCTGTGCAGAGGTGGCACTTATAGCCTCCACAGCAATGCTAAAATTTGGCTCTGAATATAATGGGCCCTTCTACAAAAGCCACTCTGAAGGGGAACAACAGCAGTTTGTTATATGAATTGTCAGTTTTATTATGCTGACTTTTACATGACCATTCATACTGAAACTAAGCTGCACTGTTTGGTCATAACTAAAAGAAGCCAGCTGACTAGAACTGTATGAAAACAACTGAGGAAAGGATAGTAGAGAGTAATTACCTCATTTGCACAGCAAAAGGTAATTTGAGAAGCCTCTCTAAAAGTCTACTAAAATGCTGAGCCATTGAAAGAATGAATCTTATGTTAAAGGTGTTGCGTCTCTAATGCTAAGTCAAGCTGACCTAGTACATTTATGCCAAACTCTGTTTGGGAAAACACGTGGCAAGAAGCAAATTCTGTCTTTCAAATTAACTGAAGTTAGTCTTACCATCAACAGTCTTCCCAGGATGCAAGCACCATGAACAGCCATAATGTCCATTGAATTGCATAAAGTGTTGCATAGCTGCTCTGGCAGGTGAATCTATGCAACAGCTAAAGCAGTAGACCTGAAATTAATGAACGGCGCATAAGTTGCTTGTGTGAACAACTTAAAGCGGTGCACAAATTACAGCCAGGTATGACAGTCAATATTTTGATTTGTATATACTGAATTCTCACCAAGTTAACAAATCAAAACAGGCATTTTCAGGGAACATGCCCTCTATGTGCTTCAGTTTTATTTAGTTAAAACTAAGTAAAACTGAAAGTATTGCAGTTGTCAGATGAGCCACGAGCACTACTATTCATGAAAACATGGCAGTACTTTCAAGACTATGGCCATAACAAATTATGGAGATAGTGCCTCAAACTGGTGCTAAAATAAATGAGACATGAAATGAGAGAAGTACTCTCTAGGTTCCAGCGCAATAGCTTTAACAGATTCTATTAAAAAAAGAAACACCCAGGTTCCCTTCCACAATGGCTGATATTTACATTAAACGCACATGACAGGAAATGGAGCCCACACGAGCACATCTGGCTACACTACAGCGTGTCTTCAAGCTACAGAAACCACAATAGCAGCTTATTATCCTAGCATTTGCTTTAATCACAATTTGCTCCAAAACCTATATTTACCTTAGAAACCACGGGCTCTGTCGCAGTTCTCTACGTCACGCCACTGTTGCTCAGTTCATCCCTTTGTTTCACAAAAGCGCTGAGGAAGATGGTCATGTCAGGATGCGTCTGTCCATACCACAAAACAGACAAAAGCACATTTTTTTCTCTCAGATGTGGTGGAAGTTCATTTATGGTCAGCTGTATAGGCCAGATCGAGTATTTTGATGATTTAAATACTGGACTGCCGTCGGAATTGAATGTTAGGGTCAGATCACTTTTTGAGTTTAACTTTTGCCTGAACTCCTTGTACAGTAGCCCGTCTGTAATATCGGACATTTCGCCGGTGTCTTGCTGGCGCCTTAGATCATTCTTCTGAAGCCGAAGGTGAAGCGCGTTGGCAACTGAATCCTCCGCGAGGAGGGATTCGAGTTGCTGTCCAACAGGCAGTGTTATAAAAAAATGTCCGTCGAGTAACAGTTGCCGGCCACTGTAGTGGCGTCCGTATTTGGAGCAGCTTCCCTGTACTCGATTTCTCTCGGCAAGGTCACCAGAAACTTCTGCGACGAGATTCATGCACAGCCCGCAATAAAAATGAAACCTGCAGTTTTGAATTCCAACTCCAACGCTTTTCTTGAAACGGTACTTCGTCGACGGCACATCGTACCTATCAAGAATGTGTATTATAAGTTTCTGCAGCGCTTCAGCTGCCTTCCAGGACAATCCAAACTCCAGGACAAAATTCACCGTCAGTGCAAGTAAATCGTCGGCACTCAAGTCACTGCACTGCGTCTGGTCTGCCATCTCTTCGTCTTCGCAAAAATCTGGAACTTCCGATGTCTCATAGCTTGATGACGTGAGAAGCTCCGCAGGTCTCCGCAGTCTGCCATAATCGAGCTGATCATGGTGCGGGGCCTGTTGTGACGGTGATGTGAATGCTGGTGAAGGTGGCCGCGTAGATCCTTGCGCTGGCGATGGTGGACACGGAGCTCCTCGCGCTGTTGGCGGCTGGTGCGTCGGGTCTTGATCTGGCGACGGTGGGCGCGTAGATTTCCGTAGATAACTGCTAGTGGAACGCGGAAGGCCAGCACCGCTGCCTGGGTCAAGGTACCGCTTATTTCTGCGGCCCATTTTCATCACCCGAACGATGCTTTTCCGATTACCTGAACGTTCCTCGAGGTGAACTGATGACAATGCCGATGTGACTATCCTTCAGCAGTACATGGCGCTGATTCGAGTAAATGAGCATATTTATTTACACGAAACATACAACTTACCTAAATTTTAGTATTATGAAGTCACTCTGCATATACGGCTTTCTTTTATAACAATGAGTACTGTTCGCTGAATGCCTTTTCTGTCCGCAGTTTTGCACACTGGTTTGCATCGATTCTGGGATATGGCAACATGGCCACATGGCAACATTGCGTACTTTTTTTTACCCCTTTTTTTTGTTCGCAAAGCGCAGCCATGGGCACATGTTAGCTGTCTTTTTCTGATTTACAATTCGTGATCGCAGGTACTGCACCGCGGCAAAGCCGGATTTCGAAATTGTTAAACCGTTTGCTGAACACTTCGTTGTCCACATCGCGCCGCACGGCCACACACGATGTTCGCGTTGAAGGTTTGTGCATGACATAGACAAAAAGTTGCATATTATTCCTGCAAAGGACATAAACTTCAGCCCAAAAGACTGCAACGATTTTGACAAGCGGGCTGTTTATACGGCCTTCTGGCAAGACCCGGTGGACGGAACAGACAGCGGTAATTACAGCGCTCAAGTCCTGATGCTAGCAGGTATGGCTCCATTTTAACTGTGTATTGCATGCTTTCAAAACCTGTCACGAGAACCTGTCACGAGGTTCTATATAACCGTGCAGAGACCGAAAAGGAATAAAAAAAGGATCGCGACAAAAAGACTGGCTAAGCCAAACATTCTGGACTCCGGAGACGCTTCGAGCGACTGTGAAGAACAGATGGCAGCCCAAAAGAAAAAGGTGTGCATGCGTTTTTGTTTAATTCTGCAATGCTGAAATTTTGCTTGCAAAGTATTGCGTATATTTGTTATATGTCACGTTTTTATTCTTTTTTTAACGTTTTAGAACCAAAAGCGATGCATGGCGGCTACCAAAAAAGAACAGTATGAGAGCATTCTGAAAAAAAAAAAACTTGTACGATGCTCGGAGCAAGGCACCCACGGCACACACAACCCAAAGCCGCGGTAGCTGCCACCGCGTACGTATGCTTGCTCAGCTAGCTATAAGTTGGCGTTTTCTCGGGAAACTTTCTTTTCAAGTTTGCAAATTACTCATATTAACCATGAATTATTGTTTACATGCAGCCCACAAAGAAAATACGGCGGGTCATCTCTGACTCGTCGTCTGGAAGTGAAGACTCGTTTTGTGCAAAAAGTGAGCTTCTAAAAGCACAAAAAGAAAAAATGTTTTGGAAAAACAGAGCCAAAGAGCTTGAAGAAGAAAGGCTGTTCCTAAGGGAGCAAGTTTGCAGCCTGCAGCGGTGCCTGGAAAAAAAGATTTTTGAATGTAAAATTGTATTACTTATTTTACATCTTTGACAATTGAAGATTAGCACTACTTTAAATTTTTACTATTCAGAGCTTTCATCCTGTTTGCATACGTGCCATTTCTTGCAGTGGATGCAAAACACCATTCAACACATGTACAGGGCAAAAACCAGACAGGTTTGTTGAAGTTTCAGTTTACTTAAATAATAGCATATGGCATATCAGTGCACTTATTCATGTGGGCATTTATATCATCCTTTCATGGAAATTGCAGCTAGCTATATTTGGGTTCATGACAGTGAAAATATACTATCCTATGTGTTAACTCTTTCACACCTCCTTTGCAATGTCCTTAACATGCTATTTCTCCAGCTAGCTCAAACTTTCGATCAAGTACTTGCTACAAATTTTGGGCATAGAGAAAACTATGATATGCTTTAATATATTCTTATATTATGAGCATAAAGTTTTGTTTCAGAGCGCTCCACCTTGCTTCCATTATTTGAACGGGAGCAGGCTGCAGCTGCCCATGTACGTAAGTACCATATGCCCGAGAAAGCCGGACAAAGTTTCAATTTATTTCAATAATAGCATATGACGAGTCAGTGCACTTATTAATGTAGGCATTTATATAATCCTTTCACGGAACTTGCAGCTAGCTATTTGTGAGTTTATGATGGTGAAAATATATAGTTCTGCGTGTTCATTCACATTGCAGTGTCGTTAACACGCTATTTCTCCAGCTAGCTCAAGATTTCGATCACGTACTTGCTACAAATTTTGGGCATAGAGAAAATCGTGATGTTTTAATATATTCTCATTATGAGCATAAATTTTTGTTTCAGAACGCCCCACCTTGCTTCCATCATTTGACTGTGGTCAGGCTGCAGCTGTCCATTCACGTACCATATGCTCTAGCCAGCAGCGCTACAAATTTTAATGCAACTGACACATTTACTGAAATCTGGCTATAACTGCAGAGCCCGTTGCCACCCTGGAAAACTCCAGTGAAAAAGAGGACGCTACATGCTGTAAGTTTGCTTTATGTTGCAATTTTCACAACACAAAGTGACCTTTTACAAAATTCTGTTTATTGCAGCACCAGATCCAGCAGCGAAATCATGCGAGCTGCCTTCTTTTGGTAAGCTTACTGCCTCATATGAAATTTTATGGCTAAAAACTACTGATGGAAGAGGCTTTCTAAAATAAGTATTAATTACAGCAGCAAGACAGGATTTCGCATATTTGGAAAATGGTTCGGTGAGTGGCAATCCTCAGATTTTATCTTCCACAGATTATGCTATTAGTGATTAGTTCTAAAGATGCATTTGTCTTTTTCTTGTTCATATCCTTTTTTTGTGTTTATTCCTTTATGCCCATTTTTACATGGAGTTGTATAAGGTTGAAAACACAGATGTGGTAAATGCATTTTCACTTATTAATTGGAGCTGCTGTGCGTGATGACAGTTTTCCCTGTGATTGATTTTGTCTTGACGCAATTTTGTGCTGAAGGTGCTGTGTAAACTGTAGTCTCTTACGCTTGTTCTCAGTTCCACCTCTCATTGCCATGTGATCGATTTTGTCTTGATGCAATTTTATGCTAAAGGTGCTGTTCTCAGTTCCCCCTGTCAAAAGGAATTACAATCAGGGCTTCTGGGGCTACAAAAATCTTCCAGAATAAGAAAGCCACCTTGGTATGTAAAGATACTGCCCATGCAATCTGGGGTCTAGATGTGCTAGCAGTACGCAGCGTGACTGGAGCCGCTGCTCCAAAGAAGAGGGCCCTGGGCGAGGAGCCGAAACAACCGTTGACGCCACAGAAGGTTGATGTTGTCCTAGGAATGTCTCAGGTCTAGAAATTTATACGCTAGTATTGATGCATATTCGCAATTTTCTCATCTGTGAAAATGATACTAGGCATAGCATCTACAATGTGCATATGAGAATATAAAATATAAATAAATGTGCATGCCTGGGAAGATAAAGCGTAAAGTGACACTGATGCGTGACCACTATACATATAGCTTTGTCCTTGTAATTCTATCATATATTGACCCATGAATTTTCAGTCGGCTAAGGTCTTGATTTCATAACGGCATAATGACTCTAGCAAGTTAAGATGTGATGAATAAACAGCACTACAGACTAGGACGAAGATCAAGAAGCAAACAGGACAATTGGAGCTGTCCGGTGAAGCACGTGTCCGGTCAAGCGTTTTTCCTATGTTTCATGTAAATTAGGAGTGATATACAGGATTCCGTTATCTTGTGATAAAGTGTATGTACGTCAAACGGGCAGGTGTTCAGTTACGAGAGCACGAGAAATCATTAGAGATTGGTAGAAGCTCTAAACTGGGTGCGCATTGTAAGGGGTGTGATGGCTGCCATCGTTTTCTAACACAGGCAGGTATTTTGTTGCCCATCCGGCACAGATTACAGGGAAATCATTCAGGCCAGGCATATCATGTGATTAGATGAAAAATATGTGAACCGTCAATCGCTTTAACAGATTAGGTTGGGTTTCTTGAACGTAGTATGTGTGCTAGGTCATCATGACTTGGTTTTTTGTTTAATGTGTAGTTTAGTGCAGCTTGCCTTGCATATTTATACTGTTTTTTTTTTTCAATAAACTTCAGTTGCGAGTCAAAAAAAAACACAGCGCCCGTCCTGTTTGCTTCTTGATCTTCGTCCCAGTCTGTAGCGCTGTTTATTCATCATGTCACCGTACCAACTCACCCAGATGTCTCTACTATTACAAGTTAAGATACTGAAGCAATCCTAACCTGTCACAGCATTGCTTCCTTTCATGTGGAAACTAATATCTCAGCGGTGTTATTTAAACAGTTCTCTGACCTTTTTTGTTTTTTTTACAGCCACCCTCAACTACTGGGGACAGCAAAGAGGTGTGGATGTTGGGCCTGTTGCAAAGAACTTGAACAGGATTTTAACGGAGAAGATACAAGATGTTATTAAATTCAAACAACGCAGAGTGCCGCTAACCACAATTAACTGAGCAATAAACACTCAAATTTGAGAAAACATGTACATGTTTTTGCCCTGTTGTGCTGCTGAGAGGCATGTAATTCAGTGCCGCAGAACAGCAAGTGGGAGCCAGTGTTCTGCTAGCTGCGTGTGTGCTCAGCTGTCTTGGTGAATCGGAACTGACAGACGTTTAGTTAATGCAGACTCGATTGCTCTGTTATAACCCGGTATGAAGAAGCTAGTACAGTAGAAATGACAGAGTACCACAAACCATCCGTGTCACTTGTAACTGTGTCTCTTCTACTGACCTAGTCTTTCTCACATATTTAAAAAAATCGAAGCTCGTTCCAGGGCCTGCTGGAACCAGCAGCTGTTGGGACCAACACCTGCTGGTCCCAATACCTGCTGGTCCCAATACCTGCTGGTCCCAACACCTGCTGGTCCCAACACCTGCTGGTTCCAACTCCTGTTGGGAATTGTCCAAAATACCAACCGTGTTTGAACCAGCAGTGTTGGGACCAACTGATTCCCAGTTGGAAATTTTCACCTGGGTTGCTGCCTTTTTAATCGGTACGGTGTTGAATCAGACCAGCTCGTGCTCTTTTCGCACTGCTGCACCAACGCGCACTTTCAGTCGGACGCACATCGTTTAAGTGCCACTGCGTAAAGTGCACGCGTGTTTCTCTCGTGTGTACGCATCGGCCGAGCCAGAAACAACGGCGCAAAACATGAGCAAAGCAGCTCGCCACATGCAGTTCGGAAGCGCAGGTAGTCACCGCTTTCCGAAGCTGCACGCAAGAATCGTACACAGGAGCACGCGAGCGACTACACTAGACAAGCAGCGAAGCGGACGATTCTAAAACGCCGTCCGCCGTGGTTGCGATGCAAAAGAAATAAGGCCTAGCAACGAGCAGGGAGCAGCGCACGACCGGAGTGCCGTCGGCCGCAGCGCCCGCGCCTGGCGACATCAGGTGCTGCACTTAAGCGGTGCGAATTTGTGTACTTTCGCGATGAAGCTGAGGGTAGACTTTTTTTGATGCACGTCCCATTTAATTATCAACACGCTGCACAAATGGTCGATGCTGCAGAGACGGGACACGGGACTACAGTACGCTGCTGCGCCGTCGGTCGGTACATGAAGGTTGATGCTGCCTATTTAATCGGTACAGTGTTAAATCAGACCAGCTGGTGCTCTTTTCGCACTCCTGCACCGACGCGCACTTTCAGTAGGACGCCACCACCTTTTCGGTTACCATTGCGAACCGAAGCGCCAAGCTCGGGTTCACGCATGCATTGCAGCACTCGAGCAGACGACTTTCGCAGCTACCGGAAGTGTGTCCGTGACGTAGTGGCCGTCGCGGCTGCAGCCAATGGCAGCCTGTCACTCTCGTGACTTGATACGTAGGTAATCACGGCAGAATAGTTCCAAATCTCGCCGCCACGCGGAAATGGAGCAGCCCGCAAATTTCAAAAACCGCTGTTTTTAAAAATTAATAATAAATCGCTGGATTTTTTCCGAGGAGTTTTACTTTGGATGAATCCTCGGAAGCATTTATTTTACACATTGAAAACGTTTCTCAGTGACCTTTCTAGCCGTTTCATGCCCCCTTTAACTGGCCAGCTCACCTTTTTGCTTGTGTCTCCATTCTTGCTTGGACTCCTTTGACTTGGTCAGGACCTGAGCCGACGACTCCGTCTCCTGTTCCCGGCAGTGGTGGAAAGGAATTCGACCTACTTCTCCCCCGGTAGTCTTTGTGGTTGTCGTTGACCCGCGATCGTGGCCCTAGGTCGTTCTTGGGTTTGTGAGGCCGTGTCTTGAGCAGCCTATACTTGCAATTCCTACTGCCGGTGTTATGCATCCCCCCGCATACAATGCATTCGGGCTTGCACGTCGGTAGTTCTCCATCCGTTGACTCAGGGTGGTTTTCGCCGCATCTGCGGCAACGCTCTAGCCGTGGCTTGTAGCACACATCCATCCTGCGCCCCGTCTTTCTACAGTTGTAACACGTCTCCACCCGCTGTGGGTACGGGTAGACGGTGAACACTGATCCCCAGTAGAAAACTTGTCTTGGGAGCCTTTTGCTCTCCAAAGGTGATCAGGATAGATCTTGACTTGCCGATTCTCCTTGCGTTGAGTACGGCGATGTTCGGGTTCCGCTTGATAAAGCCTTGGCGGACTTCCTCCGGAGTTGCGATGTCGTAGGCGTTGTATGCGACGCCCTTAATAGCGTCGTCGGGTTCCGCGTTGTAGAGCGCCATGTCGAGGGTCTTCTGGTCTATAACTATGGATTTGATGTTCACATAAGTGCTCGCTCGTTGAAGATTGGGCGTGCCGATCGTGTACGTGTTGTTCCCAGAGTTGATCCTTGAAACATCTTCGTCCAGGACGTTTACATAGGGTAGGTTTGCAGACGCGCACATGGCCTGCAGTAGGCGACGTGACACATAGTCATTTAAATTCCAGCCTCTTGGCATGAAGATTATTTTATAGTCGCTCTCCGGGAGCTTCGGCATTGGTGCCCTCTTGCGGATGTTGGGATCTTGCCTGCTTTTCTGAATGACAGATTTCTTCTCGGCGCCGTGTTCGTCGGCGTTCACAGAGCTCGACGCGGATTTCCCGTCTTTCTTCCTCATGCGGTCGTGCATGCTGAAAACGGTCTCCCACTCACCGTTCTCGAATTCTGTGGGGTCAATATCATCTCCGTCCACAACGCTTTTCATAGTGGTAGTCTGAGGGCCGCCACAGGGGCCGGCGTCCGTCGACGTGGGGTAGAGTATGCGACGCTAGGTCTGAGAGTTAGGCCTAGCTAGCTCTTCGATCTTGACGGTGAAATTCCGATAAAAGAGGAAATAATCCACCGAATCACCAAACTCAACTCTTGCATGGAGTGATTCCCAGGATCTTTGTGGTGGTTTTCGGCTCGTAGGCGTAGATGAACGCTGGAAAACAGCTTTTTAGCTGAGTGTATGCGAAGCACGACTTTCTCACTCGGCTGCTTTCAAAACCCCTCATAGAGTTAATACAAAGAGTCTGTATTACCTCTATGCTAAGTCTACGCCAGCCATAGCCACTAAGCTCGAGTGGCCGTGTTCTTACCGTAGCTTCGCTCGTCGGCGTGCGATTCACAATCCGGTGCATCTAGCTGTGTCGTGGTAAGTAAACATCGTTTAATGCACCCAGCAGGGTTATTTAAGTGCTCTTCAATCTGTCTAGTAATTGGCAGCGCAAATTTTGGTTTTGGGAGTGGTTCATTTGGTACCAGTTTTCCAACGGTCAACACGGACCGCAAATTGCTTCCGTCGGTTAAACCGCTCGCTTATTCAAGCTGACATTCGGCAAACGTATAGCGTATACAACCGTCTGTCTTTTTTAATACCAGTTTAGATTATCTACTGCCTGATTCGACCACAAATTATTCGAAATCCTTCTGCAGCATCGTTGCCGCGGCGACCCATAAGTAGCTAAGCGTGGTTATCTGGGTCGCCGACCGCCGATGCTGCAGACACGTTTCAGCTTTATTCTAATCGTATCAGGCAAGTAAATTGCCGAAACTGATATTAAAAAAGATACAGTTACGTACTATCTGGCAAATAACAGCCAAATAAGCAAGCGGATTAACCGATAGAAAGATGTTACGATTCGCGTTTAGTGTTACGCAGCTTGGTTAAAATCGCATAAGTTCCTGTTTGCTCTCAAAGGTACTGCTTTTATCTTTTTAGATAGTAGTAGTAGTAATCTCATCCCATGATTGTCATTCGCTGTGCAAATGTTTTGCGCTACCAAACAATTTCGAGTTCTCATTGTGGTATTTTGAAATGCTTTTTTTTTCTAGCTGCAGTGAGGAGCCTACACTCGGACTCAAGGGGCACCTCTGAGGCTGTCGCGAAATCGTGGCCGAGGCATTCATCGGAACGGTCAGCTCAACCAGCAAGAGCACACCCGACTAAGCACGTTCTTCTTGATGTATGTACATATCGTGAAATAAAACTTTCATTTCACTTACAACTAGTTCTTTTAATAAAAACAGTGGCCTGCCACAATTTTATAAACAAATGCATGTAAAAACCACGCGGATATGCTAGGTATGCATGCTACTATGAAACATCCGAGAATAGCCCGTATGTCCGCGCTCGGACGTCCGCTGAATGACCTGTACATGTTCTGCGGTCTTGCATCGGATGGTCCGTAGGACGTCCGAGAGATGACTTCGGGACAAAAACTGGATGACCGACGGAGGTCCGAACGTCCGAAGCGGGCGTACCGACGGTCGTCCGTCGGATGTCAAATGCCGTGTGGGCGGTTATCAACCCTCAAAAATTTGACTGGACGCCTGGGCCATCGGATTCTGCATTTGCAGGAATGCACCTTCGATGTCACATACAAATAGGGTCGCAAACATCGAGATGCCGATGCCCTTCCCCGTTGCCCGCTCCCAGAATCACCACCTATTGCTTCTTCGCACCTTCCTGCGTGCACCCTCGACGTCCCAATGTCGCCCACAGCTCCAAACATCACTTGTGCTACTCCTGACGCTGCTCCGGATCGCTACTCCATTATTTCACACCAGCGAGCAGATCCCTACTGCCGTTCCCTAATCGACCTTCTCACCGGTGCTTCTCACCGCGCAGGCAACTCCAAAAGTTCAAACTTGACAACGGCGCGCTCTCCCGTTATATTTATTGCTTTGAATGCACCCGTTGGGTCCCCGTTATCCCGAGAGCGTTTCGCACCCGTATCCTGGCGGCTATACACGATGACGCTACAGCCGGTCACTTAGGCTTTCATAAAACTTACCACCGCATGAAAACCCGTTTCTTCTGGCCAGGCCTCGCCTCAAACGTGACAAAATACGTCACCTCTTGTCTACCATGCCAGCGCCGCAAACTGTCAACTTCTCGTCCCGCTGGCCTACTACAGCCGCTACCTTGCCCTGATAATCCTTTCGCCGTTGTTGCCATAGACTTATGCGGGCCACTTCCAATGTTCGCACGAGATAATCGCTGGGTCGTCACCGCCGTCGACCACCTAACACGCTACGCTGAGACCGCTTCCCGGCCTAATGGCTCAGCACCTGGGGTCTCGACCTTCTTTTTGGAATCGCTCGTACTGCGCCATAGGGCCCCTCAAGTGCTTCTCAGCGATCGTGGTCGGACATTTCTGTCGACGATTGCAGCCGAAGTTCTCGAGGCCTCAACCACACATCACAAAGTGACCTCCAGCTATCACCCGCAGACCAATGGGTTGACTGAGCAGTTTCACCACACGCTTTCTGAGATGTCTATGTACGTCGACGAGGACCACCGAAACTGGGACGTTATACTTCCTTTTGTTACGTTCGCAATTGTCACCCGTTAATAATTAGGGGGTATTATTAACGATGCGCCCTTAACGGTGTGCACACTCCCAGACACCCTTAGAGTGAGTGGGGGTAGCTGTTCCGGTCGCAAAGGAGATGCCCTCGACCTGCGTGGCAAGCTCAGCCGGAATTCAGCTACCTAGTAGTGACAGAAGGGGATGGCCGTTTGGTGCCCAGCTGTCGCCGGTTCAAACCAGAGTAAGGATCGGAGTTAGAAGTAACAAAAAAAACACAATTTATGTACAGCAAGAGATGATACAAAGGAATACACAAGATCACTTGAAACACACAGACGAGAGGTTCACAGAATACAACGCTAAGCATGCAACTACAGAATGATTCAATAACACAGAGGCTTTCCAACAGATCAAACACGAGAGAGTTACATAAACAAACACCAAATTGTTCACCGGACACTGTTGCAGTCAGACGCCTCAAGAGTCACGATGTGGCCGCCATACGAGTCGAGCGCCGCTCTTTTGCAGGTCCGTGGGCTTGCCAGCAGCGGGTGATCCCCGGGAGTACAGCCGAAGCACTGGCGAGCACGCCACAACCACTGACTGACTGACTGACCACACAAGCGGCGCGGTCTCTTTAAATAGGGCGCGCCGCGTCTGTCTGTTAACACGCGCCAAAGCTAGCGCGCACACACACTTAGCTTCGCTGGTTAGAGCGATCCCTCCTCCTCCCGTCGAGCCGCGCGTCGTCATTGGCCAGGTCTCATAGAAGATTCTCGATTTTTCTGGCGCATTCCAGATCGATGAACCACCGTCCTCCCCGGGCAATGGGAAAGACGGTGACGGCAACACGTACAAAGCTACGCGCTCTCCCGCGCGGAGAAGGGGGATTTTCTCTACATGCTTTCCACGCGACGCCGCGCGGGCCTCGCGCCGTACCGGCTTGATGAAAATGTGCGCCGATTTCGTGACAGCCTACAATACGCCTGTACAACGGACCACAGGTTACACCCTGTTTTTCCTCGTTTACGGCCACTCTCCCGCTACCCTTCTTGATGCCTCTTTCCTTTCTACACATGCCAGTTTCACATCCTCTCTTCCTGACCGGTTCCTTTACCAAGGTAGCCAAATCTCGCCGGCTTGCTCGCGTCAACACGGAAGCTAGCCAGGAAGACCGCAAGTGCCGCTATGATGCAACCCATTGCCAAGTTTCGTTCCGTCCCGGCGACGAGGTGTTACTTTGGACACCATTACGCACTCCTGGACTTTGTGACAAGTTCCAGTGCCGTTACATTGGTCCTTGCAAAGTTCTTGCAAAAACCGGCCCGGTCAACTATCGCGTCTCCCCTGTTTACCCTCCTCCGGAGTCGTTACCGTGGCACTGAAGTTGTCCACAATTCACGCATGAAGCCTTTTATTCGGCGCAATCCTGCGGACTAATTGCGGCCAGGCTGGCCGCTTCAACTGCGCGGGCGAAATAGTGTGAGCACTGCGTGGCGCTTGATCTTCCACACGGCTGAACGTGCTACTTCATCTTCATCCTGCTCTCTCTTGTAGATACCCATCGTCATTGCGGAGTGTGATTCGCTACAGTGTGCGACCAGGGCTTCAGGTCTCCAATAAAACCTGATCCGCCAAGTGTTCGACCTTCGCGTTACCTGACAATATATATAACGATCCGGCCGCTACTGAGCGACCCACTCACCTTCACAGGCGTGAGTGAGCCATTCAAGTGAGCCAGCTTAATTTAGTGAGCGGAGCCGCTTCGATCCGCTCACTAAAGTGAAGCAGCTTGACTATCTCTACACCTTTTTGTCTGCCAGCTCAATCCAACTGAGCTGGTTTGGAGTGAAGAGGTTTGTTGGTTCTTCCAACCCCACGTTTAAAAGAAAGGATGTAGAACTGCTGGTGTGGAAGGCATTCAAACAAGTGACTCCTGAAAAAATGGCAGAGCCACATCGGCCATGTAGTTAACTCTCTTATGTACATGAATGATGTGATGTTCCAGATGGTCCGTTGATCCGGGGACACGTTGCAGGAAACGGACGGGACAACTTTTCGAGCGCTACGGGCACTTTATTGAACGGGTCAAAAACACATTTTGCTTTCGCGAACACAGTTCGCGGCTTCCTGCCCCCAGTCGTAAGTCGGCAGTCAGTCTGTCTCACCGTCTGTTCTTTTTTCGCCCCAACGCCCGTCTTAAGTATACATTTTCAACATCCTGGAGACCAACCTCGTGGCCAATCGGAGGAAAAGAGCTTCTTCGAGCCAATCAGAATGACAAAGCCACATTTTAAATAGCCAATGCAACATCGGCACCTCCGAGATTTTTGCTACCTCATCAACACGAGCGTCGTGCGCTGCGGCGATGTTTCCGTCAACTTTAGAACCAACAGCACCGGATGTGCCCTACTGTTCTCCCGCATATTCGCCGGCTCGGCGAGAGCGCCGCGGGGATATTTATGTTCACGCGAGAGTCGACAGCTCGACGGCGCGGTGCGCGCCTTCCCGCTCAAATACTACGAAGGCATCACATTAGAAACGGCACCCCCGGCTTGCGCAGCCACAAACACGAGACCGCTTGTGTGTAAACGTCGCGCTTCCCGAGCGACCCTCCGTTTTCGTGTTTTGGTTTGACAGCTTGCGTCGGTGCCATCCCATCGGTAATGCGCTGAGCAGGGAAGTCATAAACCTTTGCCCATTATTGGTCTGAGCTGACAGGTTAAACGACAACGCGGTTCGCTCTCCGCAGTCTCCGCGTCGCCGGCACGCCTGACTTGTACGGATCTGTCTTTGAAACTGAAACAACGTGTGCTACCCGAAAGACGACCCTGGGTTTCCCACGCGTCTGCAACAGCAACCAGCACACTCCTCCGGTCACCCAGGCCAGAGGTCACTGCGGCGTGCACATTTGCAGGCCCCTTAAGTGGTACGAGCGGCAGATGCGGCGTAGGTTGTTTTCCCCGAGAGTCATAATTTCCGCGTCTTGCGCCGTGATGCCTACTCTGTTTGACGGTCCGACCAAAACTTCCCAAGGTCTCAGCCCCGAACTCCCGGTCAAATAACTTTTCCTCGCGTATTTCAAGTTCAACGGGCGCCCGGACTCGTCCTCATAAAAAACCCCTGACAACAAAGTTAACAATCAGAAAGAAAAGACAAACAGAAGAAGCGAGCCGGCTGTTTTGGAGTGTTCTCCTCCTCCACAACGGCACAGCAACTTAACACATGTCATCAAAGGAAAAAATGAGAAAGATCACAGCATCGATGCAGTGTTTGACAGCCATGAGCGCGCGTGTGTGAATCTTAACGGTGATGGCAGCACGAGCTTGGATAATGGCACTAGCAGATACAGTGATGACTTTAAGTGTCGACCTCTTCAAGCCATCTAGGTCAATTTTTCTATGCTAATTTTTATAACCACGTGCTTCCGATAGTTTTCCTGTTTTTATTTTTTTGTCATCATTAGTTGCATTGTTAAATGAGGTTGCTATTCCTGTGTTAACCTGTTTTGATATTCATATTTATTCTCCATGCTGATTTCCCATGTTGAGTTGTTATTCATAGTTTCTCTGCTTCATTATGCCACATGCTAACATGTACCGTCTGTTGCAGAAGTTTGCGGCCCAACGCGCCGGGCAGAGGAGCTGCCTCTCGGGAGCGATACTGCTCCTCTGCCCGGCACGTTGGGCCGCAAACTTCTGCAACAGACGGTACATTTATGCCTAATTAATATGGACACTGGTTCCCAAGGAAAACTGTCCATAAAGCGAATAGTCATAATAGTGAACGGGAGAGGAAAAATAATTTTGTTGGATCTACAAGTCCGTTGCGACAGACACCACTGTGATTGAAATGATGTGGTGCAATGCAACAAAAATGCACAGGCCCCAATGGACTGTGCATTCCTCCCTTGTCCATTGTCCGGACAGGGGGTTTCTATATTAACAAAGTATCAATATATTGAAGTTTTGTTCTTAGAGAAACTTAATTCGAGTCATGGATATCAACAGTAGTCATATTAATGAAGCAAAGCTGTATTGAAATTCATAATTGTTCTTCCTGTTGAGCTCTGTTGTTTATATTTTCTCTTTTTTTGAGTCATGTGCAATGGATTTTTTGGGTCATCTGTTTGTTTTTTGTTATGTATGCAACAATGTTTTTGCTGCTGTTGCACAGTATAATTTTACCTTTTTAAGCCTTTTCGTATACATCCTACCTCTCGAACTAATGTTGTTGATCTTTGTGGGTTTTCAGAAGCCTGAAAATCCCGGTTTTTTGTGCCTGGCTAAGTTATGTATTATATTACTAATCTACAATGTAGGTTGTGGAAGCACATCTGTAAGGCCACTGCAGGTCTTAGGCTGGTGAATAAATGAACTTCGGTTTGTTTCTTTTCAAAGTGCCAACATGGCTCAGCTGTTGATGCTAGATTCACTGGCACAGGTGTTAATGCCACGCCCATGTGTCTTACGATACAGATCAGGGCAGTGGGCTCAGATGATGATAAGTTGGTCAGTACCTAGTCCATAAAATACTGTGGGAAGCCACTGGTATCGGGGCCTTCACACAGATACTGCGCCTTTCATTTCCTTTATATAGTCATACATGGCATACATTGTTACCCCGAATGCAGAAATGTAACTTCAATCGTGTTTGGACTTGACTAGGGGAAGTCAGTTTCAAGTAACCAAGCCGACTTCAAAACACTCAAGTCGTCATCTGCGTTTCCTAGAAACTCACGCTGACTTGCTTCGTCGGGTCAAGCACGTGCTTGAACTTCAGAACACATCGATCGTCTGTGAACGAGATTAGCAATAGAATTACTCGCTTAATGAACATTACATGGCAAGAAAAGTAGATATTTTGCTAACTGTTCATTAATGTGTGAATACAAAGAGCATTTTTTGCAGAAAGATGCTATTGACGGCACTGCAAATTAGCATTCGACGACACTTTTGCACGAATTCTATTTTCAGCTGCCAACGTGCATAGTAGCCATGGCAGCCACGGTGACGCTAGTGGTACGGCGATCACAAGCTTGACAACAGTCGCAGACCTCGTGCACGTTTTTCTGTGCGACAGAAAGATGTTGCAGACTTCCATGTATTCTCAGAACATTCCCCACCGGAAGGTGGCTGCCCGTTTTACAGCAGAAGAAAAAGAGCTTCTCACCTCGCTTGTCAAGAAGTATTGCCATATCTTAGAATGCAAAAAATGACGCTGCGTCCTTGACGAAGAAAACCGAAGAAAACTTCGACTATGTCATCACACGATGAGACCACCTCTAACTGAATAAATTGGATGAACCTGAAACAAAAGTGGAAAGTAGCAAAAGGAAAGAGAGAGAGGCACAAGACCGGTAAGCGCAATTGGAAGTTTCGCATGAGTGCTTCATTCAGAGCGTGTTTACATTTTGCTTGCCCGTATGATTTGTTTCCTAAGATGAGTGTGCAACAATTCTGCGCAGTGAGCGTATATACGATCGTAAACACGAAGTGGCTAGAGCGCTTCAGATGCCGGAAGGTCTAGGCAGTTGTAAACGTCTGGCAGAAAGGCCTTGCAGATTGGCAGAAACTGCACTGCCGGTGATGTGCCAAAGAGATTAGAAGGCTGGTGCCGTCTGGTAAACACAGCTGGATGGATGCAGTTAGTAGAACGTCTGAAGAAGTATCGTGGGCAGGCGAATTGGCCCGTTCATTTCTATGGTCTTGGAGAGGTGTACTACGTACTGGAAGATAGGAGCCGGCTTACGGCGTCAGTTGTATAGGTGCATAGAAGCAGTCCGCGGTCATAACACGTAGTGCTGGCAGCCACCTTTATTGCTGTCAACGGCAGAGACTGGCTGGGCGAGACCCAATCAGCAGAGAATTCAAACGGCAGAGCTGCTAGCAGTCTTCCAGAGCTTTCTGTGTTCCATGCTCGTGTGATGGGTGAAGTGCCGTGATGATGGTCGCTACATGTCTCTGGGAACAGTAGGAAAAAGCATTGTGCTTTGCAGGATGTATGTTATCTTACTTTTTAAAGATTACATGTAGTTTTGTCGCAATGGAACGTGACACCTTGCAAATAATATAATCATGTACTTTCTGCTGCTGTATGCAAATAGCCCTAAGCATGTTCTTGGCTTACCAAAGTACAGTACAGATTCATATGTTGCAAAGGAACATTACGTTGCAAAGCAGAAAAATTAGGCATCTGCATGTCTGTGTTTCATTCCGAGCTGGATTAAAGGTAGTACATGCAGGCAAGGTGCTTTATTCAACCAAACAGTTCTAGACATGCAAAGAAACTAGCCTTTAGTAGGTGCTGCTTTGATTCTAAGGTAAGAGCAGTTTTATGGAAGCAACACCAGGATGGGTTTGTGTGTTCTACACATAGATTTTTTTAACATTCATTTAGAAAAACTAATTTCACATACAGTTGAATTGTGAAATTGTTTGTGAATAACAGTTTCGTTGTGCGCTAAAAACATCTTTTTTAAGAGGAGGATCGGCACTGGCTACATTGGCCCTCACCAACCAACTAGTTGGAGCAATAATTGGTCACCTGGCAACGAGAATCGAAAATGAATTTGATTCCAATGGGATCCTCTATCAGCTTACGGTTGAAATCCAGCCAGTTGTCAGGCTGCTGCTACCCATGATAGATGGGCCAAATGATGTGAACTTTGACTATGCAGGTAAAGTATTTCGCATCGCTAATGTGTCAGAGTATTAGCGAAAACATTTTCTTTGCAGAAAATTGCTTTGAGATCACCAACAGCATGCAACTCTGAAATAAATTTTCTGTTCCTTCGAGAAACTGTGATCAGCCATGTAGCATTAATTATTTGGCACCCTTAGGTTAATACGATGTAGCACCCATCTCATAGTAATTCTAAACCTTTTACCCTCGCAGACCCCTAATTGCTTTCGAAAGCTACTCAGGAACCCTGTGCGTACTGATTTTCACCCCCTTCCCACCTTACACGTATGCATTAAAAGCTGTGTGTGTGCACAGATGAAGTACTGCCGAAATCAATGATAATGACTGGCTTTACAGTTAAAGAGTGTGCTAAAATGCTAAAGGTAAGTAATTCGATTAGCCAAAAAATATGTTGCGTAAAAAAAACATAAAAAGGTGGCAGGAGGCATGTATGGACAGTGGTGCTGCTGGTACCTTGGATTCGACCGAACTTTGAACACCCCCTTGAATGTATGTCTCTGCATATTTGCCAAAAAAGAAAGCATGAATCTGTCTGTGGCGTCCATGCACCGCGCGCTCGCTGCCGTTGTCTTGATGCCGGTAGCCGCCGCAACGGCCACTACCACGAATCCTTCTCGCTTGTATTCCGCAGCGTCCACAAACCGGGCGTGCAGGTCCTGGGCGTGTTGCTCGACGAGGATTTTGGCCCGCGCCTGCCGCCGTTCTTGGTTGTACTCAGGGTGCATGTTTTTCGGGATGGGGTCCACGTGGATGTGGGCCCACGCCTCATCGCTGATCTCGCACGATTGCCAACTGGGAGCTCGGAGATTGTAACCCAGGGACATCAGTATCCTGCGGCCTGTCTTGGTGGTAGAGAGGCGCTCCATTTGCGCAGTGAGCTGCGCCTCGGCTATTTTTTCTAAGGTGTTATGGACGCCGAGCTGCAGGAGCCGAGCCATACTCGTGGTCCCCCTTAATGCCAGCGCCGTCTTGTAAACCCGTCTGATCAGCGTGTTTATCTTTGTCCTATCAGTGACCTCCCATTTGAGGTAGGCCGCAACGTAGGCGATGTGAGTGATCACGAATGACTGGACGAGGCGCAGAAAGCTGTCTTCAAGCATACCTGCCCGTTGTGTCGAGACTCGGTGTATGCGCCGGATAGCGTCCATTGCCTTGGTGGTAATCTTGTTGATGGTCTCGTCGTTGCGGCCGTGCTTGTTTAGTAGCAGACCCAAGACCCTGATCTTGGGAACTTCGGGGATGCGCTGCCCCGATACAGTCACAATCTTTATGTGATCGCACTGCCGAGGGGGAGCGCGTTTCCGTCCCAGTTGTAATGGTGTGAGGACGAACAGCTCGGATTTTGCGGGCAAGCACACTACGCCTGTGCCGTCAAGGTGTAGCTCGATGGCAATAACAGCCTCTTGGAGCTGCTTCTCAATGCTGGTGTCGGTGATGCCTGCCGCCCACAGGGTAATGTCGTCGGCGTAGATCGTATGCCAGACGCCGGTATCTTCTACTGCCCTCACTACCCCAATCATGACAAGATTGAAAAGCAATGGCGAGATGACTGAACCTTGTGGGGTACCCATGCTGCCGAGCTTGTGTTCGGGGAAATTAAGGGCTCCGGCATGCGGTTCCACTGTGCGGTTGGTCAAGAAGTCTTGCATGTAATTGTAGCTCGCTACCCCCATGTTGAGTCTCGATATTTGTCCTAATATGGCTGAGTGTTTGACTATCGAATGAGCTTTATAAGTCAAGTCCCAGAATTACTTTGCTGTCTTGTGTCTTATTGTCGATTATTTCTTGTTTGAGTTGTAGCATGGCGTCTTGTGTGCCGAGTCTGCGCCTGAAACCGATCATCGTATCCGGATATAGGTCTTCCTTTTCCAGGTACTCCTGCCACTGGTTGGCAAGCACGTGCTATAGCACCTTGCCCACGCAGGACGTGAGCGAGATGGGACGAAAGTTGCCGATGTCCGATGGCTTGCCCGGATTCGGGATTAGGATTGTTCTTGCCGTTTTCCACTGTCGGGGGAGCTTGCCCGAACACCAGCATTCGTAGTAGTGGGTTAGGGTCTCGATCGATGCATAGTCGAGGTTGAGTACCATCTTGTTGGTAATAAGATCGGGGCCAGCTGCTGAGCGGGTGTTGAGCTCGTGCAGCACTACCCGTACCTCTGACATGGTAATGTCTCGGTAGAGCCACGCGTTGTGCAGCCCCCCGTATGGCGGGTGAGTTTCCGTTGGCGTGTGTGGCAGATACTTGGCTTCCAGGTTCTTGATAATGATGTCTTTTCCTTGTTGTGTGGTGGTCTGTATGAGGCAGGCCAGGCGATCGCGCTGGTGTGACTTGGTCTTAGTTTCGTTTAGGAGGTGCCGAAATAGATTCCATGTGCAACCACGATGTAGTTGCCCGTCAGCTCAGTTGCAGACTAAATTACACTGCTGACGGTACAGGCCCTTGCAGTGATGTTGAATGGCCCTGTTTAAGTCAGCCAACTTCTTTCACAATTTGCGATTCAGCCGTTGCCGCTTCCAGCATGCCTGTATCGAGCGTTTGGCCTCGATCAGATGGGCCAGAAGACTGTCCATAGCTATGATGTCCTCGTCTGTTTCAATGGTCTTGGTGGCCGAGTGCACTGCATCGCGGAGCTCTGCCGACCATGTTTAGATGTCTGTGATGTCTTGCGCTGTGGTTGGTCGTCCCTTACGAAAACCGTCCCAGTCCGTCCACTTGTGTGTAATGGTGTAGCCCCGGAATTGATTGGGAATCGTAATTTCGAGGATGTAGTGGTAACTGCCCAGGTCAACGCCGGTGTTGCGCTATGTTACTTTGCCGGTGTGGTCGTTCTTGATGAATGTAAGGTCTGGTGTGGTGTCTCGTGCTACGGAATTGCCGATTCGGGTAGGATGATTGGGATCCGTGATCAGGGTACAGTCGTGGTCCAGGGTATCCTGTAGTAGGTCGCGTCCCTTTGCCGTGTCTTTCACATAACCCCACGCTCGATGGGAGGCGTTGAAGTCTCCTCCAATCAGCAAAGTGTTGTTCTTTGGCTTGAGTGCTGGCTGTGTGTAGTAAGGTCTTGAATTTCTGTGTTTGGTGCTTGGGGTTACTGTAGATGTTAGCGATGAACAGGCTGCCTTTCCGTTGTTTGCTTGGGATGATTTCGGTGAAGGTGTATTCGACCCTGCTGTGGCCGTGCCTGAGCTGATCTTCAATGAACGTGAGCCCTTTGCGGACGAATGTGCAGACGCCTCGTCCCTCCGCTGGGCTAACGTGAGCGCGATACCCAGCGAGGGTTGGGTTCACCATCACCGTTTCTTGCAGCAGAATGATGTCAGGTTTCTTGGTTACCGTGGTGATCATTTGTTGTTGCAGCACTGCTCTCTTGCAGTTGTAACTGTGGTAGTTCCACTGCCAGACCGTAAGGCCCCGTAGCGATCCTATTGTGGCTTGGGGCTGGGACATGGTTGTGATGGAGTTGGGGCTTGCGTCTGTTTTTGGAGATATGGACGGTTTGCGAATTGCGCAGCAAAGATGGGGCTGCATACTATAGGCTTGAGGGTTTGTTCAATGAAGTTGAAGCGCTCCTGTATGGTTCGGTAGGACGTGGTGATTAGTTCCTCCAGCCGCGCCATGCATTGGTCCGTGATGGCAGCCATGTTGGCGTAAGTGTTGGTGTGCGCTTCAATTTTGGTTTGTTTTCAATGTGTAGAATAAATGCTTCCGAGCATTCGTTCAAAGTAAAACTGATCGGAAAAAATCCAGCGATTTATTATTAATTTTTAAAAACAGCGTTTTTTGAAATTCGCAGGCTGCGCCATTTCCGCGTGGCAGCGAGATTTGCGACTATTCTGCCGTGATTACCTATACTCCGTTTCATACATCAAGTGCAACACTACCAAAGCTATAGCTCTTGTTTGCACTCTCCGCATCCGCGATATAAAATAGTGCCTGCTCTTGACGACAGAAAATAATAGTTGCTTCGTCTGCAAGCTTAATACATTTTACATTTGCCATCAACTTCATAAAAAGCGCCTTTTTTAGGGAGAAAAGGTCGGATTCGGCTAATTTGTATGTTTATTATGTCGTTTTTGTTCGTGCCGTGTTTTGCTGCCCCGCAACCTTGCCAGCTGTGCCACCAGATGGCGCTGGCTGTGCCCTCTGCGCTGCGCATCTCTTTTTGAGAAAATGGTTCTTTGGTGCGCCTTTTTTCTATAAGATCCGCTCTGTGAAGATGTCTAAGCATGCAAAGCATATTATTGCAAACGTGTATCCTCGGAATAGAGCCCGTTTCGGCAGGAACCCCTCGCCTACAGAACGAGCGCGTAGATACGGCTTCTGTTTTTTTTCCTGCGGACTACTTGCGTAGCTTTCGCTGCGTTGCACCTGATGTATGAAACGGAGTATACGTAACAAGTCACAGAGTGACAGGCCACGACAAGCTGCCATTGGCTGCAGCCGTGACGCCCTCTACGTCACTGACACACTTCCGGTAGCTGCGAAAGTCGTCTGCTCGAGTGCTGCAATGCATGCGTGAACCCGAGCTTGGCGCTTCGGTTCGCGATGTTAACCGAAAAGGTGGTGGCGTCTGACTGAAAGTGCGCGTCGGTGCAGGAGTGCGAAAAGACCATTAGCTGGTCCGATTTAACACCGTACCGATTAAATAGGCAGCATCAACCTTCATGTACCGACCGACGGCGCAGCAGCCTACTGCAGTCCCGTCTCGTCTTTGCCGCATCGACCATTTGTGAGGCATGTTGATAGTTAAATGGGACGTGCGTCAAAAAAAAAAAAAAGTCTACCCTCAGCTTTATCGCGAAAGTACACAAATTCACACCGCTTAAGTGCAGCACCTGATGTCGCCAGGCGCGGGTGCTGCGGCTGACGGCACTCCGGTCGTGCGCTACTCCCTGCTCGTTGCTAGGCCTTATTTCTTTTGCATCGCAACCAAGGCGGACGGCGTTTTAGAATCGTCCGCTTCGCTGCGTCTCTAGTGTAGTCGCTCGCGTGCTCCTGTGCACGATTCTTGCGTGTAGCTTCGGAAAACAGTGACAACATGGGCTGCCGAACTGCATGTGGCGAGCTGCTTTGCTCTTGTTTTGCGCCGTTGTTTCTAGCTAGGCTTGGCCGATGCGTACATATGAGATAAAACACGCGTGCACGTTACGCATTGGCACTTCCGAAACGATGTGCGTCCGACTGAAAGTGCGCGTCGGTGCAGCAGTGCGAAAAGAGCACGAGAAGGTCCGATTTAACACCGTACCGATTAAAAAGGCAGCGTCAACCTTCGTGTAAATGAAACGTGCGTCAAAAAAGGTCTGTCTGCAGCTTCAGCGCGAAAGTACACAAATTCGCACCGCTTATGTGCAGCACCGGATGTCGCCAGGTTACCGCAGAGATGCCGTCAGCGGGCGCTGCGGCCGACGGCACTCCGATTGTGCGCTGCTCCTTGGTCGTCGCTAGGCCTTATTTGCGTCGAAGCCACGGCGGACGGCGTTTTGGAATCACCCGCTTCGCTGCGTCTCTAGTGTAGCCGCTCGCATGCTCATGTGCGCGATTCTTGCGTGTCGCTGCGAAAATCAGTGAAAACCTGCGCTGCCGAACTGAATGTGCCGAGCTGCTTTGCTGATGTTTTGCGCTGTCGATTCTGGCTCGGACGATGCGTACACATGAGATAAACACGCGTGCACGTTGCGCATTGGCACTTCCTAAACGAGGTGCGAAAGGGCGTCAAAAGAAAAAAAAACATTACACTATCCTTTTTGTTAATCTCAATTTTAAGATTCGCGGACGAATAATTCGTGCTCATCCGATATCCAAACTCTGAAGCGATCATCAGTCCGTGCTCTCGTCGGTGATACGTACGCGTATACATTCCATTCGTTATGCACAAGAGATGCCTCTCGCCGACCCTAATGAAAGCAGCTCCGGACTAAAAGCGACGACGACATATGTTTGCACGCGGGCAACTCGCACGCTCGATCGTCTGCCAGCATCCATGCAGAGTCGATGCTATCGCGTCAACTCCGCGAGGGGTCACCGGCCGCCGTTGGTTAAACCGCAGAAGACGGTACCAAAGAGACTGACCCAGGCAGCGCGAGAGAAGAAAGCGGTCTTGTAGAAAGCCGTGCTCGGCAGGAGTGCACGCTAATTTGCGCTGAATGGGACAGGGATACGAAGGAAAGTGCTCCCTCCGCGGCGTATATGTGGACTCCCACATGCAGGTATGCGCACGCGAACGACCCGAGTCGTTCGGGCTGCTGTCGCACACAATTCTGAGAGGTCAAGAAACTGAAGACACCGGTGGCCGAGGAAGACAGCAGACAGACGGGACGGGAAAGGCAGAGACCGTGAATGCATGGGTGACGCTCGGACCGGCGCGACGACCGGAAGTCTGAGAACCAAGCGTCACCCGATGATGCTTCGTGGGCGGGGCTTGCGGGGCGGAGTTCCCGAGCTGTTTTCTTCGTGTTTTTTTTCTGGTGTCTCCGAGTGTTGAGTTGAGGGGAGCGAGGAGGAGCGCCATTTTTAATCGCCGATATCTCTGGTATTAATAAAGCTAGCTAAAAAATTCTTGCGGTGAATTGACCTGTGAGGGAGTACCTATCTCTCGACCGATTTGCTTTACCCCATTTTAGGCTTTGCATGACCCCTTTAAGTAAACCTATAAGACATGATTATTATACACTATTTCGTGATGTAGCAACACACATAACACGAATGCTTACCGACAAATTCGACGGCCAGACGGTTCAGGCTGTCACACCACATATCGCTGCTTTCATGCAAACATGGACCCCTATATAGACCTCACGGGGCCGACAGAGCACAGGGGCACTGTCTGGTAGGAGATATTTAACACGTGAAAGCTCTAGCTTACTTCCCTGTGCGGTAATGCACACAAAACACCTGTGTTTGGTGACAGACAATCATATGGGTATTGCTATGACTGTACATGCACACTTATACAAACCTATGCTTCAGACCTCTGCTGCGTACTTCTTACCGTTTAACGCACTCTTGATATAAAACTGCTACTATCACATTACTGTTACTTCAGTGTTCGCTTACGGTAGTAGGCTTCGTCAATTTAAACTTTTTCAGCTATATCTACATAAGCCACGAGAAGACGACACAGACAATAAGGCGCAGAGGAACATGCACCCTTCTGATTGGCTGAGGAGGCGCTATACTTTGCTAGTGCTGAAGCTTAGTTATGGGATGGAGTGTAGCTGTGGACTGTCATTCGCTGCGTGTATTTGCGAAATGGTGTGCAGCGGCGTTCTTGCTTGAGCAAATATTGAGGTCGCTAAGTGATATGAAATAGGTACATTCGTGTGCATTTAACAGCGTATATTGTGCTTGATTCTGATGCAGAAAATAGGTCATGATTGTGGTATTTACTTAATGTCCGCTTGCTTTAGCGTTCCGTTTGTAATTGGAATATCTTCGCCTGGCTTCATTCCTAATACATCTTGCCGATCAGTGTTTGATGCATATATGTTTTCTTGCGTATTTAGTAAAGATGGGAGCCCCAGGAAATCACCTAAAACAGCAGAATCTGCAGGCAGCATTTTGTGAATGGTGAAAAATCATGATTGGAGGAGCCCATCATACCTACCAACAGTATTTCCTTCCTACTGTCACAGATGTTCGAAGCCAGGGACATCTGAGAGGTATCAAAGGTAATTTTATATTAGTGGCTTTGCTGGTTCTCATTTTAGCTTGGGTATGCAAGTCTGGTAAAAAAACACTGTGCTATGAAACTTCTCGCTTGATGACCGATGAGACAAAAATGCTACGACGGCAGCCTTTTAATTTATAATGTGCACAAAATTTCAAATTTAAGCTTTCTGAGTCAAAGCTGGCATATCAAGCTGGCATTGAAGCAGATTGTAGGGTCTGCAGTCTTTGCTAAGCTCATTTGCGGGTGTTTCTCATGCCATTAAATGATTTTCACCAATTGCCATGGCTCTGCTCATCGTGGTTTATGAAATTTTGATTTCTGATTGCTTTACTTTGATAACTTTTCATCAGACTAATATCGTTAAATACTAATGTCAAGGCCAGGGAAAACAGCAGTATGGAGAAAACGCATTCGATTTTAAACAAACTATATCAATACCATGCTGTGCCATCTTAAATCAGTAAAAAAAAAAGCTAAAAATTAAAAAAAAATTGGTCTTATCTCCAAACAAAAAAATTTTGACAGTACGAATGTCTTCAGTTCACGCCAGTAACCTGGAATAACGTATCTGCCATCTATAGCAAAAAAATTGAAAATGTCCAGCGTAAGTTTATACACATCTTTTATGAAAGATATATTGCACGCCATCATTTCTACTACGATTCTCCTCTCGGCAGACGTCAATATGTGTACTCTTGGCGACAGGCAACTCATATGTGACATGCCGTTTCTGCAAAATGTGTGCGGTTTCATTAACTGTGGGACCTTACCGATGTCGCTGAATTTCCCTGTGCCACATGCAAAGGCCGTAAAATGTTTTGACACATTTTATTCCGATTTGCACGCCAACTGCCCAATGACTCGTTTACAAATCCTGTATAAATTGTTTATTGACACGAACATATTTGCCTAACTGCTGTTTTCATGATTGGTTTTAAATGTTTTTAAAGGTCCACTGAAATAAGTCACCACCCACACGGCCAATTATGTCCGTCGGACGTCCGGTTAAAGTCCGCACGTCCGGAGCCGGAGCGGGACGACCGCCGGAAGAACGAAACACATCCGAAAACAGATAATCCGAATTGGGACATAAACCGGTAGGAACGAAACACAGCCAAAAACGGACATCCGTTTTGGGGTGTCCGTAGGATTTACGAGGGATCATCTTTCTCGGATCAACATTCAATTATTTCAGAAAAATAGTCTCTCGATACAGACCTCAACAGAACCCGCGCTCATCAGTTCATGTGTGGACACTGGTGGGCACTCATTAGTGGAATGGGCTACCAAGGGAATTCCGACCTGAGCGCACTCATTATAACATCAATGTACCTGTAAAAAAAGCAATAATCCCAGCCAGTCATTGCAATTTATATGAAGTTATCAATGTCGCGTTTTCTCGCTCGAACGCACTACATATTATCCACCTTTTATTCGCCATGCTTGTTTACATATCATAGATGGCTTCGGTAGCTTCGGCTTGTCTTGGCTCAAAGTGTACAAATAATAACAATAAAATGCCGTTAAAAAATTGCTTTATTACAAAATGCTGCATAATATTTATTGTGGCTCATTAAAATTTTAACTGGAAGTTTTATTTTGGCATAATGGGGTAACATGCCAGATATGCGTTACTGGCGGCTCGGCCAAAGTCTCGGCTAAGCCAGCTTAAGCCTACGCCAGCCATAGCCGCTATCCGCTCAGCACGAATGGCCGTGTTCTCTCCGTAGCTTCGCTCGTCGGCGTGCGAGTCACAATCCGGTGCATCTAGCCGTGTTGTGGTAAGTAAGCATCTTTTAATGCACCCATCAGGGTTATTTAAGTGCTCTTCAATCTGTCTAGTAATTAACAGTGCGAATTTTGGTTTTGGGAGTGGTTCATTTGGTACGAGTGTTCCAACGGTCAACACGGACCGCAAAATGCTTCTGTCGGTTAAACCGCTCGCTTATTCATGCTGAAATACGACACACGTATAGCATACAACTGTCTGTCTTTTTTAATACCAGTTTAGATTATGTACTTGCCTGATTCGACCACAAATCATTCGAAATCCTTCTGCAGCATCGTTACCGCGGCGACCCATAAGCAGCCAAGCCTCGTTGTCTGGGTGGCCGACCGCCAATGCTGCAGACACGTTTCAGCTTGATTCTAATCGTATCAGGCAAGTAAATTGCCGAAACTAATATTAAAAACGATACAGTTATGTACTATCTGGCAAATAACAGCCGTATAAGCGAGCGGATTAACCGATAGAAAGATGTTACGATTCGCGTTTAGCGTTACAAGTTGCAACAGTTAGAACGCAGCTCTGGTTAAAATCGCATACGTTCCTACTGTTTGCTCCCAGAGGCACTGCTTTTATCTTTTTAGATAGTAGTAGTAGTAATCTCATCCCATGATTGTCATTCGCTGTGCAAATGTTTTGCGCGACCAAACAATTTCGAGTTCTCATTGTGGTATTTTGAACTGCATTTTTTCTAGCTGCAGTGAGGAGCCTACACTCGGACTCAAGGGGCACCTCTGCGGCTGTCGCGAAATCGCGGCCGAGGCATTCATCGGAACGGTCAGCTCAACCCGCAAGAGCACATCTGACTAAGCACGTTCTTCTTGATGTATGTACATATCGTGAAATAAAACCTTCATTTCACTTACGACTAGTTCTTTTAATAAAAATAGTGGCCTGCCACCGTTTTTTAAACAAATGCATGTAAAAACCACGCGGATTTGCTAGGTATGCATGCTACTATGAAACGTCCAAGAATAGTCCGTTTGTCCGCGCTCGGACGTCCGCTGGATTAACTGCACATGTTCTGCGGTCTTGCATCGGATGGTCCGTAGGACGTCCGAGAGGTGACTTCGGGACAAAAACCGGACGACCGACGGAGGTCCGAACGTCCGAAGCGGGCGTACCGACGGTCGTCCGTCGGACATCAAATGCCGTGTGGGCAAGAAGGGTAAACAACGTCATAACACTGATAGATATGAAACCACCCGTCATTCTCCCGCAAAAATTTTCGATCTAGCTTCTGCAACACCAGAGATACCAGCGATTAAAAATGACCCTTCCAATTTTCCCTCTCAATTTGTACGCCGCAGGGAGCCATAAAAAAAATAAAGAACACAAGCAAGTTCAAAGCTCCGCCCAGAAAAACGTCACTTCGACGAACTTCCGGTTGACGCGCGCTCGCTCGCTGGCGTACTCGCGTCAACCCGTCTTCGCTCGCACACGCCTGAGGAGTTCGCCAGTTCGCGCAGGGACGGTTAGTGTAACCGCGAACCCGTTGTTAACTCATGTTACACTGCGGACCAAACCATGGTTACACCACTAACCGCGGTTATCGCAAACCGAGCTTGGCGACCTCGGTTTGCGTCGTTAATCGAGGTTATGACGGCGTCTGTTGACGGAGGCTACTCGTCGGCGCCCGAGTGCGTGAGGCCTCATTCTCACAGCCGGTTTTTCTCTCCTCCGTCGCGCCGGCGCTCGCCCGGGAAGGGGAGTTAATGGTGCCAGTACTCCCCGAAATCGGGTGGCCGGCGCCGTGGGGTTTTGCTCCAAGGCGAGCGGCGAGCGGCGGGCTCCGCCCCACGAAAGACGGACCAGTGAGCGCGCTCGCTTCTCTCGCGTGACTCTGCGTCACGGCTTGCGTGTCGCGACCGACCGAGAGCTGGCGGAGCGGCCGCGCGACCATCGCGGGCTCGCATGCAGACGGCGGTGCGCGAACACACACACAGAGAGAGAGAGAGAGAAAAGCGGGGGTTGCCCTCCTGTTTGGTGCCCCGCGAAGCGCGCGCTGCCAGCGCTGAGAAGAGACAACAGATGCCGATTCTTTTTTCTTTTTTTCATTTTTCAATGCACCGGGTGTCGCAGCTAAACATGACCTCCTGCAAAACTTTACGATATTTCAGTTGTATGTTTGAATGGGTGTATCAAAAGAAATCTTGCAAGTTCTGGCGACCCATTCCTTTATTGATGACAGAGTTATCATATATGTTCCTATAGATTTCTTCGATTTCGCTGACTGCCATGAATAATATTATAGATGTGCGCATTAATGCTGAGCTTGGATACTGGCTTGATATATATTCGTACCCATTTGTTGTTCCGTAGTACGTGCGGTGTTTGTACTGAGGTTGACATAAGAAGGCGTTCCAATTCTGAACTGCTGCGAGAAGTCGCGACACTAAAAGCGGATTATAAGAGACGGGGATTTTTTTTTTTTATCTGAGATGCTGAGGTAACACTATTTTCAAGTAGTAGATTTGGAATTTCACTCCTTTTCATTTTGGAGCTACGCAAACCGTACCTCGTTGCAAATAGTTGATCTGGTAGTTTTTCTCGCCAACCTAAGCCGATCCAAACGCAGGATAGGTTCTTGACAAATTGAAATCATGTAAAGCATGTGGTTCACAAGTTGAGCTAAGAGCCATCATATAGACGCAACCAGAACCAAAAACAAGTACGGAGTGGCAAATAAGGTTCGAGCCAGTAAAGATATGGATGGACGGAAAACCTGCTGGCTAGGCAGGCGAACAAGTCAAAACGACTGCCGCACAGGTGAAGAAAGGAAAGGAGGAGGTAATAGGTGAGGTGAGGAAAGGAGCAGAGGAGAAAACTGAACAAAGAAAAGAGAAAGAGAAAAAAAATGCGAACAGCGGGTAAATGGCGCGGCAAGAAAACTTCGTCAAGGGGTGGAGGTCTAAGAAAGCAAGTAAAGAAAAAGCATATCAATGGGGAAAAGAAATGTAAGAAAAGGTCGCAATCTCCCCGCAAGACAGAGAACCCTTTAAAAAAAAAAGGCTGTGACGAAACTGCGTTTCAAGAGGAATCCACCGCTTTTGAAGCCGCATTGCTTGCACTTGCAGGTGATAGCGAAATATTAAGCGCTACCCTAATATCACGAAAGGTGGTATCGACAGGAACGTTTCATTGCTGGTGAACAATGCTTATATTGATAGCAGTCTTATTTGACTAGTCATTTTTGGGGCTTAAAGAAGGTTACTGAACGAGCACTTTTTTGCAGATTCTTCAGCCTAGTATTCCAAGGTGAACTAAGGCTTCGCAATCGAAACTTTTCCCCCGAAACAAATATTTTGGTAGTTAGCAAGTGTGCCTTGTAAAATTACCAAGCATCGCTGAATAAAAAAAAATCTGAGTAATGACCTCCGCGACTCTCAACAGCAATAAGTTAGTGTGGCGTCATTTGTAAACGCTGTCACTGATAAATGAAGAACAGTACTTGAAAAAAATAAATTCAGTCATTTGGATAAGAGGCGCATAAGGCTAAATTTCATCTGATGCTACAATATTCGTAAAACATTTTTCGTCGCTTTCTCAGTTTTGATCGCTGCACTCTAGAAGTGCAGGCGATAAATTCTTTACTAAACATTTATCGATGTTTATGCATTTCTTATGTTTCGCTGATCTGCGAGAACAGTGCGAAGTGCCTCTTGCTTCACAGCAAGGAAGACAGTCACGAAGGTCAACAACACTAGGGCGACGCAAAACGCAGCGCGACGCGCGTACTTAAAGAAACCGATCGCTGGAAAAGATTGCAAGCGTTGAACGGGCGTCTGTCTGACTGCGGGAGCATCCTAATGAAAATAAACGAAGGCCTACACGATGTCGCCGGGAAGGGGTCAAAGAAACCGAGATGGGAGGGCAAAAGGGGACGCGTGTCGGAAACACTAAAGAGAGGGAACCAGGAAGGTGAAGAGAAGCCAAAAGAAACGCGAGGAATACAAGGGGTTAGGAGCCGTGTGTACGCCGACACTACCTAGGCTGGAAGGAAGGTGGGGCCAGAAGCAGAAAAACCGCAGAAAGGCTGAAAGAAAAAAAAATAAAGAAAAAAAGGAGGGAAGAAATGTTAAAGCGGAAGTGATTGAAAACTCATTTCGGTGAGAAAGGGACGCGCTGCCTAAGAGCGGTCACACACTCCAATAGCCCTAAGAAGTGCGCCAAGTGCAAAAAATAAAAAAAGGCCAACACAAGAAAGGGCATGTGACAAAACGTCACTGCTATCACGTGACCATACCCACGCGACGACCAAAAAGACGGGTGCCCCAAAGTCCCGGCCTAGTTTCCAGAAAACTCGCAGCCACAGCAGGAACCACTGCAGCGTCCAGCATGGCCGATTTTGTAGAGCAGCCACAATTCGATGCCGAGCTCCTAATAGAACTTGTGATGCCGCATCGATTTCTCTACAACAATCGGCAGCCACACTTTAAAGACATGCAAATGAAAGAAAACCGATGGGCCCTGATTGGAAAAGAGCTGGGCATAACAGGTGAGATATATTGCTGTACTTTCATTTTGCACGAACTGATAATGAAATGATTTCAGGTGAAGCCACCGCCAAGAAGTTCATGAACATCAAGGATCGGTGGCGGCGGCTCAAGAATATTCGGGATGCCGCCACTAAATCAGGCGCTGGGGCGTCCGACGTGCCAAACGTCCGACGTGCCTGGCGGCATTTTGATATAATGGATAGCCTGATGGCGAAGGAGAGGCTTGGAACGTAAGTGAAACGTCGCGAGAGGAAGGCGCCACGACAACACTGCATTCTCTTTTGTTGTGCATGACTGGCAACGCATCCTAATTTTTATGATTCTGTAGCTTCCTATACTAGCTTAACGTATACCTTTGCTCGAAGGTGGTTTTACGTTAATAGATAGCTTTGACACACATAATGGTCACTTTTGTTTCAGGGTGGACTCGAATTTGATGCTGCCAGAATTGCAGTACGGCGGGACAGAAACGTAATTATCTGCATGCGGCTCAAATAAAACCCATGGCATTGCGATTACGCATGAAATATTTGTTTAGTAGATATGACATGAAGTACAACTATGAAGAAAGAAATGAATTTGCAAGTGGGATCCTCCAGCATCAGGAAGCGGTGCGATGGCTGACTTCTCATGGTACTTCTGTTTAGTAATATTCGTGTTGGTCATAGTCGACTAGCTATCACCCCGAATGAATCCTACCTACTATAAACTTGCATGCGGTTTAAAAAGTGTAAGTGCATTCAACTGACCAAGTTTAATAGCTGTCAACTTATTTTTAAGGGGCTTCCGATATGCACAGTGAAGATGGCCATGAAAGGTATATATGTGCAAATAGTTTTACTTGGAGTTCCTGCGCACTAAGCGGATTCGGTGCTTTATTTTCAGCGTAGTCCCTATGCGCACTAATGGCGTCGGAAACCAACCTACAGAGGAGGTCACGCCCCGGGTCCCCCAGAAAGGGAGATATCAAACGTCGGGAGGTGCACAGAAACCGAGCAAGTAGGTCACAATTCACTTATAATCATTTGCTAATTGTTATCAAATGACAAAGATCCCAAATTTAGCGATATGCAAGTGATGGAGTGAAATGTAGCCGGGGTTAATCTTTTATTTTTTTCTTGTGACAAATTTAATTACTTCATACTAACTTGCCTGTCTGACTTTTATCACGCTTCCAGTCGATTACGCTGAAAACACACGCCTGAAACGTTTGCGCTAAGGTATACTGTTACCAAAATTTATTCCATTAGGCTTTAAAAAAATAATGCGAGATTTAAAATGCACCTATAGAGTCACGCCCTGCGCCCAGTGTAAACGCAAAGCTCTTTCGGAGGCAGCTTCCACAAATAGGTGGAAATTCTTTTTTTCCCCCGATATGTGCCACCAATTCATCTTTGATTGCGAGGTAGCTTTCGAATGCTCGAAAACTCCGCAGATAGGTGCCAATTGACAAATATGTGATGATGACATACTAAAAAAAAAGTTTTTTTTTGTTGTTTGTTTGTTTCAGACGCAAAGTCAATGAATCTTCCAATGATGACGACGTGAGTCGTTACTGGGGCATTTATGGATGCCGTCAATACAATGACGACGAAAAGGCCTCATCACTGCAACTTTTTTTTTTATTATTTTGTAGCAGCGAGGGCCAAAACTCTGACAGTCAGTCAGCAAGACAGACTGATGCATAAGTGCCACCAAGCACTATTAGAAACTATAAACGAAACAAATGAATAGAAGTGCCCTTCACGACCATTATGTCTTTGTTATTAATTGGTGTACAGGTACATTCTTCAGTACCTGTACTGCCACCATTTAGGTTGTATGTGACGTTAGACTGGACAAAGCAAGTGCCGATGAACACCTATAGCTGGATTTTAGGGCAAGCACACACACACACACACACACACACACACACACACACACACACACACACACACACACACACACACACGCACGCGCGCGTGCTTTCCCTGCTTTGCCGACTTTTTCCTTCCCTCCTTAAGTATATACGTGTGTGTGCGCGCGCTCGGGCCGGAAGCCCTTGTGAGAGTGCCATTCTACATAACAATCACACACACACACACGCGCGCGCGCGCGAAACCACACACACACACACACACACACACACACACACACACACACACACACACACACACACACACACACAAACACGCGCGCGCGCGCTTTCTTTGCCTTGCCGACTTTTTCCTTCCCTCCTTCAGTATATACGTGTGTGTGCGCGCGCTCGGGCCGGAAGCCCTTGTGAGAGTGCCATTCTACATAACAATCTCTCTTTGTGGATACGGCACAACACAAAGCATGAAGAAGAGGAGGGGGTAAAAATGTGTAACTGAACGTTTAGCTGGGACAAGTGGGAAATTCAGAAGACGCTTTCAGGCACCCCCCTCAATCCGGGCTGTTTACTTGGATTTGAAAAATGAACATCTACTACTAGGGCGACTGATGCGTGTTTTCAAGTATTTTTTCAATTTGTAGGGGCGGTTTTGCACTCATACCGAGGGGTCAAGAGCCGCATAGACAACGAAAACGGTTTGATTTTTCATTTTGTCTGTCCTCTGCTTTCTATATGTTATGGTTTTGTCCTGCGAACAAGAAATGCATTTTTCACTCCATTTTACGATGATTTTCTTCATTTCTTGTTACTCCCTTTTTCTGCAGTGATATTCGCTTATTTACGCGGTGAAAATATTGTTTTATTTGCTACCATCGCCCCTTCCAGGAGTAGAGGGATATCGTAGAAAGTACTAGAAAAATAAACGTTAAAATATTACTTCTTTATTTGATGACTTTACAATAACCCCTAGTTTCCAGTTATGCAAACATTTGCAATTATGAAATGACTGTGATGCAATCAAACAGACAGGCAGAAATGCAAGTATTTATTTATTGATTGTGGCATAGCATAGATGCATTCTTTGCGGAGGAAACAAACAGGAACGTATACCTGTAATTAATGCGAAAAAAAAACAGAGATAAATACTAACATCGAGTAGACCAATATTCGCAAATTCAAAACGCGAAGGGAATAAGAGAAACGCCGATCAGGAAACAAGTACAGTCATCAGTGAACACATATATTTTAAACAAATGAACTATCACACCCCATCTGGTTTTCTATAAAATAAAAAATGCAATAAAACGCAATAACAAACTAAAAAAAGGTGCAATGAAATAGTGTACAGCAGAAGCAAAGTTATTGAGAACACCGACAGGTGCAGCAAATAAAATCACAGATATAATTGTGTGGCAGATGAATGTTTTATTTCTGTTCAGGACTGCTACAATATATTTCCAGCAGAAAGATTACACGATATTTGGGGGAAATGTAGAATAAATCTTGTTGATAAAACCTGACAAATTTCAGCGTTAAATCAGAGTAGGGCATGAAAAGAAAAGCACCTAGGTGTAACTCATGAAGTGGTTTATTATCTGGTGCTAAATAAATTCATGGTTTCAATTTTTCTCATTGACCTTTTATCCTATATAGACAGACTGCCAAGTAAGACATGACGAATAAATATTACTGGTGCTCGTGCTGCATGCGTTCGTTTTATTTAATGCGCATAGTGTGAAATCTCGGAGAGAATGTCGTTATAAAATAAAATATGTACTTTACGGAGATTCGTTTTGTAAGCGGCCTTCATTAAAACTGTAACTAATTAGGCGTATATTTGCTAGATGTCAAACCAAGCAGTGATTTCTGGCGCAGCAGCCTTTACAATTACCAGTCTTCTCTACTTTTAATGTTTTTCAGTGGTTCGTTATATGTAATGTCCGCTGACTACATGACAGAAATTTTAAATGTGGGGCATGAAGCAACGATGTGTTTTTCTTTGAATTTTGAATTTTCATAGTTAGAATCACTTCGGAGCACTTCTGTGTATATAGTCTAACTGCCAATCTACCTGCCCTGCTCCCATAAAATAGTCCCTGAAAGTCTGGCGCACACGCTCAGCCTCACGGCACGATCTATTCGAGCCCAAATGTGTTGCTTCAGCAAACACTGGCACTACACTGCCTTCGCTACGCCATTCCCCCTCAACCACATCTCCATTCCACATTTCTCCGTCGACTAAATTTGAGGGGCAGTAATACTCTCAGTCCTCATTTTGCGCCATTAGGAAATTAAGTAATGCTACGCTAGCTAGCACATATCTATTTACATTTTCGTCACTTGCCTTGAACCGCCTGCGCAAGATGCGCCATCGACTGGTGAGAATACCGAAGGCGTTCTCAATAACGCATCTTCCTCTTGAGAGCCGATAATTATAAACCCTCTCCGCATCAGTTTTTAAGCATCTTCTCGCGTAAGGCCGCATTAGATAAGGTTTAAGAGGTAACGCTTCGTCGCCAAGGATGACATGCGGCGCGTGAGTTCCTCCAGGAAGTGCAGCTGGCTCGGGAACGCCCAGGAGCCCCGATTCAAGAGCGCGGGACAGGATCCCGAATACTCCGCCGTCGCTCTCACCTCCGCATCGGCCCACATCGACACACAGAAACTTGTATGTAGAATCGCACATCGCCACTAATATCTTGCTGAAGGTGCCCTTGTAATTGAAGTTCTCAGAACCTGAATTACTGGGAGCTTCTACGGTGACGTGCTTCCCGTCAATGCTACCTGTAATAAATCGTGCAAATTCATTGCCCATTATTTCTAAGCACATGTCAAGTTCTTGGAGCTCTTTAAAACGACTGCATCATGCAGGCATAATTACATAGTCTTCGTTACCTAAACGTATACGAACAGGCTCAAATGCACTTTCCAGTATCCATGGCTGGCTTTTATGAGAAATGTGAGGCAATTACACCAGATTGGAGTAAACGTGCAGGACACAAAAGTCTATATATTGAAGTATTCCTTACCTATGCAGTTGGGCACGTTCCATCGGTGCGCGAACCAGCGGGCAACTTTCAGCCACTCTTGAGGAGTCAGGGGACACTTGACATATTCGTGCTTTAGAGTGTCCCATATCACTCTTGATGTCTCCGATATCACTGTACAAACAGTTTACCGCCCATCATGTATGCATACGAAATGCTGCGCTGGCTGTCTCCACTGGCTAGAAATCTGCAAAAGAGACTTCAATTTTGCACACACAATATGCTGTACTTAACTGTAGTCAAAACCGTGTTAACTAAGCAAAGTGTGAACGCAAATGCAAAAAATTGTACCTGAGTGTGATTTCCAAGTGCCTTCTCGCTGAAATTGCCTGCCTCCAGTTCGTGTCTTGCCGCTCGATCGATGGTCCAACTAAGGCCAAAACCTTCTCAAATGTCAAAGGAAGCATTCTCAGGTAACTGAAAGATAACTGAACCTATATAGTACTTTAAATTCACTACAAAGACCGAAACAGCACTTACTCGAAGAAATAGTTGGGGTCTGACTGTCGCAGCAACGGGATCAACAGGCCGGAGTGACCAAAATTACCGTGCCTGCACATGCTTCCCATCCAGACACTTCTCGGCCGTCGAGTACGCCTTGCATTTCGTTGCGTCTGCTTCCGAAGCAGAAAAAATAGCAGAAGACCTCCCAGCAGCACGAACGAAGAGCCGTTGTCGCATTCAGGCAACGAAGTGCACCGCAAGAGAGTTTGGAGCTGGACTGCCTGGCTAGATATTATGTCGGGTGAACGGTACTGAGAGAACCTATTGCGACTTCCGCAGACGAGGGAGACGAGTCCACGCCCTTTTTCACATTCCAGCAAAAAAAGTCAACCCGTTCACAAACAGCGCCGACAGCAGCACTACGCTTGCATGCTGAAGTTCGCAGACACAAGACTTCCCAAACGAGAAACAGGTGCTTGCCTAATTGAAACTATGCGGAACATGCCGCGCGGATGTTGAGCGAAAGCCCGTAACGTATACGCACGCTTAAAAGAGAGAGAGAGAGAAAGCTATATGGCAGGGAGAACGGAGCGAACGGAGAAAGCTTGGGATAGTAACGGCAGGTACGAAAAACCGGAAGGCTCCAAGCTAGGAGAGTGGAGAAGCGGATATGACAGCCATTCATGAGAACAAATAGAAAGAGAGGGCGACAAAAAAAGAAAAGGTAATATGGGAGGTAAGAGAAGGAGCAGAGGAGGAAGAGAAAAGGAGAGTTCGTTCAGGCAAACTAACAAATGAAAGACGAGAAGAAAAAAAGATTAGTGGTCGAAAGGAGCCGCACGAAAACATCATACATAAAGGAGAGGTCTAGAAACGCAATAGCGAAAAAAGTGCATCAAAGGCAAAAGAAAAAAAAGCCAGCAATCCACCGACCAAACAAACTTTTGCCGCTTCCATTTGAAAGCTGTGACGAAGCCACGTTTTCACGGTTGCTGCGGCTTTAAAAGCCGCATTGTTCCCCACAGCCGATATCAGTGTGATATTGTTTAAAATCATATCACTTAATTCATAAATGGCGATTTAAGAGCACTCTCAAAATTTCTGACGAGAGCTCATGTTTCTGTGTTTCTTCAGTTTAGCTGCTTACCAAGAGTAATGTAACTCAGTTCAGTTCAGGCGTTCAGTCGTGTCCGACTCTTCGTGACCCTATGGACCATGTCACGCCACGCTTTCCGGTCTCTAACTATCTTCTTAACATCACATAGCTTTATCTGCAATGCCTCGAGAATGCCATCTAACCATCGCATTCGCTGCCTACCCCTTCTCCGGCGACCCTCAACCTTTCCCAACATCAAATCTTTCTCCTCTCTTCTCATCAGAAGAGAGGAGTAGAGGAGTAATGTAACTAGAGTGTGCATTTATACTACGCATTAATATTCGCTGCTTATATTCGTTCCCATTTGCTTCCGTGCTGTAGGCGCGGCGCTTTGCAGTAAACTGTGAAGTTGCGTACAGCTACTGAAGCACCAAAGCACAAGAGGCTAACAAAAAATGCTGATTTTATTTAATTTTGCAATATGCAGGACGTCACAGCTAACCTCGACTTCCGACAGATTTGCGTGAAATATTATTTCAGTCGGCGCCATTCTAACTTGATTTTTTAATGCTTGTATCAATTCTTTTATTGATAGAATAGTTCATTACGTTTTCTGTGATTGTGTTGATTGCGAAGAATAATTTTATTGGAGTGAGCATAACTTTCTGCGGTTTAATACATGCTTGCTATAATTATACTCATTTGTTTTGGCGCAGTACGCGTGGTGTTTGTACCGTTACCAAAGCTGAGATGAAAACGCTTTTTAACTCCAAACTGCTGCTAGAGTACGTGAGACAGCACGCTTTTTTTTTTTTTTTCCGTACAGACGTGGAGTACACGACTTCCACCGCTGCAGAGGGGGCAGCCGCCCTCCGTATTTTTTTTTTTTCTTGCAGGAGAAAAAAAAGCGCTCTGACGTAGAGTCACCTGGGAGTGGCGAAGCCCCGCCTGAACAGGTTTGACGGCATCCGGCGGCCCTTTATGTTTGAACATCGCGCCGCTGCATCCGTCGTGCGGTGTCCCCCGCCGGTGCCGCCGCGACGGAGAGGAGCACCGGCTGTGAGAATGAGGCCTGAAACATACTATCGGGTCTGTGTCACAAATTTGCCCACTGTATCACGCTTAAAAATCGATGTATAGAATATGGTGCCACCCAACGTCTTCGATTACGGCCGAAAACGGACCGACTGCGTACTGAACCCTTGTCTTGCCTGCAGTATCGTTTGAACGGCTTGTTGGTGAGTAGAACGCCAAAAAATGCGCGGCCTTCGCTATGAAAGTACACGAGTTTGCAATGCTTACAGCACAGGATGCCGCGAGCAGGCTGAGGTACGTTACACAATTACCGGGGGGTGGGGCGCGCGAGCGCGGCGAATGACGGCGCCGTGCGTGACCATCCCTAGTCGTCGCTAGGCCTAAATTGTTTCGCTTCAAAGCCACGGCGGTCGGCGCTTTGGAACTGATCAACGCTGTGGTAAATCGTCTACTTATTGAACTGCCTTATAGTGAATCCTATCCTGCCGTAGTAAAAAAAAAATTATAGGATTAACTTTGGACGCATTAATCGCAGAGCTAGTACGAGCAGATCGGATCAGCCGAAATGCACCAGCGGCAGCTGGCTTGAGCAGAAACTTGCTTGTATCGCGGCTATCGCTCTTACCAGCAATTTGCTGCTGGTCAGCGATCCTCACGAGGGCACGAGGCTTCATGCTTGATACTCGGCTCAGTATTCCAGACGCCAACAAATTTTAGCACGCTTTATTTCGAACATCGGTGCTAACGATCCACTCTGTTGTTCGCATACGGTATGCTGGAGGAGGGGCCACAGCGGCGGTGTTTACGGCGGTCGAGGAGGTGCTGCCATCGTGCGGTGCTTGACCGTGCTGTTGACGCCTCGTCGGACGACACTCCGGTACTCCTGAAACCACGTTATATACATAAGATATTTGTAAATGCAGCTTCTTTCCGCCGATCACTGCGTCGCTTCGGTTGTTGTACTTGATGGGCAATGGCCGCCTAACCGATAAGGGCGGCGAGCTGTGTAACAGCCCGCACAGACATGGAGGAAGACAAAAAACTAGGAGGGAGCGCCATGGCGGTAGTAGAATGGTGGCGAAGGCTGGGCCCAAAAGCGCTTCAGCGGTACCGCAGCATAGCCACAGGTCGGGGGGCCAACCACTCAGATTAGGAAATTATACTACTAGAAATTAAAAAGTATCAATCAACATAAAAAGAATAGGCATTTTGATAACTTCGATTGAGAATGAGGTAGGGTATTTTATAAATGCATTCTTAATTTTTTTTTTAATCTTGCAACACTTGTCGCCCCACCCCCTTGATGTTGAATCGGTCAGGAGGCGCTGCAAGAGGTAACCAAGGCAACGGAGGTAACGAAGCTGACGAAGCACGAAACGGTTTCTTATCGCTTTCTGCTGCTCCTCTGCTGGGGTGCGGGCCTTGGTGCGCCCAAGAAAGCGTAATTTAGTTCGCAATTCTGAAAATCTCCCTTTTGCGAAGATTTCGACGTCCTTGCTAGTCGCTGCTCTGTCGCCGTTTGGCGAGATTTAATATCCTCTGCAGCCGTGTTTTTCTTTCCTTTTTTTTTTGTTTCGACCCCTTCGTCGTGCGGACAGTGCGAAGTCTTTGTGCAGCAGTGTATTGCGCTTAGCGTTTTATCGCAAGATGAGCCCGCACAAAGTGAAGAAGCGATGTTCTGTGGCACGTTGCGACAGCGTGGACTCAACCGTCGGTGGCTTTCCGCTTTCCGGCTGACTTTCACCGGTGAGCAGATCTGGAGGTTGCACACAGACTCAATGTATGCTCTAATGCTCCTGTGTTAAGCATGTTTGTTGATGCTAAAGCTGTCTGGACTGGTGCAACCTTGAATTGCCTTGAAAACTGCTATATACTTTCTGCCGAAGCATTTAAATGTGAAGAGTGATCCCAGTGCTCTATGCTCCACGTATGTTTTGATGCACCTACTAGTTCATGACATTTTTATTTCAACTGCAGCTGTCATAGCTTTGTTTTCTGTACATGCATGTTTCGTTTTGTGGCAGGCACTTCAAGCCTTTATCATGTTTCGGCTTTGATCATTAAGATCATTAGCCCGCTTAAACAGCGCTACTGTTCGTGCTGTCTGCGACATGAATTTTTATTGTAGTGATTTGTTGCTGTATTTTATTGGTGGATGCAATAAACCATGGATATGAAAACCACAATTGTTCACTTATTACACTCTGTTGCAAACTGGGCACGACTGCCCCTTTGCACCAGTGTTTCTGGACCGCACCTTACTGTGCTGAGGGACAAAGTAAATGACCAAAGTACTTGCATGACCTGCAGCAGTATTTGTATTATGAATTTGCATGCGTGGTCTCTATTTGGAAGTGTTGCTGCCTTTCTATACTGCTACCTTTGCAAACCATTTTCATTGTGCTGGAGCAACTGCTTTAAACAAAGGCGTAAACAACAGAAACTCGAGTTCTTTTAGATGGCAAAGGTTGGCGCACGCTGAAAGGCAACAATCTTCAAAAGATGCAGGTTCGTCAATGCAACGCGGCGATGCTTTTTAAAAAACTTGTTGTTAAAGAACTTGCTGTAAAGAACGGGGAAAGCCTTAAAGCGGTAAAGAAGAAATTGGGCATAGGCAAAAACCAGATGTATGCGATAAGGGACAAGGCTGGCAACGTCATCACGAATATGGATACGGTAGTCAAAGCAGCTGAGTTCTATACAAATCTCTACAGTAGCCAAAGTAGTCAGGACCGTAATGAGATTGGCGGTAGGGACAAACATTCAGACGTTCCACCAGTGACGAAGGACGAGGTCAAGAAAGCATTAGAAACTATTAAAAGGGGGAAATCAGCTGGAGAGGATCAGATAACTACGGATTTGCTGAAGGACGGGGGGGATATCGTGTTAGAAAAACTGGCCACCTTGTATACGCAGTGCCTGGTGACATCGACGGTACCGGAACCATGGAAGAATGCAAACATTATCCTCATTCATAAGAAAGGGGACTCTAAGGACCTTAAAAATTACAGACCAATCAGCTTACTCTCTGTTACGTATAAGGTATTTACTAAGGTAATCGCTAATAGAATCAGGACAACCTTAGACTTCAATCAAGCAAAGGATCAAGCAGGGTTTCGGAAACGGTACTCTACTATCGATCATATCCATACCATAAATCAGGTAATAGAAAAATGCTCGGAATATAACCAGCCCTTATACATAGCATTCATTGATATCGAAAAAGCATTTGACTCAGTTGAAACCTCGGCGGTGATGCAGGCATTGCGAAATCAGGGGGTAGACGAGCCGTACGTGAAAGTGCTGGAAGATATATATAGTGGCTGCACAGCAACCATAGTTCTGCATAAAGAAAGTAACAAAATTCCCATAAAGAAAGGTGTTAGGCAAGGAGACACAATCTCCCCAGTACTATTCCTTGCTTAGAGGAAGTATTCAGAGACTTGGAATGGGAGCAGTTAGGGATAAAGGTAGATGGAGAATACCTCAGTAATCTGCGATTTGCTGATGACATTGCCTTGCTAAGCAACTCGGGAGATGACCTAGACAGGAAAAGTAGAAAGGTAGGCTTGAAAATCAATATGCAGAAGACTAAGGTAATGTTCAACAGCCTCGGGAAGGAACAGCAGTTTACATTAGGTAGCGAAGTACTGGAAGTAGTAGGCGAATATGTCTACTTAGGACAGGTAGTAACCGCAGATCCGGACCATGAAAAGAAAATAACAAGAAGAATAAGATTGGGATGGAGCGCATTTGGCAAGCACTCGCAGATTATGTCTAGCAGCTTACCGGTATCGCTAAAGGGGAAAGTATATAACAATTGCATCTTACCTGTACTCACCTATGGCGCTGAAACGTGGAGGCTAACCAAGAGAGTTCTACTTAAGTTGAGGACAACCCAGAGGGCTATGGAACAAAAAATGGTAGGGGTAACATTAAGAGATAGGAAGCGTGCAGAGTGGGTCAGAGAAATAACTCAAGTTACCGACATTCTAGTGGACATTAAGAAGAAATGGACATCAGCAGGACATGTAGTGCGAAGAGAGGATAACCGATGGTCGCTTAGGGTAACAAACTGGATTCCAAGGGAAGGAAAGCGTAGCAGGGGGCGGCAGAAAGTTAGGTGGGCGGATGAGATTAAGAAGTTTGCAGGGGTCAAGTGGATGCAGCTAGCACAGAACCGGGTTAAGTGGAGAAATATGGGAGAGGCCTTCGCCCTGCAGTGGGTATAGTCAGGCTGATGATGATGATAATTCGGCAAAAGTGAACATATGCGTGACGTCATTTGACGTCATGGCCCCCCAATTTTCATTGGTCGATGGAGCCCATGAGCCGCCATGTTTTGCACGTATGGGCGTCTATGCAGCCTTCGCGCTACCGCGGCGGAAAAGTGAAGCCTAGTCACAAAGAATATAATGGAAAGAATCAAGGGAAATTAGCCGTCACGTGATACGGCAAGCGGTAGCCGGTAGCTGGTTTCAGTTGCGGTTTCGCACGCTTCGCTCTGAAGGAATGCCTTCGCGTGGCCTTCGCTACGCGACGCCTGCACTAGAAACCTGAGGCGCGCGCTGCGAGCAGGCGATGCATGGAAATTTGGACTTTTAGACGGGCTGATCCCCTGGGGACTGCCGTCGCCGCGCAGTGCACCCGTGTATTTCGCGAAGTATGGCTGGGTCCCCTCAGCAGCTGCTCCATATGAAATGCTTGCGGCGCTCGACGCACAGGAGAAGCGCTCCGGTGGCTGCACGATACGGACGCGTCCCATATCGAGCTCCGCTTCTTCGCCCCATATCAACCGGATCTCTTCAACTCACGCTTCCACTAGCATCACCATCGCCTGGCGCAAGTTACAGGGATACCACAGCGCAAAACCGTCAAGATTTGCATCAAATTTCACCCGCAAATTGCAGTTTATTCCGCGATATCGAGAACTCGGAGTGAGACGCCGAAAAACCACCACCGCAGCGTCGCTGGGCCGCAGGCGCGCAGCTCCTTGGCTGCGAGCGTCGGTCCCAGCACCCCCTCGCCCGTGCTGCTCAGTTTTACCCGCAGCCTCGAGTGAGGAGAAAGAAGTTGCGGGACCCAAGGGGATTTTTGCCCGTTCGCTTGGACTGTGAGGACGTGCCTCACATGGGCTCCTGCGACGAGAACTTTTCTGTTCGCGAGTTTGGTTCTACACGACTCAAGAACGCTGGTGGTGACCACGTAGAGTGACTGTCAGTTGACAAGTACCGTCCTGTGGCCCATTTTTGGACATTTTTGTGATCATCGGCTACGCGGGCGAGCTAGGCCGCCGCGTTCCGACTGAGTTCCACATCAAGTTCCACCGCGGTCCGACACCATGATGTACATGTTGGAGGGGCATGAGATCACCGAGGAGGAATATAACAATCCTGCATTGTGGACATTGGCCATCAAAGCCCACGACAGGGCCCATCCGAAGCCTGGCAACACACCGCCGATTCCGGTCACGGACGCCAATGCAGCTCCTAAGCCCCCGGCCAAGAGGCAGCTATCGAGAAGCAAGCCGCTACCTCGACTGCCGACAGAACACTATAAAGTGGTATTTAGGTCTCAAGGTGGTTTTAACCTCCGTGCAACCACTGCAGAGACGCTCCTGCGCGTCGTGTGTAAAGGAGCCGAGCAAAACTTCCAGGAAGCCCAGTACCTCGATCAGGTGAGGATCAATCCCACCAATAACTCCTTCACCGTAAGCTCGCCTTGAACTAAAAGGACCGAAGCGTACGTAGCCCTGCAATACGTGCAAATCGAAGACCAGACGCTACGCGTTAATGCGTATATCGCGGCACCAGATAACTCCATTAAAGGCGTCCTACGTGGAGCGCTCGATGGACAGACGCACCAGCAGATTGTTAAGAACATCCAGAAATTTAGCCCCTAATACGAGATCGCCGAAGCCAGACGTATAGGAAAGTCAAGTTCTGTCGTGGTGACCTTCACAGGCAGGTACCCACAGGAATGTGGTTCGCTTCGGGACTTTACCGGTGTGAACCCTTTAGGAACAAGGTGGAAACGTGCTTCAATTGCTGGAAGCCTGGACACTGCGCAGAAGTCTGCATAAAGGAGAGGAAAAGCCTCTGCAGGAGGTGCGGAATGCAGCATCCAACGAAAGAGCAACTTGACTGCACGCCAAGGTGCATCGTATGGAGAGGCCAACACCTCACGGGCTCTAGGAAGTGTGATAACCTAGCCCTAGTCGCCAATACCGTGACAAATCTGGTGGAGGTCAGGTCTGATGTCCCGTACCCCTCCGCTAAGCAGGAGTGCTGGTCATATATTCGAGGAAACGCCTGTTCACCATACTAGCCGCAGACAACGAGGCCTACCACCTAAGTTTTCCACATCGGCTATGACTACCGGCAGCCACGACGTCGTCGCAATGCCTGGAGCGGCCCCTACTTACGTGACGTTTCAGAACCCCCGCGTCCCAAAGACCTTTCACGGGGACACCTATGAAGACGTCGACGACTGGTTGCAGCACTACGAAAGGGTAACTACCTTCAATCTCTGGGATGACGCCGCCCGGCTTCGCAACGTCTACTTCAGCCTTGAAAATGGCGCTCGGACATGGTTCGAGAACCATGAAGACCAGCTGTCTTCCTGGAGTGAGTTCAAGCGTCATCTTGCGGCTACTTACGGTAGCTCAGATCGCCGCGAACGGGCCAAACGCGCTCTCCAATCTCGGGTTCAAATGCCTAACGAAACCGTCGCGGCATATATCGAAGACATGACAGGCCTCTTCAAGCGGGCAGACCCTACAATGTCCGAGGACAAAAAGCTGCGCTACCTCATGCTTGGCGTTAAAGAGCAGCTTTTTGCTGGCCTGGTGCGCAGCCCACCGAAAACTGTCGCAGAATTCCTTGCGGAAACATCCACGATAGAAAAAGTGCTTCAGCAACAAGCTTCGGCACAGAATCGTACCGTCCACGCCACCTCCGTCTCTGCCGAGTTACCATCGCATGGCATGGACGCATCGGCGCTACAGGAGCTCGTACGTTCCATTGTGCGCGACAAACTCAGGCTGCTGTATGGCGCACCTCAACCAGCTTCTACCTCTATTGCGAGCGTTGTCCGCGACGAAGTGCAGCAAGCGCTCCGGCCTCCGTTTCCAAGCAGTGAACCTCACCCTGCTCCTCCTCTTACGCCACCTGAGTGTCAGCGTCCCACATACGCCGAGGTGCTACAATACCCTCCACCCCAGTCGCCGACCCTCATTCCTGCTAACGTAGCTGCACCAACAACCCCGGCCCCCGTGATCCAGTACGTAACGGATTCCCGACCGTCTAGACGGAAAGAAGACGAGTGGCGTACCCCCGACCGATGGCCTTTATGCTTTCAATGCGGCAAACCGGCTCATGTATATCGGCGCTGTTCCTACCGTCGACTAGGCCTCGAAGGTTTTTGCGCCGAATCTCCGCGGCCTCGCTACGGCGAACGGCCCCGAGCCGTTGAAGATTTCGTCAATGACCAGCACCGTGGTGTTCCGTCTCGTCTGCGGCAATCTCGATCACCGTCGCCCAGGGCTCGCCCTTCGCCATCTGCTGCGAGGTTCTCATGGGCAGCGCAGGGCCGATTGCCCAGCCCCCAGCGGGAAAACTGAAACCAGCGACCTTCAGGGGTGAGTGAGTGAGTGAATGAGTGAACTTTATTAACTGCTCGGGGATCTTTTTCTTTGCCTCTTCAACCGAGGCTGACGAGCGGTTGGCGCCCCCAGTCCACGGCACAACTGGCGGGGGTAGGCTCGCTGGACATCGCTGCGCGGGAGACCCCCCATCGACGCGGACACGGAAAGACTAAGAATCGACATTGGAAAAGTCCGCGGTTGCCGATTATAACACTACCTCGACGCCACCACGACACACCCGCAACGACGACGAATTGCCGGTGGAACCGACGACGCACCAACACACCTGCAACAACGACGAATTGCCGGTGAAACAGACGACACAACAATGCACCCGCAACAACGACGAATTGCCGGTGAAACAGACGACGCAAGAATGCACACGCAACAACGACGAATTGCCGGTGGAACAGATGACGCGACAATGCACCCGCAACGATGACGAATTGCCGGCGGAACGGACACCACAACAACGCGCCTGCAACAACGACGAATTGCAGGTGAAGCATACCGCGTACACCGAAGCAGAGCACTCAAACACTCAGAAGCCTGATATTCGCGAGCAGCTGTCGTTGGACATACCTGTAATACTGGATGGTCGCCATGTTCGAGCTTTGTTGGATACTGGCGCTGATTATTCTATTTTGAGCAGCCAGTTTGCCGCCATTCTCAAGAAGGTTTTGACTCCGTGGGCTGGCACACACGTTTGCACTGCGGGTGGTCATCTGGTTACTCCTCTAGGCATGTGCACGGCCAAGGTTCAAATTCAAGAGTCGACATTTGTGGTAAGCTGCCTCGTTCTGAAAAGCTGCCCACGTGACCTAATTCTTTGTGGTAAGCTGCCTCGTTCTGAAAAGCTGCCCACGTGACCTAATTCTGGGCATAGATTTTCTTCGTGAATATGGCGCAATTATTGACCTCCGGGATTTTAAGGTCTCGTTTTCTACTGAGAAAGCAGTGACCCTCAGCAGTACACAGCGACCACTCAATGTGCTTCGAGTTTATGCGGACCGTGTCACGCTGCCACCCCGAACCAGCACCTTCGTTAATGTAAAATGCAATGCACTTCACGATGGTGATGCAATAGCCGAAACTAACCTCTCGTTACTGTTGACGCAGGGAGTCTGCGTGGCTCGCAGTTTGATCCATCTTAACTGTGGTCAGTCCAAGGTACTTGTTACCAATTTTTCGCACGAGTATCGACACCTTTTTCGGAGTACTTCCGTAGCTTTCGCGGAACGCATATCTGAAGTCTCCGAGTGCTTGTCCACAGAAACCGTGCCACCGCCCACATCCCTCGACAACCTCGATATTAGCTCAGAGCTATCGGTGAGCCAGCGTGAACAGTTGCTTTCGTTGTTACTCGAATTCAGAAAGTGTTTTGCATCATCGTCAAAAGTGCATCAGACTCCCATTGCCAAGCACAAGATCGTGACGTTCGATGATGTGCGCCCAATTCACCAGCACCCCTACCGCGTCTCTTCGACCGAGCGCGAAGTTAAGTCACAAGTTAAACAAATGCTCGAAGATGATGTTATCCAGCCTTCAAATAGCCCATGGTCCTCCCCAGTCGTTCTAGTTAAAAAGAAAGACGGCACGTTACGTTTTTGCGTCGATTACCGCAAGCTGAACGCCGTAACCAAGAAGGATGTTTACCCCTTGCCGCGGATTGACGACTCTCTCGACCGCCTTCGGCGTGCGAAGTATTTTTCGTCAATCGATCTGAAAAGTGGCTACTGGCAGATTGAGGTAGATGAGCGAGATCGTGAAAAGACGGCCTTTGTCACACCCGACGGACTTTACGAATTTAAAGTTCTACCTTTCGGACTTTGTTCCGCGCCGGCCACATTTCAGCGGATGATGGACACTATCCTCGCCGGGCTTCAGTGTTGCCTAGTCTACCTAGATGACGTGGTGGTCTTCGCAGAATCGTTTGCACAACATCTTAAGCGCTTGCGGTCAGTACTCGAAGCCCTTCGATCCGCTAACTTCACTCTTAAGCCACAGAAATGTCACTTTGGCTACCGAGAGCTTAAATTGCTCGTTCATGTCGTAAGTGCTACCGGCGTGAAGCCTGACCTTGACAAGCTTACTGCTGTTGCGGAATTTCCGATTCCACGTGACAAGAAAGCTGTTCGCAGATTTCTCGGCTTGTGCAGTTATTACCGCCGTTTTATCGATAACTTCGCTGATCTTGCGGAACCGTTGACTCGGCTCACCCAGGGACACACCCCTTTTGTTTGGAGTCACGAGCAAGAAGCTGCTTTTACCGAGTTGCGTCTCCGTCTCCAATCGCCGCCTATTCTAGCCCATTTCGATGAGCACGGTGAGACAGAAATCTACACTGGCGCCAGTAACATTGGCCTTGGGGCGGGTCTCGTGCAACGTCAAGCGGGTGTGGAACGAGTCGTCGCCTATGCCAGCCGTACTTTATCCCGCGCCGAGATGAACTATTCAACTACTGAGAAGGAATGCCTTGCCATTATTTGGGCTGCTGCAAAATTTCGCCCCTACCTTTATGGTCGCCCATTTAAAGTGGTCACTGACCACGATTCCTTGTGTTGGCTGGCCAACCTGCGTGACGCATGCGGCCGCCTGGCGCGATGGAGCCTTCGCCTACAGGAGTTTGACCTCACTATAGTCTATAAGTACGGACATAAGCATGAAGATGCTGACGCGCTCTCTCGTGCGCCCGTCGAGCTCGCTTCACCACACACGGGTGACTCTGGCAGTTTTCTCGGAGCTGTTGATGCTTCAGATATGTCTCATCAGCAGCGTGCTGATCCAGAGTTACGAGCCCTGATTGATTATTTAGAAGGTCAGCCAGCCACAAAACCTAAGTGCTTTTCTCGGAGCCTCTCAACTTTCTGCCTGAGAAGTGGTGTACTCTATAAGCACAGCTCTAGATCCGAGTCGAGAACCTACCTCCTCGTGGTACCCGCAGCTCTGCGAGAGGAAATCGTTTCCGCGTGCCACGATGAACCAACTTTTGGCCACTTGGGCTATACTCGCACACTTGCTAGAATACGAAAGACATTCTAATGGCCCAACCTTGCCACTGTTGTTAAGCGCTATGTTAAGAGCTGTCGGCAATGTCAGCGTCGGAAAGTTCCGCAGTCAAAGCCTGCAGGCCTCCTCGTGCCCATAATACCACCACGCGCACCGTTTGATCAAGTCGGCATGGACCTTCTCGGTCCTTTCCCTCGATCCTCCGGGGGAAACCGCTGGATAATCATCGCCACAGACTACCTGACTCAATATGCCGAGACCAATGTCCCTAGTGGCACAGCATCTGAAGTTGCCCATTTCTTTGTACACCAGATCATGCTGCGGCACGGTGCTCCGACCTGTATTATTACTGACAGAGGGACTGCCTTTACTTCACAAACGATGGCCGAAGTTTTTCATCTCAGCGGTACGGCGCATCGAAAAGCTACTGCTTACCATCCGCAGACCAACGGGCTGACGAAAAGGCTTAATAAGACCACTGCGGACATGCTGGCGATGTACGTCAACACCCAGCACAAGACTTGGGATGCTATCCTACCACATGTGACATTCGCGTACAATACGGCAGTCCAAGAGACGACACGCTTCACGCCGTTTCGCCTAGTTTACGGCAGGGAGGTTCGGACGATGCTGGACGCAATGCTCCCTTGCAAAAGATACCGAGCTTTCTACCGACGCCGAACACTTTGCCCAAGATGCTGAGCAAGCACGCCAACTAGCACGCGTCCACATCGCCCAGCAACAGGACAAGGATTCACGCCGGTACAACCTCCACCACAAACAAGCTTCCTACAACACTGGGGACCAGGTGTGGGTGTGGACTCCTGTTCGACGCCGTGGCCTATCAGAAAAGCTGATTTGTCGTTACTTCAGACCATATAAAATCTCGCGGCGCCTCAGCGACGTTAACTATGAGGTCCTTTCAGATGGCCCAGAGCAGAGAGGCCGTTGGCTACCTCGTCCAGACAGTTCATGTCCTACGCATGAAGCCGTATTTTACGCGGTAACTGAAAGACGGCATCTGAAAACCTTTTTCTTTTCGTTTGCTTTTGTCCACCTGTGTGCACGTGTGCCGTGTGCGTCACGCTTAAGGAGGGAGGAATGCCAGGGGGCGCTCGGAACGAAAGACGTTGAAGTGGCGCTCGGAGAAAAACAACGAAGTGAATCGGCTCCGGACTCGCAGGACGTACCAAAAGCTTGGACCGTGTAATTCTACCTGCACCGGCTCTGATAACCTAGCCCTAGTCGCCAATACCGTGACAATATAATTACCGACAGGTTGTCGGCAACTCCGACAACCTTGCCAAATCTTCAGCAAAAAGATGGCCCCTCGCCAAGAAATTGAGGTATGGCAGTGGAACTGCAGGACGTTCCGCGGCAAGCGGGGCAACCTGCTGCTCCACATTCAAAACTCAGCTAGCAAACCAGATGTAATAGCGCTCCAAGAAAATAGGGGACCAATCAATTTACCAGGCTACAAAGCTTTTGTACAAACAGGCGTATCGAACAAGCGGGACCAGCTCACCGCGACTTTCATTCAGCGAAACATCACCGCCATACAGCACACATTCGATGACACCGACGTCAATTACACTTTGCTAGAAATTGTCCCTAGGAAAAAAGGAGATACAACGCTCTTCATCCTAAACTTGTACAGCTCACCCAGAGACGCGGGCTAAGGGATACCGCGTCTACTAGAGAAGGTACTAAAGCTCGCAGCCAGGGCGCAGTTACTGGTGGTAGGCGATTTTAACGCACGTCACACGGCATGGAGTTACAATAAAACCACGCCCAAAGGCATCAGAATCTGGGAAGCAGCCCAAGATTTTGGTTTCTCCATTCTTAACGATCCACAGGAAGTCACTAGAATAGGCAACAGCGTAAGTGCAGACACCTCTCCTGATCTAACACTAAGCAAAAACATTCGGGACGCTCGCTGGAACAACACGCAACACTCGCTAGGCAGTGACCAATACAATATCTCCGTCAAGTTCAACACAACACCACATAAACGCCTAACCGCAAAAGCCACAATTATGGACTGGGACAAATTTAGAAAACTGAGGGAACAAACCGCCCCCTCCAACATAACCGACCTTAAAGCCCCACTGTCCACCCTCCGGTCGAAAATATTTTCTTCCCTGGTGACTGAGACTTCGCCCCTAGAACGCAAGGTCGCAAAATGTTTTTGAAAAGAGTAACTAATAACGCAGTTACAGCCACCGCAATCACCCGATTCTGTCATGCTTCTCTCCTTCCGTTTCCTCGCAAAGGTTTTTCACTCTCCTGCCCGAGGTCGTCTAGCCTCCGCAAGACAAATACCCCTTCCTTTTCCGCGTTTGGCGGGAGGTGGGGCGCGGCACTCAGCGAGCGCGAAAATAAAAATAACGGCCGAGGAAGAGCGCGCCGCTGGATTCAGTCTGGCCGTGGCGAGGGAAAAGCGCGCAGCGAGAGGTAGACACCCATCCTTCTCCCGTCAGTCAGAGAGACGGACCAATGTACGTCGTTCGCGGTACGTACGTCATTACGGTGGCCCGTCGGGCCAGCGCAGGAAACGGGGAAGCTGGCTTCCCAAAGGAGAGCATGAGAGAGCTTTGAATTGTATTTTCGATGCTTTGCGGCGCGCGTCACTGTAGCATTTTGCACAGACTATCTCCGGTACCTGATCGAAACATTGGGCTCCTTTGCTTAAAAGGGCCTTCCCTGGACAGTGGCCCTTTAAAGACTGGACTGGCGCACTTATTAATGATGTTCACAGCACCACAGCTGAAATACAATCCGCAGGTCAGGACAGCACAACCACGGACGCGCGGCTACTGCACATGTGGGAGGCTCACGCTAGTTTACTTTGCCGTTGGAAAAAGCAGCGTTTCAACAGAACGCTGCGACGGCGCATTGCACAACTAGAGAGGCAGATCGAGGCACATACCAGCGACCTGGAGAAACAACAGTGGGGGCAAATCTGCGATTGAATGAACGGACAGCTCGGCAGTAAGAAAACCTGGCTCTTGCTCCGACACTTGCTCGACCCAACGCAAACAAAATCTGCTGCGCGGGATCACCTCGCACAAATTATACAAAAGTATGAAGGTACGGACGCGGAGCTACTAAATGCACTATGTCAAATGTACCTGAACACAACACCTAGCACTAGCCCACTCCCTATGTATGGAGGACTCCCCAATGAACAGTTGGACGAGGACTTTACGGAAGCGGAGATGTTGTACGCGATAGGACAAATCAGGATGACCTCCGCGGCGGGACCAGACGGCGTCTCAAACAAAATCCTCAGGAACCTAGATATCGCCTCAGTTTCGGCCCTAACTTACCTCATGAACACCTACTGGAAGAAAGGAGAGGTACCGCAAGAATGGAAACATGCCAAAATGACATTCATACCGAAACCAGGGAAGAAGCTTAACATAGACCTAAGACCTATTTCGTTAATGTCGTGCCTAGGCAAATTAATGGAACACATCGCTCGACAGGCTGCAGGGTTATGTAGAGGACAAGGACCTCATCCCTTCAACCATGATAGGATTCAGACCCAACCTCTCCACGCAGGATGTCATGATCCAGCTGTTGAGGGATGTTATGGATCGCAAGTACTGTCATGGAACGAGGGCAATACTTGGGCTTGATCTCTGTAAAGCCATCGATAACGTCTCGCACGAGGCGATATTAGAAAACCTCTCGCTTTTGGATCCTGGAGAGAGAGTCTTCGGTTACGTCCGGTCCTTCCTTACGAACAGGACGGCCGAGCTCACTCTCGGCGCGATCAACATAGACCCCATATCTCTGGGTGGAAAGGGAGCACCACAAGGCTCTGTGATGTCGCCGTTCCTCTTCAACATTGAACTAACACTGCCCCCCAGACTCGCCGCCATCGAGGGGCTACAGCATACGTTTCACGCGGACGACATTACCCTGTGGGTGAACAGGGGAAGTGATGCCCAAATAGAAAGTGTGCTTCAGGAAGCAGTCGACACCATTGAGACTTACGCTCTAAGGGCGGGTCTTGAATGTTCACACTCTAAGTCCGAACTCCTTGTAGATCGAGAAGGCCCCAATCGAAAGAACAGACCTCCACCTCCTGCATTTAGGGTAGAGCTCAAAGGACTGCCAATCAAACAAGTAGACACCATCAGAATCCCAGGCATGTTAATTCAGAGTAACCACAGAAATTTAGGAACATTAAACTGACCACAACAGTCACCCAAACAGCCAGACTAATCAAGCGAATAGCCAACAAGAGGAGGGGCATAAAAGAACGCGACACCTGTCGACTCATCCAGGCTTTCGTCATCACCAGGCTAGTCTACGTTCTGCCCTATCTGCACCTTTACCAAGACGAAAAGCAAAAGGTTGAATGTCTTATCCGGCAAGCTTACAAAACAGCACTAGGACTATCGAGAAACACCTCAACCGATAGGCTCTTAGCTCTTGGAATGCAAAACACACTTGATGAACTCAAGGAAGCGCATTTAATAGCGCAGTACTCCAGACTGGCGCGCACCAAAGCCGGGAGGCTTGTCTTGCTGAGGCTAGGCATCAATGCCGAACCTATGGCGGACGATCCCAGGCAAATACCCGCTGCAATCAGGAAGGAGCTTGTTATCAAGCCCCTCCCTAAGAATATGCACCCCATTCACCACGAAGGCAGGCGACTAGCACGCACGCATGCACTACACACCAAATACAAAGGAAACCATTCAGTTGCTTACGTAGATGCGGCCGAGTATGAAGAGACGGACCGCGGTTTCACGATTTGTGCGGTGACTGGGGCCCGTGAGTCCATGCCTACCAAAATCTTAGCTTCAGCTACTGTACGCACCAGAACCTCCGAGGTTGCAGAGGAAGCAGCCATCGCGCTGGCTATCGCTTCTACCGAAGCAGATGTTATAGTCAGTGATTCCAAAACAGCCGTACGGAATTTCGGGAGGGGCCGTCTGTCGGCTGCCGCCAGGAATATCCTTAAAAGCTACCGTCCAGTCCCTGGTAGGACGATAGAACTGGTATGGGTTCCGGCTAACTCGGGCAATCCCGGGAACGAGAAGGCTCACGAATATGCCCGAGGTTTCGTCGGCCGCGCGGTGAGCACCTCGTTTCCCGCGGGCGCGAGGGAGGGCTTGCTCTCGTTCCATGATATAACTCGCCATTTTAGCCTGGGAAGGCGCATCTTCCCTCCACCACACAATTCATTAAGCAAGGCCCAGGAGATACTCTGGCGCCAGCTACAAACCCGCTCCTTCCCCTGCCCCAAAGTTTATTCATATATATTCAAAAAGCAGGTTGACCCCGAATGCAAAGAGTGTGGCGTCAACGCTACTTTAGACCACATTACATGGGGATGCGCGGCCTATCCGCCACCCGCCGATTTGCTGCCAGCTCCATCTCTGGAGGAGTGGGAGGCCGTGCTGCGCTGCTCGGACCCGGCCATCCAGGCTCGGGTCACTGAGTGGGCCGAAGAGATCGCCGACAGGACGCAACTGGCGGCCATCTGGCGCGGCCAGCAATCAAACTGAACCTCTTAAAGCCGATGAAATAAATGTTTTCCCATCGATCCACCCGCCGCCTCGCACCGCGCCCGCTGAGGGAAACAGACCAGACGCCTACAGGTGCCCTCTCACCCACTGAAGCTCAAGCCATGACAGCAGAGAATTCCGCTTCGCCCGCCCTCTGCCCCGCTTTGGAATGGAAGACCGTTCCGCCACGTCACCCTCCCCAGAAGGAAATGGCTACAGTTATCATAAGACCCAAGGGAGGCTTCTCCGTCCGTACCATCCCGGGCCACCTTCTTCACACGCTCGTAGCCCCGGCCGCGGCACTCACACCGAAGGAAGTCCACCAAACTATTTTCGAAATTACGACCAACGCAGAACCTAATAGCGGTAGATGTGTGTACCTGTTCCGCCAAAAACAAGCTGTTCAAGCCTACTGAAATCAAGCTACCGGACAACAGCGCTGTCCCCGTCAACACCTACGCTGCCTCGGAATATAATACCTTCCACGGCGTAATGCACGGGATCAGCGAAGCCACCTGACCTCAACTGCAAGCAATGCTGCAAGTGGACGGGCATATCATACTCGATGCCCACCAGATGGGCCGAACGAACAGTATAAAAATCACCTTTCATGGTAAGGTGGTCCCACGCCATATACTGGTCAATAGGTGCCCTTACAGATGCTACCCCTTTCAGCCAAAGAGCCAGCTGTGCACGCACTGCTACCAAGTCGGACACCGACAGGACGTTTGCCCCAGTGATAACTGATAGCTATCAGTGCCACAACGCTCACTCCGATAGACCACGGCAAGCTGACGGAAGGGGAGGTGTTTACTCCTACACTTCCCGGTAGTCCCGGGCCTCGACGAACTCCTTTGGCTCCCGGCTGCCCTTCCCTATCAAACCTGCTCTACTCTTTGTGCGGGTTTCTTCCTCTTCATTCTTAATCCCTCCTCGAGGCCTCATGTAACTTAGCTGTTCTATATTGCGCTACATTATTTGGTAGCGCACGCTGAAACCTCTTTACTCTCCGAGGCCCTACTCACCTCGTCATAACTCCCAGCCCTCCTATACCCTCATATTACATAATCGTTGCGCCCAGCAAACTAAGAGATAATGCAATCATCTAAATTCAACGAATATAGTTAGAGCTGTGGCTCCACCTGTCGGACATCAGCGTAGGCTTCTCTCATTTTATTTTCAGTTAGGGCTCAGATGGCGCTGCTGCGCCAACGTGGGTTGACAGTTGACAGCCGTGTGGTGCGGACGCGCGTTCCATCGCTCCTCCGATTGCACGTGGCTACCGGAAACGGACGGACTGGCGACAGCGGGAGCTTCCGAAGTGTCAAATAGATGAGTTCTTTCTTTTATTAACTTTCTTGACGTTCATTATTTAGCTATCTTGTTTAGATAAATATTTTTTTGTACGCTATTGGCACTCGCAGAATTGGTTTTTAACGCATGTTTGCTAGTCGTTTCTTGTGTCTTCTTTTGGCAATTTGTATATTCTGAGAATTCGTAAGAGATATAGTTCAGTCGATGAGCACTTAAGATGTGCAATCAAAAGAAGGTAAAGTGTACTCAGTGTGAGGCGCAGGTTAATCTCAAGGAAACGCGTTTTGACTCCGTAGGTGAAGCGGAAGGCAGCGACTTTTTGTGTCGGTGTTGCGTACTGAGTGTGCGTCTAGATAGATGTGATCAAGAAAGGGGCAGTTTAGTGTCTCGTGTGGATGATTTAGACAATGAAAGTACGTTTGTTAAGAGCGGAAAATCAGAACCTGCTTGGACAGCTTAATCAAACTGAAAAAAAGGGGCCGACTTTATCCTTGAAACCAACGAGGACGAACATTTCAATGCGGGCCACGTGGCTGGGGCCAGCACTGGCATGGTAGGCATAAGCAAAGTAGGTCAGGCGGATCCGAACCGTCAGACTTATTTAGAAGCAGCTGAGACCCCGGAAAAAAAGGAATAAGTAGGGAAGAATGAAAATCCCAGAGACAAGGACACAGATAACCGAAAGCAGGAGCCAACAGTTGGGAGAGGGAGAGAGAAGGCCTAGGTGCTTATCGCCGGAGATTCTAACATGAACAGGTGCAAGCGAGATATCTTGGAAGGTGTAAGGGGTGATAAGAGAGTGTTGGTTGGAGCCTTCCCAGGGAGAACAATGAGGGCAGTGCTAAAAGAGAGTAAAAATAGGCTGTTGAAGAATTCCGCAGAGCGCAGTATGGTAATAGTAGCCGCAGGGATAAACGATATCCTAAATGGTGACGCTGCAGGAGTGGTGGAAAGTTTAGCTAAGGGAGTTGACGAGATCAGGGAGATAGCACAGCAGACGCAGATAGTTGTATGCACAGTACCAGAGGTGCTAGGATTGAACAGAAAGATGGAAAAGGACGCGGTGACAATTATTCAGGACATAAGAAAGTTAAGCCTGGAGAAGCGTTTCGAAGTGGTTGAGGTAAACAGGGAGGTACATAAAGCAAGTTTTGGTAGGGCTTTTCAGCGAGATGGCATTCATTTTAACAGAGGGGTGGGAGCAGAGATCGGCTGGCGCCTGGCAGGCAGGGCTGTAGCTTTTTTAAGGGGTCCGCGAGGACTCCCTGCACAGAGGTAGTTAGAAGTGAAGCAGAAGAAAGTGTAATAATGGAGGCTGAGCCCCGAAAAATGGCAAAGAGTAGGTCGAGAAAGAAAAGTACAAAAAAGAAATTTAACACTAGGACAAGCTACATAAACATGCAAGGAGGTAGAAAAAGCGCGAAATGGCTAGAGATAGAACAGCAGTTGAAGGATGACAAAATAGGTGTGTACGCTCTTTGTGAGACTCATCTCAGGGATCTAGAAGATCCGCCGTTTATAGAAGGCTACGTCTGGGAAGGGTGCAACAGAACGAGAACGGAAAAAAAGGGTGGAGGGGTAGGTATGTTGATACACCAGGGAGCAAATTGGCAAAGAATTAAATCATCTTGTAAAGAACATATCTGGGTTTCAGGAACAATTGCCGGCATAAGGACATGGCTAGGGGTAGTAGGCAAGAAAACAGGGATCTTGTTGAATGTCTCAGTGACGATATAAGCCAGTTTGGACACAGGCCAATATTATTTATTCTACTCGGGGACATGAACGGCCACATCGATGATCTGGATGGATACACGAATTGTAACGGCAAGCTAATGCTAGATTTCTGTGAGCGACACGATCTAGTTATATTAAATAGAGAAACAAAATGTGAAGGCCAAATCACGTAGGAATTCCGCAACAGGAAGACGACCATTGACTATTGTCTAATGTCGCAGGAAATTTATAGCAAGGTCACAAAAATGGAAATAGGCGAAGAAGGGGAGTGTAGTCTGGGAAGTGATCATAAACGTATTAGTCTGCAGATGGGGCCCATAATAAAAAAAGAGAAATGGAACTTAGACAAAACGTAAATGCAAAATTAAACGACGATCAAATAGCGCAGATAGCAGCAGACATAGAGGAAGCAATACAGAAAAGCCCCATGGAAGACTGGGATTATGAACAGGTAGAACTACTCATAAGGAGGAAAATTCAGAAGGTTAAAGTAGCAAACCGCTGAAATGGAAAGAGGAACCTACGGAGCTGGTGGAATAAGGAAATCAGGGAAACTATTGAACAACAACGGGCTGCTTCAAGGGAACACCGAATGGCAAAGGAAGCACAGGTATCTCAGGAGCGAATCGACCAAAAATGGGCATCATATCGACAAAAGAAACTTCAAGTGCAGGCCCTCGTCCAAAGTAAAATAAGACAGTTCACCGATCGCTGGATGGCTGATATACACGATGCCTCTAGGGGCGGAGCAAGAAAAATTCTGGAACCATATAAGCTGGCTAGGGAAGAAGAATCAAAGAAAGCAGGATTGGATTCAAGATAACAAGGGAAATTGTTTAAAGGGAGATAACGCAGTGAACTACATTACATCAGTTATAGCCGAGTCATTTAAGAGCGACGATAGGGTAATCTCCGCAAATCAGGAAGCTACACAAGGTAGCAGAATACAAAGCAGCTTAGAACTGACCAATCTAAACAGGAAAAATGCATAAAAAAATATTCCAAAAAAACACATCTACAGGAATAGATGGAATTCCGATCAAGCTGAGTAATGAACTCGGTTCAAAAAGTAAGGAAACGTTAAAAGCTCTGGAAACAGTCATAACGAATAAGCAAATTCCGGAGAGCTGGCGGCAGAGTAAAATGAATTTGATTTATAAAGGGAAAGGAGAAAGGATGCACATAAAATACTACAGGCCGATTACCATAACATCTGTTATGTACAGGTTGGCCATGCAGGAGGTGAAATTAAATGTGCAAGCATGGGTAGAAAGTAACAAGATACTCGGAGAACTTCAGAACGGCTTTAGAAATGGTAGGCGCTTAGATGATAGCCTGTTCGTGCTTACCCAATGCATCGAAATATCTAGAGTGGAAAATAGACCTTTGTATTTGGCCTTCCCGGACATAAACGGGGCGTACGACAACGTAAGCAGGGAACTCCTGTGGAACATATTAAAAGAAGAAGGTATCGGTTATGAGATAATAGAGTTCCTACAGGAAATATACCGGGATAACAAAGTAGAAATTACGTGGGAAGGGATAAGAAGTACGGAGGATGTCAAAGTATGCAAAGGATTAAGACAAGGCTGTCCTCTATCACCGGTGCTCTTCATGCTTTATATGATAAACCTGGAGCGGAGGATACAAGACAGTAACCTAGGTTTTAACCTGTCATATAGATTAGGTGGAAAGGCGGTAGAGCAGCGCCTCCCCGGTTTGATGTATGCAGACGATATAGTGCTGCTAGTTGAGATTCTGGAAGAATTGCAAACTCTAGTTAAGTATTGCGGAGACGAAGGGAACGCTGTAGGCTTCAGTTTCAGCGCAGTTAAGTCAGGTCTGATGATTTTCAACGGCTCAACTGATCAGGGTCTTAAAATACAAGGCCTTGAAATACCTAGAGTAGCAGAATATAAATATCTGGGGGTATGGGTAAACGAAGGATTGGCATACATTGGAAAGCATGAGCAATCACTTAAGGGCGAAGGAATGCCGGGATAATGAAGCATAAGGCATTGTGGGGATACAATAGTTGTGAGGTTTTGAGGGGTATTTGGAAAGGAATTATGGTGCCCGGACTTACTTTCGGAAATGCGGTTTTGTGCCTAAAATCAGAGGTACAGTCGACATTAGAAACAAATCAGAGATCCGTTGGACGATTAGCACTAGGTGCCCACGGCAAAACTACAAATGAGGCGGTACAGGGAGATATGGGCTGGGCATCTTTCGAAGTACGGGAAGCTCAGAGTAAAATATTATATGAGGAACGCCTGAGAAAATTGGACAGTAACAGATGGGCAGCTAAAGTATTTAAATACCTGTACCTAAAAAGCGTTGACTCACAATGCAGGAAAAGAACTATGAAACTAACTAGTAAGTATGCTAGTAACAAGGACAGAGAAATAAAGAGCATTAAGCAACAGGTGAAAAACACAGAAGGTAAAAATGGGAAAAATTCGATGGAAAAGAAACAGAGTGTGGAATTATACCGAAAGTGGAAAATGCAGATCAGGAAGGAAGATTTCTTTGATAACTCAAGAGGCAGTGCCCTACTTTTTGAAGCTAGATCAGGGTGCCTTAAAACACGCAGCTACAAAAAGAAATTTAACAATGGAGATGACGCATGTGCTGTATGTGGAAACTCCAGTGAAACAATTGACCGGTTGGTGCAGGCGCAATCATTGTTGTTCCTGAAGCTCTGGGGTTTAGAGATAACAGTGACCGGGTGAATAAACCGGCGGTGGAAACTAGCAAAAAACGACTGGAAGATTGGTGGCTTAAAAGCAGAGAAGTGGCATAATGTTAGTAATGTAGCAACAAAATTTAATAAATAGAATGATGGTTTAGTTAACCATTCTAAATCAATAGTTAAGATATAGGGAGAAAAATGAGCATGATAGCTACTGCTACCACCCCGTTTCAAAGGGGACGCTCCTATATTCCATCCATCCATCCGGGATGTGACTGTACGTCGGTGGTTTTGTGGTTTTGTGGTTCCCGTGACCGCGCTGTTCGCCGGATTTTGCATCGCCGGGTGTCGATGACGTTCGTAACCAGGACGAGGCCTACGGTACAGGCGGCTAGCGCGACGAAGTGCTTGAACCCTTCGGTCCTTAGGTTGGAGCCGTGCTAGGCCTATTGCTGTTGCGGCGGTGACAGGGTCGTGTGGTGCCATCTGTGAGTCAAGTGGCTACTCTGTAGTCGACGCCATAGGAGACACAGAAGCTGAAGGGTCAGTAGAGCTCCTCAAACAGACACTGACATCTTGGAGCACAAACGCACCACAACATCAATATATCATCAGTGCCATACCGGAGCCAAATTCACGTGGCCATCAGGTGGAAGAAGCCTGCAAAAAATGGAACCACCGAATCAGCACCATATGTGCTTCGCTAGGACCCAATGTAAAGTTTGTAGCCACAACGGTACACCTCTCAAAGAACAGCTAGAATGACATACACTACACAGACTCGGCTAGAGAGCAGGTGAGCACCCAGCTGGCCGAACAAATCACCCATTTCTTAGGGCAGAAAAACAGCCAGCACACATCCACGACACAAAACCGAAGACACCCTACGGGGGCAGACCAGCAAGCAGTGAAGACACTGCTGAAAGCCATGTCGACTGCACTCAACCAGATAGGCCGCACAAGACGCCACTGGTAAAAAATGCCCAAAGCAAAGCAAACCCACAAGCTACCGATAAAGAACGCCAAAGAAGTGGTAACAGCCCCCTACCTAACACAAGAGATCAGAACGAACCAAACCCAACAAGCAAAAAAGAAGCTAAACAGCAAAAAACTACAACATTAGCATCGCAGCAAAAGAAACTGGGAGAAAAAATAGAACAAAGTCAAAGAGTAACTAAGTATGATGATAGCATTTCTTTAGCCGAGCATAGCCGAATCTGCAAACCATACAGAAGAGGAGCAAATTAGCCACGTTAACACACAAGAATCAAAATGCATAAAGAAACTTGAACAATTTTTTTCACCTCCAAAAAGAAAACGCAAAAAGAAAGCAGGAGCCAAACAGAAGAACCTAACCATCTGCCTACTAAACATGCAAGGTGGCAGCAAACTGAAATGGGAAGAAGTCCAGCAACAAATTAATCAACAGAAAATTGATTTATATGCACTAACAGAAACCCACCTCATATATGACAAAGAGCCTCAAGTACACAAAGGAGTAGAGTGGCATGGCCGCAATAGAAAGGGGGGCACCAAACGTGGAGGAGGAGTCGGATTTTTAATGCGAACAACCCAGAGAATTAGCATTGGCGAAGATCAAGACTCCTGTCAAGAACACCTGTGGGTCAAACTAGAAATAGAGAAATGCAGAATATATATCTGTGTAGTATACATGGCCACAGCATCAGAAGATAAAGAGTGGAATAAACGAATATATGAATGCATCACTAAGGACATCCAGCAAAAATACAGTGTGCACCCAATCTTGCTTCTAGGCGACTTTAACTGCCATATAATGGAGCTTGAAGGCAGAGAAAAAGAAGCAACGGGCTTCCGCAGACTAGCAGAAGAATGTCACCTCTCAATAGCAAACCTAGATCCTTTCTGCCAGGGCACATACACATGGACACCCACACTCAAAAATCAGCCATCGACTATGTTCTCTACAGCAACGAGACCACCAACGAGCACATCCAAATAATTTCAATGAAAATAAATGAAAACAAGGCTGAAAGCTGTGGCAGTGACCACAATAGAATTGAAATAATCCTAAATATTGGCAAACCCCGCACAAAAAACAACAAAGCATTAAAAAGCACAGCCAAACATTGGAAGATGAGAGACCAGGACAAACTTGAAGCGTTCGCAACACAACTCGAAGAAAAAATAGGAAACACCGAAACCTGAGAGGAATTCATAGCAATGCCTGCAAGTGGCAGAAACAACCTGTGGTAAGACGAAAGGGATAACTCGAACACGACCAACACCATGGTTTGACAAGGAAGTCAAGGCAGAAATAGTCAAATGCAGAAAGCTATCCAAACTACACCGACAAACAAATGAAAAGGATGGAACAGCAAAAGCTGAAGCATGGCAAGCTTACCTAAGTCAGAAGCAAATAGTGAAACATTTGGTAGCTAAAAAGATTGATACCACCTTCAAACAACAAAAAATCTATGTAATAAAAGAACGCAAACATTTCAGTCAAAGGTTTTGGCTATACATTGACTCCCTGCAACCAAAGGAGTCTCCTGCTAAAACAGCTACCATAAACACCACCTCTGGACATGTCTTAAATACCAAAGAAGAGAAAGAAGCCTACCTAACGTGGCACTTCACAGCTCTCCAAGACAACGCAGAAAGCAAAACTCTAGAGGAATCAAATGCAACTCCTGCTATAAAGAAGAGGACACAAAGGGAACATAGTCTGCTGAGCCCAATATCCACAAGAGAGCTAAAAAAATGCATCAGTAACCTTAAAAACCAAAAGGCAACAGGTGCAGATGACATCCCCAACAAATTCCTAAAAGCACTAAAGAAAAATGCAAGAGAAGGACTACAACACTCCTTAAACAAAATCCTTGAATCGAATCAAATTCCACCTGCCTGGAAAGAAGCAAAAGTAACCCTTATACACAAAGGCAAAGGATAACCTATCGAGAAGATACATGCCTACCGGCCAATATCTGTGTTGAGCAATGTCCAGAAGCTGTCCAGCTCAATCCTCAACTATCGGCTACAAAACGTCTGTGAAACAAATAACATATTCACAGAATCTCAAAACGGTTTCAGGCGAAAACGTAGGACGAGCGATCATATATTCACGCTCACCCAGGCTCTAGAAATGAAAAACAAAGCAAAATCTATGTTATATCTAGCTTTCCTAGACATGGAAAAAGCGTATGACGGCGTCCTCCTCTCGAGGATCTGGCAGAAACTGCGGGACATAGGACAAGAAGAAAAAAGTATCGAACTGCTCAAGAACCTATACTCACAATGCACAGCAGTGTACACACTCCAGGAGCTCAGATCAAATGGAGTCCAACAAAAGATAGGATTAAAACAAGGATGCCCACTGTCCCCAACACTATTTAATATCTACATCACAGAGCTCCTCCAAACATTAGACAAAGAGGGACCAGGGCTGCGAATCCACACGATAACGACGGACAAGCAGTCAGAATATACCAAAATTTCCTGTCTCGCTTTCGCCGATGATATCGTCCTACTGGCAGAATCAGCGGCTGATCTCCAACAACTCCTAGACATCTGCTCCCGAGTAGCACGAAACGACCAGTTCAGATTCAACACTGAAAAAACTCAGTGGATGGGCATAAACACGAGTGACACCAGTGAAGAATTCACCCTTCAAGAGAACCCCATCAAAAAAACATCAGAATACAAATACCTCGGCGTCACGCTCAGCGACCGACCAAAATTCCTGGACCAACATCAAAAGGATCTAGTAAAAAAATCAAATCGCCTCAAAGGCCGCGTCTGGCACCTGGCCAGACACTCATACAACCCATACACTGTTGGACGTACTCTGTGGAAGGCAATCGCAGTACCAGCGACAACGTACGCAGACGACGTGCTGGCCTACTCCAGAGAAACGACAAAATGCCTGGAGCGGCACCAAAATGAGCTAGGTCGCTGGCTGTTTGGGGGCAGCTTGGCAACTGCAACCGTGGCAGTGAGTGGTGAAATGAGCTGGTCCTCATATGAAGCAAGGGAGGCGAAATCCAAACTACAATACGCTGGTCGACTTGAATTCATGGCAAACACAAACTACAGTCGCAGAATGTACCTACATCTAAGGTACAAAAACATCAAGACGGATTGGATTCAAAAATACACGTCCCTAAACAATACACACAACAGAAACTCAAAACACGACACCAAGTCAGAGACAGCGTGGCGCAAGGCGGTCTTTAAAGAAATTAGAGACGCCGAAACTACGATATGGAGCACTGAAGCAGGAAAAAAACAAAGCCTGGAATTATACTGCCAGCATAAACTCAAACCATCCCCACCATCATATTACCGAGGTGACAGAGGCAGCGCCCTTCTATTTCAGGCCCGCACGGGCGCCCTGCTCACAAATCAACGCCGGCATGAGCTATTCGGCGTGGACCCAAAGTGTCGACTGTGCGGAGCACCGAAAGAGACCCTCCAACACATCTTACAAGTGTCCAGCTCTTCCTGCGGGTCCACAGTCATGCACCTTGGCCGAATGCTTAGCGCTGTCAGGCGAGACCGAAGGTTGTCGGTCAGGCGAGACCGAAGAGGCCCGAGCAGCACACGCCGAGGCCACGAAGGCACGGCTTCAGCTTTGGGAACGGCAACACACTCCGAAATACCAGCAGGGAAACCTGAAACTCTCGAGGCCGCGGCCGATGGAGGGATTTTTGTGTGCGCCATCTGCAACAAGCTATCAGATATGGAAACACGATTGCCTCATCAAGAGTACCTCTCTGCATCACTCCAAAGCAGAGTGTCGGCCCTGGAGGCACTTGTGCTAGAGCTCACTGCGAAAATCCAGAGGCAGCAGCAACGGTGGCACAGCGTAGACAGCACAAAGTGCACTGTTCGGGGCGGACGCTCCGGAAGTGTCAAGTGAAGCGTCTAGTGAAGTAATGCCTTCCGCATCTCAGCTTCGGGACGCTATTGGGTGTGAGGACGCCACTCAGCCCGGATTGTCTAGTGCAGATGTGAATCGGCCATCGGCGATGGAAACACAGTCCCAAACCGAAACAGGTGGCAGTGACCCATCGAAGTCCCAAGCAGCGTCAGCTGAACACGCAAGGCCCCATGGAGTGAATACGGAGGTTCGCCAGCGGGACATACACACAGAGCACCACTCCCAACAGCTGCAGCACAGCGAGCTGGCGCTCTCATCAAGTCTTCGGACATCAAAAGTCAGTTCCTGCGGGTCCCAGACTCCACAGACATCTGGTAAAGTGAAACAGAGCAAGAGGGGCCAGCACAGATGCCCACATCGGGAACGCAACTCGGACATCCGCCCCCCTCTGGGCACTCCCAAAGAAGTGGTAGTGGTGGGTGATGAAAATGTGGGCCAGATGACGGCATCTGTCGTGGCCGGTGTGGGAGTTCCGGATGCGCTCGAATTCATCTACGGCGACAAAACATCAGCAGAGGAAGCCATCGCCTATGCACTCGAGTATGAAGGGTCTGCGCGTGATGTCCCACGCCAGTACATTCTACACGTCGGCACCCATGATGTCCTCGCAGGCAAGGTAGAAGAGGTGATAAGTCTGCTTGACTCAAAGTGGATGGGGCGGCCTGGGAGTCTGCTCCGTCCCGGAGATTGTGAACCGAGGAGGTGAAGTGAGGACAGCGGCGATACTTCTCAACGCCAAGCTGAAGAAATGGTACAGAAAAACTGGGAGCCGCTTCCTTGATCTTAACAGAATGGACGGAGCACAGAGGTTCCACAAAGACGGAGTTACTTACGGGGCCGAACACGCCCAACACGTCAGCCGGTTAATCTGCGGAATAGCCGCCCGTTTTTTAGGAATAGCCCCATCACCCAGGGAGGCACCATTGTGGCCAGCGCAGAGACAACACCCAGATGCTCGCCCACGCACGAAGACCACAAATCGGGCAGCACGCAGGAGGAAAGAAGAAAGTATGCCCGAAAGCAATACGAGCCAAGGCTGGTGGAAACGCTCAAGGCAACAGAAGGATCATTGGTCGCACTTACGACAGGACGGCCTAGCATACTTAATCGAGGCCTCTGTGCAGAAGGCCTTGGCCAAGGCCCGGCCAACATACTGATTGGTCATGACTGCCCAAGCCGAGTGGTGGAGGAGGCCGACATTCAGCACAGCCCCCGCAGCACCATCGGTCTGCGAGGACGGGGAGTGAACAGTGATGAAAATGGAGGCCAATTACTCGAATCCCGGGATAAGGCACCTGCCGGCTGTGAAGAGAACCCCTGGACACGCCGGGCTCACCGACGGCACCGGCAGAAGTGGCCCCGTGTCAAGGGCCATTCATGTCCCGCGACAGCACCTGGCTCAGCAGTGGCCCCAGTGCGGGCAAAGGAGGATGGGCAGGCAGCTCATGAAGTGCCACGGTTGCAGCACCACAGAAAGCCAGCCATAACCGACACATCCAGGGCCGGACAGCACCCTAAAGGCCACTACGAAGGAATGCACTCTCGGCGCCACCGCCGCCGCCAACATGGTCGGAAGAAAACTGAGGTGAATGTAGGGTTCCTGAATATGCACGGCGCGAGACAGCAGTGCAAGTGGGAGGAGCTACACAGGAACCTAGATGCAGAGAATGCATCATTGTTCGCGGTTGCTGAGACGCACCTACGCGATCTAGAGACACCACCAATCCATCCTCACTGGCACTGGATAGGGCGCAACCGCAGCGGAGCAGGCCGCAAAGGTGGCGGAATCGGCTTCCTATGTCGGCAAGGCACGTCATGGAAAGAAATACCCTGTGAGTGTAGTGAGCATCTATGGATCAGCGGAGTCCTCATAGGTGTGCCACTTTTTGTGGGCGTCGTCTATCCGACAGTAACAGGAAGCTACCACGAAGGCAATGCCAGTGTCATGCAATGTGTCGCGACCGAGGTGAGACGCTGGGCGGGCTCCAAGGAAGTGCTGGTGATAGGGGACTTCAATGGACACATCCAGCCGCTAGACGGCTACCAAGATTTCAATGGCGAGCTCCTGCTGCAAACAGCCAATGCACTCTCCCTTGAGGTATTAAACCTCCGCCCGGACTGTGAAGGGGAGTTCACATGGTGTGCAAGGAGCAGCCGCAATTGCATTGACTATGCACTCGCGTCCGGCGACCTGTCCCGGCGCGTGCACCGAATCCATATTGACGAGGAGGGCATCTTCAGTGCAGGCAGCGACCACAACCGCCTGAAGATCACGCTCACATACTCCGTCTGGCGAGGTGCACGTAGAGAGAATCGGGAACCGGCCCAGCGATACCTGCCTGTGAGAGCTTACGAGCTCGTCGCGGCGGAATTCGAGCGCAGTCTGCAGTGCAGTCAGGCACGAGGAGTTTGTCGGGGAGCTGCGTTGTCTGATGTAGAAGCACAAAGTGCGGACAAATTCTCAGCGAGGCGTGCGACGCAAAAGCTGGTGGGACTGTGAGGTGCAGGCGGCGCTGAAGATGCGTCGCGAGGCTAACCGACTTCACTGTCATGCTGTGAAAAGCGGATTGGATGAAGAGTGCCAACGAACATGGAGTGTGTACCTGCAGTGCAGGCATGCCATGCAGGAGATGGTCCAGCGCAAGATAGCCCAATATGACCACGAACAGATCAGAGCCATCACAAGCGCAGGTCGCAGTGGTACCAAGAAGTTCTGGTCTTACGCGACATCACTCGACAAGAGAGACACTGCCCCGACAATCAGGAACGAAAGTACTGGCCAACCTATCAACGACATGTCACAACGCCTCACACGACACATGTCGCAGACATACGAATCCCCCCTGCCTCTGGACCCTATGACACACTACGAATGCTCAACCCAGCCAGCCCCCAACCAGCCTAAAGGAGGATCCGAGCCTGGCTGGAAGGTCACGCGAGTGGCCTTAGACCGCGCTATATCACGCATTGGAGCGCACACCGCGCAGGGACTCAACAGCATCCCGGCAGGTGTGGTTAAGAGTCTCGGCGATGCTACGCGGGATATCCTGGCATCCATATTCACCGGAATAATAGATGGCGACCCGATCCCGTCGGGCTGGCGGTGTGGCAGGGTTAGCCTCGTACCAAAGAAAGGAGGCGATGCGGAGCTCTTGCGAGACTACCGGCCGCTCACCGTAACGAGCGTACTCTACCGGCTGTTCGCCCACATTTAGAAAGGGTGGATGAGTGGATGGGCAGAGAATGCGAGTGTGCTCACTGAACTTCAGAATGAATTCCGCCCAGGACGACGCCTGGAGGACAACCTCTTTGTGCTTAGCCAGACGATGGAAATTGCGCGAAAAGAAGCTCGGGGCCTGGTGGGCTGCTTCCTGGACGTCGCCAAGGCGTACGATAGCGTCCCCCATGAGCCATTGTTCCATCGTCTGGGAGAGCTGGAAATGCCACCGGTGTGGATAAACCTACTGCGCCGGCTGTACTCCGAGAACACGGTTGTGGCTTGCTTTGGTGGCGCCCGCTCGGAGCCCGTGCCCGTTACGAGGGGCCTCAAACAGGGCTGCCCACTCTCACCGCTCCTATATGCGCTATATGTTGCAAGCCTTGAGCAAACCCTGCTTGAGTCAGGGCTGGGCTTCCCGTTTCCCTTGTATGAGGGAATGCCGGAAGTGTGGGTTCTGCCAGGCCTTGCATACGCCGACGACCTGGTGCTGCTGGCAGAGAACGTGGACACCCTCCCGCAACTGGTCACCCTGGCCGCCACCTGTGTGACCAACTGGGCCTGCAATTCAACGCCAGGAAGTCCGCAGTGCTGCAATTCTCGAGCCCGCCCAGTGGGGCTGAGGTGACCCTGCCCAATGGTGACACCATACCCCGGGCTACCGAGTACCGGTACCTAGGTGTACTCATCGGATCGGCGCCTGTGCCTTTGAATGCCCACGAAGAACACGTTCGGCAGTCCAGCCGCAGGGCGGGCAACATATTACGCCGACGCTGCCAGCGGGGCTGCAACAGGTATATGCTGGTCCGCAAACTATGGAAAGCTGTTCATGTGCCCGCATTAACTTTTGCAAATGCTGCTCTCTGCATATCGGCCAAAACCCGATCATGGTTGGAACGTAGCCAGTGTGAAGTGGGCAGAGTGGCACTGGGCTGCCATGGCCGGGTTGCAGTCGAGGCCATACAGGGCGAACTCGGCTGGTCTTCGCTTGAGGCACGCGAGGCGCGCAGTAAGCTTGCCTATGAGGGCCGCCTGAGGACTATGCCCGACTGCAGGTGGGCACGCCGAATATTCCGCTACCTGTATCTGAAAGATATCCGCACAACTTGGACTGCGCGCCTACACACGCTGAGCCACAAGTTTGGCCTCCTGAGGCGGCCAGTGCAGGAAGCAAGCGAGCGGAAGTGGTCCAGGGAGGTACAGGAACGCATCCGAAAAGAGGAGACGGAGCAGTGGCGCGCAGCAATGTGCGCGAAGTCAACACTGCTTCTCTACCGCACACACAAGACCGCCCCGGCCCCGGAGAAGCTGTATGACAACGGCAGTGGGAGCGCTCTTTTCCTCGAGGCGCGTACTGGGGCGCTGCGCACTCTCTTGTACCGGCAGAGGTTCGACAAGTCTCCGGTGGTTCAGGCGGGACACTGCCAAACGTGCAGTGGGGAGCAGGAGAACATAGAGCATCTGGTCCTTCACTGCCCGCAACACCCAGAGGGCACCACCCTACTGCAGGCGCTGGGTTTTGCCGCCTCTGACGGTGACACTCCGCATGCGGCGGTGGCGGCAACAAAAAGCCGACTTCGACAGTGGTGGGGGTCGACTCAGCAGCGCAAGCCGAAGGCGAACTCGGTGACTCAAGCGAAGGCGCCCCCCGACTGTGTTTAAGTGGTCTGTGTGTGTGTATATGCTAAGACTTATGTCATGTAAACGGCTAGGGTGCACATCGTGCGCCCCATCCCCCCTGATGCAAAGGGATTGCCACATAATCGTCATCATCATCACCTTCCCGGTACACAACAATGGTGAGTGTCCACACTCATAATCTCACAATCAGTTAACTTATACAAAGTTATAATAAAAGAAAACACAGAATTTGCAATACTGTATGCTAGATATGCGACGATCGTCCTTTGATGATGCACTGTCCAACATTACTGCGAAACACTGTTCCAGTAGTTGTCACTGTCACTGCTCGCGATTCGCCATAGGTGGCGTCACTGTAGGGAGAAGGCGGTAGTAGTCCGCTCTCCTTAGCTCACCTCCATGGCTCATGTAGTCTGCTGTCCACAAGTCAGTTTCCAGCTGTCTGGTAACACACTGCACTCATAAAGTCTAGTTTACACTCCCTTGTCGAAGTACTTGTTCATACACACGCACTGCGCCCATGCGTTTAGTCCCGTAACGTGTTGTCCTCAGGTAGGCTCCCTCAGTGTTGCAGGCACACACACATGCGCGCACTTTTTGCCTAATAGTACACAAAGTCATCTCTTCGTGGAGGTAGTACACGTCGGCCGCTTCTTTCGAGTCTGGTTGGAACACGGTTGTCCGGGACTGTGTCTGATGTATCAAAGAACTCTTCGTCCGGGACCGTGTCCGATGCGTCGAAGAATTCTTCGTCGTTACTAATGCCGGATGGCTGCTCGTTCTCAGTGACCTCTAAGCATGGCTCTGTTGTGTCTTCTGCCCTGCCCGGGTGTGTTCTTCTGAACCGACTTCTGGGTTACTATCCCGGTCTATATAGGGCTTAATCCTGTTAATGATGACAATATCTCGACGTCCTTGACGACCTTCTATTTTCCAGTAGTTTTCCGCGGTTTGTCTCACGAGGCGGAAGGAGCCGTGGTAAGGATGAAAAAATTTTGATGTGTGACCACGTTTGGATATAGGCATACGCACGTAAACAAGATCACCAGGGGTTAGTGGCAGCGTGCGGCGTGCTTGATCGTACCGCAGCTTATTTGCCTCCTGTGACCTTCGTTCCCGCTCTAGTACAGTTCCCTAGCGTCATTCCACCGGCGCATCGTCTCCTCGCTTGTCAGGCCCATGGCGCCCCCCCGGGGCTGCCCCTACAGCTACGTCGATCGGCAACGTTGGCTCGTGTCCATACAGCAAAAAGAATGGAGAGTATCCAGGCGTCTCATGCATGGATGAGTTGTATGTGAACATCACGAAGGGAAGAAATTGATCCCAGTCGCGGTGATCAGACGAGACGTATTGGCTGATCATTTCAGCGAGTGTCCGGTTAAAACGTTCGCAAAGACCATTTATCTGAGGGTGATACGCCGTCGTGCGCATGTGGTTCGTCTGAGAGACGGAACAGCTCTTGATCATGTCGGCCACAAAATGTTGTCCTCGGTCTGTGATCACCTGTTCAGGTGCCCCATGCCGTAGAACCACTGCTTCCAAAAATGCTTTCGCGGTGCTTGCTGCTGTGCTACGGGGACGGCGATGGTTTCCGCCCACTTAGTGTGATAGTCGATCAGTACGAGTACATGTCGATTTCCGCTTGAGGACTGCGTCAGGGGACCCAGGAAATCCATTCCGAGCCGCTGAAAAGGCCGCCGAGCGGGCGGGACGGGTTGCAACAGGCCGGATGGCTTAGCAGGAGGGGTCTTGCGAGTTTGGCAGTCTGGACAGGAGCGGACGTACTTGGTTATGTCGGCGAACATTGGTTATGTCGGCGAGCCAAAAATAGCGTTGGCTGATCTTGCTTAGTGTTCTCTTCATGCCCAGGTGCCCTGCTGTTATGTTGTCGTGACAGGACGCCAGAATCTCTCGGCGGAGTGGTTTAGGGACTGCCAAGGCCAGCCTGTCTTCCTTGAAGCCTTTTGCTCTTCTGAACAGAACTTCCTCTTGTAAGCTGAAGGCTCGTGCTGTACAGCGGGGTTTTCTCTGGACAGGTTCACTCGGGTTCCTCAGGCGCTCAGAAGTGGTCTTCCCTCTGGAGCTCAGCGATTCTTTCGCTCTGGTCGTCCGCAAGGAAGAGCGGCATATCTTCAATTAAGGGATGTGTGCCTTCTGTGTCATATGGGAGACGAGATAGCGCGTCTGCGTTTGAGTTCTTGATACCTGGGCGATGCTTGAGGCTGGTGTTGAATCCCTGAAGGAGTAAGCCCCATCGCGTGACATGTCCACTTGGATTCTTGGTGGTCATGAGCCACGTCAGGCTGGCTTGATCGGTGACGATGGTAAATGGTATGCCAAAAAGATACGGGCGAAATTGCCTGACCGCGAATATTACCGCGAGACATTCCTGTCCGGTGACGCTGTAATTTTTTTCAGCCTTATTCAGATGTCAGCTGGCATAACTGACCACATATTCTTCAGTGCCGTTCTTTTGCACAAGTACTGCGCCGATCCCATGCCCGCAGGTATCCGTATAAACTTCAACAGGTAACTCGGGGTTGAAGAGTCGCAGCACTGGTGAATTGGTAAGGCGCTGTTTGAGTTCTTCGGAGGCGTTTTGGCAATCGATGCTCCAGTCCCAGCCTTTGCCTGTCTTGGTGAGCTCGGTTAATGGTCGTGAGATGCGAGCGAAATCTCTTACAAAGCGTCTGTAGTAGTTGCAGAGCCCCAGGAAGCTGCGGACCTGCTTCACGTTCTTGGGTGCCATCGCTTGCTCGATTGCTTGAATATTGCTAGGGTCAGGTCTTGCCGAACGTCCATCGATTATGTGGCCCAGGTACTTAATTCTGTCGGTTGCGATGTGGCACTTCTTGGGCTGCAGGCGAAGGCCTGCTAAGTCCAGTGCATTGAAAACATTTCTGAGGTCCCTTAGGTGGTCGCCAGCGGTCTTGGAGAAAAGAATGATGTCGTCAAGATATGCGAGGCACACTGTCCAGAGCTGGCTTGCTAGCACTTGCATGCGCTGGAAAGTGGCGGGGCATTGCAGAGGCCAGAGGGGACAACACTGAATTCATATAGTCCGTACCCTGTAGAAAAGGCAGTTTTTTCTTTGTCTGCCTCCTGTATGGGGACTTGCCAATACCCAGACGCCATGTCTAGTGTTGTAAAGTGGGAGCCTTGCAATCGGTCCACAACGTTGTCTACCCGAGAAAGCGGATGTACGTCTTTCTTCGTGACCATATTGAGTTTCCTGTAGTCTACGCAGAAGCGCCAAGTCCCATCTCGCTTCCAAATGAGAACCACGGGGGATGACCATGGGCTGCTGGACTCTCTTATGACTCCCTTCTCCAACATCTCCGAAACCTGGTCTTGGATTCTTTCTCTTTCTGTTGCCGAATTGCGATATGGATTCTGCCGGACTGGTCTCGCATCACCGGTGTTGATCTCGTGCTCAACTATGTTTGTACGGCCGAGGCCTTCATTTGCGTTGACAGAGGTGCTCATATTTTTCCAGTAAGGACAGGAATCCTCGATGCTGGCCCTGGTCTAACTGGGTGCCGTACTGGACTTCGTCTATTCCGGACCTAGACTGAGTCGGAAGCCTTACCCAGATTTCAATGTTCAGGAGGGGCGTGGTTTTCCAGAGTGCTGTTTCCTTGGAAATAGGGGTGTAGGTCCCGGATTGGCGATGCGGATATATGTCATGTTGTTCTGGATGCTAGCCAGGGCTCGGGCTACACTTGGATGGGGCCTGTCTGGCGTAGGGCTTAAGGGTTCTACCAGGCATGGTCCATTTCTGCCAACCGTAACTGGAACCATAACCTCCATAGAAGGTGGGATCTGTAGGTGTTGCTGGCAGTAAATGACCTCTGGGTTTACCATGTCTGTGTCGATATCGTCCAGACGGAGCTTCAGGCTGTGTCCCCACAGCGCGACTGTTCGGTTTGGGAAACTGCTTGTCATATCAGAGTTCGCACACAGCGGTATTCCGCCCAGGAGGTCATACGGCAGTGTATTACCAGGAATGATTCTTGCAGCTCTATTGGTCCGATATGTACATTGAGCTTCACTTCGCCTGCTGCACTGACCAGTTTTCCATTGACGTTCCTGACAATGGCTGTAGTTTTGCCCATTTCTGCACCTATCCTGGCCACGAAGCTCTGGGAGGCAATGTTCACCGATGCGCCGGTGTCTACTATCATTGTCATTTACCGGCCTTTCACCGAAACAGGGAGGGTGACGAGGTGAGAACTGCATGCGTAGGCCGCCTCTCCTGGGAAGTTACCTTTTTCATTTCGGGGGGAACTCGTGGACCCCGCCGTCCTAGTTTCCCGATGGCTGGGCGCCTTGTGCCCCTGTTGGCCCTAGCTGCACGTTGCACTGACGCATATGTCCGGATCGGCCGCAACAGTAGCATCTAACTTGCCCAGCCTGATTCCGGGACTTGACCCAGGAACCTGCGTGCAACTGGTCGAGCAAGTTGTTCAACGGCATATCATCATCATCATCATTTATTATACCCTTAAAGGCCCCGGGTGGGGTATTACATAAGGGGGGGGAGGTAACACATAAAGATAACAACCGTTCATGGTCTAAACATAGGTACAAAAAGTCAAAATGCTCAAATACAACAATTCAAATGAAGGAGGTACTGCAAATAAAAAGGAAGAGGAATCAATCGGTTATGAAGCGAAATGACATGTCAAGCGTTCTTTAAATCTAGTAGGGTCACGTTCGGTTACAATGTGTTCGGGAAGCTGGTTCCATTCTTGGATTGCGGCTGGTAGAAAAGACTTATTAAAGGCGTTAGTAGATCCATGTAAGTGCTGGATGCTCATGAAGTTGAAAAGATGAGATGATGTGCGCAATGGTGGAACTAACAGAGAATCACGGAGATGGTGGAAGTTGTGGTACAGGTTATGAAACAGGCATAGGCGAGAAATGTTGCGCCTTAGGGCTAAAGGGCTGATACCGAGAGATGTCTTAATACTGCTGATGCTGAAACGAAAGTCATAATTTGAAGATATAAAACGGGCAGTGCGATTCTCGATCGATTCAATTTCGTTATATAATATGTCAGAGCCTTCACGCTCTCTTGTAAGGCGTCAAAAATTTCGGTCGTTACGACCTGTGCTGCTGAGGCGTTGTGCCTCGGAGTCGACTCCCAGTTATGTTCGGGCGGGCCTACCGCAGCATGGTAAGGGTCTGCTTACCCGTAGTCTTACTCGGCAGGAGGAGGTGACAGTGCGCCGGATCCGGGCAGGGACGGCTCTGACCCCATCTGTTCGACATCGATGGCGGGAAAAAGACCTACCAGTGACTGACAAGTGCCCTCACTGTGAGACTCCACCTGACGTCTGCGATGTGCGTCACTTGTTGTGGACGTGTCCATCAACAACGCACATTAGGCAACGGATCATCATGAAGGTGGGCCTGCGGTGGAATCGCGATAGTGATTATGAGAAATGGACAATGGACAATCGCTATACTGCCAACCTTCTCGAATACATAAGCACAACTGGACTGCACTCCTTCTTTTAACTTTCTATCTCCTGCATCCCATTCCCCCTTTCTCAACTTATGCCTTGTGGCAAACTCTTCGAAAAAAAAAAATCCTGGGAGGGGTTGCGTTGGCATGGCCGCCACAGGATGCTGCGCCATGGCACCTACGTGTTAATCGCTGCAGGTGTTGCAGAAATTATGACGGGGTTTGGGGTTTGAGATGGCCACCCTCTCCATCATTTCCGGTCGCAGCCCGCGCAGCAGGCAACGCACCCTCTCCGCGTCTGTCATGGTGGTGTTCGCCTGAGTGCAAAGGTGAAGGATGCTCGACACGCATTCTCGAGGAGTTTCACCCGGCTGCTGCCGCCTCTCGTGTAGTTGGATGAAGGCCCAACCCTGACGTCCTCCCCGACAAAACTTTCGCGAAGAGCCCCTTTCCACTGGTTCCAGGTCTCCAGCTGCCGTGCAGGTGAATCCCTCTTAATGGCGCTGTACCACCGACTGGCCTCGCCGCCGAAGGCGAAAATCAAATTGTTGGCTTTTTGGGTGTCGCTCCATCCCACTGCCGTTGCGTAAGCGCTCATATAGGCGCACCCAGTCTTCCACGTCTTCGTCAGATTTTGCAGAAAAACGTGGAGGGGGGCCATAGAGCCTTGACGCTTGCTCGTTTCCGGCACCTTTCATCGTGTTTTTGATGCTACAACTGCTACGACCCCGCAAGACCCGCTCGTCACCATTCCCGATCATTACATTTTTTTTCCTTTTATTTCCACGTCGCTGCGGCAGTTGCAATCCCAAATATCTTCGCGAAGCGGTCGTTTAATGATCTTGGTTTATCTTCCAATTCAACATCTTGCCACTTCTCTTGTGGGTCAATCGGCGATGAGTGTTGGGCCGCCTACGCCTGCTTCCTTCGGTCCTGGCGTTGCCATGCACGCGACTTTCCTTCGCTGCAGCTGCTGTTCATAGTCGGGAAGTAGTCGTACCCCACACCTCCACCACTTGTCGCGAGCAGGATTTTCCCAGCGACGCTGGGAGCAAGTATACTGAACACGCAAACACGCAGATCGATGTTTTTGAGGGAGCGCGCAGCGTGAGTCCGACAGGGGGGCGTGGTCTTTGCCTGGGCGACAACTGCACGGCGCTAGGGGGCTGATCCGCTAGCTGAGGGAAGCGAGGGCTCGTCTGGCATGAAGCCAGTGCCACTGCACTCAGAGCGCCAACTGAGGGAAGCGAGGGATAGCGAGGGCTCGTCTGGTGGTACACCAGTGCCGCTACGCCGAGGTCCGCAATGCCGGACCCGCTAAGCTACTGTAACTAAGCCGCGATCCGTCGGAGCAGTGAGGGCTTCTGATAGCTATCAGTGCCACAACGCTCACTCCGATAGACCACGGCAAGCTGACGGAAGGGGAGGTGTTTACTCCTACTCTTCTCGGTAGCCCCGGGCCTCGACAAACTCCTTTGGCTCCCGGCTGCTCTTCCCTATCAAACCTGCTTTATACCCCAGTCAAGCATGCAAGTTAAAGTGCACTTCCGCGGAGTGCCCTTCGCAGCTTGAAAGAGACTTTACGCTACGCAGTGCTAAACAAGAAAGCGAAGTGCGCTCGCATAAGCACTCGTTGGTACGAAACTAGCAACTGAAAACATGTTTTAAAAAAGAAATTGGAACCTCCAAGCGCGAAGTTCAGGGAACTGCTTTTTAAAGTAGTAAAACATTTAAAAAATGCTTAAAATTTGACACCGGGCCATGATTCATAGACCCCTTATCAACGAACACCACGAACAATAACAACCGCCCCCTAACTGAAAATGGCGTAGCTGCAGTGGCGCACCACTCATAATGTGGAAGTTGCGTACTCGGTTACATCACGTTTTTATTTGATATTTTGCCCGTCGCTGTTATAAAACATTTCATCAAATGAAAATATGTACAAAACACATAAAATCAATTTGTATACATATCTTGCTACATATTACATTTGTGACGAAATTTCTGCCGGCGAGGCTACGTGCTCAGCCCTCGAAGTCTGTTTTGTGAACGCACTCCAACCTGAGTGCACACTTTGGCAAGTGCACTTATGTTATGCTGTTTAGCAGCCGCAGAGTGCACTTTTCATAAGTGACACTCACCGTAAGTGCACTTCATTTTGCTCGCTTGACAGGGGTATTACTCTCTGTGCGCGTTTCTTCCTCTTCATTCTTAATCCCTCCTCGATGCCTCATGTAACTTAACTGCCCTCCTATATTGCGCTACATTATTTGGTAGCGCAGGCTGAAACCGCTTTACTCTCCGAGGCCCTACTCGCCTCGACATAACTCCCAGCCCTCTTATACTGTCATATTACATAATCGTAGCGCCCAGCAAACTAAGAGGTAATGCAATCATCTAAATTCAACGATTATAGTTAGAGCTCCACCTGTCGCACATCAGCGCAGGCTTCTCATTTTATTTTCAGTTAGGGCTCATAGATGGCGCTGCTGCGCTACACCGACCCCTACACCGACCACATGGTTCGTGAAAGCTCACGTCCTCGTAGGAGGAGGAATCCGTGGTGGGACCGAGAGGTGGAAGTGGCGTGGCGGGAGCGGCGTGCGGCAAATCGCAACCACGGGATGACCATTAAGGAAGGTGTTCCGGACGTGATAGCGGCCGCTTGGGCAGACTACTTGCACCTAAAGCACAAGGTGCAGACACTGGTGCAGGCGAAACTCGCGGAGCACAACCTTCAGCTCATGATGTCCCTACGTGAGGAGGGCAAGACGGCAGCACAGAAATTTTGGGGCTATGTGCGTTCAATGGACCGGCGGGATCCCCCGCTGCCCCCAATCATCGATGCGACGACAGGGCAGCCAGCTGAAAATCAGCAAGAGCACCTGACGGCATACTATGCCACCTTGTATGGACAGACAGTAGCATGTGAGGAGCCCGAAGAGTAGACCGTAACCTCGCCCATGGATGAGGGGACTCCGGAAGAGATGGAGCCGCGGTGGGAGATCTCCAGCAAGACCATGGAGCGCGCCCTCACTCGCATAAGTGCTCGTACAGCCCCGGGACCTGATGATGTGCCGGCTCGTTTGGTGAAGAGCCTCGGCCCGGAGTCAAGAGAACAGCTCGCTGGCCTCTTGACAGCTGTTATCAAGGGAGCACCAATCCCGGATGAATGGCGGCGGGGCAAGTCGTTCTCATTCCAAAGAATATAGAAGTGACAGGAAACCTGCCGGACTTCCGCCCGATTACAGTCACCAGTGTCATGTACTGGCTCTTTGCCAGGGTTCTAAAAAAGTGGCTCAGTGGCTGGCTGGAGGCTCGCGGTGTGCTCACCGAGCTGCAGAATGGCTTCCGGCCAGGCCGCCGGTTAGATGACAACTTATTTGTCACCACGTAGTGTGCAGGCACCGTGCGGAAGGAGCGGCGCTAGATGTGCTGCTTCATGGACGTCGAGAAAGCGTACGACAACGTGCCCCATGAGGCCTTGTTTGCGTGCCTGTTATCGCGCGGTCTCCCAAGGAGACTCGTGTTGACCCTCCGGCACCTCTACATCACTGTGTGCTTTGGTGATGTGCATTCAGAGCGCATAGTGGTGACGAAAGGCCTTCGGCAGGGCTGCCCACTGTCGCCGCTCTTATACCTGGTATATGTGTCAAGCGTGGAGCGGGCCCTGATTGCATCAGGCCTGGGATTTCGCCTGCGGCTGAGCACAAACGGAGTCGACGAAGGCTGCCGACTGCCAAGACTTGCTTTCGCTGACGACCTGGTTGTGATGGCAGAATCGACGAGGGACCTTCAGCGGCTCGTCCATATCTGCCACGCTGAAATCTCCGTGCTGGGGCTGCGGTTCAGCACTAAGGGAGGACACCGCTAGGGGGCCAGATGGAGCGGACGCGCTCCACATGACCTCCTGCTTCGACGCCGTATTTTACCGGGAAAACATCAACGCTACAGAAAGTGGGATACTCCATCGGCTTCCACTAATCAAGCTGAATCTGCTGATAACAGATTTTCATCTGTAAGTCCAGATTTCACCATCTTCTGGCCGTTCGCAGACCCGAAGTGGAGAACGCCGCGCTAAGCCTAGCAGCTTCGGGCCATCGGCCCGACGAAACGCTGCTCAAGCTCACGCGGGAGCCTCCAAGCATGGCTGCTGACAACGCAGCGGCATCGACCGGAGCCACGACACCGGCTCAAGAGACAAAACACGAAGAGAATGCTACCAACAACTCACAGAAGACACACGACAGCGGAGGATGGTTCGTCGCAAAATACCACAAATCGAGGCTGACTGCCGTTCCGGAGACCGGGACCGAAGCGGCAGGCAAACCACCACCGAGCCAGCCCAAACAAAAGGAAAATCTTATTCGCAAAGGCAAACTACCTCCACTGTCGAAAGCAGACTTCAGAATCATTATTAGACCAAAGAATGGGCTCGACATCAGCCAGCTGAGCACGCATCAGATGGCCCGGGCTATAACTAAAGCATGTGGACACCCAGACATCTGCAACGAAGACAGCCTACTTATACGGCTGCACAACGGATCTGTAAGGCCGCAGTGAAAAGCGACTCGCACGTGGAGTCGCGCTGGCGGTCGATCCCCCCCCGCGCCGAGGCCAAGGAGCGAGCGCTGTTGTTTTTTTTTTTCTCCTTGTCTCCCCTTTTTTGGGCGCGGGCTCGCGGGAGGCCTAGTTTGTTTCGTCCATTCGCCCCGAGGCGTCGCCAAGACGCGAACGCAGCCGGGAACAACAATGGCACACTTCTGCGAACCACCTTACGGCCAGCAGAGGGCGACAATAGGCGCGACCCTTGCCCTCCCCCCAAGTAGGCAATCAGCCCAGCGTTCTCCCGCTGTGCCGCAAGACATTGGGTCCGCGCGACGGCGACTGTACACTGCTCTGGGACAGTGCCCTCGCCCCCTTTTCCTCGAACGGGACGGCTGAGCGACCTCGTCTCGAGATCCCCGTGGCGTTTCTTTCACAAAGGCACCAGCTGCAAGGTCGCGTCGCAAACACGCTGAGGAGGGGAGGCAAAGACAGGCGCCGTGTGAGAGGGTTTGGGGACCGGCGAGTGGAAAGAGTGTGTTTTGAATGTTGTATTTTTATTTGAAGTAATTAAGGACCTGGGTCCGAGATTATTCCCAACCCACGGGGGTTGTGGCGTGTTTTTCAATAATTTGATTGGCTGCTTTATTTTCGGGGCGGATCCCCGAAGGTGACCGCCCTCGGGTCTTTGTTGATGTTTGTCATCAAAAAGCAGTCCTCGGACCATGCTCGGGCAGTCAAGTTTGAGGCTCCGTGCTTAGCACGTATTTACAGTCCCTAGGCTTTAACCGAAATGCTCAGTAGAAAAGTAAGGGCTTGTAGAGGGACATCTCTGTGTGAGAGTCTGTTTTGTTTTAAGTTACAGTTGTCTGTGTGACTCTTGTTACTGTAATTTACAGTTTCCCAATGTATAATAGTTTCTTTCTGTAAATATATATATCTCCTCCTGACCATCATCAGATCATCGTCGTCTGCTTCTGTACCTGCCGAACACGAACTTAACATCACTGGCGCAGTACGACAGGGTTCGGCAACCAGCGACCACGAGCATCACCCAGAGCACCCAGGCCCTGGGAACCCGCTAGGCAACAAGCGTCCGTACGTGCAGCCAGAAGCAGCAAGGTGATCCAGGCCCTGAACCAGAGGCAGCGTTCTGGGGAAGGACTCCGACGAGGCTGCGGGACCAAGGGACGGAGGCCCCAACTGGCGACACCAGCACGGGTAAGCAGGATTTCTTGCGCTTTGTTGAAGTGGCTATGGCTCAAGTGTAAAGTGGCGTATGGTTTTAACACGGAGCATGATGGCAAGCGTAGGCGAGAGAGAGAGGGGGATATAACAGATGACAGCGAGCAGTCGCAGCAAGCGACAACTCAGCCTCTAGCAGGAGCGCTACGTGAAGTAGCGGAGATGTCAGTATCCGATGTGGTTGCAATTCGCCGCATGAACTAAATTTTGAGCTGGAAAAATTGAAAAACCTTTCACAGGAACGCCTAGAGTTACAGAAACTTGGGCTAGATCCAGCGGTTGCAATGGCGATAGCGGGAAGCGGGCAGACGTCTGTAAGGTCAGACATTGATGATCAGCGTCGAATGGGGCCCGATCCAGTCTCCCAATGCGCTAAAGTCCTTAAGGGACTGAAGCTGCCGTGTGACGCGGACGTGCCGTTATGGTTCGAGGAAGTCGAGAGAATTTTCACGACGTACAAGGTGCCAAACGAAAGCCGCGTTCACTTAATCATGCCAGCACTAGCTGAGCGTGTCAGGTACCTTCTCCGTAACCTCGGGGACGATGAGTGTGGCAGCTACGAGTCGGTAAAAACAGCCGTTTTAAAGGAGCTGAAGCTTAACCCCTCAGAATACCTCGAAAGCTTTGAGCGCGCGACGAAACGCCGCTATGAAACTTGGACGCAGTTCACCTCGCGCACTAAGACGTACTTTCAGTACTACCTTCGGTCACGGGACGTAGAAACCAAAGGCGACCTGGTATCATTGATCATCGCAGATGGCATAAACGGTAGCTTGAGCCCTGAGGGCTTAGAGTATGTGCGTCTTCGTGAGGAGGAGAGGTGGCTAAAACCAGATGAAATATCCGACGTTCTCCAAACGTTCGAACAGGCTAAGGGCGAGGGGCGCGCTGCGAAACAAATCGTTGTGTATGCGGAAAAACCAAAGGGATCCCCGCAAGCGGCGAACAGTGATAGCAAACGGCCAATTCAGTGTTATGAGTGCCGCGCATCTGGCCACCGAGCCAAGGAATGCCCTCGCCCTTCACAAAACATGCAGAAGGAGAAACGCGCTCGAGCTCAAAAAGTAGCTGTAGCCAACATAGAGGCATGCGAAACGCCGGCGTCAGTAACCTCCCAGACAACCCTAGTAGCAGAGATGAAAACGCCCCAGTCATTCGACGAGGTACGCAAATCGAAGCTACAGCAGGTGGAGATTGAGTGCGCAGGGATACCGGCGACAGCTATAATTGATACCGGTAGCGAGATAACCGTGGTTAGGGAAGGCCTCGTGCCAAGTATATGTCGGGAGCCATCCGGCTCGATAAAGCTAGTTTCGGCTTTTGAGGAGACGGTTAACGCAAAACTGGTCACTCTTGCAGTAAGCATCAGGCGGCCCACCGCACACGTGTGCGGTGGGCCGCCTGATGCTTACCGCAAGAGTGACCAGTTTTGATAGCAGGGCCCGAGGCAGTAGACATTGTATGCGCGCTTTCTGATAAGCTGGCGGAGGGAGTGGATTGTTTGCTCTCCAGGGAGTATTAGGAACTGTTTTCGGAGATAAACAGTCGTTACGAGGCACTTGTTATGAATAAGGCCTGCCCTCTGTCTGAAGCAGTTAACGCATCTGTCACCATGGCGGAGCAGAGAGCAAAGCTGAGCTCTACATCACACGTGGAGCAAGCGGCAGGGCCTGAGACAGACAAACTAATGAGTGGTGAGCAGGGTGCGGCGACGAAACAGCCCTGTGAAGTAGATCTGGAAGAAAGCGAGAAGGAAGATGTAATCTCGATCCAGGGTGACGCGGACGCAGCCCTAAAACAGCGCCAGATATTCAGATCCGACCAAGTATCAGACGAAACCTTAAAGAAAGAGTGGGCTGACGCGAAGGCAGGGAAGGCAGGCATGTTTGTTTCAGACGGCTTGTTGTATCACTGGGACTGGATCTCCGGTAGCAAAGTGAAGCAGCTTGTGCTCCCCCTTGGCAGGCGTGAAGAGGTACTCTGCCTTGCGCATGAGTCCCTTTGGGGAGGCCATTTGGGGCCACGGAAGACAAAGACCAGAATTAAGTACAGCTTTTTTGGGCCAGGCTTAGAAGGGGACGTAACGCGACACTGCAGGACATGTCACGGCTGTCAAGTCCGCTCAGACAGGCGAATTAAAGATAGGGTTCCCATCACACCTCTCACCAGACCCGACCATCCGTTTCAGGTCGTAAATGTCGATATAATCGGGCCGCTCGATGTTCCGTCGAGCAGGGGTCATAGGTACGCTCTCTGCCTCGTTGACTTGTGCACGCGGTGGCCGGAGGTAGTCTGTTTGCGATCCCTAACCGCTAGGGCAACATGCAACGCCTTGCTTACGATTTTCAGCCGCACAGGCATACCTGAGGTAGTCTGTTCAGATCAGGGAACGAACTTCACGGCGCAGCTGACGCCTGAGATGTTAGCAAGACTGGGATGCGCACCGCGTTTTTCGACTCCTGAGCATCCGGAGAGCAACGGGACAGTGGAAAGGTGGAACCGCGTTTTGAAGAACATGTTGTTCCATGTTATTGAGAAAGATCCCAAGAACTGGGATAGACTGGTCCTGTTCGTTCTCTGGGCGTACAGGGAAGTCCCCCATGACACTACGGCGTGGCGCCGTTTCGGCTCTTATTCGGTAGAAACCCTATCGGACCACTAGCAATTCTGCAGCGGACACGGACGGGCCAGCAACCCCTCCCGAACACACTCAGGGAAGAACCCGCGAAGTATTTGCGACAGCTACGCGAGCAGCTAGAAGTAGCAGCAGAAGTAGCGGGTTTGACGTCTAGCGCACGTCAGGGAAGTTACGCGCAGGAGTATAACAGGTGCGCACGGACCAAGACGTTTGTCGTCGGAGACCAGGTATTGCTCTTTAACACAGACCCTGGCAGTAAAATGGCCCCCAAATGGCTCGATCCATTCGTCGTAACCGCGCAAGAGAGGCAGAACTCGTACAGAATCGACAGGGGAAAAAAGGCTACAGTGATAGTGCATGCGAACAGGCTGCGACCCTACTCCGCCCGTGTCAGCCATGTCGGAGTAGTTTTCGAGGAAGACGAGGAGTTTGGTGAAATCGAGTACACCCCTCGATCTGTGCCTGAGAGATGTGGTGTTGCCTGATAGATGTGGAGAAACTCGCACACCTACCTACTCAGGACCGCCTAGAGATCTCGGAGGTGTTTGCCGCTTACGCTGATTTGTTCAGCGAAACGCCGGGAGTCGCACGAGTTGGGGCACATAAGATAGAGCTGCACGAAGGCCACCACCTCAAAACGCACTTTCCCATATCGCGTGCCGGAGTTATTAAGGAGCGAGGTGAGCCGCCAGGTAAACGAGTTGCTAGACCTCGGGCTGGTGTATCCGGTGGAAAGCGAGTGCGCCCATCCCGTTGTATGCGTGGGTAAAAAGGATGGATCGGTGCGCATGTGTGTTGACTATCGCGCTTTAAACGCAGCGATGCGCACGGATGCCTTTCCAATGTCACCCCCTAAAGAGCTCATCATGAGGGTGGGCCGTGTTAGGTATATCACTCTTATCGACTTGCGACGCGGATACTGGCAGGTGCCGGTAGCTCCGGAGAGCCAACATCTGACCGCCTTCGTAACCCACGAGGGACAATATGCTTGGCGCGTCATGCCGTTCGGGCTAAAGAACGCCGCGGCCACCTTTCAGCAGATAATGAACACCCTTCTCTCGAAACATCAGGCTTATGCAGCCGCATACCTCGATGACATCGCACATTTTCTCTTCCTCGTGGACTGAACACTTGCGGCACTTAGAAATAATTTTTGATTTGTTGCGCGACGCCAAGCTTAAAGTGAGCCGGGAAAAGTGTCAGGTCGCACAGGCCCACATTAAGTACCTAGGACACATAGTGGGAGGCGGAACTCATGGGCCCGACTCAGAAAAAATATCGGCCATTCGTAGGCTCGTGCCCACCCCAACAAAGAGACAGCTACGGAGTCTGCTAGGCTTATGTGGTTACTACCGCGATTACATTGAAGGATACGCCGAGGTGGCCGCACCACTCACGTCTTTGACGAGGCGAGGTGTACCTAACACGATTCCGTGGAGCCAGGAAGCGCAAAACGCGCTCGACAGGCTCAAGTCAGCTCTGTGCAAAGCTGCATCGCTGAACACCCCCGACATTAAAAGGCCATATTAGCTGTTCACCGACGCGTCCGACGTTGCAGCGGGGGCTTGTTTGGCGCAGATGGGAGACGAGGGACGGGAAAGGCCGATAGCGCTTGCCAGCCACCGATTCACACCAACGCAGACCCGCTGGTCTACGATCGAGCGGGATGCATTCGCCATTATCTGGGCACTAAAGAAATTTGATCATTGGGTGTACGGGGCAGAAATTAACGTGGTGTCTGACCACAACCCCCTCTCCTATCTCACTACTAGTACGCCTCATGGGGCAAAACTCGTGCGATGGGCGCTGGCCTTACAGCGCTACAATGTGACGGTGACCCACAGGAAAGGGTCAAGCAATGGTAATGCCGACGCGTTAACCCGTGTCCCCATTGTGACTTGGGGCGTAGAGCAAGCACACGCTTGAGCCATGGCCATTCGACGACGTGTGAATGTTCCCGCGTACCCGGTGCAATGTGTGATGTGAACGGTGGAGTGCGCGTGAACTTGACGTGAGGACATCCAATTGCTCGCGCGCGGGACTTTCACGAACACTGTCCGGTCCGCCGATGCGAATGTGTGACTTGTTTTGTTATACCCATCTTGTGTCGCGAGTTTCATTTGGTGTTCCATTCACGTGCGAAGTGTCTTACATGTTTTGTTTTCTTCGCGGGTTGTTGCGGCCTTTGTTGTATTAGGCTGAAATGACCGGATTCCAAGCTCTTTTACCCTCTTGGGAGGGGCGTGTAAGGCCGCAGTGAAAAGCGACTCGCACGTGGAGTCGCGCTGGCGGTCGATCCCCCACCGCACCGAGGCCAAGGAGCGAGCGCTGTTTTTTTTTTTCTCCTTGTCTCCCCTTTTCTTGGGCGCGGGCTCGCGGGGCGCGCGGGAGGCCTGGTTTGTTTCGTCCTTTCGCCCCGAGGCATCGCCAAGACGCGAACGCAGCCGGGAACAACAATGGCACGCTTCTGCGAACCACCTTACGGCCAGCAGAGGGCGACAATAGGCGCGAACCTTGCCCCCCCCCCCCCCCCCCCTCCCCCAAGTAGGCAATCAGCCCAGCATTCTCCGGCTGTGCCGCGAGACATTGGGCCCGCGCGACGGCAACTGTACACTGCTCTGGGACAGTGGCCCCCCCGCCCCCTTTTTCTCGAACGGGACGGCTGAGTGACCTCGTCTCGAGATCCCCCGCGGCGTTTCTTTCACAAAGGCACCAGCTGCAAGGTCGCGTCGTAAACACGCTGAGGAGGGGAGGCAAAGACAGGCGCCGTGTGAGAGGGTTTGGGGATCAGCGAGTGGAGTGTGTTTTGAATGTTGTATTTTTATTTGAAGTAATTAAGGACCTGGGTCCGAGATTATTCCCAACCCACGGGGGTTGTGGCGTGTTTTTCAATAATTTGACTGGCTGCTTTATTTTCGGGGCGGATCACCGAAGGTGACCGCCCTCGGGTCTTTGTTGATGTTTGTCATCAAAAAGCAGTCCTCGGACCATGTTCGGGCAGTCAAGTTTGAGGCTCCGTGCTTGGCACGTATTTACAGTCCCCAGGCTTTAACCGAAATGCTCGGTAGAAAAGTAAGGGCTTGTAGAGGGACATCTCTGTGTGAGAGTCTGTTTTGTTTTAAGTTACAGTTGTCTGTGTGACTCTTGTTACTGTAATTTACAGTTTGCCAATGTATAATAGTTTCCTTCTGTAAATATATATATCTCCTCCTGACCATCATCAGATCATCGTCGTCTGCTTCTGTACCTGCCGAACACGAACTTAACATCACTGGATCTAACATCGCCATAATCAGCACGCCAAGCAAGGAGACTGCCAACATTGTACAGAAGATTCCGAGACTACGCTTTGGTGCAAAAGACTACGCTGTGACGGCTTACGTTGCTGCGCCGGACAATTCATGCAAAGGAGTGATCCACGGACTGGATGTCGGTACAACACCTACCGAATTGCTGCCCCATCTTAGGGTACGCACCCAAGGAGTGAAAATCCTTTATGCACGAATGCTTGGAAAATCTCAAAGCACCGTCATAACATTCGAAGGCAAGATCGTTCCCCGCTACGTATATTACTACGGCGGTGAGACGCCTTGCTACCTCTACCGATCATCGTGCCAAGTTTGCTTTATATGCTTCAAGCCTGGGCATAGGGCGGACGCATGCCCGACACCTGACGTCGTTGTGTGCTCGAACTGCGGTGAACCAGTCATCGAGGACGGTCATTCGTGTGAACCCAGGTGTGCGCTGTGCAAGGAAGCGCATCCCACAGGGGCAAAGGAGTGCAAGCAACGCCTAAGAAAACCGAGGAGTCAACGGACCAGAACGAAAGAGGAAACCGACAGCGCAGCAAAGGGCGATGGCGGCACGGGCGGACGCGGCCGGGTTCGGAAACGCTGGTTCAGCTCAGATGCTACTTCGCCATCCAGGTCTAGGTCGGCATCGCGCTCGAGATCAAGGACCAGGGAGCCACCAGAAACAAAAAAGGGGCAGCAGCAGAAGAAGATAAAAAAGGAGGAACAGAGTAAGCTGAGCTGGGCAGCGCAGCTTTTCTCTACTTCTCCCACTGTTCCAAAGAACATGAACGCGCAGGCACAATTCAGTAAAAACACTAGTGGACAACTTAACGAAGTGCAAGAACTAAGACAAACCATTCAGACACTCAGGGCGGAAAATGCTGAACTGAGACAGAAATTTAACAACCTTATAGAAGAGCTCAAAGCCCAGAGAATAGGGCAAACCGACACGAACGCGTGAACAGATGAAACTCAGCCAGCCACCATAGGGCGGCAAGAATTCGCAACTGCCATGGCAGCCATGAACAACTCACTAGCTAATCTTAGTAATCTCATTTCTAACATCCAAGCAGAGGCGCAAAGAGATAGAGAACGCCTAGTACAATTCACGAGCATGAAATCCAGAGGCGAACCCTATAATAGGCCATTGAACGAGCATGGCGAGGCACCGTAAGAGTTCGGTCAAGTTGGAAACCCTTGAAATATGGCAATGGAACTGCCGCGGGATCAGCAAAAAGCGGGGTCTTCTTAAACAACATATCACAAATTGTACAGTATCGCCAGACGCAATCGCCCTACAGGAAACCGGCTGCTCACCCACTCTCCCGGGTTACTCAGCATATGAGGGGCAGGGCGAAAGCAAGGTCGCCACGCTGGTTGCCAAAACTATAAGAGAAGCCAAGAAAGCATCTTCCTGCTTAACGTATACAGCCCGCCCAGCCAAAAGAACGCTAGCTTCAGCTACCTGCTGGGCAAGGCAGAACAAGCAGCAGGCAAGAGGGGTCTTCTCATCCTTGGGGACTTTAATGCCTGGCATAAAAGCTGGGGCTATGTCAGAGAAACTCCGAAAGGCAAGGATCTAGCCAGAGAAGCTGATCGCAGAAGCCTCAGCCTAATTACAGATCACACCCAGCCAATGCGAGTGGGAAATAGCATCAACCGCGATTCGTGCCCAGACTTAGCGTTCGTCAAAGGAATAAGGCAGGCAAGATGGGAAAACGACGGGGAGACACTAGGCAGTGACCACTGCATCTTGCGCATCCAGATAGAAACTCTTCCGATCAGGAAAAATTATGGCCAAGTTAGACTCACACAGTGGGAAGCCTATAGAAAGACCAGGGCGGAGTCCGAGAATACAGAGATCAAGGACATTAAGGATTGGGTAGAGGGTATCAAATCCGACTGGGAAAAAGTCACTAAGAAGGTCACTCTCACCAACAAAACGCCCAACGTGGATAAACATCTCTTACACCTCTGGGATGCTAGACGGGGGTTGTTAAAGAGATGGAAAAGGCAGAAGCACAACAGAAAGCTCAAGCTAAAGATCGCCGAGGTCACAAAACAAGCCGAAGAATATGCGATGGAGCTCTCAAAACGGGACTGGGACAAGAAATGCAACGATCTACAGGGGACTCTAGGTTTGGCCAAGACGTGGGCATTGCTAAGGGCTCTCATAGACCCAACTAAGACCAAATGTGAAAACCATAACCAAAGAATCGCGCACCAATTCCAAGGTACAGACCGGAAACTGCTAGAGAACATCAAGCAGCGATACATCGGTGACGAAACGGGCGCCGACTACAGCTCGCCATACACGGGAGAAGCAAATCCCACTCTTGACGAACCCATTACTATAGAAGAAGTCAGACACGCTGTTATGTCTGCCACAAAAAACCACCCCAGGCAAGGATGGCATTACCAACGCCATGATTAGGAACTTGGACGAGAATTCAATCTACAGATTTACTGAATTCATCAACACACACTGGGAGCAGGGGACCATCCCGAAAGAATGGTCTCATGCGGAAACAGTAATGATTCCTAAATCCGGAAAAACTCCCAGCCTGGAAAATCTATGACCCATTTCATTGACGTCATGTTTGGGAAAGGTATACGAAAGAATTGTGCTTCAGAGGTTGCAGACCCACCTGGAGGACAATTACCTCATGCCGCACACTATGTTCGGATTCCGAAAACATCTATCAACACAGGACATCCTCTTGCAGATCAAGGAGGAGGTGCTTAACACGGTCCCGAAATACGGAGAAAACATCTTGCTCGCGCTCGACCTCAAAGCGGCATTCGACAATGTCAGTCACAGGGCAGTGCTAGACAGGCTCTGCAACTTAGATTGCGGGCAGAGAATACACAGCTACGTGAAAGCCTTCTTGAGTAACAAAACCGCCACCATTGGAATAGGCGGCATCAGGACAGACACCTTCCCGACCCCCAAAAAGGGAACACAGCAAGGCTCAGTGATATCCCCTATGCTCTTTAACATTGTTATGATCGGCTTAGCGAAAAAACTCGAAGAAATTGAAGGAGCCAGACATGCTATCTATGCTGATGGCATCACGATCTGGGTGACCAGGGGATCCTTAGGAGAAAAGCAAGACTGTCTGCAGAGAGCAGCAGACGCTGTCAACGCATACGCTCGACATTGCGGCCTTGAATGTTCTCCGGAGAAATCCGAGGTGATCAGAGTCCACAGAAGAGGGTACGATCTGCACAACTCCATAGACATCTACATAGGGGAAAAGAAGATCCCGGAAGTGTCGCAAATAAAAATCCTAGGCATGCGGATACAAAGCAACTGCCGTTTAGATCAAACAATCAGGCAGCTAGCAAGTACCACCGCGCAGATCACGCGAATGATAGCAAGAATCTCCAACAGAAGACGAGGCCTGTCCGAGGAGGACACATGTAGGCTAGTACAGGCCCTCGTTGTAAGCCGAATTGTGTATGGCGTCCCCTACCAAATTCCGCTCGAACAGGAAAAAGAACAACTGGAAGCAATCCTGAGGAAAGCCTACAAATGCGCTCTTGGACTATCGGTCAACACCTCGACCGAAAAATTCAATAAACTGGGCATAAACAGCACAGTGCAAGAGCACATCGAGGCCCACCTTCTCGCGCAGAAAATAAGACTCATGCAGATGCAAACGGGAAGGAACATGCTAAATATACTGGCCATGAGAGATGCTTGCAGAGAAATAAACAGCACGGGCAGCATACCGAAGGAAATAAGAGAGATCATTAAGGTCAACCCGATTCCGAAAAACATGCATCCGAAAATACACAAGGCCAGAAGAGAGGCAAGATCCGAGGCACACGAAAGAAGCCTCGCAGGGAAAAAAAACATTGTACGTCGACGTGACCACATACAAAGAACAACGCGGAGCGGTAGCCAGTGTGGTTGATCATCAGCTTAAAGAAGTCAACTGCGCCTCGATCAAGAGCAACAACATTCTCGAGGCTGAGGAAGCGGCAATCGCTCTCGCTATCACCCACCAGGGTGAGGAGGCTACCACAAAAATAATTACGGACTCGCAAGAAGCATGCAGAAGGTATAGCAGCGGACGCATATCCACTGTGGCCATCTGCATACTCAAGGCAAGAAAAATCAGCTTTTCGAGATGCTTCATAACATGGACACCAGGCCATGAGACTGTCAAAGGTAACCAACATGCCGACGCCAATGCCCGAGCATACGCCAACCGGGGGGCGCACAAGGATGGGGAACCGGACGCAGTCACTATATGGAGCCATCTTTGAACATCAAAGAGCCTTAAGGAGGATCTATCCACCTCCCCATGAAGACCTCAATAGAGAGCAGTCGGTTGCCTGGAGACAGCTACAGACTATCACATACCCCAATCTGAGTCTACTCAGTAAAATCCACCCCACTACATATGAAAATAAATGCCCACTATGCGGAGAACCCCCTACACTCTACCATGTTACATGGGCCTGTCAAGAAACACAGGTAGCACCAATAAACACCACACCAACACCGGAGCAGTGGGAGGCTGCGCTGTCCTGCTCGACGCCTGACGACCAGCTCAAGCAGATTGACAGAGCGCGCAAGACGGCAAAGGCCACTGGGGCCCTGGACTGAGGGCCCCACCAACGCCGGGAGAATTCCCTTTGTGTAAATAAAGTTTTTCATTCATTCATTCATTCATTCAGCACTAAGAAAACGGCAGTTGTCCGGCTGGCTGGTGAGTGCCCGGGCGAGGACGAGATCACGCTGGGCGGGCACCATCTGACCACCTGCACAGCGTATAAATACCTCGGAATACACCTCTCTGATGGGGCGGACATGTACTCTGTGCACAAAACGGCGCTACGCCAGAGTGCTCTCCGGGCTCAGTGCATCCTCCGCCGCCGGTGCCTGTGGGGCTGCAGCCGTTATTTGATGGTGCGCGACCTTTGGAAGTTGGTTCACGTGCCGGCACTGTCATTCGCCAACACTGTGGTTTGCCTGTCGGCTGTTACGCGCGGATGGCTTGAGAGGCGACATGAGGTTGGGCGCATTGCCCTTGGCTGCCATGGCCAGGTTGCCATTGAGGCCATCCAGGGCGACATAGGCTGGTCCACCTTCGAGGCACGGGAGGCAGTCAGCAAGTTGGCCTTTCACGGCAGACTGCTCTTCTTGCCATGGGAGCGTTGGGCGAGGCGCGTGTTCGAGTATTTGGCTGCCACTTGCATCCGGACGGACTGGGCCAGGCGAGTTTATCAACTTGAGAAGAAGTTTGGCTTTTTCACCCAGCCTATGGTGGCTGACTCTCCATCCAAATGGGCTGCTGAAGTGCAGCTGCGAGTCTGGGAGGCTGAGGGTGTCAGGTGGGCCAGGGATATGGAAGCCAAGTCCACGTTGGCACTGTACCGGGAGCACAAGCAGAGCATCGGCCCGGTGCAGTTCTACGACAACAGCATAGGCAGCGGCCTCCTTTTTGAAGCACGGGCTGGTGCCTAGTGGACTTTTCGATCCTGCAGTGTCGTGTACTCTGTGCAGGGTGTGTGGCACTAGGGAGGAATCGATGGAGCATTTAGCCTTGCGCTGCCCTCGTCTCTCCATGCCGGCCATAGAGGGCGCCACACTCCCACAGGCGCTCGGTTTCCCCTCAACCCCACCCGCAACAGTGGACGGCGCCACCGGAGACAGCGCGGCCGCTGACAAAGCATTGCTTAAAGCAACTGCAACGACGACGAGAAGGCTCGCCGAATGGTGGAGTGCAGTTCGCCAACTGTGATGAAGTTTGGGCCGGGTGTGGGGGTGTGAGTGTGTGGTGAGGGTAGGCGCGGTCGTGGGGTGTGTCCAGGTGAAGTGCTGCATGTGGCCTTCTTAGTTGTCTCTTTAGACAATTGTGTGTGTGTGTGGGGGGGGGGGAGGGGATTTTTTTTTCTTTTTTTTTATTAGCTGGGACACCAATCTGGTGTCCATCCGTTACAAAGGGACTAGCTAACAAGCTAACACTATCATCATCATCATAGTTTCAATCCTCCATTTACAATTTCGCGCCATAATGACGATACATGCTCACTGGGAGGTGCTGCCACCTCCAAGGACTTAGAAGAAGCCCTTGAAATTGATTGCGCTGCCTTCTTGCGAAGATAAACAGAAGTGATTCCTAGTTGCTGCATGTCCCCTTCGTGGTTTCACCAGGTGATCACAACAAAGGTGGGAAACTTGATTTCTATCTTTATGGGTGCTGGCTTGTTGCTTGGTCAGTGGCAACGCCCAATGGAGGCGGAGCGCGAAACTTGATTTTTATCTTTATGGCCACTCTGGTGCAGGGGCCACAGAAGCCAATTTCCATCTGCTATTAGCTTGTTTATTGTTGAAGCTCACAAAGTATTCATGCTCTCCTTGCTTACTGAGTTTACAGTGTCAAGCAACGTTGACTCAAAAATACGGTTCCTAATATGTCTCTACAACTTTTCCTTGACTTTACTCATATTAAACTTTAAAATCGGGAATAAAGTAATTTGACCATCTGGGAAAATTTCTTTCGAAAAAATTCAACCCTCAAAGGGTTAAGGCACCATGTCCACATATCAGGGGCAAGGCCGCAGCCCACCACAATTAGCCGTTTGGTGCCCCCAACAACATAAGACATGTAGCAGACTGGCCCGTAGGCCTATGAACCATCAGGGCAGGATTGGACAAGACTGAAAGGTGGAAGCGAGGGGAAGATAGTATAGAAGGAACGTCCTGAGGAGAAACAGTTTAGATAGCCTGAAGCCGCACTGCAATGTCCACAGTGAGCCGGCCGGCACTTTGGTAATGGAGGGCGTCCCCCACAGCATCAACACATGGACAGGAAGATAACGAGCGAAGTGCAAAATGATGAAAGTACAAAGAAAAGCGGCTGTGGCCGGTTAGGAGATAAAGAAGAGAACGAGATGGAGGGAAAAAGAGAGGGAGATAAAGAATTGAAGGGACAAAAACAGATAAGAGAGCATCAGAGTAATCAGCGGTCTAGGGAGATGCCCAGAGCCAGGCAAGGGCGACCGCCATGATGGCTATGCATTGAAGCCAGAGGTGGACCCACCCACAAGCTAGCTGCCGCAGGCAATGCAATGGGCAGGGGCATGGTATAGACAGGGCGATAAAGCAAGGGGGTGACAAGGGTGAACAAAAGTGAGGGAGCACACTAAGCATAACAAGCCTCATGAAACACAACAACCTCTGCACAGAAGGCACTGGAGGCTGCCTCAAGACAAAACTGGGCTACGTTCTGCAGTGCCCCACACAATGAGGATGCAACATAGGCATCAGACGGCATACTTAGCGCAAAAAAACACACACGCACACGAGAGAAAAGGCGGGACACGGGACAAGCGCTACTACATCTCATTTATTGCACTGAAAAGACTTGCAATATATAGGAAAGACCACACATGCGTAGATCAACCAACACACCCCCCTTCACCATAGGCAACATAGGCAGCGCCTGTAGAACGGGCAGTATAGGATCTGTCAGTGAAGATATGAAGGTCAGGAAGGGAGGACTGAGAGGGAAAGTGAAAAGGAAAAAGACAGTAAAGAGGATGGAGGAGACCAGAGAGAGATGGTCGCATGAGGGATCAAAAGAAGAATATCTGATAGTCGACAGCTGGGACGTCTAAAAGTGATGACTTCTGTACTAATTAAGAGGCTGTACTCCGCACTGAGGTGGTCCAGCTCCAAGGGGAGAGGAGGTGCCCGGAGGAGCCATGCTGCCATACGCGTTGTGGGGAAAGCGCCCGTAATGGCGAGAAGAGGGACACGCTGCACGATCTCCTGAAGATGAGAATGAATGGGGCAAGACCCCTAAACGGGCATGACGAAGGTAAGGGTGGGTTATAAGGCCTGGAAATAAAGCCTGTAGAGAGGAGTGCTGTGTTATGTTCTGTGGCGCATAAGCAACTAAGGCTATCATGTGCCAAACATGAGGTTAAATACCTTTTTTTAACATATTCATTGTTCTGATCTAAAGTCTGTTTGCTAAAAAGCTCGTTAATTCGAACTTCACAAGACTGGGAAAAAAGTTCGAACTATCGATGTTCAAGTTATAGAAATGCCTTGAAAGAAACTGAGAAAAACCATTCGTATTACGAAAAATGCAACGTATTTACTCACATAATGAACACACGCACCCAAGATTTCTGTCTAAGAATTTACAAAAAAAAAGGCGTCAGTCTTGGAGCCTTTCTCTCTTTCACACCGTCATGGTCCACAATGCATTTCTTGGTAGTGCGACAAGATGCTTTGCAGCGATAACATCATGGTGTTAACTATTGACGTTAGCTCCAGCAAGGGGAGGGAACGAAGTGCTTGTCCGGTTGCGCAAGCCTCGTTTTCAGTACGTTTGCTTTATCATGCCATGGGCGATTGGGGTGGGTGCCGTCTACTGCCACTCAATCACTGGAACGTGCGACAGCAGCAAACGCTTTTTGAAGTGAACGATGCTAAGAGCCGCCATCATGATCACGGCTGACCTTTGCTTTCGTTGACGACTGATGGGTGGACGACTCTCGCAAAAAGTTTTTCCCACATAATCAATATAACCTGCAGCGCCCGTCCGAAGTCAGCCTTTCAAGGGCATTGGCTGGGACGGCGCAGACAGTGCTCTTGTGTATTTCCGAATTAAGAGGGCTCGAATTGACGAGCCTCTAGTTACGAGTTTCGGAGTTTGCACTGAAGAGAGAGCAGGCAGCCGCCACCGCAGCCCCTACCCTCCAGCGCCGCCAACAGCCGCAATGGCCATGGCGCTATTTAGGCTTTGCCCATTCTTTCATGATTTTACCTGGCTCCATCTTCTGTCTCCGTTCTGGCCATGCGCAGCCTCTAACTATGCCCCCCCCCCCCCTTGTGCCCTTATCAAGCTCCGCACCCAGGAAATACTGGCCTGCCCCATCTAGCCTACAAACCTAATCCTCCTTTTCAAGTCATTTGCATGCCCTCCCTCTCGTCATGTGCCATTTCTCGTCTTGTTTTAGTGTTGCCAAGTCGGCAGTGCATTCGTACGTAGTAGTGAAGAAAATTGAGATCACAAAATGGCATCGGGAAAATCAAAGGAACATGCACCAAGTGTCTTGACAGTTCAAACTCGACCGCAAATGGATACGGGAATGGGACAAGAATTTAGAGAATTTGCTACAGCGAACTACGGGAAAACAAAACTTCGAAAAAAGTTAAGCAACGGTGCATCAATGTTTAGTGAATGCAAGGACGATGCCCTCTTCAAGTTGCAACAAATGCAGACACTTGTATTAGAGAAGCAAATTGTGGAAAACGTATACCAACGACAAGCACTGGTCAAGTACTACTGGCCAATTCCCTCTGGTATTTCAAACTTACTGGGCTCTCAGTGCGCATCCAAGTACCTGTAGACTATTCTTGCACTAAGAACTCCACTGACCAACAGCTGTTGAAGCTCATAATTAAGGAGGTTGAAGATCAAAGTGCTGCCGTGGAGCTCCTATGCAATAAAAGCCAGACACATTTTGTTCAGCATAGTGCGAATCCTGCATGGAAGCTGTTTCTTGCATTTCAACACTCTCACCTGATCGAAAACATCACAATTTCTAGCTCGAGATCTAAGGGAAAGTGGTGACGTTTCGTCCTCACATCTGAAACAACTGTACCGCATGCAGCAAGGAAACATGAAGCCGGTAAGGTTTCCCACTAGGAAGCACATTTGTCCTTAAATATAAAGAAAATGAACATGTCCAGGGCTGTACAAATCTCGCCGGCAGGTAGTGTGGCATTCATGATGCTGATACATACGACATAATTTTTGCAGTTGTCCGTCCCAGTTCCTGGTGATTCCTGCTATAATGGAAGACAGTAACTGTGTTCAGCAACTCCACCGAAAGTTGCTACGAGACACCTACTTGGCTCTGGAAATCTTTTCTCGAGTACTTTGAAGAGACGAAGAGCAATTGCCGACAAAAGCAGTTTCTGAGCAAAGAAACGTACCATGAACTAGTGACGACGAGCAAGCCAATTGTGGAATTTGTGAAGCACTTTCTAGAAGCCTCAAAATCGAAGTTCATGCTAGCATGGAAGTTTTCATTGAACATGGTAAAATGCTTTTTGGGGGGGCTACAAAAATCTGTTGGCAGCAATGACCAGACAAACGCCCAAGCTGTCCTTTCTGGGGTAGAAATGGTGCTAAGACTGGGATCACTTTGGCTTCTCTAATTGCAGCAATGTGATTGACACCGTAAGGCATGCGTTGGGGCACTGTATAATGCCACTGAATCAAGACCTGATTACTGCTGCCTCTTTTCAGGAGAAGCTACAAAGCTAGGAAGCTCAAAACTCTAGCCACCTTTCTTCTCATCGTAGACAGCAGCAATTGCCACAGCAGGAGGCTACCTGCTGCATTTCTTTTGTGTCAAAGTCAGCTTCTCCAAGCGACAGCCTGATCTGTCATCAGGACAAACGAGGGCTCTTGTAATCATCTAGTGAATCTGTACATGAGCTGCACACTTTGAAGTTGTACATTAACAGAAGAATCTTGCAAAGCAAATGATGAAGCTGTCAGAATTCTGTCACGGTCCTGGCAGACAGCAGATTTTTGAAATCTTGCTCCGAGCGCCACCTGCACCTTTCGGAGGTTGCATATATCAAGTATTCATGACTCATAATTACCACTGTTTTTAAACAACAAAAATGACTTGGCTACAGCATTCTTTGTCAAGCCACTGCCGCAAAAACAATGATAATTGGAATACAAATTAAAACAAGCCTTTTGAAGCAATAAAGTAATACACATCAGCATGTTTGCATTTTTTCTTTGACTGCATTAACATAGAGCTATGCTGTGCTTGTAGGCTGCAGCTGAGCTAAAAACTAGCATGCATATAAGACAGACAGACGTGCAACATAAATTAAAGGGGATTAATAAGAAATAATCGCATATAAATCTAAGAATAATGGGCCAGTGTGAAATTCAGTAGCTTCTGCTGCTTTCACCTCTCAAGAAAATTTGAACCAGGAGCAAAATGAATTTGGCATATATCTTTGTCACTAAACATGAATTGTAATCTGTTGCATTTGCTTTGAGAAAAAGTGCTAATATCTACAGTAAAACTAGTGCAACAATATGATCGGTACGATAGTGCACTGCTGCTCCACAATAAATTGGGCAAAAATATTCAGAGCCAGGCACAGCACGAAATTGTGGATGTTAATGCACTTATACTTCACGACAGAAATTCTACTTTGAAGTCCAATTATTGTTTTGGTGGAATACATGCTACGCACTGCTGTCTGTACGTCGTCTGCTCCATCCAGGGCTGCTAGCACCACCTATCACATTGTACCGTCCCGAGGACTAGAAAGATTATGCACAGCAATTCGAGTTCTTTCTGGACGCGCAAGTTGTTACAGACGATGGTAAGAAGTGGTCCACGTTTCTGTCGCCACTTTTTAGTTGGCGAAAGTGCTCATCGCACTGGCCCTGCTCAAGGATACTCTGTTCGAAACGATACTCGCCGTACTCAGGGAGCACTTAGCCCTGAAGCCACCGGAACTCGCAAGACGATACGAGTTCTACCGACGTGACCAGGCACAGGGAGAGCTCGCAGCCGCCTACCTTGCTGCCCTTCGAACTGCGGCGAAGCATTGTAATTTCACCACCCTCGACACCGTTTTGTTTATGGGTTGTGGAACGATAATGCAAAGCAACGTTTGGCAAAGAACTAACCTTCACTAGTGCTGTGGAGGAGGCAACTGCTGCCGAGGCCATCGACCAGGAAGCTAACCACGGCATACATGGTTGGTTGGTTCACAGGAAGGGAAAGGTGCAGTATCTGTCACACTTGTTTCTGTGGACACCTGAACTGCGCCGTAGGGGAAGGGAAGAATGTGGGAGTGAAAGTGGAAAGAAATAAAGAGGAGCCGTAGTGGAGGACTACGGAGTAATTTCGACCACCTGGGGATCTTTAACGTGCGCTGACATCGCACAGCACATGGACGCCACTTCGTTTGGCCTCCATCCGAATGTAACCCCGCCATGCATCGAGTGTGGCCGTCGATAATGGGAACAAGTGTGGACGCTGACAATCGAAAAATGCCCCCGAAGATGTCTTGTGCCTACGAAACATTTCTGCCCAGCAGATGGACCCAGAAGGAACAGGGGCATCACCTGCGCTGGTTGTGGCGGCCCCCTACAAACGGCGTCTATGCTGTTTCAGGGATGCCCAGTGTAAGGGCTGTGGAAAAATGGGTCACCGATTGAATTGAGGTCTACCGTTCTCGAAGGCCAAGGGACTATCGTCAAAACTCAGAGACAGGTCTTGCAGGAATATTTCTTACTGCGAACACCAAACTGCGACCCCTATCCGCGATGGAAGAAGGAAGACACATGTGGTGGTCTAAATTGACGGTAAGCCACGCCAAATGAAGGTGGATTTGGGGTTAAGTTTTTGACTCCTGTCTGACGCCATAGTCAGGTGGATTTTCCCGAGCGGCTGTTAACCATAGCTGAAACCGCTGGATATCATGATGGATTATCAGGCCAATTGCATAGCTGTGCATGGATATGGCATACTCAGAGTGAAGTTTAAGAATTTTAATGGCCTGTTACGTCTTATTGTCACAGGTGAGTGTCCAAGCCTCCTTGAACTGGACTGGTTCCTAGCGCTGGATATCAACACCACAGGAATGCAGCATATAAACCAGCCGTTCCACTCAATTGTTGACATATTCCAGGAGTTCAGCTCAGTTTTTGACGGAGCACTGGGGTACTACGAAGGGCCACCTGTGCAGTTTGCACCCAATCCCAAGGTTGCGCCAATCCGACTGAGGGCACGCAGAGTACCTTTTGCACTTCATCTGAAAATCAATGCAGAGCTGGATAAGCTCACACAGCAAGGTGTCCTCGAGCCAGTTGATCATGCAAGATGGGAAACGCCTATCGTCACTCCCTTGAAGGCTAATGGGGCCATCCGCACCTGTGCAGACTACAAGTGCACAGCAAACAAAGCATTGCACCAACATGCATATCCAGTAATGGTGGTGAGCCATGTGCTGTCGTTCCTCTCCGGTGCAACTGTTTTTACAAGCTTGACCGACATTCTAGTGGAAATTAAGAAGAAGAAATGGACATGGGCAGGACATGTAGGGCGAAGAGAGGATAACCGATGGTCGCTGAGGGTAACAAACTGGATTCCAAGGGAAGGAAAGCGTAGCAGGGGGCGGCAGAAAGTTAGGTGGGCGGATGAGATTAAGAAGTTCGCAGGGGTCAAGTGGATGCAGCTAGCACAGAACCGGGTTAGATGGAGAAATATGGGAGAGGCCTTCGCCCTGCAGTGGGTATAATCAGGCTGATGATGATGATGATGATGATGATGATTTGGCCCAGGCTTACCAGTAACTGCCAGTGACCAAGGAAGCAGTGGAAGCTCAGACTATCGTAATTCACCGTGGAGCTTTCCATGCCCATAGATTTCAATTTGGGGTCAGCATTGCCCGCGGCATTTTTCAGTCTCATGAAAAACCTTCTGCAGGGAGTGCCTGGGGTCATTGCTTACTTTGACGATGTCATTGTTGCTGGAGCCTCTCATGCAGAGCTGCTCAGTCGTCTTCGTGAAGTTTTCAGAAGGTTCCAAGCTGTGGGGCTTAAGGTCAAGAAAAGAAATACCAGCTTGGGGTGGCTCAAATATATTTTTTAGGGCTTAAAGTCGACGTCGAAGTAATTCATCCAACGCCTGAAAAGATTCAAGCTTTTGTGAAGGCACCACGTCCTGCAGGCAAGACGGAGCTGCAGGCATCGCTGGGGCTCATCAATTTTTATCATGCGATTGTGCCCCATAAGGCAACTGTTGCAGAACCACTGCACCGACTCTTGAACAAAAATGCGCCCTGGGTCTGGGGCCAGACATATCAGAGAGCGTTTGATAATGTGAAGCACCTCCTGTCAACCAACCAGGTCTTGACGAATTTTGATAAAAAGAAACCACTTATTTTGGCTTGTGATGCCTCACCATATGGAATAGGGGCTGTGCTAAGCCACAAAATGCTGGATGGCAGAGAAGCACCAGTCACCTTCTACTCAAAGATGCTGTCTACCACTGAATGGAATTTTGCTCAGATTGATAAAAAGAGGCGCTTGCAGTGGTCGCAGGCGTAAAGAAGTTCCATGACTATGTATCTGGCCGACCGTTTCAGATCCACACAGACCGCAAGCCACTTCTTGGGTTGTTCGCCTCAGATTACCAGATGCTGCACTGGTCCATTTTTCTGAATGGGTGCCAGTACTCTACTCAACCAGCCCAGAAAACAACTGGGCCATGCGGATGGCCTCAGCAGAATCCCCCTGATGAACTAGCAACCCAAGGATCCGTTCCCAGCAGAGATCATTATGCTCTTGGGCACTCTCCAGGACTCCCACTCCATGCGGCTCACATTGCCACATATTCTGCCAAAAACCGTATCATATGCCGTGTACTCAACTGGACATGGAAGGGGTGCCCACCATAGCACAGCATTAGTTCTGAGTTTACACCATTCGTGGCCAGTCAACATGAACTGTCGGCCCACAAATGCTGTTTGCTGTGGGGCGACCGTGTGGTGACTCTTTCAGGCAATGGGTAATTAAATGCATCATCGCTGTATGCACTGACTCGATAAGAATCTTCTGCATTCTATTACTGGTGAAAAGAGCATTTCGTGGTCAAGAATCTAGGTGAGACTACAAAACAATATCATATTGCTTCAAGAGATTAATAATTTTTACCAAGCTATTTTCTCTTTCACTGTAATAAAAAGGGTGCAATAAGGCTATGGCACCCATTGCAGCACCCTTCATTGAGAATGGCAAAGCATGCATTGTGAGCATTGTGCATTCACATCAGCGCACAAAATCATTTGTCTTGTGAACTGTGTTACTGTGCTGCTGCCATTCTTAACCTGGATTTTCTCCGACGTAGTTATATTACTAGCTGACTTTGCTATGGTGAGCAGTCGGCATTTTCTAACTGACTAGACAACCTAGCAATGTGAGCTGCAACAATCGATGAGGAAAGGAAGGTGTCAGCTTCTTTCATGTTTTCTCAGACAACCTCTCTGGCAATGATCCTACAACTGCCCACACATTGCAAGAGGTACACCATTTCAGTTTGCATGACATTCTGAACACTGTGACCAAGATGGGGGGGGGGGGGGTGCTTTTTCATCGCTACTCCAATCAATCTCTCTGCTAGACGCTGCCATCTTGGACACGTGGTTAAGAGGCGACTTTCCTCAAACTACTAACTTCCAGGGACACCACTTTCCTTGGATGTGTTTACTGACCCTCTTTCTACCCATGATTGCATCTTTAATTTCACCACATGCATGGCCAACCTGTATATAACAGATGTTACGGTAATCTGCCTGTAGGATTTTATGTGCATCCTATCTCCTTTCCCCTTATAAATCAAATTCAGTTTACTCTGCCACCGGCTGTCTGGAATTTGCTTATTCGTTATGACTGTTTCTAAAGATTTTAACATTTCCTTACTTCTTGGACTAAGCTAACTAACCAGTAGGATTTTCATTCTTTCTTACTCCTTCCTTCTTTCCAGACTTCTTGGTAGCTACTTCTGAATAACTCTGTTGGTTCGGCTCCGCCTGACCTACTTTGCTTTTGCAGTCCATGCCAGTGCTGATCCCAGTCACGTGGCCTGCACTGGAATGTCCGTTCTCGTCGTTTCCAAGGACAAAGTCGACCATTTTTTTTCGATTTCAGGAAGCTGTCCCTGCAGTTTCTGATTTTCTGCCCATAATAACCCTAATTTATTTTCTAAGGCGTCCACACGTGACACTAGACCGACCTTTTCTAGTTCGAACCTGCCTAGGCGTGCACTCAGCAAGCAACACAGGCGCAAAAAGTCAGTGCCTTCTGCTTCCTCTACCAAGTCGAAACGTGTTTCGTTGAGATTAACCTGTGCCTCACACTGAGTACACTTAACCTTTTTTTTGGTTGCACATTTTAAGCCTATATCAACTGAGCTATTCTACTCACAATATACAGACTGCAAAGGAAAGATAAAAACGACTAGCAAACACGTATTAAAAAACATTCTGCGAATGTCAATAACTTAAAAAAACTAACTATCTAAAAAGCTAACAAAATAGTTAAAGAATGAATGCGAAAAGCCTAGCTGCCGGCACGAAAGCCAGGCCGTTGGGACAAAGGGCTAGAAATTATTCTTTAGTGTGCACCTAACCTAACTAGCTGACAACTAAATAAAGTTAATAAAAGAAAGATATCTATTATCTATTAGATCTATTTGACGCTTTCTGAAGCTCCCGCTGTCGCCAGTCCGTCTGTTTCCAGCCACGTGCAATCGAAGAAGCGATGAAAAACGTGTCCGCACCACACGGCTGTCAACTGTCGACTTCAACTGTCAACTGCATCAATGCGCCATCCAGTGGCAGTGCACCTGATTCGAGATCAAGGAGCGCATGCGTGTCGTAGCTTGTGCGTAAACGTGCACTGACAATGCCTTCATGCGAGTTGCTCTTCGCCCAGGAGTCTTCTACCAGATGCCACTATATGGGTATCAGTGTGATCGTCTGCTACATGAGCTACTAAGTTAGAATGACGAATCGTCCATTGAATGCAATATTCTCTTGAACAAACATGCATTGAATGGCAGGTTGTTTCTATTCTTATTTTTTCCAACAGCAGCTCTCTTCTTGCCGTCTGTTCCCAGACAACCAAACACTGGTTTTGTGGAATGGGAAAGTGGTACATGCCCCTTTGAAAACCATTATTGCCATTTGATAGCACATGATTTAAGCCCATGAAATGTGCTGGTTAAGAGACAGTGGCAGTGATAGCTTTTTCATGAGCACAACAGTCACTGATGTTGGGAAAGGTTGAGGATCACCGGAGAAGGGATAGGCAGCGAACGTGGTGGTTAGATGGCATCCTCGAGGCGCTGCAGATGAAGTTATGTGATGTTAGGAAGATAGTGAGAGACAGAAGAGCGTGCCATGATATGGTCCATAGGGTCACGAAGAGTCGAACACGACTGAACTGAACTGGACAACAGTCACTGCTTCTCAGAGATGACACCTCCTATTCCAATCGAAGAGAGAAAATTAACTGTGCGCTATTTTGTTCACGGTGTGCCTCAAAGAGAGATCACTCGACTGACTGACCATTCCAAATGGGCTAGGACATGTATTGTAAAGGTACTCCGTGATTACCAGAAGAGACCTGCCGACGCTCCCCGTTCTGGACGGCCAAGGGCAACAGACGACGAAGCAGATCGTCTCAAAGTAGGTGCCATGTAGCCGACTCCTTCATGGGTGCCACAAACATTAAGGAGCTATCCTTGAACATCTCTTGCAAGACCATCAAAAGGAGGCTGTGCGAGTGCAGGCTAAACTGTAGCTGTCCAGAAGACCGTCCTCAGGGAAGCACAGCGACAGGCAAGGCTTGACTTTGCTCATGAACATAAGCAGTGGAGTTCTAAATGACTGGTCTTAGGTGATCTTCACAGATGAGTAATTTTTCGATAAGACCAGGAACAGAAGCGGAATGCTTGGCGTCCCATGAGCTGCTGGTATCATTTACAATTCTTTGCATTACTGAAAAAAATAATGGAAAAAAATTATCTCGGCCATCCGTGGTATCGGCAGCACTGTAAAGTTTTCTCTGTTACTTCCGTATTTGTGAAGCTTTATTCTATTTTCACTACAGAAACTTGCTTTAAATTCATTCGTACAAAAAATTTGCATCCTAACTGTCACTGCAAAATCGTGCTTCTGCATAAGCACAAAAAGATGAACACTCACAATTACATCCTCAGATGAAAAAACATACTTCTCCAAATCTGTCACAGTGGTGTTAGCTCTAGCGCAAAGGTGGAGGACGCTCGACGCACTCTCTAGAGTTTCGCCAGGCTGCCGCCGCCTCTCATGTAGTTGGATAAATGCTTAATCTCTGACATCCTCCCCGAAAAAACTTTCACAGAGAGCCCCTTTTAATTCGTTCCAAGTCTCCAGCTTCCGTGTAGGCGAGTCCCTCAAGGTGGCGCTGTATCACCAACTGGCCTCATCGCTGAAAGCGAAAATCAAATTATTCGTGTTTTGGGTATAGATCCATCCAACACCCCCTAGACTAACTAAGGCCTCTCCTTATCCTCCTCCTCCTTGTGCATACGTCATCACACTACGACAGAGCTCTTTCATCGTCTCCCGTCTCGGCGCATATCCGGGAGGCGGGTGCGAAAGGTGCCCCAATCCCACCGAAACAAGTCAGAACTGGTTGTCGCGACTGTGGCGCGACTGTGCATATGTGAATTCGAGCAAGCCAAAGTATCGAATTTTGGTAGACGCGCGTTAACGCCTTTATTGCTGTCTGACTGCTAAAATAAATATTTTTCGTAAAAGTGCTAAACGCACATTTTGAAACCTTCGCGGACGAGACTTCTCCCATTTAGGTAATTTCTAACACATTGTCCGATTGCCAAATGGATCTGCAGTGCAGGAAACACCAGTTGCTTGTTAGACTTTTTCGCAGTTCATGCTCCAACTGCAGTGCGAGATTCTTCCTTTGTGCAATGTGTGTTGCAAAAGTTTTGTTGATTTTGTTTTTAAAAATAAGCTCTGGATGAGTGGCGGTGACAGGTCTGCGCTGATGCTGCAGTGTTTGCATCAAGTGTACACTTTTTGAGAATGCCTGGACAGTGCTATGTACCGAGGTGCCACGGAAACTATTATGGTGGGGATAAAGAGAGTCTTCACCCTCCCATCGGACCCAGTGAGAAGGGCTCAGTGGATGAAAGCCATCCATCGTGCGGATTTCACACCAGGAAAGTGATCGATGGTAAGGCAAATATTCCTAGTTGTTGTTGACAGCTCCTTTGCATTATTAATGCTACATATTACCTAGATACTCAGAATTATTGTTTTTGCGATACTTACCTTAAAAAGAAAAGTTTGAATAGCTATGGTGCGAACCTTCTTTTATACTACGTGAATGCGGCTTAGAGACACAGTATTACTGATATTAAGTGCGCGCGGACTCTAACCCTTTCAGGTGCTTTGTACACAATTGTGTACATATCTGTTTTGGTGTTTTTTTCGCGTTTAGGACGCACAATTCTCTATTAAGTTGTTTTTAGTGCATTTTGCAAATATTAAACTGGCAACCATGTGCATTTCGGGCGCCATCTGTCACGTTTTGGTGAAGATGTTCATATCAAAACAAGAAATGGCGGACGCCGGAGCAGCAAAGAGCGGTGAGTCAAGTTCTTATTTTTTAGAGCCACTTTTGTACATTGTAGCAAGGGGAAAAAAATTAGACGCACTTGTGCGTTATATAAAGTGCCGAACAGTGATAATTTCATTAGTTTTGAGGAGATGGCCTTTCGCACGCCCATGTGTACACGATTGTGTACAAGGCGCCGTGGTCGCTGCAGAAATGAAGAACGCTGAGAGTTGCTTTGATTTTCTTTCCAGGTTTTTTGGCCATACTTTGTTCTTCTTTTTACAATGCGAAGAAGCATGAGAAAACCCAAGTATTAGCTGAAAGGCTTTTGGAGCTCATAGCTAATGGAAACGTTTCCGACGTCGGGGAAAGTGACGAAGAAGACGCCACATGTGAAGTGACCGACGCCTGTGTTGCAGCTGCGTTCACCAACCTCGCGAAGAAGATCCTGCTGCTGCAGGTGAAACGCAAGCTGTAGAAGTGACTGATGATCGCATCATTTCAAAAACTGTGCGCTGGCAAAAAAAGAAGTTCGCACCGCCAATAAACACCGCATTTGGTGGAGAAGATTTATTCGCCCCAGACGAAGCTGGCACTATGACACCTTTCAACTATTTTTCGAGGTACGTCCCGCAGTCTGTGTATAAATGCTTAACGGAGTTTACTAACTTATACAGCGTACAGCAGTGCCAGATCTCAGTGAACACAAATCCTGATGAGGTGCGCAAGCTTTTCGGTATGCACATTCTAATAGGTGTAATCCCTCTTCCAAGGGTACGAATATACTGGCAGACCACTGCGAAAGTTGCTCTCGTATCGGAGACTATGACTGCAAAGAGATTTTTCAAGTTGCGCAACAACCTTCATGCGGCTGTTGATGAAAAGGAAAGCTGCGAAGACAGACTCTGGAAGGTCCGCCCGTTTCTAGAGAGTATCAGGGCACGTTGCCTAGAACTGCAGGTAGAAGAACAAACAACAGTTGATGAACAAATGATACCTTTTAAAGGACAGCTCTCAAACAGTGCGAGGGAAACCGTCACCCTGGGGAGTAAAGGTATTCGCTCTGTGTGGAAGGAGTGGCTTGCTTTACGATTTCGTGGTGTACCAAGCCCAAAACACAATACCAGAAGAACTGAAGCAAGAATATGGACTTTGCTCTGGTGTTGTACTGCACCTCGCAAAAAGAATTCCGGTGGGGTACAATCATCAGTTGTACTTTGACAACTACTTCACCTCCATTCCTCTTCTGCGTCAACTGCAGACTGACGGCAAACTTGGAGCAGGAACTGTTCGGGCCAACAGACTGTCGAATTGCCCACTGCCATCAGCCAAGCTGACGAAAAAGAAGCCAAGGGGCTACTCAGAGGAGTGTGTCACAGATGATGACATTGTTGCTGTTATTTGGAATGATAATAATACTGTGACACTTGCATCCAACTTTGTCAGAGTAGGACAGCAATCTGAAGTGAAGCGATGGGACAAACAAAAGAAAGAGCACATCTTTGTACACCAGCCAGAAATCATAAGAAAATACAATGAATCCATGGGTGGTGTTGACAAGCTAGATTTTTTGCTTAGTTTGTACCACACGAAAATTCGTTCGAAAAAGTGGACCCTGAGGGTGCTTTTTCACTTTGTGGACGTGGCTATCTGCAATTCTTGGCTAGAATACCTCCGCGACAATCAAACGCTGCCTAGAGCTAAACTCCTAGATTTGATGAACTTTCGCTTACAAGTTGCCGAAGCACTAATTAAGTCGGTGCCGCCTGAGAAAAAACGTGGAAGGCCTTCTCTTGCAGATATGCAAGTACCACAACCAAAGATAGGGCAAAAAAAAGCAAGAATATCGCTTCCTTGCACAGACGCCCGCTACGACTCCTTTGACCACTGGCCCGAAGCCGTGACCAGAAGGAGCCATCGAGGTGCAAGCTCGAGAAGTGCACAGGAAGGTCCCGGATATTCTGCATAAAATGCGCCGCGCCATTGTGCCCGACAAAAGAGCAAAATTGCTTCCTTGCCTTCCACAAGTGAATTTTGTGACCACCGACGCGCTGTGTACACAATTGTGTACGATGTTGCAAATAATAAAGTTTCATAATAACTTTCAAGAATTCAATGGTTTTGTCTTTTATAGGTCTCAAAAAGATTGTTTATGTGAAAAAAAAAATTTTTTTTCTATGCATAATTAAAACTGGCGCCTCAAAGGGCTAAACGAAATTGTGATCATTACAACCTTAAAACTTAGGGCTGCTGTTGTTTTTTTTTAGCTTTAGGTACTGCATCCTCCTGACGTCTCATTTCACGTTCTAGGTTTGCAAGCGTCCCTTTAAGCCTCAGGACATGGTCAACAAAATAAGTTACGTGGATGTGAAGACAGGAAAAGTGATTGAAGCTAAACTAAAACTGATACGACTTCGACCTGACGTAGTGCGAAGCATACTCCCAAACTGCCAAGCGTATCTTTCTGGTCCAGCTACAAGTGCCTCTCAAGAAGCTCCAGATCACAAGAAGGCGCGTTTTGAAGCAGCTGAAATACAGGAAGCCATCAACCGGTCCATTGAGACGCACTGAGAGGAAGAACACGGCAACAGAATCGACAGTTTTCAGACTATGCTAAGCAGTCTTCCACGCATCCAGGTTCCGGAATTTTGGAAAGTTGTTTCCTATCCTGAGTGCATACTGTTTCTAAATCTCGGTGTTGACGGTGCTCCAGCTATCAGAAAATTAGTTAAAGTAATAAATGACTTGTTCCTAAGGCTGTTTTTTCAAGACGTAGAGGTGACCAAAGTTGATGGTGTAAACATTCCAGAAACTGTAAATGACACTGAGTGCCTAACAAATCTACTGGATACCATTGAGAGATTTGATAAGGTGTCTGCCTTCAAGCCCATGGATAAGACAGATAGCACACTGACGCTTGTGCAGTCCCTTCTTCATGATGCATTGAACCAAGAATTGCAAAGCGAGAAGTGACAGGATGCTTTGAACTTCTTGTTGAAACAAGTATCCCTTCTTTCCAGCAAATCACCCGCTACTCTTCTGAGTTGCTCATATTTTCGAACCTTTTAATCACCATTTCTCCTCACGCCTATAAGTACCTAAGAAGATACGGAGGTCTCCGCATCAGTAAACTATCAGACGGTCTGCTGTTCATATGCCGTCAGTCCAGCAGCTGAGCAGCACAACACCTCATTGCTATTGCATGCAAAAAAGATTGTGACAACAGTGAAAGATCATGAGAAATGAACGGTTCTGATGATGTATTTTGACTATAAGGGTGGCAATATTGCAGGCATGGCTCAAAAGCTGCAAAGATGGCACACGTTTTCATGATTCAAAGTCTCCTTTCATCGCAAGAAAGCGTCATTTACATTTTAACAGTTGAGAAAATAAATGCACAACTGAATACTGTCCTCCGAAAAATCACAAATTAACTTGAAGAGGCTGGACTTCGGATTACTGATGATGTTATTACAGAGAACTCCATCAACCATAAAGCAATGTCTTTCTTCAGAACTTCATCAAAAATCAGCAGCTCATACTGTCATCCATCACATGCCACACAGCCTTTTTTTGTTTTTTGTTTTTGACCCCATTCCCTTGCTAAAATGTGCTTGTAACAGCTGGATAAATCAGAACTGTGGAACGCACGTTTTTTCCTGCATTTCTGGACCTATGCACAACCTCGAAAAGTCTGATTGCATCATTCAAGTCATTGCGTGATCTTCACCTAAAGGAGCAAGATCTACTGATCAGGGCTGCTCGACGCTCTCAGCAAAAGCTCCCAACCCATCAAGTATGGAGAGACAGAATGTTAAGTTTGTGCTGAAGGTCTTCAGCCCTTCCACCATAGCTGCCATTGAAACATGTAGTGAATGCTATGGGCTCCAGCATGCAGCTGGAACAGCAGAGTTTCTGAAGATCATTAAAAAGTGGTGGAGGATTGTTAACATCAAGTCACCCAAGAAAGGACAACAGCATCATGATGTGTTGCAGAGTCTTGTAACAAACATCATCTCCACAAGTTGAATTTCTTCAGAGTATCTTGAAGTGGCTTGACCTGTGGCAAAGCTTGAAATTTGATAATGGAATTACACGGGAGATGCAGTGCGCTTCGACTCACTACGAAAGCGTTAGTAAACTTGATCAGTTACTGCCTCCACGACCTGGGATTTGACTACGTCCTCCTGGGGAAATTCCAGACTGACTGCTTGGAGGCGCGTTTCGGCAAATACAGACAACAATCTGGATCCCAGTAACACATTTCCATTCATCAGGTGTATAAATCAGAACGAAAGCTTTGTCTCCAGACAGCCCTGGAGCTTCCAGAAATGGAGGAAGGAGCACCGGAAATTAAAATTGACCAGCTCGTGTTAGGCAGCTTCAACATAGAAGTAAATGATGACGACTTTGAATGCAAGGAACCAACTATTCCTGCCGCTACATATGTGGCCAGTTACTGCGCACATGCTGCACTTAAGAAGCTCTCATGCACTGCCTGCAGAGCAAACTTAGTTGAAAACCGAGACATTGCAACTGAGAATGATAAAATTGTTCAGAACATGACCTGCGGAGGTCTCAAATTTCCAAAACCAGGTTTCGTAAATGCTCTAGTGACAGCTGAGATCGTTCTTGATAACTTCATAGTGAAGAGCATGCAATTCAATTTCATGCACTGGCCAACCAAAACAAAGCCCTTTTTACTTTAGCAAGCAACGTGGTGAAAGATGAAAATTTTGAAAAATGTGAAAAAGGTCACAGCCCGCAGCAAGTGATGAAATATGTTCTCGGTGCAGCAACCAACATCCTGCTAAAGAACTATTGCAAGACAAGAAACGATCGGCTTGTGCAATCTAAGATTGCTCAAAAGCGTAAAATTGACACTTTGAAGCCTTGATAATTTAGATTTTTATTTTGTGACATTCCTCAAAGCTTTCCTGGACACATGCATATTTTAATAAATACTTTCATACTCGACACAGTTTACGTATGTATTGAGCTAAAATAAATTCTAGAGGCCAAAAACAAAGTCCTCTGCTGACCTTGGAGCTACATGTTTTGAGTGCCAAAGGTAAATTCACGGTGTGCAGAGAGTAGCGTAGCAAGGGAGAGCGCGTGATGTGAGACGTCATGTGACCAAGCTCTTCCTGAGCTCACTGCCCGCGTCGCAGCGCATGTGTATGCAGTATCTCCTATAACAGTTTTACCCTGTCGCCATGTTTAACATGATGAGTGAAGAAGCACAGCAGCTGTTCATGGACTTGATGAAGGGGCCACTGTTACCCCCTATGCTAAGTGAGCATCATGCATCCGAAAAATATTAGTATCAATCTCGCTACTTTGCTTCTCACAGCTGTCACTGACAGCTTGACCACTTGAGTAGTAATGGATGAACACTGTTCGTTACACCAGGTAATCGCCTATTGAAAAAAGTGTCCGTGAAAGTTCACAGCATCAATCTTCCTTCATTGTTCGTATTCACGACAGCTGTCATCGGAGCCTTGAGCACTCGTGAGGACATTAACAAGAGATCTGGCGGTAACCGACAATTACTATATGCATAGGATCATGTTTGACCATGTTGTTCATAAATTTATATTAATACCTATCACTTAGCCTGCCTGAATGCACTCTTCGGTGCAACTGGGGCATTTCAAGAAAGCAATATGTGTATTACTCATCACAGTGACGCACTTTTTTGGGTTGCGATCAGACTTTCTTCTGTAGTGTATTGTCCTTTCTTGGGTTGCGGTCAGACTTTCTTCTGTAGTGTATTGTCCTTTCTACCTGCAGGTGCTTTCAGATAACAGTGTATGCGTGTTTGGATACGCAATCAAAACTTTTTCATTTTTAGCACAGCAAGGGCTGATGACACCGTCCGTCACAAACATCAAGCATTTATGCAGAAAAAAAAAAAACAATTTCATGTCACGCAGAACAGACACCTTAGCACAGTTTTTTAGTCATAACTTTTACGTTCATGTGCAGAGAATGGTATGTCGGATGCCTGTGAGAGCGGTACACAGCCAACTACAGAAGTGAAAGGAGGCGGTGGAGGTGAGCTAAATGAAGTGCTGACAAAATTTAATAATACGCTCTGGGGGGCTAGTTGGTGCATGATTTCATGTGATCATGTGGTGCATATGTTCATCTTTCTTCCCTCTGTGTTATCTGGTTTGCGCACTGTTTTTGAAAGACAAATTTTACTCATTTACTAAAGTAGCCTTAGGACTTGTTGTCTGGTTTGCACACTAGTTTTTTTGAAAGACAAATTTTACTCATTTACTAAAGTAGCCTTAGGACTTGTTGTCTGGTTTGCACACTAGTTTTTTTGAAAGACAAATTTTACTCATTTACTAAAGTAGCCTTAGGACTTGTTGTCTGGTTTGCACACTAGTTTTTTTGAAAGACAAATTTTACTCATTTACTAAAGTAGCCTTAGGACTTGTTGTCTGGTTTGCACACTAGTTTTTTTGAAAGACAAATTTTACTCATTTACTAAAGTAGCCTTAGGACTTGTTGTCTGGTTTGCACACTAGTTTTTTTGAAAGACAAATTTTACTCATTTACTAAAGTAGCCTTAGGACTTGTTGTCTGGTTTGCACACTAGTTTTTTTGAAAGACAAATTTTACTCATTTACTAAAGTAGCCTTAGGACTTGTTGTCTGGTTTGCACACTAGTTTTTTTGAAAGACAAATTTTACTCATTTACTAAAGTAGCCTTAGGACTTGTTGTCTGGTTTGCACACTAGTTTTTTTGAAAGACAAATTTTACTCATTTACTAAAGTAGCCTTAGGACTTGTTGTCTGGTTTGCACACTAGTTTTTTTGAAAGACAAATTTTACTCATTTACTAAAGTAGCCTTAGGACTTGTTGTCTGGTTTGCACACTAGTTTTTTTGAAAGACAAATTTTACTCATTTACTAAAGTAGCCTTAGGACTTGTTGTCTGGTTTGCACACTAGTTTTTTTGAAAGACAAATTTTACTCATTTACTAAAGTAGCCTTAGGACTTGTTGTCTGGTTTGCACACTAGTTTTTTTGAAAGACAAATTTTACTCATTTACTAAAGTAGCCTTAGGACTTGTTGTCTGGTTTGCACACTAGTTTTTTTGAAAGACAAATTTTACTCATTTACTAAAGTAGCCTTAGGACTTGTTGTCTGGTTTGCACACTAGTTTTTTTGAAAGACAAATTTTACTCATTTACTAAAGTAGCCTTAGGACTTGTTGTCTGGTTTGCACACTAGTTTTTTTGAAAGACAAATTTTACTCATTTACTAAAGTAGCCTTAGGACTTGTTGTCTGGTTTGCACACTAGTTTTTTTGAAAGACAAATTTTACTCATTTACTAAAGTAGCCTTAGGACTTGTTGTCTGGTTTGCACACTAGTTTTTTTGAAAGACAAATTTTACTCATTTACTAAAATAGCCCTAGGATATTTCAGCTCCCGAGTAGACACCAGACAAAACTAAACAGATATTAGATTACTATTACAAGTACTTTCATCAGGGTGAACGATTCGAAAAGTTCAGGAACTTCCAGTATTTGGCCGATGAGCTTGGAGCAACAAAATGCCACAGCAATGTGAAAATCACCTCAAAACAGTACAGTCGAGCCACTTATAACGATACCGGTTATTACAATATGTCGGCTATAACAATGAACAGCCATGTAACCGTCAAACTTACTATGTATCCAATAGTAAAAAAATCCATTTACTACAATGATGGGTTGCCGCACTAACGGTTATAACGATTAAAACCGGCTACTGTGACCCAGCTTCAAAATAAAATACGCGTGATTCCGACGAAAACGCGAGCGTCCGCAATCGCGCAAAGCGAGCGCATTTCGCTCCGCATGTCACCCTTCCACCCCTCGAGACGAGTGGACTGCGCCCACGATACGAAGAGAGGAGAGCACTCCGTTTCTCTACCCTTGCCCCCCCCCACCTCCGCGCTCCGTCACATGGTCGCGTCCCCGCCGCCGTCCCGACCGACTCTGTGTGGCGATAGCGGCCAGGGTTGCCAGGTTGGGCTATAAATAGCCAAATTGGGCTACTTTATGTTGTGGTTGGCGGGAAATATTGTTGGTTGGCTATTTGGCTATCTTTGGGCTATTGTGCATTTTCGCTTGAAAGGTCCAAACCATTTCAAAAGCCTTTTCTCCAGAAAGGTTTAGCAGTGGGCCGCGATGCTGTGTGTACAGTAATAGCAACCAGCGCACTTTTCTTTCCTAGAAGATACTGCCAGTGTACATTCTAGGCCCACACTTTGGTCTCACAAGCTGTTTGCAGCACTGCGAAAGGCAGCTAGGGTAACCTTGTCCAACCCGGATCATGTGCACAATAGGTAATTTGCTTCTGTGCATCTCTCGCCCTGCGAATTGGTGTTGGTCCCACAAGCTGTTTGCAGCACTGCGAAAGGCAGAGGTAACCTTGTCCAACCCAGATCATGTGCACAATAGGTAATTTGCTTCTGTGCATCTCTCGCCCTGCGAATTGGTGGGGGTAATAGTAGGAGCACAAATTATCTATTATAGTGCGCCGAGCACAATTGCCTATTCTAATGCACGAGATCCTAAATGGGCCAGGGCTTCCCTGCCTCACAGTGCTGCAAAATTCTTGTGAGACGAAGTATATATTTCGACTGTCAGAAAGACGGGCCTTCGCAGCCTGTGGTTCGATGAATGTTCGGCATAGGGGATTAGGGTACAGATGAGTGAATGGGGGACTTCGCACATGACGGGGTTGGTAGTGAGGTGTGCCTGGACAAAAGCTCGAAGCTCTTTTCCTTCCCTTTCCTGCTTCCCGGCGTTGCCGATGGTGTTAAAGTGGTCTATTGAATGGACAATTTGCAGAACTCAGCTTCTCTGTAAGGCTTGTTTTCCAACAGAAATTTCTCGTTCCAAGATGCGCCACTCATTATTCGAAGAAACGAGCAGACGGAAGTCTAGCTCGTTTTAATTTCCCCTGCACCACTGGCAACCACTGATTCCGCAGCAAGAACTTTGAGCACAGCGGTGGAGGTTTAACAGTCCGCATATAGTGAAACGTGCTTTTCGACGCCACTATGGGCAAATGGGCGAAGTACGCGCGGACGTACAGAAAAGAATGGGAAAAAGATCCTGCATTCAAAGGTACGTTGACCATCTTTAATGTTTTAGTGCTTGTTTGTACCAGTCCAAAAATTATGTTCCGCTTTTCGGAGTGCATTCCATGTGACCATGCCAGTCTCGATCATTAGCGCGTGACAAATTTTTCTTTTTGATTACAGATTGGCTTACGCGCTCACCCTCAGGGGATATGGCCTTTTGCACAGCCTGCAAAACAGAGCTACGTGCACACGTGCAAGATCTGAAGGCACATAGAAAAACCGAAAAGCATGCTAGAAGCATGCAGTCGTCGACTGCACCCGAACAAAGGCAAATGGATAGATTTGTCACCTCGCAGCCAAGGGCCGCCAGCAACAGACATGAAGCGAAGATTGCGGAGCTGCGTTTGGCGGCGTATGTCGCCGTACATGGTTCACTTGCTACCGCTGACCACCTGACGCCGCTCATCAGCGACTGTTTCAGAGATTCGACCACTGCGTCGTCGCTATCCATGGGAAGAACCAAGTGTACGGCGTTAGTGAACAAGGTACTTGGACCAACCTTCAAACAGATGCTTTTGGATGAGCTGAAGGGAAGAAAATTTTCGTTGATCCTGGACGAAAGCACAGACGTGTCTTCGGCAAAAGAGCTTGCCATTGTGGCAAGGTTCTACTCGAGCGAGAGCAGCGCAATTGTAACTGCGTTCCTTGGACTAGTTCCAGTTCTGGACGCATCATCTGGAGGACTTTTCTGTGAGTTGAAAAACTTCCTCGACAAGTCTAATCTCTCTGTCAGTGACTGTGTGGGTATAGGAACTGATGGAGCCAGTGTGATGTGCGGGCAGCACAATAGTCTGTACACAAGAATGAGGGAAGTTAACCCAAACATCGTGTTGGTAAAATGCGTATGTCACTCCCTTCACCTTGCTTGTAACGAGGCAGTGGATGTACTACCCACACAGATTGACTACCTTGTTCGGGAAACCTTTAACTGGTTTTCCCACTCTCCAAAGCGTCAAGAGTTTTATAAAAGCATTTATGCTGCGATTAACTCTGGATCAACCCCCAAAAAGTTGGTTGGTGTGTGTGCGACGCGTTGGCTTAGCATTGCTGGTGCTCTCCGTGCAATTCTTGACCAGTGGCTGGAACTGAAGGCGCACTTCGATGTCGCAAAAACAGCTGAGCGTTGTTACTTAGCTAAAATGTTGAGTGAGATGTACAATGATGACCAGAACTTTTTGTATGTGCAGTTCTTGAGCCCCATTGTTAACGAATTTGACAAACTCAACAAAGTATTTCAGAGTGAGGACCCTGATCCATCAAAACTTTTCGAAGACTTAAGCTCGTTTGTGAAGTGTTTGCTTAGGCGGATCGTACTTCCCGATCATGCATCTCCCGATTCAGCTTGGGAAAGCCATTTGATGCATGTTCGAGCCTGTCAGCTGGGAAGCGTCTTTCGCGACTCCTTAGAGAAGTCTTCCCTCGGCGACGACAAGAAAATCGCCATTCTTGAGCGTTGCCGAAACTTTTTGGTCGCTTGCATCAAAAGCACATTAAAGCGCCTTCCAACAAATTTTAAGGTATTAAGTGAACTTCACCTCTTGCACTGCAACAATATTGCCAAGTTTTCTTTTGATGCATTCTACAAGGCCTTTGCAAAATTCATAGATCCATCAGTTGTTTCTGCAATGGAATCCGAATACTGCCTTTTGCAATGTAAGCTTAGTGAACTCCGAGACGACTCCGTGACAGTATTTTGGAAAAACGTTCTGCGTTCCAAAAACAGTGCTGGAGTCAGCCTATTTCCGTTGCTGTCGGAGCTAGCCATTTCTCTACTCACGCTGCCTGTATCCAATGCTGCTGTGGAACGAGTGTTTAGCCATGTCACTCTAACAAAAACCGACTTGCGGAACAGAATGTCTTTGGAAACCTTGGAAAATATTTTGCATGTGAAATTTGCACTGCTGAAAAATGGTAAATGCTGCAAAGACTTTGTGCCGTCAGATATTTTTTTGGAGCGCTTCAATACCGCCGCAATGTACAGTGAGTGATGTTTGGATACTCTTTTTTACATTCATTTGGAAGTGAATTCAAAACTTCACAGCAGACATGTTAATAAATGTTTGAAATAAACTGTGTACTGTAACTATGAAGTTTTCTGTTTTGGCTATTTGGGCTATTTTTATGGTTCGACGTTTGGCTATTTTTGGGCTACATCGAGCAAAAAATTTGGCGGGTCACGCTGTGAGTACCTGGCAACCCTGATAGCGGCGGCTGTGTGCGGGCGGGCGTCGTAGTGCTTATACGTGGGGTGCACGTGGTGTGTGTGCAACGCCTGTGGCGTTTTGCTTTCTCGTCGTACAATGGCAGATCCGTCTGCCGTACGCCCTTCACCGGACTGCACAGCGCTATCGGGATCGCACGACTGCCACGGCTGATGCTTGCATATGAGTTATTCCCTCCGCGGCTTCGTTTTTTTCAAGGGGCCTTCCACTTGAGCACGTCGAACAATTAGATGCTCTCGAGACCAATGTTAATAAGCTTTCTGTGAAGCAGGCGAAGCTCACGGACTATGCTTTTTTTGTTAAGTAGTGGACAACTTTTTTTCTGCTTGATTAAAATTTTTGAACCTTATGTTGACTGCATTTTTTGGCAAACCCGGTTATAACAATTATTGGTTATAACAATGACATTTTCTTGGCACTTGAGTATTATAAGTGGGCTCGACTGTACTTGAGGTCGAAGAAAAAGGCAAGTGATAAAAATAACATATCAGGTGCTTCACCTTGCCCAGTCTCTTTTGCCAACGAATTGAAAAAATAATAATAATAATTCAAAGCACTGACGATTAGCCACAATTTCTGAGGGACTCTTTCGGAGTGACTTAAAAGCCAGGGACATCAAGGACAGCACAGCTGATCCAACCCTCACTCTATTCGAAAGTTCCACAACTGTGACAGAGAGTGGGAAGGCATGAAAAGAACAGAGGTCAAAATCAGGGAATGCCGAGCTAGTTCCAGTCGTATGACACAGATGGAACTTTTCTTTAGTAATTGTGGCTTATTAATACAGAGCAAATGGCCGACAAAGTGGAGCTAGAAAAAGATTCTGCAAATTTCTATATTGCGGTAGTACTGCCATACGAAATATAACCCTACTTTTCTACAGTGCAGGCATTGTTGGGCTTACATGATGTTCATGTATGTTTAACCTTGCATCAACGTGCTGGTTGATGAGGCATCCACAGTCAGTGCTACCACCTTTAGCAATAGAAGAGTTTGTTTCCTTATAAACCGGTTATGGCTGGGAAGGAACAGCATCAATATATGCAGAGTTTTATGGCTACACAAGCAGCACATCAAACACAATTCCCACTGGCATTATCCCTCCACAGCCCAATGATAGTGATGGAAGCTGTCACCTGGAGTTACAGGGCCTGACATGAGGAGTTGCCTTTTTGGAAGATCACATTATCATTGCAGTAGTGGTGACTGACCACCATACAAAATCAAGTGATTCCTCTGCACCAAAAAAGCTTCAAATGCCCACGAGTTAGACGTGTCCTACAGTAGCCACACCTTTATGTTGGCTGATGTTATTATCATGGTATTTGTGGAATATGACAAATTATTTTAATTTATTTCTCATACAGGCAAACCCGCTTATAAGAGTACTGCTTTTGAATTATATATCAGATATCGAGAGTCATCGGATATATATCAGATGACCCTCGCATCATCAACTTTGCCATGTCTTCTATGGTGAAATAAGCCACATATTACAATGCTGTAATAGTAGATTATCGCTTATAAAAATTGGACCTGGCCAATTAAAAACCAATGCTAACAGAAAAAAAAACAAAAAAACATGCAGATGTTACAACCATGCCAACAAAAGCATGCATGCAAATACTCAGCCGCTGGTGCAGCAAAAGTGAAAAGCATGTGACCGCAAATGTGGGAACGTTGGGCACACCAGAGAACTTTGCATGCCGCGGCGATGCAGAAGAGAAAAGATGCTTAATTTCCTCTACGCGAAGAAGGAGGAGGGCAAAATGTTGGGAGTGTCTTCCTTTTATACTTGCAATCCGCTCTGGGGGTGCGCCATCCATAGAAAACATGTTAGAGCACATTAGTGTGCACTGCTCCAATTTTCCCTGTTCCTTGCCAGGTACTCAGCTTCATAGTTCACATGCGTCATGAGGGCACAACCAGTGCAGCTGTACAGCCAGCATGGTTTAGCATGTTTGCTGTTACCATTGCATTGGACTTGCAAGCCCATTCACATAAAGAATGATGGAGAATACTGCTCCAGGAAGCGCTGCACAACTGCCACAGAAAAGGAAGCAGACGAAAACACTGTTGGAGCTGAAACAACACAAGGACGGTGGTAAAGTGTGAAACGTGGTAACTACCAAGGCTAGCCTGTAACAACTGACGGTATCAACCACCATCCGCAATCCACTCAAGCAGCCTGAAATTGAAGGACACACCAGAGCTCGCTTTGCTATGAACGATAGCCAAAAACGATTTCGCAAGAAGGCTTACAAAAAGTAGTAAAGGTGCTGTGCCAATAGTACCTGAGCACATGGGCAATGAACCTGCTGATAAGTAGCCCGATTTCGGAGAAGAAAGTGAAGTACTTTGCATACTCTTAAAATAACAATTTCATGCCTGGAAGCTGCTGGATTCAGCCGTTTAAGGATAGGCATGGAACTGTCTACAAGGCAGTCGATGGTGAGGAAAGGCAAAATCACTAGACTTCCATTGCAAGCTAGAAGTAGCTAGAAACACGTAAGACTGTACCCGCAAAACATACGCAGACCGCGTCATTTACAATGGCGATGAGGCAGCATTGTTTTTCTAAATGCTTCCGTCAAAAACACAAGCACTAAAAGACGATCCTTGTAAGGGCGGCAAGGAAAGCAAATTGTGGGTAAGCATTTTCCTGTGTGCCAACTGGCCTGTAGCAACAAGTACCTCACTTTTATCCTTAGGAAATTGAAGAATTACCACTGTTTCCAAGGTGCCCTGAGGATCCTGGTTCACTACTGTCGCAACAAAAAAGCGTGGATGACGTGTGAAGTTTTTCACGAGTCGCTGGTCGAATCTTAGCCACAGATGCAGCGCTAAGGCAGAAAGGTAGCACTGGTACACGACGCCTGCACTGAACACCAAACTACCGAAACAGCTGTCGCACGCGCAAATTTTTTTTCCTCCCTCCAAATACAAAAGCAAGTTTTCAGCCCATGAACGCAGGCGTGATCGCATGCTTCAAAGCATTATATTGCCAACGTGTATTGAGCAGACATGCTCTGAACCTGGACACTGCTGTTTGAGAGTGTTGAGACCTACACCAAATATCATACAAGATCTCTCGCCCAATGGCAGTGCAATTTGGCTCTTCCACAGTAATGCCTTGATTCAGGTTAATGGCTTCACGGAGGATACCAGAAACGTAAAGAGTCACAAAGCTCCTGTCGATGCAACGGTGAGAGAACACTGGGCTTCGGTGAACAGCGATGATTGAAGAAAATCGAGACGGGATGAGTTCTTGCACACTGACGATACAGTCGCTACAAATGAATCGATCATCACAACATTTACCGGTGCTGGAGCACAACAGTGCAAATGATGAACAGCAGCCTGTGCAAGTTGTGTCGCATCACAAAGCTCTAACAATCATCGAATCCTGGCAAGAATTCATTTTTGCTATAATGTTTAGCTCGGCTACATACAACAGTTAGATGCTCTGCAGAAGGGTGTCAGCAACACTGCCCTGAAGCAGTAAAAGCCGACTGAATATGGATTTCTGCCTGCAATTAATCAAAAAGTGTTAGCTACTATCCCTCCACTAAATTTTCTCAAGTTGTCATGTTTCTTTTTTTCTTTAGTAGCTTATTTATAACAATGACATTTTCGTGGAACCTAAATATTGTTATAAGTGGGCTTGACTGCATGCATTTAGGCATCACAGAAAAACAGCATACAGCAATGAAACAAAACGGCTGAAATAAGCTTACATCCTGGATTAAAACTAGTATGTGCAACCCATGTATTGGGTAGCATTTACCACATGGCGAGCACAACTCACTGTGCCCGAGTCGACGTCGCTTCTTAATGATGTGAAGGACATCCACATACCTAGCCCAGTGACATCAAACCCAGGGAACAAGGAATATTCCTTGGCTCCCTGGGTTTGATGTCACTGGGCAGGGCTTATTTAGTATTGGCATGTTTCAATATATTATCTCAAAATAAACGAAAAAACAAAATGAACGGAATCAGAAGGATGCAACAAGCTGATTCTTATGCTAGCCTGCCGCTATGTCCATCAGGATGTGACTTTTTCATACCAGCCAGCAGCTAGGCCCATTTTAGTTCCCCTAGATCGACTTACTTTTCAGCAATATGCTGTGCAGAGGCTGAAGAAGCAGAGACACTACGAACACCATGCGATCCTGATGCTAGATGAAATACATTTAAGCCTTGTCCTTGTCCAATCGCCACATGGGGCTAAGTGCCTTGTTTCAAGAGGCCAATAAGAAGGAAAAGCATGTTGCACCAGCTTCGCCACCGAAACTGACCACCGGTAGGTTCGGCACGGCTCAGGCCAAGCCTCAAGACGAAATAGATCACTACAAGATGGCGCGTCCATCGTTGGCTTTAGTGGCATTCACTGCGTGGCGCAGCCAGAAATTTTTTTCGAGGAGGGCTGACGTTCCTGTGTAGCCTCTTCCGTATCGAGCAACCTGCCACGAGCTTCCTGTCAACAGCCTGTCACCTCTCAACTGCGCCATGAAATGTATTGTTAAAGACGAATACCTTTAGTCTAATTTAGCAAATACAGAACTGAATAGCCAGGCATGCAATTAACTTTAGTTTGAAGGCGCGTACTCTCCCTGACGAACCCGTAGGTGGAAAGATTACCTGCAGTTCTCTCCAGAGGGCCTGCAACACTTACTATAATGCATCACTAACTGAGGTGTTACGAACAGACAGGGAATTTCAGAAGGCCACATCGACAGACCAGCGCCAGCTGCTATAGCGGACCTAGAGGATAGAGGCGGGACATGGACAAAGAGCTCCGCTCAGGAAGACAAACAATAAAATTTTCTCCTTCTCCTCCGCAGGAGCATGCACAATAATTAAAAGCACCTAGACACAGCACGAACAAGTGCTCAGAGAGAAAGAAGCCAGCAGCGTCAGAGGAGCTTGGCCTTGCAGAGGCTATGCAAGTGTCGTCGTTGTTATTGTTTTTGCCGTCATTAAAATGGTACATAGACACAAGCGGGATTGGCCATTACCAGGCGGATTACAGTTTCTTACATTCCATACTGGAGAACTTAGACTAGAAATTTGAGCGAATTCGGCTTACTGACAGAGATGGTTGAGGCTGGTACTGGGGCTTACTCAGCTTTAATTTGTGAGATTAAAAAAAGAGTTCAGTTTCAGTTCAGTCGTGTCCGACTCTTCGTGACCCTATGGACCATGTCATGACACACTTTCCGGTCTCGCACTCTTCCTAACATCACATAACTTCATCTGCAACGCCTCGAGGATGCCATCTAACCATCGCATTCGCTGCCTACCCTTTCTCCGATGACCCTCAACCTTTCCCAACATCAAATCTTTCTCCAGCGACTCCTCTCTTCTCATCAGATGACCAAAGTAGCCGAGCTTTAACTTTAGAATTTGACCCTCCAATGAGCAGTCAGGGTTTATGGTCGACAATATCGACTGATTTGATCTTCTGGCAGTCCAAGGAACTCTCAAGAGTCTCCGCTAGTGATTCAGTATATAGCTGTCTTAAAGGGGGACGCAAAGGTCAGATAAAACCAGCCGGCAGCAGGCCCATTTTAGTTCCCCTAAATAAACCTACTTATCTGCAATTTGCTGTGCAGAGGCTGAAAAAGCTTGCACCCCGCAAACACCATGTGGTCCTGATGCTAGACGGAATATATATTAAGCCTTGCCATGATAATAAAGATAGCAACCTTTGTGGTTCTACCGTCAATTTTAATGACAATGAAATGTCAGCTCATGCATTCATGATTCAGTATTCTTTGCTGTCTTAAGGGGGGACGCAGCAGTCAGATCAAACCAGCCGGCAGCAGGCCCATTTTAGTTCCCCTAGATCAACCTACATTTCTGCAACATGCTGTGCATAAGCTGAAAAAGCAGACACACCACGAACACCGTGTGATCCTGATGCAAGACAAAATACACATTAATCTTTACCTTATAAAAGACAGCAATCTTCGTGGCTCTGCCGTCAATGTTTAGCGACAATGTAATGTCAGCTCAGGTATGCATAATTCAGTCTTCGCAGCAAACCACAAACCTCCCAGTGGTGTCCAGATCGAGTCTGAATGTCTACGTACTGTAGCGTCATCTATGAGACGTCCTATTTACCAACATTGCTTTTTGAAGAAAAGCTGAAGACATCCCCATGACATTTCCTGAGTATTAATCTAGACCCTTTATATTATTCCTTGTAAAATCCTGGGAATGTAAGTGAGAGGTCGAACTGCTTTCTTTTCACACGCAAAATTAGTGAGACAACCTGCACTGTATTTTTTGTCAGCTCAAATTGCTTTACGGTGGCATTTCCCTCATCTAAAATGAGAAAGAGTGCAAGTACTATTGAAGACTGCTTTCAGCAATTCCAAGCTGTTATTGTATGCTTGCCTATCTGCAAGTTTCTTATTCAACTGATGGGCACAGCCATGGCTTAAAAAGGTAGTCATTTGGATAGCCGCTAGATCACTAGATTATGAGATTTTGCTAGTGTGGTGGTGCGGTGCTGAAGCGGCAACGCCGGTACGGGCACAATGGAGGGCAGTGCAGGAAAATACATTCTACTTTCCGGTGAGTTATTCCGATGCCCGTTTCGATTTGAAAATATGAAAGTGGAATGGTCGTACGACGAACTTTCCGATGAACTGTGATGTAGCTCGTGGTCGACCACTCTGTCGGTGCTGCAGCAAGCGCCATGCACGCTCCAATATTTTTCTTTTTTTTGCCTCCGGAGGATCTCGTGTCTCCGTAGGCAACGAGCAGATTGTTGGCCTCTCATAACTGACTGTGCACGAGCAAGTGCGTGCGTCATATGGCTGAAATCATCTGCTGCAAAGTTTTTCCACTGAGGTGTAGCAAAAGGCGTTGGCAAAGGCAACATGCAGTACAAAACAGATGAAAACGAGTGAGGTTGGTATTGTACGCTCAACCGTGTTGGTTTTCTCTGTGGTAGTTCTAACGAAGCATTTGTGTAGGAATTTCTTGCGGCAATAAAAATTTAGTCTGCCAAACGAACCATGCTCCGTGGTCGATCTTTCTTCTGTTTCCTAAAGAAAAATAAACAGAACCCCAATTACACTGCTTTTGATCAGATTTCACCGGGCATTTTGGACCCCCCCACACTACCTTGACTTTAGACGATGCGTAACAAGCAGGAACTAGGCGTGGAATTAGCTGTTTCAATGAAGGCCATTTGTACGGTTCGGATGGATGGATGTTGTGGCCTTCCCCTTTGTAACGAGCAGATATTGCATTAGTACAATATCCTGGCTTGGCACAATAGCTGTGACTTTTACATACATCCACACAAACACACACAAGTACACAGATGTATGTTAACATTTTCAGCCGTTACTGTGGGTGCACTAGCCCCCACCACTCTCTCAGGCAGCTCTTGGTCTTGGCCACTTCTCTGAATTGATTTGTACTGTCGGAGGCGTGACATATACTGAAGCCAAGCGCCTGTGGGAGTGTAATGCTCCCTGTCGACGCTGGCGAGAGGCCCACAGTCGAGAACCAGGTGGTCAATAGTCTACTCGCTCACAGTGCACACTCTGCACCACCGTACTTTGCACACTTGCATCGTAGTGCTGGCGATAGACCAGAGTTCAGAGGGCTCCAGCTCGTGCCTCGCAGAGGAGACTGCTAGAAATATCCTTGTCATATAGGGGTCTTGCACAAACCTTTTGTTTGTGTTCTGTGTAGAACTTAAGTGTGAACTTCCCCTCCACGGCCTCCCTCCAGCGCTCGGTTTCCACCTTACGCACCTGAGCCTCAGCTGCTCTCTCCCACTTTTGCTCAGTCTCCTCTTGCACGGACTGAGAAAAAAAGCCATACTTCCTGCGGAGTTGCTACAGACGCTTCGTCTATATGCTGTGGACACTATTGCAATGCACATAGTCAAACGTTTCGCACTAATCAATGCGGTTGTATCAGTCTCAGCTTGCTCCGTAAAACCCGCTGCGCGCCCCTCCTCCGCAGTGGGCCCAAACCCAGTTTCGAACCTCGCAGCCTGCAAAGGTGTTTCTGTTTGTCTTGCAAAGGTACTTCCTTTGACCCTCACCTGAAGTGCTCCCTTAGAGCCTCAGCTGCAGCAGTCCTAAAAAACAAAAACAAAAAAGGGCCACATAATGGGCTGTTGCTGCCCAAGGCGGACTTATTGTTGTCCAATGGCGGAACGAATCACTGCCACATCGGCGCAACTATTTGGGCCGTGACCCCTTTTCCCAAGCATTTCACCCCAGAAGAGCCGAGCACCAGGCCAGGAGAAAGCTTGTACCCATTTAAAAACCGGTGGGTAACCGGTGGCACCAGGGATCGAACCCGGTACCTCCCGAATGCGAGGCGAATGCTCTACCACAAGGCCACTGCTTCAGTAAAAGAAAGGGCCACATAATGGGCTGTTGCCGCGCAAGGCGGACTTATTGTTGTCCGATGGTGGAACGAATCACTGCCACATCGGCGCAACTATTTGGGCCGTGACCCCTTTTCCCAAGCATTTCACCCCAGAAGAGCCGAGCACCAGGCCGGAGGAAAGCTTGTACCCATTTAAAAACCGGTGGGTAACCGGCGGCACCAGGGATCGAACCCGGTACCTCCCGAATGCGAGGCGGATGCTCTACCACAAGGCCACCGCTTCGGTGTGCGTTTGGAGCTTCTCCCAAACGCATACCCCTGGAAAAGTCAAGCGCCAGGCCGGGGGACGCTTGTACCCATTTTTACCGGTGGGTGTCCGGCGGTGGGCTTCGAACTAACCACCTCCCGCAGCCGAGACGGGCGCTCTAACCACTAGGCCACGGCTTTGCGATTAGCTGCCTACAATGGGCGAAGGACTTGGATGCCAGGCTTGTATTGGATCAAGAGGCTAGTACAAGAGAGATCCAAGCATTGCAATCGGAACTCCAGAAAGAGACCTCCACACGCACAGACCTCCAATCTCAAGTGATCACTTACAGCGAATGTCAGCTGACAACGGGTGAGATGACAGTGAGGTGCAAGCACTGCAAACAGAGCTACAGAAGGAGACTGCCACACACATTGAACTGCAGAACCAACTGAATATATTACACAAGCTAGAAACAGTAGGTGGAAACAATATAGCAAGGCGAGGCTAAGGATGACAGTGTAGCCGATTACCAATGAAATGATAAAAGCAGCCATACCAATCAGGCCGCAAATTCCACTCTGACAAGGAATGGAGGAGTTAGTGGTGCAACACAAGAATGTCCCCAGTGCTCAGTCCTTCTGGCCAGAGATGAAAACGCGTATAGACTAAAGGCGGGTACTCTGACCATAGTCCATAAAGACAGATAAAGCCTTACCTTCTATACTAAAGCCAGGGCTACTTTAACAGAGACCATGCAAGAAGTTGGACAAAAAATTGACTCCTCCAAAGGACAGCAGCATTTTATAATGATCCACAGAGGCCTTCAGGATATCCTAATAGGGGTCCAACCTGAAAACATGGAAACAGTTCTCAAGGACTATCTGAAGCTACGGCAGGAGAAGTACCCCCAGCACTTCTACAGTGCATTCGCTGTGCCAGAAGTGCGAGAAAAAGGCAAGGGTTATTACAAGCAGTGCAGACTTTGGAAGTCCCTGGCTCAGGACGTATGTAAGGAATTGAGCCCCCCAGACTGAGTTTGTAAAAACAAGCCAGGTCCGGAAAACAGGCTGGAACGGTCCGCTATACTCAAAGGATACAGCTACCGTAAATAAGGAGTAAGTTTGGAAGGAGGGCATGTGTTTTCTTAGGAAGGCTTCCACATAGCCCCAGCGTGCTGTATGTCGAAAAGCCAGCCAATGGTGCAGCTCCCCAATATGCAAGCCGCCAGAAGCCCAATGGCCAGCAGAGAAGCGAATGGGAATACCCCTGTAGAACCTCCCATACACAGGCTGCACCCAGATGAGATGGCCTACTCATCAGGAATGGTCAGCCGAAATGGTCAGGAGATTCATCCATTGAAGCAAGAAGAGGCCAACGAAGGTCAGTTGGCAAGACGACGGAAACCTGGCAAAAGTAGAGTCCGACGGCACCAGAAACGCAGCGCAGTGAAAGTTGCTTCCCTTGATTTACACAGTGGCAGACGCTTAGCAAAATGGGGAAACTATACAAGGAAATGGAGCAAGAAGAAATAACACTGCTTGGAGTAGCAGAAACATACCTACAGGACATGGAGAGACCCCCGGTCAATCCATTTTGGAACAGAATAGGCTGCAACAGAGAAAGCTCAGCCCGAAAAGGAGCAGGCGTTAGGTTTTTGTGGTGGAAAGAAGCTCCTGGACACCACTCTCGGGTGCCTGCGTGGAAAATGCTTGGGTGCTTGGCTATATTCATGCAGTTCAGGTAATGGCATGCGAGACGTACCTAGGCATCTCCCCTAACCAATGCGATGAAAACTCCAATATTCAGTGCTGCATAAGGCATGACATCCAACGCTGGGGCGTCAACCAGGAGGTTTTGATATTGGGAAACTACAATGGTTACACTGAAGAGCTCGATGGCTACTGCGACCATAACAAGACTCTTCTACTTGAACTGGCCTAGAAGTTACCGCTCGAAATAGTAAACCTACGGGCAGACTGTGAAGGAACAGTCACATGGCCCGAGGCCAGAGTTCATGCATTGACTAAGGGCTCATGTCGCGAGAACTGCTGCATACTCCAGAGCGTTCACATTGATGAGGAAGTCCAACACAGCTTGGGGAGCAACCACAATCAACTCATGCTGTGGTTCGAAGCATCCCCATGGCACCGGCAACCTAAGAGACGCAAAGGCCCAGCAGTTTCTCTCTGCTGCAGCCTATGAACAAGTGGCCTGTGAATATGTAGCCCCCACCAAGAAGAGGCAGTGACGTATCAGCAATACATCAGTGAACTCCACTGCATTAGGCAGAAGCATGTGAAGATGGTAAGTGCATGACGAGGGGTTGCAGAAAAATCTCGTAGGATGAGGAGATTACGGCAGCACTGCGCGCCCGTTGTCTTGCCAAATGACAACACCATTGGGCGGTTAAAAACCCCGACGGCAAAGATGTCCAGGGTAGTTTGCAGAAATATTTGCTCTGAAAGCGGGAAATGCTAGCTATTACGCAGCGGAAAATAGCCGAAGACAACCACAAGTTGCTCCAGGATATAAATACATTGGGAAGGAAGCGGCATCCAAATTCTGGATGTATGGGCACAACAGGATGACGACCGGCACAGGCAGAAATCCGCGACGAGCTAAGTGGGGTAAGGACAGCTGATCTTCATCATGCCTTGGCCGTGCATATCCGCCAGTTATATGCGGCACCACCAGCACTTGAACCTTTCACGAGTTCCCCTACCTGTGAGCAGTCAGGGGCGGCTCCTACTGAACAAGAAATTTGATCAGTGCTGCTGGGAGCCATTGATAGAGCAATCACCCGGATTAGTGTACGCACAACTCAAGGGCTGGATGGCATTCCTGCGGGGCTCATGAAAAGCCTGAGCACTCAATCCCAGGCCTAGCTTGCCGGTCTCTTCACAGATATGCTGATGGGCAGACCTCTGCCAAATGACTGGTACCACGGCAGGGTGATCTTGCTATCAAAAAAAGGCGATCTCTTACGCAACTATCGGCCTCTCACTATCATCAGCGTGTTGTACAAGTTTAGATATACACTGAGGGCTTGGATGACCGGATGGGCCAAAGAGGGCAACCACTTAACAGAGTTGCAAAATGGGTTCCAGCGTGGCCGCAGCCTTGAGGGCAACCTGTATGCCTTAAGCCAAAGCATAGATTGCGCAAAAAGAGGCAAGAGGGCTGGCGATCTGTTTCCTGGAGATAGCGAAGGCTTATGACAGCGTCCCCCAGGAACAAATGCTGCTAAGTCTTGATGAAAATTGGAATGCCCAAAATCTGAACAGAAACGCTCCGATGTCTCTATATCAACAACACGGTGGCAGCCACCCTCAATGACATCTGTTTGAGCGAAGTGGTATTGGATAGGGACCTGAAACAGGGCTGCCCACTCTCACACTTATTATATATTGCTACACCGTTGTCCATCTTCTGGCGCCACCAAGTGGCCGAACCATCTCTTGAGACGTGGCTGAGCGTCGTCCTCTTCTTTCTCAAGCTTCATGTCATTAAAAGGACCAGCTTGGTTGTTCTGCTGCTTGTTACATTTGTTGGTGACATTTGGTGGATCGTGCAAGGTAAAATCTCATGTACGTTGCCCAAAAGACATCAGTGACGCTGTTCATCAATGCGCGGACGCCACTGCTGTCCATACAGTGAGCCGTTGCCTCTGAGGTCTTCAATCTGAGTTTGAGCCACTGACCACACCAGTGCGAGCCATGATATCCACTACGAGCAGCCAGACAAGTCTATTCCAGCAACGCCCCACCGTTCGTCCTTCTCGCACCTCGACCACTGCCATCATTTCACAGTGACTGGTTCGAAGATCTGGAAGACTGGTTGGCCAGTTTTGACCATGTGGCCGCATTCAACCAATGGGACAACGAGCAGAAGATAATGAATGGGTACTTTGCACTGCAACACTCGGCCAAGACATGGTTTGAGAATCACGAGGCGTCCTTTGTCAACTGAGCAGCCTTTTGCCGTGAGTTGCTTGCTACATTCAGCTCGAGTGCGCGTAAAAAAAACGTACAGATTGCCATTCGTTTGAGGTCTTAGCAGTCCAATGAGAGCGTGGCCATGTTTGTCGAGGACATGACGAGACTTTTGAATCGGGCTGACTTCGCCATGCCTGAGGCAATGAAGGTATGGCACCCCATGCGTGGAGTGAAAGAGCTGTTTGCTGGCCTCATTCATGACTGTCACAGTATAGGCGGCATACAATAATATGCCCATGTTGCGTTTATTGCACACACTGAATTGTTGTTCTGTAAACCTCGTATGTTCACGAGACCTGTATATGTGACTGTCGGACGGACGTGCAAGAACGTGTACGTGCACATTGCTTCGGTAGTATAGCTTTCCCTGTGTTAGCTCCAACTCTCTCCATGCTCGAGCGCAAGAGTATGTGCTGTCTGGTTTGTCTGTTTCTTACTTTTCCCAACTCAAAGTCACCCGTACTGCATCCAAGTATAAAGCTTCCTTTGTATATCCATACATTTTTTTCCCTGGCAATGTGACCCCCAGAAGAACCGAAGTTGTGGTGCACGTGACTGTTGTTTTTGCTGTGCGTTACTATTTCAAGCCTAAGATGGCGGCCACGCAGTGCTAAAGTGCGGTGTGTCTACGTGAGCCTTCCTCTGTGAGCGAACTACTTTGTGTGCTCTAAGTGTGTGTTTTGTTTCGGACTTCGACCCTGAGCACAAGGCAACGTCGACAAAGGTTTAAAAAGAAGCCGCCGAAGCCCCAAAGTCAGTCCACCCAGTTCGCTACGGGAGAAGAAAATCCGACCTGCTGCATACTCCCGGAGGGTACCCGAGCCGCCGCCGCCGGCACCACATCTACGGACCGCGAGCCACACCGGAAGAATCATCGCCTTCTAGAGCCATCCTTCTGCGTAGTCCCAGTAATGGACTGCCGCCGCGTTCCCCGGTCAATTGTATGTTTGACACTGCTCTGAACTTTCTTTCCCTTGCTGTTACTTGAATTCTTACTTCCATCCCGGAAAAGCATGTTTAACCCTGTATATGTAATTCAATTATTTCTTCACTCATGTCGTTGCCTTTTAGAATGTTAACTGTTGCCCTCTATATGTTTTGTGTATTCCTCATTCTGAGCATATAAACGACTTCTTATTGTTGTTTCAAATCAAAACGTCTTCATCTCACTCTCCACATTTGCTTCCCGTCTACACCAGGCATCGAACGACCACCTCCCTTTTTGTCATGCCTCGGTGATGGCCTCCGGTGATTACCGAGGACGTGACAATTAAACTGGCGTTCGATGCAAAGGGAACGTGGCAAACGGAGAGAGAAACGTGTGGATTCTTGATGTGTGCCTCCGTAGAGTGAAGCAGTGTTGTGCGTGAATGGGATTTTTTTGTGGCAAGCTTCTACTTGAGTAGTTGAAAGTGTTTCCGTAGATAGAACCGTGGATTTTGAAACATTGATCGCGATGGGTAGCCAGCTTGGCCTGAGTGGCATTGAGCTTAGGAAATGGGTAGAAGATAAGCAGCACGAGGAGTGAGCGTTTGCTAGACGGGCAGTAGAGGAAGAGCGTTCGGCTACAAAGGAAGCTGACGAACGTCAGACTGAGATTATGCACTTGAGAATAGTGTGCCAGCAACTGGAGAAGGAGACCAGAGAGAAGAAAGGAAGCTGGGAAAAGCGTGAACTAAAGCTAAACGCAAGTAAAGTCCTTATCCCATTTGAAGAAAAAAATTGATTTAGACGCGTACATAAGACGTTTTGAAAGCCTTGCGAAAAGCAAGAAGTGGCCAAAGAGCCAGTGGTTGACGGTTCTGGCTACTTGTTAGATTGGGGAAGCACTCAGCATTTACAGCCATTTGCCACCGAGGGATGCAGCCAACTACATCACAGTTAAAATGGCCCTTTTGAAGAGATTTCGTTTCAAGGCGGACGGTTTCCGAGACAAATTCAATTCCGGAAAACCAGCAGATGGAGAAACCACAGCTCAGTTCTCAGCGCATCTCAGCCACTATTTTAATCGCTGGATCGAGCTGTCAGGTACGAAAACAGAATTCAAAGACCTGCGAGAGCTCCTGATTACGAAAAAGTTTCTGCATGATGTCATTCCCACATGGCGCAGTATCTGAAGGAAAGAAAGGCGAAATCGCTGGGAGAAATGCTGGATTTAGCTGACCAGTTTTCAGAGGCTCAGGGAAGTCTAAATCTCGCCAAATCAAAAGACAGCCGAGACGATACCGGGAGGCCTGATGCACACGATAAAAGAGGAAGTCATAAAACAGCTCCCCAATGTTATCTTTGCAACCGCACTGGGCATCAGGCTTCACAATGCCGCACTCACACCACTAACAACTACGCCCCATCTGCTTCAAGTGAGGGCGAAAGGGTCACAAGACGGACGCGTGCCGGGCACGGCCAAACGATAGGACACAGAGCGCAAGATAGAATTCAGGCGGAAAGATGGGCTATTATACAGAAGCTACACAGAGAAAATCGGGCAGGTGCTGCGTCAGCTGGTTGTCCCAAAATGCCACCGCGGGGTGGTATTGAAAACCGCACACGACAGAATAACGGCCGGGCATTTGGGCGCCGGACTGGATATTGGAAGAAATTTTCTTGCCAGGCATCACCGTCGATGTGAAAAGATTTGTTGCTTGACGTGACATTTGCCAGCGAACAATCCCGAAGGGCAGGTAGCCCGTGAGCAGCTAGGAAAGATGCCACTAATTGAAACCCCCTTCAAAAGAGTGGCCATAGACATCGCGGGTCCAATTCAGCCCCCTTCCAAACATGGCAATCAGTATATTCTGACCCTAATGATATATGCAACCCAATACTCAGAAGCCGTAGCGCTGCTGAGAATGCAAACTGAGAAAGTCGCTGAGGCATCGGTAGAGATGTCTCCTCGATTTGGAGTCCCTAACAAAGTTCTAAGCGACCGGGGCACGAATTTCACTTCCGACTTGATGAAGGAGGTGACCAGGCTTCTCTCCATACGCCAGCTTCACACAACGCTGCACTACCTGATGGCGAACGGGATGGCCAAGAAATTTAACGGCATCCTGAAACATTTGTTGAAGAGAATGTGTGCCGAAAAGCCTAAAGGTTATGACCACTACCTAGCGCCGTTGCTCTTTGCATACGGGGAAGTGCCGCAGGCAAGTCTCAGTTTTTCGCCCTTTGAGTTGTATGGACGATAAGTGAGAGGACCCCTGGCGATTTTGAAGGAGTTTTGGACTAACCGCCAGCTCGACGAGGAGCCGTAGACAACGTATCATTATGTTTTCGACCTCCGGAATCGTCTAGAAGAAACTTGTAAGCTAGCGCACGAGGAGCTCGCAAAGGCCGCAGCACGCTCTGCAAAAATGTACAACCAAAAAACCAAAGGAAGGATGTTCGATCCTAGAGACAAGGTCCTGATTTGCTGCCTACCGACAAGCTACTACTTCAGTGGAAGGGGCCCTTCGAGATCAAGGAAAAGAAAGGTGAAGCTAACCACATGATCGAGACAGCAGGAGAGAATGATTTTTATGCCGGGCTGCTTAAAAGACACGAAGAGCGAGAAAGCCAGCCAAGAGAAAGGGCATGCCACGCGGTCTACGGCATCACCGAATCGGACAGCGATGGGGCTATTCCTGTTCCGGCTTGTCAGAAGACAAAAGGCGAACAAGACATGAAGCTTTCTGATAGCTTGACGGTGGATGAACGACAGCTGTTTGCAAATATCCAGGCAGCCGGCCTGACAGTGCGACCCAGCAAATGCGAGTTCAGGATGGAAATTATCGCATTCCTCAAGCAGGTACAGGTGAACTGGAGCCACTTGGGAAAATGCTAAGAAGATTCATGCAGCACCAACCTCTCGAACAAGGCATCAGGTACGAGCATATAAACGCAAAGGAAAACGTGGGAACCGATTATCTTAGCAGGTTGTAGAGTTTCGCATGACATTCTTTTGCACTGTATTGACATTCAAATGCTGTATCATGCGTGTAGATTGACTTATGTGCTAGTTTTATATAATGGGTATGTTTGTCCCGCAAGCTTATTTGTGCATAGTATAGGCCTGTGTGCCACCTTCTGTGGGTCTAGAATATTATACGATAATATTCCGAAAGTGGGGGGCCGTGTCACAATATAGATGGCATACATTAATTTGCCCATGTTGCGTTTAATGCATACGCCGAATTGTTGTTCTGTAAACATCATATTGTCAGGCATGCGAACAGAAGAGAACAAAATGCAAAAAGAGGCTCTCCGGGATAGAAGTGAAAGAAGAGGAAGCTCACCATCTGTTGGTCAGCACATCAGGCTAAGGTGCAGAACCATTCTGTAAATAAACCTTAACAGTGTGGTGGAGGTGCTGAAAGATCACCACGGATACCTCTCTACCTCGTTCGAGCCGACGACTCGCTGGGCTCCCCCCTTTGACACCCACAATGATTCAAGACGGCGATGCACGGCAGCCAGGTCCAGCGGCACCCGCATGGCAGCATTACCATGAGCCGCGGACCTTTCTGGCAAGGCTGGCGAAGACGTGGACGACTGGCTCACCAATTACCAGCGGGTGAGCAAGTACAATCGCTGGGATGCCACTGTAATGCTGGCAAATGTTTTTTTCTTGGACTCCACAGACCTGACATGGTTTGAGAACCATGAAGCGTCCTTAACAAGCTGGGAGCATTTTGAAGAGGAGATTCGAAATTGTTTCGGGGATACCACGGCAAAACGGAAATGCGCTGAGCAGACTTTATTCCAGCGAGCCCAAGGGCCTGGTGAAACATGCACAATGTACATAGAAGAGGTCCTAAAACTCTGCAAAGCGGTGGATCCGAGCATGCCTCTTGCAGAAGGATATGCCTTTCAAATGGACTCCTGAATGTGATTCTGCGTTTCGCCAGCTCAAGTTTCTTCTTACCTCGCGGCCCATACTGCGTCATTTCAGCCCGACAGCTCCCACTGAACTCCACACTGACGCAAGTGGCATCGGCGTGGGTGCTGTGCTCATACAACGGCATGACGGAAACCAACACGTTGTTGCTTACACAAGTCGCACCCTTAGCAAGTCTGAACGCAACTATACCGTGACGGAGCAGGAGTGCCTTGCCGTCGTTTTTGGCGTACAGCGGTTTCGCTCGTACCTTTATGGACGTTCCTTTACAGTCATCACCGACCATCATTCGCTTTGCTGGCTGGTGAACGCGACCCCTGCGGTCAGCTGGCCCGCTGGGCATTACGCCTTCAGGAGTTCAACTTTACAGTGTCTTACAAAAGTGGCCGCCAACACGCTGACGCTGACTGCCTCTCGCGGCTGCTTCTCGCAACTACCCTCTGCGATGACAACTTTGACGACTATCTTGCCGCCATTTCCGTACAATTTCCGGATCTTGCCACTTTCCAGCGAGAACAACGAAAAGATCAAGACTTGGTATCACTTTTTGAAAAAGCTCATGATCCGGCATCTGCGAACCCTTTCTGCATTCGCGATGGTTTGCTGTATCGAAGAAATTACTCGTCTGGCGGTGCACGCTTTCTGCTAGTCGTCCCGGCTAGCCTCTACTCCTCTGTTCTACACTCTATGCACGATGACGTTACAGCTGGGCACTTGGGGTTTGCCAGGACTCTTACGCGCATTAAGGAACGTTTCTACTGGCCAAATATGCGTCGAACGACTCAGCGTTACGTGAACTCCTGCGTGCAGTGCCAGCGGTTCAAGCTCCCCACCACTTCTCCGCCGGGCCACTTACATCCGGTGACACCACCGACCACACCATATGAGCAAGTGGGTGTTGACCTCATAGGCCCGTTTCCCCGCTCGTCCAAAGGCAACCGCTGGGTCATCGTGTGCGTTGATCATCTCACGCGTTACTGTGAAACTGCCGCCATCCCTTCCACCACCGCCGCTGACGTCTCGTTCTTTCTTCTTCACGCTGTCGTCCTCCGTCATGGGCCTCCTCGTGTAATTATCAGTGACCGAGGTCGCCAGTTTACGGCAGATGTTGTGGAACAGCTTCTGCGCTATTGTACTTGCCAGTTGCGTCACTTTAAGCTGTACCATCCCCAGACAAATGGCCTCGTCGAACGTACAAACCGGACACTGACGAACATGCTTGCGATGTATGTTGACTTGCGGCACAAGAACTGGGATGACGTGCTTCCTTTCATTACTTACGCCTATAACACCTCGAAGCATGAGACAACTTCCTATAGTCCATTTTTCCTCCTCTACGCCCGTCCGCCTCGATGTTCTCTTGACACCATTTTGCCGTTCTCGCTCGACACCGAGCCGTCTGTTTCGAGCACCCTCTGCCACGCTGAAGAGGCTCGTCGGGTAGCCCGATTAAGCACTCTGGCCTCGCAGGACCGCTCTAAGCAGCGCCACGATCGTCGGCATCAGGATGTCTCCTATCTTCCCGGCGACTTAGTGTGGCTCTGGACACCTCTCCGCAAGCGTGGTTTGTCCCAGAAGCTGTTGTCGCACTACACAGGCCCATTTATTGTGCTCAAACGCATCAAGAGTTGAACTACGTCGTGTCTCGCCAATGTTCTCAAGGTCGCCCCTCTCGAAAAACACAGGTAGTTCATGTCGCAAGAATGAAGCGCTGCCACTCTCGCTCGGGACTCTGACTGACAGCCCAGGGGCTTCGTCTGCGAAGGGGGAAATGCCAGGCATGCGAACAGAAGAGAACAAAGTGCAAAAAGAGGCTCTCCGGGATAGAAGTGAAAGAAGAGGAAGCTCACCATCTGTTGGTTAGCACATCAGGCTAAGGTGCAGAACCATTCTGTAAATAAACCTTAACAATATGTTCACGGGACCTGTATATGTGACCGTCGGTCGGGCGTGCATAACCAAAGGGGTGGCTGACCCAGATGTCAATAGTGCCTTCACTCAGCATTTCAACAAAGGAGGCCTTTTATACCCAAGTAGTCAGCTGGCCAAACTTGTTTCAGTGCTAGAGGAAACCTTCACACTGTTTTTTTCTACTCAACAACTTTACACTTTCAGCACTCATAATTTTTTGCAATTCCTGGCCACTGCACACGTAGAGCAAGTTGGTTGTGAGGCGCATTGTAAAAAGCTCACAGGAAAAATTATTCAGTTCTTTGCGATCACGAAGCTGCATTTTTTCACAAATTCATTGAACAAAGACAAAGCAGTGCAAAGGGAGCACCAAAAGCACCTTGTTAAGGATGACGGCCGGACGGCGACAGCAGGCTAAGTCGGGCCGTCTAAAAACAATAAGGTTCAAGTGAGTCCCGGCGTCTCCTGCCTGGGTCAGTACCCTCAAGGCGGCCACGCGGTCATCCCCTTCGTCTGGTCGACAGCGCGCGGCGGCCCTTGCGACGCCGACGGGGTAGCCCAAACCAAAAAGCGCCGAGTTCCTTGCTAGCAATCTGCACTACGCTTCTCCAATTCGTCTTGCCGACGGCACGCAGTGGCACGTTCGACATGTTTCGACACAGCAGTGCCCTCGACAATGGGACGCAGACATGACGCCGATCGACGCAAGTGTGTGTCAGACTGAGACGCCGGCAGTCAGCGAGCTCCTCGTGTGCTGCTCTCTATAGCGCCACAATGATTTCCTCCTCACCTTTAAGCCCAAACTTTCAAGGAGGCGGGTCTGCAAGAGTGAAAGTGCGCTAATGTGTGTGACATTAAAGCGATAAGGACACTCCCTCGACGACAAGCCCGCCCTTCCCCTAGGGAACCTAGGGAACACGGACCCTTTAAAACTATGTGTGTGTGCGAGCATCATGACTAGTTCTTCTCTGTAGTTCTTCTTCGGAGTTCGTTCCTACAGCTAACAATGTAAATAAACCAAGTATTCGTCCTTCAACTCCCAACTCCTTCGCTCAGCGGCACTTTTTCCTGAGGTGGAGCGGACGTCGATGCGGCCGGTGATCCATCCAGCGACACCCAACCTCTAACAACCTGAAGCTCAGAAGGGTCAAGTAGGCCAGCCTATTTTTCCACGACATTGCCTGATATAAACGTTTACTCATTGTTTTCTTGATTCTTCAGCTGTAGTGACTTTCTTTATTTGTTATAATCCACATTTTTAATTGATTTTGAAATCACGCAAGTCATGCTGCAACCCTGCTGACAGTGTAAACTGTAAACTGCATGTAACACTCGAGGACCGTCCAAACTTCTTAAATCAAAACAAACAATTATGGGGGATATTTCAGCTCCACCTTTATAGGTATAATGCGATACTGTAGGCTACCACCTCGCATAAAAGTGCCGCTTCAACCAAGCCGTATTAACGTGCCTGCTTGGCCTCGGGTGAGCGTGAATGCAAGTGACCTGACAGGCTGATTCAAATGTAACCTCCCATAGAAGGAGTGGCCCGAGGTGCCTGCGAAACGTAATATGAGGAAACCCTACGGCCTACGCTCAGTCAGTGTGCGACCATGTCGACTGCCAGTGCCAGCCATGCTCGGGAATTGTCGCTCACAATGCCGGCCACTGTTTTCGGTGAACGAGGCCTTTAACGTTATAGCGTTAAAAGGTAACTGTACATGCAGAACACACAAACATTATTTAGCAGACAGAAAGCAAAAGGGCTAAGCGAAAGCACTGAACCCTGCCCGCATTGGCACGAAACGCACCACCACCAACACACCTGCGTCTTGTAGCGCCATCTGTCATATCATTGCTACTCTGACCAGCCCTTCAGCCCTGGCTGTCACACTACCCCCTACAGTCACCCCCTCAGCGAAGTGACAGCAGCAGCCAGCCAATGATTTGGAAACGAAGGTCAAGACACTGAAGGAGGTCAGCGAAAGTGTTTCTCAGCATGAGATAATGAAAAAGTATCGAGTCAAAAGGAGCCCGTTAAACGAACACAAAAAGAACAACAAAACTTTTGGAAGCATATGATAGTGGCAAATTCACCGGAGCAAGAAAAAGGCTGAGCAGCACACCTGGAACTGGAGACAGCACTGCTGCGATGGATCGCAGATATGCCTAACAAATAGCTCCCATTGAGTGGACCACTGATCTATCAGCAAGCTGAAAGATATGCATTGAAAATGAGCTTCGACTCATTCAGGGCGTCCAAAGGGTGGTTCGCATGCTTTAAAGAAAGGCATGGATTGGTCTTTCGAAATGTGTTCGGGGAGAAGGCAGTGGTGGATGAAGGAAGGCAGGCATCACCAACTGGAAGATGACGCAGCTTCTCTGATACGTGGCTCGCTACAAACTAGAAGATATCTTCAATGGCAACGAAACAGCCCTTTTTTTCAAGGCCTTGCCGGACAAGGCAATAATAACCAAGGGTGACCCATGCATTGGAGATAACAGAAGCAAAGAAAGAGTCGCCGTGCTTCTGGCCAGCCACAAACATGTCGGGCACGGAGCACCTGCTACTTCTTGTAATAGGCAAAGCAAATCAACCAAGGTGTTTCAAGAACATTCGCCGTCTGCCTGTGGACTATAAATCTAACAGAAAGGCCTGGATGAGCTCAGATATTTTCCAAGCTTTAATGCAGCAGCTCGACCACCACGAACAAAAATCAAGGTTTTGTTCGTGGTACATAACTGCAGTGCAGTGACTGGGTTGCAGTGCATAGAACTTGTATTCCTGCCTCCAAATGCAACGGCTGCTCTGCAGCCACTGACTTCTTCTGACACAGTGGGTTTGTCCACTTTGACGACCATGATGCACCTGCCAAAGCCACTCCAGAAGGCACTGAAAGGATGGACGAAGAAGAAATGGATGAAAGCCAAGCCGGTTGGAGTTTCTTCTTGCTCCCGATGTCCAGCTAGCCGACTACATTGCATTAGACGATGGTGTTGCTGTTTCTGGTATGCTAACTGACGATGACACCATATCTGACGTGCTTGATGGCAATAAAAATGACTGTTCTGATAATCCGTCAAGGTGTTGTACAGTGCAGGAGGCCGCCAAGGCCCTCGCTGTACTTGAGAAATTCTGTGTCGAATCTCGTGACAATGAGCGTGCACTCCATCACCTGATGGGGTTAAAGAAAATAGTTCTAGTACAGATTGCAGTGACGAAGCAAACCAAAATAAGGCAGTTTTTCAAGAAATAAGGTTAGCTCATGCCGCATAAGTTTTTCCTGTTTTCATGGTCCATTCGATAGTCCGGCATTCAGTTAACTCAGACATTTTTTCCAGTCCCTTGAGATCCGGGTTGAGGTTTGCCTGTACAAGGAATTAAAGGATAATGTTGGGAAAAAAGGTGGCTTTCAACAAGTGACACTGCATGAATACTTGAATGACAAGACACAACTTTCAATGGGCCTAGCCGTTTTTCATTGTCTCAGGCAGTGAGGGCCTGTGTGTATATGAAAAGCACTGCTCTTTTCAAGCAGCAGATAGCTTTCTTGAATGCAAATGACAAATGTTCTCACCATGTGCACTGCTGTCAAGCGGTGTTTTCTTAATCTCATTATTTCTCACTTGTTATTTGTCTTCCTTTTTCTTTATTTTAATCGGCACTGGCTGTCTACTTCAAGGTGAAATTTGTTGGAAGTTTGCGCATAACATGAATGAGTTGTCTTTTTGTGTAGTCCCATTATCTTTTATTGCAGCATTATAGTTTGTCAGATGGCGTACAAAGCAGTGGAGTTGACCCTTGACGAATACGCAGATGTTAATACTACTGAGTACATTTATCAGCTTGAATGGTTATTTGAAACTACAGCATTAGTGCTGCTGTTGAAATCCAAACACGCTTAGCTGTAAAATGTAGCACAAGGTTGTTGACTTCCGTGCATGGAAGTTATTGCCCGTTTGGATGACTGCTTCCTTAGGACAAAGAAATTCTTGCGGCAGAGGCTTGTAGATTTAGCATTGGCACAGTTCTTGACACTAATGAATGCACTACAAATGTAAAACAAATGGAAGAGCCAGGAGCGGGCGTATAAAAGGATGTGGGCCAAAAATGTTTTGTCGGGGCACTCCTGGGCCTCCTGTGACAATAAGAGTGAGTATGTTCTTGCCTGCTTTGTGCTTTTTGCAGCTTTTTAAAGCATGTCTTTTTTCCAGGAGCCAAGCGACGTCCTAGAGAAAGAACATCACATTGCTCCTACTGTGATGGTTGCACCACGAAACACGACGAAAACTAGCAGCTGGGTTATTTTAGTATTCTTGAAGCTGCACCTATCCGGAAGCTAAATAGTCTGTTCTTACCATCTAGCGGGCCCAGTGATGAGCAGCGCACAAGTTGTTTGGAGGATGAGCCACCGCCGTCACCGTCTGGAACACACAGTTCACTGCCGAAAAAGTGCCATTAAGAAAGCCCTTTTAAAGTCCTCCTTGAAGAATTCAGGGAAGATAAAAAAGAAAGGACAGAACTAGGGCGCCTTTATAGGCTAAGAAAAAATTACCATCCTGCGGGAAAGAAGTAAATTTTTGTATGTTCCATCAGAGAATACACAGCAACATAGTTTTATCTGCAATTGTAAACATGCGATTCTACACTCCTGGGAACCCTCTGATGAAAGCAGGCCTCTGATTGGCTGCCGGGCTGAAAGAGGTTTCCCCACTGGCGGCTGCTGCGACAGCAGGCAAGCTGGCGACCACAAAGAACCATAGTTGTCTGCTTCACAAACAATGCCGGTGTCATTAGGCAGAATTCAGACCTCTGAAATCGCCCAGGTTACTAACGCATCGTTGCTCCTTTGGAAATAAATTTTCAACGCCCTTTAACGCCTTTTGGAAAATGGAAATTCAAGCCTCCTATGGAGAGAAACAGAAGATGGCCAATGAAGCTGACGATCGCCCTGTGCCTTAGACGCCGATAACATAGTCGATGGAAGACGCACCAACGGAGGCTCGCGCACATTCATGTATGGCCCCACAAAGTAGCCGCGATCACATCACTGGAGGCAATGCAGGTAGAAGGTCATCATCGCTGGCGGTGATGGTTAATTCTGTTTCTGGTGCATCGTGCAACACATACATGCAAGCTACAGTGCGATAACGGAAGACTCCCTGGACAAATCGTCGTCCAAACGTCCTACCATTTAGATTTAGGTGTGGCTTGAGTCGTGTTTCGTGTCAATGGTGACGGCAGAAGCACAGGCATGTAGAATTCGCAACTCCTTTTGCAAAGTGTCTGCAACTAAACAGAATAACGGCTTGAGGGGCTAGTTGGTGCATCATCATATTCAGATATGTGGCGCTCGGCTTTTTCAGGGGTGTGTGTTTGGGAGAAGCTCCTGTGTTTGTGTTTGTTTGCGCCACATATCTGAAAACTAAACAGAAGTTCACTTTGATGAACCAGCAAGGCCAAGAACATATTATTCTTATTAGTTTATTCTTCTGCAGTTTCCGCGGTGAACTCTGATTGCTGAAACACTGTGCCCAAGATGCCATCAGGGTTCCGCAGGTGTACACTGTGGGACCAGGCTTGATCTGGCAGTGAAAATGGTGCTGTCCTGCACTACTTGTGGCCCAATTGAATCCCAGTGGTCCTCTCAAAGAAAGGAGGGTGAAAGGGTTTTTGATGTGAAAATTCACTAAATGTAAGCTGTTAAAGATGCAGGGAAAGGGAAGACAGCTACAAACGATTTCTGTGCTACCATGAATGTGTCCCATCGTAGTTAACACACCTAAAACATTCCAGGGCCACATGAAGGGGTTGTTCATTCAAGCCTGGTGCAGAGAAGGCTGTCGCCAATATCTTTGCAGATGCCATAGCTGCTGTGAAGATTTTTACAGCGAGACGGTGGTTGGCGTCACTGAAAATGTGGCCACTGCTTATGCTGGTTGTGTGTGTTGTGTTTTATGGCACATAAGCAACCAAGGGTATAATGCGCTAAGCACGAGCAGTTTATGATGGCATCTGGCTTATTCATGGTCATAGCTCCCACATGGGGTAGGATACATAACAAAATTCCACATAGGGCTTGTGCTAGACAGTATTGTTCTTTCAAACTTCCACCCAGGGTGCAGCCTGGCACTAGCAGAGAGTGGCCACGTATACACCTTCAATGAAGATAGCATCATCAGTGTCTAAAAGATACTGAAGTTGGCTCCAGCCAAACAGAAGTGGAGGCCGCACTGCAGCTTTTTGGCCATTCACTGGCCCAAAATGACCTGTAATATACAGCTGTTGTCTCTGATGGAGACAGTAGTGTTTTCCATGTGTAGCGAGATGAGCAACCATGTGGGTTTATAGTAGTCACAAAAGAAGACTAAACGAACCATGCAAAACAAAAGGAATTAGTAATGGCCTTTGCTTCACACTGAGCAAGGCCAAGAACGAAAAACCACTGGGCCGACAAAAAACGGCAGCCGACAAAAAAAGCTCATCAACTACTATGGCCTGGCTATCAGCAAGAACAGCAACGATATTGCTGCAATGCACAACGCTGTCATGGCCACATATTGGCACGTGACATCTATCGACAGTGACCCTCACCATAGGCTGTCCTCCTCTCAGTTGATGTGAGCAGAGAGCAGCAGAAACGAAAAAAGAACCAAAGATTGCTCATAAATACAGGCCTGCAAGCAGGGTTGCCCAAGCCACACTGCCCGTGTACCAACGCCTTTCCGACAACCACTTTTTCGACCGTTGCAAGGGTGGGAGGACCCAGAATACAGTTAACAGTTTGCACTTGGTTATTTGGTCATCCCCGTCTAAGGACGACCATGCCTTGCTTTTCGCAGCAAAGACAGCAGTAAATGAGGCAGTCATGAAATACAATTCAGGGAGTCAAAGAGCCTACCCAAATATGTGCGCCACTTTGGGTGTACATCTTGGTGCCCTTGCCATCCAGAGGACTCAAGGAAAAGATCAAGAATGCCTGAAGAAGGTATCCAAAGCCCACCAAGCAAGGAAGCAAAGGTGCAAGAAGATGCTGGAAAGAAATGGTGCAGAATAATACAGCCCTGGTAGTTTCCAATAAATGTGCAGTGCTTGCAAAACTTTGCAGCCAGTTTTCTCAATTTTATTTTTCTTTGTCGATCACCTTGCTAGGGGAAAGCATATAGCACAGCAATGGCTGAATTGATTTTGATCCCGTTTGTTTTGCTGTGACCATAAAGGGTGCGCTGTACTTAAAGACAATCTTGATATGTTTCTTTTCTTTTTCATTAACTTATTGTTTAGCAATAACGACATGCCTCTAAGCAGTCAAACAGAAGTCACCTGACTGTCATGCTCAACAAACATTATCAGAGTATTTAAAAAAGCAAGCACAGTCTTGGTGTAGACTGCACATTTGGGCAAGCATGCAAAGTTTTCCAGGCTCCCTACCATGTTTCCATTACTATGCTAGGCTTTTCCCAAGCAAGAAAATTATAAATTACAATAAAACGAAAACTAAAGAAGGCATCTTTATGAAATTTTATATTTTCCTTTTCACTGCAATGTGCAGTGAGTGTGCTAAATTTCAGCGATTGCTGCCAACAAACAAAATGGGTTTTCCTCCACTAAAGAAGTGGCACATATTGTTCCTGTAAAAACACCAACTACTGACCAACTTCATGGCATTCCAAGGGTCATCCTTTGTTTGGAGGATATAGGCTACAAGGCTGTGGCAGTTGTCTCCAACAACAGTTTGCTCAGCAGAGACACCATGACATCAACCACATAAACTAAGAATTCTTTACTCGCATACTGCACACCCTTCACAACTTCTTTATGTTTTTGATACTGTACACCTTTTGAAGGTCATAGGGAATGAGTGGAATAAAAATAATCCAGGCACATCCCATTTTTCCCCTTTTCACCTGCTGAACAACAACGTCCGTCCTGTTTGCATTGACTTGCCATCAATCAAAGATGTGAGAGAGCTATACAAGCTAGAAGTAACTGAACTTTTGAAGTGTGGATACGAATTTACCTCTAAGGCACTCAATCTCGGCAAGTTGGAGCGCCAAAATGTTAAGCTGGCATTGCTGGTTTTCAGTCCATTTGTAGCGGAAACAGTGAGAGCTAATAAGAAAGCACAACCTTTATACCAAGCAGAATCAACAGCAGATGGATTCAACGCTTGTTATTAACACCAGACTTTGTCGCGACTATTTTTCGGTGGTGAAGTGTCGTTAATGTAGAAACCTTTTATGGCCATCCACTACAGTAACAACTTCGAAGAGCCAGTACCAGAAACTGAAAATGATTGCAGGATTTTTCTGATAACACGGCTGGATGCATAGGGATTACTTCAGCATAATGCTGGAATTTCTACACAAGACACTAAATGCATTAAGGCTGTCTGTGTATGCACTTTCAAAGTTCGCAAGTACCGTTTGCAGGAGCTTAGCCTCAGGTAAGTTTTGCTCAGTAAAATTCACACCGAATGCCTGGAAAGCCACTTCGGACAGTAAGCAGCTGCCAGGTGATAGTACCACCTACAGTGGTGGAACTGCTGCGCTAATTGCGCCAAATCAGAAATCCTGCTACATGCTGCTACAAAATCGATTTTTTGCCTACTTTTGCGCCATGTCTGCGTCAAAAATTGCTGAATAAATCTAGTGACAACGAAACCAAACTTACTGTCGCGAAATTAAAACGGACATCTGCTGGCAACACTGTGCAAAACAGGAGAATATTTTTGCAGGTCCTTCCTGGGCGCACAATCACGTGACGTTTTCCTGCATTAGTACTTCTGGGTGTCCTGCCGGTGTTTCTTTTTTTTTTTTTTTTCATTCTACTGGGAGGGAGTGAGAGGGGGCTGCAAAATATAGTGCTTTTTTTAGCATTTCTTTTTTGCTATGGCTCCGCCATGCTGCGAGGTGGAGGCGACCCGTTAAAAAGGAAACAGCCGCCATCAGCACCATCATATCTCTCAAGTCCAATGCCCGACAAGGGCTAAAAGAGGGGCCTCAGGCTGGCCCTCGAAGAGTCGAAGCACGCTCAAACGCGTGACAGCATGCAGAAAGGGGGGGGGGGGGGGCATAGGGAGGGTCTAGCCATCCTGCGAGCTAAGCAGCACGCATGCTTTTTTCCCAGTGCAAAAAGGATGTGCGATTAGGCTGGCCAACGCAGACAGCACGGTTTCAAAGGAGTGGCGGTTTGGAGCTGCCCTAAGCAAGGCACTGCTCGAGTAGAATGCACGCTTGCTTCCTTTTTTTTTCTCGTACCAGTGAGGTATACGCTGCAATGGCCTGAGCAGAAGTGGAGAGAGCGCTAAGGATTTAACTGCTTCTGTGCATGCACACTGAGCTCTATCGGCCACTTTTGTACCTTAAGTTAAGCCCCTTATGTCGAACATTGTGTATAATTTCACAGCTTAATTTAAAACGTCAACATTTATGTGCCCTGGAGAATATTATTTCAGGCATGATATTCATTTATTTCTTGCTACTACAAAACTGCATGTGTGTAGGTGCATGCACCCGCAAATAACTATTGCGCAAGTACTCAATACATTTGCAGCCTCGCATACAGTCGGTTGGATGTTTTGAATACAATGAGGAAAGCAAATACACAATCCCTGCAGTGCGCTGCGAAGAAGCAGACTACACACTAACGACTCAGTCCCTGCGGCACTTTGATTACCAACCACCCCGCCAAACCACCGGAAGAAAAAGAATGATAATAAAAAATTGCAAACGCATCGAATCGACAGTCACTCCACATCCCCGTGCATCACCCCTTTTGACTGAGCAGCGCTAGTAGCGCACCTCTCCCAGGCAGCACATGCTATCGGCCCAATAATGAGGATTGATTGGGGATTACTGGCCCACAAGTGGCTAATGGCGCCAGTGAGCTACCAGTAATGTGCAGCTACGCTATAACATATCCATTACTGGCATTCAACTGGCTAATGGCGGTCAATAATGCCCATGCATATTGAACAGCTTGCCATTATTGTATACACAATGAGGCAACCTGGTCATTATTGGCCAACCAGCTGCAATAGTTTGCTAATATCTTCCACACCATGGTATAGCTTGGTAAATATTGTCCGGTCAATAACAATGCCTCCTCAATATTGAATATATCTAGGCATACAGTGGTCAATGATGTCCAACCAACTTTCGTGGCTTCCTAACATTGTAATATCTTGGTTTCTAGTGGTCAATATTGTCTAATCAGCCTTGATAGCTGGCCAGCATTGCACATATGGCATAGGTTGGGCAATAATGTTCTGCCAATATGGCTGTCTGGTCAACTTTGAATATATATTGGCATACATTGGTCAATATTGTTCTGACAGTCATGGTGGCCTGCCAACAATGTACACAAATCGCCTTATAGTGGTCAATATTGTTTGATGGACTGTGATGGCTAGCCAGCATTGCATATATCATGGCATGGCTTAGTTAATATTGTCTGGCCATTATGGTTGTCTTGTCAGCATTAAATATATCTTTGCATACATTGGTAAATATTGCCCAACCAGCTTTGATGGCATCCTAACATTGTATATATCTTGGTTTATAGTGGTCAATATTGTCCCTGATGTACCGATATGTCCTGGTACCTACATTAATCTTGTTCAGCCCTTCCAGGACCGCCTCATGTTTTACGTTGTCGAAAGCCTTCGTGAGGTCGAGCCCCAAAATTGCTTTCGCATCTTTAGACTTTGAGTCTATTATGTCATGTTTGATTTGGAGCATGACGTCCTGCGTACACAAGTGAGGATGGAACCCGACCATCTCATGTGGCCACAGATCACCCTGCTTTATGAAACTCATCAGTTTGGTCTGGACGACGTGCTCCATCAATTTCCCCACGCATGAAGTTAAGGAAATTGGTCGTAAATTTGCCAGTTGAGGAGGCTTCCCTGGTTTCGGTATTAAAATAATGCTTGCCGTCTTCCACTGTTGTGGGAGCTCGCCTTTTTCCCAACATTCCTGCATATACTCCGTTAGATACCTAATGGAGTCATCATCTAGGTTCTTGAGCATTTTGTTTGTTACTCCGTCAGGGCCTGGAGCCGACTTCGTTTTAAGTCTTACAATCTCCGCCCTCACTTCCGCTTCTGTGATGGGGGCGTCCAGCGCCTCGTTAGGCGCTCCACCATAGTCAGGAAGTGGGGTTCGTGAAGTTTCCCCCACATACGTCTCAATTAATTTGCTCATGAAATCATCATCGTTCCCTTCGAAAGCGTGCCTCGCTTTTGCCAATCTTATACCAGATTGCGTCTTCGAGTTGTCTGGGTCCAACAAGTGCCGGAGGAAGCTCTACGTCTTGGACAGGTTCATGCTCCCCTCCATTTCGTCACACTTGTTGTCCCAATTTTGTTCGCATAATTTGAAAGTATAGTCTTCGGTTTCCTTATTATGTCGCGCAATCCTTCTTCTGAGGTTGCGGTTCCATTTCTGCTTTTTGAGACGACGCTCCATGCTCTGCTTAGCTTCCCACATATGCAGAAGACGGCTGTCCGCAATCTCCGGGGCGTTATCACCTTCGAGCAATTTTGTTGCCTCTCTAACGTCCAATTTGGGGCGCCGTCGCGCATTCCTCGATGCTTCTGATGGGCTCTAGTTCCTGAGCCCTCCTGATATCTCTAAATTCATCCCACTCAACGACGGCCGGCGCGCTAGCCCGGCGTGTTTTAACGCCTTTCCTCAGTGTGGTCGCTGCCAAAATTTTGATCCGAATTATGCCATTCTAGACCTTTTACGTTTTTCGAGAATGTCAGGTCTGGGGATGTATCCTTACTGACGCTATTGCCCACCCTCGTTGGGCTCTCGGGGTCCGTGTGCAGAGTGAGCTATAGGTCATGCGTATCCTCCCACAGCTGTCTACCTTTTGGGCACTGGTGCGGGTACCCCCATTCCTGGTGATGTGCATTAAAGTCCCCCACTATCAACAGTGGCTGGTTGTTTGAAATTTTGAGGGCCTTGCGAAGCAGAGCTCTGAACCTCACCTTCCTTTGCCTGGGTGAGCTGTATAAATTTAGAATGAATAGACTAGGGTCTTTCTGTTTTCCGGTTAAAACTTCTACAAACACGTTCTCGATCTCTCTCGACTCTAGATCGTGTTCAATGGCTGCAATGTTTCTTTTCACGAGTGTTGTGACCGAGGATTTCTCTCCCCTGCCACTATGAAATGCCTAATATCCCGACAATTTTGCGGGCCCCCCGGTTTCTTGGAGAGCAATTGCCAATGGAGTCTCATCTAATAGCAGAAGGTACTGTTGCAGAATCGGCCGCTTGCGCCGGAAGCCGCGACAGTTCCACTGCCAGAAGGGGGAGGGAGAGCCGAAGCGGGCGGACGCGCTTCACAAGGGCTCCGCGAATTTTGGCTTTTTCGGCAGCCTGTCGATCTTGCTTTCCTGGCTCTTGTGCTCAATCGACGGCAGAAGAGAAGAGGACCACGAGGATACCATTTTTTCGGCAAGTGGGACTTTATTTTGCCATTTTTTGACTTTGTTTGTTCGACGCAGCACGTAGCTGAGTTGAGCTTAACGGCGCTAAGCCTAAAATGGCCGACCGGGCCCACGGCGTCCCTACCGGGGGATCGTTTGCCGCTCGTGGTCGTGCAAAAGCTGTGAATCATGGATATTGTGGAAGGAACCACGATTACACCAGAGGAATTTTCGGAACCAGGACAATGGTTCATGAGCGAAGGAGGAAGGTACGTGCCGCTAGAGAAGAGCGGGCAGAAAAATGCGAAACAGCGAGCCCAGGAAAGGCAAGCACGCAGGAAAATGGCGGCCAAGTCGATCGAGCGTCAGCAGACGCGCATTCCAGATGGCGCCGAGAAAAGTGTTCTCCGACCTCGTGGAGGCCTACTTAGGCTTACCAAATATGGAACAGCACATCTCACTGACATCATCAAAATGTCGCCTGGGATCAATCCACGCGAAGAGAAGGAAGATATAATAATTCCAAATATGAAGCAGCACTCCGTTCTGGTCATCACTACAAGTGCGGAGAGGAAGCTGAAGTACGTGAGCGTGAAACACCTCATGTTCGACGGTGAAAAAGTGGAGACTTCCACCTAAATGGCCACCCCCGAGCACTGCGGCAAGGGAGTCATCCACGGGGTTCCGCTCGGATATTCTGTCGAAGAAATTCTATACCGCCTAGATCGCAATGACAACCCCGAGATTCGAGGCGTCCGCAGGCTGGGCAAAGATTCCAAGTCGATCTTCATTCTCTTCAAGGAGAAAGAAGTGCCAAGATGGATTTATCTCAACGGAACGGCGCACAGGTGCCAGCTGCACCGCAAAAAATATGAAGTATGCGTCGCCTGTGGCCGACTCGGTCATCGCGATGACGTGTGCCCGGATCCGACGAACGTCAAGTGCCGTGGCTGCGGCCTCGAGAACCCGTCAAGAGAACACAAATGTGAACCAACATGCCAGCTCTGCGGCAAAGTCCATACACTAGGAGACCCCAAGTGTCAAGAAATTTTCCGCACTCCCTACGAAGTGAAGGAGCAACATTGGGAGAAGATGGAACATGCAGCGACGACTGGTAGGGGTCATCAGAGTCGAAAACGCAGAAGACTTCAAATTCCGCGAGGACTCTTTCCTGAATCTGGAAACGAAACAAGGCAGACCACCGCCGCCGCCCAGAGAACGCTCCGTCCAGGGGACGCTCAAGCTCAAGGGATACTGCCAGCGCATGGAGACGAGGTAGGAGCAAGGAACGTAAGGGTGTGAGTTTTGCGGGCAAGGTCTCCCAGGAAAATAATCACAGGGGTAAACGAGATGAGGAAATTGAGAAATTAAAGCAAATGATCGAAAACTTAACGGGGATAGTCGAATCGCAGCGGTCCGAGATCCAAAACTTAAAGAAATCACAGAGGCAGGCAACACCTCCTCCGCAACAACCCATTAGACAAACGACCTCCCCAGCGGTGCGTCAACAGCCGCAGGGACAGGATAAGATGGTCACAGAGGCATCCCTCCCACCACCGGTGAAACGCGAAATTCAAGACACCGACCCTATTCAGGCTATGGAGAAAAGAATGAAAAATTTGGAAAGGTTAGATGCCAAGATGAGTGAATTTATGAACCATATCAACATCCAAATTCAAGCTGTCCTCGCGGCAGTTCAGAAACAGGCCGAGGAATGCCAAAGGTTAAGGAATGAGATGGCCGCCATAAACGGGTGGCAACAAAATATAGAACAGGTCGTCTCGCAACTACAAAATGGCCAGGCGCGCCAATGAAAATTTTATCAAAACCTCGTCCACAGTACGAGAGTTTGAAAGTCACAAAAGAGTCATCCACTCACCGAGAGGAGTTCACCAAGGGGACCCATCATTTCTGCTCCTCTTCAACCTTGTACTTGACAAGTGGCTCAAGAAGAGCAATGAGGGCATCTATTTTGAGTCAGGGCCTTACCTTAGATGCCGTGGCCTTTGCTGACGATGCGGTGCTTCTTGCCGCGTCGCTACAGGGCCTGCAAATTTGAATCAACAGCTTCAATGAGTTCCTTGTAGCAAGAGGCCTCGATATCAATGCAAAGAGCCTGACTATTGCCTTGCAGCCCTCGGGGAAAGAGAAGACAAAGCTGGTTACCGAGCTGCAATTCAACATCGGTGCAGAGTCAACAACGGCTGCCACTGCAGCGACGGAACGGAAATACTTGGGAGTGTGCTATGCCCCAGTCAAAAGAGATCATCATTGACATCTTCCCTAAGCATGCTACTGGAGAGGGTGTCTGCGGCGTCTGTGTCCGCAACAGCGCTTGGTGATCTTGCGCTACTACCCGACAATGGCCAGACTTCTTTGCAGGATGGATATGATGATCCGGACAGCGGTGCACAATGGGCTGGTCCTCCCACATGACGTGGCCTTAGGATGCTTTCATGCCTAGGTGGCTGAAGGTGGCCTGGGTATTACCAGCCTGTGGACAGCAATACCAGGTCTACAGGTATGACGTCTGATGAAGATGGCAGAGCTGTCTCTCCCAGCCTGCAAACAGGGCTCACAAATGCACCTTATTCAAGCACGTCTGAGAAAGGCCTGAAAATTGATGGTCTTCAAGAATGGACATTTAACAACAATGAAAAAGGAGAAGCATTTCTGGGCAAAGGAGCTTCACAAGAGCACCGATGGTTTTGGATTCCAGGAGTGAAAGAACATGCCGGCGGCCATGAAGTGGTCGGTCGAAGGAACATCCCCATTAATAAGAAGAAGTTTGTAAATATCATGAAATTAGATCATAATGCACTGCCTTGCCCAGTCCGGAAAAAGAGAGGAAGGAATGAAGAGAAAGCTGGCGGCACACAGCTCCTGTTCAACGCATGCTACTGAAGCCATCGTGGTCTCGAATGAAAGAGCAGCTTTCCTACTTCTAATTCCCGCCACTACCACTCTTGCCCGTTTATTGGCCAGAGAAAAAAAAACGCGCTAAAAAACGTCCCAATGTGTCATCCTATTTGTTACTCAGGGCATGTGATGTGAGGGCGCTACCCGATTGGCTGAATAGGCCTCCATCTTTGCATAACGCACTCGGTCACAGCGCAGCGTGAGAGGCAGTGTCATTTTGCTTCTGTGTTGTGATCTCTGCAGCACGACATGCATCGACCAGCAGTGCAATTTCATCTCAGAAACAAGCTTGAAAAGAAAGCGAATTGTTCACGAATCAAAAGTTTTCACAACGAATACATCACGGGACGCACAAGGCGACGAAGTTGGGTTCAGTGATTGGTGGCGTCGAACCCACCGCAGTAGACCTAATACTCTCAGCTGGCGAAAGTGGCTCCCGCGCCAGCTGTGTATACCACGACACGTCTCTGCAGACCAGAGCAACTAAAGAGTTGCGGACAAATAAAACAGCAGGCTTCAAATGCAACAACGGACAAGAAGAATGAATTTCTCGCTGACAGTGCTGGCGTCGCGACCCGACCGCCCAGTGAAACTTCGCTCTCCGCTGTTAATTTAAATTTCATTAGCTATTTACTTGCGTCGCTTCCAGACTGAAAACTGTGCTGTTGCGTTCTGAAATTAAACTTCGTTCTTCGCTGTTAATTTAAATTTAATTTGCTATTTACTTGCGTCACTTCCAGACTGCAAACTGTGCTGTTGCGTTCTGGAATTAATTGGAAATAAGTGGGAATACAAACTTGCGTTGAAATTGCATTTCGTGCATGAAGGCTGCAGTCATCAGTTCACCACATGTTGAGGGCACTCAAAAACAACCCTTTCGTTGTGAATGTTTTTGCGACACGTGTGATGCAGGCTACTGGCTATCGCCAAACGACTATTTTCTATTATCTATTATCTATTTTTAGAAATGAATGTCGGCCAGCGCGAACGTGGCAGGCTTATGTGAAAAACAAGTGACGCTTGCTGCCAGTTGTGCAACCAAAAAACACAAGTGCGCGCAGTCAGTTTCCACACTGTACGCTGAACTGAATGAGAGCAATTCAAGAATCATTGCAGCTTCCTATGAGAGAGAGAGACCTTACCCGGGGCTTGTTAGGCTTTTTCAAACTTAACTGTGTAAATATTTGTCACATTCAATCATTAAAATGACTTTGGTGTATTTTTGGCTTTTTCTTAAAACTATGTTTGAACTACCAGTTTGCCCAAAAGAAATTTCAGCAACTAGATAGCTGGAGCTATGATTCCTTTTGTATTCTGAAGCTGAGAGTATAATGCCTGCAATAATAGAAGCACATTTTTTATTTTCAGCTTTAAATTTTTTTAACTTGAAGTTCTTGAATAGCTGCCATGGCTGTGAGTGCCAAGTTCAACAAGCTGCTAAATCTTAGCTGAATTTGAAAACTGCTTCCAATGTTGCATTTCTTACGCTTTGTAGTATCCACCTGCATATTATAAATTAATTCCTGGTGAGTATTTTTTTCCCTATTGTTTTGGTAAACAATACAGTAATTTTCTCATACATTTCTAATAGCTCTCGAACTAGCTGACCCAGAAGGAAAACTTGCATATTTGAAATCAGCAGGAAAAATTGAACCCATATCTGCAAATTTTCATCAAATTTGGTTGGTAAATAACAAATTAGTTTTAAGACCCATGTCTCCCTCCTTTTAATTCGAATTCTCGTGGCCCCAATGACTTCGAATTAATGACGTTTTACTGTATTTTCTTGCTTTCACTACCTGTACTTAGCTGTTTCAAGTTTTTGTCACATGTTCAATTAAGACATAGGTTTTCCTCCAATTGCCCTCCCTGCAATAATGCCCTTGAGGTGCTGCAGGTACTTGTACCAAGCTAATAAATATAAATATACAGGCTTTTGTCACGAGATCTCACCCCTCACCCTGCCCTCTCTTTGCAGCCTAAGCGGCAGCATGTGTTTAGCGCCTCCGATGCTGCAAATATATGCTACAGCATGTGTGCGCCATTTCTTTGTGTTGTGTGATATGGTTATGGGGCAGCTGCTGTGGCATTCTTTTTTTTGTTTGCTGTGCAGAAGTGTTAGCGTTCTAATCATGATAGTGCATGAAAATACCGAAATATGACTTCAACGCTGCAGCAGAAGCTCTGCTTGATCCAAGAGGCAAGCAAGAGCGCTTGCTCCAAGACCAAGTTGGCTGAAAAGCACAGCGTGCCCCTCTTAACATTGTCCATAATACTGAGCAATAAGTCGAAGGTACTAGAGGCCTACAGCAAGACACATTCTTTGAAACAGTCCTGAGTCTAGGCTTCCCATATTAAGACGTGCTATCTACATTACAATGCTCGTTGCAGAAAGCACACTCCACTTTCCAGTCTCCAGGAGAAGGCCAACAACCTGGCTTCGTAACTCAGGTACGAAGAGCTCAAGTGTAGCAATGGATAACCTAGCTGTTTTAAAGAGTAATAATTTGACATTTCTTAACATCTGTGGTGAGAGCAGCTGCACAAAGAAGAGGATTGAAAGAAGCACACTTTGGCTTCACTGCTTAGCGAGTACAATGCAGACTATGTTTGTAACTTTGACGAGGCTGCACTTTTTAATGAGATGCTGCCAACAAAAGCATTCGCAGTGAAGGACACTGTAGTCGAAGATAGAAAACAGGTCAAAGGCAGGGCTACTGTTCTGTTTGAAGCAAACATATGTAGTAAGCACAGGCTGCCACTACTCGTCAAGAAGAAATGAGGAAGCCTCACTGTTGACAAAGGATGAACTCAACTATTACACGCATCATAAGAAAGGCTGGGTGGCAGGTGCAATATCTGAGGAGTATGTACGGTAAGTTGACCACAAGTTAGAGGACAGAGGCAGGAAAATCCAGTTTGTCGTCGCCAACTGCCCGGCACATGGCGGCATCCCACACCTCCAAACCACCAGGATAGTATTTCTACCTCTGAACACCACTAAAATCTCGCAGCCAGTGGACTAAGGCATCATTCACAACACAAGAAGGATTTATCGCCACCACCTGCTCAAGTGCATGCTCCTTTGCTATGACAATGACAAGGAGTACTCCAGTGACCTCCTCGGAGCTATATTATGCCTTATGGTGTATGCTTGGAAACAAGTGGAGCTCACTTTAACCAAGCAATATTTTAACCCCTTACCACATGTGTATCATATATGCTCCACAATAAACTTCTTTTACGCCTCGAAAACGAAAATAAACTCATCTCATATTTAGCTGGAATTTACATCCCGTCTAGCAACTACACCAGCGGCAGCTCCAACTCTTGAAGCTGTTTTGATCTTCATTTCTGTTAACAGACACGAGGATGCAGCATGTCAAGCTTAGCGCAAAAAGTTGGTAAGTGAATGCAGTATTTTTGTAATTCTGACATGCACTTCAGTTTTAGAAAAATTATTAGCGCAGAGAGTAGCTCCTTGTCTTTATCTGGGGCATTTTGGTAATGCAAATAATTTTCAGTGCACCGTGAAGGCCATATTTTGGCCTGTATCATATGTGATACACCACGCAGTTAGGAGTAATATTTCTGTGCAATAACACGGTTGCCATTTTCTTGAGGAAGACAATAAGTCTGTTTCATAATGCAGCTATTTCTCGTCCTTTGAGTTTGCTAGAAGGTGAGGAATCCTTTTTTTCTATATTCCAGAATATGAATGTCGCTTAGGGCAACAAACTGGATTCCAAGGGAAGGAAAGCGTAGCAGGGGGCGGCAGAAAATTAGGTGGGCGGATGAGGTTAAGAAGTTCGCGAAGTCAAGTGGATGCAGCTCGCACAGGACCGGGTTAATTGGAGGAATATGGGAGAGGCCTTCGCCCTGCAGTGGGTATAGTCAGGCTGAGGATGATGATGATGAATGTCAGCACTTTTTACGGTAGAACAAGACGCAGAGTCCGCCTCATTCCAGGTGATGAAGATTGAACTAGCGATAGTCAGCTTTCAGATGACAATGATGAAGACATGCCGGGTGTCATCTCTGCTATCAGATGAATCATCTGGAAGCGAGAAATGATAGTGAAGATGAAGCTCCTCTTGCAGCATTGAGTACTCGAGGCAAAAAAAGTGGCCCTAAAATGCAAACCGAAGAAAGCCTGCCTCACCAGGGATCCAAAAGAAATAAGAGTTCACTGGTAGCACTGAGATGCCATTAGCTATCGCACAGCTTGTCACTCCCTCACAGTTCTCAAATTTCTTTGTCCTGTGGAGGTTTCTGAGATGATGTGCGAGGGGTCGTTGCTGTAGTCAGTTCAGTGCAGTCCTGAAAGGCCTCTTATGAAAAGTGTGGAGGAACTGGAAAGGTTTGTTGGGACGGCTCTTTATATGTCAATAATTTAGCTACCAAGCCCTCGGGGCAACAAAAAATACGGCATCAGACACCGCAAAGTATCTGAGGTGAGGAGCCTGAGCCGCTGAGAAGAACTGAAGCTATTTCTTCACTGCAATGACAGCAAAACTTTATTGCCCCTGGTGAAGATGGGCAAGATAAATTGCATAAGGTAAGGCCACTTCTGAGCAAAATGCCCGAACAGCTAAGCACGGTTCCCAGAGAAAGAAAGCTACGCATTTACAAGCAAATCGTCCTTTTCGATTGAACAAACCAATACAACCAGAAGAAACCACATCGCTAGGGCTACAAAGCATTTGCTCTCTGTGGCAAGTCTGGATTTTTCTATGACTTTGAAGTATCCACTCGTGCCGCAGACAACAAGCAGCTTCCAAGCGAGCCTGACTTGGGGGTCAGCAGCAATGTTGCTGTGAGGTTGGCCCATACCATCCTTAGATAAGACAATCACCAATCGTTTTTTTACAACTGGTTTGTGTCGATTCGTCTGCAAGTCTTTTAAGAGAATGAGGGAGTACACTTCCTTGGAACTGTGCATCAAAACCGTCTACCTGGCTGCACACTTCCAAAAGAGAAAGAAAACAGTGAGAGGAACGTATGAAGAAAGGATGTGTGAGGTGTCAGGGACTAAGCTTTCAGTAGTTGAATGGCATGACAATACGACAGTGGCTTTGCTGTCCACATTGGCTGGGAGTGAACCAGCGGGAGAAATGGAGCGCTGCTTTGCCAATGAAAAGACACACAAAATGGTGCCCTGCCCAAATGTTGTCTTGCTCTATGATATGCATATGCGCACTGTGGAATTGCTAGACTCAATGTTAGGGCTACTATCGAATCAAAATAAGGCCCAAAAAAATGGTACCATCGGATCTTTCATCGGATGGACCTGACTGCGGTAAATGCTTGGCTACTGTAGCGAAGGCATGCAAGTGGAAGAACTTCCCTACTTGAGCTCAAGTCTGTCGTACCAGGATGACTGCAAGTCAGGGAAGCCACACGAGAGAAAGCATGCAGGGCGACCAAGGTCTGGAATAGAGTCACTCATCCTGCCAAAGAAGACTCTGCTGGTGCCGCTGCCAACTTCTGACATTCACTGGGACAAAAAGGACCACATGCCCAGTTGGCTTGACAAGCGAGTGCACTGCAACCTGCCTCTTGCAACGCCTCACAAATGTTTCGTGCAAGAAGTGCAATGCTGCTCTGCGCTTCAACAGAGAGCAAAACTGCTTCGCAATATTTCGTTAGCAGAACCACAATTAAGAGATGCAAGTGACGTCACCACACTGCAGGAGCTTCATTGTTAAAGTTCCACAAATTCTGATTTTCCAGCAAAAAATTTTATTTTACCTACTTTTAATACATTGTCAATCTTTCTTATTGTTTCTCTTTGTATCCCAGGTTTCGTGTACAGTTAAACCTCGGTATAACGAACTTCAGTATAACGACATCCTCGATATAACAAAGTTACGAGGAGTACATAACATAATGCCCATTGGAAACCATGTATATTTTATCTCAATATAACGAAGTAAATAATTCTGTAATTTCATTAGAACGCAATCATCAGACAAATCAATCATCAGACAAATCAATTTTACTCGGAAGGAAAAACATTTCGCACAGGCAATGATGGTGAAGGAAAAAGCGTTGCCAACACGCGAGACTTGGGTAACCCACGCGGACGAGCCTCTCGGGGCGTGCGGCATTCGCCCCCTACAAGCAAGAGATAATAAATAAGCCGCTGAAGTATCCGCCTCTTCTTGCTTCATCACAAATGGAGGAGAGCGGCGGCTCCATCCCCACCCCCCCCCTCCCCCTTCCTTCTCTGCTCACTCCTTTGCTGCGATCCAAAGAACCTCCTCCTCATGCCTGTGGAGGCTGATGCGTCAGCATGCACGCCCATCTGTCATTGACCCTTTCATGGCTCTCGCATGGCTCTCACGTGGCCGCCACTTCCGCAGTCGTTGTTTGTGCACTGCTTTCTGCTTGGTTCATCGATTATCCTCTATGACTCTCCTTCGCTTTGATTTCCTGCGCGAGTGGTTGTAAGTGGAAAGCGCTTCCACTCGAGCAAAAAGTGGCAATTCTGGAAGCCGTTTCAAAAGACGAGAAAAAGAAAGATGTCGCGACTTGATTTGCCATATCTCAGAGTACGCTCTCAACAACCTTGAAGGCCAAAGACACCATCCTCAGCTCTGCAAAGTATGGCACAAGCGCCGAGCGTAAGCGACTGAGGACGGCTACTAACGAAGATGTGGACAAGGCTGTGTTCTCCTGGTTTATGGATGCCAGAGCACAGAATGTGCCAGTAAGTGGGGCAATTTTGCAGCAGAAAGCAAAGGACTTCGGCTGTCTACTTGACAAGTGCGCCTTCAAGGCTAGCAGTGGTTGGCTCTACTGTTTTAAGTCCCGTTACGGGATTGTCGGAAGTGTATCGGACGGGTGCTCTGGAGGGAGTCGACGTCGGCCGATGCGCCGGAAGCTGCTACTTGGCTGGAGAAGGAAATGCCAAGAATACTGATGAGGTGCCAGCCATCAGAGATGTACAATGTGGACGAAACTGGATTTTTTTACCAAATCAGACTCTAGAACTAAAAGGGGATCGCTGTTACGGCGGGAAGCAGAGCAAGCTGCGTATCATAGCTCTTCTCTGCGTAAACACGGATGCCACCGACAAGCGGGTGCTGCTTGTGATTGGCAAAAGTAAGAAGCCGCAATGTTTTAAGAATGTTTGGAAGCTGGAAGTTGAGTACACTTCAAACAAGAAGGCGTGGATGTCCCGCGAGATCTTCTGTGACTCACTCCGGGCATTTGACAAGGAAATAGAGCGTGAAGATCGCAGTGTTTGCCTCTTGGTGGACAATTGTTCTGCCCATTACGTCGACGACGTGGAGCTGAAAAATGTTGAGCTGCAGTTCCCACCGAACTGTACTTCAGTGATTCAGCCGCTCGACCAGGAAATAACAGACAGTCTGAAGTGCGCGCATCGCCATCGGTTGATCAAAAAGCTACTGCTCAATCTTCGCTTGAAACGCTTCGCCAAGGTGGAAATTTTTCAAGCTTTGGAGATGTTGCTGCATCCTGAAAGGCGACGTCGAAGGATGTGATTCAGAATTGTTTCCGGAAGGCCGGGTTTGAGAACGTTGCGGCTGGAACGAGTACTTCTAAAGAATGCGACAGTGCCAAGGCCAATGAAGGAGCTCTGTTCACTGCCCATGCACTTGAACACGGCGAGGGAGACGATCAGGCTGGCCTTGAAAAAGCATGGAGATGCCTGAAAAGTGACGGGGTCGTTCCTGACCCTGTCGCTTTAGAGGACTTCCTCTATGCCGACAATTGCATTGTTGCTACTGAAGAAATGGCGTACGACTCCATCGTGCAAGACGTGCGAGGAAACATGCAGGAGGACCCATGCGAAAACATGCAGGAGGACCCACGGAAAGTTTTTCAGTGTTGAGTCAAATTAAGCCGCAGGCTCCACTCCTGGTAGTGCCCTTCCGTCAATTCCTTTAAGTTTCAGCTTTGCAACCATACTTCCCCCGGAACCCAAATACTTTGGTTTCCCGGAAGCTGCCCACCGAGTCATTTGAGTAACTCAGGCGGATCGCTGGTTGGCATCGTTTATGGTCAGAACTAGGGCAGTATCTGATCGCCTTCGAACCTCTGACTTTCGTTCTTGATGCAGAATGACACTGATGCCGAAAACGGCGAAGCCCCAAGCAACCATGAAGTGCTTGACGCAATTGAACTGCTGCGACGCTACACGAGTTTAATAGGACAGCAAGAAGCGATGCATGTGCCCTGTGGGCCTATGAATGCAGTGTGAGGTAAGCAGATGCAAAAGGTCACAAATTACTTCCAGAGAAAATAAAAATGAAGTCCTTACAACTGCCAAGTGCTTTGGTAATGTTACTGCAAGCTAGGTAGAAAATTTTGATACAACAAAATTTCATTATAACGAAGTAAACTGCCAATTTTTACGACTTCAACATATCGAGGTTTAACTGTATATCCACAAAATACACCCATAACTGCATGGTGTATCATGCGAAGGAAACTCTATTATAAAATGCAGCTTCATGAATTTTCTTTTAAATGAAGCTCGGCATAGGTGTTTCTGTCACAAATCAAGGTCACAAAAATTTTTTTGCGCAAAAATAAAACTTTATGGGGTAAGGGGTTACATATACTGGCTTTTGCAGTGAAACCACCACTGATGTCGATGCACTGCTCTTGTATGCTTGACGAAGAAGGAGCAAACTATTGCAACCACATCAATTCATAACCGTGCAGAGGGTGGCGAGTACAATGCAGTCGACTTCATCAAGTAAACGAACTTTGAGAGCGATGAACAGCCATGATACTGGGACTCGGAGAAAGAGGTTACCGTTGTTGCGAACATGCACAAGAACAGCGTCAATAAACACGGCACCAATGAGCCCTCTCGAGCACCTGCTCTCAGTGAAGTTACCAGATTGCAGAACAATCTCCGCAAGGTTGTTGGGTTCTACGGTGGAAGTTCGCAGAAGTTTCACTAGCTGACCAACTCAAAAACATGACCTTCAGAGCTGTAAAGTACAGGACGCGGCAAACCAGTATCTCTGATTACTTTAAGTGATCAGAGTGAGAGTGAGCCCGCAGATGGACCAAATTTTTCTGAGTGAGCCTGAGTGAGCACACGCGATTTTGCCAACCTATGACTATATGAGAGCTACAAGCTTCTCAATTGTAAAAGATGGGACTGCCACACACACATATCCTGGAGCTGGAACTTTTCAATTGGATAATGGCCCCTAAGTAACAAAGAGAGTTGAAGGATTGATTACTACAATAGGGACGAATAATGAATGAACTTAAGACGCACTCAATATACAAGGGTCTGTGAAGACCAAACTCTCCAAGTATTCAGGTGTTACTGCTCTTCTCAATTCATATGAACCCGTGTGACAGCTTGAATGTTAGCAACTGTTTTATACCTCATGCAAATAAGTGTAACGCAAAAGTGTTACAAACTTGACAAATTTGTATAACGTATAGCGACACAGAATGCGCCTAGTGACTCCAAAATAAAACGGTGCACGGGCCTGTAGAAAAATTGCTCTCATTCGTCCGAGTTGCTGATGAGGCGACCACCAAGAGCACCAAGCTGAACATCCGGGTGTTCCACACGCACCCAAGCTATACACATGAGCATCAACTTGCAGGAAGCGCCGCAAAACAAAATCTTGTTTGTTCATGTATTCCCTTTTATTTTCAGAGCATAATACATAGAATTATCATCCTAAGTAAATATGCAAAAAAAAACAGCGCATTCATAAAGCCCTGATGAAGACTTGAGGTCTTTACAGTGCTCCTGGATCAGAAATTTGGCAGCCATGAAGTTTCTTGCGCTGCTCTAAGCCTCAAATGCAGAAACCTAACTAGGACCACGCTTAGAATTGGGGAACTTGACTTGAGGCACCAAGCAGAGCTCAATATGCCGAAGTTGGCCATCGTGTTTTGAACACGCCAAGGCTCACTTGCTGTGTCAAGCCAAGCACATGCTTGACTTGATGGGCACATGTTCATCCGATGCCAAGATTAACAAACATTTCATTGCATTATGGTGCATTGTATGCCGATAAAACTATGCATTTCGATTAGTATTCATAAATGGACCATATGTGGGAGTGAGTTCTGCAGAAAAATGCCAACAGGCATAATCATATATTGGTGCTGCCTGCCGCACTTGCATAAATGATGTTTTTAATAGACAATCTGCACCACAGACGACCGTCACCATCATCATCAGTTCAGCCACAGTTGACGAAGCGCTAGGTACCATTGCCACGATGCCTCAGAAATCGGCTTTCGCTGCAAGAAGAATCCGGCTTCCAGCGAAAAGCAGCCCCTCACTTTACACACAAGAAAAAAGTCCTGCTGACTAGTCTGGTCGGCCAACACTGGCACGAGGCGGAGTGGAGAAAGACTGATGTAGCGTCACTAGCCAAGAATAAAAATGTGTGATTAGAGAATGTGCGGCTCTATAATTGCAACCATGGAGTGACCCAATGCAGCTATAACTAGCTGAAAAAATGCTGGAACAACATGAAACCGAGAGAGAGAGATCGCCACAAGACGAGTAAGGGCTGCGAGCAAGTCCTGCACGCTTTGTATGCCTTGGAAAAGTGCACAAAATTTCATCTTGTCGTGCATAAAGCGGGCCGCAAGCAGCGGGTGCTGGAATGCACATACAGTTAAACCTCGTTACAAGAGACACTCAAGGGAACCCAAAAAGGTGTCTCTTGTAACCAAAGTCTCTTGTAACCAAAAATTCCTATCAACTCGTATGTGAGACAGTTTAGATTTCCTTATCTAAATTCTGTTCCGTATCAGTGTCTTATTTTGTTGCAATATGTCAGGAACCAAGAAGAAGTGCCTCCTTTTGACTGGGAAGTCAAAATGTCCTTATTGTTTCAGCCACTATCATCACATTCCTGCGGGACTGAAACAACAGGGACATCTTGACTCCTCAGCAAAGAGGAGGCACTCCTTCTTGGTTCCTGACATATTGCAACAAAACAGGACACTGATATGGAACAGAATTTAATTAAGGGAATCTAAACTGTCGCACATACGAGTTGGTACGAGTCAGCTGCATTGCATGAGTGTACCTGGGTTAATTGTGTCTCTTATAAATAGTGAAAAAATTACTTTAGGGACCCGGAAAAGTTTTCCATAGTAACAGAGTGTCTCTCGTAACCATGTCTCTTGTATGCAATGTTGTTAACATGGCAAACATAGGAAAACCAACCAAACCATTTTCAAGTGTCTCTTATAACCGATTGTCTCTTGTAACTATGTCTCCTGTAACAATATTTTACTGTATTTCTACTAAGCTCAAAAGCACGTTTCCTATGAAGTAGATGGGAAAGCTGGACCCACCTGTGCCAGCGACGCTGTTTGAGTGGTTAGGGGAAGCAGGGAAGCGTTCTGCCCTCAGCTTTGTCTGTCCGTAGAAGCTCTCGTAACAACTGTTGAGTCGAGGGCAGCATGAGTCATTGAAATGGCTCTCCACCCGCTGTCGTCATAAGCAAGCAGAGATTCTGTGCTAGTCTCAAGAACCGAGCAGAAAATTGTGCCATGTTTTCATGAAAATAGGCAGCCAGGAGCAATTCTGCAGTTAAACACTACTACTCAATAACTTACCCGTGCCAACCAGTATACAACCATTTGTCATGCTCGTAGTAGCATGTAGCTATAGCCTGCACACTCAAAGTATGTACATACACAGAATACCCATTATCGTCCCATTTCAAGCTGTGGACACACATAGAAAACAAAATAAAGCAAGCACCCAGCCACTCGTGCCTGTGCATTTATGCAAACTTGAATTTGTCCCGATGATCGAACCACACCATTGTACCCACGACACTGAACCTGCAAGAGTTTTGTATGTCGGACTTTCTGTAATAAAAATGTTCAAGGCCCGTGCAACATACCTTCAGCCATAGCCATCCATCTACCTTTATCACCAAACATTTACTGGTTCCACATGCTGTTTGCTAGACAGATGGCGAGTGGCAGATAAATATAGTGAACACATGCATTCACAGTGTGTGTAATCAGACCCTTTTTTGTATGGCACCACATTAGAAACAGTTGGGACAGGGGACAAACAACAAAGAATAATTTTGCCTTGATAATTCTTCCCCTTTAAATCTGGGTGCAGCAATTCTAAACAATTTTTTTTTTTTGTTCTCTTCAGGAGGAGAATCAACACATTCTACAATGTCCTCATTCAGGCAGCAAGTGGTGGCAACTGCTGGCAACTGCTGGCCACATTACAACCCGGATCCGGAACGACTACGATTCGGATGGGACAAGCAACCTGCCACCAGTTGTAAAGGTATGTTTCACACATTACCAAGAATGAGGAGTTCATATATGAACCATGTGCCGGCTTGGGTAGTCTCACCACACTGGGTGCTTTTGAGAACAAGACCACGATGAAGCTCACCGATCTGAGCTTGTACTGCATAGAGCAGCTTGGGGAGCTTCACCGACCAGGAACTGAAAGGGTAAATGTTAGCATTCAACAAGAGGACGTTTTCGAATATACCGGAAACATTTGCGGACACACGGTGGTATGCAACAAGCTGTTTGACAGACCAGAAGATTCCTCGCTAGGCACCTGTGTTGTCAAGCAGATCTTTAAACAACAGCCACTATGCTTCATCTCCGTGCGGCTGGCAACGACATATAACCACTACATGAAGCTTGTGCCAAAAATCTACGACACCGTAGCCATGCCCTTCATCCTAACCATCCTGAGGAAGATTGCAAGGCACAAACAGCCGGAAGCGTACTTATCTGTCTATGTCTATGACACCGTCTTCAGGGGTACAAAATACCCTCCAAAAGTGCAGTTCAACGCATACCCAGATGCAACCATAGAAGAATTGCAGCAGCTGGGAGTTACAACCGTGTTCGCTGCTCCACCACTCGTCGCAAATTTCCCGCCGGCCTGCGTCCACCCAGCAGACTGTAAGGTAGATCCTGGCTGGCACCAGCTACAGTTCTGGAACAGACAGGAAAGAGCACATAAGGGGGCACCAGTCACCACTTTGCTGTCGCACCTAAACATTGTGAGAGGAATCGCTGACAACCCGACCAAGCGACGAGCTGGCAGGTGTCTCCTGGCAGACCCCAAGATTGACACTCAGTGGGCATGACTGGCAGACGCAGATAAGTCAATCCCCAATTTGTTCACGTACAAAGTTGACGATGCAGGCAGCATTTAAGTCATTGCCTGCAGAACTCAGAAAGACATACTCTGCTGGGCTTAAATGAAAAACAAGTTGAGTACGTAGCACAATCAGCAAGCAGTGCAACCATTGAAACTGGTGTTGCAGCAGTCAAAATTGCTGCCAAAAACACGAACATCGTTTACACTCTCCAGGACGTCAATCATCCGGCGTCTAGGGTGTACATCAATAACAAGAACATCTTAGATGAAGTGATTCTGAACCAGTATAGAGTCATATTTACAAGCAAACCTTGGAATCTGGTATTTTGGTATAAGTTGGGTAAGCACCCAAACATTCGCACCCACTACTCACAAACCAATGTCAATGGCAAATTCATCGTCTTTGTAGAGACCAGATTCCTTCAGCGCGTCTGAGAGCAGTCGGACATGACTTTCGCGCGCTCTGAGCTCAGCTACGCGATTTCTGGACCGCGCCACACCCAAAATCAGGTCTTCCAAAACACCACGCGCCTGCACGGTGTGGCCAGCATTTCCGGTCGTTTCACTATTCCAGTGGAAAACGTCTCTGGCAGCCATGCCACCGGCTAGGACTTGTCTCAATGAGACGAGCTTGTCTGGCACGCCGCATTCTTCCCCCCCCAATAACCATGGAGGAGCCAGTGAAAGAAAAGGCACTCAACTCACAGGACTGTCACGAAAACTGCTCCAACCATGACGGCAGAAGGAATGCCAGAGCCAAAACTTTGATAAACACCTGAACAAAAAAATTTTGTGATGTACGTCGATGCAACGGCATGGTTGTTTGGGTCCATATTCCTGCGCAGCGGTCTGACCGTTAATGTCTTCCTGATTTCTGGTGCAATGTTTGTGCGCTACTGTCATCTATAACAGAAAGAGAGGCGAGAGCAGCCACGGTAACTGACATGCGAGGCAATCTCATATATAAAACAACTGTACAGACCAAATGCATCCGGAAGGCGGAAGAAGTGGCAAGATCCCTAGCAATCTCGAAAGCTAGAGTCGAAGACAACACGGATAGTCTCAGACTCACAAGCCCCCCGTCAAGCCTTGCAAAATAACAGGATTAGTCACACAGCAAATAAGTGGATGGACGGAACAGACCCAGATAGGCAACGCATAATTGTTTGGGTCCCTAGAGCTAGGGTGGAGGGTAACAAAGAGTAGATATCATCGTTCCAAGGCTTCACTAGCTTGGCAGTGGAGCCATCAGTACAGCCTTTCACAACACATGATAAGCGGGCATAACGAGGCCAATTTGCACGGTGCAGAAAGCACCACCGGCACGTCGTATCTTTTCGCCACATTCTTCAAGTTGTGGGAAACCCTATGAAGGTAGGGCAGCACCGCAGGCCCTACCTTGAAGAATGCGATCGGAAGGCATAATGAGAAGCTGCGCACATCCAAAACGGGGACAGAAGATGGAACCAGGCAAAACCATGAAAGAGTGGGTGAAACTTGAATGGCGCCATGACTGGTTCAGCGGCTGGCGGTGTTGGAGGGAGGGAACGGCGGCGGCAGCAAGGTCAGTGCATGGCCACGATGGCGGCTGCATGCTCTCTCTTCTGCGTAACCTCCGTAGCTCGCAACTAAATACTCATTGATTCCAACCCTATTAATTTGGAAATAGGGATATAAGTACTGTCGGCGCGGTCCCAGCCAACGTCCATGATAGGCTGTGATCTCAGACAGGCACTATAGGTTAAACTTTTCTTTTTTTTTTTTTTTTTTGAGATAGCCATCGATCCTTTCACCCATTAGTTGTCAACGAAACATGCAAGTTAGCCGCGATCATAACGCCGGCTTTTAGAGCAGTTCACTTCAAAAGCCGCTTGCTGCTATTGCGCCTTCCGATGATTGGAGTGGCAGTGGATGATGCCTGCCCCAGTCGCTCATAGCATGATAAAGCGAACATACTGAAAAGGAGGCTTGCACAACCGGACAAGCGCTGGCACTTTGCCAAATTCACTCCCCGCCTGCTGGAGCTAAAGTCAAAAGGTAAACACACTGTTACTGCTGCGCACATCTTGGCGCACTGCCAAGAAATGTGTTGTGGACCCTGAAGGCGCGAAACGGAGAGACACGCTAACGGCTCATTTTTTTTTCAGATTGGTAGGCACAAATCGGGGCTGGGTGGGTTCATTGTGCGAGCGAGTTCATTACGCGACTCAATAGGTACATTTACTTTATTACAAATGGTTTTTGTCAGCTTTTCAGAGGTCATACGAGAATTCGGACATCAGATAATTCAAACTTTTTTCCCGGTCCCGTGAGGTTCGAATTAACAAGCTTTTACTGTAGCACGATATCATCGGAAAGAGCTAGACATGAAATTTTGGCGTACTCTACTTGCTTGTCTGTCATCGCGTTTTTGGAGGAAATATCGTTAACAGCCCATTGTGCAGCAAGAATCCGTGTTCTGCTAAATTTGATGGCAGAACACTGAGGCAGCCAGTTTGGAGCACTTTTGAAGCAATATTACATTTTTGAAGCAGAATGAAGAAAATGGAGCAGCACTCAACCCCTGGCCATTCTTCCTTTAGTTTGTGGTGCACTAGTTTCGTGCAGACTCTGTACAGCATATTTATTCTTGATTTGTTTTCCATGGCCTTGAGCAGCACAACACGGCTGCTCTCTCGTTGCCATCAGTGCCGACATGACTTGGGGCACAACAGAATGTTATGTCCTTGAGCAGAGGCTGCTGATATATTATGTATGTCGCTAAGTAGTGGTGCAACTGCGTTTTTATAGTGAAGGGCTATGAGAACTGTGTGTAAATAATACTGTTTGTGATGTTCCCACTGACTATATTTCTTAATGCCTTAAGCAAGTATGTAGCACTCAGCCTTGAAAACGCCTGCACACTGTGGCAGTCTTACTGCTTTTTCTTCTTTACCTTGTACTACTGCGCTTCCAACGTGCTTTGTTGTTGTGGAGCCATCTGCATAAAATTCTGTACAACCCGAATATTTTTCTTTAAGAGCTAGGAATGTTAGCAGAATGTGTGCATGTGGAGTTTTCAGTTTACGAAACTGAGTTATTGTGAAATCACAAACAATAGGCAGGCTGTACCATGATGGCAGTGGATCGTGCCTCGATAAACTATCACGGAGGGCATTTAGTATTCCTACTTCTTGGCATTGATCCTCAAATTGAAGTAACAAAAGTTTGATTGACAGGGGTCTATTGTTGAACAGTAGACTGGAAGTGCATTTAGCAACAAGCATGTGGTTTGATTTGATTTTTTTTTTTTTTGGTAGGGGTAACATTAAGAGATAGAAAGCGTGCAGAGTGGGTCAGAGAAATAACTCAAGTTACCGACATTCTAGTAGAAATTAAGAAGAAGAAATGGACATGGGCAGGACATGTAGTGCGAAGAGAGGATAACCGATGGTCGCTGAGGGTAACAAACTGGATTCCAAGGGAAGGAAAGCGTAGCAGGGGGCGGCAGAAAGTTAGGTGGGCGGATGAGATTAAGAAGTTCGCAGGGGTCAAGTGGATGCAGCTAGCACAGAACCGGGTTAAGTGGAGAAATATGGGAGAGGCCTTCGCCCTGCAGTGGGTATAATCAGGCTGATGATGATGATGATGATGTGGTTTGATAAGGAGCGTATCTTCAGGACATATGAAAAGGTTAAGAGTGGTTCTTCTGCGTTCGAGGGAGCATTTATTTGTTTCAACGTACAGAATGCTTATGGTAGAGATCCTACATGCACCAGATGTGAGACAGATCCAGGTGATGCACTGGGTCTAGACGTTTTAGGCCCGTAGACTAGACAACCATAATCTGAACAAGACCGCACGACAGAGTGACAAACACGCAAAAGACATGTTCTATCAGATCCCCAGTGTTTTTGTGAAAGAACGAGTACAGCACAGCTCTGTTTCATAAAAACCACGGGCCTGGTCGATAGGCTGCGATTTTGCTGTGATGCGACGTGATGTGGCTGTGATGTGACTATGCTGACATCACTGATTTACTGACTTCATATTTCTTAACCCTCTTGTACCCATCACCTTCTCCCAGTGCAGGGTAGCAAACCGGTATCTTCTTCCGGTTAACCTCCCTGCCTTTCCTCTTACTCCTCCTCCTTTGAGTACATTTAGGATTTGGCAACAGTCTTTTTATGAGCATTGATATGAGGCAAGAATGTGAGTTCTCTGTCAAAAGTTATCCCCAGAAATTTGTGCACATTTTGACTGGTAATTATTAGTCTCATTAAGGTGTAGGTTGGGGTCATTTTGTATGCCATGTTTGAGTGAGAACATAACTGCCACTGTTTTCTGTGGGAAAAACTGAAATCCATTCTTGTCTGCTCATCTCACTAGTCTGTTTATTGTCAGCTTTATTTGCCTCTCACACATTGATATGTTGGAGGACGTGCAAGCTACTGTACTTACCTGATTCTAATGCGCACATTTTTTCAGAAAAAGTAAACCATAAAGAAGCATGCGTGTTAGACTCGGATATACAGTAAAACCTCGTTACAAGAGACACTCAAGGGACCCGAAAAAGATGTCTCTCGAAAGCCAGGTCTCTTGTAACCAAAAATTCTAAATGCACTGTGTTGATCAGTTTATTGCACATCAGAATATAAATGCATTCACACGCATTAACAAGGAATTGTTCAGGAAGGCTTAAAGAAGTTATTAATACTAGTATGTATTTTTGTGAGTACAGAGTGTACTCCTTCCCAAATTTTGATAGTAAAGCACTTCACTTTTCAAGCCTTCCTGTTGCTCTAATACCTTTGAAGCACTCTTACATGCTCGTCACCCTCACATGCTGACACTTGTTCTCTGAAATGTCCTTGTAGTCATCCTCTATGGCACATGTGCCATTTACTCGTGCGAGAATTGCACAGTCTGTAAGCTCTTCGGAAGCACACAAGATCCGCATCTGCAGATACGAATTCCTTAATGATTCTGGTACCTCAGCAGTCTCTTGGATGCTCGCCCAAGCTTCATCTTCAAGGAAGCTTTCCACAGTATCCATATATGGGCCCTCTTACATCATGTTCATCATATTTAAAGCCTGCTTGTATGAAACGGTTTTTCGCAGCTTCAGTTCTCAGGACATTCCAGACACCTGAAATCACCTGAACAGCAAACTTCGCATCAATTACTATTGTACAGTCTTGCTGCCCGTCGAGCAACAGGCGTTCTACCAACCTTGTTTTGTACAGCAACTTGACAGAGTGCATAATGCCTTTGTCTGTTGGTTGGAAGTAGGGTGTGGAGTTTGGAGGAAAAAAATAACTGGTGGCTTTGAGCACGAGAACTTTGGTACAGCAAGAAGCATTGTCCACAAAGAGAAAGGCATTGAGGTTCTGAGCTTTCATCTTATGATCAAATTTTAACAGCGAGGAGTTAAATATGCTGGATGTCATTCATGCATTCTGATTTGCTTCGAAGGTGACAGTAATGCGATGCCAGTGGCTGAAACAACGGGGTCGTTTTGACTTCGCAATCATGGGGAAGCACTCTTTCTCAGTTCCTGACATATACAACAAAAAGGATGCTGATATGGAACAGAATTGAGCTAAGGGAATATGAAGTGCAGCATGTACGAGTTGGTACGCTTTAGCTGCATTTCATGAGCATACCGAGTTTGTCTCTCTTCTTAATAATGAAGAAATTACTTTAGGGACCTGAAAACGTTGTCCTTAGTAACCGAGTGTCTCTTGTAGCCATGTCTCTTGTATGCAATGTTGTTAGCATGGCAGACATGGCAGTGTCTCATAACCGAGTGTCTCTTGTAACGAGATTTAACTGTAAACCGAAATGGCGCGAATTTCAACCCTCCCATCGCCCCTGACATTTCAAGATGGCGCCAAAGCTGTTTGTTTCTGTCAGTGTCAGCAATAATGCTCGCTGACGCTGGGAGCCCAGATTTGTTTTGTGTAGTAGCATCGCAACCATTCCGTCTATGCACTTCCTGACTGCGATGGCAGGGGCCGCACCAAAGATCCCCCGCTTCCACTACAAGGCCGGCTTTAAGAAAAACACTGAAACACTGAAAGAAAAACGCTGAAACCGACGGCAACAGAGCCACTGCACGTGCTTATGGCGTGCCAGAAATGTGCGTTCGGGACTGGAGAAAGCAGAAAGACCGCATCTCCCTCAGTGAGTCGACACGCAAAGGGCTCAATGAATCCCGGAAAGGCCAATTTACTGAAATTGAGAATGACTTAGTGGACTTCGTTAAAAAACTCCGAGAGAACCATATACCAGTCATACTGAGATGATAAAAGTAAAAGCGCTGGAGCTGGCTAGACATCGCGGTACGTCCAGGAGCGAGTTTAAGGCCAGTAGAAACTGGATATCAAATTTTATGAAAAGGAAGGGCTTTTCTCTTCGGCGACGGACTGGCATATGTAAGAAATTCCCACAAGCCTTTGAGAAGAAGCTTTGTGCGTTTCAGAGCTATATTATTTCATTATAGCACAAACATGGCTACAAGCTGGGACAAATCGCCAATGCTGACCAAACATCGTGTACTTCGACATGCCCGTCAATGCGACCGTTGGAAAGGGGCCAAGCAAGTGCTTTTTTGTCGACAGGCAATGAGAAGACGCGAGTAACTGCAATGCTCTGCTGCTCTGCCGATGTCCACAAGTTGCCACCGTTCCTCATTTTTAAATGCAAGACACTTCCGAAGGCAGTAAATTTTCTCCTAGGAGTCATTGTCCGAGCAAACGAGATAGGGTGGATGGACACCGACATGGTCGTGAACTGGATGATTGCGTGTGGTGCAAAAGACCCGGGGCCAACACTGGGCTTCGTGCTATGCTCGTCCTAGACGCGTTCAAGTGTCACTTGACCAGCGCGTTAAAGACAAGCTCACTGCGTGCAATGCCGACCTCGTTGTTATACCTATGTTGCAGCTTCAACCAGTGGATGTGTGCTTGAACAAGCCAGTGAAGGATCAGGTTCGTGTTCTCTACAATGAGTGGCTTAGCTCCCAGCCGTTCATATCGAACAGTAGGCTTAAATGTTGCGCCCCTGGAGATGCTCGCTGGATGGGCATTCGAGACATGGGCTACAATCCCATCGGCCATGGTGAAACGCTCGTTCAAAAAGTGTGGCATCGCAAATGCGCTGGATGGCATAGAGAACGATATGTTGCGGTCGGTCAAAAGCGACAGACAAGGAGCTATCGGAGAGCAACGAAAAGTGAAAGTCCAGCAATAAATCTCCCCTTCCTCTAGCACAAGTTTTCCCGGTTTTCTTGATCACAAATAATTTGTGTGCGTTAGAATAGGGGATATGTTTTTTTTTTCTTGTTAACTATGAAAATTGGGTGCACATTAGAATTGGGAGCACGCTGGAATCGGGTAAGTAAGATATCTGAAGACCTTTCAAACCCACCGAATAGATAATAGATTTTGGCATTACTTCGGAAATGGAGATCATTTTTACTATGAAGAGCGTTGTGCTTAAAATACATCCCTGAGAAACACCATTTTCTTGAGTAAAGCTTTTTGACAGGGTAGCACTAAGACACACCTGGAATATACAGTTGGTTAAAAAATAACTCACAACTTTCAGCATTCTGTAACAGATTATTAAGCTGGCTAGGTCGCGTAGGGTTCCAAACCTCCAAGTTGTATCGTAAACTTCATCTAGATCAAAGAATACAGCGAGACAGTGTAGCTTGTGTATAAATGTCTCTCGGACTGCGCTTTCGAGGCGAACTAGGTGATACCAATATACTTTGTTGGGCGAGTTGGTACTTATTCATTATTAATATAAACAGCGGGAACACAAAGACAAGGGACAAGAAACAAGAAAGCCACAGCACATGTGAGTCAGCGCATGTACTGTGGCTTTCTTGTTTCTTGTCTTCGTGTTCGTGCTGTTTATATTAATAATGAACTAGGTGATCTGTTGTTGAGCATGTTTTTCTAAAACTGCATTGGTTGATGTCCAGTTGCTAAAGGGTAAACATTATTCTGATATTAAGAATGCTTTTAAATGATTTGGCTAGACATCTGCTGAGTGCAATAGACCTATAGCTCCTTGGGAATCAAATCAAATCTTTATTTCCACCATGTGCAATATAGATGGAGGGCAACGGAAAAAAAAGCTGCCAGTAGGCAGCTTGACGAGTCCGCAGCCCATTTCGCAGCGGCGTTTCGACAACAGCAATCAACAGTTTTAGCAATAAACAAATCAAAACATTTGGTCTGTGCTGAAAAGAAAAACCTCGATTTGAAAAAACAAGACTTCAGGGCAAGTTAAATCAATTTTCTCTGCCTGAAAAAATGGATCGAAGTTCAGCAGTGGAGGAAATAACTAAATTAAAATTAGTAGACTGATAATGGTTCAGAAGTGATGGTAACACATTAAATATAGGCGTTCCATACCAAAGGTCATACAGCATGCAGCAACTTTCCAGCATTCTCCATGTCTGGTAGCAAATAGCGTTCATTTTTTTCTAAATGTGCCAAAGTATCCAAGTGATGTATATCATTTTTGACTTCATATCTATATCCAGTACTGAAGAAGTAGTGGTGTAGTTTGTGAGCTGCAAAAACATGGCACTATTGAAAAATTTTTAGTTGTTGCATTATAGTCAGCATTGTAGACGTAATGCAGATATCATTTGTAAGTTAAAGAATGTAGTTGAACCAGACAAATTGGCAGTAATTAATATATGTGAGTAGAAATGAGCATTGTAAACTAATATTTTATTCTTGAAGAAAGCATGTATCTCAGACGACCAATTACACCAGTTAATCGAGCCAGATTTGTTAGTGATAGGTTCAGATGAGAATCCCAGTACATGTGGGCATTAAATATCACGCCAAGACACTTGAAATTATCGACAATATCAACAGAACGAGAGTTTAATATAATATCAGCATGAGGAGGGACGGGCCTATTTTTTGGCTGAAAAATAACTGCTTTTGTTTTATTTTCATTGAGCTTCATAGAGTTAGATGTGAACCACTTTTGTAACTGAACTGCAGTGTTATTGCAATTAGAGACAAGTCCATCAATGTTAGTCCCAGAAAAAATATGCTAGTATCATCTGCAACGAAGCAACAAGGGGGTGCAACGGGGTAACATCTGCAAGTTGTAACGGCGTGGAAGAGAAGGGAGTGCGGTGCTATCACGCAAGACAAGCGCGTATAGAAAAGATAAGAAAGACGGAAACGATGGAGCCAGTAGTGTGCGAGTGACTGTGTCTATGTGATCCTAACCCGTATGCGTCTGTCTCCTGAGTGTCATCCCTACCCCGTAACATTTTGGTGGCAGTGGTGGAATGGCACTCACTCCCGCCCAGCGCAGAGTGCCATACAAGACTGGAGGTCGGTCTCCGCTACCCAGGCTCCAATACCAGCTCCTGTGTGCTTACCGGCAGGGTCCTGGGGAAAGCCTCCGAGACCTCGCCGCTGATATCCAGCAGTTGGTGTTGTAGTCACTGCCAGGGGCGCCTCAGGACGCCGTAGCCTTGATCGGCACCGAGGCCTTTCTTGTCGCGATTGGGGACCCCGAGGTCCGGCACCAGGTACGTCTCAGATGCCCTGATTCGATCCCCGCCGCTTTGAGCCTCGCCATCGCGGCAACCAGCAAGTGGCACAAGCGGGGCCCTAATCAAGAAGCCCACTTACGAAGGAAGCTGGCCAACTTGGAGCGGGCGTGCAGCGATGCTGCACAGCACTGCCAGAGGCTGCAGAGTGATCACGAACAGGCCAACAAGGTGCTCAAGGAGCTCGAATCGCGTACTGCTGCACGAAGAGACCAAGCAGAAGTTGGCACTGAGCTCGCGTCTTCGGCAGCTGGAGAGCGAGCGCACGGCCCTCCAGGAGCAAGCAGAAGAGGAGGGGGAGGCCAAGCACAACCTGTAGAAGCAGATCGCCCTCAAGCAGCAGGTGGCAGAGCTCAAGAAGAAGGTGGACTAGGAGAGCAAGGTGGCCGCGCAGGGGGAGGACGCCCACAAGCGGCTCCAGAAAAACATGGAGGCCCAACAGCGGCAGATCCAGGAACTGCAGGCCCTCAACGACAAGCTGGAGAAGTCCAAGCGCAAGCTCCAGACTGAGGTCGAGGAAATCACCATCGAGCTTGAGAACCAGAGCGCCAAAGTTTTGTAGCTGGCGAAGAAGCATCGCAAGTTTGACCAGCTGCTGGCGGAAGAGAAGACAGTGTCAGAGCGGCTAGCCACCGAGTGGGACACGGCCGAGCGGGAGTGGTGCGAGGATACCCGTATCTTGGCCATTGCGCAAGAGGTCGAGGAGCGCGACACCCTCGAAAAGCTTGAGCGGTCCCGCAAGCAGTTGCAACTGGAGCTGGATAATCTGGTCAATACAGTCAAATCCACTTATAAAAATATTCAAGTGCCACGAAATTTCCATTGTTATAACCGATAATTGTTATAAACGGTTCGCACGAAAAAAGCATAACTGCAGAGAGGGGTCACGGACGACAAGTGACATGCGAGCTCTGCCGAGACATCGTTTTGGTGGCCCCGAAAGGAGTCACCAAAACGCTTAAAAAATCCCTAAGTAATGCTGGGGTGAAGAGAGAGACGAAACTTTTATTTAAAAGCAGAGGAGATTCGGGCATGCAGGCCCCTGGATGAAATCGCCACAAGCATCTCACCACGTACATCTCACTGGCTTGCACGAGAAAAACCCATGTCCATTAACCTTGCTTGCCTCACGCGAAGCGTGTCGACATCTTCTCCATGGCATCTAGGTACACCACATAGTGCAGCGGCAGGTCCCTCGCGAGAACAAAGACCCAGAGGGACTGAATCAACTACAGGGCCTCTTGCGAAAACAACGTTGAGGCAGCCTGCCCTATCACGCCATCGTCGCTGTCGTCGTCAGGCGCCTTATTGAACGTGTTTGCGCCCATTGCAAAGAGGACTTTTCTTTGTCAAACTTCTCAGCGGAGCGGATGATCGTCGCCACCGTCGGTTGCGATAGTGCGTACTCCTTCACGATACTGCACTTTGTCTCAAATCGATAGCTGTGCGCTTTCTTTTCACGGCAACCTCGTCCGATAATCAGCGGATGGATCAGCCACCTTCCGTTTCGGCGGCAATTCAAATGAGACGGAGAAACCGGGTGGCCAGGAACGACTTCGACGCAATCAACTTGCACATACAACCAAATCCGTTTGCAGAAGTGCGCAAAATGAGGGGCGAGCGGGTGAATGAGCAGATCAGAGGATCAGCGCTGTCGATGCATTGGCGAAGTCCATTTGTGTTTCGGAGGGTGGCGCAGCGCAGAGCAATGGGCGCAGTCCATTTGTGTTCCGAGGGGTGGAAGGGCAGCGAGAGAAAGGCGCGAGTGGCTTACAATGCGGAGAAGGCCAGAAAACAGGTTCTGCTGTATGAACGCGCGGCGGCAAGGGTGCAGCAGCTGGAATTTCTTTCTTTCTTTTTTTCTTTTCAAGGATTTCGCATTCCACGGCCTTTTAGCACGAGAACTCAGGAGGCAGACTTCATTGTTATAGCCGATAATGTGGCAAGGGGCATTGTAGTAAGCGGGTTATTTTACCAGAGAAAACATACAAAAGTGGACAGTACAGCAGGTTTTCATTGTTGTAACCGATATATTGTTAAAACCGGTATCGTTATAAGTGGACTCGACTGTAGCAAGGCACTGCAAACCGAAATGTGCATGAGTTGGAGAAGTCTGGGCAGAAGACGCACCTGAAAGAGCTGGAGGATGAGCCGGAGCTGGCCGAGGACATCAAGCTGTAGCTGGGCGTCACCATTCAGGCACTCAAGGCCCAGCACGAGCGCGACCTGAAGGTGTGCGGCGAGCAGGCCAAGGAAAAGCGGTGGGCCCTTGCTAAGCAGGTGCGGGATCTGGAGACGGAGCTGGATGAGAAACAGAAGCAGAGGTCAGCAGCCCTGACAATTCGCAAGAAGCTCAAGGCAGATATCCGCGAGACTGACCGGCAGATGGAGTTGGCAAACAAGGCTAAGGAAGAGGCCAAGCGGGCACACGAACGAAAAGCCGAAGCCCAAGCCAAGGAGTTGAGCAGGGAACTGGAGACACTAAAGACCAGGCAAGTGAAGGAAATCCAGAGCCCGGAAGAGAGGTTGTTGGTCGACTGTGCGCGGAAGGAGAGGTAGCTGCTGGAGCTTGTTACGTGTAGTCAAGGTGGATGGTGTTCTGGCCCACTCGGAGTGGCTAGTGTGCTTTGAGAGGGAGCTGCGGGAATACTCAAGAAGCAACAGCTACAGCATGGTATGGGCGACCACTTCGCACAGGAGGACGGTTCCTCCACTGCAGATGTGAAGTGCCTGCAGCAGCTCATTGAGATCAACACTCGGCTGGTCAGATGTGTGTCTATAGAGCAAAGCATCCAAAAAGACGATTTGCTCATGTTGAAGCCTGGGATAGCAGTTTTGGTTTTCGTCCTCGTGGTTACAGGGAAGGTCTCATGTGCTTACACAGACCTGGCACTCAATGGATGCACCGAGATGAAAGAACCGACTCTGGATGTGGACAAGTCCAAGCTGGCATCTGAGCCCACGAAAACTGAAGGCGTCGAGAGAGAGACCAAGGACGAGACAGAGGGCAGCAGTGGTGAGGTTGGCCAGGGAGACCAGTCCGTAAAAGACTCCTCATCGAGCAAGGAGGGTGAAAAGGAGGACGAGGACAAGCCCAAGAAGCCAAAGGTCCAGCCAGACACGGAGGTGGTCAACAATGTGCGTGGCCTGCTCATCAACTTCTATGAGCCGTGGTGTGCGCACTGCGTGAAACTAGAACCTGAGTACCCTCGCACGGCCACCGCGCACTGGAGTGAGCGATTGTTGCCATGGGACGGTATCACTTGAAGACATTTTGAGCATCAAGCAGCCTCCCCGGACTTAACTTGGACTGTGATTTTATTGGAGATTTCCGACTGGTGTGTTGGTGTGGCCTTGTGTGTTATTGTCCATTCCCTGTGTAGTCAGTGCTTTCGTGTGTGTGTGTGTGTGTGTGTGTGTGTGTGTGCGTGCGTGCGTGCGTGCGTGTGTGTGTGTGTGCGCGCGTGCGTGCATGCGTGTGTGTGGTCAAACACAAACAGCCAGTTTCCTGTCCCTCTTCCCCCCCCCACTGGAAAGATGAGATGTCACGGTGAGGAAGAAAAGGAAGCTCGGTGCTAGTGCGTGGCAAATGCGTGGATGGTAGATGGATGAGAAAGAAGAGAATGATGGAGCCGGTGATGTGCGAGTGAATGTGTCTGTGTGATCCTACCCCGTATGCGTCTGTCTCCTGAGTGCATCCATACCCCGTAACAATATATAATAAATTTGATGTTCTGATTCATATTGTCACGTCCTGACACACAGGAATACGACAGCAGCAGAAACCTCGGGTCAACAGGGCAATGGCAAAGTGCAGCACAACAGGAGCGGGACAGGCACGTGCGAGAGTCAAGGCAGCAGCGTCACCTTTTTCCAAGCGATCGCGCATCTTCTTCTTCGGGCGCTACGATATTAACGATATCATTTATATAGAGATTAAATAAGAAGGGGCCCAATATGCTGCCTTGTGGGACACCACAAAGAAACAGCAATATTCGTGATTGCGAGTTATTAATTTGGACAACTTGTAGTTGCTGGGATAAATATGACTGTAATAACTGCAACCCACACCCATGTATACCATAAATATCCAACTTGCACAGTAAAATTTCATGACTTACCAAGTCAAAAGCCTTGGAAAAGTCGACAAATAATCTAGTCACTAATTCTTTCCTTTCATATTGCCACCTAGCGTTGCCAGGTGGCGCATGACTGAGGTGTGAAAGGAGGACGAAGTTGAAGAGGACGAAAAAGTGTCGCTTGCACGTTTGCGTCTGTGCTGCTGTGTTCTTGTGTCTGGGCTACCCCCTGCTATCATTGGCATCCTTAGTCACCGTGTACGTGACAATATTGTTTCTTTTTGGTGAAGCAAGGCTAATACAGTAGACATGTTTTCCCTAAACCCAAACTGCTGCAGTATTAATAAATTACAGTAGTCCACAAAATGCGAGAGCCTATTGTGATTTAATTTCTTTTTCAAAAGCCTTTCAGAAAACAGGCAAGATAGATACCAATCGATAATTGCTTAACTAATTTCAATCACCCTTTTAATAAAGAACTACTACATTAGCTATTTGCATCTTAGCCAGAAATCTTGATGTAGTTAGGAAGATATTAAAAATATCAGCAAGAACTGCTGCTATGATATCTGCAACATATTTCACAGGTTTTATTTGAATGCCATCAATGTCCCTACTGCTGCTATTGTTTAAATTTGTGATTGTTGAAATCACGTCTTGCACTGTGACTGGTCGAAGAAATATAGACGCATCATTCCACATGTTTACATATTTACATGCATCTGAAGACCTACCTGACATACTGACGTTCATAAAAAAAAATTGAAAGCAACTGCTAGTTCTGCCCCATGCAAATGTTTGCCCTCATTGGTCAGTTTAGATATGCAGCTATGTCGGTTATCACGGCACAAAAGCATATTTAATTTGTCCCAGAGCACCAGAGCAACTCACTAGGCACATTTTTGACATCCATGAAAGACGAGAAATATTCTTCATGTGCAATGCACAGTTTATTCGTTAGTTTGTTTCGATACTGTTTGAAAGCGGTCAAGTTGTTACGGCTTCGAGTGTTAAGAAATTGTTTGCAGAACCTGTCTTTTGTTCTCATTTGTTGATAGAGTTCATATGTCACCCATGGTTGAAGTGGATTATGAAGACGGCGCGAAAGCGACGAGGACAAGGAAGGAACACCAAAATAACAGGACAGGCGCCAACTTTCAACTCAGTCCCAACTATCAGGCGCCAACTATCAGTTGAAAGTTGGCGCCTGTCCTGTTATTTTGGTGTTCCTTCCTTGTCCTCGTCGCTTTCGCGCCGTCTTCATAATCCACTTCAACCATGAACCAACTAGCCCAAAGCAAAGTACTTCTTGAGTCACCCATGGTTTTGGAATTTTTCTATTTCTTTGATGTTTTTTAACAGAAAAATGAACTTGGTATAAACGTTTACAGACCTCTAGAAATGCGTTTTAGGCATTGTCAGCATCATTGATATTGAGAACTTCGCACCAGTCCACTTGAAGCAACTCCTCACGAAACGCGTCAAGAGCCGTATCAGCTATCAGTTGGTAAAAGATTTCAACAGGTGGATGTTTTTGAACGCCGGCATAATGTAAACATGAAAACAAAGGAAGATGGTCACTAATAGAACATGATAAGACACCAGCTTTTATGTCAGGCGACGAAAAATTTGTAACAAATATATCTAATACCGATTGACATTCAGTCGTTATTCTGGTCGGTTGATTAATAATATTATCTAACTCATTTGACAAGAGTATTGCAACTTGTGCTTATCAGTGTAGTAATTTCCATATAGATTTTGTAATCACCTTCAGCAGCCAAATCAAGCTTATTCTCTGCAACAATTGAAATGAAGCCTTCGTAAAAATCAAGAAATGCAGCAATATGCCCACTTGGCGGCCTATAACAGACTGAGGATATTATTTTTTCTGCTATTAGAGATAACACTTCAATGCTAAAAAAATCTAGCAGTTCACATTTCATTTGTTCTAGAGAAAGAACGGCAACACCACCTCTGCGACCACAAGGTCGGCTGATATGATAGGTATTATAGCCTTTCATTCTGAATATGTTGCTCTTATTTGTGCCACATGTTTCACTGAACATAACTGAAAAATGAAAAGAAAATTTATTAAAGAATAATTCTAAAGAAAACGCCTTGTTTCAGACAGACCTGGTATTTATGTGCACGCATTTCAGTACCTCTGCCTCGGCACATCATATAGGGTGAAGGCAATCAAGGTCCTCATGGCCTCTGACCGAATTGCCCTGTCAGCCCTCCGCACAAGAACCTTTCCATGTGCATGCCACATGTACTTAAACTGTGCTTCTTTCATCCACTTTTTTGTTACTTGTAGCAGGTCTCTGTTGTGATGGGTCAAATTTTCCTGGATGAAAATATGCGGCCAACTATCATTTAGTCTTTTTCTTGTTCAACCAAGATTCCCTAATGGCCTGCCTTATGAAACGCACGACTATTCCACGTATCTTACCTTTTTGAATGGGCAGCCTGTGAACTGCCGCAATGACATATTTGTCCAGATGGGGAACTTCCAGCTGATCTGCAACTTCCTTTAGCATCGTGTGCAAGTTTTCACCTTCAACAAAGGACACTCCGTGGATTTTCAAATTGAGCTGCCTGTTTTGAAACTTGAGCTCACTGACTTCGCGCCAAAAATAGCAGAAATGTGCATTACAGATCCTTCCATAGCTTCCACTCGAGCTACAAGGGGAGGGAGAATTTCTAGCTCAAGATTAATTAATACAAGGAGAGCCTTCCTGTACATTTCATTTGCCTTGTGCAGCTACCACCAGACGACGAGCTTCTGCAATTTTGGCACCGCAAAGTTTTCCTTCCAGTCTCGTACTTACCATTGAACGACTTCTCTATTACTCTGAACAAGCTACACATTCTTCATATTCAAGAAAATCCACATCACAATTGCAGCAGGCACAGGACAGTGTTTTCGCCACAACAGAAATTCGCCAGGAACAAGACACAATACAAGTACTTGGCAGTGACAGAAGCACAACCATCGTTACATCACACAGAATAATAGGAGCACAAACTAACCTGCACAGTTATGACAGCAGAATCAATGCTGTTCATAAGATGCCACCGAAGCTGTCAAATGACTGCTTCGTCCAGTGCTTTTGATTTATGCAGAAGATTCCTCTGTCGGGCGCACAGGTGCAGTTGATGCCTGCAGCGTTGATCGCGGCGATGACTGCATGGCAACTAGGCACACGGCGGCACAGCTCTCAAAAGGCCACGCAGCCCGCAGTGACCAGTGGCTCCTGGAACCGGCAACGCTAGACGATCCGGGAAATACTGCGTTCTGCCGCATCTGCACAGATGATAGCAGAATCAGATGTCAGTTGTTTTCCTGACATTAGGAATGGTACAATCAGCCTAGAGAAGTATTCCGGCAATCCATTTTTTTTTTTAATTTTTAAGTACTTCTAATGATGATGATTCTGTTAGATGGGCGAACATTTCATAATTTAATAATAAGCATTTCACTGAGACCAGTTGCAGTGTGTGTAGCAGAGAGGACTCTAATTCTTGGCCTGTAATTAAACTATTCTACTCTTCGTTTGTACTGCCGCTTTTTGGACGTTTTTGTCTTTCAGCTGTTCTTTTGTATTTTACAAAAGATTCGTGCAGTATCTAGAACTTGACACAGCAGAGAAATGTTCACCCAATATATCCACTTGTTCTCCTAAACTTGTTTGTGCCCGTGGGAAAGTCTGAAGAGGAAGTGTGAAGGGTGTATAGGTGCCATTTAGTTTGCAAACTTGCTCCCACATTTCCTTGGATGTTATTCAGCTACTTATGGATGATGCGTAATTGTTCAAAGAAGTTTTTTCTGCCCCACGACGAATATACTGAGCTTTAGCCTTGCCTTTTAAAAAAGTATGAAGTTATCGTAAGTTTGGTATCTACGGAAGACAACCCATGCTTTGTTTTGCCCCTTTTTTTTTTTTTGCTGTTCTGCATTTCTGATTGTAACAATATTTGTGATTTTGTCTTACCACTCTGAACAACTGAGGAATGGCAAGGTGTGTAGCAGTGAGGATGCAGGCAGTGAACCTATCATTCAGTTCATCGACGGTAAGGCTGTCCGAAAAAATATTAACGAGGCTCTTCTTGAAACATTGCCCACTCTGCTAGGTGTAACTTCCAGCTATGTGGTTTAGTTGGAGTGATTGACGGTGCAGATGATAACGTTATTAATACTGGTGAATGATCGCTGCCATGTGTATTACCTAAAACATCTCATTTAAAATCATTAAAACAGATGGTGGGCTAAACAGTTATAAAAGAACTCGTTTTACCTGTGCTTGGAGAGCAGTAAGTATTTGCCTGTGTTCAGAAAGCAAATATTGTTAGAAAGAATAAGATCTACAATATGGCCCAGTTTTTTCACTCTCCCAAAGTAGAGTGGTCATTAAAACTTGCAACTACGAGATACAGTCCTGGCAGCTGATTAGAAAGGTCTAATTCATAAAGAGATAATTTCAGTTTTGGCTCGAGGTATATACTACACACTAAATGTTTCAAACGTGAGTAAGATGGATGCCACTACTTTGAACCTGGGCCCGTATTCTGAGTTTGCGTCGATATCGAAAGTGTTGCTATCTCCCCGACCTTAAGTCATCTGATTGGTGGAAACACCGGAACATGATGTTGCCGTCTCTTCTGGTTCTATAGTGGTAACATCTGGTTTCAGCGTTTCGGCCGCTCAGACGGCTCGGTCACGTGAGATAGCGACACTTTGATAATGACGCAAACTCGGCATACAGGCCCTGGTTTTAAGCTATGTTCACAAGCTGGGATCTTATTTCGAACTAAATGGCAATGCCACCTGAGAGCTAATTTGAGTGCTCTCAGTCAAGGCAGAAGACGTTTTTATGTTTAGAAGATAGGTTTGTTTCTTGTAGGCATAAGGCCACATAAGAGAATATAGATAGTATATCCTTTGCAAAGTGTAATGAACGGTGCATGCAAACTCATGGCAGGAAAAGGTAGAATAACAATAGCATTTTTCCTCCTTACATTCCTTGTCGCCAGACCAAAGGACAATCATACACACAGAATTACAATATAGTCATGAAGCTGACTGTCCACCTGTCGCCGAGCTTTTCCTGATAAACAGCCGCTGTCCATCTATCGCATTTGGCCCTCACTGACAGCAAGAAACTAGTGGAAACGTGAGTGGCTTCTTCACGCACCCCGCCGCGGTGGTTCAGTTGTTTGCTAATCTACAAAGACGTAGTTCCGATCCCAACTGCGGCAGACCCTTTTCGATGCAGGAGAGAAAAATTGTACTGTGCAATGCACTGTACACGCTGAAGAACCCCGCGTAGTCGAAGTTACCGGAGCGCTCCACTTCAATACGGCGTTCATCACCGCCTGAACCATAACTGAAGGCGCGTACTATTGCACCTCCGCAACTCCACGGCGTTCACCTAGGATAATTTCAAGTTCACTAACGTCCAGGACAAGGGCGCCCTGTATTTCGCCTAAATCGAAATGCGGCAGTTGCGGCCGGGATCGAGCGCGGGTTAACGTTGCACAGTACACGGTCGCCTTGCGTTTCGGAACGCGGCCGGGAAAAAGTCCCGGTAGCAAAGTACTTGCAACGCGCGGTACCTACATACAAGTATGCACCTTGCGTGTCGTGTCCATCCGGACAACGCCACCGCCGCGCGGCCATCGATAAGCATAATTACAACCAGATCATGCATACTGATGTTCCAAGCACCATTGAGGTAGCAGACAAGAATTACTGTGAGCCGTGCGCGACGCACGCCCAAAGAGGGCCGAAAAGTGCGCCAAGAAAGACACCAAATAAAAGCAGACACGGGCATTGAACATCAAGCGCCACCCAATCGACGCGATGCAGCCGCATTGCACACATCCTGCATTTCTGCGCTATCTTCTGTACCCCTGGCATTCCTCTTGCGTGCTGTCCCGTCGGTACCTTTTGTCGCTGTCCTTTTTTTTCCACGCTAGTTGCAATGTCGCAGTCATTAACGAATACACACCAACAAGCCCAACTGTCTTCCATGATCCTTATGTAATAACAAGCGTATCAAGTACACACAACAATAACGGAACTTACCTATCGCAATGAAATAAAACAGCGCTAAGAACGGGACGAAACACGGACACGGGCGCTAGCCCGGCATCTTGCACTTCTGAACTTACCTAGCGTAGGCAGACCAAGAAACTTAGAAGTGTACGAGGCGGAACTCGAGTCCAAATGATGTGAAGTTGTCACAATGACGTAAAGAGTCTCAAAGTTTCCTTCTTCAACATGGTTGAGACCGACGATGTGCCACAGCAACGCGTCATTCTTTTCAGAAAACTTTACTAAGAGCAGCGCCAGCTCCCTCCCATTCCCGAAGGCGACGCTTAAAGCCAATTTTGTTCTAAAATGTGTACATACCGCACGTCATCAGCGTGCCATCCACTGCTTCGCCACATCGCACTTTTCATGCAAGCCAAATATTGGTGAAACAAGGTGGAGTCATGGCCGGTGTACAGCCGCCACTGCTGAAACACGTCTTGTTTGTCGCGCGCGCGCAGCGTAGCGAATTTGTTGTCTGGATTTCGTGTGTGACTTGGCTGGTTTCGACTGGTTTCGGCTGGTTTCGACTATAGTCATTAATCTGCCTTGGGCGTGGGAATCTGGACGATCACTTTAATAGTCTTCTAACGGAATTCATTGGAAAACTTTAGGAAACGAGCCAGTTGCCAGATCAGTAGAAAACGGCAAATATAATACTAATACCTAAACCGGGAAAACCTCCGCAATTGGAAAATTTGAGACCGATTTCCCTACCCTCATGTGTAGAGAAGTTGCTGGAGCAGCTGGAGCACGTAATACAGACGAGATTAACGTGCTTCATGGAGCAAAACAACCTGTGGCCGCACGAAATGGTCGGTTTCCGACCACACTTGTGCACGCAGGACGTAATGCTCCGACTAAAGCATGATATCATAGACTCGCGATCGCGAGACGCCAAAGTGATCCTGGGCCTAGACCTCACCAAGGCCTTCGACAATGTCAGGCACGAGGCTATCCTCGAAGGACTCTAAGTGCTCGGAGTAGGGGAGAGAACGTACAACTGCATAAAAGACTTTTTATCGGACAGAAAAGCCTGCATGACATTTCAAAATTTAGAATCTCCTACGATAGAGTTAGGAAGCAAAGGCACACCGCAGGGCTCAGTGCTATCACCTTTCCTATTCAACGTGGCAATGAGAGGCCTCTCGGGTTAACTCAACCAAATCAAGGGGCTAAATTTTAGCATGTATGCGGACGATATTAACCTTTGGATTAACCATGGGAGCGATGCGAGTACGGAGGAACGCCTGCAGGCAGCGACCGACATCATTGTCGATTACGCGGCTAAAAGGGGACTTTAGTGCTCCCCGCATAAATCTGAGTTGTTCGTTTATAACCCAAAGTACCTCCGCTGCAAGAATAGCGGGGAGTTTCATATTCAGGTGGAGGGCAAACCGGTGCCAAAAGTAGATCAGAACAGGATTTTGGGAATGGTCATTCAATCCCACGGCCATAACGGAGGTCCTGAAAAAAATTTGAAAGTTACGCGAAGCAAACCCTCGGGCTCTTGAGTATAGGTCGCCACTAAAGGAAAAGGCCTCAAGGAGAGAAATTTACTAAAACTATTCCAGGCATACCTAATAAGCAGAATCAGTTACGCCACGCCCTACCTGGACATCAAGGCCGGCGAAAAAGAGAAGTTAGACTCCCTGATTCGAAGATGCGTTAAGAAGGCGCTAGGACTGCCCATGTGTACCTCGAGCGAATTCCGACTCCTCGAACTCGGGGTGCATAACACGTGGGCAGAATTTGCGGAGGCAGTGCGAGTCTCCCAATAGAAGGCTTACAAAAGTACGTCTGGCAAGCCGCAACCGTGAGCGGCACGCTTATCCCGCGCTAGCCGCCATATTTTGTTCGCTCCATTCGTTCGCTTCGTGTCCGTCCGTCAGCGCTCGCCGTTCTGTTCGAGCTTTTCACGTTTTAACCTAGTGTGCTGTGCTTGGACCTCTCTTCGGTCCCTGGCAGTTTCTGTTAGCGACGCCTAGAAGCGTAGTTTGACAGACGAGGCGGGGCCCACCGGCCGCGCTGCCGAGCGCAGTTACAAATTGCTCTACGAGTCGTGCATGGGCCCCTCGGCAATCCGCAGCGTCATCCCTATCCAGGTACAGTGTCCAGAGTTCTGTAATGTGGATTTTTTTTTGTCGGTGTGCCTTTGCTGTTTCCTTAAACGCCTATGAGAGATCATCACGAGTTTGTTTGCTTGGTTTGCGCTCATCCCACTGGAAGATACTTGGTTGGTGAAATGAGCGAGGATGGATTTTATTTTATGACAGAAGGATCGCGTGTAATTTGACGCAAGTTGGACTGGCGCTTAGCACTTTCCTTCTCATGCCGTCGACGCAGTAGTTGGCATTGATCTCGGAAATAATCGGGGGTTGTATAAAATAAAAAGTGCCATGGCAATTTGTGCTTCCAGTGATTGAATATTGATTGGTGTGCGATAGGCGATGACGAGTTAGTAAAATCTTTGTAATTAATTGATCAATTGATGAAATAAAGAAATGAAAAAAGGAAAAATTGGGCAGTAAGGGTTTAAAGGTGTCAGAATGAAAAACCAGTGCTTGATGATGCTAAGGAAGAAAATTTAGAAGTAATTTATTAATTGAAATAATTGAAGAATGTGTTCAAAAGTGACAAATTGCTCAGAATGAAAAGCCGATTGTTGCTGACGCATGCGTATTGGTGTATAAAAATATAAAACGTCAAATAAAATAAAATAAAGATAAATAAAGAAATGATAGAATTATAACATAACATACATAACAACATATAACATACTACACTTGTGTGTAGTATGTTACTTTTGATGAATTCATATTTCACTGCATTGTATTCTTTTCGCCCCTCCTGCTAGGGCCCACTTGGGGCCTGCAGTATTTGATAAATAAATAAATAAATAAATAAATAAATAAATAAATAAATAAATAAATAAATGCATGAGCTAAAATATAACACGTGAAGAACGAAAACATCGTGCGTGTGTGTGTATGAGAGAGAGACACTATCGCGTTATACCTTTACCAGCGGAGCTTAAGTGACCCATAATGTTTCTATAACAATATGATATAATATAAATCTGATTTTATGAACACAGCCAGCTGCACAAAGCACAAACACTTCGCAGTAATGCGAGTTGACTTTTCAAATTTCTTTCGTTTCAGCCGAGTTCCTCCTCCTCCGAGTTCCTCGAAGCTTCCAATGTCAGCGCTTTCATATGAGATTACGGCTTGAAATGTTTACTTTCTGACAGAGGGAATAAACAAGAAATCGACATATTTAAAAATTCCAGTGAATTTCAGGTAGCTGCGAATTAGCGAACCATCGGGTGACTCGAAAAAAACACAAAAATGAAGCGCACGCTTCGTTATTCTATCGGCCGCGTTGGAATTGGTATAAAAGCTGAGCTGCACGCTCTGGACGTGGACGTGAGCATGTTACAACACACTAGTGGGGTGTCATCTTTTCCTGCTTTTCTAGACGCCGCGGGTTTGGCAGCCGCTTGCTTTTGCAGCGTGAAACACGCACCTCGGGCGCACTAGACAACCGTATTGCTCTCTGCATCAAGCACTACCATTTCGTACGACTGTGAAAAGTAGTTTCGGTAATCATGCCCGTGTCTTAAATCCAATACGCAATGGTAAATGCAACCTACGTACAAAATGTTTCAAGGAACATATTTGCATAATAGCGTTCGTTATGCATGCATTGCTCCTTCTCCCGTGTCCTCCATTGCAGCATAAGCTTATCCTTCAAGTTCACAAGGCTCCATAGCGCGCAAAACAACCTTGCTGTTCTAGGGGATAGCACATTCTGTGAGCTAGCTCCCAGTCAGAGGGACGTGCAGTAATGCTTTACATGATGCAAGTGGCCCTTGTAAAGCCGATTAGGACTGCAAACGAACGGTCGCATACACGCGTATACATTGATTCCGTGCGCGACTACGACGGTGAGCTGGCTGCAGAAGGGCACGCAACAACATGCTGGCATCATTCCGAATAGAGTTTTGAGCTAACAGCGACTGCTGTGATGTTAAAAAATGAAACAATCGCTTGTGAGTATTCCAATGCACCTTTCGGTGCATGCACGGGTTCTACCTGTAGTTCTACGAAGGCGCACGTTGACAGTGTACTCGATGGGAGGCGCGGGCGGACTGAGCAAAGCATGGCCGCCGCGCACAGTTTCTGTTTCTTTCACTAGATGGCGCTAACTTTTGTAAAGCCTCTATTAGAGAGACTAAGCACGACCGAGACGGGCAGGGTAATCCTTGCAAAAGTAGGCCTGAACCCAGACAGAGGAGTTAAAAAAAAAGTCACAATTAATAGTGAAATCCGAAATGCCTTGGTAGCCCCCCGCCCCCCCTTCCCTAGGAATATGCATCCAGAATTTAATGTCGAAAGAATGGCCAAACGAGCCGAAGCTCTAGAGCGATGGTTCAAAAACATGGGAGCAAAGGAAGTAGTCTATGTCGATGCGGCAAGTGGCAGAACAGGTGCGGCGGTAGCTTCGGTAGCCGATGGCCGAGGGGTACCGGTATCCGCGGCAGCCATCAGAGGCCGCAACACAGACTGCGGAGGAAGTTGCGATAGCGCTAGCTTGCGTAGGAGCAGAAGCCAAGTTCATAATTAGCGACAGCAAAACTGCCATTCAAAATTTTGGGAAGGGGAGGATATCACCGGAGGCGGCCAAAATCCTTACCCAAAGAACGATAAATAGGAAAATTCAGTTAATTTGGACACCCGCTCACGCTGCCGTCCCTGGTAACGAGACGGCTCACGAGCTGGCCCGAGCTCTCTACTTCCGGGTAGCCGTCGAGCCCCCCGAACACTGGGCATACAACGAGCGTCTGCAAAATTACGGGGAAATCATCGACCATTATAAATTGGGACGTAGACTGGTACCCCCGCCAGATGTTAGACTAAATAATAGAGAAGCTGTCGCGTGGAGGCAGTTACAAACTAATACGTTCATGAACCCGGTCTGGGCGTTTCACGCGCTACCAGACCTTAGGGACAATGATCTCTGCAAACACTGGGGGGCGAGAGGGAACCTCGACCACATAATTTGGGAGTGCCCACAATCTCCAGGGATAGGACAAATTATTACAAGTAGAGAAGCCTGGGATACCCTGCTGCGAAGTGCGGACCCTGCGATCTAGCACCGCACCGTCCATCTGGCGGAAGAGGCCGCAACAAGTAAAGAGCTACCTGCCAGCCTCTAATCCGCGGGCGCACGACTCCCCGTTTCCTATGGAATTAAAAGTTGTACAACCAACCTTTCTTCCAACACCGTTGGCGTTTGGACAGTACACCATCGCTCCTGTCGCGTGGCGTTCCTTGGCGCTCCTTCAAGTGTGGGATTGCAGATAGCAGGAACGCTAGACAAGATGAGACTTCTGGTTGGTCGCTTAGATTTTGGTGGCTGGTGATGTCCCTTCTCTGTCGACCGATCAGGTGCGCCGCTCTCCCGGAGAGCTTTTTTCGACGGCAGTATGAGCCAATAAAGGCTTTCTCCGAACGTTCCCGGAAACAGGTTCGAGCGCGAAAATGTTTGAGCAAAGCGTAGAGGTTCGGGTAGGGCAATCAACGCCCGAAAACAAGCTGCTCGACCTGAGACAAAAACGCGACAAAGCTGAGTGACGAGCGCAGCGGACGGACCGACAAACTAACTGGACAGTATACAATCGGCTAGACGCAGCAGCGAGGCGGCATTCCAATAAACTTTACCGCCGGCAGTGGGCATCGCTCTGCAGGAAGATGGATGAGGACTGCAGCTCGCGGTGGCTCTTTACCATCCTGCGACGCATCACAACGCCACAAGCGAACCCGCAGCCGCTGGCCGCTCTCGCCATCTCGAGTGGCCTTAGCTACGAGGAGGTAGCTGAGCGGTTTGCGGACCGCTTTGCTCCGCAAAGCCCCGCGAACGCAGGCAGCCAAACTTCCCCAGTGAGCCCCGGAGACAGCGCCAGCGCTCCTACCCCTGGTGACGCTTGGGATGCCCCCTTCACAGTGACGGAGCTCAGCACCGCTCTACAGCGCTGCCACCGTCGCTCGGCGCCAGGGCCGGATGGGGACGTGACTTACCAGATGCTGCGCAACCTGGACGCAGATCAACGGCTGGTTCTCCTGCAGCAGATCAACCTAGTGTTGGAACGCGGGACCCTCCCGGAGGACTAGCGCACGGCAGTCGTCTGCCCCATCCTCAAGCCAGGACGCCCACCAACCCAGCTCGAGGGATAGCGTCCACTGGCGCTATCTGCGGCTGGTAAGCTCATGGAACACATAGATTTACATCACCTTAACGAGTAGGCTGCGGCGGCGGATTTGTTTGATGAGCGGCAGACGGGCTTTCGCGGAATGCGCGGCGCACTGCGAAATCCATCTACGATGTTGTCAGCGCGCTCGAGCACGCGAAGGCAGTGAGGCAGGTTGCGTTGCTTCTACTGCTGGACGCGTCGAGCGCGTTTGATAACGTCGGCGGCGCTCCCATTCTCACGACGCTTGAGAAGGCTGGCGTGGGCGGACGCTTGCTACAATACGTTCGGAGCTTTTTCCAGGCACGCGCCATGCGCGTTCGCGTGGGGGGTGCTCTCTCGGCGCTTCGCCCAGTCGGGCTAGGCGTGCCGCAGGGCTCTGTCCTGTCACCTTTGCTGTTCAATGTAGCGATGTCGGTGGTGCCGGGCTGCCTGACTGCAGGCGGCCGGCATCATGTGTACTTACATCTCCATGTATGCAGATGACATTGCTCTGTGGTACCTGGGACCGCCGGGCGAGACGGAACGGGTGCGCGCGTGCCTGCAGGCAGCTCCAACGGCGGTGAGCGACTGTTTCCACGGCCTAGGTCTCTCGCTCCGCGCGGACAAGTCCGTCGCAATGGCCTGTGTTCCGAGCTCGCGCAAGCGATCACCGCCGCTAAAACTAGACGGGACCCTCCTGCCGTGGCGACGCTCGGTGCGGTACCTGGAGTTGGACATAAACCAGCGCCTTTTCTTCCGACCCGCGGCAATCAAGGCCTGCCTGCAGATGAAGAGAACCACCGCCGCCGTACACAGGCTCACTGCTCGAGGCCAGAGCATCTCCCAGCAAGCTGCGTTACAACTCCGCGGCTGTGGCGGCAATACTCTACGCGCTACCGCTCGTCACACTGCGCAAACCATGCTGGAGGAAGCTACAGGTCGAGCATCGCAAGGCGCTCCGCATTTGCCTCGGCCTTCCTCAGAACTCTCAATGCGCAGCTACTTTGGCCGAGGCAGGTGCGTGGCCTTTACAACTTCGATTCATGCCACGCGGCGGGCGCTCCGACACATCAATCGCCTACAGCGCGCAGAGGACGGCGGCCCGCTACTACATCGGTTGCGACATCATCGCCACCCGCGCATGGGAGCGGCGCTGCTCGAGTACGAGCAGCTCACCAATGCAATGCCCCCCTACGACCTCTTGTCGCCCCGGCCCGCTGCTACGGAAGTTCAGCGAGAGATTGTCGGAATCGCAGGGAAACTCACCACACCGCTCTGTGCAGTGCAGCAGCTGACCAGAGCAGCCATCTACGAGGAACTCCAACACCACCTCCTCGTTTATACCGACGGCTTCGTGGCCGTAGCCGTCGCTAGCAGCGGCGGCTACCATCCCCGCCTTGCAACTGCACAGACAGCTGCATCTGTCATTCCTGGGTTCTTCCACCACGGCGGAGCTGCTGGGCCTACGCCTAGGCTTGGATCTACTGCTTGAACTAACTCCGCCGCTACCCAGGTGTACCGTGCTATGTAACTCCCGCGCTGCCCTCAGCCGCCTTTGAACCACCGGCCGGGGAACTCCGCTGCTGTGTCAGATTCGCGTGCGTCTCAATTGCGCTTGGCGGACCGCGGCTGCGCTATAAGGGCACAGTGGATCCCCGAGCTCTGCGGCATAGAGGGCAACGAACGTGCCGACGAGCTCGCGACCGCAGCATATGAACTCCCTCCTAGCGACGAGCAACTCGCTTTGGAGGACGTGAGTGCGGTAATCGACGACCACCTCCGGACGCAGCACCCCGACCCACGCATCGCAAGAGGTGAGCGCGTTCACAGTGTCAGCGGCCGCTCGCTGATTCGGCTGCACCGCGCAATGATCCTCCGTGCACGCATTATATGTGTGTGGCCTGGGGAAAGACGGATGCGCCACGGACTTGCCACCAATGACGTGTGTGACGGCTGTGGCGCGGTAGAAACTCTCGAGCATCTTCTACTGCACTGCGCCGCGCTAGCCGAACCGCGACGTGAGTTGCTGGCGGCTTACAGAGCGCAGGGGGTAATCCCGGACAGCGTAGCTGTGCTCCTGTGGCCGCCGGGCAGTGCGCACGTCCGCGAGCGAACATACGTGAGCCTGTGTGAGTATTTCGAACAGGCGGGCTTGATGACCCGCCTATTTCACCTCGCCAGATAGTGCGCGCTGTGACTGGTGGTGGTGGTACAAACGTTATTCAAAGAAGGCCAAAAAAATAAAAAAAATTATATTGCCCGCGTTTCGTGGGTGGCCTTCCGGCTGCTGGTCGTGGCCTGCAGGTGACGCCTGGCGGCGATTTCCGCTGCCCAGGTCGTAAGCCGCTGTTGAATATGCGGCTCCGAGCTGGCCAAAGCAGCCTCCCACAGATGCGGGCTGTTTATTTGCCAGGAGACGGGGGGAAAGTGCGCCGGACAAGAGTAAAGAATGTGAGCATAGTCTGCTCGGGGAGAGATGTAAAGTGTGCATTGGGGCGAGAAGGCACCGGGGTGAATAAGGGCAAGGCGTGCAGGGGAGAGGAAAGTGTGGGCCTGTAAATGGCGCCACGTATTCTGTTCGATTTTAGATAGGGACTTGTGAAGGGGGGGGGAGGGATAGTCGGGAGTTGCGGTAGTTGAGGGTGATGTCATGGAAGGTGAGGAAGGAGTCACGCGTGTCCATCCCGGGGTGGAGGGGGCCAGCTCGGTCTGTCATTTCGCGAGCGACAGAATTTGCCGGCTCATTTCCAGGGTGCCCCGCGTGAGCCGGAACCCAAAAGAGTTGGATAGATCGGGAAGGGGGGAGGAGTGCTTAAGGATACTGAGCGCAGAGGAAGAGATTCTACCCTTTGCAAAGTTGCGGACTGCGGTCTTAGAGTCGCTAAATATGAAAAGGGCTGGTGTGCTGGCAATGGCGAGGGCGATGGCTGCTTCCTCTGCAGCAGTGGAAGTGAGAGCATGGATAGCGGCGACAGAGAGGGGGGTTCGTGTATTAGAAACAGTGGCGAGGGCATAGGCGGGATGCGAGAGGTAGGAGGCCGCATCAACATACACGGCGTCGGACCGTGTACCGTACTGGCACCAGAGGGGGGAGGCGCGGGAAGATCGGCGAGTGGCATGATGCTCAGGGTGCATGTTGGGAAGGGGCTTGACAGTGAGCATGGAGAAGAGGGAGCTGGACAAGGGATGGCTGACACAGACAGGGGAGACAGGGGTCAAGCGAAGAGAAGTAAGAAGGGCTCTGCCAGGGGTGGTGCGAGATAAACGATCTAGTTGTGCCACGCGATGGGCCTCCACAAGTTCTGAAAGAGTATTGTGGATGCCCATCTCCAGTAGACGAGAAGTGGGGGTGGAAGTGGGAAGCCCGAGAGTCGACTTATAGGTTTGGCGGATGAGACAGTGGACCTTGTCTTCCTCGGCGCGAGACAGAAAGAGGTAGGGGAGGGAGTAGACAAGGCGGCTTAGTACAAAGGCCTGAACAAGACGACGGAGGTCGGGCTCGCGCATGCCGTAATGTCGGTTAGCGACCCATCGGACCAGCCGTACCGTCTGCTGGACGGTGGTAGTAAGGCGGGAAAGGACAGTAGTGTGTTTGCCATTGGATTGGAGAAAGAGACCGAGAATACGGATGCAAGAGACAGAAGCGATGGGATGTCCGTCGATACTGACGTTAAGATTAGGAGATGAGGTTTAGTACTATGCCTCGAGCCAGGAGGAGCAGGAGCTCGGACTTGGACGGGGAACAAGCTAGCCCGACCGTGCGAGCATAATCGGCGACCGTTTTAGCGCCCGCCTGGAGTGCGGCTTCCATCTCTCCAAGATTACCGGTAGTCACCCAGAGGGTGACATCATCAGAGTAGAAAGCATGGGAAAGGTTAGGAATGGTAGCTGGAGCACGTGCCATAGGGAAAAGGGTGATGTTGAAGAGAAGGGGAGAGAGAACAGAACCCTGGGGGGTACCTCGATTTCCAAGAGGGAAAGCGAGAGAGGAGAGGGTGCCGAGTGAGATCTCAGCCGTGCGATGGGCAAGGAAAGCCTTGATGTAACCATGGATCCGGGAATCCACGTTAAGGGTAGAAAGGGCGTCTAGGATGGCGGTATGGAAGACATTGTCAAATGCTTTCGTCAAGTCCAGTGCCATGATCGCGCGAGTGCGCTTGGCGTGAAGAGGGTGAAGGACCTCTTCGGAGAGTTGGAGCATGACATCCTGTGTAGAGAGGGATTAGCGAAAGCCGAACATCAAATCCGGGAAAAGATGGTTGTCCTCGAGGAAGCTCTGCAAGCGGTCTAGAACGACGTGCTCAAAGAGCTTACCGAAACAAGAGGTGAGGGAAATAGGACGGAGATTTTGAATGTCTAAGGGTTTGCAAGGCTTGGGGATGAAGGTTACCTTAGCGTGGGTCCACTCAGAAGGCAGAGTGCCTTCGTGCCAATGTTTGTTAAAGAGGTCCGTATCTTGGGTATCGGCGAGCTCAAGCGAACCTGAATGGAGAATTTAACTGCGGCGACCATTATGTCTTTTATTGTGGGCACGAATCCAAGAGAAGGAATGGGGTCTCTCTCATAGTAAACAGAAAGTGCTAGGGTACAACCCCAAAAATGACCGAATGATTTCACTTCGGATCCAAGGTCACCCTTTCAACATAACAGTTATCCAAGTCTATGCACCAACCACTACTGCTGAAGAAGCTGACGTTGAGAGATTTCATGCGGACCTACAATGCCTTTTAGACCGTACCCCATCATCAGACGTCATTTTTCTCATAGGAGACAGAAATGCTTAGGTCGGGAGTGAAGAAATATCCGGAATTATAGGCAAGTTCGGTCCTGGCGAGCCAAATGAAGCTGGGCAGAGGCTAGTAGAGTTTTGTCAAGAAAACAGCCTGACCATAGCAAATACTCATTTTCAAAAACACAAGAGGCACCTGTACACATGGACTTCACCGGACAGCCTGTACAGGAATCAGATCGATTATATTCTTTGCCGGCAGAGATGGAGAAGCGCTGTACAAGGAGTAAAAACAAGGCCTGGGGCCGATTGTGGCACAGATCATCAGCTTCTTGTTGCCAAAATTTAGCTTCGATTGAGGAAAACGCAGAAAACTAGAAGGCCTTTCAGGTATGATCTGGATCAAATTAAATTGCTGTGGAAGTGAGGAATCGATTTCAAGAATTAGATCTAGAAGACAGAGAGCCTGAAGAGATGTGGACTGATGTTCGTGATATAATACAAGAAGTTGCTACTAAGGTAGTTCCAAAGCAAAAGAAATGCAAGAAAGCAAACTGGTTATCTGAAGAGGCTTTACAAATAGCTGAGTAAAGGAGGATGGCAAAAGTTATGGGGGAAAGAGAAAGATACAAGGTTCTCAATGCGGATTTTCAGAAAATAGCAAGGAGAGATAAGAATGCCTTCCTGAACATACAGTGCCAAGCAGTTGAGGACAACAGCCAATTAAGGAACACAAGAGCTCTGTATAAGACAATCAAAGATATCAAAGGAAGCTTCTGTGCTAAGCTGGGCGTGATAAAGGACAAACGAGGCAATTACCTCACTGAAGCCTCAGAGATAAAGAAGAGGTGGCAGGAATACACAGAGGAACTGTACAAGAAGGACACGAATGTGCAAACCCAACGTAAGACGGTTGTAATTACTGATCTCGAGCCGGGCATCCTGAAGAGTGAAGTTGAATAGGCCTTAGCCAGCCTTGCTAAGAACAAAGTTAGCGGAAATGATGGCATTCCAGCTGAGGTGCTTCAAAACCTCAACCATGATGCTGTTAACATTCTGCAGACATTATGTCAGAAGATTTGGACAACCCTGCAGTGGCCACAGGATTGGAGGAGGTCAGTTTACATCCCCATTCCAAAGAAAGGAAGTGTCAAAGATTATTCCAACTACCGCACGATTGCGCTTATTTCGCATGCCAGCAAGGTGATGTTGAAAATCCTCCAAGGTAGACTGCAGCAGTATGTGGATCGGGAGCTCCCGGACGTGCAAGCTGGGTTTTGCAAGGGCAGAGGAACTAGAGACCAAATTGCCAACCTTCGCTGGATGATGGAAAAAGCAAGAGAGTTCCAGAAACTCATCTACTTCTGCTTTATCGATTATGCGAAAGCGTTTGACTGCGTAGATCACAGCAGATTAGAGCAAGCGCTCCAAGAGATGGGAGTTCCAATTCACCTCATCTGTCTCACCAGGAACCTGTATGAAGGGCAAGATGCCACAGTCAGAACTGGGCATGGTCTTACTGATTGGTTTCGGATTGAGAAATAAGTGAGGCAAGGCTGCATACTGTCGCCCTGCCTATTTAACCTAGATCCAGAGTGCATCGTGAGGAAGGCCGGTCTGGACGAGTCTTCAGCTGGAGTGAAGATTGCTGGAAAACGTTCCAGCAACCTTAGATATGCGGATGATACCACTTTAATGGCAGAAAGTGAAGTGGAACTCAAGAGACTTCTGATGCGCGTACAAGAAGAGAGTGAGAAGTTTGGGCTTAAATTGAACATTAAAAAGACAAAGATCATGGCGTCTTGCCCTATCAAGTCCTGGAGCATCAATGGACAAGAAGTGGAAGCTGTGCCAGATTTTCTGTTCTTCGGCTCCAAGATTACGTCGGAAGGAGACTGCAGCCATGGAATTAGGAGACGCCTGCTTCTGGGAAAGAGAGCAATGGTTAGCCTTGACCGCCTAGTAAAGAGCAGAGACATTAGTCTGCCAACCAAGATCCGTATAACTCGTGCTATGGTCTTTCCAGTTGTGATGTATGGATGCGAAGACTCTTGAGAGTTTCTTGGACGGCCAGAAGATCAAATCAGTCGATATTGTCGGCTGTAAACCCTGACTGCTCATTGGAGGGTCAAATTCTAAAGTTAAAGCTCAGCTACTTTGGTCAACTGATGAGAAGAGAGGAGTCGCTGGAGAAAGATTTGATGTTGGGAAAGGTTGAGGGTCGCCGGAGAAGGGGTAGGCAGCGAACGCGATGGTTAGATGGCATCCTCGAGGCACTGCAGATGAAGTTATGTGATGTTAGGAAGATAGTGACAGACCGGAAAGCGTGGCGTGACATGGTACATAGGGTCACGAAGAGTCGGACACGACTGAACGACTGAACTGAACTGAATTGCCTCTAGGGATGATGTGTCCAGTTTACGGAGGGCCTTGTTAGAAATTTGGTCTGCTCCTGGTGCGGAAGTGGTGCGGAGCTGATGTAGCGCCGCACAAACCTCCCCCAAAGTGATATCTGCATCAAGCGCAGAAATGATGGTGCCGATGTAGGAAGGGAGGGACGACGGAAGGGAAGGGCAGAGATAGCGATCTCGGAGTCCAAGAAGGAAATCAGGATCGGATAGCGGTGAAGATTGTAGGAGGCGCGTCACATCCCTGCGTTGCGTGGCGTTGGCATGCGACGGGTCAAGGAGGACACGTAGGAGCGCCCACGTATCCCTCAGCCCGAGGTTACCGGCCATGCAGTCACAGGTCTGGCCCCACTGCTGCCTGGTGAGGTATAAGCAGTGCTCCTCAATTTCCATACCCAGGCGGGCAAGGCGGAGGCGTATTGAGCGGTTGTGTTTTTGTGAAAGCAAGCGGCGGTGCAGGGAATGATGCGCCTCCCATAGGTGAAGGAGGCGGCTGTCAGCCGTAGAGGAGTGAGGAGGGGTAGGGACGGTAGAGGTGGCGGATGAAACATCTTTGAGCCAGGTGGCAGTCCATTGAGAAAGGTCTGAGATGGAGGTGAGGGCATGTTGCCGTGAGTGGCGGAACCGATCGCTGTCGACTACCTGGCTCAGACTCTGGCGGGAGGATAGGCTAGGAAGAGAGAAAGAGATGTACAAGAAGGATATAGTGGTCACTGCCGAGAAAGACCCAGGTGTTCGTCCACGCTGCGTCTAAGACGTTTTGCAGATGGAAAGGTCCGGATTAGTGTTGCGTTGGACGCTGGAGCCGATGCGGGTTGGGTCAGAAAAATCATTAAGGACGGATAACTGTTCGTTCTGTACGAATGTCCACAGCGCGAGACCTTTCCTACAGTTTGCAGGATAACCCCAGCTTACGTGATGTGCATTGAAATCCCCAAGAATGAGGAGCGCGTTGCGATGTGCGCGAGAAAGGGCTTTGCGTAGAAGGAGGAGGAGAGGAGCTGAAGGTGTGCGAGGAGGGCCGTAGACATTAAGAACAAAGAGACTGGCATCCTTTCGCCGCCGGGGGAAGAGTTCTAGGAAAAGATGCGTGCACTCTGGAACGTCGAGAGGATGCTCTATCGCCGTGTAGTTGCGGTGAACCAGAGTGGCAATGTTCGGGGGGGGATGCGGAAGGAGGATGGAAAGCAGTGAAGTCGCGCAGCTTAACTGGGGAGAAAGTTTATTGGAGGGCGATTAAAGCGGGAAGGTAGGATGGAGGGATGTTCTGGAGGTGGAGCTGCAGCGCGTTTCGCTTTCCGCGGAAACCGCGGCAGTTCCACTGCTTCAAAGCGCTTCAAAAGCAGCAGGACTTGTTCCCGGGCACTTCAGAACAACGAGGAGACCACCGTTTCTCAGGTGGGACCATTTTCAACGAGGATTTCAAGTTCAAGCGGATCGAGCGAGTAGCTAAGCCTAACAGATAGGCCTCGAGTCAGCTGCCCGCCGCGGCTCCGCGGGCAAACTCTGCCGCAAATCATGACAACCTTGACGGGGTACGACCCGGATGGAATGCGTATCGTCACCATTCCGCAGGCGAAAACGCCAGTTTTCGACAAAGTAACAGAAGCCAACATCCAACGCAAGATAGAAGAGTGGGAACGCGCATCAGCCCGTAACAACCGCTCGGCACGGCAGAAAGGACGAACGCCAGATGGCCACTTCACCGCCGCAGCTGATACGCCGCTGCAGGAGACGCCACGCACGCAAGTCAAGCGTTGGAAGCCTCCTCCGCAGCCGCGTCTCGACAAGCAAGATGCAGTCATCATAATCAAACCTAGAGGAACGCTGGATCTCAGCAAATTCAGGGGAAGCAACACTCTCGGAAGCTCCTTGCACATGGCAGCAGGCATTAATAACACATCAGCAGCGCTCAGCGTTTGGCCCATTTGGGAACAAAACATCATCGTCGTCGGCGTACGAGATGCCGAAATAATCAGAAAGATCCTCGCAATTCAAGAACTTAAACTAGGGGACACAGCACACGCAGTGTACTCCTACCTCCGGCCTTCTGACGACACATGTAAAGGAGTAATACAGGTGGACCCTAGGGTTTCCAACGAAGACATCACGGAAGCGCTTCGCTCCCCGGACGCACCAGTGGTGAGCGTGAGAAAACTAGGTTCCTCCAACAAAGCGGCCGTCACTTTCGAAGGAAGAAAGGTCCCTTTTCACGTCTTTTACTACGGAGAGGCGCTTCCTGTGCGCCTGTACAAGAAAACAACACCAGCCTGTTTGCTGTGCGGGAAACTTGGACACCGGGCGGATGTCTGCCCTTGCCCTGCGCAGTCACGATGTCCGCAGTGTGGCCAGGACGACATTCAAGAAGCCCATGACTGCCAACCCAAGTGCACAGTGTGCGAAGGCCCACATCCCATGGGGTCGAATCAATGCAAGTTCAAGTACCGAACATCACAACCAGCCAAATCCAAGACAGGTCAAGACAGTCACCAGTCCAGGGCCAAGTTTCGGGACCGGTCCAGCCGCAGAGGCACATCTAACAGCGGGGACCGACTGACCCAACGGGCCCAGTCCAACAGCAGCAACTCAGGACCACGCGGCTCCCGGTCATCAAGCAAAGGACGTGACACTAGCGACAAGGCGTCGCACCCCACCGGCAGTCGTCCAGCTGAGAAAACAACAGGACCCCATTACAAGGACCAGCGCAACGACGGCAAGGTGAGCTGGGCAGATGTAGCTGCCTCCTCCCCCGAAGCGTTGGCTTACAAACAACTTAAAGCAGAGATCGAGAAACTAAAGTCAGAAAATAGGAAATTAAAAGAGCAATTAGGCGTCGCAGCCAACCCGAAGAACACATTACCTCCATTGACACAACAGGCATGTCCGATGGAGGAGGACAAGGAAGAGGTACACCCTCCGTACCCACAGGAGCTAAATACTAGCACTATCGACAGGCAAACTGCACTAGAGACGCCACAGCAGGCGCCAATGCCGCAGGTACCACAACCGCAGGCAGCAGCACCGCAGGCACCCATGCCGCAATTTATTGAGAACACCGAAACACAGGACCGCATTACCCGCTTGGAAAACACAGTCCAAGATCTCATGGCCAATAAATTACAAATTATGATCGAGACGACAATCAAAAGCATGTTAGAATCAGTCATCAAGCCCATGATGGAAAAACTTGAACCAGTTCTAATCAGGATGCAAGCGCAGGAGATTAGAATTGACCGAAAAATTCAGGAATATTCGGATGTTTCTCACAACAAGGGCACAAAACTACAGGGCAAAATGGGAAATCGTCGCCTAGTCATCCCTGAACTTGATAAAGAACCTGAAGATCCACCACAGGATCCGACACACATTTCTAATCCTCAACATGGCGCCACAACCAAGACCTAAACTCACCATCCTACAATGGAACTGCAGGGGACTAAAGCGCAAGAGGGAAACATTACAACAATACATAGACTCTTATTCTCATGCGCCGCAAATAATAGCCCTGCAAGAAGTAAATATGGAGGCTAAGATCAGAGGATACTCAACACATCAAACAAACCCCTCGACATGTATTTTGGTCCACAAATCATGCACAGCAACCACTGTAGACCTTGACCTACACAGCGACATTGAATATACCTTCATAAAGTTGCTACCACAACACCGTAACAGCAAGGGCACCTATATACTCAATATATATAGTCGCCCCAAACAGCGCCGCGCAGCCTTTGACGCTATCTTTATCAAAGCACTAAGAGAAGCTCACACAGCTCCCCTAGCTATAGTCGGCGACTTTAACGCTTCTAGCCCATTATGGGGATATCCAAAGGAAGACACTAAAGGCAGGAAACTAGCTTCCGCCATCGCTGACATGGCACTCACCTTACTTACTGACCCGCAGCATCCGACTCGAGTCGGTACCAGCATAACTCGGGATACCTCCCCCGACCTGACGCTCGTCCGCAACGCCCGCAACTATGAGTGGCTCAATACGGGAGAGACCTTAGGCAGCGATCACTACATGCTGCAGACCATCTTTGAAAGCAACAAGCACAGCAAACCTCGTGGGCAAGCCAGAATGACAGACTGGGAGAAATTCAGGAAGGATACTAAACTAGTTACATCGGAACAAATAACTAGTTACGAAGAGTGGGCGGCATCTATTCTCGACCTTAAAGAAAACCTCACAAAAACCCTTGCCACCACGGAGGACCACCCAGCTGTTGACAACCATCTTCTACACCTTTGGGAAGCTAGGCGTAGTCTCATAAAACGGTGGAAGAAACAAAGGCACAATCGAAAACTCAGAATTCGAATAGCGAAGCTAACTACTCAAGCAGACCAATACGCATGGGACCTCGCTCGCACCAATTGGCTAAAAAGGTGCGAATCCCTCAAAGGTCGCCTAGACAACAAGACTACGTGGAACCTTCTCCGATGCCTAATTGATCCACCGAAATCGAAGAGTGAACAACGTAGAAATTTGCATCGAGCCTTACACAACTTTCAAGGCACGGATGATGAACTCATGGATGAACTCACGCGTCGCTATATCTGCACTTCGAGAGACGCAGAACCCTCAAATCCAGAATACCGGGGGGAACCGAACGAAGACCTAGATAAAGACTTCACTTTAGAAGAAATCATAGCAGCACTAGCAGATATGCGCCGAGGTACAGCCCCGGGACAAGACAAAATTACGGTCGGACTTCTAACCAACCTCGGCACGGAGGCACTGCAGCAACTTACGGATTACGTTAACGAATGCTGGCGCATCGGCACCATTCCACAGGCATGGAAAACAGCCAATGTACACTTTATCCCCAAACCCGGCAAGAAAATCAGCATTGAAAACCTACGCCCCATATCCCTCACGTCGTGCGCAGGCAAACTCATGGAAAAGGCAGTCCACGCACGTCTCTCCAACTATCTAGAGAACAACGAGCTACTGCCACACACGATGTTTGGATTCAGAGCACATCTGTCCACCCATGATGTGCTTCTGCAACTCAAACGCGAAGTCATTGATCCAGCACGCAGAAACAGTGACCGAGCACTTCTATCCCTCGACCTCAAAGGAGCGTTTGACAATGTCAAACATTCCACAATCCTCCAAAATCTCCAGACCACCAACTGTGGCCAGCGAGTCTACTCATACATCTATGATTTCCTTAAAGACAGAACAGTCAACATCAGCATCGGCACTAAACAAACAACGCAAGTGAAGATGGGCACGAGAGGCACTCCGCAAGGGGCAGTATTATCCCCACTTCTGTTCAATATTGCACTCCGCAATCTTCCACCTCTTCTAAATCAGATACAGGGCATACGACACGCCCTGTACGCTGACGATATAACCATCTGGACAACTAGGGGTAGTATGGGAATGATGGAAGAACAACTACAAACAGCGGCAACAACAGTTCAGAATTATGCACGAGCGTGTGGACTAACCTGCTCTCCCGAAAAATGTGAACTCCTAGTCTTCCGCCAGCACAAAAATCAGGCCACGATCGACATCCACGTTGACAACTCACCCATAAAGGAAGTTCAGACCGTTAAGATACTGGGTCTATGCATCAATAACAAGGGCAACAACCACCTCGCCATCCAGAAACTCCGCCTCGTGAGCGAGCAAGTCGGCAGGATGATCGCCAGAATAACGACGCGGAAATCAGGGATGCGCGAAGAAGATACTCTCCGACTGGTGCAGGCCTTCGTCGTGAGCCGCATCGTCTATGCGGCACCCTACCTTCGTCTCAAGAAGTTTGACATCAAGAACCTCGACGTCATAATCAGAACAGCCTACAAGAAGGCCCTGGGCCTCCCTCTTACGACATCGACGGACCGGCTTTTACGACTGGGCGTCCACAACACGGTAGACGAGCTGATTGAGGCACACCTCACGGCGCAGGTGGTACGACTCTCCACGACTCTGACTGGCCGACAAGTCTTGAACGATTTGAACATCAATTGCCCCGAACAGCTAGACCCTAAAAGCGACATCCCAGCCTCATGGAGAGGACAATTCAAGGGAACTCCATTACCGAGGAATATGCACCCCGACTTTCACCAGCCAAGAAGACAAGCACGAGCGGAAGCTATAAAAAGGCACTACGGCGGGCGCGAGGGCGTGTTCTATGTCGATGCTGCGGGTCCTGAACAGGGAATGGCGGCCGTTGCGGTAGTACACCAAGATAAAACAGTGGATGGACTAATATTACACAGCCATGACACACTGGCTGCGGAGGAAGTGGCAATTGCCCTAGCTGCGACACACACTACCTCAGAATACATTCTTACAGATTCACAGACAGCATATCGCAATTACCTCAGGGGCAGGATTGCACCGCTAGCAGCTAAAATCCTGCAAGATAGTTACACCCGTGGCTACCAACCCATGGATAAACACTTAGTATGGGTACCAGGTCACCAGGGCATCCCAGGGAACGAGAGCGCACACGCCTCAGCCCGAGCATTTCTCCCCCGGGCACCCAATACGGATCTCGTGGAACCTCCTATCCCATTGCTAACTTACACCGAAATACTTCAGCACTTAAGATTATCTCGCCGGGTCTACCCTCCACCGGCAAAGACACTAGACAAAGGGGAGGAGATACACCTCCGCAAGCTACAGACCAACACTTTTAACAATCCACGCAGACTACACGCAATAGATCCAGAGTCATTTGACTCACAATGCAAATTCTGCGGGGAGAAGGCGGACCTATACCATATGGTGTGGGCATGCCAGCGAAATCAGACTGTCACTATTAATAACCAGCCAACGCAGGAGGGGTGGGAGGCAGCTCTGACCAGCTCGGACGCAAGGGTTCAAAAAGAACTCATCGGAAGAGCGCGGACAGCAGCCTACGCCAATGGGGTTCCGGACTGAGGACTCCAACCGCCGCTACAACCTCCTAATCATTTTCATTAAAATATTTTTACCACCACCACCACTGCCAGAAACTAAGGCGTGAGGGGTGTCTGGCCATCACGAGGCTTGGGTGCCCCTGCTGGTGCAGGGGGATTGGGAGATGAGGAAGAGGGGAGGAGGGATGACATTATTAGGGTCGTCTGGGCAAGTTCGGCTTCTTGGGCACTCTGGCGGGCCTCAATTCTGGCTACGCGTTCGTTAATTTGCTCCATCCATTTCTGCGTGTCGGTACGCAGGGAAGAAATTGCGGCCATGAGGCGTTGCTCATGGGCGTCAAGAAACGAGCCTCCCCTTCCCGCAGCCCTCCACAAAAGAGGCGATCCACCAACAAGCCCACATCCACCCTGGAGGTGGAGGCCGTCATTCGCTGTGACTGAACACTCCGCGTGTACTATTTCGCACAATAACGGCCGATCGCCACGTCAGTGTTTTGTACAGTGCGCCAGTGCGTGCGTTATGAACAGTTGCCTGGACGCAGATCTATTGGGGAGGCCCGCCCGATGTGCCGAGTGCTCAATCACCTAAGACATTTTCGGGTGGGCCTCAAGCAAACTACTGTATACTGTATCGTAGTGTATATATTTCTTTTAATTTTACCTGCCATTTTCTTTCTCCCTATCGCTCACCTCTGATTTCCTCTACCTTTTCCTCGCTGTCCCTTTATTTCCGCCGCCCCAGCTCAGGTGCTTCAAATATCAGATAGCAAATACCGGGGCTGGCAAACATCTTTTCTTTCCTTTTGTATATAAAATAAATAACCACTACCACCACCAACACTCAATATCAGTTTTGTAGTCCCAACTGGCTGCTGTTCTGGTGAGGTTTGGTGCTTCACAGCTCCGCATTGACGTGTGGGTTGTTTTCCCACGCTCAAGTGTGCTTTCAATTGTGTGCGTGCATATTTGCATGTATTAGTACGTGCAAAATATTGAAGTGTGACAAGCAACACCGGTGCTTGAAACGAGGATATGGCGTTGAGCAGAAAACTACGCTTGACATGGCGTAACATGGGGCGGTGTTTTGTTCCTGGGTATCGCGGGAGCTATGACACTGGTCCCGAGGTGCGTGTTCTCGCGTTTCCAAAGTATGCCAGTAGGAATGAATCGTGGATTAGAGCCCTCCCGCGGAAGTGTGCGTGCAGTAAATGGCCCAGCGTGCAATCAATGGTGAGAAACTGAAGTTTATGTCATGCTCATGTTCTGCGTGCTCGACCAGAAGGTCAGGAAGCGCTTAAATATTGTTTGACGAGAAAAGACTGGCAGTCTTAGTGAACTTTGACCATGGCAGGGATAATGAACAGAGCTATGCAGTACTGTGCTGGACTGCTTAATAGCACGTAAAGTACATCTGGACTGCTTAATAACACGCAAAATACCTAATAGTGTGTCCATATAACGGCAATAAGTGACTACATATTTGTCATACATTGCGCAAGTTTGTGAACTTCACTTCAAAGAGAAAGACCTAATGAAGAAGCTATCACACTTTGATGCAGCAACAGGAAAGACTTTGATGGTGGCAGGGTTCATCTATTGTCCAATGCCGTACCATCTATTCACTCGAACTGCCCAGCTTACTTGAACCAGTCCCATCCCCATAGGGCCATGCTGCTGTCCACTATTGAAGTGGTGACGGGTGCAATGACGGCCTACAAGATACAAATCCGGTGGCAGGCTAGATAGCCCCGTAGGCATTTCATTTCTGCGAGATGTCGCCTTGGAAACTTGTAAGGTCCCACACCAGAAACTCTACTGCAACATGTAGTGCGTGCTGCCACAAACGTTACTTTAAACAACATTTGTAAAATGAGAAACTCTCATATTCAAAGTGCAGCGCAAAAAAAAGCTGCGGAAAGAAAAATGAAGATGTTAAGCAAAACATTAACTGGCCGCTTCAACCCTTCCTGTGAATAAAACCATTTGTATATAAGCATTTGCGACTTTATTTCGGAACACTGATTACAAGTCTAAAAGCTGCCTTAGATATTGGCGGTGCATGCCGCGGTGGTGCGAAAAAAAAAATATACACGAGTGTTAGTCATGCTCTCAATAATTATCGAACGCAAAAAGCCTGCAGCAGACGCGCACCTGGGTATAATTATAACAAGCAGCCGCGACAGATTCAACGCGAACGCCAGGCGGCCGAAAGCAGCGTCCGGGGTGCCGGGGGCAACTGGCGTCACGTCACGGCCTCCGTGGAAGGGCCTTAGTCAAGAGGGTGTTGGTCCGATCCAGGCGTCCGTGCGGTGCCTACCATTTGCTGCTTCCTCGAACGCCGCACCACACAGCAAACAGAAGCAGACCCAGATGTCTAATTAATAATAATAATAATAATTGGTTCAAAGGAAAGGAAATGCGCAGTATTTGTCACACTTGTTCTGTGGACACCTGAACCGCGCCGTAAGGGAAGGGAGGAAGGTGGGAGTGAAAGTGGAAAGAGAGAAAGTGGAGCCGTAGTGGAGGGCTGCGGAGTAATTTCGACCCCCTGGGGATCTTCAACGTGCGCTGACATCGCACAGCACACGGACGCCTCTTCGTTTCGCCTCCATCGAAACGAAGCCGCCGCGGTCGGGTTCGAACCCGGGTACTCCGGCACAGTAGTCGGGCGTCTTACCACTGTACCACCCCGGCGGGGCAGATCCAGATGTCTAGGAGCGGGTTTTGAAATTCATTTACAGGATAGATAAGGCCCAGTATTCGTCTTTTTTTTTCTTTATTGCCTGTTTTGAGTTCACATCAATTCAAAAAAGATCCACAATAATGGTAAAACTCGCAACAACCAGACTTCGGCTGTCACGAAAGGTTTAAAATTTTTTGAGGACAGCCAGTTCATCGAGCACACTGATCCAGTCAGGTGGATCAGAAAGCACCCGATACGTTTCTCTAAGGAGCAGCACACTCTCGATAAAGTTCTCGCGTACAGAACGCGTATTGACATCTGCATGTTGCACTTGCATCCTTGTTTTCCACAGGCTGTGGAGGCCCAAGACCATGACTAAATCCAAAGGAATACCCTCACTCTCGACTGGAAGGAACCGTATGCCATACGGATCTAACGGAAGGTCTTTCTTTAGTGTTCTCTGGAGAACATCCCAGTGAAAGACTGGGTCCCAGCAATCCAGAAAGACGTGCTCGATTGTCTCTGGTTTTTTGCAAAGGAGACAGTCTGTTGTCCAGGGAACGAATAAGCCTCTTTCATGTAACCAGGTTTTAACAGGTAATGTGTTGGAATGTAGCTTAAAGAAGAACGTTTTAACTGAAGGCCTAACTGGCATCTTTTTCACACGCTTTAAGACATCCTGTCCGGGGCCTCCACGGTGTGGTGCACGGTAAATCGGCAACGGTATCATCACATCCAGAAGATCTTTGTACAGCTTCTTCTTACACACTTTGCTCAAGTATTCCATAGAAAAACGCGCATGCAACATTCTGAAAGACAAGACAACTTCGCGCATGTACCCTTTTAAAGCGCCACTCATATTCTCACCAGAACAGACAACGTATTCTGGAAGCATTTTACACAGTCGTACTTGCATGACCATCCTCAAGAATTTGTCGTTTTGATCACGAAGGAAAAAAAAACGCGAGACAACCTGTCGCAAAAAGAGATGCACAAGGCCCAAGCCCCCCGCCTTAACAGGAAGAAAGAGGTTGGTTCTGCTGCATTTTTCCCATGTTGATGCCCACATGAAAACGGCAAAGACACGATGAATTTTTTGAATGCTAACACGCGTCGCCGAAAGCACATTCATTACGTACCATATCTTTGCCACAAGGAAAACATTGCACACATAAGCGCGTGAGAACATTGACAACGGCTTGCCCTGCCATGAATCAGCTTTCTCTCTCGCTCTCTCTGCTTGGCCAGCCCAGAAAGGGGTGGGATCTCGGTACGATTCAAGCGGCACGCCTAAATACTGGGTCGGCAATTTTGACCATTGCAAACGAGAAAAGTATTCAGGCGTAACATCCCAGTCTCCATGCCAGAAACCGGCACTTTTTTCCCAATTTACTTCACAGCCTGTCTGTCGGCAGAATTTTTCAACAAGGGCAGTAACTTCTTGAATACTTTCTCTGCTTGAATAGAATACAGCGATGTCATCTGCATATGCCAGCATTTTGACCTGTGCTGACTGCAGCATAAAACCAGTTATACGTTTATTGTTTATGATAGACCGGCAGAGAGGCTCGAGATAGGCCACAAACAGTAGGGGTGACAGGGGGCAGCCTTGCCTCACTGACGACAGCACACGAATGCTGTCAGTGAGCTCTCCATTCACAATTATCCGTGTCGTGCAGTTCGCATACACCATTCGAACACCTTCCTCAATCACTCGCCCTATGTTTGAGTGTGTCAATACTTCGAACAAGGCATCGTGCGAAACGCGATCGAATGCTTTGGCGAGATCCAGCTGTATCATTGCCACTCGAGATCCAATCGCGTCACAACACTCCAAAACAGTTCGTACCACGTGCACATTAGTTGCGATGCTTCGACCTTTAATGCCGCACGTCTGGTGTGGCCCAACCAGACAAGGTATTACACTTTGAAGCCTTTTCGCCAGCACTTTCATGTATATTTTGTAATCCACGTTGGTGAGGCTTATCGGCCGATAAGAACCCACCAACAGGCGTTTTCCTGGCTCATCATACTTCGGAATCAAAACAATGTGCGAGGTTGTGCTTCTGCAAGTTTGTTGCGATCAGTGAGTGGTTGATGGTGTAATAGGAAGATGCCTGCAACAAAGTCTTCGATGCGGAGAAGCTTTGGGAAGCGAAGCAATCGCCACATAGCAGCGTCGAGTTGAAGAGGAGGGCCCTATGTATGCAGCAGGGCACTTTGATTAATTATTTTTGGTCCGAAAATTAAAACAGCATGTTCCGAAATGTTTGAACTCATTTTTCTAAGTTCGCACTTTTTGCGAAAACACAACCTTAGGAAAACTATCATTTCCAAACTCTTTCGCTATAAGCGGCTTTCAAGGTGGTTTCTGGACTATATTTTTTTCGGGAACAAGATAAGGCACTTTTTAGATCACTAATTACTCTCCAAGTTAAAAAAAATTGAGATATCTGACATACAATGACAACAACAACAAAAAAATGAAGTTTGTTTTCCAAATGCAGAAATGTTTACAAAAATGCCGTAAAAAGCCCGCATTTCTCCTTATCCTGCACGATGAACTATCTAGAAGGTATTCAATCACAAAAAATTAGTATATCTTCATTGTTTTTGAAATGATAGTTTTCCTAAGCTGACTTACCTCTTTGTTCAGTATAGCAGCTACAAGTTATTACCTACTTGTGCTAGGGCAATGAAATTTAGAATATATTCTAATAAGAGGAAGGTAAGCCACTCCAGAAAATTTTATGAAAATTGGTACAGCCGTTCAAAAGTTGACCCTTTAGCCTAGCATCCCCCCTTATAGGAAGGGAAAGGCACGGTAACTGTCTCACTTGTTTTCCGTGGACACCGCAACCGCGCTGTAAGGGAAGGAAGGAAGGTGGGAGTGAAAGTGGAAAGAGAGAAAGAGGAGCCGTAGTGGAGGGCTACGGAATAATTTCGACCACCTGGGGATCTTTAACGTGCGCTGACATCGCACAGCACACGGACGCCTCTTCGTTTCGCCTCCATCGAATAGCAGCCGCCGAGGTCAGGTTCACATGTACAACGTTGTAAAGGAAGAGAGGAAGGTTAGTTGGTTGGTTTGTGGGGTTTAACGTCCCAAAGCAACTCAGGCTATGCGAGATGCCTTAGTGGAGGACTCCGGAAATTTCGACCACCTGGGTTTCTTTAACGTACACTGACATCGCACAGCACACGGACGCCACGCCGTTTCGCCTCTACCGAAACGCAGCCGCCGAGGCCAGTATTCGATCCCGCTTCCTTGGGCACAGCAGTCCCTTGATCATTTCGTCAATGTTAGTAATGACATTACCCGCATTGTCCCTCAGTGCATACATCCGAGTTTTGCTTATGCCTAATTTCCTTTTTACAGCTTTCAGGCTACGACCATTCTTTAAAGCATACTCAATTTCCCCCATGTTATACTTCCTTATGTCGGCCTCCTTACGCTTCTTGATTAGCTTTGATATCTCTGCCAGTTCTATCCGGTCTGTTGCGTTTAAAACTTCCACAATTCAGAGTTTCTTAATCAAATCTTTCGTCTCCTTAGACAGTTTACCGGTATCCTTTCTAACAATATTACCGCCTACTTTTACCGCCCATTCAGTAATATCATCTATGAAATTATTGCACATTGCTTCTAGGCTAATGTCGGCTCCCTTGGTTAGCACTGAATATCTATTCTGCAGCGAGATCCTGAATTCTTTTACTTTTACCCTTATCGCCAATTCATTGATGGACTATCCTGACTAATCAGTTTCACTCCCTCATCATCATCATCTTCATCATCATGATTATACCTAGTGCAGATCGAAGGCCTCTCCCATATTCCTCTAATTAACCCGGTCCTGTGCTTACTGTAGCCACTTGACCCCTGCGAACCTTTAACCTCTTCCGCCCACCTAACTTTCTGCCGCCTCCTGCTATGCTTTGCTTCCCTTGGAATTCAGTTGGTTACCCTAAGCGACTATCGGTTATCCTCTCTTCGCTCTACATGTCCTGCCCATACCCATTTCTTCGTGATGTCCACTAGAATTTCGCTAACTTGAATTATTTTTCTGACCCACTCTGGGCACTTTGTATCACTTATTGTTACCCCCCCCCCCCTCATTTTCTTTCCATAGACCTCTGCGCTGTCCTTCAAGTAGAACCTTCTTCGTTAGCCTCCACGCTTCAGCCCCATGGGTGAGTACAGGTAAAATGCAACAGTTGTATATTTTCCTCTTGAGCGATACCGGTAAGCTCATAGTCATAAACTGCGAGTGCTTGCCAAGTGTGCTACATCCCAATCTTATTCTCCTTGTTACTTCCCTTTCTTGGTCGGATCTGCGGTTACTACCTGTGCTAAGTAGACATATTTGTCTACTACTTCCAATGCCTTGCTACCTAAAATAAACTGCTGTTCCTTCCTGAGGATTGAACATCACCTTTGTCTTCTGCATATTGATGTTCAAGCCTACCTTTGTATTTTTCCTGTCTAGGCCATTAATAAGTCCTTGCAGTTCATCCCCTGAGGTGTTTAGAAAGGCAATGTCATCAGCAAATCGCAGGTTACTGAGGTATTCTCCATCTACCCTAATTCCTATCAGTTCCCATTCCATGTCTCTGAATACTTCCTACAAGCAAGCTGTGACCCTCTCTTCAAATCCAGATTAATTAGAAACCTTACCATCCTGTGGTCACTGCATCGCTCCTTCTCAATTACCTATATGTCTTGCAAAATGGCGGGGTTAAAACACAGTATGGAGTCAATTTCATTTTTAGTCTCCCCGTTAGGGCTTTTCCATGTCCACTTCTGGTTCTTCCATTTGCTGAAAAAGGTGTTCATGATTCTTAAGTTACTGCGTCCAGCCTAGTAACTCCCCCTCCTATTTCTTAAACCAATACCATAGCTGACCACTGCTTGGTCCCTAGCTTGCTTTCTACCTACCTTGGCATCGATGTCCCCCATCATGACAATGTAATGTGTTTTTACTTTCCCCATTACCGATCCTACATCTTTACAGAAGCTTTCTACTGCCTGGTCATCGGACTACATGTAGGTGCACATGCTTTTACAAACTTCAGCTTATACCGTTTATCTAGTTTAATTACGATGCCGGCTATCCGCTTATTAATGCTATAGAATTCATCTATAATACCAGCTATTGTTTTATTGATAAGGAAACGTACTCCTAGTTCTCGTCTCTGCGGTAAACTTCGATAACACAGCACATGCCCGTCCTTCAGTACAGTATATGCCTCATTTGGCCTCCTCTCCTCACTACGCCCTACGATATCCCATTGTATACCCTCTAGTTCCTATAACAGCACTCCTAAACTAGCCTCACTAGCTAGTGCTCTAGCATTAAATGTTGCCAGGGTCAGGTTTCCAATGGCAGCCTGTACTCGGAGCAATACATTCTTAGCACCCCACCCTCGGCACATGTCTGACCGCGCCATGGTCAGATGCTCCGCATCCACTTGTGATAAAGGGCCGGGGTTTTGTAGGATTAACCATGGGAGACTGGCCACTTACTGCACTAGGGTGGCCAACTCCTGTTCTGGTGAAGGAGTGCGTTTCCGAAGGTTCTCGCCGGCATCAAGTCGCATCCCAAACACGTTTTTATGCAATTATATCGACACGGGGTTTTGTATTTTTTAAAATCCGATAGAGAACTGCGTGGCACCGGGATTCGAATCACGGTTCTCTTGCATGCGGGGCAGCAGATGCTCTACCTCTACACCACCGCCGCCATATATATCGCCGACTGTTGGCTTCCTTCCTTCATGCATTATAACGAGCACCCTCATTTCCCCTTCATTGAGCTGCTTGTAGCTTACGGGGGTCTCGATTCTGGCAGTCTTGAAACCATAGGTAGCGTAAGAGGGTTCTAGCACAGCTTTCGCCCTCGCTCTTGATCACGTTCTACGTGACGCTGGCGGTAACAAAGGACGTCCCACGTCCGCCGCTATGGCTGAGGGTGGCGCTGGTGAACACTCTCAAGGTTCGTATACAGAGAACATCAATACCCAAGAAAGTAGCAGGGGGGACAGCGGCCGATGTAGCTCAGTTGGAAGAGCACCGGACGCGTTATTCGGAGGTCGTGGGTTCGGATCCCACCATCGGCACGTTGTTTTTTCTTCTACTTTGTGTCTAATTATCTTTCCCCTAAACAGATTACATTACTAATTTCTGTGAATATCCAAGTAAACATTAAAAAAAAAAGACATAAAGTACCATCCCCAACGCTTTCCTTGGCCTCGCCGACTGTTGGCTTCCTTCCTTCATGCATTATAACGAGCACCCTCATTTCCCCTTCATTGATCTGCTTGTAGCTTACGGGGGTCTCGATTCTGGCAGTCTTGAAACCATAGGTAGCGTAAGAGGGTTCTAGCACAGCTTTCGCCCTCGCTCTTGATCACGTTCTACGTGATGCTGGCGGTAACAAAGGACGTCCCACGTCCGCCGCTATGGCTGAGGGTGGCGCTGGTGAACACTCTCAAGGTTCGTATACAGAGAACATAAATACCCAAGAAAGTAGCAGGGGGGACAGCGGCCGATGTAGCTCAGTTGGAAGAGCACCGGACGCGTTATTCGGAGGTCGTGGGTTCGGATCCCACCATCGGCACGTTGTTTTTTCTTCTACTTTGTGTCTAATTATCTTTCCCCTAAACAGATTACATTACTAATTTCTGTGAATATCCAAGTAAACATTAAAAAAAAAAGACATAAAGTACCATCCCCAACGCTTTCCTTGGCCTCGCCGACTGTTGGCTTCCTTCCTTCATGCATTATAACGAGCACCCTCATTTCCCCTTCATTGATCTGCTTGTAGCTTACGGGGGTCTCGATTCTGGCAGTCTTGAAACCATAGGTAGCGTAAGAGGGTTCTAGCACAGCTTTCGCCCTCGCTCTTGATCACGTTCTACGTGATGCTGGCGGTAACAAAGGACGTCCCACGTCCGCCGCTATGGCTGAGGGTGGCGCTGGTGAACACTCTCAAGGTTCGTATACAGAGAACATAAATACCCAAGAAAGTAGCAGGGGGGACAGCGGCCGATGTAGCTCAGTTGGAAGAGCACCGGACGCGTTATTCGGAGGTCGTGGGTTCGGATCCCACCATCGGCACGTTGTTTTTTCTTCTACTTTGTGTCTAATTATCTTTCCCCTAAACAGATTACATTACTAATTTCTGTGAATATCCAAGTAAACATTAAAAAAAAGAGACATAAAGTACCATCCCCAACGCTTTCCTTGGCCTCGCCGACTGTTGGCTTCCTTCCTTCATGCATTATAACGAGCACCCTCATTTCCCCTTCATTGATCTGCTTGTAGCTTACGGGGGTCTCGATTCTGGCAGTCTTGAAACCATAGGTAGCGTAAGAGGGTTCTAGCACAGCTTTCGCCCTCGCTCTTGATCACGTTCTACGTGACGCTGGCGGTAACAAAGGACGTCCCACGTCCGCCGCTATGGCTGAGGGTGGCGCTGGTGAACACTCTCAAGGTTCGTATACAGAGAACATAAATACCCAAGAAAGTAGCAGGGGGGACAGCGGCCGATGTAGCTCAGTTGGAAGAGCACCGGACGCGTTATTCGGAGGTCGTGGGTTCGGATCCCACCATCGGCACGTTGTTTTTTCTTCTACTTTGTGTCTAATTATCTTTCCCCTAAACAGATTACATTACTAATTTCTGTGAATATCCAAGTAAACATAAAAAAAAAGACATAAAGTACCATCCCCAACGCTTTCCTTGGCCTCGCCGACTGTTGGCTTCCTTCCTTCATGCATTATAACGAGCACCCTCATTTCCCCTTCATTGATCTGCATATATATATATATATATATATATATATATATATATATAGGATGCGAGAACACGTACGTGGCCGCTTAAAAAATTATAGACCGAAGTGTACGCTTCATTGAAAGAAACATTTTATTTTAGACACATATATATATGATGGAAAAATTGGGGATGGTACTTTATGTATTTTTTTTATTGTTTACTTGGATAATCACAGAAATTAGTAATGTAATTTAGTAAGTAAACATTAAAAAAAATACAAAGTACCATCCCCAACGCTTTCTTTGGCCTCGCCGACAGTTGGCTTCTTTCCTTCATGTATTATAACGAGCACCCTCATTTCCCCTTAATTGATCTGTTTGTAGCTTACAGTGGTCTCGGTTCTGGCAGTCTTGAAGCCATAGGTAGCGTAAGAGGGTTCTAGCGCAGCTTTCGCCCTCGCTCTTGATCACGTTCTACGTGACGCTGGCGGTAACAAAGGACGTTCCACGTCCTTTATATATATATATATATATATATATATATATATATATATATATATATATATATATATATATATATATATTTATATATATATATATATATATATATATATATATATATATATATATATATATATATAGGCAGATCAATTAAGGGGAAATGAGGGTGCTCGTTATAAACATGAAGGAAAGAAGCCAACAGTCGGCGAGGCCAAGGAAAGCGTTGGGGACGGTACTTTATGTCTTTTTTTTTAATGTTTACTTGGATAATCACAGAAATTAGTAATGTGATCTGTTTAGGGGAAAGATAATTAAACACAAAGTAGAAGAAAAAACAACGTGCCGATGGTGGGAACCGAACCCACGACCTCCGAATATCGCGTCCGGTGCTCTACCAACTGAGCTACATCGGCCGCTGTCCCCCCTGCTACTTGCTTGGGTATTTATGTTGTCTGTATACGAACCTTGAGAGTGTTCACCAGCGCCACCCTATATATATATATATATATATATATATATATATATATATATATATATATATATATATATATATATATATATATAGTGTGTGTGTGTGTGTGTGTGTGTGTATTGTTATATGCATCAATGCAAGGTACAGTTATGGTAATTCATGTCCTCGCCCCAGTCCACGGGCTTCAGTCCTCTTCCTCATGCGCAGCTCTCCGCAGTGCAGCGTAATTGACGTAACAGTTGTCCTCGGGGCAGATGAAGCTCGTCCTCGAGCGATTCAAATAGATCTATGATTGCAGCGTTTCAATCGTGCCACGTGAGCCAGCTGCGTCTTCCGAGAGCTACGATTCGTTAATGTCACTTAACGTAATTTGCTTCACTCAACCGACTTAAAACAACAAAAGGTCCGGCGTATTGCCACATGAACTTTTGAGACAGTCCGCTGCTTCGTAATGGCGTCACAATTCATACCTATTTTCGGGGCTCGTAAGTGACTGCAGCATGAGCTGCATCATATCGGACTTTTGCATGGCCTTGGGAGGCGATGGTTTGCAAACGAGCAAGACGATGCGTTTTCTCAGCAAGACAGAAATATTGTGACACGGATAGGTAATCGCGCACGGAGAATGGAAGAATTGTGTCCAGGAAGGTTGATGGTAAGCATGCGTAAAGGAAGAAAGGAATATACGGTCGCGCACACACACACACACACACACACACACACACACACACACACACACACACACACACACACACACACACACACACACACACACACACACACACACACACACACACACACACACACACACACACACACACACACACACACACACACACACACACACACACACACACACACACACACACACACACACACACACACACACACACACACACACACACACACACACACACACACACACACACACACACACACACACACACACACACACACACACACACACACACACACACACACACACACACACACACACACACACACACACACACACACACGTGCGCGCGCGCGCGCGCGCGTGTGTGTGTGTGTGTGTGTGTGTATGTATGTATGTAAATATATATATACCAAGGAAATATGCATAGTAATTTACACTATGCGCTTAATATGTAATCACATATATATCGAAGTATAAGTAGGTGAAGTATTTTTTCACAGGTATCGTTACTGCTCATTCCACGTGCTATGCTAGTAAATATGTTTCTACTCATATTAACAACAAAGTTTAAGTTCAGCCAGTAACACTGGATGAAATCGTAGTAGAACGAGAGGAAGAAGATGGTTTACACGGTATGATGAAGCACTGAACAAGGGTAAAGGGGGCACGCCTCAGTTCGCAGGTCGAGCCAATGTTTCGACGAGTGGACTTGTCTTCGTCTGGGGAAAGCGATCATCACTGGCAGGGGTTTAAATACGCTTTTGCTTCCAAAGAAGGAAAGCTGGGGAGGGGAAAGTTGGTGAGAAGAAAGTAGGTGAAGGAGTGGGGAGGGGAGGATGAGTGAGAAGTAGGCCATGGAGTGAACAAAAAAAATTTTCTTCAGTATGTATTTCTTAGCCTGGAACAGGGATCATGTGGCCTGCAAGAAAAGTAAAAGTGGAGTACCAGGAAAAACTACAATACCGGGTAAACTTAGTCCCCACTTAAGGGGGTTTGGTGCAGATACACCTTACAAAGGAACAGGCTTTGCAAGGGGCCCTGATAAGGAATATATCTAAAGGGGACAATTCTTAAACCTTTCTGCAAAGGTGGGAGTGGGAGGAAGTACAAAGTCACAGGATAATAACTGCACAGTGAACCACAGCTGACATGTAATACAAATCCTGTGACGGTTATTATCCTGTGACCCCCCCCCCCCCCTTTTTTTTTTGTTTACAGAAAGATTTAAGAATCATCCCCCTTAGATATATTCCTTATCAGGGCCCTTTGCAAAGCCTGTCCCTTTATAAGGTGTGTCTCCACCTGTGAGGGGGGGGGGGGAGGGGGAGTACAAAGTCACAGAATAATAAGCACACAGTGACCCAAAGCTGACATGTAAAAAACATTTTGTGAGTGTTATCCTGTGACTTTCCTTTTCTTCTTCCGAAGCAAAAGCGAATTTAAACCCCTGCCAGTGATGATCACTTTGGACAGACGAAGACAAGTCCACTAGTCGAAACGTTGGCTCGACTTGCGAACTGAGGCGTACCCCTTTTACCCTTGTTCAGTGCTCCTTCATACTGGATTAAACCGTGTCATTTATACAAGCCTTAAACAACAGTAGCAGTTGTGACATCGATGGTTTTCAAGACGCCCAAACAAACATGTAGTTGACATTATAGCCCCAGTACTCACCTATATTTTTAACATGTTTTTGGAATCAGCAATTTTTCCGCTTAAATGCAGTGTGCCATAATTACTGTTTTTATAAAAAAAATGAGATCGTAATGAGCAGGGAAATAACAGACCGGTGTCTATTTTGCCGGTCATTTCAAAGTTTTTTGAAAACGTCTTAGATTGGAGGATGGCAAATTTCATTGAAGAACATATTCTGTTAACACCACACCAGTTCCGTTTCCGCAAAAACAAATAAGCTGAATTAGCGTTGCTAGAGCAGAAAGAATATATATTAACGGCGTTTGAGAAAACAAAACAATAGCTGTTGGCATTTTCGTGGACTTTTCAAAGGCCTTCTATTTAGGAGGACAGGCACTAACTATTTTTAAATCCTACTTATCCAATAGAATTGAAATTGTTAAAACAGGTACCCTTTACATCGAAGGACAAAACTGTCCATTGTGGAGTGCCGCAGGGAAGTATTTTAGGGCCTCTACTTTTTAATCTATATCTGAATGCTATCATCACTATTAACTCTATAGCAAAATTTATCATCTATGCAGATGACACTAGTGCTTTTTTCGATGGCAATGATATTAATCTCGATGTTGAACAATGTAACAGTGCAATACAATCCTTAGAGGAATGGTCGAGAGTAAATGCAATGAAGTAAAATGAAAGCAAAATAAAAGCAATTATATTCAGGTCGAAAAACAAGCTCATACCTCCACATCAAGATATAATAAACTCACGATGTATCGATTTAGTCGAGAATTTCAAATGCCTTGGTGTCACCTTTCCCGCTAACCTGTCCTGGGATAACCACGTCCGGTATGTTTTCACAAGCTGCCTCACCTATAGAGAGGAACGTACGGGATCTCTCCGCTCCTCCGAGCATGCTTCGACATGACGTTCGGGCAGCGACCGCGCGTCCTTGACATGGCCACAGCGCAGCCAGCCGAGAGTATAAAAAGGCACACCGCAGGAGGCCCGTGGCAGTGCGCTCTGGGCAGTTTCCCGGGCCTCTCTCGCTGCCGCTCTCGCTGGGAAAGTGTTTTTCACCGAGCCCGCGATCAACTAACTCATCGTTCTCATCTGTACGGCTGCCGCTACCGATCAGCTCTGCGATTTCGCCGTGTCACCTAACAAGAAAGCCGTGAGAGTTCCTTTTTGCCACAGACTGTCGGTTAATAAAATATTTTTGTCGCTTTTGTTTGAACCTTTATATGACTTAGTATTTTACGCTGTGTTTTCTGTGTAACTCTTGCCCCTACTTATTATGTCAGGAATACTTCCATTATAGCCTTCTTTATTAATGTTTTGTTCATTGTCGTTTTTTTTTCTTGTCATTTACCAAGTCGTTTTTTATCACTATCGTGTCGTGGCGTTTTATATTTTTATTATGTTCTACTATTAGTCAGTGGAATTTGGCCTACTATCTATAAGTAACCAATTGTCTGTAAAAGAAAAGTGATTTTCTTGAACTTATTCTTCAGTCACACACCGATACACGTACTTCACGGCTTGAACGGCCGGCTTTTAAATGTGTTCTCAAACCTCATAGACGCACGATAGGTAACCGTAAAGAGATTCCGCACCTCTGTTGACCGTAAAGGCGGATGGTTTGTGACATAAGTTTCCAGCAAAATACGTCAAATAACCTGTGCAATAGGTCGTTTAGGATAGTATATCCTTCCCACACGCATCCAACTTTTGCTCTATAAATCACTCTTTCAATCGCACTTAAACTATAGTCAGTTAGTAAAGCGAAACAGAACATCCACTAATATAGAACACATTCACCTGTTACGAAAAAAGTATCGGCGACACACATATAATGCTTCTTATACTGCTGCGACCTCAACATTTTTTCCGGACTCTGGTGTAATTCCCGCTTACAATATCTATAGGTATCGCCTATGTCATGTATATAAACATGCATGAACTCCACAAGAATATCAACGATCTACGTAACCTAGCTATCCCCTTTACAGGACAGAATTCAAAGTTACATTACAAGACAATTCGAGGATTGGTCTGCAGCGACGTCACGTTCAAATTACGGAAAACAGTGCCTTAACTAAGTACACAATACCAACACATTTAAATTATTATAACTCGGTCTGTTTTGATCTCTGCGCGGCATCTTACAAAGGCCTCCGGCAGATGTATTTGGTTTCGATGTAGTATTGAATAGCCATGCTGTTTTCTTTTGCATTTGTGGCAATGAATTCGGCTGTTGGTTTTGTTTACATTTTTAGTAAGGACTAAGTTTGCATAATGTTAAGAAGAGTATGTATGCATAGGTGATGCTGCCACTCTGCCGAAATAACGGATTGTGGACCCGTCAAGCTATCCAAGAAGAGCGTTTTTCTACAATACCCCCATCAGTATTTGATGGCAAATAAAATATTTCATTTTAATTTTCACCTCATGTTTAGCTGAGTTGTAGGCAACAAATGGCCCGACGGCGTCCCAGTTATTGTGATCTGACCCTACATACATCGACGTCATGTTGATGAGAGTCCGGTTCAGGGGTTTAGGCGCTCGGTAAGGCCGTTTGTATGAGGGTGGTAGGGAGTAGATGACGGTATTCGGAGCCACAAAGGCGCTAAAGTTCTTCCGCAGTATCTGCAGTGAACTGTTGACCGAAATCATTAATGATTCCTCGGGCGCACAGCGGCGAAGAAGGCTTTAGTTTATTAAAATGTTCGACAGGTCGGCTGCTTTGACAGAAACGAGTGCAGACGTCTCTGTATACCGGGTCAAATAATAGCTACGATAATCCAGCAATGGCCGTCAGACGACTTCGGAAAACGACTAATCAAATTAATTTCGATTTTTTTCATAAGGCGATGTAGAGGGCTTGACAGGTTGAAGAAGGGCAACCGGTGGCGTGGTGCTTCGCTTCAGACGTTGGCAAGGTACACAACTATCTACATAGCGCATCGTTGCTGTTTAAAAGCTTTACCAATAAAAACTTTGTTGGACCCTCGCAGAGTGCGGACAAAGCCAAGATGACCTGAAGTGATGTCGTCATGCATTGCATGTAGGACGGCGCCGCGAAGAGGAGCCGGGACGACAAGCAGCAGACGCGAACCGTTAGTTGAGTAGTTCCTTTTGAAAAGTAAAACATCTCAAATAACAAAGGATATAGATGCAGTCTTGCGCGCCTTCTCAAGCAACAGAGTAAGTACGCGGTTTTGACAGTGCTCTTGCCGGTACTTTACGTGGTCTGGTAAAGTTTCGGTCACAGGCATCTAGATCATCTTCACCGACTGCCGTACATGGAAGAGGAAATTGGGACAAACAGTAGCGGCGGCGTTGCGGCGACCAATGTTATAGGACACAGAAAAGTCATATTCCTCCCCGACTCGCTGTCGTAGAGCTAGGCCCAACTCGCCGTGTTGCTAGTTCTTCAGGTTTGTGGCCGTTAGTGGGTTGATGATTAGCACCACGTCGTCTGGTCTGAATCTGCACAGAAACTTGGGCTTCCATCCAGTTCTGACTTGCGTTGGGCCTCCGGTTGCGCGCTCACCGGGTTCTGAGTCGGGTTGCACGTGGCGGCCTCCGTGTGCTGATGTGGCCTTCCTTTGCGCGCTGGCTTGGCGTTTCTGGGCTCGCTTTTCAAAAGCCCGGATCACATTTTCACTGCAGGCTTGCTCTCGGCTGGTCTGCGGTCATTCCCAACGAGCTAGGCGGCCGGAGGGGTCGCGCAGGCCAACACAGGGAATGATGGTCAGTGATTATGTTGAAGTGGCGGCCGCACGAATAGTACAAATAGGGGGCGGAACTTGGTAACAGCAAAGACGACGGCGAGACATTCCGTTTCTGTAACTGTGTAGTTACGTTTTGCTTTCGTTAAAGTGCGGCTTGCGGCCCCGCCGGGGTGGTACAGTGGTAAGACGCCCGACTACTGTTCGGAGTTCCCGGGTTCGAACCCGACCTCGGCGGCTGCGTTTCGATGGAGGCGAAACGAAGAGGCGTCCGTGTGTTGTGCGATGTCAGCGCACGTGAAAGATCCCCAGGTGGTCGAAATTACTCCGTAGCCCTCCACTACGGCTCCCCCCCCCCCCCCTCTCTCTCTCTCTCTCTCTCTCTCTCTCTCTCTCTCTCTCTCTCTCTCTCTCTCTCTCTCTCTCTCTCTCTCTCTCTCTCTCTCTCTCTCTCCCTTTCCACTTTCACTCCCACTCTCATCCCTTCTCTTACGGCGCGGTTCAAGTGTCCACTGCGCCTTTCCCTTCCCGTGAACCAATTATTATTATTCAGCCAGAACAAATCATGACAGGACGATCAGGCTATTTATCACCCGCTGTAACACGCTTAAACATTCCTTCTTTCCGTCCATCATAGAAGCCTGGAATAATCTGCCACTCGACATTGTCTCCTCCACATCTGCAGATGAATTCATCACTAAGGTAGAAATATTTTTTGCCCAGCAAACTGCAACTGTGTGAGCAGAGGCATTTAGGCGGATTGCCCTAGCAAATCATGGAGTGCTTTGAGTGTGTTTCATGCGCATACATTGTCGGTACGAAAATGTTCCTTGTTGTTCAATGTTCTTTGTTATTCCTTTGTTGTTGTTGTTGTTTTTTTTTTTGTCTTCTAGGATGTATTGTAAACTGTCTGTGAAATTGCGACTTTTTTACCCACTGCTGTATGAACCTGTCAAAAGGCTTACAGTATAAATAAATAAATAAATAAATAAATAAATAAATAAATAAATAAATAAATAAATAAATAAATAAATAAATAAATAAATAAATAAATAAATAAATAAAGTACGGCTTGCGTATGCGATAACACGGTTCTGGAAGTGGACGAGAACCGCGCCGATGCCCACGCCGCTCGCATCTGTGTAAACACTGGTGGTGGAAGCCGGATCGAAATGACGTAAAACAGAACCAGATGTGAGCAGAAAATTCATCTGGTGTAACGATGACTCCCATTCCGCCGACCAAACGAACACATCGTCTTTTTGTAGGAGGGAAGTGAGTGGATGAGCAATTTGGGCGAATCCTTGAATTTGAAACGACGCAAATATGAACTTAGACGCAGGGAGCTCATTAAATGTTTCACGTTTTGAGGTTCTGGAAAGTCACGCATTGCAGTAATTTTTGGGGGGTCAGGCCGAATACCCTCCTGGTCCACAAGTGTCTGCCGCTCACTGAAGTAACCAAAGCCAGTGCAAGCTTCAGCCCTGTAACCGCACGTGAGGAGACCAATACGCCCCTTGAATATTTTTTTATGGATTTACCACACTGCACATGCATATGCTATTTTGGTTCAATTTCTTTTTCCAGCTACATGTTCTGATTAGGCACCCAGATCTAGATTTAAAAAGTAGAGCACTGCCTATATAGTTATCAAGGTTCCTTTCCCGGTTCCTTCTTCCGACCTTGCGTCGTTATCGAAAGTGTCGCTATCACCCATAAACTCTGGGAGGAAGTAGTTCAATGGTCTTCCGCGTAATTTTGCAGTTGGTTAAGGATGACATGCTCAATTACCTTTCCAATGCAAACTATGAGACCGCAGATTCTCGATTACGCGTGTTTTGCCCTTCTAAGAAATAAGGTGACCAGTGCGTGCCTTCATTCCTGAGGGGTATCGCCTTCCCTCAGGAATGAATGCGTAGTCTACGTCCTTGAGCGTTTTGTTCGACACACCTTCAGGTCCCGCCGCGAGGTTGGTAAGGAGCTGACCCAGAGCAAACCAAACCTCGGCATCTGCTATGTAATTATTCTGCAGCTCTCCATTAGGGTATCTCTTTCTCTCTTTCCGCTTTCCCTTCCACCCTTATTGTGTGGTTCATGCGTCAACAGAGAAGCGTAACAGATACGGCTCCCTTCCTTTACCACAAGCGAATTTATATTTGCTGTGCGCTGCAGCTCGTAAAAACAGAGAAACAAGAGCGTTAAACAACATGTTTTAGGCTTAAGGCATCATGAGACAAGAACCTCAGTACTGTTGCACTCCCTCAACTACTACACACCATAAACAAAGTGTGGCTGGATGGTGTCGTACCCGAGAGCTGGAAAACCGCTGTCGGGACCCGTACTACTAAACTTGGAAAGCCTCCAACAGGCCTCACCAGCTTACGACCAATTTCTTTAACATCAACGCTGTGAAAGCTTTCAGAGAAAATGCTAGCCACGCGACTTTCTTGGTGTCTTGAACAGCACGGTTTTTATGACCCTGCTGAAATTGGATTTCGTTCATACAAACGTACAGAGGTCGGGTTGGCGGCTTGGCATCAGCAGTTGTATCATCTACCCGCAGCCGTAATGTACGTACAATATTAGCAATGGACGTTGAAAAGGCATATGGCAACATCAGTCATGCTGCAATCCTGAATGCCATTAACATGCTTAATCTCCGTCCGAGAGCACGCAGTTTTGTTGCATCATTTTTGGACGGAAGAAAATATGCAATATGCCTCAGTGGTGGTGACACAGTTGGTTCATTCGTTTCACTACGTAGCGTGTCCCAGGAATCAGTATTGTCTCTGATTTTGTTCAATATTACTTTCATCCCATTGGCATGGCGCTTAAATGATATCACTGAAATCAGGTTTTTGCAATACGCAGATGATATCACGGTATGGAGCACTCACTTAATATGCTCACTCAAGAGGCCACCCTTCAATTAGCACTAGACATAGCCTCTGATTACACATCCTCCATTGGCCTTCAACAGGGACTCCGGAACCTCTTTTTGAGTGGGGGGGAGGGGGGGCGAATTTTGCCAGGTCCTAATTGTTGTTATTCATAGAATTTTGATTTTATTCTTCCTTTTTTGTGTTTTATAATTTATCGAAAATTTTAAATATAATTTAGCCACAAATTTACACATCCTAAATTTATATTTAGATAATTTAACCGCAAATGTACACATCCTAATTTTATTTTTAGGCAATATGAAAGCATGTTTTACCCCTAAAGAAGAACGAGGCCTTGAATAGTTCCCAAATATGCCCTTCTAAAGCCCTATCGCACTTCACGCTTCCAAAATACTCATTGCTATACTCAGTCAATATTACCAACATGATGCAAGTTCAAGCAATCGAAAAATTGATTTGAGAGTTTTATAGCTCATATACTAAAAGAACGGATATACAAATATACAAATAGAAAACTGTAGAGAGCCAACAAAAGCTCGTTTCAGAGTCCTCGCTTGTGAGGGTGGTCCATCCCGAACTAATATGGGAGTAATTACTCAGTGACGTTCACCCATGCGCAGCCATACGGCTATAAAGGAAAGCTAAACAGCTTTCTCAGAAACTTCGTAATTCTAGAAATATTTGACCAACACCATTCCCACTTCGAGTTACAGATCAATTCGCTCTCGCCCTACCATCTGATCTGCTAGCCGTCCTGGTTAGCTCAGTCGGTAGAGCGACTGGCCTGGAAAGGCGGTGGTGCCGGGTTCGATCCCCGGAGTAGGACGAATTCTTCTTTAACTACGAAGTTTCTGAGAAAACTGTTTAGCTTTGCTTTGTAGCCGTATGGTTGCGCTTGGGGGGACGTCACTAATTACTCCCTTATTGGAGTAGAAATCTACTCCACCTTGGGGGATTCCCCTAAATATTTGACCTCCATCTCGAACTGCATCAAGTGGTGGTTCATGATCAAGTGAGCTGTTACTTCGACCATGTGCAAAGGTTAGAAACGGTGTCGAGGTCATACAGCAATGACGAAGCTGACTGACGTGTTTACGTCCCAAATTGCGTAATTATACTGCAACTGCGCTGTGGCCACGTAAAATGGCTGCTTTACCTTGCTTCTTTATAAGGATGCAGGCCTGCTCTAGGTGTCCACGCCGGTAGCAATTAACTGTTGCACGTAACGTCTTGAAACCGGCATGTCTGTATTTTGTTTGTCGCAGTTAGCGCCAACAGCGGCAAAGTTTTGTAAGATTTTCCAAACTTGCCTTCGTGCTGTGACTCTGGTTGTGCGAACGGCTTGTCTGGTGCACTGTCTCGATGGCTCGCCAACATGCTTTCTAGAACGCGTGTCCTGTCCAGCGGACCGGCGCAGGCTTTGTCACGAAGCATGCACTCAAATGTGAACATTGTCGGGTTAAAGGCCCACTGTCCACCCTCCGGTCGAAAATATTTTCTTCCCCGGTGACCGTGAGACTTCGCCCCCAGAACGCAAGGCCGCAAAAAGTTTTTGAAAAGAGTAGCTAATAACGCAGTTACAGCCACCCCAATCACCCGATTCTCTCGTGTTTCTCTCCTTCCGTTCCCTCGCAAACGTTTTTCACTCTCCTACCCGGTCGTCTAGCCTCCGCAAGACAAATTCCCCTTCCTTCCACCTCCAGGCCACGTCCTCATCTCCGGGATGCGGTTCCGTGTCCGCCCCCTCATGGCCCGCCCCTTGCAGCGTCCCCTGTGTGGAGGGTACAACCACACCAGGTCTGCTTGCACCCGACCACCACGCTGCACCACCTGCAGTGGGCCCCACCTCAGGAAGGAGTGCACGGCCCCCGCTCCGAGGTGCATCCACTGCAGTGGACGTCACAAGGCCTCGGACCCGTCCTGTCCACGCTGGGAACAACAAAGTAAGTTGACCACCACACAGCGCAGGAACCCCAACCCAGAGGCAAGGCGGACCATCCTCGCCGAGCTGCGCTCGCAGCAGCCGAGCCAACGCCCCACTGGAGCCACAGCTCCCCACGGGGGAAAGGTAACTACGCAGGGGTCCTCAAGACCAGACCTCGCCCTGCAGCCCAAGGCCCTGCCAACCCGCCTGCCACGGTGGGTGAGGTGCAACCAGGCGTGACCGCTGCCATCCGACTGGCGGTCCAAACCCTCCTCTCCCAGCTTCCCCCCAACTCCAGGGCACGTAATCTCTACGAGGCAGCTCTCCTTGCAGAGAGCCCTTCAATCCTTAATCATGGCGAGCCGTAGAGGAACCGCAGAGTGGCCACGCGTCCTCCAGTAGAATGTGAATTCCCTATGCGCTCGCCACGCTGACCTACGAGACATGATTTTGCAGGGAACCATGAACGTTGACGTCCTGGCGCTTCAGGAGAACCTGTAGAATCTGCTCGCCTTCCGGGCTACACTGGCTACTCTGGCCTGTCCTGCTGTGCCCTCGATTCATGTGCAGATGCCCCCTGCCTGGACCCGTCCCATCCTCAGGACCGACCCCGCACCGCCATCTATGTGCGTAACACCATCCCGCACACGGTGCTAGATGTCGCTGCCAAGGACCTGGGTCACCTTGAGATTTGTGCCATCCGTGTCCGTCTGGGCAACACAGACACCTCGGTGGCCTCGGTCTACGTCCCCCAGGGCGTCCCATGGGATCCTTCCTGCTTCACGGCCCTGCATTGCCACCTAGGTAACGATGCCGTAATTTGTGGCGATTTCAACTCTCCCCACAGGGCCTTGGGCAGCCAGACATCCTCAGCCAGGGGCAAGAAGCTGCTGGATTCCATTTCAGTCGCTGGCATGCGGTTCCTGAGGCCCACGGCCCCAACTTTCATCGGGCCTCGCTGCTCGTCCATCCTCGACCTGGCCCTGCTGACGGAGGCCTGCTTCTACACCTGGGAGCAAGCGGCAGACTCTCTGGGCTCTGACCACTTCCCCATCTACCTGACACCTACCAAGCAGCGTCGACAACGAGACAGGGTGTATCGGGTAACGAGGTGGTCTCAGTTCAGGGAGCTGACCAAGGGTATCCCGCACGCAGGCGACTTCCTGACCCTCTTGGGAGAATGTGCCCAGTGTGCCACCGTGACTGGCCATGTCCCCAGACTGACCCCTGTGCCTGACCTCCGGCTACTGGGTCTTCGAGCAGCTAGGCGTAGGGCGGAACGCACATCCAAGCGGACGGAGCTCCCCAAGGACTGGTCCAAATGGAGGAAGGTCGACGCCTGCTGCCGCCGACAAGCCAACCGACGAGGTCGAGAAGGCTGGGCCAGCGTCTGCCACAAGCTTCAAACCGCTCGACAGTCAGCGACAGCATGGCGTCTCTTCCGATCTCTCCTGCAGGTGACCGTCAACCGCCATCCTGACCTGGGCGCCGCCATCGCCAGAGGGGTGCCCTACCAGGTGTTAGCCGAGGAGCTGGGAGACCACCTGTCCGAGGCCGCCCGCCCCGCCCTCGGCCCTCTACCAAGCCCTCCGCTACGTGAGCCTCAGACTCGCACCTCACTTCCTTCCGCAGCAACCTCCATGGTCGCTGCTCAGTGCTCGGATCCCATCACCACCCACGAGCTTCTTCGGGCCCTCAACCGGTCCAAGAAAAAGACGGCTCCAGGTGTAGATGGGAGCAACCTCCAAATGCTGCGCAACCTAGACACCCCAGAAAAGGCCCGCCTCCTGCAGGTGTTCAACGGGATCTAGGAAAGCGGCATCCTTCCCGAGAGCTGGACTATGGCCATCGTGGTCCTCATCCTCAAAGGGAAGAAGCCCCCCCAGCAGCTCTCGTCCTACCGCCCCGTGTCCCTGACATCCGCAGCCTGCAAGGCCATGGAGTCCGTGTCCTGGAGCGCCTCTCTTGGATTGCACGGGTGAAAAACTTTCTCCCTGAAAGCCAGTCCGGGTTCCGGAGACACAGGTGCACAGCGGACTCCATCGCGGACGTGGTGTCCACCCTGGAAGAGGCACAGTACATGGGCGACGTCGCCTTTCTCGCCCTTCTGGACGAGTCTGCTTTCGACCATCTACCACACCAGGCCATCCAACAGGCTCTGGATGACCTGGGAGTCACAGGTAACCTGCGGCGTTTCATAACAGCCTTTCTTTCCAATCGTACCCTGCAGGTCCGGGTTGGACAGGCCCTGAGCTCGCCTCGCCCCATCAACACCGGAGTGCCCCAGGGGTCTGTTCTCAGCCCATTCTTGTTCAATCTGGTCCTGGCCGGTCTCCCGAGCGCCATCAAACAGGTTCGGGACCACGGAGTGCTGACCTCGATCTATGCTGACGACGTGGCGCTCTGGGTCCGGGCCCCAAGGAGCAGGATGATCTCTGCTAGGAAAGCCATGCAACGAGCCCTCGACTCCGTGCAGCAGTTCCTACTCGGCAGGGGGCTCAAGCTCTCTGCTGCAAAGTCGGAGGCCCTCATGGTGCACCCTTCGGGAGCACGAGCGTCAGCCCATGCAACCACCCTGATGATCGACGGCACCAGCCTGCCCTGGAGACGCCAGGTCAAGTACCTGGGGCTGGTGATCGATCACCGCCTCACATGGATCCCTGCAGACAAGGCCTACCTGGGTCGCCTGAACCGGGTTGGCCGAGCAGCCCAACGTCTTCTTGCAGGAGGCAATGGCTGTTCAACATCATGGGCAATCCGGCTGTTTGAGGCGGCCGCCACCTTTTCCATACTTTATGCCCTCCCTTTTATTTCCCTCAGGCCCACTAGAGTGAACATCCTGGACGGAGCACGCAGGATGTGGATCCGACGCCTGCTGGGAGCAACGCAGTGCTCTAGGATTGCGGCAACACTGGCGGAAGCCGGTGTCTACCCCCTGACCCTGCAGCTCCTCCAGAGAGGCCTCACTCACGTGGACCGCCTTCACCACGCCCCTGACGGAGCTTCCCTCCTGGCACGGCTGCCCAGCGCCCCCATTCACGGATGGGACTACTGACGGCTGTATACAAGGATTTCATCGGAAACGCCCCAGGGTATTTCATCAATGAGCATGCTGTAAAGAACGAGGGAAGCCTTAAAGCGGTAAAAAAGAAATTGGGCATAGGCAAAAACCAGATGCATGCGATAAGGGACAAGGTGGGCAACGTCATCACTAATGCGGACAAGATAGTCAAAGTAGCCGAGGAGTTCTATACAGATCTCTACAGTAGCCAAAGTAGTAAGGACCGTAATGAGATTGGCGGTAGGGAAAAACAGTCAGACGTTCCACCAGTGACGAAGGACGAGGTCAAGAAAGCACTAGAAACTATTAAAAGGGGGAAATCAGTTGGAGAGGATCAGATAACTACAGATTTGCTGAAGGACGGGGGGGATATCGTGCTAGAAAAACTGGCCACCCTGTATACGCAGTGCCTGGTGTCATCGACGGTACCGGAACCATGGAAGAATGCAAACATTATCCTCATCCATAAGAAAGGGGACTCTAAGGACCTTAAAAATTACAGACCAATCAGCTTACTATCTGTTACGTATAAGGTATTTACTAAGGTAATCGCTAATAGAATCAGGACAACCTTAGACTGCAATCAAGCAAATGATCAAGCAGGGTTTCGGAAACGGTACTACTATCGATGATATCCATACCATCAATCAGGTGATAGAAAAATGCTCGGAATATAACCAGCCCTTATACATAGCATTTATTGATTACGAAAAAGCATTTGACTCAGTTGAAACCTCGGCGGTGATGCAGGCATTGCGAAATCAGGGGGTAGACGAGCCGTACGTGAAAGTGGTGGAAGATATATATAGTGGCTGCACAGCAACCATACTTCTGCATAAAGAAAGTAACAAAATTCTCATAAAGAATGGTGTTAGGCAAGGAGACACAATCTCCCCAGTGCTATTCACAGCTTGTTTAGAGGAAGTATTCAGAGACTTGGAATGGGAGCAGGTAGGGATAAGGGTAGATGGAGAATACCTCAGTAATCTGCGATTTGCTGATGACATTGCCTTGCTAAGCAACTCGGGGGATGAACTGCAAATAATGATTGATGACCTAGACAGAAAAAGTAGAAAGGTAGGCTTGAAAATCAATATGCAGAAGACTAAGGTATTGTTCAACAGCCTCGGGAAGGAACAGCAGTTTACATTAGGGTGCGAAATATTGGAAGTAGTAGGCGAATATGTCTACTTAGGACAGGTAGTAACCGCAGATCCGGACCATGAAAAGGAAATAACAAGAAGAATAAGATTGGGATGGAGCGCATTTGGCAAGCACTCGCAGATTATGACTAGCAGCTTACCGGTATCGCTCAAGAGGAAAGTATACAACAGTTGCATCTTGCCTGTACTCACCTATGGGGCTGAAACGTGGAGGCAAACCAAGAGAGTCCTACTTAAGTTGAGGGCAACCCAGAGGGCTATGGAACGAAAAATGGTAGGGGTAACATTAAGAGATAGAAAGCGTGCAGAGTGGGTCAGAGAAACAACTCAAGTTACCGACATTCTAGTGCAAATTAAGAAGAAATGGACATGGGCAGGACATGTAGTGCGAAGAGAGGATAACCGATGGTCGCTGAGGGTAACAAACTGGATTCCAAGGGAAGGTAAGCATAGCAAGGGGCGGCAGAAAGTTAGGTGGGCGGATGAGATTAAGAAGTTCGCAGGGGTCAAGTGGATGCAGCTAGCACAGAACCGGGTTAAGTGGAGAAATATGGGAGAGGCCTTCGCCCTGCAGTGGGTATAATCAGGCTGATGATGATGATGATTCCATCCTCCCTCCTCCACCAACACGTCCTCCTTTACAGGTCACCCTTGACCTGGAAGGGGTCAGCAAGCGCCGCTCCCCAGTTGCTACCCTGGGCCAGGCCGCCGCAGCCCTGATTGAAGAGTCCAAAGGGAGCACCCTCCTCTTCACCAACGGCTCGGTCCTACCTTCCACGGGCCAGGCTGCAGCGGCTGTGACGGCCCCGCAGGTGGGGGTGTCCAGCTCTTGCAGGTTCTCCTTTCCAGGTAGCTCTACTGCAGCTGAGCTGGCGGGCCTCCACCTGGCAGCGGACTACCTGGAAACTGGCCAGCCCCCAAGCTTCTACACCATCCTGTGCGACTCGAGGCCGGCACTGCAGCTCCTGCGCAAGCCGTCCTGCTTCCAGCTATCGGCTTGCCACCTACGAGCGCGCCTCCAGGCCCTGGAGGATGCCGGCTTCGTCATCTCACTGCACTGGATCCCGGGCCATGCGGGCATCCAGGGCAACGATGAGGCCGACGCACTTGCCAAAGCGGCCCACTCCGACCAGGCAAGTGTTTCTAATCATGTATCTGCCTTTGACTTTTCCAGGCTCCCCCTCAAGAAGGCGGTGAGGGCCCTGCACCCCGATCGGCGCATCGCCGAGGGGAGGACATTCCACCGCCTGTCCGACAAGCTCGCCCGCAGGGAGCGAGCTCTCCTCCTACGCCTCCGCACCGGAGGTTCCTGGACGCCCACGGAGCTGTATGTCCGTGTCTGGGCCCCCTCCCCAGCATGCCCCTCCTGCGGTGTTGCAGGAACGCTGGGGCTCCTCCTCTGTGTGTGCCCGGAACACGCCCACCACCGTCGCAAGATGGAGGCAGGCTACCGGGCCCTCGGACTTCCTGCTGCCACCGAGGACCACCTGCTCTTCCCGGCCAGGAGCCTCCTGGCAGCCCACCGGCTCCTGCTGGCTTTCCTGGAGGAGTCCGGCCTGGCTGCACAACTGTAGCCTACCAGCGGGCCTGCTGACCTGCTGGCCCCAGCGCTGGCGACGGAGCCGATGACGAGGACGACGACGAGAGCGACTCCACGATGATGACCCCCCTCCCCTCCCAACATCCCATCTCCCCTTCCCCCCGGACACCAAGAGTGCCGCCGTGAATTAAGGCCGGCATAACCCGTGTCCGGTCCCCCCCCCCGAGAATAACCCAAAGACCCCCAACCAACCAACCCTCAGACAGCGAGATGGACCAATGGACGTCATTCGCTGGAAGTACGTCATTACTGTGGCTCGACGGGCCAGCGCAGGAAACGGGGAAGCTGGCTTCCCGAAGGAAAGCATGAGAGAACTTTGATTTGTATTTTTGTTGCTTTGCGGCTCGCGTGTCACGGTAGCATTTTGTGCACAGACTATCTCCGGTACCTGATCGAAACACTGGGCTCCTTTGCTTAAAGGGCCGATGTCCAGGGAAGGACCTTTTAAGCAAAAGAGCCCAGTTTTTCGATCAGGTACCGGAGATAGTCTGTACAAAATGCTACAGTGACACTCGCGCCGCAAAGAGAGCCACTGTCCAGGGAAGGACCTTTTAGGCGAAGGAGCCCAGTGTTTCGATCAGCTACCGAAGATAGTCTGTGCAAAATGCTACAGTGACACGCGCGCCGCAAAGCAACAAAAATACAAATCAAAGCTCTCTCATGTTCTCCTTCGGGAAGCCAGCGTCCCCGTTTCCTGCGCTGGCCCGTCGAGCCACAGTTATGACGTACTTCCTGAGAACGACGTCCATTGATCCGTCTCGCTGAGTGACGGGAGAAGGATGGGTGTCTGTACCGCTCGCTGCGCGCTTTTCCCTCGCCAAAGCCATACTGAATACAGCGGCGCGCGCTCCCTCCCCCGTTTTTTTTTTTTTTTTTTTTGCGCACGCGGAGTGCTACGCCCCGCCTCCCCTCCAAACGCGGAGGAGGAAGGTGAATTTGTCTTGCGGAGGCTAGACGACCTTGGGCAGGAGAGTGAAAAACCTTTGCGAGGGAACAGAAGGAGAGAAGCATGACAGAATCGGGTGATTGCGGTGGCTGTAACTGCGTTATTAGTTACTCTTTTCAAACACATTTTGAGGCCTTGCGTTCTAGGGGCGAAGTCTGACATTCACCGGGGAAGAAAATATTTTCAACCGCAGGGTGGACAGAGGTCATTTAACAAGCGATAGCGACGACACTGCTCCGGCTTACTGTTCGGCAGTGTTCCAAAGCTGCAGTCGGCAGCTAGTTTACAGTTCTCCCTCCAACTAGTCTCGCCATAGGAAGCGATCCCGCTGCTGCCTTCAGATGACCGCGGGCTTGAAAATGCTTCTTCAGTGTAAATACCATGGTGTAGTAGTCTAGCAGACCACGGCAGCTGGCATGCTTGGCTGGACCACGGCGCAGGAGGTGTTGAGCATGCACGGGTTCTTTTCTGAGCGCTCTCCGTGACACCGAAGTCTAAGTAAAGCCGTGGAATTCCGGTATCCGTACAGGAAACGAGAGCATAGCCAAGGTGTAGCACGGACATAGCTTAACGCTGTACTCGGATCTGCTTCCGTTGAATTTACAGCAGTCATTTTTCGGACGCGAGAAAACGATTTACACTCGTCTAGACGGCGTGTTTCGTGCACACCCCGTAGCGGGTGTGCATGAAACAAGAAAGTAGGGTACATCGATGTCTTTCACCTCCGAAGCAAACGGCATCGCTCTCCTCACACCTTTGAGTGATGTACGAAACATCTCAAGAGAACGCAACCCCGTAGCTCAACATTCAGAAGATTCCGACCACAGAATGAATTTCGAAGAAACGTGCATCCTGAAGACCGAGACCAATTATCTGGAAAAGACGCCTTCTCGAATCATGGCATATACAGGTGATCGCAAACATTGTCAACCGGACAATAGCAACCTTCCTGCTGTATACTTACAAGGTCTTCGCTCCTTCCCGGCCCCTTCACAGAAAAGGAAAAAGACGCCAGCGGAGACCCCTGCACTTACGGCACCGTGGCTCATTATAGGTTTAACTACCACCCCCCTCTTCCTTTTCATTTCTTTCACGCCCATCTCCCCCCTCCCTTCCTCGCGTCTCTGTTCCTTTACTTATAGCTGCACCACGCCCCGCGTCATGCACCCATAAAGAATGAGCCGAGCTGGCTCCGAAATGTTGGTGGAGAATTTTTCAAGTTTCACTCACTTAAACTCAACAAAATCTCTCCGGCCTCCCAGCGCCCCTCCATCTGGTCCCTGGTCCTGCCAAGCAGGCCAGCTGCCGCGACCTACGATGACATCAGCAAGCAGTGCAAGACATTTGAGGGCCGAGAATTTCAATAGGCTGCTGCAGGAGAAAGTATGCGCTATGCACGGCCACGCCAACTCCCCGGAGGGCAAGCTCTGGCGCCAGGTGCAGTAGTTAGGTTCATTTGGAAGATCTCCTGGTTGTAGATGGAGGAGTATCTCGTTGAGATCTCAGCAGGCTCTGCTCTTCGAAAGCGCTAACGACCCTAGCACTAGGGTGCCCGGGCTTGGGAGTCGGGATGTCTGTGCCGAAGACTCACAATGGGCGAGCTGCAGCCCTATGCATCCTCTCCATTACGCGGAGTCACTACGCTTCTTCTTCCCACGCCCCTTGTCCCTGCCTTCGCGCCGCCGGCAACAGCGGATATAGCATAGATGACATTGATATTGGCAGACGCTCGTTATATTTTGTTTTCTGAGCTATAGTTGAAATAAATATATTTTGAAATTCGATGCTTCGAAAGATCGGCTTACTTGCACCCGTAATATGTGTGCCGTACCTCCAGGCCTCATTTTTTTTTCCCTTGGCCTTTCATTGTTCCGTCAAAAGGAAAAGTTGATGAAGAATGTTTACCGTTAAACAGATGCAAGCATTAATTTGGACATCGCTTCTCTGCCCTGCTGGATCAGGAAAGGGGCCGACAGCTTCGCTACAGGGAGAGAAGGTAGGCAGATGACAAAGGGCAACCTTCAGAAGTAGCAAACGTATTTACTTTTTTATTTATTTGCTTCTTTTACATAATTAAAAAATGATTAGAGAATATACGTGCGAGCACGTAATAGATCGAAGAAACCAAAAATAGAAATATGAAACGCGCTTTGAAAGTGAAAGTGAAAGTTTATTAGATTAAACATATTTACAAAATGCATAAAAATACAGACGAGGGTCCCATAGTCATAAGACTGCACCGGGACCCTCGATAGATCACTACAACAAAATAAATAATAACAGCAAAGTTAGCGAAAGGTTTATAATATACAAAACATGGCAAATGGGTATTTTTTACACAAAAACAATGGCACTAACACAGGAATTAGGCGAATCAGTAGTTTTACACAAAAACAAAGGCACTAACACAGGTATCAGACAAAAAAATATAAAACATCAGCAATTCAACAGATATTCCTTCCAGTTATCCTTAAATGTGGGCAAGGACATATAAGTTTTCAGTGTTAAAGGTAATGAGTTCCAAAATGAAATGGCCGCAAAAGATGTCATTTTTCCATAATTAGTACAAACTTTCGGGAGTAGTAAATTGTTTTTCGCTGCAAATCTTGTAGAGTTATAGTTCGAAAGTAGTGACGGATTAACAAACTGGAAATGCAAGCTGCCATTCAATAGCTAAAAGAACGCGATTACAAGGTGATACTGAAAGAGCTGGTGGACTGATAAGATATGATGTTCATATAATAAGGGACGAGCGCTAGCTGAAAAAGTGCTGCAGGTGATAATGCGGATGGCCTGATTTTGTATATGCTGTGCAGACGATAAATGGCAGTTGTATTTCCCCAAACGACAATCCCGTATGTGAGGCGACTGGGAATGAAAGCATAATACAGAGATAAGAGAATGTAATAAGGAAAATATGGGCGTGCTTTAATGAGAGCTCGTATGCCAAACATAGATATTTTTTTCTGATGGGTGATGGGCTGAGAATTTAAGCGCAGAATCAAGAATAACGCCCAGAAAGCTAGTGTTATCGGAAGCTGGAATAGTGTAAGAACAGAGGTTTGACGTAGGAGTGCAAGGAAGGCTTTTCTGGCTACTTTTGACGATTAAAAACTTTCTTTTAGTGGGGTTGATAACCAGGTGGTTATTAAGACACCATTTTGTTATGTTACTCAAAATGGTATTCAAATCAACAGTAAGATCATCAATGAACCTGCTAGATAATGACACAGTAGTATCGTCCGCGTATAAAACACAGTGAGTTGGACTAATAGAAGTAAGAAGGTCGTTAATATATAATATGAACAGTAAATGTCCTAAAATAGATCCCTGAGGAACACCTTGGTTAATTGTTTTGTCTAGAGAGGTAGTTCCATTAATATTAATTATTTGTTTACGATCTTGTAAGTAGCTTTTCAGAAGGAGAGATACAGGGCTTACTATGCCATAACATTCTTGTTTCTGTAGCAAAATCAAATGGTTAATCGTATCAAAAGCAGATCTAAAAACACAGAACCAACAAATTCGCCATTGTCAATGCCATGCTTAATAAATTCAGTCAAAGAGATAAGAGCCAAGTTAGTTAAACTGCCAGACCTAAAAGCAAACTGACAAGGGGTAATAATATTAAATTTATTTAGATAATTGTCTAAGCGGCTGACTATTAATTTTTCAATTACCTTACTAAGAGATGATAAAATAGATAGTGGACGATAGTTAGATATTGTTTGTCTGTCACCTTTTTTGAAGACTGGAATGACTTTCGCTATCTTAAGGCAAGCAGGAAAAACGCCTTTCTTTAAGATGAGATTAATAATATGACAAAGTGGTATAGAAGCTAGATTAGCAGCAAGTTTCAGGCGCTGTGAGGATATGTTATCAAGTCCAGGACTAGTGTTCTTGAGGCTATAAATAATCAAATCGATTTCACAAGGGGAGACAGGAAAAAGAAAGAAAGGATGATTAGTGCGTTTCAAATCTATCTCCGGCGGAAGTGGAAGTCGGTTATGTGGCTCAGAAAAGAAGTCACTGAAAGCATTCGCGATGACAAATGGCTTAGTGTAGGCAGGACCATTGAAATTAATTTCAGTAGGGGCATTGTTAGCGCAGGGCAAATTCAGGAATTCGCTCAGGAGTCTCCATTGCTTTTTAGTGTCGTTAGCGCTTTTACACTGTTCGTGTTCATAGTAAGATCTTTTCGCGTGTTTAAGTAAGTTGCTCAGAACAATGGAGTATATTTTGTAGCGGGCTTTCAAGGGATCTTTAAAAGGCTGTTTCTTCGTTTTTCTGTACAAATTTTCTTTTCGACGCATGCTACTTAATAAGCTATTTGTAAGCCATGGATAATGGGGAAATTTGTAATTCTTTTTACATTTAAGTATACTCTCAGATATGCAGTTGGAAAAAAGGTGACAAAAACACTCCATTGCTCCCTCCGGATTGCTGGACAAGAGGCACAGAGACGAGTCTGTGTTACTGATAGCGTTAACAAAATCTTCGTTGTTGAATCTTGAAGTGTAGAACATTGACCGTGGAGGACGGGACGGGATCAAGTGTAAACCGCCAGTTTGCGGTTTACACTTGATAGCCCCTAAGTCAATATAATCACGCAAGCCAACTGCTTGACAAGCCTCCAACTCCCCCCCCCCCCCCCCCCCCCGCTGTCCGCTTTCTCCAGGGGACTACAGACACTTATGTGAGCACCCATGAGAATAAATATTGGCGTTTTGCAGTCACTAGCAGTTTTATTTTCTTTTGTAACGGCGCCGTACATCCAGGCTGAAATGGTTCTCTACTTCCTTGTGGAGAATGCTGTCGTGGAAAGGATGGGGTCTCGCGTGCCCCTCTAATTTTTTAGATCGGAAGATCGGAACCAAGAATTGTTTTTGTATTTGCCCCGCCGGGGTGGTGCAGTGGTAAGACGCCCGACTACTGTGCCGGAGTACCCGGGTTCGAACCCGACCTCGGCGGCTGCGTTTCGATTGAGGCGAAACGAAGAGGCGTCCGTGTGCTGTGCGATGTCAGCGCACGTTAAAGATCCCCAGGTGGTCGAAACTACTCCGTAGCCCTCCACTACGGCTCCTCTTTCTCTCTTTCCACTTTCTCTCCCACCTTCATCCCATTCCTCACGGCGCGGTTCAGGTGTCCCCAGACACGTGTGACAGATACTGCGCCTTTCCCTTCCTGTGAACCAATTATATTATTTATACCGGCGCTTCGTTCAGCCGATCAAGGGCAAGCGGCCAGTGTCTTGCCATATCGCTGCCATCGCTCGGGTGAATTATCAACTGATCCTCGGGATCACAGTCGTTGCAATTCTTAAAACAGGCGTTGAATTCGCAAGGCGTAAGATCATAACAGTCCAAGGTGAGCGGCGCGCGGGTATCTGAGTTCGTTCAGTTTGGCTACATATATACCGCATATACCTTTCTTTTTTTAAAGAGGAAACGATGTAATGCATGTATACATTACATCCAGTGGCTATCACAGTTTGCATATATGATTTGTCAGGAAGAAATTTACCGCTCACTTAAACTAAAATGTGGGTAACGCAAAGATGCATTAAACACAAATAATAAAGATTGCCGCTGCTATTTTTCTTATCGTTTGTTGTTACTGACGTTTTCGCTTTTTCTTCTATTAGCGTATACACTAAAAAACTCGAAAATTATGAAGACAAAGTGAGTAAAACAAAATAAATTGTTCAACAAACTTGTGCTTATCTGTATGCCAAACGCAGGGTATAAAATCCCGCACGATATTTTAACCTATACGATTCGCCATTGAATGGAGCTTGGCAAAGAAATGAAACACTTAGAGGGCCTTAATTTGGTATGAAAAAGAACTGAACAAGGGTAAATGGGGTACGCCTCAGTTCGCAGATGCACCAACGTTTCGACACGTGAACTTGTCTTCGTCTGGGCATAGCGATTATCACTGGCAGGGGTTTAAATACGCTTTTGCTTGAAACGCTGGGAAGGGGAAAGTGGGTGTGAAGGAGGGGGGAGGAAAGAATGGGTGAGAAGAAAGTGGGCCATGAAGTGAAAGAATAAAAACAAATCTTCAGTATGTACTTATCAACCAGGAACCAGGGATTCTGTGGTCTCCAAAAGAAGTAAAAGCGGCAGTACAAGGAAAAACTACAATACCGGGTAGGTGATTAGTCACCACCTAAGCGGGTTTGGTGCAGATACACCTTACAAAGCGACAGGCTATGCAAAGGGCCCTGATAAGGCATATATCTAGGGGGACAATTCTTAAAAGAAGGGGGGAGGGGGGAGTACAAAGTCGCAGGATAATAACCGCATAGTGAACCGCAACTGACAAATAAAAAAAGAATAATAATCTTAAGTATGTATCTCAACCTGGAACCAGAGATCCTGTGGCCTGCAAAAGAAGTATAAGCGGCAGTACCAGGAAAATCCCACAGTACCGGGTAGATGATTAGTCACCACTTAGGTGGGTTTGGTGCAGATACACCTTACACCTTAGATACACCTTAGGATACACCTTAGGAATATTAGTGCAGAGTGCCACGACGTCCAGTGTGAAAAGTATTCGCAACTTTCACGAGCTATAGGCGGCGCCACTCGAAATCCAATATGGCTACCCTTGAGGGGATCCGGCTGTCACGCTTCAAGTGCGTCGTGCTGGGCCGCTGGGCTGCGGTGCGAAGGTATGCACGGTATTGCCAGCCTGCGTATGCAAGACCTTTGTGAGCATGCGTTGCAGGGGTACGATACGAAGGACCCCTCGAGTGTGACTGGTCGGGTATGTGAAACATCCTACTGCTGACTGTGTTGTGCGCAAGTACGACAGGTTCCCAGGTGACTCTAATCGCGCCACTAAGTGCTACAGAGAAACATAAACATGAATATAGATAAAATTTTCTACTTTTATCTAGGGATCACGGGCACTCGCGAACTGCAGCATTTCAAGAAGTCGTGCTCTGTATTTACGCGCGTAGCACAGGCATGCCGAGCGGTCAAAACCCCGCACTTTATGTGGCCAAATTTTTTATTTCACTTCAAAATATACGCCGTCGCATCGAAGTACCTACTACCTTGTTTGTGCACAAAACATCACTACACGGTACTAATAATGGTCTACTGCGATCACTTTAACCAACCTGTTTTCTTTTTTTTTTTTTGCAGCACCTATAATAGGCAGTGATTTTGACTTTCGCATGTGATGACCCAGTGCTGAAACAGACAGTTTTTCGAGAACAAGTATTTGAAAAGCAAGACAGCTAGAGCGCTGGCTTTGAGAACAGTCCGAATATGGAGTGCGAGAGTATGCTCCGCAACGTTCAATACAAGCTCCTAATCTAGCGTTCATCTGGCAGCTGCTGATTGCAAACACTGCATTTACTCAACCGGGTAGGAAACAAACATTCATAATTTCTCAAACATGTGTGGGCCATGAACTGGTCGGCAGTCAAAAATGTTATCGCAACTTACGTCAGTCTAACTTCTCACATTAGAAATGCGCGTACCGAAAACCGTCATAGCTTTAGTCGCAGTCTCTCTTTTTTCTTGCGAAAAGTAGTTCTGCTCAGAGTTTAGAGCGGCAAGAAAAAACGAGACCCATGTATAACCCCAGAAATGAGATAGCTACACCGCTCATACTGTCCCTAAGGAGGTGTTTCTTCGTCGACCAGGATTTATCACGATGTTTTTCACGATAATGTAGCCGACTTGATCTTACCGAGATTTTAAATAACTTAATTATCGTCGGGCATATAACCTGGAGGTAAGATGTGCAAGTTTATCCCGCCTTTGACCGTGCAGTCAGAACACATTGGTGTATGGAAGATTCGACAGCTTTTATGTTTTCCCCTCGTATACGTGCCCCGCACACCAAAAAAGAAGTTATATTATTAATCTATTGTCATGGCTGCGAGCCAAAGTCAACTCGAAAAGCAGTTACATACTACAGGAGCTGCAGTACCGAGCTCCACGTAACAAATTTTCGCGGGAGGCGCAGCAGCAAGCTGGAGGAGCACGAGCCGTTCTCCGAGTATCCCTCCAAGGGCGGTACCGGAAGCGGCCGCGTGGCGGCGGCACTGTACGTGAAAGTTGCTAATACACTTGAAGTCGCGGTACTCACACTAATATTCCTTTCAATAAAGGTATCGACGCCCTCTCCGAAGTATTAATCAACAACCACCATCCGCGTGCCTCTGAAGTTTATCTCTCGCTCCTTAAACTAGTCCTAACTTTAAATTATTTCGAGTTCGATTCATCCTATTATTTGCAGATATTTGGAACCAGCATGGGTACTCCATTAGCGCCGACTGACGCGAATATATTCATGGAAGTTCTAGAATCCAATATACAAAATTCATTCCCGGAAAAGCCACTTATATACCTTCGCTATATGGACAATATTTTCATGATATGGCGGCATGGATCAGAATAACTTCAGTCGTTCGTCTTGCATCTTAATAATCATCACAATAGCATTACATTCACATGTCAGTCATCGCAATTAAAAGTCGACTTTCTAGACACCCCGGTGTCAGTGGAAAATGGAAACTTAAAACTTCTTTGTACAGGAAGCCAACGGATAAGCAAGAATACCTAGATTTTACGAGTCATCATCCGATGCATTGTAAGCAAGGGATATTTGTAAGACAGGCGATACGGCTTAGAAGAATATGTTTGGTTGGTTGGTTTGTGGGGTTTAACGTCCCAAAGCAACTCGGGCTATGAGAGACGCCGTAGTGGAGGACTCCGGAAATTTCGACCGCCTGGGGTTCTTTAACGTGCGCTGACATCGCACAGCACACGGGCGCCTTGCTTTTCGCCTCCATCGAAAAGCGGCCGCCGAGGCCGGGATTCGATCCCGCGTCCTTGGGAACAGTAGTCGAGCGCCGTAACCACTGCGCCACCCCGGCGGGGTAAGAAGAATATGTAGCGATGATAGTGACTACCTAAGCAAACTACATTCATTGAAAGCAACACTACTACAGATAAAATATCCCGGTAACTACCTTAATACGGCCCTCGAAAACGCAAGCACTTTAAACCGCAACGATGTGCTCACGAAACGACCAAAGGCCAACACTGAACGCCAGCCTTCTTTTGTAACTAAATACTCCAATGCCCTTCCAAACATAAACAATATTCTGCGGAAATACCAATCCGTGCTAACGTGTAATGAATGCCTCAAGAAAATATTTCCGGAGGCAGCAAGGGTGACATACAAACGTAACGCAAACCTCAGAGATATTCTAGTACATTCTAAACTCGACAACAAGCCTCCAACACAACCACACCCTTGCTCTCGACCTAGATGTAAGACGTGCCGTCATATACAAAAAGACACCACGGTTAAAAGCAATGCAAGCGATTTCACTTTTCATATACAATCAGGCTTTAACTGCCCATCTTCAAACGTTATCTACCTTCTAGAATGCTCCTTCTGCCACAAACAGTACATCGGAGAGACAGGACAACCAATGAACATACGGCTTAATGGACATCGGGCAGACGCAGGCAAAAACCTCCCGAAAGCAGTTTCCCAGCATTTCAATCAAAAAGACCATAAGTTCGAAGAAATTAACTTATATATTCTCCAGTCAGGCTTTAAATCTGCAAGGGACAGAAAATATAGAGAGGCATATCTAATTCATAAATTTAGAACATTGGAACCAGCAGGAATAAATATATCTAAGGGAATGTTAGAATCCCTTAGGTATATTCCCTCTGCATCATAACTATTCGGGAAAACAATCTCAAATAGCGTTAATTGTACAGTTTATTCACAACGCATGTACACTCTATTCCCTTCCGCAATAGCATAACCTTACAGGTTCCTCTAAACACATTTCCTCCTTATCACTTGTTGCTTGCATTTTTCCTCAAACATATTTTGTTATTTTTGTTTTTCATTTTAGTCGCGGTTCCCTGTGCGGTTATTATCCTGTGACTTTGTACTTCTCCCTCCCCCCCCCCCCCCCCACACACACACACATTTGCAGACACACACATTGCAGACACACACATTTGCAGACTTCGCGCAGCCTCCCTTTGTAAGGTGTATCTGCACCAAACCCACCTAAGTGGTGACTAAACATCTACCCGGTACTGTGGGTTTTTTCCTGGTACTGCCGCTTTTACTTCTTTTGCAGGCCACAGAATCCCTGGTTCCAGGCTGATAAGTACATACTGAAGATTTTTCTTGTTTTTCTTTTTTTTTCTTTCACTTCATGACCCACTTTCTTCTCAACCATCCTCTCCTCCCCCCTCCTCCACACCCACTTTCCCCTCCCCAGCTTTTCTTCTTCGGAAGCAAAAGCGTATTTAAACCCCTGCCAGTGATAATCGCTATGCCCAGAGAAAGACAAGTCCGCTTGTCGAAACGTTGGCTCATCTGCGGACTGAGGCGTACCCCATTTACCCTTGTTCAGTTCTTCTTCATACCGTGCAATCCATCTTCTTCATTTCGTTCTACCTAGATCCTTAATTTGGTATGAAATACATAAAAAAAGTCCAAAGAAGTATACACGCGAACAATGTACACGTGAGAAAGTTCGCGCACGACCTGTTTCAATCCCCTGGACCCCCTGCCCCCCCCCCTGCCTCCCCCCCCCCGGTTCCGCAGTCCAGCATACACGTCTGTCGCCAACCGCTGGCGACGCCGTAAACTTACTTCAAATCCATTTCGTCTCTCTCTAATAGGCACCCCACTACAAGAAAGTCCGAGCATAAGAATTCTGGGCTCAACAATTCATCAATCAGGATCAGCGGCTGCTTGGCTTTCTCAGGCAAAAAAGTAAACACTTCAAACTGAGTTTGATAAGGAGAATTGCGCCTAAAAGGGGGGTGCTGGCTCGTCGGTTGCACGCCAGTTAGTGAGGGCGCTTCTGCAGCCACGTTTGTTTATCAGGCCCAGTTCCAGGATCTTACCAAAGAAGAATGGCACCGCCTTGAAGCCGTAAATCGAGAAGCTATGAGGACCATAACATGCCTTCCACGACTCACATTGGTCGTTGCGTTAGAAGAGAATGCGCAGCTCAACACCATTGATGAACTGGTGCAGCAGCGCAGTGATGCTCGCAGACTCAAGGCCAGTTTGCCACATTCCACGCAAGCACTGAGGGCGTATGCGACGTCACACATTATTCTTTAACCACCTGCGCCAGGTCTCCCTCCCTGGAAATTTGTACAGTTAGGAGACAGCAAGCCAACTGACCTCCGCATACCAACGTCAGCCAACTCGGCATCGTTGCTTCGCCAGAGATTTGAAGCGCAAGATACTCAGGGTCCATTGTAGTGTATGTGAATGCAAGCCTGCAAGCCTGTGAAGCCAGAACAGCAATCTATTGTCCATGAAGACATAGCCTGAATCAGACCTCTACATGTAAGCTTTCGGAACCACTTACATCTTTCTGCGCTGAGCTCGTGGCTGTTCAGGAGGCACTCTGCTCAGTGGCTTCCATAATCATGCTCCCTGCAGCCCACATTGCCATCCGCACTTACGCACTTCAAGCAGTACGTTTGCTCTGACGTCTCAGTCGCTGCCCTAAAATATGCAAAAACATCCACCACCTCTCGTGCCCATAAGATGGGATATAAGTTAGCCCTCTGGTGGCATAAGTTACAGTAAGGGGTGTATAATTCAGGGTATGCAGTGACGTAGGTGACTGGATTTGTAAATAAATGCGTCTGTAATTTTCGCCAGGTGCCCGCCTTTCCATTGTGCGAGATTTGTGTCCCAGAGGGTATAAGGTACGTGTTTAACAGAAGTGTAGTGTAATTTCTTGATAGGAAACCATGCGGTCCTTCGCCCATCTCATGAGGGGTTGTGCCATCACCCGGCTCGGGCGAAATTGTGGACAGCCTCATTTCCAAGAAGAGAAGAATGTGCTCGTGTCCAGATTAGCTTCATTGAACAGTGAGGCGTTTGAAAAAAAAAGCAGAAATTCGAGTCCTACAGTGGATATCTTGCCTTTGCTGTAATTTCTTATTGCGGTTTTTTAGTCGTAATTTATATGAAGAGCTGAGGTTGAGCTTATAACGAGGGTGATCGTACCCTCCTCCGCTTCCTGCGGGTCGTTGATAACGATCGAACCGACTGTGAGCTGTTGACCTTGATAATTTACAGTCACAATCGTCAAGGCATTACGGTCCGCGTGTTCGGCTGCATCGACATAGACCGCGTCTTTTTGAACTGGTATTGCTTGTGTACGGCTTTGGCTCTTTCTACTCGCTTGCCTGAATGAAATTCAGGGGGCATATTCTTCGGGAGAGGTAGGATTTTCCGCAGGCTAATTGAAAGTGGCGCTTTGTCCTGCCTTGTTGCGGGGTAACTGATTGAGAGGACATCAAGGATAAAGCGTCTGGTCGGTGTGTGGGTTAGCCGTTCGTATTGAGAGGTGAGGTGGGCATCTACCAGCTCGCCAAGTGTGTTGTGGACTCCGGGGACACTGACGCGCTCCGGGGAGTTATTTATGGGGATACCAAGTGCGGACTTGAACGCCCGTCTGATCAGGGAATCAACACGTTGTGTATGGTAGCGTGAAGGTAATTCTACTAATGACAAAAGCCTGTACCAGGCGGACGAGATCAGTTTCCTTCATACTCGAATACCGTTTAACGATTCTACGTATGAGACGCACTTTCTCATAGACACTAGCCATGAGGCGATTGAGGGACTCTGTGTTTCAGCCGTTTTTCTGGATGTAAATTCTAAGAACCCGTATGACGGACACCTCCGGTATAAGTTGTCCATTACCGTGCACCCGGATTTGGGTATGGCCCCTTGTGCCTGGTTTACTACGCATGAGCAGAAGTTCTGATTTTGTTGGGGAGCAGGATAAACCCGCCCTCTATACGCATTCGGCAACGGTGTCCACTGCTATTGTACAATTTCTTGTATTTCTGCAAACATTCGCAATGGAAAGGTCAAATAAGCTCGAGAATCACGCGATACGTATTCGGGGGCCTATTAGACCGTCAACGAGAGACGACTGAAAAAGAGAATTCTCTTAAAACTAGTACAAGCGTATGTGACTAGCAGAATTAGCTACGCGACGCGACGCGACGTCTAAGAAAACTTGAATGGTACTTAGACAAGTACAACGTCTTGTATCCTATGCAAGTAGGTTTTCGTCGAGGTCTCTGCGCCCAAGATATTCTCAGAAGGCTTCATAACGACGTTCTCGCATACCCTAGTAGCGCACAGCTCCGAGTGGTTGTTGGGGTCGACGTCAAAAAGGCGTTTGATTCCGTGCCCCACTCGACCATACTTCGCCGGCTCCAGGAAGTGGGGATAGGCGACAACCTCTACCGCTTCGTGAAAGCCTTTCTTGCAGAAAGAACCTTTTTAGTAATGGTTGGAGATACTCAGGGTGGTTGGCAACGCAACCAAACAGGTGTCCCCCAAGGCGCTGTCTTATCACCGGCTCTCTTCAATATAGCTATGTCAGGTCTCCCGCCAATGCTGTCGTTGATACCCGGTCTCAATTTCACCGTCTATGCGGACGTTATAACGCTGTGGACCAATTCAGGGTCCCCTGCAGAGCAAGAACAAGCCCTACAGACAGGCCTCAATGCCGTCCATGAATACATCGAGAAGTGGGGAATGAAAACCTCTCCGGAAAAAACCGAGTATGTGGTTGTCATTAATGGTCCGCGGGTGCGAGCCGAGGCAGAACGCAAACTTATCTCTCTTCATTTAGGGAACTCGGTTATTTGCCGGAAACCAACAATCCGTATACTAGGCATGCTTATTGACGAGGATGGAGGAGCCAAAAGCTGGCTTCATAACACGATGCTTAGCTGTCATCAGGCTTTACACCTAATGCGCCGCGTCTCTGCGCGTGGATGGGGAATCAAGGAGGTGGGGCTCCGTCAGATGGCATTAGCACTCATAACATCGAAAATCCTGTACGCATATCCGTACATGCGACTTAACGCGACCAAACGCCTTCAGCTTGAGCGAATAAATCGCAAGGCGATGCGCCTAGTTACTGGCCTGCCACAGTACTGCCCAGTAGTGAACCTACGCGGATGCAGCAATATTAATGCCCTTCGGGATCTGGCAGAGCAGCAATTGCAACCCCAGCGAGTCCGTCTCTCCACAACGGCGGCTGGCCGACAGATCCTGCAGGCATTAGGCTACAACGTTGGCAATTTAGAGCCGCTTTCGTCCGCCGCCCCACCATGGGAGTTGATTGACTTACTAGATGGTATACCATTACCAAAGAATATGAGTTCGGCTAATCCTCAAAGGCGCAAAGCTGCCGCCAAACGTCATAGGAAGATGTCACACAAGCTAGCCCAGGAAGGAGCTATCCAACTATACACAGACGCCGCTCAGTTTCAACTCTGCGCAGCTATAGCTTGTCACGACTCTGTGTCAGATACCTCGGTAGTTCAACGGCTTTCCGAGGAACACACTGTTACCAATCTCGAACCCATTGCCATACGACTTGCCATTACTCGAATAGTAGCAAGACAAGATCGGGCTCCGTGCACCTACCATGTTTACACAGATTCACAAGCAGCGTACACTGCATGCCACGCAGGGGGAGCAGACTATGCCATTCTGAACACTATTCGAACACAAGCCCGTCACCTGAGAGAGGAGGGCTACACCTTAATTATCAAATGGATTCCTGCACTTGAAGGAATCACTGGAAACGAAAAGGCACACCAGGCAGCGCGCGAAGCAGCTCTTTCCGCACCTTTGCCTGGATCCACATTCGTTTCCTCTTCGTGGCCCCCTGAGGACGTTACACATCCGTCGTCGCCTCATATGGATAGGGCGGAGACATGGCATCGAGCCCAACGCTATCGTCGAAGCATACTCCAGCACTTGGCCAACCCTGAGCAACTATATCGCCGTCCAGATAGCTCATTCCGGAGAGTGGAGGCAGTACTCCTTCGCCGAGCCCAGACTGGTCAGCTTCTGTCACCCTGGAAGCTGCACCTCATAAACCCGCAGGTATAACCTTCTCCTCAGTGCCCGACATGCCCGGCCAGAGGCACGGCCGAACATCTCCTGTGGAGCTGCGCGCTTTTGACGCAGTACGGGAGAGAGCACTCAAGTCCCTGGGTGGGCTTCGACCTGCAACCCTGCAGGCATGGGTCGATCCTCCATCGCACATCGGGCCATCAGACGCAACCCGGCTCTGGCGAACTTTTCTTTCCTACTTCAAGGAAGAATAAGGACCAGGCCATTACTTCACGGAGCCGACCTCGGGACGACCCTACCTCGAGGAAGAAGTGGACACCGGTCCCTCATATCTATCCCAACCTTCACCCCCACCCCCACCCCTACATCCATGAAACAACTTAGTTCTGCCGCAAGGGAAACGCCTAACGTAAGCAGAAATAAAGACGTAATAAAAAAAAACGTTAGACTATTTTAGTAGGCTCCGAACCTCCTCCACTAATAATGTATAGGTCATGCACATATTGGCAGCCTGCCGGGGTGGTGCAGTGGTTAGGGCGCTCGACTACTGCGCCCAAGGACGCGGAATCGAATGCAGGTTTCGGTGGCTGCTTATCGGTGGAGGCGAAAAGCTAGGCGCCCGTGGGCTTTGCGATGTCAGTGAACGTTAAAGAACCCCAGGTCGTCGAAATTTCTGGAATCCTCCATTACGGCGTCCCTCATAGCCTGAGTCACTTTGGGACGTTAAACCCCAAGAGCAAACCACATTGGAAGCCAACTTAATAGCAACACAAAAAAAAATGCATTGCATCCAATATCCAATGTTTGCCCTTGATACAAGTGTCACATGACGGCATAAAAATTGTGTAAACATTCGACAGATCGAATAAATTACATTCGCATAACGTTGTGCTTAGATAGCATAAATTACAGTGATGAGACTGAAAACCCATTTGCGTCACAAATCACAACACTCTAATTGAGTCTGCTGTCCACAGGTCTCGGCTCGATGCTTTGGTACCTCGATGACTGACCACTGCCACGAGGCTTGCTGGTTCGTTCCTTCTTCACATTCCGCCAGTTCAGCGTCTGCTTCATGAAGTCCACACTCTGAATGGAACCCGCAGCAGATAAAGGGCTGGCCAAAGTTGGCTTCTCCGACGGCTGCTGTGAAAAGAGCTGGGCATGGAGCATCATAAAGAGCGTGGTCCCAGCTAGGGCGAAAAGCACATCGACACGCCCAATGTCTTGCCACACGGACAGCACTATGGCACACACCCCTCCCAAGCGGCCCAAACCGAAGAGCCAGCAACTCGCCCCGCAACGCACACGCGTCGGCACCATTTCCAAGACGTTGGCGAATATGAGGACTTTGACCGCGAACGTAAGCGGTTTGGCTAAAAGGAAGAACAATGTCGTTACGTAATCGCATCCCAATGCGAAACTCAGGCTTATCACGCAGGAAACGCCACCGAGCGTTCCTACTGCTGCGGCCAGTAGATGTTGCGGTGAGAGTTTTCTGAACGTAGCGTAGAGCAGCGCGAAACTTGCGAGGTTGGTTCCGCTTGAGGCCCACTGGAACCAAGCAGTTGTTCCTAATATTACCCTGTCCTCGACGGCCATCAATGAGTATTGTGAGAACGAAGCAGAGAACGATAAGCCGATCATCACGAACGCGCTGCGCTGTACTGCCTTTGCTCTAGTTACGTCTGCTGCTGTGAGCAGCATGCGCATTTCGGTCCTCTGAACCTCTGCCTTGAGCCTTTCCAGCATGCAGTCAGTGTTCGAAACGGGAAAGTGATTTTCTTTGGCGGCAGCGATCATGAGCATTTCGGCTCTGGCCATGTCGTTTACTGCAATGCACCAGCGGGCTGACTCGTGCACTGCGGACACCGCGTACAACGTGAGGACAGTCGGGGACAGCATGAAGATCTGGAGAACTATCCAGTTCAGCCCTCTGAGCAGCCGTGCCACAGCAAGCCATACCTCGGCAATCAGCAAGCCTGCGCACATGGCGGCACACAGGTCCCTGTTCCTGTTCTCGTGCGTGGATGCCTCAAAGAATAGTGTGCAGGCGAGGACGGCGACAGTTGCCACGCAGCCAGAGTTGAGAAACCTTGAAAGGACGTACATGTGGTATGATGTTGCGAAACATCCGCCCATCGTGGCCAGCTGCAGCACCGCCATCGCTGTGAGGAGCATGGGCATCCGGCCGACTCGGTCCGCCATCTGCCCGACGGCAGTCATCGCAATCAGCGAGCCGGCTATGTAGAGGCTCTCCGCCATGGCGCGCAACCAGCGTCTGTGGCAGACCAAGTCCCACTGACTTACGATGGTCCTCTTGCTGTACTCCGGGTCGTAGTCCCAATCATCGCAGTCAACAATCAGCGTGTCGTTAGGGTGACCTGGGTGTTTGTACACGCTGCATCGACTGAAGCGACCGTCCGCCTCTAGAGGGATTGCCGAGTTCCTCCAGGAGGCCGCAGGTACCTTCATTTCGCCCTGTGGCTGCTTGCACCAGTGGTCGACGTCACCAGAGATGAGACTGAAGGCGAGGGTGTGGCACTGCATTGCGCACACGGAGAATATAACGAGATTGAAGAACCAGCGCTGAAAATGACCATGGCCGAACACATCACTGCAGTCATAGCAGTCGCTCGTCACTAAGTCTACTCGACTGAGCCTGCATCTAGACAGCAGAAGCATCTTAGACGTTAATACGGCAGGTATTTGTAGCTGCCCTAACCTGAACCAAGGTCTTCTTCTTCTTCTGCCTTGATATATGGCACATACCCACGAAGGGGGATTGACCAGGGTTCAGTGTGGACTGCCAAATGTCCTACACGAACTGAATTAGTGCAATAAAGCAATTATCAACTAAACAAAAACATAAGATTTAAGATCACAAAATTGATTGAAAGAAAAAATACGCAGCAAAAATTTGGAAGTTTGTAAATGTGGAATACAATTAGCAAGGGAATCTGTCCGTAGCTGTGATGTAGTTATGGAAGTACTGACAAATTTGAGGCAACGCAAATCCTTTCGCACTCGCACCGAAGGAGAGTACAAGCGGGACCGACAACGTAAATCACAAGCGTGCAATTGGAGTTTCTAAATGCACCCTCCTCTGATGTGAAAATCTTCAGCAAGCGAGGAGGAAGTTATCAATATTTTCAATCTCATCGCAAGCCTCACAAAGGTTTGTGGGGCTGATCGCGCATCTACATAAATAAAGATTTAGGCGAGGAGTCCTGCATCTCGTGAGAGTCATAGTTATCTCACACTGCCGTAATTTACATGAACGAACTTTCCATGAGTATATGAGATGCTGGTATTCGGCTGTAGATAGCAAGGTTTCATTGCACGAAGCGGCTAGGTATTGATAACGCTGAAAACAGGACATTCCAAAAATGGTGATATTAGGGATGGTACATGAAACGGATGCATCAAGAGCTGGTTTAGCCAGGAAATCTGCCGCTTCGATCTGAAAAATACCGCAGTGACCGGGGACCCAGATGAAGCGTAGTTCTTTCACCCACCCCGGTATGAAATACTTTAGTGAGCAGCTCAAAAGAGCATCCCGTGCTGACTCCAGTGGCAGCAAAACAGAAAGTCTGATAGAAAAATTATTTTTGATTGACTGCAGGGAACGTTCAGTAGTGCTAGTCCAATTGCCATAAACTCTGCTAAAAATATCGGTGTGTAATCCGGGACACGCACCGAAAAACTCCAGGAAAGAGACTCTGAAAAAAATTCCAATCGCTGCTTTCAGCGCAGTCACAGACGCATCAGTGGCAATTACAGTGTGATCAGGGAACTTTTCAAGGTGATCACATAGGAGACTGGATATCAGACCTGAAGGTAAGTGCTTCACATTAGTTGGAAATATAGAATCATAATTTATATCCACAAAGGACGTTGAGCAACCAATAGGACATATAGAACCGAGGTCCACACCAATGTTTGCTAAAATGCTCTGCGTGAAAACAACCTGGGGCTTGCAGACCCTTGGCCACTGGTGAGTGAGAAAGAGGGCGGGGTTTGACACAAAAATAGGTATAGCCATACCTGGAGTAGCCTCAAATGATCGCAAGAAAAATCTAACAGTTAGAAGGCGGAAACGGGAGCTAAGGTCCGAATTGCGGGCCTCCAAGTGCAGCACAGTGGTAGAGACTGACTGTGGAAGCCCTAGGCAGAGGCGCAGAGCTCGTCTCTCTAAAAACAGCAAAGGATGCAGCTTATATTTAGGACACCCAGAAAAAAGAATGGAGCCAAATTCCAGAATCGGTCTCACATAGGCTTTGTACAAATGTGGAAGAGTGTCTCGACGCATACTAAATTTCCTACTACTTATCTGTATGAGCCTACCAAGGGCACGCTCACCTTTCTGAACATTAGACTTGATGCGAGGCCTCCAATCCATACTAGCATCATACGTAATGCCTAAATACCGTACAGATTCCACTTGAGGTATGACATCTGAGCGGTAGTTTAACGAAACATATAAGGGGGTTTTGGTTTTAAAAACTAGCACAGTACGTTTGGACACGTTTAAAACCAATTTAATTTTGTCCAACCAGACATCAAGGGCATTTAGGTGAGCCTGTAGTGAACGATAGAGGTCATGAATATCTTTTGCAGAGGCGAAGAATGCTATGTCATCTGCATATTGCCGCGAAACCTTCAAAACAGTATTTGTTGTTTTTTAACAGCCGCCGGCATACAGGCTTATCACTCTGATTCTGGACCGCGTATCAGTTCCGTAATCTTTGTTTGTTAATGCTCGATGTCGCAAGTCACACCTTTATCAGTTTTGTTGTAGCGAAAGATGCACCGAGATCTGTCTCGAAGGTTCCGGCCACTCGGGTGTCTTTCCACAATGTTCCAGCCCGTGCTGGTAGCTGTTTGCGACGTTTATCGAGATTGGTCTGTGCAGCCTTTAAATTGAGCGTTGACGAGTGTGACGAGCACTCTTTGTCCGACGACCGACGAGCACGTTTGCTATCGCCGCCGCCGAGTTGCTTAGTTCCTTTACGGGCGCAAGTAAGCCCCAATAAAGAGTTATTTCAGTACCATCACGCCTGTGTCTACTTTGGGCGTGTACGGCCTTGTCACCACTACGTGACAATATACATACACAGTGACATCAGGATGAACCGGAATATCGCACATTAATATATTAGAAAGGAGTGGTGAGAGCACAGAGCCCTGGGGCACCCCTCTTGTCTGTGCATAGGTATCTGAGAATAATGAGCCATCAGTGCAAAAGAATTCTCGTCCTTTCAAAAATTTCCTGATCTAAGCATAAATGTAGAACGGAGGACGTGATAATGACCACTTGTTTAGTAGAATGGAATGTTCAATGCTGTCATAGGCGTTAGCTATATCCAGCGTCACTAACGCTGATACCTCCTTGTTGCACATTGCAAGATGAATCCTGCTTTATAAATCAACATGTACAGACCATATTGAGCACCCATTGCGGAAATCAATCTGGTCAGAACTCAAAGCATTAACCTCTGAAATATGCTTTGAGAGGCGGCCATGCACAATTCTTTCTATTAATTTTACTAGATTCAAAGTCAAAGCTATCGGCCGAATGTTTTCAACATAAAATCCTCTACCAGGGTCTTTCAAGAGCAATATAATTTTTGCCACTTTCCAGACGTGCGGCAGCCATGCAGATTCTAATGATTCGTGGACCAGATTCAGGAGATACTAAGTGAATTCATTTGCTAAAATTTTGAGCACACCTATCGTAACCCCGTCCCAACCTGGAGCCGAGTTTTGCATGGAAGAAATGACAGATAGAAGTTCTGACCTTTCAACCTCCACATAGTGTGAGCAGAAAATGGGAGCGTGGAAGGAAACTCTGCACTGCTCCTGGAAACGTAATGCGTGCCCTTGTGCAATTGGTTCCAACTCATCCTTTGCCTCCTGTGGAGACAACACTATAGAGGCTTTACAAAAGTTAGAGCCATCTAGTGAAAGAAACAGAAACTGTGCGCGGCGGCCATGTTTTGTTCAGTCCGCCCGCGCCTCCCATCGAGAACGCTGTCAACGCGCGCCTTCGTGGAACCCGTGCATGCACCGAAAGGTGCATTTTAATACTCACAAGTGATTCTTCCATTTTTTAACATCACAGCAGTCACTGTTAGCACTAAGCTCTATTCGGAATGATGACAGCATGTTGTTGCGTCCCCTTCTGCAGCACGCGCACCGTCGTAGACGCGCACGGAATCAAGGTATACGCGTGTTTGCGACCGTTTGTTTGCAGTTCTAATCGGCTTCACAAGTGTCACTTGCATCATGTAAAGCATTACTGCACGTCCCTCTGACTGAGAGCTAGCTCACAGAACGTGCTATCTCCTAAAACAGCAAGGTTATTTGGCGTGCTATGGAGCCTTGTGAACTTGAAGGAGAAGCTTATGCTGCGATGGAGAACACGGGAGAAGGAGCAATGCATCTATAACAAACGCTATAGTCCAAATACGTTCTTTGCAACATTTTGTACGCAGGTTGCATTTACCAGAGAGCAGTACGGTTGTCTAGTGCACCCGAGGTGCGTGTTTCACGCTGCAAAAGCAAGCGGCTACCAAACCCGCGGCGTCTAGTAAAGCAGGAAAATATGACATCCCACTAGTGTGTTGTAATACGCTCACGTGCAGCCCGTTTCGACCGGTCCACGTCCAGAGCGCGCAGCTCAGGTTCGCATTCTGTGCCTTATACCTGCCAGCGCGGCTGATAAAATAACGAAGCCTGCGCTTCGCTTTTGTTTGTTTTGTCGAAACACCAGATGGTTCGCTAATTGACTGCTACCTGAAATTCAGTGGAATTTGTAAATATGCCGATTTCTTGTTTATTCCCTCTCTCAGATAGTAGACATTTGAAGCTGTAACTTCACATGAAAGCGCTGACATGGGAAACTTCGAGGAACTCTGAGGAAGAGGAACTCGGCTGAAACGAAAAGAAATTTGAATGGCCAACTTACATTACTGCGATGTGTTTGTGTTTGGGGCAACTGGCTTTGTTCATAAAGTCAGATTTGTATTATATCATATCGTTGTAAATAATTACGAGGACACTTAAGCTCCGCCGTTAAAGATATAACGCGATAGCGTCTCTCTCTCTCATACACACACACGCACGATGTTTTTTTCTTCACGTTTTATATTTTAGCTGTTTTATTTATATTATATTTCTATCATTTCTTTATTTAGATTTATTTTATTTGATGATTTATATTTTTATACGCCAATACTCATGCGTCAGCAACAATCGCTTTCCATACTGAGCAATTTGACACTATTGAACACATTCTTCAATCATTCAAATTAATCATTTACACATTCTAAATTTTCTTCCTTAGCATCATCAAGCACCGGTTTTTCATTCTGAGCATTCTGACACATTTAAACCCTTCATTTACAATTGTCACTTTTTTCGTTTCTTTATTTCATCAATTGATCAATTAATAACGAAGGTTTAATTCACTCGTCATCGCCTATCGCACACCAATCAATCTTAAATCACTGGAAGCACAAATTATCATGGCATATATTTTATTTTACGCAGCCCCCGATTATTTTCGAAACTCGTGCCAAATACTGCATCGACGACATGGAAAGGAAAGTGTTCAGCGCCAGTCCGACTTACGTCAAATTACGCACGATTCTTTTATCATAAAATAAAATGCATACTCGCTCATTTCACCAACCAAGTATCTACCAGGAGGATGAGCGACGGTGACTGCGCAAACCACGCAAACAAACTCGCCATCGTCTCTCATAGGCGTTCAAGTAAACAGCAAAGGCACACAGACAAAAACAATCCACATTACAAAACACTGGATACTGTGACTGGATAGGAATGACGCTACACTGATTGCCGAGGGGCCCATGCACGACTCGTAGAGCAATTTGTAACTGCGTTCGGCAGCGCGGCCGGTGGGCCATGCCACGTCTCGGCTGTCAAAATATGCTTTTAAGCGTCGCTAACGAAACCCGCCAGGGACAGAGCAGAGGTACAAGCACAGCACACTAGGTTAAAACGTGAAAAGCGCGAACAGAACGGCGAGCGCTGACGGACAGACACAAAGCGAACGGATAGAGCGAGCAAAATATGGCGGGCAGCGCGTGATCAGCGTACCGCTCATGGTTGCCAGACTTACTTTTGTAAACCCTCTATTGAACTTAATGACTGAGAAATGCGTGAGCTTCTATTTCGCTCCATGAAACGATACAAAGCCTTCCTGTGCTTAGGGCTTGACAAATAAGTATTTAAATTTTCATTGTACTTGTCCTTTGCCTACGCTATGGCTCTTTTAAATGACGCCGAACAAAATTTGTAGTTTATCCAGTTTACTGGGCTCTGGTTATAAGAAACCACGGTCTTGACTAAACATGCGGCATTCTTCTTCGCTCTTTTCTTTTTCGCAGTCAAGAGACTGGCGCGTGCCTGCAAGGATCAATTGGTCAAAAATATTAAGAACTTAAAAATCAAGCTCGAATTCTTGTCGATCTCACTACTGCCTAAAAATGCATGTACCTTCAAGTTGTGACAAAAAATGAGTATACTTAAGTTTATTTAAAGCGATAACCGCATGAGGCCACTTTCCCTAGCGATTCGTCGCGCGACGACTCCAACGCGTATCGTTTCCGCTGGTATTATATATTTGCAGTATACCAGACCCTAGGGCAGAGCCTGAAACATCAGTGCGAGCTATCTCTAACAAAAGTCAGGTGTAGGACTACTCTCTTTTATTCCCCCCCCCCTCCCCCCCCCCCAAGCCTCGCTCCTCGCCCGCAGCCATGTATTCATTCTGCAGTGAACCCGAGTCACTGGATCATTTTTCCCTCTACTTTCACTGTTTCGCGTCCTTCAGTAAAGTTTTCCTTGAAATTCCTTATAACCAAATAGTTATATATTTGACTATTTCAAATTTCTTTCATTTCAAGCTACTCTGCAGCTAGGCATTACAGGGGCACGGATCGTTCCCTGCGGTTCATAATTTTGTTAATCCCTCTGAACGAATTTCCTGCTAGGTGCGCCGATTCTGGTCTCTACCATTTGTTTCACATTGAGTCGAAGTTATTGATTTGTTTCCTATTGTTCAGTAGGGCTTTTTGTCTATCATATTACAATATACTTTTTTATCTCGTTACGCAATATAATACCATTTCAGACACTGTGGCCATTGTCCCTTGTGTGTATGTGCAATTATCCGAGAGCACAACAATTACCCGTGCGAATAAACGAAGCTCGGTGACAGAATGTTTAAAGTGTTGCTCTGTTTCGGCCGTCTCGCCGTTTGGTCAAGGGGAGTATAAATATGCTAGCGTCATGTTTTAAGGCTAAACAGGAAGCGTTGAAAAATATCTGGCGTTTAAGGGACACGGTGCAGTGATGTGAAACTACACTATGCGATGCACAACTTTAAAAAGTGACTTTCTATCCCTCCTTTTTTTATTAATCCCCAAAACCTACCCACAATAGCCTTTTGTATCCGTTATTAACCTGCCAAATTTTACAGAACTCGACGCGCTCATATGTATGGGTCAGATGTTGTTGCGACTCTAGGAAGAAGTAAAAAAAAATGCACGGCCCAGCAAACTGTCTCTGTAGCTAAGCCACCACCATTGACTCTTGCAGGCAGAGAGTTAAGAGATGAGGTAAAAAGAAAGATAAAGACACGCGTCACGACAGCCGTCGTTCGCCATCGTAGCGGCGGCGAGTGCAATGACGGCATGTATAATACAAATACAATAGCGGCAAGCACATTGTGTCGCAAACGGCGAACTGCACTAGACTCCCAACCCTGCTCCTTGGCTAAGATGAAGCGAGTAGCTGCAGGTTCCTCACTTAAACGGCACTAGGAAAGCAAATTCCTTATGGCAAACTTCTCGAATAAAAAAAGATCAAAGTTTCTAAAAAAAATGTATAGCGGAAGTTACATACAGTGTCAAAGCCTTATGCGATTTGTTGCTTCGCAACCTGCTGCCTATCGAGCGGCGAGTGGCTTCCCGTCATGGCGGATCTCCGCCTCATGCGGTGAGTACTTGGCCACTGTCCAGGGAAGGCCCTTTTAAGCAAAGGAGCCCAGTGTTTCGATCAGGTACCGGAGATAGTCTGTGCAAAATGCTACAGTCACACGCGCGCTCCAAAGCATCGAAAATACAAATCAAAGCGCTCTCATGCTCCCCTTTGGGAAGCCAGCTTCCCCGTTTCCTGCGCTGGCCCGACGGGCCACAGTAATCACGTACCTACCGCGAACGATGTCCATTGGTCCGTCTCGCTGACTGACGGGAGAAGAATGGGTGTCTGCAGCTCGCTGCGCGCTTTTCCCTCGCCACGGCCAGACTGAATCCAGAGGCGCGCGCTCCCTCGGCCGTTTTTTTTTTTTCTTTTTTTTTTCGCGCTCGCGGAGTGCCACGCCCCACCACCCGCCAAACGCGGAGGAGGAAGGGGAATTTGTCTTGCGGAGGCTAGACGACCTTGGGCAGGAGAGTGAAAAACCTTTGCGAGGGAACGGAAGGAGACAAGCATGACAGAATCGGGTGATTGCGATGGCTGTAACTGCGTTATTAGTTGCTCTTTTCAAAAACATTTTGCGGCCTTGCGTTCTAGGGGCGAAGTCTCACAGTCATCGGTGCAGAAAATATTTCCGACCGGAAGGTGGACAGTGGGCCTTTAAGAGTGTTGTGCGACAGCTTCCTTGTTGGCGTAGAGGCAGCGTGTCCAGATAGCGACATAGGGGACATACATTTTATTCCAGCACTTGAGCGACAAATTATTCTATTGTGTTAAATTCGTTGGCTCTGACGTCAAGTCCCCCTCTCCCAATCAGCATCTTCTCGACGCGGCGTCAACGCCACATTTCTCTTCGAAAGAGATCACTAATGCTATTGCGGTAATAATTGTGTCGAGTCTTTCTTTTGACCGCAGTGTAGGTTTTGCTAGCGTTCTTTGTCGCTGTCGTAATCATGGAGGTAAAGAATTAAAGGCACGAAAATAACTGATTATACTCAGTGGGCCTGCATTGCCTTATACGTTGCGGCGCCTCCTGATTCCAAGTAGCTCTTAAAAATGCAATAAAACGATGTCATAGGCAGCACCAAATTTTGGGTTGCCACCCTTTTAACATAAACAAGCCCAAATAGGAGAATAAATGGCTGACGTCGCCTTTTATACTCGTTACTTCGATATTATGAAATTCCTTGTAAGAAGTTGAGGACACCACCTTTTTTACTACTGTGACAAAATTAAGAAGTGAAATTGAGTCTTGGATGATTATGCTCCTTCTACAAACAGGAGTTTATTGCCAGAATGAATACTCCTCGATACCTTAAAGGGTTTTAAAAACTCCTTCTTCAGCGTCTAGGCACTCGGCCGCCGGCTGGCGGCAGGTCACTCTTCACCGAGCTAGCAGGTTACAATGCCATCATCGCTGCTGGCTCGTTTGTCGCATCTGCTTGCGTTTTGTAGCGAGGATCACACTACGCTAGCCAGCAGCGCATTTCGTCGTGTGTAAACCAGGTCACTGTGCGCATGCGCGGAAACCAGAGAGGAGCAACAGGTGCGCTGCGCATGACATCAGAGCTCGCCGTTGCCGCGGCCACGTGCCGACTCCACAGGTCCGCAAAATCACGTGTGCTCACTCAGGCTCACTCAGAAAATTTGGTCCATCTGCGGGCTCATTCTCACTCAGACTCACAAGGCCCGGACTCACTCACACTCGTGAACTCAAACTCACCCAAGCTGGCGAGTCACTCGGGCTCACTCAGACTCTTAAACACAAACTCACGCATGATGACGATTCACTGGGGCACACTCAGACTCATAACTAATCTGGGCTCACTCACTCATCTCGACTCACTCATTTTTGACTCGCAACTTATCTACACTCACTCACTTCAACTCGCGACTTATATGAACTCAGACTCATCGTGTACTCACTCATTTCAACTCTCGACAAGAAACGAGCGACGGTCCTAAAGCTTGTATATGTAGGCGTAAGGCAGTGCTGAGAAACACGAGGGAAAAAAATAGAAAAAAAAAGTGTAACATTACAGATTAGACTGTTTTCTTCAGTAATGAATGAATTGAAAGGTTACAGGAAAATGAAAAAATATGGTAGGGATTATCTCTTTTGAGCTGAATATAGTACGAAAGCTTTGTCTTTTTGGCTATAGAACGGGCAAAATTTTTGATATGGCTATGGCCGCTTTGGTGGTTGCCGTCTTGTCGGGCACAGTCTATTAAGATTGGATACAAATTATAAAGGTGATACTTCGAAGGCGGCTTGGGCCAAATTCTGGAAATGGTCATCCAACTTATAGGTAACCATAGTGCCGTGGATGGCCAAAGCAATTAGGAACTGATCGCTTTTCATGTAACTTGGCCAAAATGAAGTTTCGAGGGTTGGTAAACCGTGTGTGACCCAAACCAAATATTGGAGGTCACCATCGTGTTCGCCGTACTCGAATTATGTTGTCCGTTCATTTTGGTCCGAAATCGGCTCAGGTCAATCTACTGGGGTGAGGGGACCAATTTGAGGGTGGCCCCGGTTTGCCATAGTCTTGTTCGCCATAGTCATATTAAATTGGAGAGATTTTGCCCAAATCAGTCGAGGTCAAATTTCGGCGGTGGGTGGGCAAAATATAAGGCGGGCATGGAGTCCAGCATCCTGGTCTCCGTAGGCGAATTATGTTGGACAGGTTTTGGACCAAATCGACCGAAGCAAAATTTCAGCTATACCGGAATGCGTTTAAATTACACGCGTACGTAGCCACGCATTTGTGACCTCCTCAAACAGCCTACCCAATTGGAGCAATGGCACACAAAAAGAAACATCGGACAACATTCTTGGTCGGTGGTGGTGAGCCTGTGAATTCTTTCGCAATAAGAAAGAACATTAAAAACGTGTTAACACAATGGTCTCTTCGAACTTAGCCTGATATTATTAGTTATGCTCGGCTAGCCTGGCTCGTTGCATTGCTGTGCACCTAAACCGTGAAATCATTTGCGAGATATTCCGGAGTAAATAAACAGCAAAGAAAGAACTATATAGCCACCACAATACAACACACTAAGGAGAAGAAAAGTACGATTAACCTGCAGAGTCGCCACAGTTAAAAATAATTGCGTAACAGAAAACAACGAAATGGCTCTACATCATCAGCTCACCAAGAAGCTTATTCATTATTAGAATTACACAGGCAATTCGAGTCCACTAGGATCTAATTAGCGACCTGTGCCCATTACTCACTGAATCACTTCAGATCATGATTCTTCAACCTCTTAGCAAGAATTCATTTGATTTCATAGGAACTTTCTAGGTCAGACTCGGCAAGACGGTGATCATAATCTGAATGTGAGTCCGGAATCACTCACGACACAGATCATGATCTGAATGTGAGTCCGGACTCACTCAAACTCAGATCACAATTTGAGTGTCCGGACCGACGGCTAAGATCACGATCTGAGTGTGAGTCCGGACTACCTCACTAATCAGATCATGATCTGAGTGTGAGTCCAGGCTCATTCACGACTCAGATGATGATCTGAATATGAGTCCGGACTCACTCACGACTCAGATCATGATCTGAATGTGAGTCCGGACTCACTCACGACTCAGATCATGATCTGAGTGTGAGTCTGACTGAGCCCGAGTGAGTCGACTCATGAGTGAGTCCGCCGACCTACGGCCGACTTCACTGCCGACGCAGCATAGACGCCCGAACAAAAAGAACGTCTTGACAAGCGGAGAAGTCAAGGTGCAGAACTCAACAACAACAACAACAATAATAATAATTATAATAATAATAATAATAATAATAATAATAATAATAATAATAATAATAATAATAATAATAATAATAATAATAATAATAATAATAATAATAATAATAATAATAATAATAATAATAATAATAATAATAATAATAATAAAGAGCACTGCAGAATCTGCATTGGAGTAATGCTGAACCACGGATGCTGCTGGTGATTGCTTCTAGTTGCTTAATTCACTTCTTGTTTACCAATTTTAGTCTTCGATACTTTCAAATTATGTGCCAGTTCCTTCTTTTGCCCTTTTTCGACTGTACCTCCGGTTGCGTGACGTCACATTCTTGACGTAAAATCCACTACGGCACCCCTTTCTCTCTTTCGACTTTCACTCCCATCTTCCTCCCTTCCCATACGGCTTGGTTCAGGTGTTCATAGAACAAGTATGACAGATACTGCACCTTCCTTTCCTGTGAACCTGTTATACCAATTAAATAACTTCGCCTAATTATTTTTGGATTCAACCTTACGTCACCCTGTATCGATTGCCACCACTCATTAAACTCTACCACTTCTCTATTACTGCCCCGCCGGGGTGGCGCAGTGGTTACGGTGCTCGACTACTGTTCTCAAGGATGCGGGATCGAATCCCGGCCTCGGCGGCCACTTTTAGATGGAGGCGAGAAGCAAGGCGCTGTGCTGTGTGATGTCAGTGCACGTTAAAGAACCCCGGGTGGTTGAAATTTCCGGAGTCTTTTACTACGACGTCTCTCATAGCCTGAGTCGCTTTGGGACGTTAAACCTCACAAAACTAACCAAACCAACTTCTCAATTACTCACAACTGCTGCGGACACGGTTTTGTGGACACATTCCGCAGACAGAAATCTGTGAACATAGCGTAGTAATGTTTAGAAAATAATAATAATAATAATAATAACAATAATAATAATAATAATAATAATAATAATAATAATAATAATAATAATAATAATAATAATAATAATAATAATAATAATAATGATGATGATGATGATGATGATAACAATAATAATAATAATAATAAATTGGTTCACAGGAAAGTAAAGGCGCAGTGTCTGTCACACTTGCTCCCTGGGCACCTGAACTCTGCTGTAATGATAGGGAGGAAGGTGGGAGATGCAATGAAAAGAGAAAACCGGAAACGGTAATGGAAGGTTATGAAGCAATTTCGACCACCTGGGGATCTTTAATGTGCACTGTCACCGCCCAGCACACGGGCGTCTCTCCGTTTCGCCTACTTCGAAAGGCAGCCGCCGGCAGAGCGTAAATAGCGGCGCATAGCGGCAGCAAAGAGAGAATGGGCGTAAGAAGGTGAAGAGAGCGCCGGAGACGCCGAAACATAAAGACGAACGACTTGCCAAACGGTGATTACAGACTGCCGAACATAATAGACGGAGTATAACCACCGAGATGAGTAGAAGAGTTCAGTCAACGGGAACCAACAGAAGAGGATCTGAAGGCACGTCGTAACGGATCACTCCATTCGGGTTTCCAAACGTGCATCCGCTACCAGGGAATTTGAAGCAGACTGTGAACAATCCGTCTGGACACGTGTAGGGTGTGCGAGAGACTGTGTCTCCACACCGGTGAGTAATCCAATGTATGAGACTTTGCGTATGAAGACTGCTAAATCAAAATACTGTATAGAGAAAATTGATACCGCTGCATGCCAGTTCACAGATCATCGGGCAGTCTTCGTCTGTATCAAACAAAATGAATAAAAGATGTGTATACCCAATATCTCTCATTGCCAAACATAAATGACCACAACAAGCTCAGCCAGGGAAAGTATGTACCCCTTGCTACGTATATCGTAAATTTTTTTTTTCGCGCGGGCTTACCGTCATAGAAGACACTGGGTTACCGACGTTTTCTGGAAAATATTGCTGCACAGACTGCCTCTGAAGACCGTGAAGATGCCAGCTAGTTCACGGAACGCTTTGTGCTGCTTCCCTGGCGCCACTGGTCTGCGAAGGCATAGCCAGCCCTAGTTTCACAGAGCCAACATGGTGGAGTGCGACGCATCGGCGTTCATGATCCCTGCCACCACCTGCCCTTCGACCGTTATTGTTTTGTGCTTGCTTGCCGTGATACAAAAACTGCGCTCCATCAACCTGTGCAATAAAGTTCTTCTAGAAACTGGTTTCTTGGTATCCTGATTAGTTTGACACCTGCTCAGAAATGTTTCAGCTTTGATCGTTGGTAAGCTTCTTGCATAACAAAAGTGCAAAAATTAGCGCCTTCTGCTTCGTTTTTTCCCTTCCTTATTGCGAGGTCTTTCATGCTGCTGTTCAAACTGCCAATACCGAGAAGACATCAAAGAAAAAGATAAAAACAACTCGATAGACTCCGGCCGCGAATTAGAGGGCAGGAGCAGAAGAGAAGGCGAGCTGGAACTGAGAATGTGAGAGCCGCAGTGGACACGAGATGGATTACAATGTACAATGAACCTTCAAGCTCCCCCTGCTTGTCTTCCCAGCTACGCGTACGCGGAACGACGACGCCCTAACAATGCGCCACTGTGTCTTGCCCAATCTTCAACTGCAGGTGTACAAGACGCTGGCCTTCAGTTCACGAGCTATAATTTCAGTTCATTGAGTGATTGATTGATTGATTGATTGATTGATTGATTGAACGTCCTTTATTGAATAGGAAGGCTCATGGCCATGGATGGTAGAGCAGAGTAGGCAGAATCTTCATTATTTGCACAGGTTGTCACTTAAATCATATTGCTCTGACCAGGCCACTAAGGGCGCCATACTTGGCAAATATCCTCTATGTGTTAGCATCAGTGTCTAGAAGGGAACGATAGTTCAGGCGGTAGGGTCCAGTAGAAAAAGAAGGGCAATCCCAGAGTATTTATTTATTTATTCACGTTACCCCTACAGGCCCTCCAAAGGAGGGTATTACATAGGGGGGGGGGGGGTGATACAATTGTTATAAACAAGATGAAATTATCAACAATTACAACAAAAAACACAAATTAAATAGTAGGTATAACATCAATAGAGATAAAGAAAAACAACAGCAAAATATTCTACACATTTCCGTCACAGCGAAGTAGCTCTTGGAATTTTTGTCAGCTTCTGTGGCAATGTGCGATAGCAAGTTATTCCATTAAATGATAGTGCGAGGAATGAATGAATGAGCATAAGATGATAAATGGCACTTTGTGCACTTAACTTTGAAGGCATGATCAAGCCGTGGAAATATGACATCAGGTGACTGAAACAAACCACTGCGCAGTAGTGGATGGTGGTAAAGCTTATAAAGTAGTGTTAACCGAGTGTGTTTACGACGACATGATAAGTATTCCAGTTCAGCACGTTGTTTTAATGCACTGACGGTTGTGAAAGATGAGTAGTCTGAAAGAATAAAACGCACAGCACGGTTCTGCAAGGATACGATGTTGGCGATAACATAGGCTTGATTAGGGTCCCAAATATCCGTGGCATATTCAATTTTAGGGCGTATTAGAGTTATATAAGAAAGGTTTTTAACGTGGATAGGAGCGTGTTTGAGAGTACGTTTAAGAAGAGCAAGTGAACGCTTAGCAGCTGCTAAGGTGAGGTCAGTATGGTGATGCCATGTTAGATCAAATTGAAGGTGCACGCCAAGGTATTTGTAAGTGTTTCTTCGTTTTACAGCATTGTCATTGAGTGTAAGTGGTTGAAATTCAAGCTGTACGACGAGTGAAAGATATCTGTTTTGTTTTAGAAACATTTAGCATCATTAACCAGGATGAGCACCATGAGCTTACTGCGTTCAGATAAGATTGTAGGAATTGGTTAATAATTTTACGGTAAATTACGCAGTCACCTGAGAAAAGACGAACTCTAGATGTTACATAGTGTTGTGCCGGTGGAGTTATCACACAATATGCCACCGTCAACAGGTTTGTGCCAAGGAATTGGTTGCGTAGCGCTCGTCACCCGTTTCGTGAACGAGGGCTGTCAGCTCCCTGGGCGGTAGCGATGAATCCGAGTCAGCGCTGGTGAGATGACGAAAAGGCTTTATACACTATTTACAGGCATTTAGACAACGCGATCGGCTCTGGGGCCGAAAGCTAACATAGCCATACGCGACTGTACTCGCGCATCGACGGCCGTAGAGATTCCGTCGCGTCCGCTCTCTCAGGAGGCGAACTGCTCCCGATGGACGCTAGTGACGAACTCATACTCGGTGTCCCGAACGGAAGCACTTGAGGCTCCGTAAGCCGAGAAACCGTTGACGCTCAAATGGTCCAATCCGACGGCAGCACTTTCGCAGGGCCAATGGGAGAGCTCGTTGCGCTCTTGCTTCAAATATGCCGCGGGGCGAAAAGGGGTCCACCGCCAGGGCCACGGCGCCGAGCTGTCTGGATGCTCAGCTCATGTTCAAACACGTCGCTCATCTCCCCTTGGCACGGCTCGCCTCCAGTGCACCGGTGCATTGCAAAGAAGTATCCGGAATTTGTGAAGGAGGTGTTCGCCGGAGAAGTTTGGCGTCCGGCTGAATTTCTGGGCGGCTTTGGCCGGCCACAACAGGCAGGTAAATCATTATTGTAAATTAGAAAAAGCAAAGGACCAAGCACGCTTCCTTGGTGTGCACGATATGTCACATAATTCGAAGAAGATTTAGAATTAATAACTGATCGAGGTGAACTGAGAGTAGATGAGATATGCCGCCGCGCGTTAGAGTCGTACAGTTGGGGCACGTAATCATTTCCTCTGCATACTGACGCCAACAGGCCATAATACATGGCGTGTAAGCCGCATGGGTGAGAAGCTTATTCAAGAAGACGTCTTGAGGTGGATCTGGTGTGGCCACTTGCATCCGATGCTGACTGAGGCTACGAAGACTGGTCCGTGTATAGTACATAAGGGCAAGAGAAGAAGTGTGTTTGCCGCCCAAGGTCGAGTAAAGATGAAGCAAGGGGGGTAGTGAAGTAAATGTGGACATCCCACCTGCCAAGGCAGCCGCGGAGTATGCCGCCGCATTGCCCCCTGATTTGACCGAGTAACCTGGGATCCACTGAATAACGACAGTTCTGGTCGTGAGTTGGTGGCGTTGAAGGAGGTGCTGTATGGCCGTAGCAGTTGCATCTTGCGAACCCGGAGTAGCCATTTCCTTGTAGGCTTCATAGGAATCAGTAAGAATACGTACTGAATGAGTTCCGGCGCAAGGCACTTCTGACAAAGCTCCCTAAATCGCGAAGAGTTTAGCATTAAGAGGTGTATCTTAGGGTAGGTGGCAGGCATAAGCGCCTGAAAGAGAATAGTTGTCATCGCATACCGAGTAATCGAAGCGTTGGTGTATATGTCAGTCATATCAGTGTAGTGCATAATAATAGTGCAGTAATAGTGCATAATGTTGAGCGAAGGATGCGTTAGACCTTAGCGAAGGTAGTCTTCGACAGTGGGAGGACGGGTGTGCCATAGAGGATTTTTCCTACCGCCGCTGATCGGGCCAGTGCACGGCAGGCATGTTGCCGCGCACCGCCGTGCCGGTTGGACAGGCGACGAATAGTGTGCAGCAGTGCTGGTCGATATACACAAAGCCTTTGACAATGTTCGCCATGAGGTTATCTTGGAGGAACTCACCAGTACGCATGCCCAAATCTGGATCCGCAATTTTTTGACATCAAGACCCATTCAGCTACATGGCAAAGCTCCGGGATGGGCACCCAAAACCTATTACTTGGATAGGGGTATACCTCATGGCTCCATTCTTGGACCCATGTTGTTCAACTTGGCCATGGCACGCGTCGCCGACAATCTGGAACTCGGCACAAGCTCAAGATTCGCTATATATGCCGATGATATTACTATCTGGACTGAGGCAGCGGATTACTCAAGCAAATATTCGATGCAGACTGAACTTCAGGCGGCCCTTCTTTGTCTTGAAGATAAAGTAACCAAAATTGGCCTCGAACTCGCTCCACATAAAACAGAACTGATTATTATCGACGGAAAACATAAAACCAACCCCAATATGCAGATCCATCTTCACATCGGAGGCAACATCATTACCTCCTAAAATGGGCAAATCCGCATTCTTGGCCTGCCCATCTCAAGCTGCAACAGTCCTCAGTAAAATTTCAGTTAAAATTTATACGTTCGTCTAGAACGAACGAGTAAAAGCTGAGCTCCATGTACACGACACCTCACGCGAGCGCAATAGTGGCACGTGTCGCGCGAAGTGTTTGCGCGAACAAATTGCGTGGCATCGCCTGCTGGTGGTAACAACTTTTATTGCCACAAAATGAAAGGAATTATTTCGGGCTGGCGCGAGTCCAGGGTGGCCTCCAGTCGGGAGCGACCTCTTGAGCTCGCGTGAGAGGGCCAGTTGCGCAGTTTTTCTTGGGCTGGTCAACAGCTTGTCCCATTCCTCTGCTGCGGGTCCTGGCAAGAGTGTCTTTAGAGGGGGTTTGCTGGCGCATTCCCATAGTATGTGGTCTTGAGTGGCCTGCGTCCCGCCACCGCAGTGCCGGCATGCAGGGTTCTATTCTCCATTCGTAATTAACGATAATCGGTAGGGGCTAACAATCGCCTTTGTTTGTAGGCGTTTGAGTGTCGTGGTTTTGAGGGGCGGGATACGTGCATCTTAGCTCGCGATAGAAGTTTGTTATCTCCGCGTATGTGCGCGGCGCCTCGACAGATGCGTCCGTTCCCGATAGATCTCCCGTTTTCCGGTTGGTTAAGCCTCGGGCTAGATTGTCGACCCCTTCGTTTCCGGAGTTACCCGCGGGTGCCGGAACCCATACGAGATTGATATCGTCACAGAGAGATCGGCTGCGCAGAATTCGCGTCGCAAGCGCGCTTACAGAATTTTTGGCGAAATTTTGAATGGCGCTCTTTGAGTCGCTTAGAATAATTTTGGTGCAGGGATCCGCGATAGCCAGTGCAATAGCTGCTTCCTCTGCCTCGCATATGGAGCTAACATGAAATGTTATGGCGTCAATAAAGGTTGACTTTGAAGTGGCCATACATGTCACGTATGCTCCGTTTTTGATGTGTTGAGCCGCATCCACGTGCACTGCTTGTAGATGGTCCTCGTACTGTTTCTCAAGGGTCTGTGCTCTTCTCGTCCTGCGAGCATCATGTATGCCTGGTAACATGTTTTTGGCTATTGGTTTAGTACCTAGTCACTAGTAATGTCAGTCGATAAATGGGATGTAGCGCACACCTCTTCGGGGGGGGGGGGGGGGAGGGGGGAGGGGGGAGTATGTGGAGCTTGTCGATAATTACGGGCCCGCAACGCTGCGTGACAAGTGGGTCACTTGTGCTGTCTTATGGGCAGCGTGTTAAAAATTCTCAACTGCACTAGTCGATATGAGTTGGCGTATACAAACAAGCCAAGGGCTCCTTTATATGCTGTTTTAAATATTGTATTAAGTTTATCTTCGTCCCCACGACGCACATAAAAGTACGGGCAAGCGTACATATAATTCTGCCTATCATAAAAGCTTGAATGATCCTGCACAGGTCGGCTTCTCTCATACCCCTGCAACGTGTGGCCATGCGCCTCACCAGCCCACCTATCTGGCGAGCCGGCGTATAGATTCTGTGTTCCGCGTATTATTCTGAATCAACATTCCGAGAACTCTGATCGTGGCTACCGGGGATATCTGATGGTTGTCAATGTGCAACTGGATATGTTCTCGAGAATCTGGTTTTGTCTGTGAAGCTTGTTTGTTCCTTATGAGTTCTGTTTAGCCGGTGAACACGTAAGGCCATTTTCCTGCACGTAAGACTACCGTGTCGATAGCTCGTTGTAATAACTTTGTAATCTCTCCATCGGAGCCAGAATTGGTCCATATGGTGATGTCGTCGGCGTATATGGAATGATGTCTGTGTGGGACATTATGTAACAGAAGCGCAAGGTCGTTAATAGCGATGTTGAAGAGAAAAGGTTAAAATACGGCACCTTGCGGTGTTCCTCTCGTCCCTAGCGTAATTGTGCCGCTACTTTTGTCAACGAAATGGAGCGTAGCCGTACGCGCAGTCAGAAAGATAGTGATGTAGTCGCATGTCCGTTTGCCTACGTTCATCTGTGAGAGGTCAGTGACGATGGAAGCGTGTGCCACATTCTCGAGGGCCTTACTAACAGCGAGTCTCAGGATGGTTCGCGTGGTTGTTATGAGATTTGGACCTAGAATGTCATGTTAAATTTGCCACATGATGTCCTGAATCGAAAGCCCTTTTCGAAATCCAGTCATGAAGGGGGAAGCGTGCTTTCCGCATGGGTGTGCATAAGGAGCCTGTTAAAGACAACGTGTTCCATTACCTTCCCGAGACATGACGTTAGCGACACTGATTTGATTTGACTTGTGAGGTTTAACGTCCCAAAGCAACTGACGCTATGAGAGACGCCGTACTGGAGGACGCCGGAAATTTCGACCACCTGGGGTTCTTTAACGTGCACTGACATCGCACAGCACTCGGGCGCCTTGCTTCTCGCCTCCATCGAAAAGCGGCCGCCGAGGCCAGGATTGGGCGGAGGTTCCCCATCTCAAATCTTTTGCCCGATTTAGGTACACTCTTAATCTCGTTCCACATAGGTTCCAGTTAGAAGTGGAACTTTCATAAAAGTTCCGCTTAATAAGTGGAATGTATGTGGAACCAGATTAAGAGTGTATGAAACTAATTTCAGCATGCTTCCATTACTCAGGGACGCTGCCCTGTGTACAGTACTTGTTGAAGAGGTCCGTAAGAGCTTATTGATGATGCAATCTTCCCCCGGGGCCGAGGTGGTGTGAATTTGGTTAAGAACAGCTCTGATCTCTGCTACGGTTAAGACGATATTAATCTGAGGATTATCCAATTCTGAGTACCCATCTGGCGTAGGTATATCCTGGGAGGTGTTAACGTACGGATCTTTTAATACGGTGATGAACATTTCGTCGGTGCCTTGGAAATATTGCGAGATTCCATTAAGGTTCTTGTGAGATTCGGCCTTAGTTCTAGGAGGATCGAGTAAATGTCAAAGTAGAAACCATGTGATCTTGTTGCCCAGTTGCCCATTAAGGCGGTCGCAAGTCTGATGCCACTGTTCTCGGCTAAATTCCCGCGAGTAAGCCTCAATTTCCTTTTCAAGCCGAGTTAGCCGAATTATTAAACGTTGGTTGTGCTTATTTTTACGTCATCGAGCATGAATACTCCTTTGCGTTTCCATCATGTGCACTAGCTTAGCATCCGGGCTGGGACTGCTGTCCTCCAGTTTCACAGTTTTTGAAGTGTTTGCTGTGTCTTGGCCCCGCCGGGGTGGTGCAGCGGTAAGACGCCCGACTACTGTGCCGGAGTTCCCGGGTTCGAAATCGACCACGGCGGCTGCGTTTCGATGGAGGCGAAACTAAGGGGCGTCCGTGTGCTGGGCGATGTCAGCGCATGTTAAAGGTCCCCAGGTGGTCGAAATTACTCCGTAGCCCTTCACTACGGTTGCTCTTTCTCTCTTTCCCCTTTCACTCCTATCTTCCTGCCTTCGCTTACGGCGCGGTTCAGGTGTCCACAAAGCAAGTGCGACAGATACTGCGCCTTTCCCTTCCTCTGAACCTTTTATTATTATTATTATTATTGTTATTATTATTATTATTATTATTATTATTATTATTATTATTATTATTATCATTATTATTATTATTATTATTATTATTATTATTATTATTATTATTATTATTATTATTATTATTATTAGTGTTAGTACTATTGCGGCGTTTTGCAACAGACGCTCATCCCCCATTTCTCTTAAATCTACTATAGCTTCCGCTGGCCTTTGCGAGCGGACATATCTACGGCGTCCCAGTTCGTGTGCTTCCCTTCCTGGCGACGCATTTTGCAATGCGTGGCTTGGAAAGTGGTACGTACATAGTGGTCGCTTCCTATGTTTGTATTTAGGTTTTCCCATCTCGCATCGGGGATATTTCTGGTAAAGGTAAGGTCAGGGCACGTATCCCTGGTTACACTGTCACCAATGCGCGTAGGTTTATCAGGGTCGACGAGTAATGTACGCGCTACCGCCCGAGCTGTCTCCCATAATTTAGCTCCCTTTCTACTGTTAACTTAGCAGCCCCATTCTCGTAGCTCGTCGGATCTGACGAAATAGCAAATTTCGCTCATTCGCCCAAAAGTGTATGCGCGATCAACCAATATCACGAAGCGCGAAACGTACGTCATTGCCACTCATTTCGCACGCCTTCTTTCTTTTGCAGTGTTTCATTGAGATTGTGCATTACCGCGCAATTTTTTCGCTTTGTACGAACAAGGGTGAATGGCCAAGGATTCAAAAAACGTCTAATCGCAACCAAAAAACAAGAGGTCACGTGACTACTCGTATAGTGCAAGTTAACACAATTGTGATACGGCTTGTTGTAAACCCCTTTTACTTTGCCCCATGTTGTCGCGAAATAACTTCAATTGTTGCAATCGTTATGACTGTTGTTGCATTTGCCAATAGTTTCGCGGTGTATTAGGTCACTATGCCAGCAACAGTCTGCACTGAGCGTCGTTATAGCGTCGTCGCCATTTCGCTCCGTTCGCGCTGTCGCGTGCATGTATCTTCCCCAGTAGGCGATGGAGCGAACCATTATCGCATTCACTACGCTGCCTGGTCGCGTCGCTCACTTTTTCGCTCACTTAGCTCCATAATTGTAATACCCTCGAGTGCAAAATCAGTCACACTGCTCCGAGTGTAGTAAACCAGCCAAAAGCAAAGCGAATGTACCAATGCAGCTGTAATATTTTTTTTTTTTTACTTTTATTCTTCACAGGTAAAAGGTCCGCAAGCGACGCTTGTTTCAATTCGCCGCATCACATCAATGGCCATGAAAGAGAGTGTGCAGCTTTCACTATCCTGAAAAACGTGTTCAGCAGCTCTCAGAGGACTAGGAACGGGTAGACTTTAGTCAATAGATTAGTTATTAATATAGGTATGTAGTATTGGCGCTAATCGCCCACCATAAAAATAATTTCAACGATGGTGGTTTTACTAACATATTGTAACGGGTATTGAGCCAAACGTTCAGGCAGCGCCCTGAGCCTAGAAGACTGCCGAAGTCCGAGAGCGGCCCGAGCAGCGGTCTGAGCGCGGTTCCAGGCAACCAACTTCGTCGTCTACGCCAACTAGCAAGCACTTCATCGTCTACGTCAACTAGCCACTGATTGTCTCCTCTTCGTCGTCGACTATAGTTTGTATCACTGCCCCCCTCCTCTGTAGCATCGACTCGATGCGACGAGGTGCTACTAGGAAGAAGTCAGCGAAAGGGTGCACTAAAGTGTCACAAGGGCCCAGCGGCGTTGATGAAAAGTTCAGTCATGATAGGGCTTCAGCCGAACCACGTGCACGACTTCAGGACGCTGTGGCCTTCGGGATGGAGCTGAAGCTACGGGAACAGCGGCGTAGGTGACTTCACTGATACGGCGAACAATCTCGTAAGGGCCGAAGTATCGGCGCAGTAATTTTTCAGATAAGCCGCGATGACGAACAGGTGTCCAAACCCAGACGAGGTCGCCCGGTTCGTAAGTGACGATTCTTCGGCTGAGGTTATACCGAGCAGCGTCATTCGCCTGTTGTCGGTGGATTCTGAGGCGTGCTAGTTGCCGCGCTTCCTCAGCACGCTGAACAAAGATGTCGGCGTCAAGTTCGGTGTCAGAGCGGCAAGAAGTACTAACTGGCATCATGGCATCCAACGGCGTGCTCCCTTGGCGACCGAAGACAAGTTGGAACGGGGTCAGTCGCGTCGTCTCTTGAGTGGCGGTATTGAACGCGAAAGTTATATAGGGCAAAATCGCATCCCAGGTGCGATGTTCTGCGTCCACATACACAGAAATCATGTCGGTGAGGGTGCGATTGAGGCGCTCCACCAGCCCGTTGGTCTGAGGGTGATACGCCGTCGCACGTCAATGGCTAGTGTGAGTCAGAGTCATGACCAACCGGATTAGGCGAGCCGTAAAAGCTGTTCCACGGTCAGTGATTGCCACGGCGGGGGCGCCATGACGTAGGACAATGTTATGAACGAAAAATTGAGCAACTTCGGCTGCAGTACCTTTAACAAGGGACGCGGTCTCTGCGTACCGTGTTAGGTAGTCTGTTGCGACGACTACCCAACGGTTGCCAGACGAGGACTTCGGAAAAGGACCGAGAAGATCCATGCCCACTTGATGGAAAGGGGTCTTCGGCGGAGCAATAGGCTGAAGAAATCCAGCGGGTTTCAATGGCGGAGACTTGCGACGTTGGCAGTCACGACATGAGCGTACATAAGCCCGCACCGATGGGAGTAACTTGGGCCAATAATACTTTTGACGAATTCGTGTAAGTGTACGGCTCACCCCCAAGTGGCCGGCGGTGGGTTCATCATGACAGGCACTCAATATATCTCGGCGCAACTCGAAGGGCACAACAAGGAGAAACGTCTCTTCACTGTTGGCGAAATTTCGCTTGTAGAGCACGTTACCACGCAGAGTGAACGTTTGAAGCCCACGATGAAAAACACGGGGGATACGGGCGTCGACGCCCTGCAGATAGTCGACGAGTGACGCTAACTCTGTGTCCGTTCTCTGCAGCTGCGCCATTTGGGTTGTACTAATAGCCCCCAGAAAGGGAAAATCATCGGCCGTTTCTTCTGGACATATGGCGATGGGCGAGCGCGACAGTCAGCATCCTGATGATTCCGTCCTGATTTGTATACGACTGTTACGTCATACTCTTGTAATCTAATGCTCCATCTAGCCAATCGTGCTACGGCGGACCAAACCGTGGTTCCGCGGTTATCGCAAACCGAGCTTGGCGACCTCGGTTTGCGTCGTTAACTGCGAAGCGTCTGTTAACGGAGGCTACTCGATCGTCGGCGCCCGAGTGCGCGAAGCGTGCGAGTGGGTCTGCTTAATAATGTTATTCATTTTCCAACTTCATCACGTTTAAAGATCGATGAATAAAACAGGCGGTGTCTACTCTACCGCCCGACATCTTTTGTTACAGCCGACAGCGCAGCGACTGCGTACTGAAGCCCCGTTCTGCCTGCAGTATCATTTGAACGGCTTGTTGTTGAACGGAACGTCAAAAAATGTGCTGCCTTAGCTCTATCATGAAAGTACACGAGTTTGCAACGCTTTCAGCACGGGATGCAGCGAGAAGGCTGAGCTACGTTACACTTACCGAGAGCGCGGCGCACGACGGCGCCGTGCGTGACCGTCCTTAGTCTTCGCTAGGCCTAAATTGTTTCGCTTCGAAGCCGCGGTGGTCGGCGCTTTGGAACTGATCAACGCTATCGTAAATCGTCTACTTATGAAACTGCCTTATTTTTAACCTGTTCTGCCATAGTAAAAGAATGATAGGATTATGTCTGACGACGCATTAATCGCAGAGCTAGTACAAGCAGATCGAATGAACCGCAATGCACCGGCGGCAGCTGGCTTGAGCAGAAACTTGCTTGTATCGCAGCTATCGCTCATACCAGCAATTTGCTGCTGGTCAACGATCCTCACGAGTGCTTCATTCTTGATATTCGGCTCAGTATTCCAGACGCCAACAAATTTGTGCACGCTTTATTTCGGACATCGGCGCTAGCGATACGCCGTGTCGTTCGCGCACGGTTTACGGGAGGAGGGGCTACCACGGCGGTGTTTACGGCGGTTGAGGAGGTGCTGCCATCGTGGGGTGTTTGACAGCGCTGTTGACGCCTCGTCGGACGGCACTCCGGTACTCCTGAAACCCCGTCATAAAATATATTTGTAAATGCAGCTTCGTTCCACCGATCACCGAAGCGGTACCATGGTATAAAGGAGCTGCTGAAGGTAGGTCAGACGCTACCTTAGCGAACGCTCCCTTTCCGAGGCCGAAAGGCCGGCTAAAGGTGTAGTTTAAAGGGAAGGCTGGTTTCCGAAACGCGATAAGGAGCCGCAAAGGTGAGAACCTCGAAAGGGAAGGTAAAAGTTGGTTTGTGAATACGGGGGTTCCACATACATTCCACTTATTAAGCGGAACTTTTTTGAAAGTTCCACTTCTAACTGGAACCTATGTGGAACGAGATTAAGAGTGTACCTAAATCGGGCAAAAGATTTGAGATGGGGAACTCCGCCCAATCCTGGCCTCGGCGGCCGCTTTTCGATGGAGGCGAAAAGCAAGGCGCCCGAGTGCTGTGCGATGTCAGTGCACGTTAAAAAACCCAGGTGGTCGAAATTTCCGACGTCCTCCACTACGGCGTCTCTCATAGCGTCAGTTGCTTTGGGACGTTAAACCTCACAAGTCAAATCAAATCAATGTCGCTAACGTCATGTCCCGGGAAGGTAATAGATAGATCCTTGGCGCAGAGTCGGGAAGGTAATGGAACACGTTGTCTTTAACAGGCTCCTTATGCACACCCATGCGGAAAGCACGTTTCCCCCTTCATGATTGGGTTTCGAAAAGTGCTTTCGATTCAGGACATCATGTGGCAAATTTAACATGACATTTTAGGTCCAAAACTCATAAGAACCACGCGAACCATCCTGAGACTCGCTGTTAGTAAGGCCCTCGAGAATGTGGCACACGCTTCCATCGTCACTGACCTCTCACAGATGAACGTAGGCAAACGGACATACGACTACATCGCTATCTTTCTGAATGCGCGTACGGCTACGCTCCATTTCGTTGACAAAACTAGCGGCAAAATTACACTAGGGACGAGAGGAACACCGCAAGGTGCCGTGTTTTCACCTTTTCTCTTCAACATCGCTATTAACGACCTCGAGCTTCTGTTACATTATGTCCCACACAGACATCATTCCATATACGCCGACGACGTCACGATATGGACCAATTCTGGCTCCGATAGAGAATTTACAGAGTTATTACAACGAGCTATCGACACGGTAGTCTTACGTGCAGGAAAATGGCCTTACGTGTTCACCGGCTAAACAGAACTCATAAGGAACAAACAAGCTTCACAGACAAAACCAGATTCTCGAGAACATATCCAGTTGCACATTGACAACCATCAGATATCCCCGGTAGCCACGATCAGAGTTCTCGGAATGTTGATTCAGAATAATACGCGTAACACAGAATCTATACGCCGGCTCGCCAGATAGGTGGGCTGGTGAGGCGCATTGCCACACGTTGCAGGGGTATGAGAGAAGCCGACCTGTGCAGGATCATTCAAGCCTTTATGATAGGCAGAATTATGTACGCTTGCTCGTACTTTTATGTGCGTCGTAGGGACGAAGATAAACTTAATACAATATTTATAACAGCATATAAAGGAGCCATTGGCTTGTCTGTATACGCCAACTCATATCGACTAGTGCAGTTGGGAATTTTTAACACGCTGCCTATAAGACAGCACAAGTGACCCACTTGTCACGCAGCGTTGCGGGCCCGTAATTATCGACAAGCTCCACATACACCCCCCGAAGAGGTGTGCGCAACATCCCATTTATGGGCTGACATTACTAGTAGACTAGTTATTAAACAAATAGCCAAAAACATGTTACCAGGCAGACATGATGCCCGCAGGACGAGAAGAGCACAGACCCTTGAGAAACAGTACGAGGACGATCTACAAGCAGTGCACGTGGATGCGGCTCAACACATCAAAAACGGAGCATGCGTGTCATGTATGGCCACTTCAAAGTCAACCTTTATTGACGCCATAACATTTCATGTTAGCTCCATATGCGAGGCAGAGGAAGTAGCTATTGCACTGGCTATCAGGATCCTTGCACCAAAATTATTCTAAGCGACTCAAAGAGCGCCGTTCAAAATTTCGCCAAAAATTCTGTAAGCGCGCTCGCGACGCGAATTCTGCGCAGCCGATCTCCCCGTGACGATATCAATCTCGTATGGGTTCCGGCACCCGCGGGTAACTCCGGAAACGAAGGGGTCGACCATCTAGCCCGAGGCTTAACCAACCGGAAAACGGGAGATCTATCGGGAACGGACGCATCTGTCGAGTGCGCCGCGCACATACGCGGAGATAAACTTTTATCGCGAGCTAAGATGCACGTATCCCGCCCCTCAAAACCACGACACTCAGACGCCTACAAACAAAGGCGATTCTTAGCCCCTACCGATTATCGTTAATTACGAATGGAGAATACAACCCTGCATGCCGGCACTGCGGTGGCGGGACGCGGGCCACTCAAGACCACATACTATGGGAATGCGCCAGCAATCCCCCTCTAAATACACTCTTGCCAGGACCCGCAGCAGAGGAATGGGACAAGCTGTTGACCAGCCCAAGAAAAACTGCGCAACTGGCCCTCTCACGCGAGCTCAAGAGGTCGCCCCCGACTGGAGGCCACCCTGGACTCGCGCCAGCCCGAAATAATTCCTTTCATTTTGTGGCAATAAAAGTTGTTACCACCAGCAGGCGATGCACGCAATTTGTTCGCGCAAACACTTCTCGCGACACGTGCCACTATTGCGCTCGCGTGAGGTTTCGTGTACATGGAGCTCAGCCTTTACTCGTTCGTTCTAGACGAACGTATAAATTTTAACTGAAATTTTACTGAGGACTGTTGCAGCTTGAGGTGGGCAGGCCAAGAATGCGGATTTGCCCATTTGAGGAGCGCAACGAGCTCTCCCATTGGCCCTGAGAAAGTGCTGCCGTCGGATTAGACCATTTGAGCGACAACGGTTTCTCGGTTTACAGAGCCTCAAGTGCTTCCGTTCGGGACTCCGAGTGTGAGTTTGTCACTAGCGTCCATCGGGAGCAGTTCGCCTCCTGAGAGAGCGGACGCGGCGGAATCTCCCCGGCCGTCGATGCGCGAGTACAGTCGCGTATGGCTATGTTAGCTTTCGGTCCCAGAGCCGATGGCGTTGTGTAAATGCCGTAAATAGTGTATAAAGCCTTTTCGTCATCTCTCTAGCGCTGACTCGGATTCATCGCTACCGCCCAAGGAGCTAACAGCCCTCGTTCACGAAACGGGGGACGAGCGCTACGCAGCCAATTCCTTGGCACAACCCTGTTGACGGTGGCATATTGTGTGATAACTCCACCGGCACAACACTATGTAACATCTAGAGTTCGTCTTTTCTCAGGTGACTGCGTAATTTACCGTAACATTATTAACCAATTCCTACAACCTGATCTGAACGCAGTAAGCTCATGGTGGTCATCCTGGTTAATGATGCTAAATGTTTCTAAAACAAAACAGATATCTTTCACTCGTCGTACAGCTTGAATTTCAACCACTTACACTCCATTACAATGCTGTAAAACTAAGAAACACTTACAAATACCTTGGCGTGCACCTTCAGTTTGATCTAACATGGCATCACCATACTGACCTCACCTTAGCAGCTGCTAAACGTTCACTTTCTCTTCATAAACGTACTCTCAAACACGCTCCTATTCACGTTAAAAACCTTTCTTATGTAACTCTAATGCGGCCTAAAATTGAATATTGCGCGGATATTTGGGACCCTAATCAAGCCTATGTTATCGTCAACATCGTATCCTTGCAGAACCGTGCTGTGCGTTGTATTTTTTCAGACTACTCATCTTTCACAAGCGTCAGTGCATTAAAATAACGTGCTGAACTGGAATACTTATGTCGTCGTAAACACGCTCGGCTAACACTTTTCCATAAGCTTTACCACCATCCACTCTGCGCAGTGGTTTGTTTCAGTCACCTGATGTCATATTTCCACGACTTGATCATGCCTTCAAAGTTAAGTGCGCAAAGTGTCATTTATCATCTTATGCTCATTCATTCATTCCTCGCACTATCATTTAATGGAATAACTTGCTATCGCACATTGCCACAGAAGCTGGCATTAAGAAATTCCAAGAGCTACTTCGCTGTGACGCAAATGTGTAGAATATTTGCTGTTGTTTTTTCTTTATCTCTATTGATGTTATACCGACTATTTAGTTAGTGTTTCTTGTTGTAATTTCATCGTGTTTATTACAATTGTATTCCCCCCCCCCCCCCCCCTATAATACCCTCCTTTGGAGGGCCTGTAGGGGTAACATGAATAAATAAATAAATACTCCGGGATTGCCCTTCTTTTTCTACTGGATGCTCCGAGATCGAACCCTACCGCCTGAACTATCGTTCCCTTCTAAACACTGATGCTAACACATAGAGGATATTTGCCAAATATGGCGCCCTTAGTGGCCTGGTCAGAGCAATATGATTTAAGTGACGACCTGTGCAAATAATGAAGATTCTGCCTACTCTGCTCTACCATCCATGGCCATGAGCCTTCCTATTCAATAAAGGACGTTCAATCAATCAATCAATCACTCAATGAACTGAAATTATAGCTCGTGAACTGAAGGCCCGCGTCTTGTACACCTGCAGTTGAAGATTGGGCAAGCCACAGCGGCGCATTGTTAGGGCGTCGTCGTTCCGCGTACGCGTAGCTGGGAGGACAAGTAGGGAGAGCTTGAAGGTTCATTGTACATTGTAATCCATTTCGTGTCCACTGCGGCCCTCACATTCTCAGTTCCAGCTTGCCTTCTCTTCTGCTCCTGCCCTCTAATTCGCGGCCGGAGTCTATCGAGTTATTTTTATCTTTTTCTTTGATGTCTTCTCGGTATCGTCAGTTTGAACAGTAGCATGAAAGACCTCGCAATCAGGAAGTGAAAAAACGAAGCAGAAGGCGCTAATTTTTGCACTTTTGTTGTGCAAGAAGCTTACCAACGATCAAAGCTGAAATATTTCTGAACAGGTGTCAAACTAATCAGGATACCAAGAAACTAGTTTCTAGAAGAACTTTATTGCACAGGTCGATGGAGAGCAGTTTCTGTAGCACGGCAAGCACGCACAAAGCAATAACGGTCGAAGAGCAGGTGGTGGCAGGGATCACGAATGCCGATGCGTCGCACTCCGCCATGTTGGCTCTGTGAAGCTAGGGCTGGCTATGCCTTCGCAGACCAGTGGCGCCAGCGAAGCAGCACAAAGCGTTCCGTGAACTTGCTGGCATCTTCACGGTCTTCAGAGGCAGTCTGTGCAGCAATATTTTCCAGAAAGCGTCGGTAACCCAGTGTCTTCTATGACGGTAAGCTTGTTGTGGTCATTTATGTTTGGCAATGAGAGATATTAGGTATACACATCTTTTATTCATTTTGTTTGATAGAGACGAAGACTGCCCGATGATCTGTGAAGTGGCATGCAGCGGTATCAATTTTATCTGTACAGTATTTTGATTTAGCAGTCTTCATACGCAAAGTCTCATACATCGGATTACTCACCGGTGTGGAGCCACAATCTCTCGCACACCCTACACATGTGTCCAGACGGATTGTTCACAGTCTGCTTCAAATTTCCGGGTAGCAGATGCACTTTTGGAAACCCGAATGGAGTGATCCGTTACGACGTGCCTTTAGATCCTCTTCTGTTGGTTCCCGTTGACTGAACTCTTCAATAGGCCTCATCTCAGTGGTTAAATATGCTCCGTCTATTATGCTCGGCTGTTTGGAATCACCGTTTGGCAAGCCGTTCCTGTTTATGTTTGGGCGTCTCCGGTGCTCTCTTCGCCTTCTACAGCCCAAAGACTCTTTGCTGCTGCTATGCGCCGCTATTTACGCTCTGCCGGCGGCTGCCTTTCGAAGTAGGCGATACGGAGAGACGTCCGTGTGCTGGGCGGTGGCAGTGCACATTAAAGATCCCCAGGTGGTCGAAATTACTCCATAACCTTCCACTACCGTTTCCATTTTTCTCTTTTCATTGTATCTCCCACCTTCCTCCCTATCATTACAGCACAGTTCAGGTGCCCGGGGAGCAAGTGTGACAGACACTGCGCCTTTACTTTCCTGTGAGCCAATTAATTATTATTATTATTATTATTATTATTATTATTATTATTATTATTATTATTATTATCATTATTATTATTATTATATTATTATTATTATAGCGTTACTACACTATGTTCACAGATTTCTGTCTGCGGAATGTGTCCACAAAATCGTGTCAGCAGCAGTTGTGAGTAATTGAGAAGTTGGTTTGGTTTAGTTTGTGGGGTTTAATGTCACAAAGCGACTCAGGCTATGAGAGACGCTCTAGTAAAGGACTCCGGAAATTTCGACCACCTGGGGTTCTTTGACGTGCACTGACATCGCACAGCACATGGGCGCCTTGCTTCTCGCCTCCATCGAAAAGTGGTCGCCGAGGCCGGGATTCGACCCCGCGTCCTTGGGAACAGTATTCGAGCGCCGTAACCACTGCGCCACGCCACCCTGGAGGGGCAGTTATTGAGAAGTGGTAGAGGTTAATGAGTGGTGGCAATCGATAGAGGGTGGCGTAATGTTGTATCCAAAAATAATTAGGCGAAGTTAATTAATTAGTATAACAGGTTCACAGAAAAGGAAGGTGCAGTATCTGTCATACTTGTTCTGTGAACACCTGAACCGAGCCGTATGAGAAGGGAGGAAGATGGGAGTGAAAGTTGAAAGAGAGAAAGGGGTGCCGTAGTGGATTTTACATCAAGAATGTGACATCACGCAACCGGAAGTACAGCCTAAAAAGGGCAAAGAAAGGAATTGGCACGCAATTTGAAAGTATCGAAGACTAAAATTGGTAAACAAGAAGTGAATTAAGCAACTAGAAGCAATGAACAGCAGCATCTGTGGTTCCGCATTACTCCAATGCAGATTCTGCAGTGCTTTTATTATTATTATTATTATTATTATTATTATTATTATTATTATTATTATTATTATTATTATTATTATTATTATTATTATTCCAAGATGGCGCCCAGTAAGGACGCATGTGCGCTGTGCTCTCGCCCGTTTTTTGGCAAGCAGCAGTTTTTACGATGTGCCGACTGTGCGAAACATGTTCACACGAAGTGCGTCACTTGGGCGGATGACGAGCTGCAACTCCTGAAGTCCGGCTCTCGGCCATTCGTGTGTAATTTGTGTGCGTCGTCGTCGTCTGACGGTGTTGGGCTTAGCGACGGTGGTGCGCCGGCGGCTACGTTCCTTTCTCCCTTCGACCCGGTCCTGCCCAGCCACCCAACCGGTCTTCCCCCTTCAACTGCGACGGCCGAACATGGCGGTGAGCTTGCCTCGCTACGGGCTCTCCTCCTCGACGCGCTTGAGGGAATCTCTTTTCTGAGCGATGAGGTTGCCCAGCTACGAGAGGAGAACGAGCGCCTTCGTGGAGAGAACTCGCGGGCTTTCGTACAACAAGCCGAGGTCATTGCCTCTCTACGTGCCGATGTTCGCGGCCTACGCCAGGAGCTCGCGCGGTGCGCTGCTTCGCAGTGTGAGCGTCCTCTCGTCGAGCGTCCTCTCGTTGTCTCCGTGGGCAATCCTACCCGTGAGGAGCAGCCGTCTGTGGACTACTCCGCCGCTCTTCATCGTGGGATGACTTCCGGCGATATTACCTGTTCATCTTCTGCCTCTGCTCTTCCCCGTGCGGTTAACTCACCCAGTGCGATGAAGAAGCACCGAAGTCGAGCCATTACTGGCGCATCGAGCTCATCTGTCCTGAACGTTGCCATTTACCAACAGAAGCGTCCGAAGACTATTTTCGTCTCTAAACTGAGTCCCGATACTACATCGGTAGACCTTACCAACCATCTAAAATCAGTGAATATTACCCCCAGTTCCTGCCGGCAGCTGAAAACAAGGTACGACTCCTACTCGTCCTTCCATATTGAAATTGATGAAGAATCCTACAGTAAGCTTGTTGAGCCTTCGATGTGGCCGATGGGATGCATATACAAGGACTTTCGTGGGAAGCTTTACGACGATATGCTTCATCCCTCAGAACTGACGCAAAATTGCAGTGGCCCCTAATTTGGACATCTATTATCAAAACGCCCGAGGTCTTCGGACTAAGGGATCTGAATTTTTTTCTGGCGTCTTGTCCTCTTGCTATACCGCTGTTGTGGTTACCGAAACCTGGCTGTCAAGTGATATTCCTTCCAATGATTTCTTTCCAAATAATTACTCTGTTTTTCGTAGCGACTGCCCTGAAACAGGTCCCAAATCAAGAGGAGGTGGAGTGCTCATTGCTATTGACAGTTTTGTGAAGTGTGTTCGACGTTCCGATCTGGAAACTGTTGAAGAATGTGCGTGGCTCGAGCTCACTTTAAATCGACATGAAAAACTTTTACTTGCAGCTTTCTACATTCCTGCGAATCTTCCTCCTCCAGCCTATGATTATGTCCTGCTCTCAATCGAACCCGTCATAGCAAACACAAACTTCTTATTTTAGGCGATTTTAATACTCCTGGTATCAACTGAAACTCATTTATTTCTTCTCACAGCAATTATTACATATTAAGTAAGTGTAACGCTCTACTTGATTTTATAGCCTTTAACTCTTTGCAGCAACAAAATTTAATTGAAAACTGCTGTGGTAATATTCTTCACATCTGTCTATCGAATTTTGAAAGTGTTCGAGTCTCGAGTTCAGACATACCGCTAATTCGCTGTGACAGATTTCACCCTCCGCTTCTAGTTACTACTGCTGTCTCTGCCTCACCTTCTACTAAATCAGATCGGTGAGGAATTCGCCCCGTTTCGCGTATGCCCGTGGTGATTATGTCGGTCTTTTCAATTTCTTCTCTTCCGTCGACTAGTCCCTTTAAAATGGCATTAATGATTCAGATGGACAAGTCAGTCTCTTTACAGAAATAGTTCTTGATGGTATGCGTCGGTTCAAACCTTTGCATACTCCTACGCGTAGGAAGTTCCCTTCCTGGTTTTCAAGGGAACTAATAACGGCGTTAAAACTCAAGGAACGGGCCCATCGTAAAGCGAAACGCCCTGGGTTTCACCATTGGGCAGATGAGTTTCGCCGTGTGCGTTCTCTTTGCAAACGCTTATACAAGCGGGACTACGACTCATATCTTGAGTCTTTAAAGAGGAGTGCCTCAAATCGTCCTAGTCAGTTCTGGCGTTACGTTCGCAAGCGTTCCATTAAATCAGATTTAAGTATCAGCTTAGTTTACTCTCAGGGTTCGGAAATTCGGGATGTTGCCGACAGTTTTGCCTAACATTTTTCCTCCGTTTACAAACATCCACATTGTGATTCCGTTTGCCTCCCATCTGGTGCACTATCTAATTCCATTCTCTTTGACGAGGAGTTGATAACTGAGAGTCCTTAGCGTCTGAGACCATCTTTGTCTCCTGGACCTGATGGCATTCCAGCCGCCATAATAAAAGCCTTCAGTTATATCTTTGTACCGGTACTGACTGCCATATTTAATAACTGTTTAAAAATGCTGCCTTTCCTCGCGTGTGGAAAATGGCACGCGTGTTTCCTGTCTTCAAGTCTGGAAACAAATCTGATGTTTCCAATTATCGTCCGATTTCTCTTATATGTGCAACCTCTAAGCTTTTCGAATTAGCTTTGCACAACGCACTTTCCTTCCATCTCAAACATATCATAGTACCGAATCAACATGGCTTCATGTCGGGTCGCTCTACTTCTACCAACCTAATCACGTTTATGACGTATGCCTCTGCAGCTGTCCTTCAGAGGGGTCAGGTTGACACTGTGTACTGTAATATGAACAAAGCTTTCGACGTTGTTACTCACTCACTACTTCTTGAAAAACTTCTACTCTCTGGCGTTGAAATCTCACTCGTAGCCCTCCTACGCAACTATCTCCTTGATCGCTTCTGCTTTGTCAGTGTCAATGGACAGACTTCTTTCGTTTACCCTGCAACGAGTGGAGTTCCTCAAGGTTCAGTACTAGGCCCGCTTCTCTTCTCCGTTTTCATTAATGATGTTTCCTCGGCGATAAAGAACTCCTCGTTTCTTCTTTATGCTGATGATATAAAAATATTCAAGGTAATACATTCTTTTCAAGATTGCTTGTTGTTGCAATCGGACATATCTGCTTTTTCTGATTGGTGTGCAAAGAATCGACTTACCCTCAATTCTTCCAAAAATAGGGTTGTGTCCTTTACTCGTAAGACACATAGCTTTCTCTACCATTATTCTGTGAATTCTGTGTTGTTGGACAGGGTTGATGAAATTAATGACCTTGGTGTACTTTTTGACCGCACTCTCAGCTTCCCCTCTCACACTAAACGCATTGCTCAGCGGGCTATGCGCACACTCGGTTTCATTTGCAGACTTTCGAGAGAGTTCCATACTCCACTTCCGTTCCTAAAACTGTACCTGTCCATATGCTTGACGCTATTAGAGTATGCGTCGGCTGTTTGGAATGGCACTTGCAAACCGAACTTGGAAAAGGTTGACAGAGTACAAAAAAAAATTTTTTTACGGATATTTCATTATCTCTTTCCTTGCGCAACTTCCCGCTCTCGCTCCACCAGGAGCGCCCAACTGAATCTTCTTTCTCTTCACTGCCGTCGTATCAGACTTGATATCATATTTCTGTACAAACTCCTTCATAGCCCCATTATGTGCCCTCAGCTCTTAGAGTGCATCCTACTGCGCGTTCCGCGAAAGAGCATGAGGGAATTCAGACCATTTCAGGTTTCTTCTCTTTATTCCCACTCCCCTCCGGACAGGATGCAGTGGTTATTTACCTCCTTTTGTCCTCACCTTGACATCTTCCAAAACTCGCTCTGTTAATTTACATTGGATGTTCGTAGCGTTGTATTCTAAATAGTACTTTATCACATATAACTCCCACTTTCTAGCCTTAATATTGTATTTACTTCACTTTTTGCTTGTTCTCCTGTCTGTATGTTGAACTACTTTTTATCCGTTTCTTACTCATATTTCAACTTTAAACTTAACGAATCTTACTGTCCCTTGTTTAATTGTACTTGTTATTGTATTATTCTGTATTTCTAGCCTCTGTTTTAAGTACCATGCACTTGTTGCGCCTGGAATGGTTGTTTATTTTATGTATATTTCTATATTACTATAATCAATGTCAGTTATTTGTTGTTCTTTTTTTCCTCTTCTATATACCGTTCTTTTTTTTTCTTTCCTGATGTGCTCAAAAATTTTCTCACTGTGTATATTGTCACGTAGCCGTTTAGGCCCGTAACCAGAAGGTTGGTTTTAATAGGGGGGTTGACCTAGAAGGCACAGAAAAGTAGGTCCAGAGAGCACTGAGAGACAGCAGCCGACTTTAGCTTCTTCTCGAACGCCACGAGACCACTTCTTCCAGTCCGCGCACGAGACTCTCGATGAGCTGCCGCCTAGCGGCTGCTGTTGCACACGCTACATTACCCCCCTCTCTAAAAAAATAAATGCGGGTTTGATGAATTCAAAAGCAGAAAGAAAAAAAAAATAAAGCAAGAAACATGCGGTAGGCGGTGCGCTAATTTTCGCGCGAAAAGTACGGTTTCATGCGCACGACATGAGCAACCTCGGATTTCTGCTGACGACGAGTAGAAGAAAAGCCGTCCGGAAGCACTTCGTAAGTCACGTCGCTCAGCTGACGGAGCACTTTGTATGGGCCAAAGTACTGTTTCAGAAGTTTTTCGGATAGTCCCCGACGTCGAATCGGAGTCCAGAGCCACACCCTGTCGCCCGGTTCGAAAGTCACTACACGGTGGCGGTGATCGTACCGCTGGGCGTCTCGACCTTGCTGGTTCCGGATGCGTGCCCTCGCCAGCTGTCGCGCTTGTTCTGCGCGTTGAGTGAACTCCTCGACGCCAACTTCGAGGTCACGGCCGTCGTGGGGCAACATGGCTTCGAGCATTGTCGAAACTTCACGGCCATACAATAAGGAGAAAGGCGTCATTTGCGTTGTTTCCTGCTGCGCCGTGTTGCACGCGAACGTGACGTACGGGAGGACGTCATCCCAAGACCGATGTTCAACATCCATGTACATGGACATCATGTCGGCGAGAGTTTTGTTCAGACGTTCTGTCAAGCCATTAGTTTGTGGATGGTAGGCTGTTGACCTGCGATGGGTAGTGCCGCTTAGCTGCATGACAGATTCCAGTAGCTTGGCAGTGAAAGCAGTGCCTCGGTCCGTTATTATAACTCTCGGGGCGCCGTGCCTGAGGACTATGCGTTCGATGAAAAATTTCGCTGCCTCGATTGCCGTACCCCGCTGGAGGGCCTTCGTTTCAGCGTAACGCGTAAGGTAATCTGTAGCGACAATTATCCACCTGTTGCCGGAATCAGAAATTGGAAAAGGACCCAACAAATCCATGCCAACTTGTTCGAATGGGTATCTTGGCACTTGAACAGGATGTAGTAAACCGGCCGGTTTCACAGGCGGTGTTTTTCGTCGCTGGCAATCATGGCATGTTCTCACGTAATGGCGTACTGCGGCCGCAAGGTTTGGCCAATAATAACTCTTCTTAATTCGGGCCAGAGTTCGAGCATACCCCAGGTGACCCGCGGTGGGCTCGTCATGACATGCCTGTAAGATTTCTTCGCGAAGAGACTCTGGTACGACGAGGAGATAATCTCTTCCCGTCGGAGCGAAGTTGATCTTGTATAAAACATTGTTTCGCATGCAAAACGACGAATGCGTTCTGGCGAAGAGACGGGGAATTTCTGTAGTGCGCTCTTCTAGAAAATCAATAAGTGGTGCGAGAGCCGGATCATTACGTTGCTGCTGCGAAACAGTGAGCGCGTCGACGGCGGCGATAAGGGGAAAGTCTGGTTCTTCGTCTTCCCGCGCAGCCTCGACAGGTGAACGGGACAAGCAGTCAGCGTCGTTGTGCTGACGTCCAGACTTATACACGATGGTCATGTCGAACTCCTGTAGCCGTAAGCTCCATCGTGCAAGGCGTCCGGAGGGGTCTCGCAAGTTTGTTAACCAGCACAGAGAGTGGTGGTCACTCACAACCCGAAAGTGCCGGCCATAAAGATAGGGTCGAAATTTCATCACCGCCCATACAACGGCCAGACATTCTTTTTCGGTGGTTGAATAGTTTGATTCGGCACGGGACAAAGTCCGGCTTGCGTATGCGATAACTCGCTCGGCACCGTCTTGCCACTGGACGAGTACAGCGCCTAGACCCACGTTGCTGGCATCTGTGTGGACCAGAGTCTCGGCATTCGCATCGAAATGGGCAAGTACAGGTGTTGTCTGCAAGCGGTGCCGTAACTCGTCGAATGCCTTTTGCTGTTCGTCCGTCCAGGTGAAGGTGACATCATCCCGGGTGAGACGTGTCAACGGAGCGGCAATGCGTGAAAAGTTTTCAATAAATCTGCGGTAATAGACGCAGAGGCACAAGAAACGGCGAACTGTCTTCTTGTTACATGGAGTAGGGAATTTGGTGACGGCAGCTGTTTTAGCGGGATCGGGACGAACTCCTCGATGGCTGACGACGTGGCCCAAGAACATGAGCTCTTCATAGCCAAAGTGACACTTTTGTGGTTTTAACGTGAGGCCGGCAGATCTGATAGCCCGTAGCACAGCGGAGAGACGTTGGAGGTGTTCCTCGAACGTTGGTGAAAACGCAACAACGTCGTCCAGGTAGACTAGACACATCTGCCATTTAAGACCAGATAGAACTGCGTCCATCATTCGCTGAAATATCGCTGGAGCGGAGCACAATCCGAAAGGTAGGACTTTGAATTCATAAAGTCCATCGGGCGTGACAAACGCTGTCTTCTCGCGATCACGTTCATCGACTTCGATCTGCCAGTAACCGCTCTTGAGATCAAGCGATGAAAAGTAGCGCGCGTGGCGCAACCGGTCTAATGAGTCATCAATGCGTGGCAGCGGGTAGACGTCTTTTTTTGTGACCTGATTGAGCTTACGGTAGTCCACACAGAACCTTAAACTTCCGTCTTTCTTCTTAACGAGGACAACAGGCGAAGCCCAGGGACTCCTCGATGGCTGGATGACACCGTCATTTAACATCTCGTCGACCTGTTGAGCAATGACTTCGCGTTCCCGCGGTGACACTCGGTAGGGGTTCTGTCTGACTGGTCGGGTGCGGTCGTCGGTTATTATGCGGTGCTTGGTCAAGGGCGTCTGTTTAACCGCGGAGGTGGATGAGAAGCAGTCTTGAAACTGAAAGAGTAGCCCAACGAGTCTGTCCTTCTCTGCCGGTGATAAAGCGGGATTCACATCAGGGTCGAAGTTGGGCGTTTGGCTGGCAGACGTGTTGGTCTCAAGAACAAAGCAGCCGTGGGCTGCTTCTGCGACACCTTCAAAGTAAGCTACCGTGGTGCCTTTAGCGATGCGTTGCCGTTCGTTCCCGAAGTTCGTAATCAGTACGTGAGCTAGACCATTAGTCAGATGAACTATACCGCGTGCAACACAGACTCCATGATGTAACAGAAGCTCTATGTTCTGTTCGGCAACACCGGCAGCACAGGACTGATCGTCGCACCTGACTGCGACGAGAGCAGACGAACGCGGCGGCATGAATATATCCGCGTCAACGATGCGTAAAGGTGCGTGGCGTCTTTCTGAGTCAACGGTCATCGTTTCAGGCGTCGAAAACGTTACAGTACGGCGAGGAACATTAATAATCGCCCCATGCTCACGTAAAAAGTCCATGCCGAGTATGAGATCCTTGCAGCAGTGTGGCAGGATAACAAAAACGGCTACAAAGGCTGAATCGGCGATGGTTACTCGGGCAGTGCATCGTCCGATCGGCGTCATAAGGTGACCGCCAGCAGTACGAATTTGCGGCCCCAGCCATTCAGTTTTCACCTTAGAGAGCCGATCTGCGAAATTTTTGTTTATTATTGAGAAGTCTGCTCCGGTGTCTACCAAAGCTGTTACTGGGTGTCCGTCGACGAGAACGGAAAGGTCGGCGCTAACAACTTGATCGGCTTGAGGTTGATTGGGAGTTTCGGATTCATGTGGCGGCGGCGGCATCCTAGTCACAGCATCGGACTGAGTCGTCACGGGGGGGTCTTCGGGATATCGGTTCCGTTCGTCAGCAACCTGCCCCCCTGAGGTCGCCGCCTTCAGTTTCCCCGGTGTGGGCTTGGCGACCGGCGCCTCGGCGCATCATTAAAATCACGGCGGGTAGGTGACGAGTAGCGCGCGGGAGAAGACTGTGTACGGTTGCTTGAAGAGGTTGCACGGGTTGCGAGGTATTCCTCGATTTCTGGAGGGCGTTCGCCGACCCGGGGACGCGGGGAATCCCGAGAAAAACCCCGAAGACCGAGCTCACGGTATGGACAACGACGGTACAAGTGGCCGGGTTCTCCACAGTGGTAGCACAGCGGCCGTTGGCGAGGAGTGCGCCAGACGTCTGCCTTCCGAACCGGTGGCTGCATGACGGGGCTCTGCTGGGGCGGTGGCTGGTAGGAAGGCTGGTAGTATAGTGGCTGAGGAGCGGACGGCTGTATGACGAGGCTCTGCTGGTATGGCGGCTGGAAGGACGGTTGGTAGAACGGTGGCTGCAAAGTGGGTGGCGGCTGTGCTTCGAATCGAAGCTGTTGCGCAGGAGGCACTGCAGGCCGACGAAGAGCCGCTGCGTAGTTCATAGAACGTGGCTCCGACGGTGACTCAGGCGGGGACAATGTCTGACGTATTTCTTCCCGCACGGCTTCGGTGACAGCCACGGCAGTCGGGTTAGGCGATCCAAGGTTGAACTTGAGGAGCTCCTCGCGAACTACCTCGCGGATCAGCTCACGCAGAGAGTGATCGTCAGTGGATCCGTTCAATGTGGCCACACTGCTGAAGGGCTGACCACAGGCAGACTCCGTGCGCCGGTATCTTTGCTGCAGGGCTCGCTCAATGAGGGTAGCTTCATTGATGAAGTCCGCGACGGTTTGAGGTGGACTCCGAACCAGACCAGCGAAGAGGGGTTCTTTTACGCCCTGCATCAGGTGGCGCAACTTCGCTGATTCCGTCATGTCGGGATCAGCCCGTCGGCAAAGACGCGTCACGTCCTCAGCGAACATGGCCACGCTCTCGTTTGGTAGTTGCACACGAGCTTCTAGGAGGCGGCGTGCGCGATCACGGCAGTCATGGCTGGAAAAAGTGTCCCGCAGCTGCTGGCGAAAGGAATCAAAGCTTTGAAGACTGGCTTCCCTATTCTCATACCATGTTTTTGCGCAGTCCTCAAGGGCGAAATACACATTGTGCAGCTTCTGAGCAGGGCTCCACTGATTGAATTGCGCCACTCGCTCGAACTGGTCGATCCAGTCGTCGACATCTTCCCCAGTAGCGCCATGGAAACTGGGGGGCGTACGAGGCTGCTGAAGCAGCAACTGGTGCTGGCTTGCCTGTGCCATTACAGAAGTCTCGAACTGCTGATCAGCTGGCGTCGGTTCAGGTAGAGGAGCGAATTCCGGCGCCAGACCTCGGAGGCGACGGCTGCAGCGATGAACGGGTGTCGACACGAGCGGAAGCCGGTTGGGACTCGATGAGCGGCTACGAGAGGCCCGAGACATGTAATTCAAGGCCTCACCTCCACCAGTGTCACGTAGCCGTTTAGGCCAGTAACCAGAAGGTTGGTTTTAATAGGGGGGTTGACCTAGAAGGCACAGAAGAGTAGGTCCAGAGAGCACTGAGAGACAGCAGCCGACTAGCTTCTTCTCGAACGCCACGAGACCACTTCTTCCAGTCCGCGCACGAGACTCTCGATGAGCTTCCGCCTAGCGGCTGCTGTTGCACACGCTACAATATAAGTGATGCTACTCATTTATTGATAACTTTCCGTGATACTTTTTGTCTGTTTCATTTATGTATTATTTATTTCTTCTTTTGTGTTCTCTCTGTGTGTGTAAACATGTTTGTGCATTTTCATTTTTGTTTCTTTTTTTTATTTGTGTTGCAGCACGAAGACCACATGGTTGTTCCTGCGCACATTAAATAAAGTTTGATTGATTGATTGATTATTATTATTATTATTGTTATTATTATTATTATTATTATTATTATTATTATTATTATTATTATTATTATTGTTGTTGTTGTTATTGTTGTTGTTGTTGCTGTTGTTGCGTTCTGCATCTTGGCTTCTCCGCTTGTCAAGACGTTCTTTTTGTTCGGGCGTCTATGCTGCGTCGCCAGTGGAGTCGGCCATAGGTCGGCGGACTCACTCATGAGTCGACTCACTCGGGCTCACTCAGACTCACACTCAGATCATGATCTGAGTCGTGAGTGAGTCCGGACTCATCTTCAGATCATGATCTGAGTCGTGAATGAGCCCGGACTCACATTCAGATTATGATCTGATTAGTGAGTGAGTCCGGACTCACACTCAGATCGTGATCTGAGCCGTGGGTCCGGACTCACACTCAAATTATGATCTGAGTTTGAGTGAGTCCGGACTCACATTCAGATCATGGTCTGAGTCGTGAGTCCGGACTCACTTTTAGATCATGATCTGTGTCGTGAGTGAGTCCGGACTCGCATTCAGATTATGATCTGTCTTGCCGAGTCTGACGAAATCAAATGAATTCTTGCTAAGAGGTTGAAGAATCATGATCTGAAGTGATTGAGTGAGTAATGGGCACATGCCGCTAATTAGATCCTAGCGGACTCGAATTGCCTGTGTAATTCTAATAATGAATAAGCTTCTTGGTGAGATGATGATGTAGAGCGATTTCTTTGTTTTTTGTTACGCAATTCTTTTGACTGTGGCGACTAATGCAGGTTAATCGAACATTTGTTCTCGTTAGTGTGTTGTATTGCGGTGGTTCGTTCTTTGCTGTTTATTTACTCCGGCATATCTCGCAAATGATTTCACGGTTTAGGTGCACAGCGATGCAAACGAGCCAGGCTAGCCGTGCATAGCTAATAATATCAGGCTAAGTTCGAAGAGACCATTGTAAAACCACATTTTTAATGTTCTTTCTTATTGCGAAAGAATTCACAGGCTCACCACCAGAGACCAAGAATCTTGTCCGATGTTTCTTTTTGTATGCCATTGCTCTAATTGGGTAGGCTGTTTGAGGAGGTTACAAATACGTGGCTACGTACGTGGGTAATTTAAACGCATTCCGGTATAGCTGAAATTTTGCCTCGGTCGATTTGGTCCAAAACCTGTCCAACATAATTCGCCTACAGAGACCACGACGGTGACCTCCATGGCCGCCTTTATTGTGCCCACCCACCGCCGAAATTTGACCTCGACTGATTTGGGCAATATCTGTCCAATTTAATGGTTGGTTGGTTTGTGGGGTTCTATGGCGAACAAGACTATGGCGAACAGGGCCCACCCTTAAATTTGGTCCCCTCAACCCAGTAGATTGACCTGAGCCGATTTCGGACCAAAATGAACGAACAACATAATTCGATTACGGCGAACACGATGGTGACCTCCAAATTTTGGTTTGGGTCACACACGGTTTACCAACCCTCGAAACTTGATTTTGGCCAATTTACATCAAAAGCGATCAGTTCCTAATTGCATTGACCATCCTCGGCACTATGGTTACCTATACGTTGGGCATGACCATTTCCAGAATTTGGCCCAGGCCGCCTTCGAAGTATCACCTTTATAATTGGTATCCAACCTTTATTGACAGTGTCCGACAAGACGGCAACCACCAAAGCGGCCATAGCCATATCAAAAGTTTGCCCGTGCTATATCTAAAAAGACCAAGCTTTCGTACTATAATCAGCTCAAAACAGATCAGTTCAGTTCAGTCGATCAGTCGTGTCTGACTCTTCGTGACCCTATGGACCATCTCACGCCACGCTTTCCGGTCTCTCACTATCTTCCTAACATCACATAACTTCATCTGCAGTGCCTCGAGGATGCCATCTAACCATCGCGTTCGCTGCCTACCCCTTCTCCGGCGACCCTCAACCTTTCCCAACATCAAATCTTTCTCCAGCGACTCCTCTCTTCTCATCAGATGACCAAAGTAGCTGAGCTTTAACTTTAGAATTTGACCTTCAAATGAGCAGTCAGGGTTTATGGTCGACAACATTGACTGGTTTGATCTTCTGGCAGTCCAAGGAACTCTCAAGAGTCTTCACCAGCACCACAATTCAAACGCGTCAATTCTTCGGCGGTCAGCCTTTTTCACAGTCCAACTCTCGCATCCATACATCACAACTGGAAATATCATAGCGCGAGTTATACGGATCTTGGTTGGCAGACTAATGTCTCTGCTCTTTACTAGGCGGTCAAGGCTAACCATTGCTCTCTTTCCCAGAAGCAGGCGTCTCCTAATTTCATGGCTGGAGTCTCCTTCCGAGGTCTATGCACCGACCACTACTGCTGAAGAAGCTGACGTTGAGGAATTTTACACGGACCTACAATGCCTTTTAGACCGCACCCCATCATCAGACGTCGTTTTTCTCATAGGAGACTGGAATGCTAAGGTCGGGAGTGAAGAAATATCCGGAATTATAGGAAAGTTTGGTCTTGGCGATCCAAATGAAGCTTGGCAGAGGCTAGTGTCAAGAAAACAACCTGACCATAGCGAATACTCATTGTCAACAGCACAAGAGGCGCCTGTACACATGGACTTCACCGGACGGTCTGTACAGGAATCAGATCGATTATATTCTTTGCCGGCAGAGATGGAGAAGCGCTATACAAGCAGTAAAAACAAGGCCTGGAGCCGATTGTGGCACCGATCATCAGCTTCTTGTTGCCAAAATTAAGCTTCGATTGAGGAAAACGCAGAAAACTAGAAGGCCTTTCAGGTATGATCTGGATCAAATTCCATTAGAATATGCTGTGGAAGTGAGGAATCGATTTCAAGAATTAGATCTGGAAGACAGAGAGCCCGAAGAGATGTGGACTGATGTTCGTGATATAATACAAGAAGTTGCTACTAAGGTAGTTCCAAAGCAAAAGAAATTCAAGAAAGCAAACTAGTTATCTGAAGAGGCTTTGCAAATAGCTGAGGAAAGGAGGATGGCAAACGTTATGGGGGAAAGAGAAAGATACAAGGTTCTCAATGCGGATTTCCAGAAAATAGCAAGGAGAGATAAGAATGCCTTCCTGTACATACAGTGCCAAGCAGTTGAGGACAACAACCAATTAAGGAACACAAGAGCTCTGTATAAGACAATCAAAGATATCAAAGGAAGCTTCTGTGCTAAGCTGGGCTTGATAAAGGACAAACGAGGCAAGGACCTCTCTGAAGCCTCAGAGATAAAGAAGAGGTGGCAGGAATACACAGAAGAACTGTACAAGAAGGACCCGAATGTGCAAACCCAACATAAGATGGTTGTGATTACTGATCTCGAGCCGGGCATCCTGAAGAGTGAAGTTGAATGGGCCTTAGCCAGCCTTGCTAAGAACAAAGCTAGCGGAATTATGGCATTCCAGCTGAGTTGCTTCAAAACCTCAACCATGACGCAGTTAGCATTCTGCATACATTAGGTCAGAAGATTTGGACAACCCTGCAGTGGCCACAGGATTGGAGGAGGTCAGTTTACATCCCCATTCCAAAGAAAGGCAGTGCCAAAGATTGTTCCAAGTACCGCATGATCGCGCTTACTTCGCATGCTAGCAAGGTGATGTTGAAAATCCTCCAAGGAAGGCTGCAGCAGTATGTGGATCGGGAGCTTTCGAACGTGCAAGCTGTGTTTCGCAAGAGCAGAGGAACTAGAGACCAAATTGCCAACCTTCGCTGGACCATGGAAAAAGGAAGAGAGTTCCAGAAACCCATCTACTTCTGCTTTATTGATTATGCGAAAGCGTTTGACTGCGTAGATCACAGCAGATTGTGGCAAGCTCTCCAAGAGATGGGAGTTCCAATTCACCTCATCTGTCTCCTCAGGAACCTGTATAAAGGGCAAGAGGCCACAGTCAGAACTGGGCATGGTAATCCCAGATAATCCCTACCATATTTTTTCATTTTCCTGTAACCTTTCAATTCATTCATTACTGAAGAAAACAGTCTAATCTGTAATGTTACACATATTTTTCTTTATTTTTTCTCGTTTTCCTCAGCACTGCCTTCCGTCTACCTATACAATTTTTTGGACCGTCACTCGTTGCTTGTCGAGAGTGGAAATGAGTGAGTCCCGATGAGTATAAATGAGTGAGCTCAAATGGGTCGTGAGTTGAAATGAGTGAGTCCAGATGCCTGAGTTCAGATGAATCTGAGTTCAGATGGGTCGTGAGTCGAAGTAAGCGAGCGCAGATGAATCGTGAGTCAAAAATGAGGGAGTCGAGATGAGTGTGTTCAGATGAGTCGTGAGTTGAAATGAGTGAGTACATGATGAGTCTGAGTTCATGAGTCGTGAGTTGAAGTGAGTGAGTGCAGATAAGTCGCGAGTCAAAAATGAGTTAGTCGAGATGAGTGAGTGAGCCCAGATTAGTTATGGGTCTGAGTGAGCCCGAGTGAATCGTCATAATGCGTGAGTTTGAGTTTAAGAGTCTGAGTGGGCCTGAGTGACTCGCCAGCTTGCGTGAGTTTGAATTCACGGGTGTGAATGAGTCCGGGCCTTGTGAGTCTGAATGAGAATGAGCCCGCAGATGGACCAAATTTTTCTGAGTGAGCCTGAGTGAGCACACGTTATTTTTCGGACCTGTGGAGTCGGCACACGGCCGCGGTGGCGGCGAGCTCTGATGTCATGCGCTGCGCACCTGTTGCTCCTCTCAGGTTTCCGCGCATGCGCACTAGTGACCTGGTTTACACACGACGAAATGCGCTGCTGGCTAGCGTAGTGTGACCCTCGCTACAAAACGCAAGCAGATGCGACAAACGAGCCAGCAGCGATGATGGCGTTGTAAACGGCTAGCTCGGTGAAGAGTGAACTGCCGCCAGCCGGCGGCCGAGTGCCTAGACGCTGAAGAAGGAGTTTTTAAAACCCTTTAAGATATCGAGGAGTATTCATTCTGGCAATAAACTCCTGTTTGTAGAAGGAGCATAATCATCCAAGACTCAATTTTACTTCTTAATTTTGTCACAGTAGTAAAAACGTTGATGTCCTCAACTTCTTACAAGGAATTTCATAATATCGAAGCAGTATAAAAGGCGACGTCAGCCATTTATTCTCCTATTTGGGCTTGTTTATGTTTAGAGTATAGTAACCAACATTTGGTGCTGCCTCGGACGTCGTTTTATTGCATTTTTAAGGGCTACTTGGAATCAGGAGGCGCCGCAACATATAAGCTAGGCAATGCAGGCCCACTGAGTATGATCAGTTATTTTCGTGCCTTTAATTCTTTACCTCCATGATTGCGACAGCGACAAAGAACGCTAACAAAACCTACACTGCGGTCAAAAGAAAGACACGACACAATTATTACCGCAATAGCATTAGTGATCTCTTTCGAAGAGAAATGTGGCGTTGCCCTTACAAAAATGTCTATGATCACTTTATGTGATGTCTTTAGACAATATGATCATAGAAGCTATCGACCATCAAAAGAAAGTCTTTAGAACACGTATGATCTATGTATGACCTCCTTTCCGACAATTGGCCACCGTGATTGAATAGAATGTATTTACATAGAACGTATTTATACCTCCTATGATTAGCCTATTGATACGTATATGGACACTAACGACTGTGTTCCGATAATTGGCCACCGTTATTTTAAAGAATCATGTTCATACAAACTATTAATATCTTCCGTTATGCTATTTCAAGTGTCCAATAATAATGTGTATTTTACTCACTGTTCACATGCGTGTAATATTTCGTGAAAAGTGAGTGGTGAAAGAAACAGATGCAAATTCATACCTTCATTTATTGCACAAACCCTTGACGCAGAAACATTTGGTTTCCGATGGCAACGACATTGTGTGTTTGATGTAGCAGCCATATCAAATTTATCATGGTGTCACCTAGAAAAGAAATATACATGCTCAAAATTTCTCTGCCAATTTCACACGCTTTGTGCTAGCATCACACACATCTCTCTTCACTCAGATTCCTCTTTTTCCTCAAAATATGCTAACAGGTTTCCAACTACTTTCTGTACAAACTAGTACCTGCAAAACACCCTCAGGAGATAGAGACTATTGCCGTGTTTAGTTGTATTCCTTTTGATCCTGTATATCATTCGACATTAGTTTATCACAATAGGGGCCCAGGAAACAAAGGAGTGAAATTTACATGCCAGTATGCTTGGTCATCAGATAAACTCTCTCCTCTGCCATTTGCTTCATCAAGCAAATACACATGCTGAGCGGCAACGTATCAGTATGTATACATACATTTTGGTGCATGCTACCAGCAAGTGATGCCACTATGCCTGTTTGCTCCCATTTTTCCTGAGTGATGCCTATGTTAGGCATAGCAGATAACACACACCTAAGTAACTACTGAAGGAGACCAGCTACACCAAGCACCTAGGTGAATACAAGAGCAATGATAGGGAATGATGAAGCATATTATAGTTACCCTACAATATGCAGTCACACATACTTTTTGCTACATATGCAGGTAACAAGTCTCTATAGTGTATTCCCAGAGAGTAAGAAAATAAGAAAGTGCCACTCATGCCCATCTTTTCCTTTCAAAAGCTTGTCACCAAGGTAAAATCTTTATCACATATGAAAGCAAAATTCAGAATATCTTTCTTTTATAAGAAGTCCACATGGATGCTGAAGAAACTACGCTGCTACGTCCCACTGCTACTTGTCCCGGAAATCAGGTTGCCTTGTTACTTGTCGGCACAAACCACGGCAAAAGGGTGTCTCCAGATATGGTCGAATGAAGCAACAAGAGGACTGCATGTACATATGAGAACACTAGTCAGAACAGCGCAAAGAAAGATTTTTTGAATAATAAAGGAAAAGTCAAATGCACAAGTAAAAGAAACATAGGAGGAGTATTTCATATGGTTGCTGAGTGACAGCATGAAAAGCCCAGAATTGGAAACGCAATGCTCCACTGAGGAAAATTACATAATCGTAAAATACATAAATACATAATAATGTAGGTAATCTCAGGAATAGTGGCAAGTCTTATGTAGGCACTATCTTTTGGAGATACGTGGAAAGACAAGTCAGATGGGGTGGTAAAAAATGACTGGCTTGGTTTATGTGGTTTAACATCCCAAAGCAACCCAGGCTATGGAGATGCTGTAGGGGAGGACTTCAGAGCGTTCGACGAGCTGGGGCTCTTTAACGTGCACTGACATCGCACAGGACATGAATGCCTTTTTGCTTCAATTTTGAGCTTACTGCTGAACTGGTCATACTCAAAATAGGTTGGCGCTACTTTTATTTAAATTTAGACAAGGTCCTTTTGAGGACATGTGTCCCAGACACATTCAGGGAGACACGTTGGCCCTGTACAAAGGCTTAAAACGTGGAGAGCTTGTCTCATTAAAACCCACCCGGCCCCGCATAATCACTTTTTGGTGCCTAGTATTGCCTGCTTTGGCTCGTCAATAGTAGGCTACCGACAATAGGAGCTAAATTATTTCATCCTTAAAAAATCATGCAGCTTACTGCTGGAATATGCAGTCACACATAATCTTTGCTACATATGCAGTTAACAAGTCGTAATAGTGTATTCCCGAGAGTAAGAAATCAAGAAAGTGCCATTCATGTCCATCCTTTCCTTCAAGAGCTTGTCACCAAGGTAAAATCTTGATCACATATGAAAGTCAAATATAGGAGAAATACCTGTCGTTTATAAGAAATAAACATGGATGCTGAAGAAACCATGCAGCTACGTCCCCCTGCTACTTGTCCCGGAAGTCAGGTTGCCTAGTTTTTACTTGTCGGCACAGACCACGGCAACAGGGAGTCTCCAGATATGGCGCAATGAAGCATCAAGAGGACTGCATATGCATACGAGAACACTAGTCAGAACAGCAGGAAGAAAGTTATTTTGAATAATAAAAAAAGGAAAAGTCAAATGCACAAGTAACAGAAACAAACAAGGAATACTTCATATGTTGCTGAGTAACAGCATAAAAAGAGAAGCACAGAATTAGAAATACAATGCTCCACAGAGGCAAACTACAGTAAAATGCTTGTGCACAAAATTCTCCTCTAGAGTGGAAGATTCAGTGATATATGCAAGGGGTTACGTTTATCTACTGTGCATGCATACGGTACTATAGGAATACATTACTGCCTGGGGAGTCAACCTCCACACCACCAGGTATCAAAATATTTCAGAAGTTTCTGAAAGAATTCTATGCAATGACAGGAAGATCTTTCACTATCAAACATAGTTGCAAACAACACTAAAATCTAATGAGCCCATGTATGTTTCTCTTAAAAAATGTGTGGACGAAGGAAATGTAGTTGCTGCTCCTTTTATTTATTTACTTGTAAGTAATACTGCATCATTTCCAGCTATAGCACGCGTGAACACAACGCAAACAAACAATAGAGGTGAGCAAGCTTATCTAAAGATTTAGAATGACTTTTTGTAATAAAATGAACAGAAATCATTTAACTAGCCATGTACAGGAGACAATGCATGTACTAAAGCAAAGCTGCACAGATTTAAGAGCCTTAAAAGCTCTAGCAAAACACCCTTCTTGTCACTGTTGCCTTTTCACAAACACTACAGGCTGGCCGAGAGCTAGTTTAGATACAATACCTCTAATTATCGCATTCAAACTGATCAATTTTTCAAATACATTGATAAACACAGGTACACATGGCTGAGCTTTCAAAACATAATCTGTTGGACAAAACCCTCATTATACTCTTGGATAGATCTGATAATAAAGATCAGCATGGTGAACAGCCATTCGGCGCTTCCATGCCCTATGCAAGCTTAATAGCCTTATCATATCTTACAGAACACTGTTGTAATTTTCAACACCTGAGAACCAAATTCCATGGGGGTTTAAAGGGACATCTTTGAGCAAAGTTCACTGTAGGATATTGCCCCCCAAAAACCCAATCACAACAATCTGTAAACACATGTTCGATAGCATCTGGCTTTCTGCACAAAATACAGTTCACACCCCATGGCAGAAAGATCTCTCTCTGCCATCTATGTTTATCCAGGCAGAACCCAAACATGTAATTTAAAAAAGAAGATTTTTAGCAGGCTGTAAAGGCATTCGTTTTACATGTTAGGATGCATTATTATTTGATAAACACAAAAGGGCCGCTACACTGATACTTCCCTTCGTCTTGCAGCCCACCCCTTCTGTAACAAGCCCCCTCATGTTTGCAGAGCTCAAAAACACACAAAAAAATTAAACAAAAAATGTTCTCCAACAGATAAATATCAGCGCCAATGGTGGAATCGCCGTTCTACTGTGAGTCCAGAAGTCCATGACCCGACCTATCCCCCTCCTTCGGGCTCCAACCGTTACGTACCACCACGCAACGACTCACCAGTTTCTGTTCGCATGCCTGACAATATTACTTTTATTATTGCTAGTAACTATTTGGCTCTAGGGTTAACGATGCATTTATTTAGGTAGTGAATAAAATGAGTTCGGAAGTTAATTGGAAACCTTGGTGACTAGCAGGAAAGTAAATATTTGTGTATATGTTGCTTTGAGCAAAGTAAATGTTCTCATTTAGTCACAGAAGAACAATACCACTTGAACGAACGTCACTTCGAAGATGTATTCAGTTGTACGAACTTTATTAAATGCCCCCACTGAAGCTCTATTGAACACTACGCAAACGCACTTCATTTTAACAAACTTCAGTTATTGCTCATTTCAGTTCAACGAACATTTTCCGCGGTGCTATCCTGTGTCTTCAAAGTCATACTGAGCGCTTAAAAAAGCACAGTCCGCACTCTTTGTAGCATATTTTTATGTTAAGAATCACTCTTCATTATCGCGTAAAGAAAAGTGGTCGTTATTTAGCTTTAACGTGAATTGGCTGTCTAAACTATCTTGTAACCAGATGAATCCATAGCTGTCTTTGCACGCTTAATTAGCTGTAGTCATAGCCAGTCAAAGCCAGATCTTCAGCCCTACTAGGCCCTTTAGCTCCAAGAATTGCGAATGTGTGCATTTTGGTTAACCATGATCTGCTTGGAAAAAAATGAAAGCCTTTTCTCCTCAGCAGGCCGTTGTGATAGGCAAGATTCTCAGGAGCTTGCACAGTAATTGAGTTCAAAACCACTGTAGTCCTTTCAAAAGTGCTGCAAAAGGTTACGCATTCTTCACTTGCAAATCAGCGCAGTGACAAATAAATGGGCCCAGATAAGATTTGAACAACCTAAAAATCTGTGAGAAATTTTCTCTTTTTGGGCGCCAAGATTACCTCGGAAGGAGACTGCAGCCATGAAATTAGGAGACGCCTGCTTCTGAGAAAGAGAGCAATGGTTAGCCTTGACCGCCTAGTAAAGAGCAGAGACATTAGTCTGCCAACCAAGATCCGTATAACTCGTGCTATGGTCTTTCCAGTTGTGATGTATGGATGCAAGAGTTGGACTGTGAAAAAGGCTGACCGCCGAACAATTGACGCGTTTGAATTGTGGTGCTGGCGAAGACTCTTGAGAGTTCCTTGGACTGCCAGAAGATCAAATCAGTCGATATTGTCGACCATAAACCCTGACTGCTCATTGGAGGGTCAAATTCTAAAGTTAAAGCTCAGCTACTTTGGTCATCTGATGAGAAGAGAGGAGTCGCTGGAGAAACATTTGATGTTGGGAAAGGTTGAGGGTCGCCGGAGAAGGGGTAGGCAGCGAACGCGATGGTTAGATGGCATCCTCGAGGCACTGCAGATGAAGTTATGTGATATTAGGAAGATAGTGAGAGACCGGAAAGCGTGGCGTGACATGGTCCATAGGGTCACGAAGAGTCGGACACGACTGAACGACTGAACTGAATATTTCTTGAAGCTAATGGAAACAATCTTCTATGCATTTATTTCAGTCCAATGAACTTTCATTTCAGCAAACTTTTTCCTAAGGTCCCTTGAACTTTGTTCAAGTGAAGCATCACTGTATGTGTACATATGCTGAGGCAGTCTAAATAAACAGTAACTGAATGTCAGCATGAACATGCACACATATGCACAGTGCAGTCAGCTATATTATGAAACCATGTTTGTCACTGAGCTATTAAAACACAGGTTTACTCAATTTTGCCTCAACTAGAAATAGAAGGTACTACTGAAATAAAACAGCTAAGTATATCTCCTGTTTTAAAGCTCTGAAGAGGCCACGAAAAATTTTGTTTAGTGCAGACTATGAGCAAGATTCACCAACACGTCAGTCTTGCGCTAAATACACAGCAAGAATCATATAACAACACCGAGCTGGTTTCAAGCTTTGCTTTAATGAATCCGCCCTTTATACATCCGCCCTTTATACTCTCAAAAGAAAACAATAAATGCAAGAAAGCATGAACCAGTAAAAATTTTACAGTTATAAAGCAAACACATGAATGCAAAAAACATCAGCATGTGATACCTACCAATTCAATGTCTCCTTTACAGGAAGGATGCTTTAGGGCAGGGCACCCATGGCTGATAGAATAAACTGCCTCAACAGATTCATGACGCTGTCTTCTTCATATTCAGGCAGCACTCCCTCGATGGCAGATAAAATCTTCTGCAAAAGCGGTGTGACAATACAATTACATTAGCTGGACTGCAAGCATTATTGCCAAACAAGCCGTAAACGCAGTAAAAGAAAGACTTCATTAAATCCATGCTTCTCAAAATCCATAAAATACCATTACTTTCCCTATACTCCTAAAGAAAAGCTGTCTCAGAAAATGAATTCCTAGCAGCTCTAGGTCACATGCCATAAGTTACCAAAAAAACTCGATCCTATCATCTGTTTCAATTCTGACCCTTGTCAGCAATGTCAAACATTAATAAACGAAGAACTTCCATAGTTGAAATTCACTTTTCAAAATATGCTGTTTCTCTGTGAAGCTTAAAGGTTCTTAGAAATTAAACAAAACAGAAGACTAAGTTTGAAAGTTCTAACCACTTCACAGCCAATTGTTAGCTTGACCCACATAACTGGCCACGCCTCCGTAAAAAAAAAAGAAAACCGTTGGGACTTAAATAAACAATACGTACTGACCTACTGAGGATACAAATATAACTATTACTGTGTTGGAGTCGGCGAATTGTTATGAATAAAATGATATATCACCCCCCCCCCCCCCCCCCCCAATCTGTGCTTACTCGAAAGGAAAGCTTAAAATACAGCATAATTTTACGCGGTTGCTTATGGACTATTCCAATAAACCTCGAATTACCGGCTCTATGTGCAAATAGCTCAGCAAAGAAACCCTATAAATAAAAAGGATAGGTAGCGAGCGATCGCACACATCTGATGGAAGATAAAAATAGCGTCTACATCACTTTTACGCAGTACAAGGCCTCTCTCAATATTTGAAGCTGACAGCTATGGCTGAGAGGCAAAGCGGTTGTTTACGTTTGAATAATTGGTAAAAACTCCGCAAAAACAAACGCCTTAACTATCTGAACTTTGTTGCAAAATGATCGGAAAGAGGCCGCGGACCATCGAGGATCACTTTTTAGAACTTAACTAGGTGCTAAAAAGGCTAAACGATGAAAAATCTTCCTAGCACATTGGTCGTGCTGTGTGCAGCAAATTAAAAAATGGGTAAACGCGTGTAAGTTGAAAACTGCTCAGTTCAGAAACATAAAATTTTTCGTGAGTATGCGCAAAGGGTTTATAATCATCATCATCATCATCATCATGAGCCTGATTAAACCCACTGCAGGGCGAAGGCCTCTCCCATATTTCTCCACTTAACCCGGTTCTGTGCTAGCTGCATCCACTTGACCCCTGCGAACTTCTTAATCTCATCCGCCCACCTAACTTTCTGCCGCCCCCTGCTACGCTTTCCTTCCCTTGGAATCCAGTTTGTTACCCTCAGCGACCATCGGTTATCCTCTCTTCGCACTACATGTCCTGCCCATGTCCATTTCTTCTTTTTAATTTCCACTAGAATGTCGGTAACTTGAGTTATTTCTCTGACCCACTCTGCACGCTTTCTATCTCTTAATGTTACCCCTATCATTTTTCGTTCCATAGCCCTCTGGGTTGTCCTCAATTTAAGTAGAATTCTCTTGGTTAGCCTCCACGTTTCAGCCCCATAGGTGAGTACAGGCAAGATGCAACTGTTGTATACTTTCCTTCTGAGCGATACCGGTAAGCTGCTAGTCATAATCTGCGAGTGCTTGCCAAATGCGCTCCATTCCAATCTTATTCTTCCTGTTATTTCCTTTTCATGGTCCGGATCTGCGGTTACTACCTGTCCTAAGTAGACATATTCGCCTACTACTTCCAGTATTTCGCTACCTAATGTAAACTGCTGTTCCTTCCCGAGGCTGTTGAACATTACCTTAGTCTTCTGCATATTGATTTTCAAGCCTACCTTTCTACCTTTACTGTCTAGGTCATCAATCATTATTTGCAGTTCATCCCCCGAGTTGCTTAGCAAGGCAATGTCATCAGCAAACCGCAGATTACTGAGGTATTCTCCATCTACCCTTATCCCTAACTGCTCCCCTTCCAAGTCTCTGAATACTTCTTCTAAACAAGCTGTGAATAGTACTGGGGAGATTGTGTCTCCTTGCCTAACACCTCTCTTTATGGGAATTTTGTTACTTTCTTTATGCAGAACTATGGTTGCTGTGCAGCCACTATATATATCTTCCAGCACTTTCACGTACGGCTCGTCTACGCCCTGATTTCGCAATGCCTGCATCACCGCCGAGGTTTCAACTGAGTCAAATGCTTTTTCGGAATCAATGAATGCTATGTATAAGGGCTGGTTATATTCCGAGCATTTTTCTATCACCTGATCGATGGTATGGATATGATCGACAGCAGAGTACCGTTTCCGAAACCCTGCTTGATCCTTTGCTTGATTGCCGTCTAAGGTTGTCCTGATTCTATTAGCGATTACCTTAGTAAATACCTTATACGTAACAGACAGTAAGCTGATTGGTCTGTAATTTTTAGGTCTTTAGAGTCCCCTTTCTTGTGAATGAGGATAATGTTTGCATTCTTCCATGGTTCCGGTACCGTCGATGACACCAGGCACTGCGTATACAGGGTGGCCAGTTTTTCTAGCACGATATCCCCCCCGTCCTTTAGCAAATCTGTAGTTATCTGATCCTCTGCAGCTGATTTCCCCCTTTTCATAGTTTCTAGTGCTTTGTTGACCTCGTCCTTCGTCACTGGTGGGACGTCTGACTGTTTTTCCCTACCGCCAATCTCATTACGGTCCTGACTACTTTGGCTACTGTAGAGATCTGTATAGAACTCCTCGGCTACTTTGACTATCTTGTCCATATTAGTGATGACGTTGCCCGCCTTGTCCCTTATCGCATACATCTGGTTTTTGCCTATGCCCAATTTCTTCTTTACCGCTTTAAGGCTTCCCCCGTTCTTTACAGCATGCTCAATTTTCTCCATGTTATACTTCCTTATATCGGCCACCTTGCGCTTATTGATTAGCTTTGATATCTCGGCCAATTCGATCTGGTCTGTTGGATTGGAAGCTTTCATACTCCGGCGTTTCTTAATCAAATCTTTCGTCTCCTTAGACAGCTTACCGGTGTCCTCTCTAACTATCCTACCGCCTACTTCTACCGCGCACTCAGTAATGATATCTCTGAAATTATTGTTCCTTGCCTCTAGGGTAATGTCGTCATCCTCAGTTAGAGCTGAAAACCTATTCTGTACCGAGATCCTGAACTCTTCTGCCCTCCCCCTCACCGCTAATTCGTTGATGGGTTTCTTTCTTACTAATCTGTTGCGTTCCTTCTTCAGATTTAGCCGAATTCGGGATCTCACCATCCTGTGGTCACTGCATCGCACTTTCCCGATTACCTCTACATCCTGCACAATGGCGGGGGTTGAACACATTATGAAGTCGATTTCATTTTTAGTCTCTCTGTTAAGGTTTATAAAAAAGGAATGAAAACGTTTGGCAACTTACATTGAAGATTTCTGGCAGAAAGAAGTATTTTTTTCCGTGCTCGACGTCGCCAAACGCCGCCTCGCCGAGAAGTTTTTTTGCAGGTCTTCGGGGCACGACCACGTGACACAATCACGTGACGCATGCCTCTATTTTTGCAGGCATTCTGAGAACAATCACGTGACACATGGGTGCCGTAGCCAAGCCGTAGTCTCGGCGTCCGCTCACGCGAGTATCGTGGAGTTCGCTTTTTTTTTTTTTTTTTTTTTTTTTTATCGCGCTGCCGCGCTGCTCAGACGAAAGGCGGGAAGCGTGGAATGCCGAGCGAGCGCCGGTTCTGTGCGTTCGCAATCTTTTGCTTTCGTTCTTTTTCTTCCGGTGGTTTTGTGGGGTGGCTGGAATTCGAGGCGACGCAGAGACTCGGAGTGGCGAGCCCGCTTCTTCACAGCGCGCTGCATGGATCGTGTGTTTGCTTTCCTCATTGTAATGAAAACTTGAGTTCTGACCGTATGCGGGGCCACACATATTGAGTACCTGCGCATAAGTTATTTGCACACACGCCTGCTCACACACATGCAGATTTACAGTGGCGGAAAAGATATAGCTCTCAAGACTGAGACCATTATCCATTTATGCTAAATAAACACGAAAAACCCCTACTGAAAATCTCCCATATGAATTTTGAGCATACGGTATTATTGGATATGGGGGATATGTGTCATATGGGACATAAGGGGAGTACGGGTGATATGTGCAATATGGGCATATGGGCGATATGTGTGATATGGGTATATGGGCGATATGTGTGATATGGGCATAAGGGAATTATGGGTGATATGGGCATTATGGGCAATACGGGCATTATAGGTGATTTGGGCAGGATGGGTAACGTGAAATCCACAGCCATATAATTTTTTTTCAGGTGGTGACATTTGAGCAGGTGTCCTACATTATACAATAAGAGAAGGCTGGTAATGACTGAAATTTTCGGTATTATTTATTTGGCTTCTGATACACATGACATATGAAGTTTCAAGCTTGCATTTTTCATCTGTTCGTCTTTCAGCATTTCTGTAATATATCTTTAGTTTCTGCATGCACTTGCTTGGAGGCAGCTGATCAATAGCATTCCTGCTAATATATGCGACAAATCCATCTGGAAAGCAACAAATGAGAAAAAAGTCCGAAGAGAAGAAATGGTCCATTTTATATCATTGTAAAAATAAATTATTGAAATCAGTCAGGAAACACCAAAACAATTCACAGCAATATAAAAGAAATGGAATTGAACACATGAATTCTCCACAAATGTGAAGGATGTTGAGCTGTGTTTATGTAAAACAACATGAACATGACTGAAAAAAAGATAATTAGATCACGATTGAAGCACTCACTTGTTACAGCTGCCAATTTGTGATAGGTCAGGGCTTTTTTGGAGGCTGAATGGACTAGAGTTCGGAAAGCGGCGACACGGGACCCCTATCACACTCCTGTTTCTGGGATACAGGCAGCCTTCAGTGGTTCTTTGAAAAACAGAGAATCCTTGGGCAGCGTCAGGAGCCACTGCCATCTCTCTACAGGAATGTACACACCCTTGCCGAGGTGAACCTGCATGGAAAAGAGAAAAGCATTACCCTCTGCATGCATGAAAAAATAAAATATGAATAATAAAGGATAAAATATGCACTTTAAAGAACCCTTAAGTGAAAGGCAATTTCCCTTAATATATCTTGCAAGGATATTTACCAGTCATGAGGCAGTTATAAATATTTTTCTAAGTTATACATGTTATGACAATCTGATTAAGCTTTGTATTGTTCACCTATTTAATGTGTTTTGAAAAAAAGATGCAAAACAGATGAATCTTCGGTTAAAAAATCACTCTACTGGCACTTTTTGGTGCCTGATAAAAACCTTTGTTCACAGATTGTCTGCAAAAAATTTCAGTGTGAAAACATAATTTCACTTTTCATTAGACTAGAAAATTCAAGGGTGTTACGTGATAGCACCTTTAAAGAAAATTGGCTTTGAACAGTTCAGTAAAAACCACAAAGATTTTGGAAGAAATCGCAGACCGTAGAAAACACAAACTGGTACATTTGTAGTATCAAATGACTCGTTATTTTCGATATTAATAAACAAAATAAATAATCCTCTATGCTTTCCTTGTTACGAGCGGCAGTAGGCTCACCTTGTATGCGCCATACAATGAGCCGCTTATGTCCCTACAGTTTGATCACTAGCCAAGTAGTGATTTAATATAGGTTATATAGTAAATGTGGTGAAATAAGTAATTATTTCCATGCGTACCCAAGCACATGGTAATAAGCAACAGTAAAAACATGAATGAATACATAGACTTCTTGACCTTTCTTTCCCAGTTTTTAAGTGAGATGGCATAGCAAGAAGCACAAAACAAACGTTAAAAGGTGTTTTTCTGGGTCTATGGTCTCCTCCTTACGTATTTCTGTCCGCACAGTTGGACAAGTATAAGAGTGGTAAACATGTGCAATTCCCCTACCTGGTCGTTTACTGTTGCCAGTACAGGTACCTGGTCCCCGGGCACATTAGAAACCTACAAGGAAAGGAAAACCAGTAAAACACGTACCAAACTGAAATCCGAAGTCACACATGTTTATAGATGGGCCACAGTAGAAAGGTAAAATGAACAAAAAAAGATATTGCTCTTGGTTTTGATGTTAGCTATGTGTTGTCTACAGCCACGAAGAAAAGCCACCCTTACAACTCTGATGTGCAAGCAATAGTAAAAACATGAATGAACACATAGATTTCTTGGCCAATCCTTTCCAGTTTTTTAAGTGGGATGGCATAGCAAGAAACATGAAACAAAGCAAAGCAGTGCACATTAAAAAGAGTTATAAGTTAATCTGGGTGTTATGACTTTGTTAGGTAGTTGTGCAAGCATAGGAGTTGAAAGCATATGCGATTCCCCTACCTGGCAGTTTTCTGTTGCCAGTACAGGTACTTTGTCCCCAGGTGCATTCAACACCTACAAGGAAAGGAAAAGCAGTGAAACAACAAACTGAAATCTGAATTCACACGTTTATTTATAGATGGGCCACAGTATACATGAAAGATGAACAAAAAAGATAATCCTTTTGATATGAATAAGGTTAGCTATACGATTTCTACAGCCATAAAGAAAAGCCATCCTTACTACTCTTTTGTTTGCATATTTTCAGTGCATTGTTCGCACTGTTTCCTAAAGAGCTAGAAACGGAAGGGATCTGTATAAGTAGCAAACAGCTTAATGAATAGATCAGTGGTTATCGGCAATGGATGGGTTGGAGACCTCTTGTGAACCACTGAAAGTTGACTGTAGAGGGGGATAGGGATTCTTGTGAGGACTGTTATTGCTGCAGTTCCAAGAGATCAAACTGGGATAGGGTCCATACTAAAGTGACCTCTAAAAATGTGCACTTGATAAGCCAGTGGGCCAGAGCTGCAGAGGACATAGACAGAGGCAGCATGTCAGTATGTATGCTGCTGAAAAGGACTGAACTCCTTCCAACACTGCGCTGCTCACTCTCCCACCCCAAATGTTTTGCCTGCAGCCCATCCAGCAGTGCAGCAAGAGCTCGAGTTTAACCGATGCCTGCATCAACAAAAATCCCTCTCTCATATGCAGACTCTCAATTTCCATACTCCTCTCCTGTGTCTTTGCCTTTGAGAAACTAGTTGGCTTTGAACCTCCATGCTTTTAACCCTGCAAAGCTGTCTTGCCAGGCCAGAGCACAGATCGATTGCATAAACTTTCTTTTTTTGGGGGGGGGAGATGTGTGTTTGCAGACCCTCAAAATATTTTTGCGGACCCCCATTTGAGAATCACTGGAATAGGCCATCTGGAATGCTTCCACCAGATTCGAACTTATCTTTTTTTTTTTTCCAACTTATCTCTTATACTGTTGTCAGCCTTAATTCTCACTAATAGTTTTAAAAGCCATGCAGATGCACAGTGGCAATATGGTAAACTTCGGGCTTTGGCCCCGTTAGCATTTTTTGTGCGATGTTGGTTTTGTGCCCTGGCCTTTTAACTTTTCTTCCAGAATTTTCAAGAAAAAAGAAACATGTGGCTACTGAGATTATATCTACTTTGTAGGTGCATTTGCACGTTGATGCCCTTCTGTCAAATGTAAAGCGCGAATCAAAACATACAAAATCATGTTGAAAGTTCAGCGCATTTGTGTAAGTGTATCTCGTCCTTTTGTCCTTGTTTGCCAGCACTGCAATACCATAATGCTCGACAACCACTAACTAGCCCAGTAACATATCCTGCATTAGTTTTAATAGTGCTGATTGCACAAATTCAGTGATTTTTGCAATTGTTTCAGTTTCACGTTTTAAAATTGGAAAGTGGATCAGCAGGCCATGCAAATTTCACTGTGATGTATCTTCAGCCATCACAACTTGCAACATTCTCGGAGCCGGATTAACAGAAATAAGGGCCCTAGGCTAGAGTGCATGCCACCTCCCCCCCCCCCCCCAATTTGGAAGTCCCTCCTATCTCTTCCATATTATACTTCTGTAAATACCCCATTTCATTTTACCCTACACCAAACTAAAAAAAAAAAGGTGTGATTACTGTGATTGGCACGAGAGTGATGGATTATTTTTAGAAAAAGACCTCCCGAGTGAAGGGGAATTTCTGTTTTTGCAGCTCGACAAGGTCTGACAAAGGCAAAAGCTAAACAAAGTAAGATCAGGTGGGGGCCCCATCTCTTCATTCTGATTTTCTCTCTTCATACCTGTCGCTCAACATTCAATACTTTGTGGTTCGGGCTCCCTTCTCATATCCTCGGAGATAAGGTTCTGTGCTTCAGCATCCTTAGCCCCCACCTTTATCCATTGCTACATTCTATCCTATTCCGTACACACAACTGTCACAAATTTCTGTACAAAAAGATATGAAATACAACTAAAGAGTGCATTTTTAGTACACAATGACAGTTGTAGTTTCGAAGCGTGCCGTAGAGTACGTAATTTTCAATGCAGCACACATTCTTCAACAGTACCTAGTACTATTTAGATATTCATACTCTCTCTTGCAATATGGCCCCCTCTAGTGACATCAACATCTACATTTACACCATAAGACAACAGAGACAGCGCCACTGCTTGGCATCATCTGTGTTTGCTCCAAATGTGCAAAGTGATCTTGGGTGCCGCCGGCACCTCTTGTGCTGGATGGACAAACCAGAGGCTTAGGCTTTAGGCTGTCTGAATCAGTATCATCGAAAGCAGTTACTGCCCTTATTCATCTCACAATTTCTGCATGTATTATACTTTCAAAATGTAGACACAACAGTTTATATGCTGCAGGAACACAAGTAAATCGATGCCTACAATAAGAAATCATATTGCCTAGAACAGCTGCAAGGTGAATACAAGTACAGTAATAAGGTAGAAAGTTGAGCGAGTTGGTATATAGACATGGTTGAAAAAATCCACTGCACTAAAAAAAATGACGTCTAAACGCTTAAAAAACAGGACAAGCGCAGACTCCCAACTACGGTTATTTGAACAAACAGACGAGATATATATGCAGAGAAACAAACAGATGCACCTGCACAGAACCACCAGACAGTAAAAAAAAAATATTACGTTTCAAATTTTATCTAGGTATAAAAATGCACACTCTGCTAGGGAGACAAAGGCTGGGTGATGCATCTAGCACCTTTTTTCCTGATACAGTAGGCCTTCTTAAGTTCTCATGTTAGCCTATCTCGATGATGGAAAAGAATGCTAGTTTGTGAGAACTGCGGATAGCAGCCTTGTCTATCTTTATTACCATTCTTATTTTTTCCTTCGTTGCATTTCCTGCAATGCACAGCCACATGCAAGTAAGTGTCGGACAATATGGCCTCCAAATGCTCCTTCAGACATACATTTATACATCGGCCAATCTGGCCAACAAACACCTTACTGCAAGATAAATGGAACTCATACACAACCGCACATGCAGGAGACGTGCCATGATCTGTGCCTAATAGTAAACTGAAATGGGCCAATACTCTGGGACAAATCAATTTTTTTCTGTACACAGGCAAATCTGGACAATTTGAAGGGTGCAGAGCAAACCACTGTAATCTCATAACAATGGGCGACATTCTTTATGTTATGAGAGAGTTGTGCTTATAAGGTATGATCTATGTTTAGAGTGTATAGTCGTGGTGTTTTTTAGCACAGTGGATTTTTTCAACCAAATACAGTAATAACTGACTGCGATGATGCCAATAGAGAACTTATTCCCACAGCTAATATCACTGATTCACCAAAGTTGTTGGCTACACTCAAGGTCCCTCACTGCACGTACTCGGTGAACACAGATGGTGCCCAGCGGCGACTACGTCTCTGGTGTCTTCCGGTGTAACTACATTTTTGTCGATTTCTGACATTTTTGTTAGAAAACATTGCTTGCTACAGACAAAATGACAACAAAGTTTGAAACAACACTCCAAGCACAAATAGTATTTTGGCCTGTCCGAAATTGAACACGACATTAAAATTAATGGTTAGGAAATGACAGGCTATTACAGCATGTTACAGAGACGTACACCCAGCTATATATAATGCAGATTACTGTCAGCACATATCAAACAGAATGCTTATAATTCTGCACTTACATCGCTGCATTTAAAACTTAAAAACAAATCATTTCGCTTAAATTTCAAAAGAAAAGTGTTTATAACTTGCCAAATTTCTTGTGCAGCAAATCCTGGAGGCAGCTATCTTGATCTTCAACCATTTCAGCTTCTCCTCCAGCTTTCTGACCTTTCTTCGCAGGGACTTGCTATTTTCTTGCTCCTTCCTTAGCAACCATCTCTCAATAAGCTCATCACCCGAGCTTTCAGGCCATGGGAGTCTTGTCCGAGAAGGAGCAGTTTTTTTTTTTTTTTTACTGCGTTTCACCTTCAGAATACAGAAAGTATAGATTAGCAAGTACCATCTTCAAGCATCCATGCAGCTTCTGAGCAAATAAAAGCATTAAGGCAAAATTCACCAACTTACTTTATCAAATAATCACCACAAACAGTTTTGCCCCGAACACAAATACCTACATGTGTTATCTATAGTAATCCACGATCTTGATCTGGCTGGCAGAAGTGCTGGCTCATGGCATCAGTGCCTCTGCCAGCATGGCGCCTGGACAAATGCACCCCCCCCCCCCTACTGGGATGAGCAAGTTTGGCTCCATAAGATAAAAAAAAAAAAAAAAACATCCTGCCATCGCCCATGCACTGATGTGACATTCCAATAGGATCTGTTTTTCTATAGGAGAATTGCGCTGCATTTGCAAACTACTTGCAAAAAAGGCCCGGAGGGACACTGCTCAAGGGGACCTTTTTTCTCATTCCTGCAGTAGCTAACAAAAATGCAACAAGACTGCAAAGATATGAAGCAACGCATGAAGCAATGCCGAAGTATCAAAATCACCTAACAGCAGCAATGCATTTCTAGCAGGTGCACTGGGTGCATGCTGATCTGCGCCTTTACAATAATGGGCCACCACTGTAATGAAGAACTCAAGTTGCTTTATTTCAGATATGAAACTGGAGAAAGCGAAGACATGCATCCACAGTACAAGTGGCATGGTGATCAGAGACATTTTGCTATTGCAATCAGTGCTGAAAATGTGCATGACCGAAAATCTTGTTTCGGTGAAAATGTTATAGGTGTAGTGATTCTGTTAGTTCAAATTATATAGCCCATCACGTACAAGCAGAATAAGATTGAAATTTCAAGCTAACTGCTTGAAGAGCCTCGATATATGTTACCTTTTGAGAATGGTGCATTGACTGTCAGCAAGCCTGCTCACGCAACGGATCTATAGGCTTTGAATTTTTCTCAAGTAAAAGAAAACTGCACCACGTCAGAGTCTATGCAGTGATACGTAAGTGTCAATATAGTAATAGCCCAACTTTTTAGAAACATGTGCTCTTTTCTGGTGCACACAGATTACACACATACCCACTGAATCACACTGTTGTAAGCCAGAAGCATTGAAATACTACAGCAGCTTCGATTGGGCAGGATGAAGCAGCTAGGAACCAATAAGTTGATTATACGCGTGCGCCATGCCTCCTGACGTGTTACACTCTGCCTGCATACTGGAATGGCAGCCACTGTGGCCCAAGTGCAAGCTCTCTACATATCCCAACAATTGCCTTTTTTCCCCATTAAGTTTACATTACTCTCCCCCTACATTTTTGACCACTGATTCAATATGCTCAATATATGCTTTTCTGGAATCCTGTACACTTACTGGTCAGTTTTCTAGTTCTCTCCCTCCACTGCAAGTCCGCACTCTTCCTATACAAATATTTAGTTAATACCTTCGTTGCCCGTCGGTTTTGCCCATTCTCCATAGCCATCCTTCTTTCAGCATTTATTCTATGCTTCTCAAGCTTTCAATGATCTCCGCTTTATGTCACCCTGTACTGCCGCATCAGTAGTTTATTTCTAGCAGCGCTGGTCCGACTTCAGGAACAACTCTCCCCTTCTGAAAGTGATCCCTGGTGCCAATACTCCTTTTCTGATACCTTTCAGCACCTCTTACCCATTGTATTTTCATGTTGCTCTATGCTTCATTACTCTGACATGTCTCTTCCCTTTCAGTTAAATACTGTTCCTGCTTTCCCACATACATATTGTCCTCGTTCGTCCATCCTGTAAGATATCTGTATTTTCTAAAAGCCTGTCCTTCCTTAAATATTGATGACATGCTGTAGCAGACGACCACACTGAATGTGACCGCGGTTGGATAAATTTTAATGGCAACAAATAAATGCGCAACAGATGCAGGTCCCTTTTTGTCATTTGTCTGCTAATTGTGCTAGCCTATGTGGCATGCAGAGAGAGAAATATATGGGAGCTAAACTTATTGCTAACTAAAGGACACGTTACACAGCACTTTGCAATGGAATATGGAATGTATGTACACATTCTATTACGTTTTCAGTGGTCAGCGTCAGATAATATGAGTATAAATAATGAGCAGATAAACTAGCTGGCCGCACTTCTAGTCGGCAAGCTCCGCCGCCCATGCAACGTAAACGTTTGCTTGCGAGAAGACGCACGCGGCTCGTGTCACCGTCCAGGACAGCAAAAATGTCTAAATATGTTTCCACGGCCATCAGCACGTCGAACTGTATGCGACTTCCACATTGCAAAATATGCGCCGATTATAATATGCCGCGCACGCACAGTGCAGCGGAGTGCTGCAAGTTAAATAATAACGTGCAAGCAGTTGCATAGTACACTGAGCACGTTCTTTTATCAGACACTATTCAAGCCCTCTTGAAAAGCCCGCTCATGCCAGTGCGCGAATGCGCACACGCAGGAATGCTCCAATAAAAGGGCGGGGAATGCGGCAATTACAGTGATTATGCGTACTCGCTGTCCGTTATCCCCTTATTCAAGAAGGATTGGGGGGGGGGGGGATGAGGCAATTACTCTGAGCATACTTACTAGGTTTCCGTTATTGGTAAGTACTTTGGTGCGTATGCGTGGTTGTGTTTGACCGTACACACAGCGTTGACGGCGGGCCGACACCGATCAAAATCTATTCAACGCCTCCATCACCTTTTGCCGAACAATAATATAAGAGCCGCAAACTTACACAGAAGCTACATCAGCAGGCAGTAATAGTACGATCGAGACAAACAGTATTGCAATATACTTATAACACATGCAGACTTACATCCAAGAAGCAGAACGTCGCCGGGGGGGGGGTAGGATTCTTGTACCTCACCGTTGAACGTCTCCTTCCAGTAGATTCTCTTGCATTTAGCAGAGTCAGCGCATGTGACCGGGTTAAAATCTTTGATTAAGGAGACATCCAGTATAGCTTTATACCCATCTTGTATGCTGTCCTCCCTTCTCTCAAAACACAAGCAGCAGAGGCACCGGCGAAGCACACTGCGTGGTATAAATGGACGCGAGCCAGCAGCAGTAACACTACACCAACAAAAGTCGTTTCGGCGGGAGCAAGCCGCGGAGGAGGAGAAAAGAGGAAGCAGACCGGAGAGAGAATTTAAGAATGCGGCGGAAAGGCGAGAGTGAAGAAAAAAAAGCGGAGAGCGAAGTTTTTTCCTAACGGAGAGCGAAAACTCGTTTCGGCGCGAGCTATGTGGAGAGAGCACGGGGGACTGCGGAGCAGCGTAGGAGAAGGCGTAAGAGGAGGAAAAACAAGAAAGCGCAGCAAGTTACTAGATGTGGAGAGAATGACAGAACGCGGCGAAAAAGTGAGGGAAGAAAAGAAAAAGCGGAGAGCTTGGACAAGTTTTTCCTAACCCGGGAGACGCGAGGAAAGAAACATGGTGATGGTAGAAACTTTAATTGCCATATATACAAACGGTGAGGGAGAAGCCCACTGGGTGCTCTGGAGGAGACATTCCTTGCAATGCAAAATAAATCCCTTGGATCGCAAATTCGCAATCCCTTTCATGGCATTGGAAATGATGCGGCGCTGGCCCACTTCCAAGCTCAAATAAAATAAATCCAGTTATTTCATTCACGAATTATTAAGAGTATTCATGCTGTAGTGGAGGTTGGTACAACAATACGATAAAAAGAATGCATCATATCATAGCATACGTTTGCAAAACAAAAAACAAAAATGTACAGTTGAACAAGTACAAGACGGAGAGTCTGTCAATAGGACATTCCGTTATGTTTTGTGCACATGTATCTGCAAATACCGATGATACGAGTTTTTCCAAATAATTTCATTGCCGTCAAGTTGAAAAAAAAAAAAAAAAAAAAACTGAAGAAAGGCTATGTCTGATCAGCTTCCTCCTTTCGTCAAGCCTAGGAGGTGACGTGTTGAGATAAACCGAATGTGAGGCAAGAACTTTCGATGTTCTGTTCACTTAGTGTTGCGACAAGATATTATTCCATGATATCGAAGGAAAGTTAAAGTCATCGAATAAAATGAAGGTGTGCAGATATGATGTGGTTTATAGGATGAAGCATTGTGGAATTCCGCTGCAAACGAAGCTGCCGCGTGTGGGAGCCGGTAAAAGCAGCCGAAAATAGCGGTTAGGCTAAAAGCTCTAGAGTGAACGTGATTCAGTTCAAAAGTTTGGGGCATTATTTATGGGGCGGCAGAGCAAACTTTAATGAGTAACGATAATGATGGTGCCGCCGCCCCGTATGCTAAAAGAAAGAAAGGAGTAACAAAAACATTGCGTAGCCGGTTATATGTTCCCAAAGACCATCTAGAGAAAGACCTCAAGCCATTGTTTACAAAATACAGTGGATACCACTTATAACGTAACCGCTTATTGTGAAGGAGGTAACATGTCGTGGGGGGCCACAACAGTGCACTAAACACTAAATGAGGATTCCTCTATCACCCTCACCGCACAGCTTGTGTTCCAACTAAAAGGCCTTGTTCCGAGACTCCCCATATTATTTGTTTGAATTCAAAGAGCCAAGGATGCTTTAGCCCACTGCGTTTGTGGCTGCTAAGGTGAGCACCCCCGCCTTTGTGAAACAGCTTGCGTTAGAGCATACACAGTACCGCGCGCGGCGGCCGCGGTAATTTACGCGGTCGCGCGCTGCGTGCGGTTTGCTGAAACTAATCTGTGTTCAGAGGACTTAGCGCGTTGCGTTTTGTTCATTTATTAATGAGATGCGTGTGTAGCTTCAGGTCAAAAAGTGCAGTACCGCTTTCAGTGCAGCGTTCGAGGTCCCGCGACCTACGTTATAAGCGGTCTACACTGCATGTATACTAGTCCTCAACTGCAAACTGGCAAACAAGTGCCTAAAAAATATGCGGCAACGTAAAAATGGTATATAAGGAATTTCTTAACAAGTAGCAACACCATAACCGAACATTCCGAAGACTCCGACAAAAATAAAAAAAAAGCTTCCAAGAACCATCTGTCCTGGAGACCGAGACCAAGTATCGGAAAAAAGCGACTTCTTCAGTTAGATGACCCCGAACCACGTGAACCGTACGAGCTAGCCACAACGCAGAAAAAAAAAAAAAAAAAAAAAGATGACCCCAGCGAGCACAGCTGCTACCGCACACCTGAACCTGCCGGCACCTTGACTCGATATAGGCTTTTTAAATCCCCCCCCCCTCCCCTTCCTACCCCTTTAAACCTTACTCGCTCTCTTCTTCTTTATTCGTCCCTCCTTGCCTCTTCTCAACAAGCCCTGCGTCACCCGCGCCGGAGTCGAGCAGTAGGAATTTAAGAAGTGATGGTTGGAGAAGTCTCAAGTTTAGAGAGCAGATGCGAGCGAGGGGGGAGTGGTGGGGAGGGCTTTAACAATTAAGCAGCTGCAGCAAAGGAACTGACCTCGAACGAGAAAAAAAAAAAACAGGCAAAACGAAGGAAGCAGCATCGTATGCAGGGGTTGAAGGCGATGGGAGAGGGACAAGCTGGCGGTACCTGCACAACACTAAAAATGGGGGGGGGGGGGGGGAGGGGGGTGTTGATTTCAATGTCCCCAGCGAGCACCGTTGCTACCGCACACCTGTACCTGCCTGTACCTGCCGGCACCTTGACTCATGACTCAAATAGGCTTTTAAACCTCTCCCCCCCCCCCCCCCCCCCCCACTTCCTACCTTTTTAAACCTACTTCCCCTTTCCTGTATTCGTCCCTCCTTGCCTCTTCTCAACAAGTCCTTCGTCACCGGTACAGATGTAAAGCCGTCTCCCAATCATCGCGTTTCTGGGAATAAAAAAAAAATAATAAACCACCAGAAGTTTCAAGTTTAGAGAGCATCGGATGCGAGCTAGGGGAGAGCGGTGGGGAGGGCTTTAACAATTAAGCAGCTGCAGCATGGGTACTGACCTCTAACGAAAAAAATAAATAGGCAAAACGAAGGAAGCAGCGTGGTATGCAGGGGATGAAGGCGATGGGAGAGGGACAAGCTGGCGGTGCATGACAACACGGAAAAATTTGTGAGGGGGGAGGGGGGAGGCTGATCTTTCTTTTTTCTGCTTTCAATGATTACGTGTCGTTGTGGAAACCGAATATTTCTCTTGATCTAAGAAAGGAATTGGATTATTGAAATTTTGTTATGTATATTTTTGTGATGATGGCACATAAAGTGCAATGATCTACTTTATTACATCAAATGAACAGCTTCCTTCAAGCCATTTAATTGTTCCATGCACATAAGCAGAATGTAACTACTTTTGGCCATTGTCAAGCATCCAAAAGCACCCTCTATTCAAGAATGCATGTTAGTATTGTACGATTAAGCAATCGCGCCTGTAACTATATACTTTATTATTAATTGCTTCACTTTTTCTTTATGTAACAGCGCCCTGGTGGGGAGTGATAAATTGTACCATCACTGTGTAGTATATATGTTTTGATAAGAGTTGAGTGATTTCGACATCTTGGCATAGTTAAAGGTACTGTGTTGTTTACATATGGATGCCCAGGTGATGTACATTTTCAACATAATACGACAAATGAACCATTGACAATCAAAGTTTGGTTGATATATGGGCGCCCATATGAACTCTGCACCCATATGCCCAGTGCCCATATGATCCATATGTCCTGCAATGCATATGGATATGGGCACAATATGGGCACAATATGGGGCACATATGGCCTATACCACTTGCCCATATAAACGGCGCCTAGTCCTATATGCCCCATATGGTGTGAATTTGACCCCATATGAATCGATATGTGGCCTATATGAATTCATATGTGGCCTATAAGAATTCATATGTGGCCTATATGAAAATCATATGGGTCTTTTTCAGTAGGGACTGATTGCTGATTTGGTTACTTTTACTCGGAGACAGCTTCGTGAATATTTTGTGAAACTTTGAAGCCATCCTTTTCGCTGTATTGATGACATCACTGCGGTATTACCATAAAATTGCGCTGTTATTCGGTAAACACATATCTATTTTCTTTTTTTTTACTTTTGATGCTGTTCATCTCTGTAATGCCTGCAATGTTTATGCCTGTAATGTGTTCCATGTAAACTCTCAAGCAGTGTGCAACTGCTTTCTCGCTGAGGAGCCCCCCCCCCCCCCCCTCCCCCGTCCTCGGATTTGAAAATAAGATTGATTGAGTGATAATTTGATTGATTGATTGATTGAAGGGCGCGTAAATGATAACGTAGCAGTCAAATCGCCAGCGCTACCTAGCTGCCGATCAGGCTAAAGCAGTCCATACCAAACTTTAAAAAAATAAACGAAAGGAAGAAAGCGTGCAATCTGCTCTGTCATTTTCCGAGGGCAGCTCCAAGCCGTCACAGGTTTATACCATGCTATCTACGTTGGCAAGCCTGCCCGCTTCTCCTTTCACACCTTCCGCACTTCAAGGGGGGGGGGGGTGAAGAATGCGTGCGTGCGTGTGTGCTGCTGTGTGCTTTGCTCGCAGGACGGCTAGACGCTCCCCCTCCTCCAGCTCGAAGGCGAGCGCTCCGATGGTCAAGAGCCTCCTTGCATCTTCCCCGCGCATTGGATTTAAGACACCTTGCAACCACCCTCTCGAGAGGGTGGCTGCAGCTAGAACTAGCATAACGTTCTTAATGGATCACAACACACGGAAGGATGAATATGTTCAGCTACAGCTGGTTCATATTCCGTGGTTCTGCATGTTAACTGGTGTTAATTGTGCCGTAAGGGCGCTTAATTTATGCACAGTGTAAGGTCAGTGCTGCGGACCGCAGGTTGCGCGGTGATATAGTTCACCAGGCTGAATGAGCGCGATGCGAAGGCAGAGAGCGAATATGCGTGTTTCTGCGGGCGCATTCTATGCCGTTATGTGTGCTAGTTCGCCCGCACCGCCCCCTTCTCTGCGCCTTCCCTCTTCCGCTCTCTTCTCTTACCATTAGCGCGCCTCCCTTCTCTACCCTTGCCCTTAGCACGCGCCTCACCCACACACCACCTCCAGCAAAAACATAACAAAAGTAGAACCTGTAGAGCACTCGCTCAGTTGACGCACATGCCCAAAGGCTGCTGTGTGGTCTCGGATAACCTCCGCGAGCGAAACATACGATGCGCGCGGTCAGGAACAGATGGCTGAGATATGGCCGCTGCCTTGCCGGGAGCTGTGGCGCAGAAGTGAATAAGACAATTGCTAACATATTGAGCGCGGCGATAGAAAATGTCGGCGACGCGAACGCCGATTTGTTTCCATAAGTGGTGGGCAGGGGCGTAGTGTGAACAGTGGGGTGTCTCGACGGCATCTGGGCGCACAGTTCTAATCCCGATCGTGTCGATAAAAGAAAAAAAAAGAGAAGTTCATTTTTTTTCTGGTGAAAGTTTTGTCCTCGTCAGGGAAAAGCACTCTCCATTTTCCAGTAATTTCGGCGCGTGAAAAGGGAAGGGGTGGAGGGGGGGGGGAGCTTGTTCGGTATTTTACTGAACATGTGCATATACTCAATAGTTGTGTGTATACCATCAAATAATGCTAAAGTCCCGCTCATACAGCTTCTGGGCTACGTGGATCCGAGCGTCCAGGGCGTGCGCCTCTTGGAGAGCATCGCGCGATGTAACCCGACAACACCACACAGCGCACATTCGCCATCGTAAAGTTGGCGGCGCGGTGGCTGACGCCGTGCTGTCCGCGTTTACCTTCCATTTGTGATGTTTTAGTCTTTAATGGTGCGAGCGAGCTCGATAACAGGACTCAGTGCGTCCTCAACAAGAGCGGACGCTTGACGAAGAAATGCGCGATGAAGAAAGAGTGAAATTGTAACCAGTTAAATTTTTCAAAATATAAACTTATACGTTTTTATCAATGATTCTTGCAAATTGGTCGTATCAATTGTCTTTTTCCATTTCTTTTTTAACAGATGTTACTCATAATAAAAATAAAAAAAGTAATTCAAATATGATTTGCAATGAACAGCATGCACTCGGTCAGTTAATTGGGGCTACATACTTTCGATCTGAACATTTTTTCTGACATGCCAGATTGCTTCAATATATTGCAATAGCTGTGTATGAGTGGTATAACCAGACATAATTGTCGAGGGCGTTATACAGCATCGATAAAAAAATTGCAGAAAGGCCGAAAAAAGGAGTTCAAAAACTTTCGAAAGGTGTTTTGACCTCGAAACAGAGGCCTGGCTACGCCCCTGCTGTATATTGACAGGCGTATATACAGAGAAGTATATTGGCCTAACAACTTGCTATGTACCAACTTTATATGAACTGATCTAAATACACAAATGTAACCGTGTATGAACTTCGTATTTACACATGTCCATAGAGATTAAAAGTACGTACAATATTGATAGAGTCAATAAGGTGTTAATACAAATTCTAAAGACTGTTGACGACCATTTTTGTAAGGGTGACGCCGCGTCGAGAAGATGCTGATTGGGAGAGGGGGACTTACGTCAGATTCAATGAATTTAACACAACACAAGACTTTGTCGCTCAAGTGCTGGAATAAAATGTATGTCCCCTGTGTCGCTATCCGGACACGCTGCCTCTACGCCAACAAGGAAGCTGTCGCACAACAATCTTAAGCGCTCACCGCATGAGGCGGAGATTCGCCATGACGGGAAGCCACTCGCCGCTCGATGCGAAGCAACAAATCGCGTTGAGACTGTATGTAACTTCCGCTATACCTTTTTTTAGAACATTTGTTTTTGTTTTGTTCAAGAAGTTTGTAATAAGGAATTTGTTTTCGTAGTGCCGTTTAAGTGAGGAACCTGCAGATACTCGCTTCATCTGAGGCAAGGAGCAGGGTTGGGAGTCTAGTGGAATTCGCCGTTTGCGGAGCAATCTGCTTGCCGCTATTGTATTTGTATCTATTATACATGCCGTCATTGCACTGGCCGCCGCTACGGTGGCGAACGACGGCTGTTGTGAGGCGTGTCTTAATCTTTCTTTTTACCTCATCTCTTAAATCTGCCTGCACAAGGCAATGGTGGAGGCTTAGCTACAGACAGTTTGCTGGGCCGTGTATTTTTTTTTTACTTCTTCCTAGAGTCGCAACATCTGACCCATGCATATGAGCGCGTCGAGTTCTGTAAAACTTGAGAGGGTAATAAAGGATACAAAAGGCTATTGTGGGTAGGTTTTGGGTATTAATAACAAAAGGAGCGATAGAAACTCACTTTTTACAAGTTGTGCATCGCATAGTGTAGTTTCACATCACTGCACCGTGTCCCTTAAAAAACGCCAGATATTTTTCAGCGCTTGCTGTTTAGCCTTAAAACATGACGCAAGCATATTTATACTCGCCCTTGACCAAACGACGAGACGGCCGAAACAGAGCAACACTTAAAACACTCTGTTGCCGAGCTCCGTTTATTCGCACGGGTAATTGTTGTGCTCTCGGATAATTGCACATACACACAAGGGACAATGGCCACAGCGTCTGAGATGGTATTATATTGCGTGACGAGATCAAAAAGTATATTGTAATATGATAGACAAAAAGCCCTACTGAACAATAGGAAACAAATCAATAACTTCGACTCAATGTGAAACAAATGGCAGAGACCAGAATCGGCGCACCTAGCAGGAAATTCTTTCAGAGGGATTAACAAATTTATGAACCGCAGGGAGCGATCCGTGCCGCTGTAAAGCCTAGCTGCAGAGTAGCTTCAAATGAAAGAATTTTGAAATAGTCAAAGATATAACTTTTTGGTTACAAGGAATTTCAAGGAAAACTTTACTAAAGGACGCGAAACAGTGAAAGTAGAGGGAAAAATGATCCAGTGACTCGGGTTCACTGCAGAATGAATACACAGCTGCGGGCGAGGAGCCAGATTTTGGGGGGGGGGGGGGTAGAATTAAGGAGAGTAGTCCTACACCTGACTTTTGTTAGAGATAGCTCGCACTAACGTTTCAGGCTCTGCCCTAGGGTCTGGTATACTGCAAATATATAATACCAGCGGAAACGATACGCGTTGGAGTCGTCGCGCGACGAATCGCTAGGGAAAGTGGCCTCATGCGGTTATCGCTTTAAATAAACATAAGTATATTCATTTTTTGTCACAACTTGAAGGTACATGCATTTTTAGGCAGTAGTGAGATCGACAAGAATTCGAACTTGATTTTTAAGTTCTTAATATTTTTGACCAATTGATCCTTGCAGGCACGCGCCAGTCTCTTGACTGCGAAAAAGAAAAGAGCGAAGAAGAATGCCGCATGTTTAGTCAAGACCGTGGTTTCTTATAACCAGAGCCCAGTAAGCTGGATAAACTACAAATTTTGTTCGGCGTCATTTAAAAGAGGCATAGCGTAGGCAAAGGACGAGTACAATGAAAATTTAAATACTTATTTGTCAAACCCTAAGCACAGGAAGGCTTTGTATCGTTTCATGGAACGAAATAGAAACTCACGCATTTCTCAGTCATTAAGTTCAATAGTGTTGTCTCCACAGAAGGCAAAGGATGAGTTGGAACCAATTGCACAAGGGCACGCATTACGTTTCCAGGAGCAGTGCAGAGTTTCCTTGCACGCTCCCATTTTCTGCTCACACTATGTTCAGGTTGAAAGGTCAGAACTTCTATCTGTGATTTCTTCCATGCAAAACTCGGCTCCAGGTTGGGACGGGGTTACGGTAGGTGTGCTCAAAATTTTAGCAAATGAATTCACTTAGTATCTCCTGGATCTGGTCCACGAATCATTAGAATCTGCATGGCTGCCGCACGTCTGGAAAGTGGCAAAAATTATATTGCTCTTGAAAGACCCTGGTAAAGGATTTCATGTTGAAAACATTCGGCCGATAGCTTTGACTTTGAATCTAGCAAAATTAATAGAAAGAATTGTGCATGGCCGCCTCTCAAAGCATATTTCAGAGGTTAATGCTTTGAGTTCTGCCCAGACTGATTTCCGCAATGGATGCTCAATATGGTCTGTACATGTAGATTTATAAAGCAGGATTCACCTTGCAATGTGCAACAAGGAGGTATCAGCGTTAGTGACGCTCGATATAGCTAACGCCTATGACAGCATTGAACATTCCATTAAAATAAACAAATGGTCATTATCACGTCCTCCGTTCTACATTTATGCTTGGATCAGGAAATTTTTGAAAGGACGAGAATTCTTTTGCACTGATGGCTCATTATTCTCAGATACCTATGCACAGACAAGAGGGGTGCCCCAGGGCTCTGTGCTCTCACCATTCGTTTCAAATATATTAATGTGCGATATTCCGGTTCATCCTGATGTCACTGTATGTGTATATGCAGATTACATAGCATTCTTCGCCTCTGCAAAAGATATTCATGACCTCTATCGTTCACTACAGGCTCCCCTAAATGCACTTGAGGTCTGGTTGGACAAAATTAAATTGGTTTTAAATGTGTCCAAACGTACTGTGCTAGTTTTTAAAAGCAAAACCCCCTGATATGTTTCGTTAAACTACCGCTCAGATGTCATACCTCAAGTGGAATATGTGCGGTATTTAGGCATTACGTATGATGCTAGTATGGATTGGAGGCCTCACATCAAGTCTAATGTTCAGAAAGGTGAGCGTGCCCTTGGTAGGCTCATACGGATAAGTAATAGGAAATTTGGTATGCGTCGAGACACTCTTCTACTTTTGTACAAAGCCTATGTGAGACTGATTCTGGAATTTGGCTTCATTCTTTTTTCTGGATGTCGTAAATATAAGCTGCATCCTTTGCTGCTTCTAGAGAGACGGGCGCTGCGCCTCTGCCTAGGGCTTCCACAGTCAGTCTCTACCACTGTGCTGTACTTGGAGGACCGTATTTTCAGACCTTAACTCCCGTTTCCGCCTTCTAACTGTTAGATTTTTCTTGCGATCATTTGAGGCTACTCCAGGTATGGCTATACTTATTTTTGTGTCAGACCCCGCCCTCTTTCTCACTCACCAGTGGCCAAGGGTCTGCATGCCCCAGCTTGTTTTCACGCAGAACATTTTAGCAAACATTGGTGTGGACCTCGGTTCTATATGTTCTATTGGTTGCTCAACGTCCTTTGTGGATATACATTATGATTATATATTTCCATCTAATGTGAAGCACTTACCTTCAGGTCTAATATCCAGTCTCCTTTGTGATCACCTTGAAAAGTTCCCTGATCACACTGTAATTGCCACTGATGCGTCTGTGACTGCGCTGAAAGCAGCGATTGGAATTTTTTTCAGAGTCTCTTTCCTGGAGTTTTTCGGTGCGTGTCCCGGATTACACACCGATATTTTTAGCAGAGTTTATGGCAATTGGACTAGCACTACTGAATGTTCCCTGCAGTCAATCAAAAATAATTTTTCTATCAGTCTTTCTATTTTGCTGCCACTGGAGTCAGCACGGGATGCTCTTTTGAGCTGCTCACTAAAGTATTTCATACCGGTGTGGGTGAAAGAACTACGCTTCATCTGGGTCCTTGGTCACTGCGGTATTTTCCAGAACGAATCGGCAGATTTCCTTGCTAAATCAGCTCTTGATGCATCCGTTTCATGTACCATCCCTAATATCACCATTTTTGGAATGTCCTGTTTTCAGCGTTATCAATACCTAGCCGCTTCGTGCAATGAAACCTTGCTATCTACAGCCGAATACCAGCATCTCATATACTCATGGAAAGTTCGTTCATGTAAATCACGGCAGTGTGAGATAACGATGACTCTCACGAGATGCAGGACTCCTCGCCTAAATCTTTATTTATGTAGATGCGGGATCAGCTCCACAAACCTTTGTGATTCTTGCGATGAGATTGAAAATATTGATCCCTTCCTTCTCGCTTGCCGAAGATTTTCACATCAGAGGAGAGTGCATTTAGAAACTCCAATTGCACGCTTGGGATTTACGTTGTCGGTCCCGCTTCTACTCTCCTTCGGTGCGAGTGCGAAAGGATTTGCGTTGCCTCAAATTTGTCAGTACTTACATAACTACATCACAGCTACGGACAGATTCCCTTGCTAATTGTATTCCACATTTACAAACTTCCAAATTTTTGCTTCGTATTTTTTCTTTCAATCAATTTTGTGATCTTAAATCTTATGTTTTTGTTTAGTTGATAATTGCTTTATTGCACTAATTCAGTTCGTGTAGGACATTTGGCAGTCCACACTGAACCCTAGTCAATCCCCCTTCGTGGGTATGTGCCATATATCAAGGCAGAAGAAGAAGAAGACCGTGGTTCAGGTTAGGGCAGCTACAAATACCTCCCGTATTAACGTCTAAGATGCTTCTGCTGTCTAGACGCAGGCTCAGTAGAGTAGACTTAGTGACGAGCGACTGCTATGACTGCAGTGATGTGTTCGGCCATGGTCATTTTCAGCGCTGGTTCTTCAATCTCGTTATATTCTCCGTGTGCGCAATGCAGTGCCACACCCTCGCCTTCAGTCTCATCTCTGGTGACGTCGACCACTGGTGCAAGCAGCCACAGGGCGAAATGAAGGTGCCTGCGGCCTCCTGGAGGAACTCGGCAATCCCTCTAGAGGCGGACGGTCGCTTCAGTCGATGCAGCGTCTACAAACACCCAGGTCACCCTAACGACACGCTGATTGTTGACTGCGATGATTGGGACTACGACCCGGAGTACAGCAAGAGGACCATCGTAAGTCAGTGGGACTTGGTCTGCCACAGAATTGCGCGCCATGGCGGAGAGCCTCTACATAGCCGGCTCGCTGATTGCGATGACTGCCGTCGGGCAGATGGCGGACAGAGCCGGCCGGATGCCCGTGCTCCTCACAGCGATGGCGGTGCTGCAGCTGGCCACGATGGGCGGATGTTTCGCAGCATCATACCACATGTACGTCCTTTCAAGGTTTCTCAACTCTGGCTGCGTGGCAACTGTCGCCATCCTCGCCTGCACACTATTCTTTGAGGCATCCACGCACGAGAACAGAAACAGGGACCTGTGTGCCGCCATGTGCGCAGGCTTGCTGATTGCCGAGGTATGGCTTGCTGTGGCACGGCTGCTCAGAGGGCTGAACTGGATAGTTCTCCAGATCTTCATGTTGTCCCCGACTGTCCTCACGTTGTACGCGGTGTCCGCAGTGCACGAGTCAGCCCGCTGGTGCATTGCAGTAAACGACATGGCCAGAGCCGAAATGCTCATGATCGCTGCCGCCAAAGAAAATCGCTTTCCCGTTTCGAACACTGACTGCATGCTAGAAAGGCTCAAGGCAGAGGTTCAGAGGACCGAAATGCGCATGCTGCTCACAGCAGGAGACGTAACTAGAGCAAAGGCAGTACAGCGCAGCGCGTTCGTGATGATCGGCTTATCGTTCTCTGCTTCGTTCTCACAATACTCATTGATGGCCGTCGAGGACAGGGTAATATTAGGAACAACTGCTTGGTTCCAGTGGGCCTCAAGCGGAACCAACCTCGCAAGTTGCGCGCTGCTCTACGCTACGTTCAGAAAACTCTCACCGCAACATCTACTGGCCGCAGCAGTAGGAACGCTTGGTGGCGTTTCCTGCGTGATAAGCCTGAGTTTCGCATTGGGATGCGCTTACGTATCGACATTGTTCTTCCTTTTAGCCAAACCGCTTACGTTCGCGGTCAAAGTCCTCATATTCGCCAACGTCTTGGAAATGGTGCCGACGCGTGTGCGTTGCGGGGCGAGTTGCTGGCTCTTCGGTTTGGGCCGCCTGGGAGGGGTGTGTGCCATAGTGCTGTCCGTGCGGCAAGACATTGGGCGTGGCGATGTGCTTTTCGCCCTAGCTGGGACTACGCTCTTTATGTTGCTCCATGCCCTGCTCTTTTCACAGCAGCCGTCGGAGAAGCCAACTCTGGCCAGCCCTTTATCAGCTGCGGGTTCCATTCAGAGTGTGGACTTCATGAAGCAGACACTGAACTGGAGGAATGTGAAGAAGGGACGAACCAGCAAGCCTCGTGGCAGTGGTCAGTCATCGAGGTACCAAAGCATCGAGCCGAGACCTGTGGACAGCAGACTCAATTAGAGTGTTATGATTTGTGACGCAAATGGGTTTTCAGTCTCGTCACTGTAATTTATGCTATCTAAGCACAACGTTATGTGAATGCAATTTATTCGATCTGTCGAATGTTTACACAATTTCTATGTCGTCATGTGGCACTTGTATCAAGGGCAAACATTGGATATTGGATGCAATGCATCTTTTTTTGTGTTGCTATTAAGTTGGCTTCCAATATGGTTTGCTTTTGGGGTTTAACGTCCTAAAGTGAGTCAGGCTATGAGGGACGCCGTAGTGGAGGACTGCAGAAATTTCGACGACCTGGGGTTCTTTAACGTTCACTGACATCGCACAGCCCACGGGCGCCTAGCTTTTCGCCTCCACCGTTAAGCAGCCACCGAGACCTGCATTCGATTCCGCGTCCTTGGGCGCAGTAGTCGAGCGCCCTAAACACTGCACCACCCCGGCAGGCTTCCAATATGTGCATGACCTATAAACATTATTAGTGGAGGAGGTTCGGAGCCTACTAAAATAGCCTAACGTTTATATGTACGCTTCGGGTGTCTAACGAAAAGGGAAGCAAATACAGCACTTTTCTTTCCCCGAATCAAACTACGGTCTTCTAGTTTAGTTTTATTTATAGGATTTAACGTCCCAAAACGACTCAGGCTATGAGACGCCGTAATGGAGGGCTCCAAAAATTGCGACCACCAAGTTCTTTACCATCCACTGACATCGTTAAGTGTGCAAGTCAAATGCAAATTGGCTCATAGGAAAGAAAATGCGAACTATATATGTCTGAGCGGACACTTGAACCGCACCGTAAAATCGCGGTTTATAGGTCGGTGATGGAGGCGTGTGACTACTGGCATCTCCCAAGGGGGAAGAGATGCATATAGGGCTGGTGTTTTGTCGTTACGCTGTTCAACCCAGGCTAGCAGGCGACGCCCTTGGACAGTGTTTTCTAGACGTATTCGATGACGCGTCTGTGACTCGGTAACGATGGTAGTGAGCGGTGGAAGAGCGGCCAAACGCTCAAGTTCGGATATAGGAGTGTGCTTAGGTAGACCGGTAATAGTGCGTAGTGTTGCGCGATGAAGGCATTCGACCTTAGCGGAGTCAGTCTTCGACAGTTCGAGGACGGGTGTGCCATAGAGGATTTTTCCGACCGCCACTGCTCTGGCCATCGCACGGCAGGCATGTTGCCGCGCACCGCCGTGCCGGTTGGACGGGCGACGAATAGTATGTAGCACTGCTGGCCAAAGGCGTTGTAGCTGATGAACCCATTTCTGGGGACTGTTGCAGCTTGAGGTGGGCAGGCCAAGAATGCGGATTTGCCCATTTGAGAAGGTGGTGGTGTTGCCTCCGATGTGAAGATGGATCTGCATACTGGGGTTGGTTTTATGTTTTCCGTCGATACTAATCAATTCTGTTTTATGTGGTGCAAGTTCGAGGCCAATTTTGGTTCGTGTATCTTCAAGACAAAGAAGAATCGCCTGAAGTTCAATCTCCATAGAATATTTGTCTACGTAATCCGCTGCCTCGGTCCAGACAGTAATATCATCGGCATATATAGCGAATCTTGCGCTTGTGCTGATTTCCAGATTCCCGGCGACGCGTGTCACGGCCAAGTTGAACAATATGGGTCCGAGAATGGAGCCATGCGGCGCACCCCTATCCAAGTAATAGGTTTTGGGCACACATCCCGGAGCTTTGCCACGTAGCTAAATGGGTCTATATGTCAAAACATTGCGTATCCAGATTTGGGCACGAGTACTAGGAAAGCGTTTGGCTTGTTCCTCCAGGATAACCTCATGGCGAACATTGTCAAAGGCTTTGTGTATATCGACAACCAGGAGATAGTCAGGTAGCGCTTTACGATGAGCTCTATTCAGAACTCTTCGCAAAAGCCAAAGGCAGTCATGCGTTCCGAGGTTAGGGCGGAAGCCGGCTTGAGCTGGATGAAATCCAGGACTGACGTATTCAATGTAGTGACTAATTCGGGCATGCAGCAGGCGCTCGATGAGTTTACAAAGATGTGAAGTCATGGCGATTGGACGCAAATTACTAGCAAGTCGAGGATTTTTGCCAGGCTTAGGGATAGGAAGAATAAGAGAAAGCTTGAGGTTATCCGGTACCGTTCCGGTCTCCCAGTAAGAATTAATGATGTCGGGAAGGGCATCCTGGGCTGCCGAGTCGAGATTGCGAAGCTCCTGCCAACTGACTCGGTTATGCCCGGGTGTGGCGCGAGCTCAGCCTCTTCCGAGGGCTGCTTGCAGTTCTCCCTTTGGAAATGGGCGATCCAGGTCTAGATCAGGGTTTCTGACTGGGAAAATGAAAACTGCTGGTGGAGGCGTTAGGCTGGCGTGTGGGAAAAAAGTGCGTATAACTTCATCTTCAACATCAGCCGGGTTGCCATTGAGAAGGAGATCGGCGAGAGGTGGGGCCCCGCGTGCCTTGCCATTTAGACCACGAAAGATGCGCCAAAGTTGTAATAGGCACGGTACTTGTCCAACACGGTCGCATGTAGAGTACCAAACTTTGCAGGTGAAGCTGGTATGCCCGGATAAGCTTGAATTGTCGTCGAAGAAGCACGAGATCTTTGTGACGTTTTCCGCGTGTCCGAAAACGTTGCGTGAGGTGATCTCCGCGACGCCGAAGGTTAGCCAGGTGAGCATCCATGCCAACTGTGGAATCGTCACGGGGGATATATTCGAGAGCTTGAGTGCGGTCATCTCGGAGTACTGACAGGAAGGAGTCAATATCCGAGAAGGGGGTCGTAGTATTAGCACGAAACTTCTCCCAGTTGAAAAACGAATGTGTTGTCCGAACGCGAAGACATTTACGATTGAGAGTGAGCAAGATGGGCAAGTGATCACTACCTTAATATTTAGAAAGGACTTCCCAGCGCCGAAGAAGACGTGGTGATGAGAATGTAAGGTCGAGTGTAGTGTCTGCTTGAGAGAGATGGAGACCGATACGGGTCGGTGCGTTAGGTTCGTTGCACAGGGTAAGAAGAGTTTGATCAAGGGCGTCATATAGGTGTTTACCACGTTGATTAGGCTGACATGAGCTCCAGGCTACGTGATGTGCGTTGAAATATCCGCCAATAAGAATAGGATAAGTGTATGTTGCGTTTTCAAGGTCAGGGAGCCAAGTACAGGGTTCTGCCATGACGTTACCTGGCCGGAAATAGGCCAATGCTACAACGAAAGGTTTTTGGCCAGGGGTAAGATTTTTACTGCAACAATTTCACGAGTGGGAGAGCAAAGAGGCTGAAGCGAGAGCTGAGTGGAAGGACAATCGTTTCGAATTAAGACGGTCGCCTGTCCCTCTGCACGGCCGTTTTTTATGTTGGATAGTAGGTGTCTAGTAAGTGCAGTAACCTAAAATTTTACAAGGACCGCGCGTTTCTTGAAGGAGTATGAAAAGAGGACGGCGCTGAGGCACAAATGTACGAAGGGTAGAACCGTTCTGATTGAAGCTTCTGCAGTTCCATTGAATCCCATGAGCCATAGTACTCATAAAAGGGACACAGATTTACGGCGCTTACTATTGTCTGTGAGTGTGGTACGTTGGAACTCCTCAAACACAGTCTGGAGATGCTCTGCATGGAAGTAAGGGCAGCAGTTAGAGTTACATTAACTTCCTTTGGCAGAGTTTCTTCCAGCTTCTGTGTCTCTTGGGCGCGTTCCTGTCGGATCAGCCTCAGCATGTGGATATAGGCGGAATCAGACGCTGTGACCGGTTGCAGCCGTGCGGGTAGGCGAACGGCTTTTGCGGCCCTTCTGTGAGCGGCTGCGTTGCGGAATCTGGGAACGAGTTCGGGTGTCCATTGTTATCTTGTCCTTAGTTATCATCTCCCGGAGACGCTGATTTTCGCGGCGTAGTTCAGATATTTCTGCTCTGAGGTTCTCAATGACCTCGACTAAAACTGGAGAAGAGGTTTTTTCAACATAAGATACATGTTTGGCGACAGTATGTGAGGATGTCACCTGATGCGTATTCGGATCATCCGACTCCTTAGGTGCCGATTTGTCGACAGGCTTTGCATAAGCTCGAGCCGGGCACTGGGCACTCAGAGCGATATGCATGGAAGCGCCGCAGGCTACGCAATGAGGAAACTGCTTGCAGCCGGGGTCTTCAGGGTGCGGGTTCTTACCGCAATCCCGACAAACGGTGGGAAACGAGCAGTATTTGGCTACATGGCCGGTGCGGTGACAGTTATAACATGCGACTGGGCGTGGACGGTATTCACGGACTCGTGTAATCTCGTAGTCGAATACTTGCCGAGAAGGTAATCTGTCTGATGCGAAGGTCAGAAGTAGCAAACTTGTCTTGCCGAGCATGCGTATGTCCCTGATTTCAGCTGTCTCGCAGCGCAGATGTGCCATGATATAGTCCATCGTGAGGCCTTCTCTAATTCTGATCACACCTCGCATACTGCCAACCACAGGCTGCTTCAGTGGGGACGTGTCCACATCGAACGCTTGGACAGAATCCCGCGTTCGCGCGACTAAGCGGGTCAATGTACACAGCTTCTTGAAATGCTCGGCGTCCCTGACAGTTATGCGGATGCAGTTAGCAGCAGAATCAAAGCGGAGAATGGCCATATCCGAAAAATATTGAGACGAAGCAGTTTGCTCTATTGCGTTGGTAATAGCCTGTTTCGGGATGTTTGTGACATGCACTTTGTTAAGTGGCCTGATCAGAGCAGTGAAATGAGGACGACTCACCCGTTCTGTGTGCAGGCGTTGCGGGGACACTTGACGCTTGCGGTGCGTTGAAGTCATGCTGCATCCTGTAGCTGTCTTAACCTGAGCAGGAGGGCTTGCAGAGACAGTCAGAGCTGCGGCACCCATTTCCTCGTGCACCGTCGGCAATAGCTGGTAATCAACGCTGCCTGTAGCCTGTGGCGTTTGTGGCGTCGGAGTCAGCGTTAGGCTGAATGCGAAGTACGGCGCCGCGTCCATCTGCTCATGCCCCGCCGGTAAGAGCGGGTAATCACAACTTCTTGTAACTTGGCTTGACTGTGGGGTTGTAGTCGGTGTAACCTGGGGCGTTTGTGGTGTCGGAGTGAGGGTTCGGCTGGATGCGAAGTACGGCGCAGCGTCCATCTGCTCGTGCCCCGCCGGTAAGGGCGGATAATCGGAACGCCTTGTATCTTGGCTTGACTTTGGGGTCGTAGTCGGTGGTTGGCTCGGAGTGAAGGTCGCCGGACGTAAAGTTTTGAAGGTCACATCTTCCGGATGCGCTGTGGCGGCAGCGCCGCCCGGCTGTGGCCCGGGAGCAGCCGTGGTCGTGGTGGGCCCTGAAGGCGTCGATTAGGCTTAGCCCGTCAGAAACGCCTAGTCCTTGAAAGCTTCGAATCGAACAGCGAGCCGAAAATAAAATTGTTGCAAACAGGGCACTCCGCCTTGAGAGCGAGCTGACGCGGTTCACCTCGGCTCCGTGTTTTTCGAATTGAGTATGCGGATATTAGACACGATAGGGCCTGAACCCACTCGAAACGGCCAATGAAGGTGTTCGGCTAGTTTGTTTGTTTTTTTTTTCAAAACATTTGCCACAAGGCATAAGTTGAGAAAGGGGGAATGGGATGCAGGGGATATAAAGTTAAAAGAAGGAGTGAAGTCCAGTTGCGATTATGTATTCGAGAAGATTGGCAGTATAGCGATTGTCCATTGTCCATTTCTCATAATCACTATCGCGATTCCACCGCAGGCCCACCTTCGTGATTATCCGTTGCCTAATGTGAGTCGTTGATGGACACGTCCACAGCAAGTGACGCACATCGCGGACGTCAGGTGGAGTGTCACGGTGAGGGCACCTGTCAGTCACTGGTAGATCTTTTTCCCGCCATCGATGTCGAACAGATGGGGTCAGAGCCGCCCCTGCCCGGATCCGGCGCACTGTTGCCTCCTCCTGCCGAGTAAGACTACGGGGGGAGGGTGCGAACACGGAGGAATGAGAGCGCGTGTTCGCTGGCGCAGAACTTGCGAATCGGAAACGTGGGACAGGAACGGATCTGGGGGAAGAGGGGAAGGTGGTGGATCGCCTGATGGGTTTATGTGCGTCATAGCATCCGCTTGAATATTATGTGGATCGCGAGCATGGCCGCGAATCCAGTGTATGCGCACAGGACATGGGTACTTTGAACAGAGCAAATGTATGGACTGTGTTATTTGGAATGTGCGTCAAATGGTCTTAAGCTGTTTAAGGGCAGTGAGAGAGTCTGTGCAAAGATGAACTGCATTGAATGTAGGAACTGGTGGAAGGGAATGTATGGCATTGTAAATGGCTTGAAGTTCCAGTGCCTGAGGGGTGCACGTATCCGCGGTATATGTCACGTGAGTGTTGAGATGCGGATGAGAGGGACTATACTCCTCGCTCTGCAGTATGTGATGCATCGGTATATAATATGCACCCTTCAGGCAGATGTGCCGATTATACCGGCGGGGAAGCAGTGGGGCGATTGTCCGTGAGCTGGCAGTACGACCATGGAGGTAGTGTCTTTAAATGATCTAGTTGTAAAGACTGTTTGCGAGCTCTGTTTGCCATCCGCTGGTCAACGAGTTCAGTGAGCATATTTAGCTGGGCATACTCCTGAAGTACTGGTATGGGTGTTAGGCGGGGAAGATGTTATTGCACTCATAGCCTCACGATTGAGGGCCTCAAGGGAGTCCCACTGTCTGCGGGTGAGACGTTGAAACTGTGCCTGGTAGATTATACGCGGCTGGAGGACAGAGCGAACAAGCTGGCGGGCCGTGTGAGCACGCGCGCCGCCAGAGCGAGACCTAGAGTAGCGTGAGCGCTCTTACGGATGGCTGTCAGCCACGGGGTGCCAGTCCCAGAGGAATGAAGAAGACCAATAATGCGAACGGTTTGTACCTGAGGAATTGGGGTATTATCTATCATAAAATTTATAGTGGGAGCTTTCCGTAAGCCAGCTTTATTTCCAATGCGAATGAAACAGGATTTTGTATGCAGAAGAGTTAGGCCCAAAAGAGGGAGGCGAAATGTCAATACATCCAGCGCATGCTTGAGGGCCGCCTGATGGACAGACGTATCTGGGTGACAGCACCATAAGGTTATATCATTGGCATACGCAAGCACGCGTATAGAAGGGATGGCCTCTAATGCTCGAACAAGTGGAATGAAGGCCACATTAAATAATGTAGGGGCGAGAAAGGAGCCCTGGGCCACTCCTCTGTTTGAGCCAAGTGACCAAAGGGTTTTCCATGGACACGCACACTGAACGTTCTATTTGTTAGAAAGGCGTGAATGGCGAGGAGAAACCTGTGAGGGAGACCAAGAGTTTGTAGGGAAGCAGGAATGGCTGAGTGAAGCATGTTATCATATGCCTTTGTTATATCTGTAGCAATCACAGTTCTAACAAGATGACTGTGCGGAGAGTGGTGAAGCACGTCAGCAGCCAAAGTTGCAAGACCGTCCTCCGTTCCTATTTGCGGGCGGAAGCCAATTTGGGATTCTGGATAACAATCATGGGATTCCAGCCACCACGATAAGCGAGTGGCGAGAATGTTTTCGTAAAGCTTGCAGATTGTTGGCGTCAGGGAAATTGGACGAAGGGCCGAGGGAGATACTGGAAGATGACCTGACTTCGGTACTGAAACAACAATAGAATGCTTCCACTCGTCCGGCATGACACCAGAATGCCACACGCCACTGAATGCATCAAGCAGCGCCTGCAAAGCAGTCCCTTCCAAGTTGCAGAATAAGGAGTTAGGTATGCCGTCGTGCCCAGGAGCAGAGTTAGATTTGAGGCGTTCAATGGAGGCCAGCAGCTCTGCCATGGTTAGGTCAGAAGTAATCGCATCGGGGGTTCGGTAACCGGTAAGCAAGGTGGAGAAGTCGAGGTGGAATCATAGTGGGGAAAAAACAGTCTGGCCGCCTGTTTTGCAAATGTGTCCTCATCTACATTCATCGCAAGGCGAATGCTCTCTGTGTAATCAGAAACTTGAGAAAAGCGCTCCATGGCGTGAAGCACTCTCCAAAGTTGTCGATTACTTTGCTTGGAGGACAGACGCTCACACCATGAAGCCCAACGTTGCCTTCCTAGACGCTTTTCATACCGCCTCGCACGCGCGGTAGCCCGGTGAAGAGCGGGGATAGCCGATGGGTCATCGGGGTTACGAGCAGCCTATTGATCTTCCTGGCGACGCAGAGCCCAAAGATTCAGGAGGTGAATGTCGGGGTTTGGCTTGTCTTCATTTACAGTGGTGGTAATCGTGTGGGACGCAAGAACAGCAGAGAGAGTAGACAATGCTGATGATGGGGTGAAATCAGATAAGCGATTGTCTGCGCGTACAGAGTCCCATGATGTTATTCGTACGCTACGGCGTATTTTACGTATCCGCGAAGGAGTGAGAGAGATAAAGATAGGACTGTGATCACTACCCCAGGTATCTGGTTCAACCGCCCAACGAGGGCTACCAGGGCCTAACCACCAAGTCAAATCAGGTAAATAAGGCCCACCTCGTGGACGGGTAGATGTATGCAGGTGGTTTAAAAATGGAAAGAATTATCTGAAAAGCTTCCCTGGATGTGTGCACCCCTGGGTGAATCCGATGGGTAACCCCAGGAGGTATGTGCGCCGTTGAAGTCTGCACTGACTAGAATAGGGATACCCGAGTAGGTAGAACGCAGAAAACGAACCCATCCAAGATTAGGAGATGCGGAACCAGGACGGCCATAAAAGGTAACTAGTATAAGTGGCGTGCATACAGGCTTAACTAGGAGTGCTACCACCTCTTGGCGTGTGTTACACCACCGTGAAAGGTCGATCGGTGTGTGGGGAACTGAAGTTCACGTTCACGTCCGCACTTGGTATCCGCATAAAACGGAGCGCGTCAGTGCCGCCGAAGTCCACAACACTCTTAGCGAGCTGGTAGATGCCCACCTCACCTTCTCAATACGAACGGCTAACCCACACACCGACCAGACGCTTTATCCTTGATGCCCTCTCAATCAATCACTTACTCCGCAACAAGGCAGGACAAAGCGCCACTTTCAATCAGCCTGCGGAAAATCGTACCTCTCCCGAAGAATATGCCCCCTGAATTTCATTCAGGAAAGCAAGTAGAAAGAGTCAAAGCCGTTTACAACAGACATGACGCGGTCTATGTCGATGCAGCCGAACACGCGGACCGTAATGCCTTCACGATTGCGACTGTAAATTATCAGGGTCAACAGCTCACAGTCGGTTCGATCGTTATCAACAACTCGCAGGAAGCGGAGGAAGGTACGATCACCCTCGCGATAAGCTCAACCTCAGCCCTTCATATAATTAACGACTCAAAAACCGCAATAAGAAATTACAGCAAAGGCAAGATATCCACTGTAGGACTCAAATTTCTGCTTTTTTTTTCAAACGCCTCACTGTTCAATGAAGCTAATCTGGACACGAGCACATTCTTCTCTTCTTGGAAATGAGGCTGTCCTGAATTTCGCCCGAGCCGGGTGATGGCACAACCCCTCATGAGATGGGCGAAGGACCGCATGGTTTCCTATCAAGAAAATACACTACACTTCCTTTAAACACGTACCTTATACCCTCCGGGACACAAATCTCGCACAATGGAACAGGAGGTCACCTGGCGAAAATTACAGACGCATTCCTTTCCAAATCCAGTCATTTACGCCAATGCATACCCTGCATTATACACCCCTTACTGTAACTTATGCAACCAGAGGGCTAACTAACATTCCATCTTATGGGCACGAGACTCCCCTCCGTGAAATCTGTAGCCTTCCACCTGCGAGCAGTGGGAGGCCGCTATGGTCAGCTCGGACCCACTAATCCAACTGCGGGCCATCGAGCGTGCAACATAGGTCGCCAGAGCTCAAGCTCTGGCGACCTGAGTTGCACGCTCCTGGCCACCTGGCGCGGAAGCTACTGCCTGCCTGACTGCAGACCTTGATCGGCATTTTCCAGTTTGAATATGCTTCGACACAATGCTTCTTTTCCTTAAATTTCTTTAATTTTTTGCTTCTGTGTTTTTCTCTAGCTCCGTCTTCTGGCTGCGCCCAGAGTACGGCCAACACACGGCTGCTGGAAGAAGAAAATAAGGATGGCGGCTGGCGATGGCACATGAATTAGCCATGGCTGGCTGTTCTTTTTAATCGATATTTATTGCGTCAGGGAATCAGTAGGGTATAAGATGAATGATGAACAAATGAATAATGAATGAAAAAAGGTTGGCTGATTTTATGAATTCCAGGAGTGAGTGATGATGAGGTCCCTGCGTCCAAGCTATATATGAGACAGGATTGGTCGCTGAAAGGCAAGCTATCGTCAGGTGCCAGATTCGTGTTGGCTTCAGTGCTGGCCAGTTCCGCAACAAGTGGTGAATGTCGGCTTCAAAATTTTCGTTTTTACAGATCGGGCACCCTAAGCGGGGATATAAGTGTTGGAAGTGAGACCACGTCCTACTGACCGCTGGTGTGAGGGCAACACCGACCTGGATCCTCCTAAGCGCAATCTCCTCTGCGCGGGTGAGACCGCGGGGAAGGGATACCGCACACGAAGGGATAAGTGCACGTGTGCGGGGCCGGAGGTTTTCCTTTCTTGATAAAAGCAGGGTAGCGTCGTCCAAGGAGCCGTGGCATTGATGCGTCTTAGTTCACGAGGCGGGTCGCTAAATCTGATTGAATTTGGGAAGGCAGGAGGTCCCATGGGACCCACTCGATGCGTACTGACTGCGGGATGCCCGCCGCAAGGCGGTGGATGTTTTGGCATATTTTAGGGCAGCGACTGACACGTCAGAGCAAACGTAGTGCTTGAAGTGCGTAAGTGCGGATGGCAATGTGTGCTGCAGGGAGCATGGTTATGGAAGCCACTGAGCAGAGTGCCTCTTGAACAGCCACGAGCTCAGCGCAGAAAGATGTAAGTGGTTCCGAAAGCTTACACGTAGAGGTCTGGTTCAGGCTAGGCCTTCATGGACAATAGATTGCTGTTCTCGCTTCACAGGCTTGCATCATCATCGTCATCATCATCATCAGCCTGATTATACCTACTGCAGGGCGAAGGCCTCACACATATTTCTCCACTTAACCCGGTTCTGTGCTAGCTCCATCCACTTCACCCCTGCGAACTTCTTAATCTCATACGCCCACCTAACTTTCGGCCGCCCCTGCTACGCTTTCCTTCCCTTGGAATCCAGTTTGTTACCCTCAGCGACCATCAGTTATCCTCTCTTCGCACTACATCTCCTTCCCATGTCCATTTCTTCTTAATTTCCACTAGAATGTCGGTAACTTGAGTTATTTCTCTGGCCCACTCTGCACGCTTTCTATCTCCTAATGTTACCCCTGCCATTTTTCATTCCATAGCCATATGGGTTGCCCTCAACTTAAGTAGAACTCTCTTGGTTAGCCTATACGTTTCTGCCCCATAGGTGAGTACAGGCAAGAGGCAACTGTTGTATACTTTCCTCTTGAGCGATACCGGTAAGCTGCTAGTCATAATCTGCGAGTGCTTCCCAAATGCGCTCCATCCCAAGCTTATTCTTCTTGTTATTTCCTTTTCATGGTCCGGATCTGCGGTTACTGCCTGTCCTAAGTAGACATATTCGCCTACTACTTCCAGTATTTCGCTACCTAATGTAAACTGCTGTTCCTTCCCGAGGCTGTGGAACATTACCTTAGTCTTCTGCATATTGATTTTCAAGCCTACCTTTCTACTTTTCCTGTCTAGGTCATCAATCATTATTTGCAGTTCATCCCCCGAGTTGCTTAGCAAGGCAATGTCATCAGCAAATCGCAGATTACTGAGGTATTCTCCACCTACTCTTATCCCTAACTGCTCCCATTCCAAGTCTCTGAATACTTCCTCTAAACAAACTGTGAAAAGTACTGGGAAGATTGTGTCTCCTTGCCTAACACCTTTCTTTATGGCAATTTTGTTACTTTCTTTATGCAGAACTATGGTTGCTGTGCAGCCACTATATATATATCATCCAGCACTTTCACGTACGGCTCGTCTACCCCCTGATTTCGCAATGCCGGCATCACGGCTGAGGTTTCAATTGAGTCAAATGCTTTTTCGTAATCAATGAATGCCTTGTATAAGGGCTGGTTATATTCCGAGCATTTTTCTATCACCTGATTGATGGTATGGATATGATCGATAGTAGAGTACCATTTCCGAAACCCTGCTTGATCCTTTGCTTGATTGCAGTCTAAGGTTGTCCTGATTCTATTAGCGATTACCTTAGTAAAAACCTTATACGTAACAGACAGTAAGCTGATTGGGCTGTAATTTTTAAGGTCCTTAGAGTCCCCTTTCTTGTGAATGAGGATAATGTTTGCATTCTTCCATGGTTCCGGTACCGTCGATGACACCAGACACTGCGTATACAGGGTGGCCAGTTTTTCTAGCACGATCTCCCCCCCCCCCCCCGTCCTTCAGCAAATCTGTAGTTATCTGATCCTCTCCAGCTGATTTCCCCCTTTTCATAGTTTCTAGTGCTTTCTTGACCTCGTCCTTCGTCACTGGTGGAACGTCTGACTGTTTTTCCCTACCGCCAATCTCATTACGGTCCTGACTGCTCTGGCTACTGTAGAGATCTGTATACAACTCCTCGGCTACTTTGACTATCTTGTCCATATTAGTGATGACGTTGCCCGCCTTGTCCCTTATCGCATACATCTGGTTTTTGCCTATGCGCAATTTCTTCTTTATAGCTTTAAGGCTTCCCCCGTTCTTTACACCATGCTCAATTTTCTCCATGTTATACTTCCTTATATCGGCCACCTTGCTCTTATTGATTAGCATTGTTATCTCGGCCAATTCGATCTGGTCGGTTGGATTGGAAGCTTTCATACTCTGGCGTTTCTTAATCGAATCTTTCGTCTCCTTAGACAGCTTACCGGTATCCTCTCTAACTATCCTACCGCCTACTTCTACCGCGCACTCAGTAATGATATCTCTGAAATTATTGTTCCTTGCCTCTAGGGTAATGTCGCCATCCTCAGTTAGAGCTGAATACCTATTCTGTTACCGGGTTATGTGGAGAAATATGGGAGAGGCCTTCGCCCTGCAGTGGGTATAATCAGGCTGGTGATGATGATGATGACCTATTCTGTAGCGAGATCCTGAACTCTTTTGCCCTCCCCCTCACCGCTAATTCGTTGATGGGTTTCTTTCTTACTAATCTGTTGCGTTCCTTCTTCAGATTTAGGCTAATTCGGGACCTCACCATCCTGTGGTCACTGCATCGCACTTTCCCGATTACCTCTACTTGCATAATGGCGGGGGTTGAACACATTATGAAGTCGATTTCATTTTTAGTCTCTCCGTTAGGACTTTTCCATGTCCATTTTCAGTTCTTCCGTTTGCTGAAGAAGGTATTCATGATTCGTGAGTTATCACGCTCTGCAAAGTCAACTAGTAACTCCCCCCTGCTATTCCTAGAACCAATGCCATAGTCACCTACTGCGTTGTCTCCTGCCTGCTTTTTCCCTACCTTGGCATTGAAGTCGTCCATTAGTACAGTATACGGCCTCTTTACTTTTCGCATTGCCGATTCTACACCTTCGTAGAAGTTTTGAACTGCCTGGTCATCATAACTACATGTAGGTGCATAGGCCTGTACAACCTTCAGTTTATACCGCTTATTAAGCCTCATTACGATGCCTGCAACCCTCTCATTAATACTATAAAATTCATCTATATTACCCGCTATATACTTATTGACAAGGAAACCTACTCCTAGTTGTCGCCTGTCTGGTGAACCTCAATAACACAGTACATGCCCATCCTTCAGTACAGTATATGCCTCATTCGGCCTCCTAACCTCACTAAGCCCTATGACATCCCATTTCATGCCCTCTAGCTCCTCTAACAGCACTGCTAAACTAGCTTCACTAGCTAGGGTTCTAGCATTAAACGTTGCCAGGGTCAATTTCCAATGGTGGCCTGTCCAGCGGAGCCAGGCTTTCTTAGCACCCCCTGCCGCGTCACAGGTCTGACCGCCGCCGTGGTCAGTTGTTCCGCAGCCGCTGGTGACTGAGGGCCGGGGTTTTATGGAGCTTATCATAGGAGGTTGCGGCGAATTAGTGCACCAGGGTGGCCAACTCCTGTTATGGTGAGGGAGTGCATTGCCGGAGATGTTCACCGGCATCAGGTCGCACCCCAAACCTGTTTATGCAATTCCATCGACACGCAGATTTTTTTTTTTCATCCGGTGGAGAATGGCGCAGCACCGGGATTCGAACCCCGGTCCTCTTGCATGCGAGGCGGATGTTCTGCCGCTACGCCACCGCTGCACCTCCATAGGCTTGCAGGCTTGCAAATTCACATACACTACAATGGACCCTGAGTATCTTGCGCTTCAAATCTCTGGCGAAGTAACGATGCCGAGTTGGCAGACGTTGGTATGCGGATATCAGTTGGCTTGTTGTCTCCTAACTGTACAAATTTCCAGGGAGGGAGAACTGGCGCAGGTGGCTGAAGAATAATGTGTGACGTCGCATACGCCCTCAGTGCTTGCGTGGAATGTGGCAAAGAGGCCTTGAGTCTGCGAGCATCACTGAGCTGCTGCACCAGTTCATCAATCGTGTTGAGCTGCGCATTCTCTTGTAACGCAACGACCGGTGTGAGTCGTGGAAGGCATGTTATGGTCCTCATAGCTTCTTGATTTACGGCTTCAAGGCGATGCCATTGTGTTTTGGTAAGATGCTGGAACTGGGCCTAATAAAGAAACGTGGCTGCAGAAGCGCCCTCAATAACTGGCGTGCAACCGACAAGCCAGCACCCCCCTTTTAGGCGCAATTCTCCTTATCAAACTCAGTTTGAAGTACTTTCTTTTTTGCCTGAGAAAGCCAAGGAGCCACTGGTCCTGACTGGTGAATTATTGAGCCCAGAATTTTTATGCTCGGACTTTCTTGTAGTAGGGTGCCTATTAGAGAGAGACGAAATGGATTTGAAGTAAGTTTACGGCATCGCCAGCGGTTGGCGACAGACGTGTATGTAGTTTTACACACAAAACGTTGAAGTCCAGGGACTCCGGAAACGGGGGGGGGGGGGGGCGGGCAGGGGGGGCCCAGGGGATATTTATTTATTTTTTATTTTATTTTATTGGTACCGTCGAGGTAAAACATTACAGAGGGGAGTGGGGATTGAAACAGGTTGTGCGCGAACTTTCTCCCGTGTACATTGTTCGCGTGTATACTTGTTAGAACTTTTTTTATGTATTTCATACCAAATTAAGGATCCAGGTAGAACGAAAGGAAGAAGATGGATTGCACGGTATGAAAAAGAACTGAACAAGGATAAATGGTGTACGCCTCAGTCCGCAGATGAGCCAACGTTTCGACAAGTGGACTTGTCTTCGTCTGGGCATAGCGATCATCACTGGCAGGGGTTTAAATACGCTTTTGCTTCCGAAGAAGAAAACCTGGGAAGGGGAAAGTGGGTGTGAATGAGTGGGGAGGAGAGGATGGTTGAGAAGAAAGTGGGTCATGAAGTGAAAGAAAAAAGAGAAAAACTAAAAATTATTCAGTATGTACTTATCAGCCTGGAACCAGGGATGCTGTGGCCTGCAAAAGAAGTAAAAGCGGCAGTACAAGGAAAAACTACAATACCGGGTAGGTGATTAGTCACCACTTAAGCGGGTTCGGTGCAGATACACCTTACAAAGGGACAGGCTATGCAAAGGGCCCTGATAAGGCATTTATCTAGGGGGACAATTTATAAAACTTTCTGCAAAGGTGTGTGTGTGTGTGGGGGGGGGGGGGTACAAAGTCACAGGATAATAACAGCACTGGGAACCGCAACTAAAATGGAAAACAAAAATAATAATAAAAAATGTTTCAGGACAAATTCAAGCAACAAGTGATAAGGAGGGAATGTGTTTAGAGGAACGTGTAAGATTATGCTATTGAGGAAGGGAATAGAGTGTACATGCGTTGTGAATAAAGTGTACAATTAACGCTATGTGAGATTGTTTTCCCGAATAGTTATGATGCAGAGGGAATATACCTAAGGGATTCTAACATTCCCTTAAATATATTTATTCCTGCTGGTTCCAATGTTCTAAATTTATGAATTAGATATGCCTCTCTATATTTTCTGTCCCTTGCAGATTTAAAGCCTGACTGGAGAATATATAAGTTAATTTCTTCGAACTTATGGTCTTTCTGATTGAAATGCTGGGAAACTGTTTACGGGAGGATTTTGCCTGTGTCTGCCCGATGTCCATTAAGCCGTATGTTCATTGGTTGTCCTGTCTCTCCGATGTACTGTTTATGACAGAAGGAGCATTCTAGAAGGTAGATAACGTTTGAAGATGTGCAGTTAAAGCCTGATTTTATATGAAAAGTGAAATCACTTCTTTTGTTTTTAACCGTGGTGTCTTTTTGTATATGACGGCACGTCTTACATCTAGGTCGAGAGCAAGGGTGTGGTTGTGTTGGATGCTTGTTGTCGAGTTTAGAATGTACTAGAATATCTCTGAGGTTTGCGTTACGTTTGTATGTTACCCTTGGTGCCTCCGGAAATATTTTCTTGCGGCGTTCATGACACGTTAGCACGGATTGGTATTTCCGCAGAAGATTGTTTATGTTTGAAAGGGCATTGGAGTATTTAGTTACAAAAGAAGGTTGGCGTTCAGTGTTGGCCTTTGGTCGTTTCGTGAGCACATCGTTGCGGTTTAAAGTGCTCGCTTTTTCGAGGGCCGTATTAAGGGAATTACCGGGATATTTTCTCTGTATTAGTGTTGCTTTCAATGAATGTAGTTCGTTTAGGTAGTCACTATCATCGCTACATATTCTTCTAAGCCGTGTCGCCTGTCGTACAAATATTCCTTGTTTACAATGTCTCGGATGATGACTCGTAAAATTTAGGTATTGTTGCTTATCCGTTGGCTTTCAGTACAAAGAAGTTTTAAGTTTTCCATTTTCCACTGACACCGTGGTGTCGAGAAAGTCGACTTTTAATTGCGATGCCTGACAAGTGAATTTAATGCTAGTGTGATGATTTTTTAAGATGCGAGACGAACGACTGAAGTGATTCAGATCCATGCTGCCATATCATTAAAATATTGTCAATATTGCGAAGGTATATAAGTGGCTTTTCCGGGAATGAATTTAGTATATTAGATTCTATAACTCCCATGAATATATTCGCGTAAGTCGGCGCTAATGGAGTACCGATGCTGGTTCCAAATATAGCAAATAATAGGATGAATCGAACTCAAAATAATTTAAAGTTGGGACTAGTTTAAGGAGCGAGAGATAAACTTCAGAGGCATGCGGATGGTGGTTGTTGATTAATACTTGGGAGAAGGCGTCGATACCTTCATTGATAGGAATATTAGTATAGAGTGCCGCGACGTCAAGTGCATTAGCAACTTTCACGTACAGTGCCGCCGCCACGCGGCCGCTTCCGGTACCGCCCTTGGGGGGATACTCGGAGACCGGCTCGTGCTCCTCCAGCTTGCTGCTGCGTCTCCCGCGAAAATTTGTTACGTGGAGCTCGGTACTGCAGCTCCTGTAGTGTGTAACTGCTTTTTGAGTTGACTTTGGCTCACAGCCATGACAACAGATTAGTAATATAACTTCTAGTTTGGTGTGTTGGGCACGTATACGAGGGGAAAACATAAAGCATGAAAAGCATCGTGATAAATCCTGGGCGACGAAGAAACACCCCCTTAGTAACAGTATGAGCGGTGTAGCTATCTCATTTCTGGGGTTATGCATGGGTCTCGTTTTTCCTTGCCGCTCTAAACTCTGAGCAGAACCAAGTTTCGCAAGAAAAAAGAGAGACTGCGACTAAAGCTATGACGGTTTTCGGTGCGCGCATTTCTAATGTGAGAAGTTAGACTGACGTAAGTTGCGAGCCATACGTGATAACATTTTTGACTGCCGACCAATTCATGGCCCACACATGTTTGAGAAATTAAGTATGTTTCCTACTCGGTTGAGTAAATGCAGTGTTTGCAATCAGCAGCTGCCAGATGAACGCTAGATTAGGAGCTTGTATTGAACGTTGCGGAGCATACACTCGCACTCCATATTCGGACTGTTCTCAAAGCCAGCGCTCTAGCTGTCTTGCTTTTCACATAATTGTTCGCGAAAAACTGTCTGTGTCAGCACTGGGTCATCACATGCGAAAGTCAAAATCACTGCCTATTAGAGGTGCTGCAAAAAAAAAAAAAGAAAGAAAACAGGTTGGTTAAAGTGATCGCAGTCGACCATTATTTGTACCGTGTAGTGATGTTTTGTGCACAAACAAGGTAGTAGGTACTTCGATGCGACGGCGTATATTTTGAAGTGAAATAAAAAATTTGGCCACATAAAGTGCGGGGTTTTGGCCGCTCGGCATGCCTGTGCTACGCGCGTAAATACACAGCACTTCTTGAAATGCTGCAGTTCGCGAGTGCCCTGATCCCTAGATAAAAGTAGAAAATTTTATCTATATTCATGTTTATGTTTCTCTGTAGCACTTAGTGGCGCGATTAGAGTCACCTGGGAACCTGTCGTACTTGCGCACAACACAGTCAGCAGTAGGATGTTTCCCATACCCGACCAGTCACACTCGAGGGGTCCTTCGTATCGTACCCCTGCAACGCATGCTCACAAAGGCCTTGCATACGCAGGCTGGCAATACCGTGCATACCTTCGCACCGCAGCCCAGCGGCCCAGCACGACGCACTTGAAGCGTGACAGCCGGATCCCCTCAAGGGTAGCCATATTGGATTTCGAGTGGCGCCGCCTATAGCTCGTGAAAGTTGCGAATACTTTTCACACTGGACGTCGTGGCACTCTGCACTAATATTCCTAAGGTGTATCCTAAGGTGTATCTAAGGTGTAAGGTGTATCTGCACCAAACCCACCTAAGTGGTGACTAATCATCTACCCGGTACTGTGGGATTTTCCTGGTACTGCCGCTTATACTTCTTTTGCAGGCCACAGGATCTCTGGTTCCAGGTTGAGACACATACTTAAGATTATTATTCTTTTTTTATTTGTCAGTTGTAGTTCACTGTGCGGTTATTATCCTGTGACTTTGAACTGCCCCCCTCCCCCCTCCTTTTAAGAATTGTCCCCCTAGATATATGCCATATCAGGGCCCTTTGCATAGCCTGTCCCTTTGTAAGGTGTATCTGCACCAAACCCGCTTAAGTGGTGACTAATCATCTACCCGGTATTATGGTTTTTCCTTGTACTGCCGCTTTTACTTCTTTTGGAGGCCACAGAATCCCTGGTTCCTGGCTGATAAGTACATACTGAAGATTTGTTTTTTATTCTTTCACTTCATGACCCACTTTATTCTCACCCATCATTTCCTCCCCACTCCTTCACACCCTATTTCCCCTTCCCAGCTTTTCAAGCAAAAGCGTATTTAAACCCCTGTCAGTGATAATCGGTCTGCCCAGACGAGGAGAAGTTCACGTGTCGAAACGTTGGCGCATCTGCGAACTGAGGCGTACCCCATTTACCCTTGTTCAGTTCTTTTTCATACCAAATTAAGGCCCTTTAAGTGTTTCGTTTCTTTGCCAAGCTCCATTCAATGGCGAATCGTATAGGTTAAAATATCGTGCGGGATTTTATACCCTGCGTTTGGCATACAGATAAGCACAAGTTTGTTGAACAATTTATTTTGTTTTACTCAGTTTGTCTTCATAATTATCGAGTTTTTTAGTGTATACGCTAATAGAAGAAAAAGCGAAAACGTCAGTAACAACAAACGATAAGAAAAATAGCAGCGGCAATCTTTATTATTTGTGTTTAATGCATCTTTGCGTTACCCACATTTTAGTTTAAGTGAGCGGTAAATTTCTTCCTGAGAAATCATATATGCAAACTGTGATAGCCACTGGATGTAATGTATACATGCATTACATCGTTTCCTCTTTAAAAAAAGAAAGGTATATGCGGTATATATGTAGCCAAACTGAACGAACTCAGATACCCGCGCGCCGCTCACCTTGGACTGTTATGATCTTACGCCTTGCGAATTCAACGCCTGTTTTAAAAATTGCAACGGTAATACTGTGATCCCGAGGAGTCAGTTGATAATTCACCCGAGCGATGGCAGCGATATGGCAAGACACCGGCCGCTTGCCCTTGATCGGCTGAACGAAGCGGCGGTATAAATAATATAATTGGTTCACAGGAAGGGAAAGGCGCAGTATCTGTCACACGTGTCTGGGGACACCTGAACCGCGCCGTGAGGAAAGGGATGAAGGTGGGAGTGAAAGTGGAAAGAGAGAAAGAGGAGCCGTAGTGGAGGGCTACGGAGTAGTCTCGACCACCTGGGGATCTTTAACGTGCGCTGACATCGCACAGCACACGGACGCCTCTTCGTTTCGCCTCCATCGAAACGCAGCCGCCGAGGTCGGGTTTGAACCCGGGTACTCCGGCACAGTAGTCGGGCGTCTTACCACTGCCCTACCCCGGCGGGGCAAATACAAAAACAATTCTTGGTTCCGATCTTCCGATCTAAAAGATTAGAGGGGCACGCGAGACCCCATCCTTTCCACGACAGCATTCTCCACAAGGAAGTAGAGAACCATTTCAGCCTGGATGTACGGCGCCGTTACAAAAGAAAATAAAACTGCTAGTGACTGCAAAACGGCAATACTTATTCTCGTGTGCTCACATATGTGTCTGTAGTCCCCTGGAGAAAGCGGACAGCGGGGGGGGGGGGGGGGGGGGGAGTTGGAGGCTTGTCAAGCAGTTGGCTTGCGTGATTATATTGACTTAGGGGCTATCAAGTGTAAACCGCAAACTGGCGGTTTACACTTGATCCCGTCCCGTCCTCCACGGTCAATGTTCTACACTTCAAGATTCAACAACGAAGTAGCATGCGTCGAAAAGAAAATTTGTACAGAAAAAACGAAGAAACAGCCTTTTAAAGATCCCTTGAAAGCCCGCTACAAAATATACTCCATTGTTCTGAGCAACTTACTTAAACACGCGAAAAGATCTTACTATGAACACGAACAGTGTAAAAGCGCTAACGACACTAAAAAGCAATGGAGACTCCTGAGCGAATTCCTGAATTTGCCCTGCGCTAACAATGCCCCTACTGAAATTAATTTCAATGGTCCTGCCTACACTAAGCCATTTGTCATCGCGAATGCTTTCAGTGACTTCTTTTCTGAGCCACATAACCGACTTCCACTTCCGCCGGAGATAGATTTGAAACGCACTAATCATCCTTTCTTTCTTTTTCCTGTCTCCCCTTGTGAAATCGATTTGATTATTAATAGCCTCAAGGACACTAGTCCTGGACATGGTAGCATATCCTCACGGCACCTGAAACTTGTTGCTAATCTAGCTTCTATACCACTTTGTCATATTATTAATCTCATCTTAAAGAAAGGCGTTTTTCCTGCTTGCCTTAAGATAGCGAAAGTCATTCCAGTCTTCAAAAAAGGTGACAGACAAACAATATCTAACTATCGTCCACTATCTATTTTATCATCTCTTAGTAAGATAATTGAAAAATTAATAGTCAGGCGCTTAGACAATTATCTAAATAAATTTAATATTATTACCCCTTGTCAGTTTGGTTTTAGGTCTGGCAGTTCAACTAACTTGGCTCTTATCTCTTTGACTGAATTTATTAAGCATAACATTGACAAAGGCGAATTTGTTGGTTCTGTGTTTTTAGATCTGCTTTTGATACGATTAACCATTTGATTTTGCTACAGAAACAAGAATGTTATGGCATAGTAAGCCCTGTATCTCTCCTTCTGAAAAGCTACTTACAAGATCGTAAACAAATAATTAATATTAATGGAACTACCTCTCTAGACAAAACAATTAACCAAGGTGTTCCTCAGGGATCTATTTTAGGACATTTACTGTTCATATTATATATTAACGACCTTCTTACTTCTATTAGTCCAACTCACTGTGTTTTATACGCGGACGATACTACTGTGTCATTATCTAGCAGGTTCATTGATGATCTTACTGTTGATTTGAATACCATTTTGAGTAACATAACAAAATGGTGTCTTAATAACCACCTGGTTATCAACCCCACTAAAAGAAAGTTTTTAATCGTCAAAAGTAGCCAGAAAAGCCTTCCTTGCACTCCTACGTCAAACCTCTGTTCTTACACTATTCCAGCTTCCGATAACACTAGCTTTCTGGGCGTTATTCTTGATTCTGCGCTTAAATTCTCAGCCCATCACCCATCAGAAAAAAATATCTATGTTTGGCATACGAGCTCTCATTAAAGCACGCCCATATTTTCCTTATTACATTCTCTTATCTCTGTATTATGCTTTCATTCCCAGTCGCCTCACATACGGGATTGTCGTTTGGGGAAATACAACTGCCATTTATCGTCTGCACAGCATATACAAAATCAGGCCATCCGCATTATCACCTGCAGCACTTCTTCAGCTAGCGCTCGTCCCTTATTATATGAACATCATATCTTATCAGTCCACCAGCTCTTTCAGTATCACCTTGTAATCGCGTTCTTTTAGCTATTGAATGGCAGCTTGCATTTCCAGTTTGTTAATCCGTCACTACTTTCGAACTATAACTCTACAAGATTTGCAGCGAAAAACAATTTACTACTCCCGAAAGTTTGTACTAATTATGGAAAAATGACATCTTTTGCGGCCATTTCATTTTGGAACTCATTACCTTTAACACTGAAAACTTATATGTCCTTGCCCACATTTAAGGATAACTGGAAGGAATATCTGTTGAATTGCTGATGTTTTATATTTTTTTGTCTGATACCTGTGTTAGTGCCTTTGTTTTTGTGTAAAACTACTGATTCGCCTAATTCCTGTGTTAGTGCCATTGTTTTTGTGTAAAAAATACCCATTTGCCATGTTTTGTATATTATAAACCTTTCGCTAACTTTGCTGTTATTATTTATTTTGTTGTAGTGATCTATCGAGGGTCCCGGTGCAGTCTTATGACTATGGGACCCTCGTCTGTATTTTTATGCATTTTGTAAATATGTTTAATCTAATAAACTTTCACTTTCACTTTCAAAGCGCGTTTCATATTTCTATTTTTGGTTTCTTCGATCTATTACGTGCTCGCACGTATATTCTCTAATCATTTTTTAATTATGTAAAAGAAGCAAATAAATAAAAAAGTAAATACGTTTGCTACTTCTGAAGGTTGCCCTTTGTCATCTGCCTACCTTCTCTCCCTGTAGCGAAGCTGTCGGCCCCTTTCCTGATCCAGCAGGGCAGAGAAGCGATGTCCAAATTAATGCTTGCATCTGTTTAACGGTAAACATTCTTCATCAACTTTTCCTTTTGACGGAACAATGAAAGGCCAAGGGAAAAAAAATGAGGCCTGGAGGTACGGCACACATATTAGGGGTGCAAGTAAGCCGATCTTTCGAAGCATCGAATTTCAAAATATATTTATTTCAACTATAGCTCAGAAAACAAAATATAACGAGCGTCTGCCAATATCAATGTCATCTATGCTATATCCGCTGTTGCCGGCGGCGCGAAGGCAGGGACAAGGGGCGTGGGAAGAAGAAGCGTAGTGACTCCGCGTAATGGAGAGGATGCATAGGGCTGCAGCTCGCCCATTGTGAGTCTTCGGCACAGACATCCCGACTCCCAAGCCCGGGCACCCTAGTGCTAGGGTCGTTAGCGCTTTCGAAGAGCAGAGCCTGCTGAGATCTCAACGAGATACTCCTCCATCTACAACCAGGAGATCTTCCAAATGAACCTAACTACTGCACCTGGCGCCAGAGCTTGCCCTCCGGGGAGTTGGCGTGGCCGTGCACAGCGCATACTTTCTCCTGCAGCAGCCTATTGAAATTCTCGGCCCTCAAATGTCTTGCACTGCTTGCTGATGTCATCGTAGGTCGCGGCAGCTGGCCTGCTTGGCAGGACCAGGGACCAGATGGAGGGGCGCAGGGAGGCCGGAGAGATTTTGTTGAGTTTAAGTGAGTGAAACTTGAAAAATTCTCCACCAACATTTCGGAGCCAGCTCGGCTCATTTTTTATGGGTGCGTGACGCGGGGCGTGGTGCAGCTATAAGTAAAGGAACAGAGACGCGAGGAAGGGAGGGGGGAGATGGGCGTGAAAGAAATGAAAAGGAAGAGGGGGGTGGTAGTTAAACCTATAATGAGTCACGGTGCCGCAAGTGCAGGGGTCCCCGCTGGCGTCTTTTTCCTTTTCTGTGAAGGGGCCGGGAAGGAGCGAAGACCTTGTAAGTATACAGCAGGAAGGTTGCTATTGTCCGGTTGACAATGTTTGCGATCACCTGTATATGCCATGATTCGAGAAGGCGTCTTTTCCAGATAATTGGTCTCGGTCTTCAGGATGCACGTTTCTTCGAAATTCATTCTGTGGTCGGAATCTTCTGAATGTTGAGCTACGGGGTTGCGTTCTCTTGAGATGTTTCGTACATCACTCAAAGGTGTGAGGAGAGCGATGCCGTTTGCTTCGGAGGTGAAAGACATCGATGTACCCTACTTTCTTGTTTCATGCACACCCGCTACGGGGTGTGCACGAAACGCGCCGTCTAGACGAGTGTAAATCGTTTTCTCGCGTCCGAAAAATGACTGCTGTAAATTCAACGGAAGCAGATCCGAGTACAGCGTTAAGCTATGTCCGTGCTACACCTTGGCTATGCTCTCGTTTCCTGTACGGATACCGGAATTCCACGGCTTTACTTAGACTTCGGTGTAACGGAGAGCGCTCAGAAAAGAACCCGTGCATGCTCAACACCTCCTGCGCCGTGGTCCAGCCAAGCATGCCAGCTGCCGTGGTCTGCTAGACTACTACACCATGGTATTTACACTGAAGAAGCATTTTCAACCCGCGGTCATCTGAAGGCAGCAGCGGGATCGCTTCCTATGGCGAGACTAGTTGGAGGGAGAACTGTAAACTAGCTGCCGACTGCAGCTTTGGAACACTGCCGAACAGTAAGCCGGAGCAGTGTCGTCGCTATCGCTTGTTAAATGACCTCTGTCCACCCTGCGGTTGAAAATATTTTCTTCCCCGGTGAATGTCAGACTTCGCCCCTAGAACGCAAGGCCTCAAAATGTGTTTGAAAAGAGTAACTAATAACGCAGTTACAGCCACCGCAATCACCCGATTCTGTCATGCTTCTCTCCTTCTGTTCCCTCGCAAAGGTTTTTCACTCTCCTGCCCAAGGTCGTCTAGCCTCCGCAAGACAAATTCACCTTCCTCCTCCGCGTTTGGAGGGGAGGCGGGGCGTAGCACTCCGCGTGCGCAAAAAAAAAAAACGGGGGAGGGAGCGCGCGCCGCTGTATTCAGTATGGCTTTGGCGAGGGAAAAGCGCGCAGCGAGCGGTATAGACACCCATCCTTCTCCCGTCACTCAGCGAGACGGATCAATGGACGTCGTTCTCAGGAAGTACGTCATAACTGTGGCTCGACGGGCCAGCGCAGGAAACGGGGACGCTGGCTTCCCGAAGGAGAACATGAGAGAGCTTTGATTTGTATTTTTGTTGCTTTGCGGCGCGCGTGTCACTGTAGCATTTTGCACAGACTATCTTCGGTAGCTGACCGAAACACTGGGCTCCTTCGCCTAAAAGGTCCTTCCCTGGACAGTGGCTCTCTTTGCGGCGCGAGTGTCACTGTAGCATTTTGTACAGACTATCTCCGGTACCTGATCGAAAAACTGGGCTCTTTTGCTTAAAAGGTCCTTCCCTGGACATCGGCCCTTTAAGCAAAGGAGCCCAGTGTTTCGATCAGGTACCGGAGATAGTCTGTGCACAAAATGCTACCGTGACACGCGAGCCGCAAAGCAACAAAAATACAAATCAAAGTTCTCTCATGCTTTCCTTCGGGAAGCCAGCTTCCCCGTTTCCTGCGCTGGCCCGTCGAGCCACAGTAATGACGTACATCCAGCGAATGACGTCCATTGGTCCATCTCGCTGTCTGAGGGTTGGTTGGTTGGGGGTCTTTGGGTTATTCTCGGGGGGGGGGGGGACCGGACACGGGTTATGCCGGCCTTAATTCACGGCGGCACTCTTGGTGTCCGGGGGGAAGGGGAGATGGGATGTTGGGTGGGGAGGGGGGTCATCATCGTGGAGTCGCTCTCGTCGTCGTCCTCGTCATCGGCTCCGTCGCCAGCGCTGGGGCCAGCAGGTCAGCAGGCCCGGTGGTAGGCTACAGTTGTGCAGCCAGGCCGGACTCCTCCAGGAAAGCCAGCAGGAGCCGGTGGGCTGCCAGGAGGCTCCTGGCCGGGAAGAGCAGGTGGTCCTCGGTGGCAGCAGGAAGTCCGAGGGCCCGGTAGCCTGCCTCCATCTTGCGACGGTGGTGGGCGTGTTCCGGGCACACACAGAGGAGGAGCCCCAGCGTTCCTGCAACACCGCAGGAGGGGCATGCTGGGGAGGGGGCCCAGACACGGACATACAGCTCCGTGGGCGTCCAGGAACCTCCGGTGCGGAGGCGTAGGAGGAGAGCTCGCTCCCTGCGGGCGAGCTTGTCGGACAGGCGGTGGAATGTCCTCCCCTCGGCGATGCGCCGATCGGGGTGCAGGGCCCTCACCACCTTCTTGAGGGGGAGCCTGGAAAAGTCAAAGGCAGATACATGATTAGAAACACTTGCCTGGTCGGAGTGGGCCGCTTTGGCAAGTGCGTCGGCCTCATCGTTGCCCTGGATGCCCGCATGGCCCGGGATCCAGTGCAGTGAGATGACGAAGCCGGCATCCTCCAGGGCCTGGAGGCGCGCTCGTAGGTGGCAAGCCGATAGCTGGAAGCAGGACGGCTTGCGCAGGAGCTGCAGTGCCGGCCTCGAGTCGCACAGGATGGTGTAGAAGCTTGGGGGCTGGCCAGTTTCCAGGTAGTCCGCTGCCAGGTGGAGGCCCGCCAGCTCAGCTGCAGTAGAGCTACCTGGAAAGGAGAACCTGCAAGAGCTGGACACCCCCACCTGCGGGGCCGTCATAGCCGCTGCAGCCTGGCCCGTGGAAGGTAGGACCGAGCCGTTGGTCAAGAGGAGGGTGCTCCCTTTGGACTCTTCAATCAGGGCTGCGGCGGCCTGGCCCAGGGTAGCAACTGGGGAGCGGCGCTTGCTGACCCCTTCCAGGTCAAGGGTGACCTGTAAAGGAGGACGTGTTGGTGGAGGAGGGAGGATGGAATCATCATCATCATCAGCCTGATTATACCCACTGCAGGGCGAAGGCCTCTCCCATATTTCTCCACTTAACCCGGTTCTGTGCTAGCTGCATCCACTTGACCCCTGCGAACTTCTTAATCTCATCCGCCCACCTAACTTTCTGCCGCCCCTTGCTATGCTTACCTTCCCTTGGAATCCAGTTTGTTACCCTCAGCGACCATCGGTTATCCTCTCTTCGCACTACATGTCCTGCCCATGTCCATTTCTTCTTAATTTGCACTAAAATGTCGGTAACTTGAGTTGTTTCTCTGACCCACTCTGCACGCTTTCTATCTCTTAATGTTACCCCTACCATTTTTCGTTCCATAGCCCTCTGGGTTGCCCTCAACTTAAGTAGGACTCTCTTGGTTAGCCTCCACGTTTCAGCCCCATAGGTGAGTACAGGCAAGATGCAACTGTTGTATACTTTCCTCTTGAGCGATACCGGTAAGCTGCTAGTCATAATCTGCGAGTGCTTGCCAAATGCGCTCCATCCCAATCTTATTCTTCTTGTTATTTCCTTTTCATGGTCCGGATCTGCGGTTACTACCTGTCCTAAGTAGACATATTCGCCTACTACTTCCAATATTTCGCACCCTAATGTAAACTGCTGTTCCTTCCCGAGGCTGTTGAACAATACCTTAGTCTTCTGCATATTGATTTTCAAGCCTACCTTTCTACTTTTTCTGTCTAGGTCATCAATCATTATTTGCAGTTCATACCCCGAGTTGCTTAGCAAGGCAATGTCATCAGCAAATCGCAGATTACTGAGGTATTCTCCATCTACCCTTATCCCTACCTGCTCCCATTCCAAGTCTCTGAATACTTCCTCTAAACAAGCTGTGAATAGCACTGGGGAGATTGTGTCTCCTTGCCTAACACCATTCTTTATGAGAATTTTGTTACTTTCTTTATGCAGAAGTATGGTTGCTGTGCAGCCACTATATATATCTTCCAGCGCTTTCACGTACGGCTCGTCTACCCCCTGATTTCGCAATGCCTGCATCACCGCCGAGGTTTCAACTGAGTCAAATGCTTTTTCGTAATCAATAAATGCTATGTATAAGGGCTGGTTATATTCCGAGCATTTTTCTATCACCTGATTGATGGTATGGATATCATCGATAGTAGTACCGTTTCCGAAACCCTGCTTGATCATTTGCTTGATTGCAGTCTAAGGTTGTCCTGATTCTATTAGCGATTACCTTAGTAAATACCTTATACGTAACAGATAGTAAGCTGATTGGTCTGTAATTTTTAAGGTCCTTAGAGTCCCCTTTCTTATGGATGAGGATAATGTTTGCATTCTTCCATGGTTCCGGTACCGTCGATGACACCAGGCACTGCGTATACAGGGTGGCCAGTTTTTCTAGCACGATATCCCCCCCGTCCTTCAGCAAATCTGTAGTTATCTGATCCTCTCCAACTGATTTCCCCCTTTTAATAGTTTCTAGTGCTTTCTTGACCTCGTCCTTCGTCACTGGTGGAACGTCTGACTGTTTTTCCCTACCGCCAATCTCATTACGGTCCTTACTACTTTGGCTACTGTAGAGATCTGTATAGAACTCCTCGGCTACTTTGACTATCTTGTCCGCATTAGTGATGACGTTGCCCACCTTGTCCCTTATCGCATGCATCTGGTTTTTGCCTATGCCCAATTTCTTTTTTACCGCTTTAAGGCTTCCCTCGTTCTTTACAGCATGCTCATTGATGAAATACCCTGGGGCGTTTCCGATGAAATCCTTGTATACAGCCGTCAGTAGTCCCATCCGTGAATGGGGGCGCTGGGCAGCCGTGCCAGGAGGGAAGCTCCGTCAGGGGCGTGGTGAAGGCGGTCCACGTGAGTGAGGCCTCTCTGGAGGAGCTGCAGGGTCAGGGGGTAGACACCGGCTTCCGCCAGTGTTGCCGCAATCCTAGAGCACTGCGTTGCTCCCAGCAGGCGTCGGATCCACATCCTGCGTGCTCCGTCCAGGATGTTCACTCTAGTGGGCCTGAGGGAAATAAAAGGGAGGGCATAAAGTACGGAAAAGGTGGCGGCCGCCTCAAACAGCCGGATTGCCCATGATGTTGAACAGCCATTGCCTCCTGCAAGAAGACGTTGGGCTGCTCGGCCAACCCGGTTCAGGCGACCCAGGTAGGCCTTGTCTGCAGGGATCCATGTGAGGCGGTGATCGATCACCAGCCCCAGGTACTTGACCTGGCGTCTCCAGGGCAGGCTGGTGCCGTCGATCATCAGGGTGGTTGCATGGGCTGCCGCTCGTGCTCCCGAAGGGTGCACCATGAGGGCCTCCGACTTTGCAGCAGAGAGCTTGAGCCCCCTGCCGAGTAGGAACTGCTGCACGGAGTCGAGGGCTCGTTGCATGGCTTTCCTAGCAGAGATCATCCTGCTCCTTGGGGCCCGGACCCAGAGCGCCACGTCGTCAGCATAGATCGAGGTCAGCACTCCGTGGTCCCGAACCTGTTTGATGGCGCTCGGGAGACCGGCCAGGACCAGATTGAACAAGAATGGGCTGAGAACAGACCCCTGGGGCACTCCGGTGTTGATGGGGCGAGGCGAGCTCAGGGCCTGTCCAACCCGGACCTGCAGGGTACGATTGGAAAGAAAGGCTGTTATGAAACGCCGCAGGTTACCTGTGACTCCCAGGTCATCCAGAGCCTGTTGGATGGCCTGGTGTGGTAGATGGTCGAAAGCAGACTCGTCCAGAAGGGCGAGAAAGGCGACGTCGCCCATGTACTGTGCCTCTTCCAGGGTGGACACCACGTCCGCGATGGAGTCCGCTGTGCACCTGTGTCTCCGGAACCCGGACTGGCTTTCAGGGAGAAAGTTTTTCACCCGTGCAATCCAAGAGAGGCGCTCCAGGACACGGACTCCATGGCCTTGCAGGCTGCGGATGTCAGGGACACGGGGCGGTAGGACGAGAGCTGCTGGGGGGGCTTCTTCCCTTTGAGGATGGGGACCACGATGGCCATAGTCCAGCTCTCGGGAAGGATGCCGCTTTCCTAGATCCCGTTGAACACCTGCAGGAGGCGGGCCTTTTCTGGGGTGTCTAGGTTGCGCAGCATTTGGAGGTTGCTCCCATCTACACCTGGAGCCGTCTTTTTCTTGGACCGGTTGAGGGCCCGAAGAAGCTCGTGGGTGGTGATGGGATCCGAGCACTGAGCAGCGACCATGGAGGTTGCTGCGGAAGGAAGTGAGGTGCGAGTCTGAGGCTCACGTAGCGGAGGGCTTGGTAGAGGGCCGAGGGCGGGGCGGGCGGCCTCGGACAGGTGGTCTGCCAGCTCCTCGGCTAACACCTGGTAGGGCACCCCTCTGGCGATGGCGGCGCCCAGGTCAGGATGGCGGTTGACGGTCACCTGCAGGAGAGATCGGAAGAGACGCCATGCTGTCGCTGACTGTCGAGCGGTTTGAAGCTTGTGGCAGACGCTGGCCCAGCCTTCTCGACCTCGTCGGTTGGCTTGTCGGCGGCAGCAGGCGTCGACCTTCCTCCATTTGGACCAGTCCTTGGGGAGCTCCGTCCGCTTGGATGTGCGTTCCGCCCTACGCCTAGCTGCTCGAAGACCCAGTAGCCGGAGGTCAGGCACAGGGGTCAGTCTGGGGACATGGCCAGTCACGGTGGCACACTGGGCACATTCTCCCAAGAGGGTCAGGAAGTCGCCTGCGTGCGGGATACCCTTGGTCAGCTCCCTGAACTGAGACCACCTCGTTACCCGATACACCCTGTCTCGTTGTCGACGCTGCTTGGTAGGTGTCAGGTAGATGGGGAAGTGGTCAGAGCCCAGAGAGTCTGCCGCTCGCTCCCAGGTGTAGAAGCAGGCCTCCGTCAGCAGGGCCAGGTCGAGGATGGACGAGCAGCGAGGCCCGATGAAAGTTGGGGCCGTGGGCCTCAGGAACCGCATGCCAGCGACTGAAATGGAATCCAGCAGCTTCCTGCCGCTGGCTGAGGATGTCTGGCTGCCCAAGGCCCTGTGGGGAGAGTTGAAATCGCCACAGATTACGGCATCGTTACCTAGGCGGCAATGCAGGGCCGTGAAGCAGGAAGGATCCCATGGGACGCCCTGGGGGACGTAGACCGAGGCCGCCGAGGTGTCTGTGTTGCCCAGACGGACACGGATGGCACAAATCTCAAGGTGACCCAGGTCCTTGGCAGCGACATCTAGCACCGTGTGCGGGATGGTGTTACGCACATAGATGGCGGTGCGGGGTCGGTCCTGAGGATGGGACGGGTCCAGGCAGGGGGCATCTTCACATGAATCGAGGGCACAGCAGGACAGGCCAGAGTAGCCAGTGTAGCCCGGAAGGCGAGCAGATTCTACAGGTATCCTGGTCTCCTGAAGCGCCAGGACGTCAACGTTCATGGTTCCCTGCAAAATCATGTCTCGTAGGTCAGCGTGGCGAGCGCATAGGGAATTCACATTCTACTGGAGGACGCGTGGCCACTGTGCGGTTCCTCTACGGCTCGCCATGATTAAGGATTGAAGGGCTCTCTGCAAGGAGAGCTGCCTCGTAGAGATTACGTGCCCTGGAGTTGGGGGGAAGCTGGGAGAGGAGGGTTTGGACCGCCAGTCGGATGGCAGCGGTCACGCCTGGTTGCACCTCACCCACCGTGGCAGGCGGGTTGGCAGGGCCTTGGGCTGCAGGGCGAGGTCTGGTCTTGAGGACCCCTGCGTAGTTACCTTTCCCCCGTGGGGAGCTGTGGCTCCAGTGGGGCGTTGGCTCGGCTGCTGCGAGCGCAGCTCGGCGAGGATGGTCCGCCTTGCCTCTGGGTTGGGGTTCCTGCGCTGTGTGGTGGTCAACTTACTTTGTTGTTCCCAGCGTGGACAGGACGGGTCCGAGGCCTTGTGACGTCCACTGCAGTGGATGCACCTCGGAGCGGGGGCCGTGCACTCCTTCCTGAGGTGGGGCCCACTGCAGGTGGTGCAGCGTGGTGGTCGGGTGCAAGCAGACCTGGTGTGGTTGTACCCTCCACACAGGGGACGCTGCAAGGGGCGGGCCATGAGGGGGCGGACACGGAACCGCATCCCGGAGATGAGGACGTGGCCTGGAGGTGGAAGGAAGGGGAATTTGTCTTGCGGAGGCTAGACGACCGGGTAGGAGAGTGAAAAACGTTTGCGAGGGAACGGAAGGAGAGAAACACGAGAGAATCGGGTGATTGGGGTGGCTGTAACTGCGTTATTAGCTACTCTTTTCAAAAACTTTTTGCGGCCTTGCGTTCTGGGGGCGAAGTCTCACGGTCACCGGGGAAGAAAATATTTTCGACCGGAGGGTGGACAGTGGGCCTTTAACCCGACAATGTTCACATTTGAGTGCATGCTTCGTGACAAAGCCTGCGCCGGTCCGCTGGACAGGACACGCGTTCTAGAAAGCATGTTGGCGAGCCATCGAGACAGTGCACCAGACAAGCCGTTCGCACAACCAGAGTCACAGCACGAAGGCAAGTTTGGAAAATCTTACAAAACTTTGCCGCTGTTGGCGCTAACTGCGACAAACAAAATACAGACATGCCGGTTTCAAGAAGTTACGTGCAACAGTTAATTGCTACCGGCGTGGACACCTAGAGCAGGCCTGCATCCTTATAAAGAAGAAAGGTAAAGCAGCCATTTTACGTGGCCACAGCGCAGTTGCAGTATAATTACGCAATTTGGGACGTAAACACGTCAGTCAGCTTCGTCATTGCTGTATGACCTCGACACCGTTTCTAACCTTTGCACATGGTCGAAGTAACAGCTCACTTGATCATGAACCACCACTTGATGCAGTTCGAGATGGAGGTCAAATATTTAGGGGAATCCCCCAAGGTGGAGTAGATTTCTACTCCAATAAGGGAGTAATTAGTGACGTCCCCCCAAGCGCAACCATACGGCTACAAAGCAAAGCTAAACAGTTTTCTCAGAAACTTCGTAGTTAAAGAAGAATTCGTCCTAGTCCGGGGATCGAACCCGGCACCACCGCCTTTCCAGGCCAGTCGCTCTACCGACTGAGCTAACCAGGACGGCTAGCAGATCAGATGGTAGGGCGAGAGCGAATTGATCTGTAACTCGAAGTGGGAATGGTGTTGGTCAAATATTTCTAGAATTACGAAGTTTCTGAGAAAGCTGTTTAGCTTTCCTTTATAGCCGTATGGCTGCGCATGGGTGAACGTCACTGAGTAATTACTCCCATATTAGTTCGGGATGGACCACCCTCACAAGCGAGGACTCTGAAACGAGCTTTTGTTGGCTCTCTACAGTTTTCTATTTGTATATTTGTATATCCGTTCTTTTAGTATATGAGCTATAAAACTCTCAAATCAATTTTTCGATTGCTTGAACTTGCATCATGTTGGTAATATTGACTGAGTATAGCAATGAGTATTTTGGAAGCGTGAAGTGGGATAGGGCTTTACAAGGGCATATTTGGGAACTATTCAAGGCCTCGTTCTTCTTTAGGGGTAAAACATGCTTTCATATTGCCTAAAAATAAAATTAGGATGTGTACATTTGCGGTTAAATTATCTAAATATAAATTTAGGATGTGTAAATTTGTGGCTAAATTATATTTAAAATTTTCGATAAATTATAAAACACAAAAAAGGAAGAATAAAATCAAAATTCTATGAATAACAACAATTAGGACCTGACAAAATTCGCCCCCCCTCCCCCTCACTCAAAAAGAGGTTCCGGAGTCCCTGTTGAAGGCCAATGGAGGATGTGTAATCAGAGGCTATGTCTAGTGCTAATTGAAGGGTGGCCTCTTGAGTGAGCATATTAAGTGAGTGCTCCATACCGTGATATCATCTGCGTATTGCAAAAACCTGATTTCAGTGATATCATTTAAGCGCCATGCCAATGGGATGAAAGTAATATTGAACAAAATCAGAGACAATACTGATTCCTGGGACACGCTACGTAGTGAAACGAATGAACCAACTGTGTCACCACCACTGAGGCATATTGCATATTTTCTTCCGTCCAAAAATGATGCAACAAAACTGCGTGCTCTCGGACGGAGATTAAGCATGTTAATGGCATTCAGGATTGCAGCATGACTGATGTTGCCATATGCCTTTTCAACGTCCATTGCTAATATTGTACGTACATTACGGCTGCGGGTAGATGATACAACTGCTGATGCCAAGCCGCCAACCCGACCTCTGTACGTTTGTATGAACGAAATCCAATTTCAGCAGGGTCATAAAAACCGTGCTGTTCAAGACACCAAGAAAGTCGCGTGGCTAGCATTTTCTCTGAAAGCTTTCACAGCGTTGATGTTAAAGAAATTGGTCGTAAGTTGGTGAGGCCTGTTGGAGGCTTTCCAAGTTTGGTAGTACGGGTCCCGACAGCGGTTTTCCAGCTCTCGGGTACGACACCATCCAGCCACACTTTGTTTATGGTGTGTAGTAGTTGAGGGAGTGCAACAGTACTGAGGTTCTTGTCTCATGATGCCTTAAGCCTAAAACATGTTGTTTAACGCTCTTGTTTCTCTGTTTTTACGAGCTGCAGCGCACAGCAAATATAAATTCGCTTGTGGTAAAGGAAGGGAGCCGTATCTGTTACGCTTCTCTGTTGACGCATGAACCACACAATAAGGGTGGAAGGGAAAGCGGAAAGAGAGAAACAGATACCCTAATGGAGAGCTGCAGAATAATTACATAGCAGATGCCGAGGTTTGGTTTGCTCTGGGTCAGCTCCTTACCAACCTCGCGGCGGGACCTGAAGGTGTGTCGAACAAAACGCTCAAGGACGTATACTACGCATTCATTCCTGAGGGAAGGCGATACCCCTCAGGAATGAAGGCACGCACTGGTCACCTTATTTCTTAGAAGGGCAAAACACGCGTAATCGAGAATCTGCGGTCTCATAGTTTGCATTGGAAAGGTAATTGAGCATGTCATCCTTAACCAACTGCAAAATTACGCGGAAGACCATTGAACTACTTCCTCCCAGAGTTTATGGGTGATAGCGACACTTTCGATAACGACGCAAGGTCGGAAGAAGGAACCGGGAAAGGAACCTTGATAACTATATAGGCAGTGCTCTACTTTTTAAATCTAGATCTGGGTGCCTAATCAGAACATGTAGCTAGAAAAAGAAATTGAACCAAGATAGCATATGCATGTGCAGTGTGGTAAATCCATAAAAAAATATTCAAGGGGCGTATTGGTCTCCTCACGTGCGGTTACAGGGCTGAAGCTTGCACTGGCTTTGGTTACTTCAGTGAGCGGCAGACACTTGTGGACCAGGAGGGTATTCGGCCTGACCCCCCAAAAATTACTACAATGCGTGACTTTCCAGAACCTCAAAACGTGAAACATTTAATGAGCTCCCTGCGTCTAAGTTCATATTTCCGTCGTTTCATTCAAGGATTCGCCCAAATTGCTCATCCACTCACTTCCCTCCTACAAAAAGACGATGTGTTCGTTTGGTCGGCGGAATGGGAGTCATCGTTACACCAGATGAATTTTCTGCTCACATCTGGTTCTGTTTTACGTCATTTCGATCCGGCTTCCACCACCAGTGTTTACACAGATGCGAGCGGCGTGGGCATCGGCGCGGTTCTCGTCCACTTCCAGAACCGTGTTATCGCATACGCAAGCCGTACTTTTATTTATTTATTTATTTATTTATTTATTTATTTATTTATTTATTTATTTATACTGTAAGCCTTTTGACAGGTTCATACAGCAGTGGGTAAAAAAGTCGCAATTTCACAGACAGTTTACAATACATCCTAGAAGACAAAAAAAAAACAACAACAACAAAGGAATAACAAAGAACATTGAACAACAAGGAACATTTTCGTACCGACAATGTATGCGCATGAAACACACTCAAAGCACTCCATGATTTGCTAGGGCAATCCGCCTAAATGCCTCTGCTCACACAGTTGCAGTTTGCTGGGCAAAAAATATTTCTACCTTAGTGATGAATTCATCTGCAGATGTGGAGGAGACAATGTCGAGTGGCAGATTATTCCAGGCTTCTATGATGGACGGAAAGAAGGAATGTTTAAGCGTGTTACAGCGGGTGATAAATAGCCTGATCGTCCAGTCATGATTTGTTCTGGCTGAATAATAATAATTGGTTCACGGGAAGGGAAAGGCGCAGTATCTGTCACACTCTGTGGACACTTGAACCGCGCCGTAAGAGAAGGGATGAGAGTGGGAGTGAAAGTGGAAAGGGAGAGAGAGAGAGAGAGAGAGAGAGAGAGAGAGAGAGAGAGAGAGAGAGGGGAGGGAGCCGTAGTGGAGGGCTACGGAGTAATTTCGACCACCTGGGGATCTTTAACGTGCGCTGACATCGCACAACACACGGACGCCTCTTCGTTTCGCCTCCATCGAAACGCAGCCGCCGAGGTCGGGTTCGAATCCGGGAACTACGGACAGTAGTCGGGCGTCTTACCACTGTACCACCCCGGCGGGGCCGCAAGCCGCACTTTAACGAAAGCAAAACGTAACTACACAGTTACAGAAACGGAATGTCTCGCCGTCGTCTTTGCTTTTACCAAGTTCCGCCCCCTATTTGTACTATTCGTGCGGCCGCCACTTCAACATAATCACTGACCATCATTCCCTGTGTTGGCCTGCGCGACCCCTCCGGCCGCCTAGCTCGTTGGGAATGACCCCCCGTATTCACAAACCAACTTTTACCTTCCCTTTCGAGGTTCTCACCTTTGCGGCTCCTTATCGCGTTTCGGAAACCAGCCTTCCCTTTAAACTACACCTTTAGCCGGCCTTTCGGCCTCGGAAAGGGAGCGTTCGCTAAGGTAGCGTCTGACCTACCTTCAGCAGCTCCTTTATACTATGGTACCGCTTCGGTGATCGGTGGAACGAAGCTGCATTTACAAATATATTTTATGACGGGGTTTCAGGAGTACCGGAGTGCCGTCCGACGAGGCGTCAACAGCGCTGTCAAACACCCCACGATGGCAGCACCTCCTCAACCGCCGTAAACACCGCCGTGGTAGCCCCTCCTCCCGTAAACCGTGCGCGAACGACACGGCGTATCGCTAGCGCCGATGTCCGAAATAAAGCGTGCACAAATTTGTTGGCGTCTGGAATACTGAGCCGAATATCAAGAATGAAGCACTCGTGAGGATCGTTGACCAGCAGCAAATTGCTGGTATGAGCGATAGCTGCGATACAAGCAAGTTTCTGCTCAAGCCAGCTGCCGCCGGTGCATTGCGGTTCATTCGATCTGCTTGTACTAGCTCTGCGATTAATGCGTCGCCAGACATAATCCTATCATTCTTTTACTATGGCAGAACAGGTTAAAAATAAGGCAGTTTCATAAGTAGACGATTTACGATAGCGTTGATCAGTTCCAAAGCGCCGACCACCGCGGCTTCGAAGCGAAACAATTTAGGCCTAGCGAAGACTAAGGACGGTCACGCACGGCGCCGTCGTGCGCCGCGCTCTCGGTAAGTGTAACGTAGCTCAGCCTTCTCGCTGCATCCCGTGCTGAAAGCGTTGCAAACTCGTGTACTTTCATGATAGAGCTAAGGCAGCACATTTTTTGACGTTCCGTTCAACAACAAGCCGTTCAAATGATACTGCAGGCAGAACGGGGCTTCAGTACGCAGTCGCTGCGCTGTCGGCTGTAACAAAAGATGTCGGGCGGTAGAGTAGACACCGCCTGTTTTATTCATCGATCTTTAAACGTGATGAAGTTGGAAAATGAATAACATTATTAAGCAGACCCACTCGCACGCTTCGCGCACTCGGGCGCCGACGATCGAGTAGCCTCCGTTAACAGACGCTTCGCAGTTAACGACGCAAACCGAGGTCGCCAAGCTCAGTTTGCGATAACCGCGGAACCACGGTTTGGTCCGCCGCAGCACGATTGGCTAGATGGAGCATTAGATTACAAGAGTATGACGTAACAGTCGTATACAAATCAGGACTGAATCATCAGGATGCTGACTGTCGCGCTCGCCCATCGCCATATGTCCAGAAGAAACGGCCGATGATTTTCCCTTTCTGGGGGCTATTAGTACAACCCAAATGGCGCAGCTGCAGAGAACGGACACAGAGTTAGCGTCACTCGTCGACTATCTGCAGGGCGTCGACGCCCGTATCCCCCGTGTTTTTCATCGTGGGCTTCAAACGTTCACTCTGCGTGGTAACGTGCTCTACAAGCGAAATTTCGCCAACAGTGAAGAGACGTTTCTCCTTGTTGTGCCCTTCGAGTTGCGCCGAGATATATTGAGTGCCTGTCATGATGAACCCACCGCCGGCCACTTGAGGGTGAGCCGTACACTTGCACGAATTCGTCAAAAGTATTACTGGCCCAAGTTATTCCCATCGGTGCGGGCTTATGTACGCTCATGTCGTGACTGCCAACGTCGCAAGTCTCCGCCATTGAAACCCGCTGGATTTCTTCAGCCTATTGCTCCGCCGAAGACCCCTTTCCATCAAGTGGGCATGGATCTTCTCGGTCCTTTTCCGAAGTCCTCGTCTGGCAACCGTTGGGTAGTCATCGCAACAGACTACCTAACACGGTACGCAGAGACCGCGTCCCTTGTTAAAGGTACTGCAGCCGAAGTTGCTCAATTTTTCGTTCATAACATTGTCCTACGTCATGGCGCCCTCGCCGTGGCAATCACTGACCGTGGAACAGCTTTTACGGCTCGCCTAATCCGGTTGGTCATGACTCTGACTCACACTAGCCATTGACGTGCGACGGCGTATCACCCTCAGACCAACGGGCTGGTGGAGCGCCTCAATCGCACCCTCACCGACATGATTTCTATGTATGTGGACGCAGAACATCGCACCTGGGATGCGATTTTGCCCTATATAACTTTCGCGTTCAATACCGCCACTCAAGAGACGACGCGACTGACCCCGTTCCAACTTGTCTTCGGTCGCCAAGGGAGCACGCCGTTGGATGCCATGATGCCAGTTAGTACTTCTTGCCGCTCTGACACCGAACTTGACGCCGACATCTTTGTTCAGCGTGCTGAGGAAGCGCGGCAACTAGCACGCCTCAGAATCCACCGACAACAGGCGAATGACGCTGCTCGGTATAACCTCAGCCGAAGAATCGTCACTTACGAACCGGGCGACCTCGTCTGGGTTTGGACACCTGTTCGTCATCGCGGCTTATCTGAAAAATTACTGCGCCGATACTTCGGCCCTTACGAGATTGTTCGCCGTATCAGTGAAGTCACCTACGCCGCTGTTCCCGTAGCTTCAGCTCCATCCCGAAGGCCACAGCGTCCTGAAGTCGTGCACGTGGTTCGGCTGAAGCCCTATCATGACTGAACTTTTCGTCAACGCCGCTGGGCCCTTGTGACACTTTAGTGCACCCTTTCGCTGACTTCTTCCTAGTAGCACCTCGTCGCATCGAGTCGATGCTACAGAGGAGGGGGGCAGTGATACAAACTATAGTCGACGACGAAGCGGAGACAATCAGTGGCTAGTTGACGTAGACGATGAAGTGCTTGCTAGTTGGCGTAGACGACGAAGTTGGTTGCCTGGAACCGCGCTCAGACCGCTGCTCGGGCCGCTCTCGGACTTCGGCAGTCTTCTAGGCTCAGGGCGCTGCCTGAACGTTTGGCTCAATACCCGTTACAATATGTTAGTAAAACCACCATCGTTGAAATTATTTTTATGGTGGGCGATTAGCGCCAATACTACATACCTATATTAATAACTAATCTATTGACAAAAGTCTACCCGTTCCTAGTCCTCTGAGAGCTGCTGAACACGCTTTTCAGGATAGTGAAAGCTGCACACTCTCTTTCATGGCCATTGATGTGATGCGGCGAATTGAAACAAGCGTCGCTTGCGGACCTTTTACCTGTGAAGAATAAAAGTGAAAAAAAAAAAAAATATTACAGCTGCATTGGTACATTCGCTTTGCTTTTGGCTGGTTTACTACACTCGGAGCAGTGTGACTGATTTTGCACTCGAGGGTATTACAATTATGGAGCTAAGTGAGCGAAAAAGTGAGCGACGCGACCAGGCAGCGTAGTGAATGCGATAATGGTTCACTCCATCGCCTACTGGGGAAGATACATGCACGCGACAGCGCGAACGGAGCGAAATGGCGACGACGCTATAACGACGCTCAGTGCAGACTGTTGCTGGCATAGTGACCTAATACACCGCGAAACTATTGGCAAATGCAACAACAGTCATAACGATTGCAACAATTGAAGTTATTTCGCGACAACATGGGGCAAAGTAAAAGGGGTTTACAACAAGCCGTATCACAATTGTGTTAACTTGCACTATACGAGTAGTCACGTGACCTCTTGTTTTTTGGTTGCGATTAGACGTTTTTTGAATCCTTGGCCATTCACCCTTGTTCGTACAAAGCGAAAAAATTGCGCGGTAATGCACAATCTCAATGAAACACTGCAAAAGAAAGAAGGCGTGCGAAATGAGTGGCAATGACGTACGTTTCGCGCTTCGTGATATTGGTTGATCGCGCATACACTTTTGGGCGAATGAGCGAAATTTGCTATTTCGTCAGATCCGACGAGCTACGAGAATGGGGCTGCTAAGTTAACAGTAGAAAGGGAGCTAAATTATGGGAGACAGCTCGGGCGGTAGCGCGTACATTACTCGTCGACCCTGATAAACCTACGCGCATTGGTGACAGTGTAACCAGGGATACGTGCCCTGACCTTACCTTTACCAGAAATATCCCCGATGCGAGATGGGAAAACCTAAATACAAACATAGGAAGCGACCACTATGTACGTACCACTTTCCAAGCCACGCATTGCAAAATGCGTCGCCAGGAAGGGAAGCACACGAACTGGGACGCCGTAGATATGTCCGCTCGCAAAGGCCAGCGGAAGCTATAGTAGATTTAAGAGAAATGGGGGATGAGCGTCTGTTGCAAAACGCCGCAATAGTACTAACACTAATAATAATAATAATAATAATAATAATAATAATAATAATAATAATAATAATAATAATAATAATAATAATAATAATAATAATAATAATAATAATAATAATAATAATAATAATAAAAGGTTCAGAGGAATGGAAAGGCGCAGTATCTGTCGCACTTGCTTTGTGGACACCTGAACCGCGCCGTAAGCGAAGGCAGGAAGATAGGAGTGAAAGGGGAACGAGAGAAAGAGCAACCGTAGTGAAGGGCTACGGAGTAATTTCGACCACCTGGGGACCTTTAACATGCGCTGACATCGCCCAGCACACGGACGCCCCTTCGTTTCGCCTCCATCGAAACGCAGCCGCCGCGGTCGATTTCGAACCCGGGAACCCCGAAACAGTAGTCAGGCGTCTTACCGCTGCACCACCCCGGCGGGGCCAAGACACAGCAAACACTTCAAAAACTGTGAAACTGGAGGACAGCAGTCCCAGCCCAGATGCTAAGCTAGTGCACATGATGGAAACGCAAAGGAGTGTTCATGCTCGATGACGTAAAAATAAGCACAACCAACGTTTAATAATTCGGCTAACTCGGCTTGAAAAGGAAATTGAGGCTTACTCGTGGGAATTTAGCCGAGAACAGTGGCATCAGACTTGCGACCGCCTTAATGGGCAACTGGGCAACAAGAACACATGGTTTCTACTTAGACATTTACTCGATCCTCCTAGAACTAAGGCCGAATCTCACAAGAACCTAAATAGAATCACGCAATATTTCCAAGGCACCGACGAAATGTTCATCACCGTATTAAAAGATCCGTACGTTAACACCTCCCAGGATATACCTACGCCAGATGGGTACTCAGAATTGGATAATCCTCAGATTAATATCGTCTTAACCGTAGCAGAGATCTGAGCTGTTCTTAACCAAATTCACACCACCTCGGCCCCGGGGGAAGATTGCATCATCAATAAGCTCTTACGGACCTCTTCAACAAGTACTGTACACAGGGCAGCGTCCCTGAGTAATGGAAGCATGCTGAAATTAGTTTCATACACTCTTAATCTGGTTCCACATACATTCCACTTATTAAGCGGAACTTTTATGAAAGTTCCACTTCTAACTGGAACCTATGTGGAACGAGATTAAGAGTGTACCTAAATCGGGCAAAAGATTTGAGATGGGGAACCTCCGCCCAATCCTGGCCTCGGCGGCCGCTTTTCGATGGAGGCGAGAAGCAAGGCGCCCGAGTGCTGTGCGATGTCAGTGCACGTTAAAGAACCCCAGGTGGTCGAAATTTCCGGCGTCCTCCAGTACGGCGTCTCTCATAGCGTCAGTTGCTTTGGGACGTTAAACCTCACAAGTCAAATCAAATCAGTGTCGCTAACGTCATGTCTCGGGAAGGTAATGGAACACGTTGTCTTTAACAGGCTCCTTATGCACACCCATGCGGAAAGCACGCTTCCCCCTTCATGACTGGATTTCGAAAAGTGCTTTCGATTCAGGACATCATGCGGCAAATTTAACATGACATTCTAGGTCCAAATCTCATAACAACCACGCGAACCATCCTGAGACTCGCTGTTAGTAAGGCCCTCGAGAATGTGGCACACGCTTCCATCGTCACTGACCTCTCACAGATGAACGTAGGCAAACGGACATGCGACTACATCACTATCTTTCTGACTGCGCGTACGGCTACGCTCCATTTCGTTGACAAAAGTAGCGGCACAATTACGCTAGGGACGAGAGGAACACCGCAAGGTGCCGTATTTTAACCTTTTCTCTTCAACATCGCTATTAACGACCTCGCGCTTCTGTTACATAATGTCCCACACAGACATCATTCCATATACGCCGACGACATCACCATATGGACCAATTCTGGCTCCGATGGATAGATTACAAAGTTATTACAACGAGCTATCGACACGGTAGTCTTACGTGCAGGAAAATGGCCTTACGTGTTCACCGGCTAAACAGAACTCATAAGGAACAAACAAGCTTCACAGACAAAACCAGATTCTCGAGAACATATCCAGTTGCACATTGACAACCATCAGATATCCCCGGTATTCACGATCAGAGTTCTCGGAATGTTGATTCAGAATAATACGCGGAACACAGAATCTATACGCCGGCTCGCCAGATAGGTGGGCTGGTGAGGCGCATGGCCACACGTTGTAGGGGTATGAGAGAAGCCGACCTGTGCAGGATCATTCAAGCTTTTATGATAGGCAGAATTATATGTACGCTTGCCCGTACTTTTATGTGCGTCGTGGGGACGAAGATAAACTTAATACAATATTTAAAACAGCATATAAAGGAGCCCTTGGCTTGTTTGTATACGCCAACTCATATCGACTAGTGCAGTTGAGAATTTTTAACACGCTGCCCATAAGACAGCACAAGTGACCCACTTGTCACGCAGCGTTGCGGGCCCGTAATTATCGACAAGCTCCACATACTCCCCCCTTCCCCCCCCCCCGAAGAGGTGTGCGCTACATCCCATTTATCGACTGACATTACTAGTGACTAGGTATTAAACCAATAGCCAAAAACATGTTACCAGGCATACATGATGCTCGCAGGACGAGAAGAGCACAGACCCTTGAGAAACAGTACGAGGACCATCTACAAGCAGTGCACGTGGATGCGGCTCAACACATCTAAAACGGAGCATACGTGACATGTATGGCCACTTCAAAGTCAACCTTTATTGACGCCATAACATTTCATGTTAGCTCCATATGCGAGGCAGAGGAAGCAGCTATTGCACTGGCTATCGCGGATCCCTGCACCAAAATTATTCTAAGCGACTCAAAGAGCGCCATTCAAAATTTCGCCAAAAATTCTGTAAGCGCGCTTGCGACGCGAATTCTGCGCAGCCGATCTCTCTGTGACGATATCAATCTCGTATGGGTTCCGGCACCCGCGGGTAACTCCGGAAACGAAGGGGTCGACCATCTAGCCCGAGGCTTAACGAACCGGAAAACGGGAGATCTATCGGGAACGGACGCATCTGTCGAGGCGCCGCGCACATACGCGGAGATAACAAACTTCTATCGCGAGCTAAGATGCACGTATCCCGCCCCTCAAAACCACGACACTCAAACGCCTACAAACAAAGGCGATTCTTAGCCCCTACCGATTATCGTTAATTACGAATGGAGAATAGAACCCTGCATGCCGGCACTGCGGTGGCGTGACGCAGGCCACTCAAGACCACATACTATGGGAATGCGCCAGCAAACCCCCTCTAAAGACACTCTTGCCAGGACCCGCAGCAGAGGAATGGGACAAGCTGTTGACCAGCCCAAGAAAAACTGCGCAACTGGCCCTCTCACGCGAGCTCAAGAGGTCGCTCCCGACTGGAGGCCACCCTGGACTCGCGCCAGCCCGAAATAATTCCTTTCATTTTGTGGCAATAAAAGTTGTTACCACCAGCAGGCGATGCCACGCAATTTGTTCGCGCAAACACTTCGCGCGACACGTGCCACTATTGCGCTCGCGTGAGGTTTCGTGTACATGGAGCTCAGCTTTTACTCGTTCGTTCTAGACGAACGTATAAATTTTAACTGAAATTTTACTGAGGACTGTTGCAGCTTGAGATGGGCAGGCCAAGAATGCGGATTTGCCCATTTTAGGAGGTAATGATGTTGCCTCCGATGTGAATATGGATCTGCATATTGGGGTTGGTTTTATGTTTTCCGTCGATAATAATCAGTTCTGTTTTATGTGGAGCGAGTTCGAGGCCAATTTTGGTTACTTTATCTTCAAGACAAAGAAGGGCCGCCTGAAGTTCAGTCTGCATCGAATATTTGCTTGAGTAATCCGCTGCCTCAGTCCAGATAGTAATATCATCGGCATATATAGCGAATCTTGAGCTTGTGCCGAGTTCCAGATTGTCGGCGACGCGTGCCATGGCCAAGTTGAACAACATGGGTCCAAGAATGGAGCCATGAGGTATACCCCTATCCAAGTAATAGGTTTTGGGTGCCCATCCCGGAGCTTTGCCATGTAGCTGAATGGGTCTTGATGTCAAAAAATTGCGGATCCAGATTTGGGCATGCGTACTGGTGAGTTCCTCCAAGATAACCTCATGGCGAACATTGTCAAAGGCTTTGTGTATATCGACCAGCACTGCTGCACACTACTCGTCGCCTGTCCAACCGGCACGGCGGTGCGCGGCAACATGCCTGCCGTGCACTGGCCCGATCAGCGGCGGTAGGAAAAATCCTCTATGGCACACCCGTCCTCCCACTGTCGAAGACTACCTTCGCTAAGGTCTAACGCATCCTTCGCTCAACATTATGCACTATTACTGCACTATTATTATGCACTACACTGATATGACTGACATATACACCAACGCTTCGATTACTCGGTATGCGATGACAACTATTCTCTTTCAGGCGCTTATGCCTGCCACCTACCCTAAGATACACCTCTTAATGCTAAACTCTTCGCGATTTAGGGAGCTTTGTCAGAAGTGCCTTGCGCCGGAACTCATTCAGTACGTATTCTTACTGATTCCTATGAAGCCTACAAGGAAATGGCTACTCCGGGTTCGCAAGATGCAACTGCTACGGCCATACAGCACCTCCTTCAACGCCACCAACTCACGACCAGAACTGTCGTTATTCAGTGGATCCCAGGTTACTCGGACAAATCAGGGGGCAATGCGGCGGCATACTCCGCGGCTGCCTTGGCAGGTGGGATGTCCACATTTACTTCACTACCCCCCTTGCTTCATCTTTACTCGACCTTGGGCGGCAAACACACTTCTTCTCTTGCCCTTATGAACTATACACGGACCAGTCTTCGTAGCCTCAGTCAGCATCGGATGCAAGTGGCCACACCAGATCCACCTCAAGACGTCTTCTTGAATAAGCTTCTCACCCATGCGGCTTACACGCCATGTATTATGGCCTGTTGGCGTCAGTATGCAGAGGAAATGATTACGTGCCCCAACTGTACGACTCTAACGCGCGGCGGCATATCTCATCTACTCTCAGTTCACCTCGATCAGTTATTAATTCTAAATCTTCTTCGAATTATGTGACATATCGTGCACACCAAGGAAGCGTGCTTGGTCCTTTGCTTTTTCTAATTTACAATAATGATTTACCTGCCTGTTGTGGCCGGCCAAAGCCGCCCAGAAATTTAGCCGGACGCCAAACTTCTCCGGCGAACACCTCCTTCACAAATTCCGGATACTTCTTTGCAATGCACCGATGCACTGGAGGCGAGCCGTGCCAAGGGGAGAGGAGCGACGTGTTTGAACATGAGCTGAGCATCCAGACAGCTCGGCGCCGTGGCCCTGGCGGTGGACCCCTTTTCGCCCCGCGGCATATTTGAAGCAAGAGCGCAACGAGCTCTCCCATTGGCCCTGCGAAAGTGCTGCCGTCGGATTGGACCATTTGAGCGTCAACGGTTTCTCGGCTTACGGAGCCTCAAGTGCTTCCGTTCGGGACACCGAGTATGAGTTCGTCACTAGCGTCCATCGGGAGCAGTTCGCCTCCTGAGAGAGCGGACGCGGCGGAATCTCTACGGCCGTCGATGCGCGAGTACAGTCGCGTATGGCTATGTTAGCTTTCGGCCCCAGAGCCGATCGCGTTGTCTAAATGCCTGTAAATAGTGTATAAAGCCTTTTCGTCATCTCACCAGCGCTGACTCGGATTCATCGCTACCGCCCAGGGAGCTGACAGCCCTCGTTCACGAAACGGGTGACGAGCGCTACGCAACCAATTCCTTGGCACAAACCTGTTGACGGTGGCATATTGTGTGATAACTCCACCGGCACAACACTATGTAACATCTAGAGTTCGTCTTTTCTCAGGTGACTGCGTAATTTACCGTAAAATTATTAACCAATTCCTACAATCTTATCTGAACGCAGTAAGCTCATGGTGCTCATCCTGGTTAATGATGCTAAATGTTTCTAAAACAAAACAGATATCTTTCACTCGTCGTACAGCTTGAATTTCAACCACTTACACTCAATGACAATGCTGTAAAACGAAGAAACACTTACAAATACCTTGGCGTGCACCTTCAATTTGATCTAACATGGCATCACCATACTGACGTCACCTTAGCAGCTGCTAAGCGTTCACTTGCTCTTCTTAAACGTACTCTCAAACACGCTCCTATCCACGTTAAAAACCTTTCTTATATAACTCTAATACGCCCTAAAATTGAATATGCCACGGATATTTGGGACCCTAATCAAGCCTATGTTATCGCCAACATCGTATCCTTGCAGAACCGTGCTGTGCGTTTTATTCTTTCAGACTACTCATCTTTCACAAGCGTCAGTGCATTAAAACAACGTGCTGAACTGGAATACTTATCATGTCGTCGTAAACACACTCGGTTAACACTACTTTATAAGCTTTACCACCATCCACTACTGCGCAGTGGTTTGTTTCAGTCACCTGATGTCATATTTCCACGGCTTGATCATGCCTTCAAAGTTAAGTGCACAAAGTGCCATTTATCATCTTATGCTCATTCATTCATTCCTCGCACTATCATTTAATGGAATAACTTGCTATCGCACATTGCCACAGAAGCTGACATAAATTCCAAGAGCTACTTCGCTGTGACGGAAATGTGTAGAATATTTTGCTGTTGTTTTTCTTTATCTCTATTGATGTTATACCTACTATTTAATTTGTGTTTTTTGTTGTAATTGTTGATAATTTCATCTTGTTTATAACAATTGTATCACCCCCCCCCCCCCCTATGTAATACCCTCCTTTGGAGGGCCTGTAGGGGTAACGTGAATAAATAAATAAATACTCTGGGATTGCCCTTCTTTTTCTACTGGACCCTACCGCCTGAACTATCGTTCCCTTCTAGACACTGATGCTAACACATAGAGGATATTTGCCAAGTATGGCGCCCTTAGTGGCCTGGTCAGAGCAATATGATTTAAGTGACAACCTGTGCAAATAATGAAGATTCTGCCTACTCTGCTCTACCATCCATGGCCATGAGCCTTCCTATTCAATAAAGGACGTTCAATCAATCAATCAATCAATCAATCAATCAATCAATCAATCAATCAATCAATCAATCACTCAATGAACTGAAATTATAGCTCGTGAACTGAAGGCCAGCGTCTTGTACACCTGCAGTTGAAGATTGGGCAAGACACAGTGGCGCATTGTTAGGGCGTCGTCGTTCCGCGTACGCGTAGCTGGGAAGACAAGCAGGGGGAGCTTGAAGGTTCATTGTACATTGTAATCCATCTCGTGTCCACTGCGGCTCTCACATTCTCAGTTCCAGCTCGCCTTCTCTTCTGCTCCTGCCCTCTAATTCGCGGCCGGAGTCTATCGAGTTGTTTTTATCTTTTTCTTTGATGTCTTCTCGGTATTGGCAGTTTGAACAGCAGCATGAAAGACCTCGCAATAAGGAAGGGAAAAAACGAAGCAGAAGGCGCTAATTTTTGCACTTTTGTTATGCAAGAAGCTTACCAACGATCAAAGCTGAAACATTTCTGAGCAGGTGTCAAACTAATCAGGATACCAAGAAACCAGTTTCTAGAAGAACTTTATTGCACAGGTTGATGGAGCGCAGTTTTTGTATCACGGCAAGCAAGCACAAAACAATAACGGTCGAAGGGCAGGTGGTGGCAGGGATCATGAACGCCGATGCGTCACACTCCACCATGTTGGCTCTGTGAAACTAGGGCTGGCTATGCCTTCGCAGACCAGTGGCGCCAGGGAAGCAGCACAAAGCGTTCCGTGAACTAGCTGGCATCTTCACGGTCTTCAGAGGCAGTCTGTGCAGCAATATTTTCCAGAAAACGTCGGTAACCCAGTGTCTTCTATGACGGTAAGCCCGCGCGAAAAAAAAATTTACGATATACGTAGCAAAGGGTACATACTTTCCCTGGCTGAGCTTGTTGTGGTCATTTATGTTTGGCAATGAGAGATATTGGGTATACACATCTTTTATTCATTTTGTTTGATACAGACGAAGACTGCCCGATGATCTGTGAACTGGCATGCAGCGGTATAAAATTTTCTCTATACAGTATTTTGATTTAGCAGTCTTCATACGCAAAGTCTCATACATTGGATTACTCACCGGTGTGGAGACACAGTCTCTCGCACACCCTACACGTGTCCAGACGGATTGTTCACAGTCTGCTTCAAATTCCCTGGTAGCGGATGCACGTTTGGAAACCCGAATGGAGTGATCCGTTACGACGTGCCTTCAGATCCTCTTCTGTTGGTTCCCGTTGACTGAACTCTTCTACTCATCTCGGTGGTTATACTCCGTCTATTATGTTCGGCAGTCTGTAATCACCGTTTGGCAAGTCGTTCGTCTTTATGTTTCGGCGTCTCCGGCGCTCTCTTCACCTTCTTACGCCCATTCTCTCTTTGCTGCCGCTATGCGCCGCTATTTACGCTCTGCCGGCGGCTGCCTTTCGAAGTAGGCGAAACGGAGAGACGCCCGTGTGCTGGGCGGTGACAGTGCACATTAAAGATCCCCAGGTGGTCGAAATTGCTTCATAACCTTCCATTACCGTTTCCGGTTTTCTCTTTTCATTGCATCTCCCACCTTCCTCCCTATCATTACAGCAGAGTTCAGGTGCCCAGGGAGCAAGTGTGACAGACACTGCGCCTTTACTTTCCTGTGAACCAATTTATTATTATTATTATTATTGTTATTATTATTATTATTGTTATCATCATCATCATCATCATCATCATCATCATCATCACCATTATTATTATTATTATTATTATTATTATTATTATTATTATTATTATTATTATTATTATTATTATTATTATTATTTTCTAAACATTACTACGCTATGTTCACAGATTTCTGTCTGCGGAATGTGTCCACAAAACCGTGTCCGCAGCAGTTGTGAGTAATTGAGAAGTTGGTTTGGTTAGTTTTGTGAGGTTTAACGTCCCAAAGCGACTCAGGCTATGAGAGACGCCGTAGTAAAAGACTCCGGAAATTTCAACCACCCGGGGTTCTTTAACGTGCACTGACATCACACAGCACAGCGCCTTGCTTCTCGCCTCCATCTAAAAGTGGCCGCCGAGGCCGGGATTCGATCCCGCATCCTTGAGAACAGTAGTCGAGCACCGTAACCACTGCGCCACCCCGGCGGGGCAGTAATAGAGAAGTGGTAGAGTTTAATGAGTGGTGGCAATCGATACAGGGTGACGTAAGGTTGAATCCAAAAATAATTAGGCGAAGTTATTTAATTGGTATAACAGGTTCACAGGAAAGGAAGGTGCAATATCTGTCATACTTGTTCTATGAACACCTGAACCAAGCCGTATGGGAAGGGAGGAAGATGGGAGTGAAAGTTGAAAGAGAGAAAGGGGTGCCGTAGTGGATTTTACGTCAAGAATGTGACGTCACGCAACCGGAGGTACAGTCGAAAAAGGGCAAAAGAAGGAACTGGCACATAATTTGAAAGTATCGAAGACTAAAATTGGTAAACAAGAAGTGAATTAAGCAACTAGCAGCAATCACCAGCAGCATCCGTGGTTCAGCATTACTCCAATGCAGATTCTGCAGTGCTCTTTATTATTATTATTATTATTATTATTATTATTATTATTATTATTATTATTATTATTATTATTATTATTATTATTATTATTATTATTATTATTATTATTATTATTATTATTGTTATATTATTATTGTTGTTGTTGAGTTCTGCACCTTGACTTCTCCGCTTGTCAAGACGTTCTTTTTGTTCGGGCGTCTATGCTGCGTCGGCAGTGGAGTCGGCCGTAGGTCGGCGGACTCACTCATGAGTCGACTCACTCGCTCTCAGTCAGACTCACACTCAGATCATGATCTGAGTCGTGAGTGAGTCCGGACTCATATTCAGATCATCATCTGAGTCGTGAATGAGCCTGGACTCACACTCAGATCATGATCTGATTAGTGAGGTAGTCCGGACTCACACTCAGATCGTGATCTTAGCCGTCGGTCCGGACACTCAAATTGTGATCTGAGTTTGAGTGAGTCCGGACTCACATTCAGATCATGATCTGTGTCGTGAGTGATTCCGGACTCACATTCAGATTATGATCACCGTCTTGCCGAGTCTGACCTAGAAAGTTCCTATGAAATCAAATGAATTCTTGCTAAGAGGTTGAAGAATCATGATCTGAAGTGATTCAGTGAGTAATGGGCACAGGTCGCTAATTAGATCCTAGTGGACTCGAATTGCCTGTGTAATTCTAATAATGAATAAGCTTCTTGGTGAGCTGATGATGTAGAGCCATTTCGTTGTTTTCTGTTACGCAATTATTTTTAACTGTGGCGACTCTGCAGGTTAATCGTACTTTTCTTCTCCTTAGTGTGTTGTATTGTGGTGGCTATATAGTTCTTTCTTTGCTGTTTATTTACTCCGGAATAGCTCGCAAATGATTTCACAGTTTAGGTGCACAGCGATGCAACGAGCCAGGCTAGCCGTGCATAACTAATAATATCAGGCTAAGTTCGAAGAGACCATTGTGTTAACACGTTTTTAATGTTCTTTCTTATTGCGAAAGAATTCACAGGCTCACCACCACCGACCAAGAATGTTGTCCGATGTTTCTTTTTGTGTGCCATTGCTCCAATTGGGTAGGCTGTTTGAGGAGGTCACAAATGCGTGGCTACGTACGCGTGTAATTTAAACGCATTCCGGTATAGCTGAAATTTTGCTTCGGTCGATTTGGTCCAAAACCTGTCCAACATAATTCGCCTACGGAGACCAGGATGCTGGACTCCATGCCCGCCTTATATTTTGCCCACCCACCGCCGAAATTTGACCTCGACTGATTTGGGCAAAATCTCTCCAATTTAATATGACTATGGCGAACAAGACTATGGCAAACCGGGGCCACCCTCAAATTGGTCCCCTCACCCCAGTAGATTGACCTGAGCCGATTTCGGACCAAAATGAACGGACAACATAATTCGAGTACGGCGAACACGATGGTGACCTCCAATATTTGGTTTGGGTCACACACGGTTTACCAACCCTCGAAACTTCATTTTGGCCAAGTTACATGAAAAGCGATCAGTTCCTAATTGCTTTGGCCATCCACGGCACTATGGTTACCTATAAGTTGGGCATGACCATTTCCAGAATTTGGCCCAAGCCGCCTTCGAAGTATCACCTTTATAATTTGTATCCAATCTTAATAGACTGTGCCCGACAAGACGGCAACCACCAAAGCGGCCATAGCCATATCAAAAATTTTGCCCGTTCTATAGCCAAAAAGACAAAGCTTTCGTACTATATTCAGCTCAAAAGAGATAATCCCTACCATATTTTTTCATTTTCCTGTAACCTTTCAATTCATTCATTACTGAAGAAAACAGTCTAATCTGTAATGTTACACTTTTTTTTTCTATTTTTTTCCCTCGTGTTTCTCAGCACTGCCTTACGCCTACATATACAAGCTTTAGGACCGTCGCTCGTTTCTTGTCGAGAGTTGAAATGAGTGAGTACACGATGAGTCTGAGTTCATATAAGTCGCGAGTTGAAGTGAGTGAGTGTAGATAAGTTGCGAGTCAAAAATGAGTGAGTCGAGATGAGTGAGTGAGCCCAGATTAGTTAAGAGTCTGAGTGAGCCCCAGTGAATCGTCATCATGCGTGAGTTTGTGTTTAAGAGTCTGAGTGAGCCCGAGTGACTCGCCAGCTTGGGTGAGTTTGAGTTCACGAGTGTGAGTGAGTCCGGGCCTTGTGAGTCTGAGTGAGAATGAGCCCGCAGATGGACCAAATTTTCTGAGTGAGCCTGAGTGAGCACACGTGATTTTGCGGACCTGTGGAGTCGGCACGCGGCCGCGGCGACGGCGAGCTCTGATGTCATGCGCAGCGCACCTGTTGCTCCTCTCTGGTTTCCGCGCATGCGCACAGTGACCTGGTTTACACATGACGAAATGCGCTGCTGGCTAGCGTAGTGTGATCCTCGCTACAAAACGCAAGCAGATGCGACAAACGAGCCAGCAGCGATGATGGCATTGTAACTTGCTAGCTCGGTGAAGAGTGACCTGCCGCCAGCCGGCGGCCGAGTGCCTAGACGCTGAAGAAGGAGTTTTTAAAACCCTTTAAGGTATCGAGGAGTATTCATTCTGGCAATAAACTCCTGTTTGTAGAAGGAGCATAATCATCCAAGACTCAATTTCACTTCTTAATTTTGTCACAGTAGTAAAAAAGGTGGTGTCCTCAACTTCTTACAAGGAATTTCATAATATCGAAGTAACGAGTATAAAAGCCGACGTCAGCCATTTATTCTCCTATTTGGGCTTGTTTATGTTAAAAGGGTAGCAACCCAAAATTTGGTGCTGCCTATGACATCGTTTTATTGCATTTTTAAGAGCTACTTGGAATCAGGAGGCGCCGCAACGTATAAGGCAATATAGGCCCACTGAGTATAATCAGTTATTTTCGTGCCTTTAATTCTTTACCTCCATGATTACGACAGCGACAAAGAACGCTGGCAAAACCTACACTGCGGTCAAAAGAAAGACTCGACACAATTATTACCGCAATAGCATTAGTGATCTCTTTCGAAGAGAAATGTGGCGTTGACGCCGCGTCGAGAAGATGCTGATTGGGAGAGGGGGACTTGACGTCAGAGCCAACGAATTTAACACAATAGAATAATTTGTCGCTCAAGTGCTGGAATAAAATGTATGTCCCCTATGTCGCTATCTGGACACGCTGCCTCTACGCCAACAAGGAAGCTGTCGCACAACACTCTTAAAGGCCCACTGTCCACCTTCCGGTCGGAAATATTTTCTGCACCGATGACTGTGAGACTTCGCCCCTAGAACGCAAGGCCGCAAAATGTTTTTGAAAAGAGCAACTAATAACGCAGTTACAGCCATCGCAATCACCCGATTCTGTCATGCTTGTCTCCTTCCGTTCCCTCGCAAAGGTTTTTCACTCTCCTGCCCAAGGTCGTCTAGCCTCCGCAAGACAAATTCCCCTTCCTCCTCCGCGTTTGGCGGGTGGTGGGGCGTGGCACTCCGCGAGCGCGAAAAAAAAAGAAAAAAAAAAACGGCCGAGGGAGCGCGCGCCTTTGGATTCAGTCTGGCCGTGGCGAGGGAAAAGCGCGCAGCGAGCTGCAGACACCCATTCTTCTCCCGTCAGTCAGCGAGACGGACCAATGGACATCGTTCGCGGTAGGTACGTGATTACTGTGGCCCGTCGGGCCAGCGCAGGAAACGGGGAAGCTGGCTTCCCAAAGGGGAGCATGAGAGCGCTTTGATTTGTATTTTCGATGCTTTGGAGCGCGCGTGTGACTGTAGCATTTTGCACAGACTATCTCCGGTACCTGATCGAAACACTGGGCTCCTTTGCTTAAAAGGGCCTTCCCTGGACAGTGGCCAAGTACTCACCGCATGAGGCGGAGATCCGCCATGACGGGAAGCCACTCGCCGCTCGATAGGCAGCAGGTCGCGAAGCAACAAATCGCATAAGGCTTTGACACTGTATGTAACTTCCGCTATACATTTTTTTTAGAAACTTTGATCTTTTTTTATTCGAGAAGTTTGCCATAAGGAATTTGCTTTCCTAGTGCCGTTTAAGTGAGGAACCTGCAGCTACTCGCTTCATCTTAGCCAAGGAGCAGGGTTGGGAGTCTAGTGCAGTTCGCCGTTTGCGACACAATGTGCTTGCCGCTATTGTATTTGTATTATACATGCCGTCATTGCACTCGCCGCCGCTACGATGGCGAACGACGGCTGTCGTGACGCGTGTCTTTATCTTTCTTTTTACCTCATCTCTTAACTCTCTGCCTGCAAGAGTCAATGGTGGTGGCTTAGCTACAGAGACAGTTTGCTGGGCCGTGCATTTTTTTTACTTCTTCCTAGAGTCGCAACAACATCTGACCCATACATATGAGCGCGTCGAGTTCTGTAAAATTTGGCAGGTTAATAACGGATACAAAAGGCTATTGTGGGTAGGTTTTGGGGATTAATAAAAAAAGGAGGGATAGAAAGTCACTTTTTAAAGTTGTGCATCGCATAGTGTAGTTTCAGATCACTGCACCGTGTCCCTTAAACGCCAGATATTTTTCAACGCTTCCTGTTTAGCCTTAAAACATGACGCTAGCATATTTATACTCCCCTTGACCAAACGGCGAGACGGCCGAAACAGAGCAACACTTTAAACATTCTGTCACCGAGCTTCGTTTATTCGCACGGGTAATTGTTGTGCTCTCGGATAATTGCACATACACACAAGGGACAATGGCCACAGTGTCTGAAATGGTATTATATTGCGTGACGAGATAAAAAAGTATATTGTAATATAATAGACAAAAAGCCCTACTGAACAATAGGAAACAAATCAACAACTTCGACTCAATGTGAAACAAATGGTAGAGACCAGAATCGGCGCACCTAGCAGGAAATTCGTTCAGAGGGATTAACAAAATTATGAACCGCAGGGAACGATCCGTGCCCCTGTAATGCCTAGCTGCAGAGTAGCTTCAAATGAAAGAAATTTGAAATAGTCAAATATATAACTATTTGGTTATAAGGAATTTCAAGGAAAACTTTACTGAAGGACGCGAAACAGTGAAAGTAGAGGGAAAAATGATCCAGTGACTCGGGTTCACTGCAGAATGAATACATGGCTGCGGGCGAGGAGCGAGGCTTGGGGGGGGGGGGGGAGGGGGGGGGATTAAAGAGAGTAGTCCTACACCTGACTTTTGTTAGAGATAGCTCGCACTGATGTTTCAGGCTCTGCCCTAGGGTCTGGTATACTGCAAATATATAATACCAGCGGAAACGATACGCGTTGGAGTCGTCGCGCGACGAATCGCTAGGGAAAGTGGCCTCATGCGGTTATCGCTTTAAATAAACTTAAGTATACTCATCTTTTGTCACAACTTGAAGGTACATGCATTTTTAGGCAGTAGTGAGATCGACAAGAATTCGAGCTTGATTTTTAAGTTCTTAATATTTTTGACCAATTGATCCTTGCAGGCACGCGCCAGTCTCTTGACTGCGAAAAAGAAAAGAGCGAAGAAGAATGCCGCATGTTTAGTCAAGACCGTGGTTTCTTATAACCAGAGCCCAGTAAACTGGATAAACTACAAATTTTGTTCGGCGTCATTTAAAAGAGCCATAGCGTAGGCAAAGGACAAGTACAATGAAAATTTAAATACTTATTTGTCAAGCCCTAAGCACAGGAAGGCTTTGTATCGTTTCATGGAGCGAAATAGAAGCTCACGCATTTCTCAGTCATTAAGTTCAATAGAGGGTTTACAAAAGTAAGTCTGGCAACCATGAGCGGTACGCTGATCACGCGCTGGCCGACATATTTTGCTTGCTCTATCCGCTCGCTTCGTGTCTGTGCGTCAGCGCTCGCCGTTCTGTTCGCGCTTGTCACGTTTTAACCTAGTATGCTGTGCTTGTACCTATGCTCTGTCCCTGGCGGTTTTTGTTAGCGACGCTTAGAAACATATTTTGACAGCCGAGACGTGGCATGGCCCACCGGCCGCGCTGCCGAACGCAGTTACAAATTGCTCTACGAGTCGTGCATGGGCCCCACGGCAATCCGTGTAGCGTCATTCCTATCCAGTTACAGTATCCAGTGTTTTGTAATGTGGATTGTTTTTGTCTGTGTGCCTTTGCTGTTTACTTGAACGCCTATGAGAGACGATGGCGAGTTTGTTTGCGTATTTTGCGCAGTCACCGTCGCTCATCCTCCTGGTAGATACTTGGTTGGTGAAATGAGCGAGGATGCATTTTATTTTATGATAAAAGAATCGTGCGTAATTTGACGTAAGTCGGACTGGCGCTGAACACTTTCCTTTCCATGTCGTCGATGCAGTATTTGGCACGAGTTTCGAAAATAATCGGGGGCTGCGTAAAATAAAATATATGCCATGATAATTTGTGCTTCCAGTGATTTAAGATTGATTGGTGTGCGATAGGCGATGACGAGTGAATTAAACCTTCGTTATTAATTGATCAATTGATGAAATAAAGAAACGAAAAAAAGTGAAAATTGTAAATGAAGGGTTTAAAGGTGTCAGAATGCTCAGAATGAAAAACCGGTGCTTGATGATGCTAAGGAAGAAAATTTAGAATGTGTAAATGATTAATTGAAATGATTGAAGAATGTGTTCAATAGCGTCAAATTGCTCAGTATGGAAAGCGATTGTTGCTGACGCATGAGTATTGGCGTATAAAAATATAAATCATCAAATAAAATAAATCTAAATAAAGAAATGATACAAATATAATATAAATAAAACAGCTAAAATATAAAACGTGAAGAAAAAAACATCGTGCGTGTGTGTGTATGAGAGAGAGAGACGCTATCGCGTTATATCTTTAACGGCGGAGCTTAAGTGTCCTCGTAATTATTTACAACGATATGATATAATACAAATCTGACTTTATGAACAAAGCCCGTTGCCCCAAACACAAACACATCGCAGTAATGTAAGTTGACCATTCAAATTTCTTTTCGTTTCAGCCGAGTTCCTCTTCCTCAGAGTTCCTCGAAGTTTCCCATGTCAGCGCTTTCATGTGAGGTTACAGCTTCAAATGTCTACTATCTGAGAGAGGGAATAAACAAGAAATCGGCATATTTACAAATTCCACTGAATTTCAGGTAGCAGTCAATTAGCGAACCATCTGGTGTTTCGACAAAACAAACAAAAGCGAAGCGCAGGCTTCGTTATTTTATCAGCCGCGCTGGCAGGTATAAGGCACAGAATGCGAACCTGAGCTGCGCGCTCTGGACGTGGACCGGTCGAAACGGGCTGCACGTGAGCGTATTACAACACACTAGTGGGATGTCATATTTTCCTGCTTTACTAGACGCCGCGGGTTTGGTAGCCGCTTGCTTTTGCAGCGTGAAACACGCACCTCGGGTGCACTAGACAACCGTACTGCTCTCTGGTAAATGCAACCTGCGTACAAAATGTTGCAAAGAACGTATTTGGACTATAGCGTTTGTTATAGATGCATTGCTCCTTCTCCCGTGTTCTCCATCGCAGCATAAGCTTCTCCTTCAAGTTCACAAGGCTCCATAGCACGCCAAATAACCTTGCTGTTTTAGGAGATAGCACGTTCTGTGAGCTAGCTCTCAGTCAGAGGGACGTGCAGTAATGCTTTACATGATGCAAGTGACACTTGTGAAGCCGATTAGAACTGCAAACAAACGGTCGCAAACACGCGTATACCTTGATTCCGTGCGCGTCTACGACGGTGCGCGTGCTGCAGAAGGGGACGCAACAACATGCTGTCATCATTCCGAATAGAGCTTAGTGCTAACAGTGACTGCTGTGATGTTAAAAAATGGAAGAATCACTTGTGAGTATTAAAATGCACCTTTCGGTGCATGCACGGGTTCCACGAAGGCGCGCGTTGACAGCGTTCTCGATGGGAGGCGCGGGCGGACTGAACAAAACATGGCCGCCGCGCACAGTTTCTGTTTCTTTCACTAGATGGCTCTAACTTTTGTAAAGCCTCTATAGTGTTGTCTCCACAGGAGGCAAAGGATGAGTTGGAACCAATTGCACAAGGGCACGCATTACGTTTCCAGGAGCAGTGCAGAGTTTCCTTCCACGCTCCCATTTTCTGCTCACACTATGTGGAGGTTGAAAGGTCAGAACTTCTATCTGTCATTTCTTCCATGCAAAACTCGGCTCCAGGTTGGGACGGGGTTACGATAGGTGTGCTCAAAATTTTAGCAAATGAATTCACTTAGTATCTCCTGAATCTGGTCCACGAATCATTAGAATCTGCATGGCTGCCGCACGTCTGGAAAGTGGCAAAAATTATATTGCTCTTGAAAGACCCTGGTAGAGGATTTTATGTTGAAAACATTCGGCCGATAGCTTTGACTTTGAATCTAGTAAAATTAATAGAAAGAATTGTGCATGGCCGCCTCTCAAAGCATATTTCAGAGGTTAATGCTTTGAGTTCTGCCCAGATTGATTTCCGCAATGGGTGCTCAATATGGTCTGTACATGTTGATTTATAAAGCAGGATTCATCTTGCAATGTGCAACAAGGAGGTATCAGCGTTAGTGACGCTGGATATAGCTAACGCCTATGACAGCATTGAACATTCCATTCTACTAAACAAGTGGTCATTATCACGTCCTCCGTTCTACATTTATGCTTAGATCAGGAAATTTTTGAAAGGACGAGAATTCTTTTGCACTGATGGCTCATTATTCTCAGATACCTATGCACAGACAAGAGGGGTGCCCCAGGGCTCTGTGCTCTCACCACTCCTTTCTAATATATTAATGTGCGATATTCCGGTTCATCCTGATGTCACTGTATATGTATATTGTCACGTAGTGGTGACAAGGCCGTACACGCCCAAAGTAGACACAGGCGTGATGGTACTGAAATAACTCTTTATTGGGGCTTACTTGCGCCCGTAAAGGAACTAAGCAACTCGGCGGCGGCGATAGCAAACGTGCTCGTCGGTCGTCGGACAAAGAGTGCTCGTCACACTCGTCAACGCTCAATTTAAAGGCTGCACAGACCATTCTCGATAAACGTCGCAAACAGCTACCAGCACGGGCTGGAACATTGTGGAAAGACACCCGAGTGGCCGGAACCTTCGAGACAGATCTCGGTGCATCTTTCGCTACAACAAAACTGATAAAGGTGCGACTTGCGACATCGAGCATTAACAAACAAAGATTACGGAACTGATACGCGGTCCAGAATCAGAGTGATAAGCCTGTATGCCGGCGGCTGTTAAAAAACAACAAATACTGTTTTGAAGGTTTCGCGGCAATATGCAGATGACATAGCATTCTTCGCCTCTGCAAAAGATATTCATGACCTCTATCGTTCACTACAGGCTCACCTAAATGCACTTGATGTCTGGTTGGACAAAATTAAATTGGTTTTAAACGTGTCCAAACGTACTGTGCTAGATTTTAAAACCAAAACCCCCTTATATGTTTCGTTAAACTACCGCTCAGATGTCATACCTCAAGTGGAATCTGTGCGGTATTTAGGCATTACGTATGATGCTAGTATGGATTGGAGGCCTCGCATCAAGTCTAATGTTCAGAAAGGTGAGCGTGCCCTTGGTAGGCTCATACGGATAAGTAATAGGAAATTTAGTATGCGTCGAGACACTCTTCCACATTTGTACAAAGCCTATGTGAGACCGATTCTGGAATTTGGCTCCATTCTTTTTTCTGGGTGTCCTAAATATAAGCTGCATCCTTTGCTGTTTTTAGAGAGACGAGCTCTGCGCCTCTGCCTAGGGCTTCCACAGTCAGTCTCTACCACTGTGCTGTACTTGGAGGCCCGCAATTCGGACCTTAGCTCCCGTTTCCGCCTTCTAACTGTTAGATTTTTCTTGCGATCATTTGAGGCTACTCCAGGTATGGCTATACCTATTTTTGTGTCAAACCCCGCCCTCTTTCTCACTCACCAGGGGCCAAGGGTCTGCAAGCCCCAGGTTGTTTTCACGCAGAGCATTTTAGCAAACATTGGTGTGGACCTCGGTTCTATATGTCCTATTGGTTGCTCAACGTCCTTTGTGGATATAAATTATGATTCTATATTTCCAACTAATGTGAAGCACTTACCTTCAGGTCTGATATCCAGTCTCCTATGTGATCACCTTGAAAAGTTCCCTGATCACACTGTAATTGCCACTGATGCGTCTGTGACTGCGCTGAAAGCAGCGATTGGAATTTTTTTCAGAGTCTCTTTCCTGGAGTTTTTCGGTGCGTGTCCCGGATTACACACCGATATTTTTAGCAGAGTTTATGGCAATTGGACTAGCACTACTGAACGTTCCCTGCAGTCAATCAAAAATAATTTTTCTATCAGACTTTCTGTTTTGCTGCCACTGGAGTCAGCACGGGATGCTCTTTTGAGCTGCTCACTAAAGTATTTCATACCGGGGTGGGTGAAAGAACTACGCTTCATCTGGGTCCCCGGTCACTGCGGTATTTTTCAGATCGAAGCGGCAGATTTCCTGGCTAAATCAGCTCTTGATGCATCCGTTTCATGTACCATCCCTAATATCACCATTTTTGGAATGTCCTGTTTTCAGCGTTATCAATACCTAGCCGCTTCGTGCAATGAAACCTTGCTATCTACAGCCGAATACCAGCATCTCATATACTCATGGAAAGTTCGTTCATGTAAATTACGGCAGTGTGAGATAACTATGACTCTCACGAGATGCAGGACTCCTCGCCTAAATCTTTATTTATGTAGATGCGCGATCAGCCCCACAAACCTTTGTGAGGCTTGCGATGAGATTGAAAATATTGATAACTTCCTCCTCGCTTGCTGAAGATTTTCACATCAGAGGAGGGTGCATTTAGAAACTCCAATTGCACGCTTGGGATTTACGTTGTCGGTCCCGCTTCTACTCTCCTTCGGTGCGAGTGCGAAAGGATTTGCGTTGCCTCAAATTTGTCAGTACTTCCATAACTACATCACAGCTACGGACAGATTCCCTTGCTAATTGTATTCCACATTTACAAACTTCCAAATTTTTGCTTCGTATTTTTTCTTTCAATCATTTTGTGATCTTAAATCTTATGTTTTTGTTTAGTTGATAATTGCTTTATTGCACTAATTCAGTTCGTGTAGGACATTTGGCAGTCCACACTGAACCCTGGTCAATCCCCCTTCGTGGGTATGTGCCATATATCAAGGCAGAAGAAGAAGAAGACCTTGGTTCAGGTTAGGGCAGCTACAAATACCTGCCGTATTAACGTCTAAGATGCTTCTGCTGTCTAGATGCAGGCTCAGTCGAGTAGACTTAGTGACGAGCGACTGCTATGACTGCAGTGATGTGTTCGGCCATGGTCATTTTCAGCGCTGGTTCTTCAATCTCGTTATATTCTCCGTGTGCGCAATGGAGTGCCACACCCTCGCCTTCAGTCTCATCTCTGGTGACGTCGACCACTGGTGCAAGCAGCCACAGGGCGAAATGAAGGTGCCTGCGGCCTCCTGGAGGAACTCGGCAATCCCTCTAGAGGCGGACGGTCGCTTCAGTCGATGCAGCGTGTACAAACACCCAGGTCACCCTAACGACACGCTGATTGTTGACTGCGATGATTGGGACTACGACCCGGAGTACAGCAAGAGGACCATCGTAAGTCAGTGGGACTTGGTCTGCCACAGACGCTGGTTGCGCGCCATGGCGGAGAGCCTCTACATAGCCGGCTCGCTGATTGCGATGACTGCCGTCGGGCAGATGGCGGACCGAGTCGGCCGGATGCCCGTGCTCCTCACAGCGATGGCGGTGCTGCAGCTGGCCACGATGGGCGGAATTTTCGCAACATCATACCACATGTACGTCCTTTCAAGGTTTCTCAACTCTGGCTGCGTGGAAACTGTCGCCGTCCTCGCCTGCACACTATTCTTTGAGGCATCCACGCACGAGAACAGGAACAGGGACCTGTGTGCCGCCATGTGCGCAGGCTTGCTGATTGCCGAGGTATGGCTTGCTGTGGCACGGCTGCTCAGAGGGCTGAACTGGATAGTTCTCCAGATCTTCATGCTGTCCCCGACTGTCCTCACGTTGTACGCGGTGTCCGCAGTGCACGAGTCAGCCCGCTGGTGCATTGTAGTAAACGACATGGCCAGAGCCGAAATGCTCATGATCGCTGCCGCCAAAGAAAATCACTTTCCCGTTTCGAACACTGACTGCATGCTGGAAAGGCTCAAGGCAGAGGTTCAGAGGACCGAAATGCGCATGCTGCTCACAGCAGCAGACGTAACTAGAGCAAAGGCAGTACAGCGCAGCGCGTTCGTGATGATCGGCTTATCGTTCTCTGCTTCGTTCTCACAATACTCATTGATGGCCGTCGAGGACAGGGTAATATTAGGAACAACTGCTTGGTTCCAGTGGGCCTCAAGCGGAACCAACCTCGCAAGTTTCGCGCTGCTCTACGCTACGTTCAGAAAACTCTCACCGCAACATCTACTGGCCGCAGCAGTAGGAACGTTCGGTGGCGTTTCCTGCGTGATAAGCCTGAGTTTCGCATTGGGATGCGATTACGTAACGACATTGTTCTTCCTTTTAGCCAAACCGCTTACGTTCGCGGTCAAAGTCCTCATATTCGCCAACGTCTTGGAAATGGTGCCGACGCGTGTGCGTTGCGGGGCGAGTTGCTGGCTCTTCGGTTTGGGCCGCTTGGGAGGGGTGTGTGCCATAGTGCTGTCCGTGTGGCAAGACATTGGGCGTGTCGATGTGCTTTTCGCCCTAGCTGGGACCACGCTCTTTATGATGCTCCATGCCCAGCTCTTTTCACAGCAGCCGTCGGAGAAGCCAACTTTGGCCAGCCCTTTATCTGCTGCGGGTTCCATTCAGAGTGTGGACTTCATGAAGCAGACGCTGAACTGGCGGAATGTGAAGAAGGAACGAACCAGCAAGCCTCGTGGCAGTGGTCAGTCATCGAGGTACCAAAGCATCGAGCCGAGACCTGTGGACAGCAGACTCAATTAGAGTGTTGTGATTTGTGACGCAAATGGGTTTTCAGTCTCATCACTGTAATTTATGCTATCTAAGCACAACGTTATGCGAATGTAATTTATTCGATCTGTCGAATGTTTACACAATTTCTATGCCGTCATGTGACACTTGTATCAAGGGCAAACATTGAATATTGGATGCAATGCATTTTTTTTTTGTGTTGCTATTAAGTTGGCTTCCAATGTGGTTTGCTCTTGGGGTTTAACGTCCCAAAGTGACTCAGGCTATGAGGGACGCCGTAATGGAGGATTCCAGAAATTTCGACGACCTGGGGTTCTTTAACGTTCACTGACATCGCAAAGCCCACGGGCGCCTAGCTTTTCGCCTCCACCGATAAGCAGCCACCGATACCTGCATTCGATTCCGCGTCCTTGGGCGCAGTAGTCGAGCGCCCTAACCACTGCACCACCCCGGCAGGCTGCCAATATGTGCATGACCTATACATTATTAGTGGAGGAGGTTCGGAGCCTACTAAAATAGTCTAACGTTTTTTTTTTATTACGTCTTTATTTCTGCTTACGTTAGGCGTTTCCCTTGCGGCAGAACTAAGTTGTTTCATGGATGTAGGGGTGGGGGTGAGGGTATGGGTGGGGGTGGGGGTGAAGGTTGGGATAGATATGAGGGACCGGTGTCCACTTCTTCCTCGAGGTAGGGTCGTCCCGAGGTCGGCTCCGTGAAGTAATGGCCTGGTCCTTATTCTTCCTTGAAGTAGGAAAGAAAAGTTCGCCAGAGCCGGGTTGCGTCTGATGGCCCGATGTGCGATGGAGGATCGACCCATGCCTGCAGGGTTGCAGGTCGAAGCCCACCCAGGGACTTGAGTGCTCTCTCCCGTACTGCGTCAAAAGCGCGCAGCTCCACAGGAGATGTTCGGCTGTGCCTCTGGCCGGGCATGTCGGGCACTGAGGAGAAGGTTATACCTGCGGGTTTATGAGGTGCAGCTTCCAGGGTGACAGAAGCTGACCAGTCTGGGCTCGGCGAAGGAGTACTGCCTCCACTCTCCGGAATGAGCTATCTGGACGGCGATATAGTTGCTCAGGGTTGGCCAATTGCTGGAGTATGCTTCGACGATAGCGTTGGGCTCGATGCCATGTCTCCGCCCTATCCATATGAGGCGACGACGGATGTGTAACGTCCTCAGGGGGCCACGAAGAGGAAACGAATGTGGATCCAGGCAAAGGTGCAGAAAGAGCTGCTGCGCGCGCTGCCTGGTGTGCCTTTTCGTTTCCAGTGATTCCTTCAAGTGCAGGAATCCATTTGATAATTAAGGTGTAGCCCTCCTCTCTCAGGCGACGGGCTTGTGTTCGAATAGTGTTCAGAATGGCATAGTCTGCTCCCCCTGCGTGGCATGCAGTGTACGCTGCTTGTGAATCTGTGTAAACATGGTAGGTGCACGGAGCCCGATCTTGTCTTGCTACTATTCGAGTAATGGCAAGTCGTATGGCAATGGGTTCGAGATTGGTAACAGTGTGTTCCTCGGAAAGCCGTTGAACTACCGAGGTATCTGACACAGAGTCGTGACAAGCTATTGCTGCGCAGTGTTGAAACTGAGCGGCGTCTGTGTATAGTTGGATAGCTCCTTCCTGGGCTAGCTTGTGTGACATCTTCCTATGACGTTTGGCGGCAGCTTTGCGGATTAGCCGAACTCATATTCTTTGGTAATGGTATACCATCTAGTAAGTCAATCAACTCCCATGGTGGGGCGGCGGACGAAAGCGGCTCTAAATTGCCAACGTTGTAGCCTAATGCCTGCAGGATCTGTCGGCCAGCCGCCGTTGTGGAGAGACGGACTCGCTGGGGTTGCAATTGCTGCTCTGCCAGATCCCGAAGGGCATTAATATTGCTGCATCCGCGTAGGTTCACTACTGGGCAGTACTGTGGCAGGCCAGTAACTAGGCGCATCGCCTTGCGATTTATTCGCTCAAGCTGAAGGCGTTTGGTCGCGTTAAGTCGCATGTACGGATATGCGTACAGGATTTTCGATGTTATGAGTGCTAATGCCATCTGACGGAGCCCCACCTCCTTGATTCCCCATCCACGCGCAGAGACGCGGCGCATTAGGTGTAAAGCCTGATGACAGCTAAGCATCGTGTTATGAAGCCAGCTTTTGGCTCCTCCATCCTCGTCAATAAGCAAGCCTAGTATACGGATTGTTGGTTTCCGGCAAATAACCGAGTTCCCTAAATGAAGAGAGATAAGTTTGCGTTCTGCCTCGGCTCGCACCCGCGGACCATTAATGACAACCACATACTCGGTTTTTTCCGGAGAGGTTTTCATTCCCCACTTCTCGATGTATTCATGGACGGCATTGAGGCCTGTCTGTAGGGCTTGTTCTTGCTCTGCAGGGGACCCTGAATTGGTCCACAGCGTTATAACGTCCGCATAGACGGCGAAATTGAGACCGGGTATCAACGACAGCATTGGCGGGAGACCTGACATAGCTATATTGAAGAGAGCCGGTGATAAGACAGCGCCTTGGGGACACCTGTTTGGTTGCGTTGCCAACCACCCTGAGTATCTCCAACCATTACTAAAAAGGTTCTTTCTGCAAGAAAGGCTTTCACGAAGCGGTAGAGGTTGTCGCCTATCCCCACTTCCTGGAGCCGGCGGAGTATGGTCGAGTGGGGCACGGAATCAAACGCCTTTTTGACGTCGACCCCAACAACCACTCGGAGCTGTGCGCTACTAGGGTATGCGAGAACGTCGTTATGAAGCCTTCTGAGAATATCTTGGGCGCAGAGACCTCGACGAAAACCTACTTGCATAGGATACAAGACGTTGTACTTGTCTAAGTACCATTCAAGTTTTCTTAGACGTCGCGTCGCGTCGCGTAGCTAATTCTGCTAGTCACATACGCTTGTACTAGTTTTAAGAGAATTCTCGTTTTCAGTCGTCTCTCGTTGACGGTCTAATAGGCCCCCGAATACGTATCGCGTGATTCTCGAGCTTATTTGACCTTTCCATTGCAAATGTTTGCAGAAATACAAGAAATTGTACAATAGCAGTGGACACCGTTGCCGAATGCGTATAGAGGGCGGGTTTATCCTGCTCCCCAACAAAATCAGAACTTCTGCTCATGCGTAGTAAACCAGGCACAAGGGGCCATACCCAAATCCGGGTGCACGGTAATGGACAACTTATACCGGAGGTGTCCGTCATACGGGTTCTTAGAATTTACATCCAGAAAAACGGCTGAAACACAGAGTCCCTCAATCGCCTCATGGCTAGTGTCTATGAGAAAGTGCGTCTCATACGTAGAATCGTTAAACGGTATTCGAGTATGAAGGAAACTGATCTCGTCCGCCTGGTACAGGCTTTTGTCATTAGTAGAATTACCTTCACGCTACCATACACAACGTGTTGATTCCCTGATCAGACGGGCGTTCAAGTCCGCACTTGGTATCCCCATAAATAACTCCCCGGAGCGCGTCAGTGTCCCCGGAGTCCACAACACACTTGGCGAGCTGGTAGATGCCCACCTCACCTCTCAATACGAACGGCTAACCCACACACCGACCAGACGCTTTATCCTTGATGTCCTCTCAATCAGTTACCCCGCAACAAGGCAGGACAAAGCGCCACTTTCAATTAGCCTGCGGAAAATCCTACCTCTCCCGAAGAATATGCCCCCTGAATTTCATTCAGGCAAGCGAGTAGAAAGAGCCAAAGCCGTACACAAGCAATACCAGTTCAAAAAGACGCGGTCTATGTCGATGCAGCCGAACACGCGGACCGTAATGGCTTGACGATTGTGACTGTAAATTATCAGGGTCAACAGCTCACAGTCGGTTCGATCGTTATCAACGACCCGCAGGAAGCGGAGGAGGGTACGATCACCCTCGTTATAAGCTCAACCTCAGCTCTTCATATAAATTACGACTAAAAAACCGCAATAAGAAATTACAGCAAAGGCAAGATATCCACTGTAGGACTCGAATTTCTGCTTTTTTTTTCAAACGCCTCACTGTTCAATGAAGCTAATCTGGACACGAGCACATTCTTCTCTTCTTGGAAATGAGGCTGTCCAGAATTTCGCCCGAGCCGGGTGATGGCACAACCCCTCATGAGATGGGCGAAGGACCGCATGGTTTCCTATCAAGAAATTACACTACACTTCTGTTAAACACGTACCTTATACCCTCTGGGACACAAATCTCGCACAATGGAAAGGAGGGCACCTGGCGAAAATTACAGACGCATTTATTTCCAAATCCAGTCACCTACGTCACTGCATACCCTGAATTATACACCCCTTACTGTAACTTATGCCACCAGAGGGCTAACTTATATCCCATCTTATGGGCACGAGAGGTGGTGGATGTTTTTGCATATTTTAGGGCAGCGACTGAGACGTCAGAGCAAACGTACTGCTTGAAGTGCGTAAGTGCGGATGGCAATGTGGGCTGCAGGGAGCATGATTATGGAAGCCACTGAGCAGAGTGCCTCCTGAACAGCCACGAGCTCAGCGCAGAAAGATGTAAGTGGTTCCGAAAGCTTACATGTAGAGGTCTGATTCAGGCTATGTCTTCATGGACAATAGATTGCTGTTCTGGCTTCACAGGCTTGCAGGCTTGCATTCACATACACTACAATGGACCCTGAGTATCTTGCGCTTCAAATCTCTGGCGAAGCAACGATGCCGAGTTGGCTGACGTTGGTATGCGGAGGTCAGTTGGCTTGCTGTCTCCTAACTGTACAAATTTCCAGGGAGGGAGACCTGGCGCAGGTGGTTAAAGAATAATGTGTGACGTCGCATACGCCCTCAGTGCTTGCGTGGAATGTGGCAAACTGGCCTTGAGTCTGCGAGCATCACTGCGCTGCTGCACCAGTTCATCAATGGTGTTGAGCTGCGCATTCTCTTCTAACGCAACGACCAATGTGAGTCGTGGAAGGCATGTTATGGTCCTCATAGCTTCTCGATTTACGGCTTCAAGGCGGTGCCATTGTTCTTTGGTAAGATCCTGGAACTGGGCCTGATAAACAAACGTGGCTGCAGAAGCGCCCTCACTAACTGGCGTGCAACCGACGAGCCAGCACCCCCCTTTTAGGCGCAATTCTCCTTATCAAACTCAGTTTGAAGCGTTTGCTTTTTTGCCTGAGAAAGCCAAGCAGCCGCTGATCCTGATTGATGAATTGTTGAGCCCAGAATTCTTATGCTCGGACTTTCTTGTAGTGGGGTGCCTATTAGAGAGAGACGAAATGGATTTGAAGTAAGTTTACGGCGTCGCCAGCGGTTGGCGACAGACGTGTATGCTGGACTCCGGAACCGGGGGGGGGAGGCAGGGGGGGGGCAGGGGGTCCAGGGGATTGAAACAGGTCGTGCGCGAACTTTCTCACGTGTACATTGTTCGCGTGTATACTTCTTTGGACTTTTTTTATGTATTTCATACCAAATTAAGGATCTAGGTAGAACGAAATGAAGAAGATGGATTGCACGGTATGAAGAAGAACTGAACAAGGGTAAATGGGGTACGCCTCAGTCCGCAGATGAGCCAACGTTTCGACAAGCGGACTTGTCTTTCTCTGGGCATAGCGATTATCACTGGCAGGGGTTTAAATACGCTTTTGCTTCCGAAGAAGAAAAGCTGGGGAGGGGAAAGTGGGTGTGGAGGAGGGGGGAGGAGAGGATGGTTGAGAAGAAAGTGGGTCATGAAGTGAAAGAAAAAAAAGAAAAACAAGAAAAATCTTCAGTATGTACTTATCAGCCTGGAACCAGGGATTCTGTGGCCTGCAAAAGAAGTAAAAGCGGCAGTACCAGGAAAAAACCCACAGTACCGGGTAGATGTTTAGTCACCACTTAGGTGGGTTTGGTGCAGATACACCTTACAAAGGGAGGCTGCGCGAAGTCTGCAAATGTGTGTGTCTGCAATGTGTGTGTCTGCAAATGTGTGTGTGTGTGGGGGGGGGAGGGAGAAGTACAAAGTCACAGGATAATAACCGCACAGGGAACCGCGACTAAAATGAAAAACAAAAATAACAAAATATGTTTGAGGAAAAATGCAAGCAACAAGTGATAAGGAGGAAATGTGTTTAGAGGAACCTGTAAGGTTATGCTATTGCGGAAGGGAATAGAGTGTACATGCGTTGTGAATAAACTGTACAATTAACGCTATTTGAGATTGTTTTCCCGAATAGTTATGATGCAGAGGGAATATACCTAAGGGATTCTAACATTCCCTTAGATATATTTATTCCTGCTGGTTCCAATGTTCTAAATTTATGAATTAGATATGCCTCTCTATATTTTCTGTCCCTTGCAGATTTAAAGCCTGACTGGAGAATATATAAGTTAATTTCTTCGAACTTATGGTCTTTTTGATTGAAATGCTGGGAAACTGCTTTCGGGAGGTTTTTGCCTGCGTCTGCCCGATGTCCATTAAGCCGTATGTTCATTGGTTGTCCTGTCTCTCCGATGTACTGTTTGTGGCAGAAGGAGCATTCTAGGAGGTAGATAACGTTTGAAGATGGGCAGTTAAAGCCTGATTGTATATGAAAAGTGAAATCGCTTGCATTGCTTTTAACCGTGGTGTCTTTTTGTATATGACGGCACGTCTTACATCTAGGTCGAGAGCAAGGGTGTGGTTGTGTTGGAGGCTTGTTGTCGAGTTTAGAATGTACTAGAATATCTCTGAGGTTTGCGTTACGTTTGTATGTTACCCTTGCTGCCTCCGGAAATATTTTCTTGAGGCATTCATTACACGTTAGCACGGATTGGTATTTCCGCAGAATATTGTTTATGTTTGGAAGGGCATTGGAGTATTTAGTTACAAAAGAAGGCTGGCGTTCAGTGTTGGCCTTTGGTCGTTTCGTGAGCACATCGTTGCGGTTTAAAGTGCTTGCGTTTTCGAGGGCCGTATTAAGGTAGTTACCGGGATATTTTATCTGTAGTAGTGTTGCTTTCAATGAATGTAGTTCGTTTAGGTAGTCACTATCATCGCTACATATTCTTCTTACCCCGCCGGGGTGGCGCAGTGGTTACGGCGCTCGACTACTGTTCCCAAGGACGCGGGATCGAATCCCGGCCTCGGCGGCCGCTTTTCGATGGAGGCGAAAAGCAAGGCGCCCGTGTGCTGTGCGATGTCAGCGCACGTTAAAGAACCCCAGGCGGTCGAAATTTCCGGAGTCCTCCACTACGGCGTCTCTCATAGCCCGAGTTGCTTTGGGACGTTAAACCCCACAAACCAACCAACCAAACATATTCTTCTAAGCCGTATCGCCTGTCTTACAAATATCCCTTGCTTACAATGCATCGGATGATGACTCGTAAAATCTAGGTATTCTTGCTTATCCGTTGGCTTCCTGTACAAAGAAGTTTTAAGTTTCCATTTTCCACTGACACCGGGGTGTCTAGAAAGTCGACTTTTAATTGCGATGACTGACATGTGAATGTAATGCTATTGTGATGATTATTAAGATGCAAGACGAACGACTGAAGTTATTCTGATCCATGCCGCCATATCATGAAAATATTGTCCATATAGCGAAGGTATATAAGTGGCTTTTCCGGGAATGAATTTTGTATATTGGATTCTAGAACTTCCATGAATATATTCGCGTCAGTCGGCGCTAATGGAGTACCCATGCTGGTTCCAAATATCTGCAAATAATAGGATGAATCGAACTCGAAATAATTTAAAGTTAGGACTAGTTTAAGGAGCGAGAGATAAACTTCAGAGGCACGCGGATGGTGGTTGTTGATTAATACTTCGGAGAGGGCGTCGATACCTTTATTGAAAGGAATATTAGTGTGAGTACCGCGACTTCAAGTGTATTAGCAACTTTCACGTACAGTGCCGCCGCCACGCGGCCGCTTCCGGTACCGCCCTTGGAGGGATACTCGGAGAACGGCTCGTGCTCCTCCAGCTTGCTGCTGCGCCTCCCGCGAAAATTTGTTACGTGGAGCTCGGTACTGCAGCTCCTGTAGTATGTAACTGCTTTTCGAGTTGACTTTGGCTCGCAGCCATGACAATAGATTAATAATATAACTTCTTTTTTGGTGTGCGGGGCACGTATACGAGGGGAAAACATAAAAGCTGTCGAATCTTCCATACACCAATGTGTTCTGACTGCACGGTCAAAGGCGGGATAAACTTGCACATCTTACCTCCAGGTTATATGCCCGACGATAATTAAGATATTTAAAATCTCGGTAAGATCAAGTCGGCTACATTATCGTGAAAAACATCGTGATAAATCCTGGTCGACGAAGAAACACCTCCTTAGGGACAGTATGAGCGGTGTAGCTATCTCATTTCTGGGGTTATACATGGGTCTCGTTTTTTGTTGCCGCTCTAAACTCTGAGCAGAACTACTTTTCGCAAGAAAAAAGAGAGACTGCGACTAAAGCTATGACGGTTTTCGGTACGCGCATTTCTAATGTGAGAAGTTAGACTGACGTAAGTTGCGATAACATTTTTGACTGCCGACCAGTTCATGGCCCACACATGTTTGAGAAATTATGAATGTTTGTTTCCTACCCGGTTGAGTAAATGCAGTGTTTGCAATCAGCAGCTGCCAGATGAACGCTAGATTAGGAGCTTGTATTGAACGTTGCGGAGCATACTCTCGCACTCCATATTCGGACTGTTCTCAAAGCCAGCGCTCTAGCTGTCTTGCTTTTCAAATACTTGTTCTCGAAAAACTGTCTGTTTCAGCACTGGGTCATCACATGCGAAAGTCAAAATCACTGCCTATTATAGGTGCTGCAAAAAAAAAAAAGAAAACAGGTTGGTTAAAGTGATCGCAGTAGACCATTATTAGTACCGTGTAGTGATGTTTTGTGCACAAACAAGGTAGTAGGTACTTCGATGCGACGGCGTATATTTTGAAGTGAAATAAAAAATTTGGCCACATAAAGTGCGGGGTTTTGACCGCTCGGCATGCCTGTGCTACGCGCGTAAATACAGAGCACGACTTCTTGAAATGCTGCAGTTCGCGAGTGCCCGTGATCCCTAGATAAAAGTAGAAAATTTTATCTATATTCATGTTTATGTTTCTCTGTAGCACTTAGTGGCGCGATTAGAGTCACCTGGGAACCTGTCGTACTTGCGCACAACACAGTCAGCAGTAGGATGTTTCACATACCTGACCAGTCACACTCGAGGGGTCCTTCGTATCGTACCCCTGCAACGCATGCTCACAAAGGTCTTGCATACGCAGGCTAGCAATACCGTGCATACCTTCGCACCACAGGACACTCGCGCGAATATTTTAATTCAGCTTCAGGAAACGTAGCCCAGCGGCCCAGCACGACGCACTTGAAGCGTGACAGCCGGATCCCCTCAAGGGTAGCCATATTGGATTTCCAGTGGCGCCGCCTATAGCCCGTGAAAGTTGCGAATACTTGTCACACTTTACGTCGCGGCACTCTACACTTATATTCCTAAGGTGTATCCTAAGGTGTATCTAAGGTGTAAGGTGTATCTGCACCAAACCCGCCTAAGTGGTGACTAATCATCTATTCGGTACTTTGGGTTTTTTTCCTGGTACTGCCGCTTATACTTCTTTTGCAGGCCACAGGATCTCTGGTTCCAGGATGAGATACATACTTAAGATTATTTTTTTTAATTGTCAGTTGTGGTTCACTGCGCGGTTATTATACTGTGACTTTGTACTCCACCCCTCCCCCCTCCTTTTAAGAATTGTCCCCCTAGATATATGCCTTATCAAGGCCCTTTGCATAGCCTATCCCTTTGTAAGGTGTATCTGCACCAAACCCGCTTAAGTGGTGACTATTAACCTACCCGGTATTTTAGTTTTTCCTTGTACTGCCGCTTTTAGTTCTTTTGCAGGCCACACAATCCCTGATTCCTGGCTGATAAGTACATACTGAAGATTTGTTTTTTATTCTTTCACTTCATGACCCACTTTCTTCTCACCCATCCTTTCCTCCCCCCTCCTTCACACCCACTTTCCCATTCCCAGCGTTTCAAGCAAAAGCGTATTTAAACCCCTGCCAGTGATAATCGCTATGCCCAGACGAAGACAAGTTCACTTGTCGAAACGTTGGCGCATCTGCGAACTGAGGCGTACCCCATTTACCCTTGTTCAGTTCTTTTTCATACCAAATTAAGGCCCTCTAAGTGTTTCATTTCTTTGCCAAGCTCCATTCAATGGCGAATCGTATAGGTTAAAATATCGTGCGGGATTTTATACCCTGCGTTTGGCATACAGATAAGCACAAGTTTGTTGAACAATTTATTTTGTTTTACTCAGTTTGTCTTCATAATTTTCGAGTTTTTTAGTGTATACGCTAATAGAAGAAAAAGCGAAAACGTCAGTAACAACAAACGATAAGAAAAATAGCAGCGGCAATCTTTATTATTTGTGTTTAATGCATCTTTGCGTTACCCACATTTTAGTTTAAGTGAGCGGTAAATTTCTTCCTGAGAAATCATATATGCAAACTGTGATAGCCACTGGATGTAATGTATACATGCATTACATCGTTTCCTCTTTAAAAAAAGAAAGATATATGCGGTATATATGTAGCCAAACTGAACGAACTGAATGATCTTACGCCTTGCGAATTCAACGCCTGTTTTAAAAATTGCAACGGTAATACTGTGATCCCGAGGAGTCAGTTGATAATTCACCCGAGCGATGGCAGCGATATGGCAAGACACCGGCCGCTTGCCCTTGATCGCTTAACGAAGCGGCGGTATAAATAATATAATTGGTTCACAGGAAGGGAAAGGCGCAGTATCTGTCACCTTGTGTCTGTGGACACCTGAACCGCGCCGTGAGGAATGGGATGAAGGTGGGAGTGAAAGTGGAAAGAGAGAAAGAGGAGCCGTAGTGGAGGGCTACGGAGTAGTTTCGACCACCTGGGGATCTTTAACGTGCGCTGACATCGCACAGCACACGGACGCCTCTTCGTTTCGCCTCAATCGAAACGCAGCCGCCGAGGTCGGGTTCGAACCCGGGTACTCCGGCACAGTAGTCGGGCGTCTTACCACTGCACCCCCCCGGCGGGGCAAATACAAAAACAATTCTTGGTTCCGATCTTCCGATCTAAAAAATTAAAGGGGCACGTGAGACCCCATCCTTTCCACGACAGCATTATCCTCAAGGAAGTAGAGAACCATTTCAGCCTGGACGTACGGCGCAGTTACAAAAGAAAATAAAACTGCTAGTGACTGCAAAACGCCAATATTTATCCTCATGTGTGCTCACATAAGTGTCTGTAGTCCCCTGGAGAAAGCGGACAGGGGGCGGGGGGAGTTGGAGGCTAGTCAAGCAGTTGGCTTACGTGAGTATATTCACTTAGGGGCTATCAAGTGTAAACCGCAAACTGGCGGTTTACACTTGATCCCGTCCCGTCCTCCACGGTCAATGTTCTACACTTCAAGATTCAACAACGAAGATTTTGTTAACGCTATCAGTAACACAGACTGGTCTCCGTGCCTCTTGTCGAGCAATCCGGAGGGAGCAATGGAGTATTTTTGTCACCTTTTTTCCAACTGCATATCTGAGAGTATACTAAAATGTAAAAAGAATTACAAATTTCCCCATTATCCATGGCTTACAAATAGTTTATTAAGTAGCATGCGTCGAAAAGAAAATTTGTACAGAAAAACGAAGAAACAGCCTTTTAAAGATCCCTTGAAAGCCCGCTACAAAATATACTCCATTGTTCTGAGCAACTTACTTAAACACGCGAAAAGATCTATGAACACGAACTGTGTAAAAGCGCTAACGACACTAAAAAGCAATGGAGACTCCTGAGCGAATTCCTCAATTTGCCCTGCGCTAACACTGCCCCTACTGAAATTAATTTCAATGGTCCTGCCTACACTAAGCCATTTGTCATCGCGAATGCTTTCAGTGACTTCTTTTCTGAGCCACATAACCGACTTCCACTTCCGCCGGAGATAGATTTGAAACGCACTAATCAATCTTTCTTTCTTTTTCCTGTTTCCCCTTGCGAAATCGAGTTGATTATTAATAGCCTCAAGAACACTAGTCCTGGACTTGATAACATATCCTCACAGCGCCTGAAACTTGCTGCTAATCTAGCTTCTATACCACTTTGTCATATTATTAATCTCATCTTAAAGAAAGGCGTTTTTCCTGCTTGCCCTAAGATAGCGAAAGTCATTCCAGTCTTCAAAAAACGTGACAGACAAACAATATCTAACTATCGTCCACTATCTATTTTATCATCTCTTAGTAAGGTAATTGAAAAATTAATAGTCAGCCGCTTAGACAATTATCTAAATAAATTTAATATTATTACCCCCTGTCAGTTTGGTTTCAGGTCTGGCAGTTCAACTAACTTGGCTCTTATCTCTTTGACTGAATTTATTAAGCATAACATTGACAAAGGCGAATTTGTTGGTACTGTGTTTTTAGATTTCACAAAAGCCTTTGATACAATTAACCATTTGATTTTGCTACAGAAACTAGAATGTTATGGCATAGTAAGCCCTGTATCTCTCCTTCTGAAAAGCTACTTACAAGATCGTAAACAAATAATTAATATTAATGGAACTACCTCTCTAGATAAAACAATTAAACAAGGTGTTCCTCAGGGATCTATTTTAGGACCTTTACTGTTCATATTATATATTAACGACCTTCCTACTTCTATTAGTCCAACTCACTGTGTTTTATACGCGGACTATACTACCGTGTCATTATCTAACAGGTTCATTGATGATCTTACTATTGATTTGAATGCCGTTTTGAGTAACATAACAAAATGATGTCTTAATAACCACCTGGTTATTAACCCCACTAAAAGAAAGTTTTTAATCTTCACAAGTAGCCAGAATATTCTTCCTTGCACTCCTACGTTAACCCCATGTTCTCACATTATCCCAGCTTCCGATAACACTAGCTTTCTGGCCGTTATTCTTGATTCTGCACTTAAATTCTCAGCCCACATTACCCATTTGAAAAAAATATCTATGACTGGCATCCGAGCTGTCATTAAAGCACGCCCATATTTTCCTTGTTACATTCTCTTATCTCTGTATTATGCTTTCATTCACAGTCGCCTCACTTACGGGATTGTAGTTTGGGGAAATACTTACAACTGCCATTTATCGTCTGCACAGCATATACAAAATCAGGCCATCCGCATTATCACCGGCAGCACTTTTTCCACTAGCGCTTGTCCCTTATTATATGAACATCATATCTTATCAGTCCACCAGCTCTTTCAGTATCACCTTGTAATCGCATTCTTAAAGCTATTGAATGGCAGCTTGCATTTCCAGTTTGTTAATCTATTACTACTTTCGAACTATAACTCTACAAGATTTGCGGCGAATAACAATTTACTACTCCCGAACGTTCGTACTAATTATGGAACAATGACAAGTCTGACTGTCCAGGGAACTGGAACAAGTCCCACAAAAAACAGTCTACATCAATGTTCAAGTCAATCTGAGCAAATAGGTCGTTACTAAAATATATGAGTGTGTTTCACATGAAAATGTCTTCCTGAAGCCGTGTTGTTCTGCTGAAAACACGGAATTAGACTCAAGGAAATTAATCAGATGAGAATATATGATAAGCTCCAAAATTTTACATGGTATACTTGTGAGTGATATAGGACGATAGTTATTGGTGGAATGAGCGTTACCTGGTTTAGGTACTGGAACAACCTTGCCAACCCTCCAATCGCTTGGAAGTACCCAGGAACCGAGAGACTGGAAAAGAGCATCGAATGCATAATGCAAGAATACGGTTCAGTGATTTTAAGAATTTTAGAGTTGACTGCATCTTCACCTGATGAAGAAGAAATTTACAAGTTTCCAACCAACTTTTGTATGCCGATCCAGTCTATACTGATAGAGTTCATTGATAAAGAAGAAAAGTTAGTTACAATATTAGGAAAACTTTTGTGGAAAACGGAAGCAAATACATCATTTAAAATGGAGCAATACTGATTCGGAGGAATCGAGACATTGTCAGAACCGGCTAGTTGAATAACCTTGTCTTCTCTGCCCCCAACAGCTTTCCAGAATTTACGCGGATTAGATTGCAGAAGTGATGATAGGATGTTATCAAAAAAATTCTTTTTTGCATGTTTAAAAGCCATTATAAATTCTGCAGGAATGCGATGATATGCTTCCCAACGTTCAGGAAGGTTAGATGCTTTGGCGCGGCGAAAAATACGCTTCTTTTTCTTGCGTAAGTGGCTTAGGGTTTTAGTAAACCATGATGAGGTATGATTTAAGACAATCCTAACTTTAGGTACCCAGCGATCTATTAGTTCTAGCAGTTTATTTTTGTACAATGAACAGTTTGCTTCAACGGTACGTTCGGAAAAGTTTAGAATGTAGTCTACAATGAATGATTTTAGTTCAGCTGTGATGGACGCAGTGTCGGCGGCACTATACTTACATACGGTTTTAACAACTTTCTTGGGACGGACATACTTCTTAGTGAAGCAGTGAGTGGTCACTCAGTCCTTCTAGGTATGTTGGTGGAGAGACCAAATCGGAAGCTGTTGTAAAAAAGAGGTCTTAAATATTCGACGAAGTGCAGGTGGTGCGTGTGGGTTTATTAATTAGCTGCTTTAGATTAAAATCTGCGCAGGTGTCTAAAAATTACTGCACTCGTAGGATGGTTGCTTAAGGGAGGGAATACCGTTTTGCCACACTATATTTGGGAAATTGAAATCACCTAGTAAGAATAAATGTGATTTTGGGTATCGAACAATTAATTTATTAACGGCATCATGAAGGACAGTGCAGAAAGTAGCAGGTAAGGATGGGGACCTATAACACGCGCAATGGATAAGGTCGCCAGTTGGAAATGTAACACGAGTGCAAACTACTTCTAATGGTGAATTGATAGAGATAGCAAATGAACTGATAGCAGAGTTCACGGCAATCAGTACACCCCCGCCTGTTCGGAAATCGCGGTCGTATCTGCAAAAGTTGTATTTTTCTTCGCAATCTAGTATTTCATTATTCTTGATTTTTGCAGAGAGCCAAGTTTCAGTGAGTAAAACTATATCAGCCGAGCATGCATCGATACGTGATGATAGTGATGTACGTTTGTTGATGACACTTCGGACAGTAGTGAAAAGAATTGATATCCTGTTTGTTTGCTTTCGATCTTTCGATAATTATGCTGCGCTTGAATTTGCGGAGGGTAAACCCGGTGGTGCAATGTCTCTTTTCGGGGTAATCGCGCTCCTACTTAGTCCAATTTCGCATACTTCGTCTGTAGCTGCGCGATAGATGTAGCACCTTTCACCTATGATCAATTTGTTGTGGCGTAAAGAATAGAATTGACCACTAGCCTTGCCAAAATCGTTAAGGGCTTTCCACGATTTACGGGTGGCTTTGCAAAAATCTTCGCCGATAGAAACGCCCTTTTTGCGAAAGTACATATTCCCTCGTTTTATTGGACGCAAACTTAGCAATAACAGATCGTGTTTTGCCATTTGCAAAGCTGCCTAACCTATGAGCCCTATGAATTGTAGCTTCAGAGGAATTCAAATCGAGACACTTTGAAAGGAAATAATTGATCTGAGCTTCCGATTGCGCTCACGTTTCAAACGAATTGTCAGAGACGCCATAAAATTTTAAGTTGTCGCTTCTTGACTGCTTTAGCACGAGCTGCGCATGATGTTATTCTAGGGATTGATTTTCTGCGCGAACGTGGAACAACAGTCGATTGTTCATAAGGCGAAATTTCTCTGCAGCGCAATATTTTTTCTGCGTTTGTAGAAGAATCACCTACCCCTAGTGACCCAGTATTTTATGTCACCTGTGACATGTTGTTAACATGCATGGCTGCAATGTTCGTGACTGTCCATACCTCCCCCGATCGAGAAGGCACCTACCCTACGTTTATTAAACCCGACATGAACAACGCCGTGAAGAAAAGTTTATTAGTCCCTCGTGCCGTCGTCAAGGTCGTAGATGGTTGTGTCCACGTGCGAACTGTGGACATTTCATCCGAACCCGTTTGTTTACCATCCGGCCTCAAGTTGGCTACATTTGACGACTACGAGGTCCTTACTATTCGGTCTGTCTCTCATCCGCATCAACGTGTGGATACTAACTACAGCGCGAACATAACCCGGATTACAGACAAATCTATTTCATCATCCGACCAGCGAGAGTTATGTGAAGTTCTGACAACTTACGCCTCTGTGTTTGACCTTGCTCAAGGAGTCGTTTTTTCTGTGGCGCCGCATTCAAGTATGTCAGGATTAACACTGGTGATGCGCAAAACTGCTGATTATCACCAGCCGAGTGCAGATTAATTAACTAACAGGTCCAAGACATGTTGAAGAAAGGTGTAAAACTGGGTCCTGCAGTCCTTGGGTAACTCACACCAGCTCAGTAAAGAAGGTCAATTCATGTAGATTTTTTGTTGACTATCGTCGGTTAAACGTAGTTACGAAAAAGGATGTTTATCATTTTCCACGTATCGACAATGCCTTAGATTGTCTCCAATCCGCCTCTTATTAGATCTGCGGTCTGGCTATTGGCAGATACCGATGCATCCGTCGGACCGAGAAAAGACAGCCTTCAGACATCTAATGTTCTTTATAATTTAATGTAATGCCATTTGGACTGTAGAATGTACCAGCGATGTACGAACGATTTATAGACACAATTCTGCGTGGCTTAAAACGGGAGATATGATGTGCTACCTAGATGACGTCATCATCTACGGAAATATATTTTCGTAGCATAATCAGCAGCTTAGTCGAGCTGTTCTGTATTCGAAACGCCGGACTAATTTTGAACGCCAAAAAATGTTACTTCGGTGAGCGGCAGACACTTGTGGACCAGGAGGGTATTCGGCCCGACCCCCAAAAATATTACTGCAATGCGTGACTTTCTAGAATCTCAAAACGTGAAACATTTAATGAGCTCTCTGCGTCTAAGTTCATATTTCCGTCGTTTCATTCAAGGATTCGCCCAAATTGCTCATCCACTCACTTCCCTCCTACAAAAAGACGCTCCGTTTGTATGGTCGGCGGAATGTGAGCCATCGTTCCAACAGATGAATTTTCTGCTCACGTCTGGTCCCGTTTTACGCTATTTAGATCCGGCTGCCACCACCAGTGTATACACAAATGCGAGCGGCGTGGGCATCAGCGCGGTTCTCGTCCAGTTCCAGAACCGTGTTATCGCATACGCAAGCCTCACTTTAACGAAAGCAAAGCGTAACTACACAGTTACATAAATGGAATGTCTCGCCGTCGTCTTTGCTGTTACCAAGTTCCGCCCCCTATTTCTACTATTCGTACGGCCGCCCCTTCAACGTAATCACTGACCCTCATTCCCTGTGTTGCTTGTTGGCCTTCCTCCGGCCGCCTAGCTCGTTGGGAATTACGTCTTCAGGAATATAACTTTTCTGTGTCCTATAACAGTGGTCGCCGCAAAGCGCGCTACCATTTTTCCCAATTTCCTCTTCCATGTACGGCAGTCGGTGAAGATGATCTAGATGCCTGTGACCGAAACTTTACCAGACCACGTAAAGTACCGGCAAGAGCACTGTCAAAACCGCGTACTTACTCTGTTGTTTGAGAAGGCGCGCAAGACTGCATCTATATCCTTTGTTATTTGAGATGCTTGAGAAGGCGCGCAAGACTGCATCTATATTCTTTGTTATTTGAGATGTTTTACTTTTCAAAAGGAACTACTCAACTAACGGTTCGCGTCTGCTGCTTGTCGTCCCGGCTCCTCTTCGCGGCGCTGTCCTACATGCAATGCATGACGACATCACTTCAGGTCATCTTGGCTTTGTCCGCACTCTGCGAGGGTCCAACAAAGTTTTTATTGGTAAAGCTTTTAAACAGCAACGATGCGCTATGTAGATAGTTGTGTACCTTGCCAACGTCTGAAGCGAAGCACCACGCCACCGGTTGCCCTTCTTCAACCTGTCAAGCCCTCTACATCGCCTTATGAAAAAAATCGAAATTAATTTGATTAGTCGTTTTCCGAAGTCGTCTGACGGCCATTGCTGGATTATCGTAGCTATTGTTTATTTGACCCGGTATACTGATACTTCTGCACTCGTTTCTGTCAAAGCAGCCGACGTGTCGAACTTTTTAATACACTAAAGCCTTCTTCGCCGCTGTGCGCCCAAGTGATCATTAGTGATTTCGGTTGACAGTTCACTGCAGATACTGTGGAAGAACTTTAGCGCCTTTGTGGCTCCGAATACTGTCATCTACTCCCTACCACCCTCATACAAACGGCCTTACCGAGCGCCTAAACCGGACTCTCATCAACATGATGTCGGTGTATGTAGGGTCAGATCACAAGAACTAGGACGCCGTCTTGCCATTTGTTACCTACAACACAGCTAAACATGAGGCGAAAATTAAAATGAAATATTTTATTTGCCATCAAATACGGGGCGATTGTAGAAAAACGCTGTCCTAGGACAGCTTGACGGGTCCACAATCCATTATTTCGGCAGAGTGGCAGCATCACCTATGCATACATACTCTTCATTAAAACACACATATATACTTAACATTATGCAAACTTAATACTCATTAGTAAAAATGTAAACAAAACCAACAGCTGAATTCATTGCCTCAAATGCAAAAGAAAACAGCATGGCTATACAATACTACATCGAAGCCAAATACATCTGCCGGAGGCCTTTGTAAGATGCCGCGCAGAGATCAAAACAGACCGAGTTATAATCATTTAAATGTGTTGGTATTGTGTACTTAAGGCACTGTTTTCCGTAATTTGAACGTGACGTCGCTACAGACCAATTCTCTAATTGTCTTGTAATGTAAATTTGGATTCTGGTACGTAGATCGTTGATATTCTTGTGGAGTTCATGTTTATATACATGACTTAGGCGATGCCTATAGATATTGTAAGCTGGAATTACACCAGAGTGCGGAAAAAAATGTTGAAGTCGAAGCAGTATAAGAAGCATTATATGTGTGTCGCCGATACGTGTTTCGTAACAGGTGAATGTGTTCTATATTAGTGGATGTTCTGTTTCGCTTTACTGACTATAGTTTAAGTGGGATTGAAAGAGTGATTTATAGAGCAAACGTTGGATGCGCGTGGGAAGGATATATCCTAAACGACCTATTGCACCGGTTATTTGACTTATTTTGCTGAAAACTTAAGTCACAAACCACCCGCCTTTACGGTCAACAGAGGTGCGGAATCTCATTACGGTACCCATCGTGCGTCTATGAGGTTTGAGAACACATTTAAAAGCCGGCCGTTCAAGCCGTGAAGTACGTGTATCGGTGTGTGACTGAGGAATAAGTTCAAGAAAATCCCTTTTTTTTTTACAGACAATTGGTTATTTATAGATAGTAGGCCAAATTCCACTGACTAATAGTAGAACATAATAAAAATATAAAACGCCACGACACGATAGTGATAAAAAACGACTTGGTAAATGACAAGAAAAGAAAACGACGATGAACAAAACACTAATAAAGAAGGCTATAATTGAAGTATTCCTGATATAATAAGTAGGGGCAAGAGTTACGCAGAAAACACAGCGTAAAATACTAAGTCAGATAAAGGTTTAAACAAAAGCGACAAAAATATTCTATTAACCAACAGTCTGTGGCAAAAAGGAACTCTCACGGCTTTCTTGTCGGGTGATACGTCGAAGTCGCAGAGCTGATTGGTAGCGGCAGCCGTGTAGATGAGAACGATGAATTGATCGCGGGCTCAGTGAAAAACACTTTTCCAGCGAGAACGGCCGCGAGAGAGGCCCGGGAGACTTCCCAGAGCGCACTGCCACAGGCCTCCTGCGGTATGCCTTTTTATACTCTCGGCTGGCTGCGCTGTGGCCGTGTCAAGGACGCGCGGTCGCTGCCCGAACGTCATGTAGAAGCATGCTCGGAGGAGCGGGGAGATCCCGTAAGTTCCTCTCTATAGGTGAGGCAGGTTGTGACAACATACCGGACGTGATTATCCCAGGACAGGTTGGCGGAAAAGGTGACACCAAGGCATTTGAAATTCTCGACTAAATCGATACATCGTGAGTTTATTATATCTTGATGTGGAGGTATAAGCTTGTTTTTCGACCTGAATATAATTGCTTTTGTTTTGCTTTCATTTTACTTCATTGCATTTACTCTCGACCATTCCTCTAAGGATTGCATTGCACTGTTACATTGTTCAACATTGAGATTAATATCATTGCTGCCGAAAAAAGCACTAGTGTCATCTGCACAGATGATAAATTTTGCTATAGAGTTAATGGTGACGATAGCATTCAGATATAAATTAAAAAGTATAGGCCCTAAAATACTTCCCTGCGGCACTCCACAATGGATAGTTTTATCCTTCGATGTAAAGGGTACCTGTTTTAACAATTTCAATTCTATTGGATAAGTAGGATTTAAAAATAGGTAGTGCCTGTCCTCCTAAATAGAAGGCCTTTGAAATGTCCACGAAAATGCCAACAGCTATTGTTTTGTTTTCTCAAACGCCGTTAATATATATTCTTTCTGCTCTAGCAACCTGAATCAGCTTATTTGTTTTTGCGGAAACTGAACTGGTGTGGTGTTAACAGAATATGTTCTTCAATGAAATTTGCCATCCTCCAATCTAAGACGTTTTCAAAAAACTTTAAAATGACCGGCAAAATAGACGCCGGTCTGTTATTTCTCAGCTCATTACGATCTCATTTTTTTTATAAAAACAGTAATTATGGCACACTGTATTTAAGCGGAAAAATTGCTGATTCCAAAAACATGTTAAAAATATAGGTGAGTACTGGGGCTATAATGTCAACTACATGCTTGTTTGGGCGTCTTGAAAACCATCAATGTCACAACTGCTACTGTTGTTTAAGGCTTGTATAAATGACACGGTTTAATCCAGTATGAAGGAGCACTGAACAAGGGTAAAAGGGGTACGCCTCAGTTCGCAAGTCAAGCCAACGTTTCGACTAGTGGACTTGTCTTCGTCTGGCCAAAGTGATCATCACTGGCAGGGGTTTAAATTCGCTTTTGCTTCCGAAGAAGAAAAGGAAAGTCACAGGATGATAACAGGCACAAAATGCTTTTTTTACGTGTCAGCTTTGGGTCACTGTGTGCTTATTATCCTGTGACTTTGTACTCCCCCCCCCCCCCCATCACAGGTGGAGATACACCTTATAAAGGGACAGGCTTTGCAAAGGGCTCTGATAAGAAATATATCTAAGGGGGATGATTCTTAAATCTTTCTGTAAAAAAAAAAGGGAGGGGGGGGGGGTCAGAGGATAATAACCGTCACAGGATTTGTATTACATGTCAGCTGTGGTTCACTGTGCGGTTATTATCCTGTGACATTGTGCTCCCCCCCCCCCCCCCCCACCTCTGCAGAAAGTTTTAAGAATTGTCCCCCCTTAGACATATTCCTTATCAGGGCCCTTTGCAAAGCCTGTTCCTTTGTAAGGTGTATCTGCACCAAACCCCCTTAAGTGGGACTAATTTTACCCGGTATTGTAGTCTTTCCTGGTACTCCACTTTTACTTTTCTTGCAGGCCACAGGACCCCTGTTCCAGGCTAAGAAATGCATACTGAAGAAAATTTTTTTTTGTTCACTCCATGGCACACTTCTCACCCATCCTCCCCTCCCCACTCCTTCACCTACTTTCTTCTCACCAACTTTCCCCTCCCCAGCTTTTCTTATTCGGAAGCAAAAGCGTATTTAAACAGCTGCCAGTGATGATCGCTTTCCCCAGACGAAGACAAGTCCACTTGTCGAAACATTGGCTCGACCTGCGAACTGAGGCGTGCCCCCTTTACCCTTGTTCAGTGCTTCATCATACCGTGTAAACCATCTTCTTCCTCTCGTTCTACTACGATTTCATCCAGTGTTACTGGCTGAACTTAAACTTTGTTGTTAATATGAGTAGAAACATATTTACTAGCATAGCACGTGGAATGAGCAGTAACGATACCTGTGAAAAAATACTTCACCTACTTATACTTCGATATACATGTGATTACATATTAAGCGCATAGTGTAAATTACTATGCATACTTCCTCGGTATATATATATATATTTACACACACACACACACACACACACACACACACACACACACACACACACACACACACACACACACACACACACACACACACACACACACACACACACACACACACACACACACACACACACACACACACACACACACACACACACACACACACACACACACACACACACACACACACACACACACACACACACACACACACACGTGTGTGTGTGTGTGTGTTTGGTTTGTGGGGTTTAACGTCCCAAAGCAACTCAGGCTATGAGAGACGCCGTAGTGGAGGACTCCGGAAATTTCGACCACCTGGGGTTCTTTAACGTGCACCGAGCGGCCGCCGAGGCCGGGATTTGATCCCGCTTCCTTGGGAACAGTAGTCGAGCGCCGTAGCCACTGCGCCACCCCGGCGGGGTTGTGTGCGCGCGCGCGCGCGACCGTATATTCCTTTCTTCCTTTACGCATGCTTACCATCAACCTTCCTGGACACAATTCTTCCATCGCGACCCATCCGTGTCACAATATTTCTGTCTTGCTGAGAAAACGCATCGTCTTGCTCTTTTGCAAACCATCGCCTCCCAAGACCATGCAAAAGTCGATATGATGCAGCTCATGCTGCAGTCACTCACGAACCCCGAAAATAGGTATGAATTGTGACGCCATTGCGAAGCAGCGGACTGTCTCAAAAGTTCATGTGGCATTACGCCGGACCTTTTGTTGTTTTAAGTCTGTTGAGTGAAGCAAATTACGTTAAGTGACATTAACGAATCGTTGCTCTCGGAAGACGCAGCTGGCTCACGTGGCACGATTGAAACGCTGCAATCATAGATCAATTTGAATCGCTCGAGGACGGGCTTCATCTGCCCCGAGGACAACTGTTACGTCAATTATGCTGCACTGCGGAGAGCTGCGCATGAGGAAGAGGACTGAAGCCCGCGGACTGGGGCGAGGACAGGAATTACCATAACTGTAGCTTGCATTGATGCATATAATAATACACACACACACACACACACTATATATATATATATATGTGAAGGAAAAATTGGGGATGGTACTTTATGTATTTTTTTAATGTTTACTTGGATAATCACAGAAATTAGTAATGTAATTTAGTAAGTAAACATTAAAAAAATACATAAAGTACCGTCCCCATCGCTTTCCTTGGCCTCGCCAACAGTTGGCTTCTTTCCTTCATGTATTATAACGAGCACCCTCATTTCCCCTTCATTTATCTGCTTGTAGCTTACGGGGGTCTCGGTTCTGGCAGTCTTGAAGCCATAGGTAGCGTAAGAGGGTTCTAGCACAGCTTTCGCCCTCGCTCTTGATCACGTTCTACGTGATGCTGGCGGTAACAAAGGACGTTCCACGTCGGCCGCTATGGTTGAGGGTGGCGCTGGTGAACACTCTCAAGGTTCGTATACAGACAACATAAATACCAAAGTAAGTAGCAGGGGGGACAGCGGCCGATGTAGCTCAGTTGGAAGAGCACCGGCCGCGATATTCAGAGGTCGTGGGTTCGGTTCCCACAATCGGCACGTTGTTTTTTCTTCTACTTTGTGTTTAATTATCTTTCCCCTAAACAGATTACGTTACTAATTTCTGTGATTATCCAAGTAAACATAAAAAAAAATACATAAAGTACCATCCCCAACGCTTTCCTTGGCCTCGCCGAGTGTTGGCTTCTTTCCTTCATGTATTATAACGAGCACCCTCATTTCCCCTTAACTGATCTGTGTATATATATATATATATATATATATATATATATATATATAGAGAGAGAGAGAGAGAGAGAGAGAGAGCAAAGTGTACGCTTCATTTAAAGAAACATTTCAAACTGGCCTTCATCAGGACTCCTGCTGAAGGCGAGCTTCTGGTCGAAACGTCGCCCAATAAAATGTTTCTTTGAATGAAGCGTAAACTTCGGTCTATAATTTTTTAAGCGGCCAAGTACGTGTTCTCGCATCCTATATATATATATATATATATATATATATATATATATATATATATATATATATATATATGGCGGCGGTGGCGTAGAGGTAGAGCATCCGCTGGCACGCATGCAAGAGAACCGTGATTCGAATCCCGGTGCCACGCAGTTCTCTATCGGATTTTAAAACATACAAAACCCCGTGTCGATATAATTGCATAAAAACGTGTTTGGGATGCGACTTGATGCCGGCGAGAACCTCCGGAAACGCACTCCTTCACCAGAACAGGAGTTGGCCACCCTGGTGCAGTAAGTGGCCAATCTCCCATGGTTATATCCTACAAAACCCCGGCCCTCTATCACAAGCGGGTGCGGAGCATCTGACCATGGCGCGGTCACACCTGTGACGCAGCGGGGGGTGCTAAGAATTTATTGCTCCAAGGACAGGCTGCCGTTGGAAACCTGACCCTGGCAACATTTAATGCTAGAGCACTAGCTAGTGAGGCTAGTTTAGGAGTGCTGTTATAGGAACTAGAGGGTATACAATGGGATATCGTAGGGCGTAGTGAGGAGAGGAGGCCAAATGAGGCATATACTGTACTGAAGGGCGGGCATGTGCTGAGTTATCGAAGTTTACCGCAGAGACGAGAACTAGGAGTACGTTTCCTTATCAATAAAACAATAGCTGGTATTATAGATGAATTCTATAGCATTAATAAGCGGATAGCCAGCATCGTAATTAAACTAGATAAACGGTATGAGCTGAAGTTTGTAAAAGCATGTGCACCTACATGTAGTCCGATGACCAGGCAGTAGAAAGCTTCTGTAAAGATGTAGGATCTGTAATGGGGAAAGTAAAAACACATTACATTGTCATGATGGGGGACATCGATGCCAAGGTAGGTAGAAAGCAAGCTGGGGACCAAGCAGTGGTCAGCTATGGTATTGGATTAAGAAAAAGGAGGGGGGGAGTTACTAGGCTGGACGCAGTAACTTAAGAATCATGAACACCTTTTTCAGCAAATGGAAGAACCAGAAGTGGACATGGAAAAGCCCTAACAGGGAGACTAAAACTGAAATTGACTTCATACTGTGTTTTAATCCCGCCATTTTGCAAGACATATAGGTAATTGAGAAGGAGCGATGCAGTGACCACAGGATGGTAAGGTTTCTAATTAATCTGGATTTGAAGAGAGGGTCACAGCTTGCTTGTAGGAAGTATTCAGAGACATGGAATGGGAACTGATAGGAATTAGGGTAGATGGAGAATACCTCAGTAACCTGCGATTTGCTCATGACATTGCCTTTCTAAGCACCTCAGGGGATGAACTGCAAGGACTTATTAATGACCTACACAGGGAAAATACAAAGGTAGGCTTGAACATCAATATCCAGAAGACAAAGGTGATGTTCAATCCTCAGGAAGGAACAGCAGTTTATTTTAGGTAGCAAGGCATTGGAAGTAGTAGACGAATATGTCTACTTAGCACAGGTAGTAACCGCAGATCTGACCAAGAAAGGGAAGTAGCAAGGAGAATAAGATTGGGATGTAGCGCATTTGGCAAGCACTCGCAGTTTATGACTATGAGCTTACCGGTATCGCTCAAGAGGAAAATATACAGCAGTTGCATCTTACCTGTACTCACCTATGGGGCTGAAACGTGGAGGCTAACGAAGAAGGTTCTACTTGAAGGACAGCGCAGAGGTCTATGGAAAGAAAATGGAGGGGGGGGGGGGAGGGTAACAATAAGTGATACAAAGCGCGCAGAGTGGGTCAGAAAAATAACTCAAGTTAGCGAAATTCTAGTGGACATCAAGAAGAAATGGGTATGGGCAGGACATGTAGAGCGAAGAGAGGATAACCGATAGTCGCTTAGGGTAACCAACTGAATTCCAAGGGAAGCAAAGGAAGAGGTTAAAAGGTTCGCAGGGGTCAAGTGGCTACAGTAAGCACAGGACCGGGTTAATTGGAGGAATATGGGAGAGGCCTTCGCTCTGCAGTAGGTATAGTCATGATGATGACGATATGATGATGATGAGGGAGTGAAACTGATTAGTCAGGAAGTAGTCCATCAATGAATTGGCGGTAAGGATAAAAGTAAAAGAATTCAGGATCTCGCTGCAGAATAGATATTCAGGGCTAACCAAGGGAGCCGACATTAGCCTAGAAGCAATATGCAATAATTTCAGAGATGATATTACTGAGTGGGCGGTAAAAGTAGGCGGTAATATTGTTAGAAAGGATACCGGTAAACTGTCTAAGGAGACGAAAGATTTGATTAAGAAACGCTAAATTGTGGAAGTTTTAAACGCAACAGACCGGATAGAACTGGCAGAGATATCAAAGCTAATCAAGAGGCGTAAGGAGGCCGACATAAGGAAGTATAACACGGGGGAAATTGAGTATGCTTTAAAGAATGGTCGTAGCCTGAAAGCTGTAAAAAGGAAATTAGGCATAAGCAAAACTCGGATGTATGCACTGAGGGACAATGCGGGCAATGTCATTACTAACATTGACGAAATGATCAAGGGACTACTGTGCCCAAGGAAGCGGGATCGAATACTGGCCTCGGCGGCTGCGTTTCGGTAGAGGCGAAACGGCGTGGCGTCCGTGTGCTGTGCGATGTCAGTGTACGTTAAAGAAACCCAGGTGGTCGAAATTTCCGGAGTCCTCCACTAAGGCGTCTCGCATAGCCTGAGTTGCTTTGGGACGTTTAACCCCACAAACCAGGAATCCTTCATGGCGGTTGAAGCAGGCGGACACGCGTCACTTCAGCTCCGCAAATTTTGACCGATTTCACCGGACCAACGCTTTTTCGCCACCGGATTTCATTCGGAACTGGAAGACATCAAGTGCTGGATCCCCTGGATGCCATATTTCAAGCGGTAGGACCATTTTTTCGGATCTTTACCGGACTTGAAAGTTCCAAAGCGGGCGCCAGCCCGCTAACCCTGACGGGACGCCCAGCACGACATCGGGAGAGAATGGGACGCTAGGCTTATTGACCACGGCGGCGCCTAGCACCGACTCTTCTTCAAAGGGAGACCATATGGCAGGGCCAAGCCAAGCCCCAAGTGCGTCGCCACAACCACCAAATGCCCTCCTTGACGAATTCCAAGGGATGGATGAAGACGACTTTGGAGACGCCGAGTCAGGAAGCGAAGACGGAATGCCGTCAGATTCCTCATCGGAGCGCGTCGGGTACAACAACGATGCCAGTTGGGAGCTTGTTCAATCCAAGCGCCAGAAAAAAAAACTTCAGAGACAAGGACAACGGAAAGGCACGGGAACCGGCCCGGACGCCCAACCTCATGATCGAAAATCACACGGTAATGCGACCGGCTGCAACAAGACCGGAGAGGTGGAGCAGAGGAGGCCTAGGCGAAGACTGCCGCCACTCCCCAAAAATGACATCAAAATAATTTTTCGACCCAAGAAAGGACTCATGGTGAAATCACTCACCACACACCAAGTAGCGCGCGCCGTTATCATGGCGTGCGGCCAACAATGCAAGGACGAGGACATACTTGTAAGGCTTCGCACAGGATCAAATATCATTATCGTTAGCACCCCACATGAAGAAACGGCTCACCTGGTGCGGCGCATTACCCGCCTTAAGTTCGCCGGAAAGTCGTACGAGGTCAACGCTTACGTGGCAGCTCCGGAGGACGTCTTTCGCGGCGTAATTCACGGTGTTGACCCAGGTACGTCTCCCGAAGAGCTGAAAGCACACCTACGAGTCAGAACTCAAGGAGTAACCATTCTCCAGGCAAGGATGCTTGGAAAATCCAAGACCGCCGTGATCACGTTCGACGGCCCGATCTTGCCGAAATTCGTAATATACTACGGAGGTGAACTACCGTGCTACCAGTACCGCCCCACGAGGCAAGTGTGCTACGTCTGTTTCCAGCAAGGACACCGCTCCGACGTGTGCCCCACACCGGACATTATTGTGTGCGGACTGTGCGGAGATAAAAATCCGACGAAAGACCATGTGTGTGAGCTCAAGTGCCTAATATGCGGTGAGGCACATCGCACCGGATCCAAAGAGTGCCCCGAGAGACTGAAAAAAGCAAGACCAAAGCCCAGCGGGGAAAGAGGGCGCAGTGGCCAACGCGGGCGACCACGCAAGCGATGGTTCAGCTCAGAAGGAGAGACCTCAAGGAGCCGATCAAGGTCCAATTCCTTCCCACCTCTGTCGCCGGCCGGTTCACAGGAGGGGAACAAAGAAGAAAAGCAGAAAACGAAGCTTTCCCAGAAAGGCGGCAGCAAGGTAAGCTGGGCATCTACCATTGATCCGCACTCGGTAGAAAATAATAACACAAACAATACAAACAACAAAAATATTCCTGTCAAAGAAGCTAAAGACGCGAGCAGTGATGCACTCAGACGCGAGCTTGAACTCGCTCGACTCAAACAAAATGAGCTCGAACGCAAGGTCGAGGAACTAACAAAAACACTAAAGGCACAACAGCGGGAGCTTGAAATCACTAGAGCCTTTCCAAAACAGCCACAAGCATCCAACAATGGAGAACTTGAATCACGAATGCAACAGATGATGCAGCAGATGATGCAGGATATGATGCGGCAAATCCAATCTCAAATGCAACAGATGCAAGCACAATTTCAGGGGCAGATCTCAGAAATCAAAAGTGCTTTTCGAAAACAAAGACATAACGAAAACATTAGGGAAAGAGCGTACAACCGTCCAGCGTTAACGGCGTTCGCTGTCGAACAAGGCAATAGCACGAACACGTAAACATGACCAAGACGCGTCAGCAAGACCAAGAAAACTTAGAAATTTGGCAATGGAACTGCAGAGGCTACCGCAAAAAACAGGCCCTACTAAAACAATACATAAACACACAGCTCACACCCCCCGATGTGATTGCGCTCCAAGAGACTGGAACCAGGCCCTCTCTACAGGGGTACGATGTTTACGAGAGCCAAAACGGAGGTAAAGCAGCCGTTCTAGTCATCAAAGCCATCACCGCAATCAGGCACGATACCATCGCCGACACGGACATCGAGCACGCGCTTGTCGAAATCATTCCGAAAAAGCGAAAGGAAAGGAGCACATTCGTACTAAACGTGTACAGCCCGCCAAGACAAAGAAAAGCCAAATTCTTCGAACTCTTCCACGGAGCGCACAAGCTGGCCAAAGAAAATGCACTCATTATCGTGGGAGATTTCAACGCCATGGACACGAGTTGGGGATACCGGAAACAAGATATCAAGGGAAGAACATTAGCGGACGTAGCCGAATATTTTGGCTGTAAGCTAATCACAGATCCCGCGACCCCAACGAGAATCGGTAATAGTGTGAGCACGGACACTTGCCCGGACCTCACGTTCGTAAGGAAGAGCAAGGAGTCACAGTGGGAAAACATGATGGAAAACCTAGGTAGCGATCATTTTATCCTCCGGACGCGAATAGCATCGGAAAGGGTAAGATGCCGGATCGGACAAGCAAAACTCACGGACTGGAACGCGTTCCGCGGGGCTTGCAAAAAATCTGAAGGCGGCATTCAATCACTAGAAGACTGGAGCGGCATGTTGACAGAAACGCGAGACAAATGCACAAAAAGTGTAAGACGAACAACAACAACGCCCGAAGTAGACGGGCACCTTCTGCGACTATGGGAAGCCAGACGCTGTCTCACCAAAAGATGGCGGAAGCAAAAACACAACAGGAAACTAAAACTAAAGATAGCAGAAGTTACGGCAAAAGCTGAAGAATACGCAGCGCAACTCGCGAGACAAAATTGGGAACAATTCAGCGACTCGCTTAAGGGAACCTTAGGTACGGCCAGAACCTGGAATCTCCTAAGAGCACTAATCGATCCGACCAAAACAAAATCAGAAAACAATAAAAGCATCCACAGATTCATCCACTCCTTCAAGGGCTCGGACACCGACCTTTTAGAGAAGGCACGAAAAAAATGTTTCGGTGATCGCAACCCCTCACGATACCAAGGAAACTATCGCGGAGCCGAAAACGAGAGACTCGACCGCCCAATAACTGTGGAAGAAGTTTATGCGGCCATAAGGAATACGACCAGAAACACGGCAGCAGGAGCCGACAGAATCGACAATGCCCTGATCCGAAACCTGAGTGACGACCTCATACAAGAGCTCGTAAGTTTTCTAAACAAACACTGGGAGGCGGAGACGGTTCCCGAAGAGTGGAAACACGCCGAAGTAATTATGATACCTAAACCTGGCAAACAGCTCCAAATTGAAAATCTCAGGCCCATATCGCTCACGTCGTGCCTCGGCAAGCTTTACGAGCGGGTGGTGCTGCAAAGACTGCAAAATTTCATGGAAGATAATGAACATGTACCCCATACCATGTTCGGCTTCAGAGCAAAACTCTCGACGCAGGACGTGCTGCTTCAAATACAAGAAGATGTGCTCCGCAACGTACCCCGAACAGGTGAAAATGTCATAATGGCCCTTGACATCAAGGGAGCATTTGATAACGTCAGTCACGAAGCGATCCTTAGAGGTCTAGACGACCTGAACTGCGGACGCAGAATCCACGGGTACGTCAAAGCCTTCCTGTCAGATAGAACTGCCACCATCGGCATGGGAGACCTTCGATCGAACAAAATTCACGCGCCAAACAAAGGAACACCACAAGGATCAGTCATCTCACCTATCCTCTTCAATATAGCTATGATAGGTCTAGCACGAAAACTAGAGAAGATCGAAGGCATCAGGCACGCCATGTATGCAGACGACATAACAGTCTGGACGAACACCGGTTCCCTCGGGGAGAAGGAAGGAAAACTACAGGAAGCGGCCTCCTGTGTACAGAAATATCTCGGAGAAAGAGGACTCGCATGCTCGACCGAGAAATCGGAACTGCTTCGAGTGTGGAGAGGCAAACAAAACCGGACCGTCCCAACCAGTGAGAGCCTGAAACTCAACATCTACCTGGAAGGAATGCCCATCCCTGAAAAGACAAAAATAAGAATATTAGGTATGTGGGTTCAATCGAACCAACGCAGTAGTCACACTTTTACCATGCTCAAAACTACAACGCTACAAGTGACACGCATGATCACCCGCATCACCAACAGGCGGCATGGCATGCGCGAAGAGGACACACTAAAACTAGTTAGAAACCTGGTAGTGAGCCGAATTATGTACAGCCTGCCCTACCAGTGCCTCAACAAGAGTGAAATACAACAAGCTGATGCCCTGCTACGCAAAGCGTATAAGACGGCGCTCCGATTACCGCGCAACACGTCTACAGAAAAGCTCATGGCGCTTGGATTGCAAAACACATTCGAAGAACTACGCGAGGCGCAGCTTGAGTCGCAAAAACTCAGGCTGCTGCAGACAACGACTGGAAGAGCGCTTTTACAGAGACTCGGATACTGTGAGCAGATGCGAGAAATAGCGAGGACGGTAACGATCCCCGACGAACTTCGCAAGTCCCTCAAGGTAGCTCCAATCCCGAGAAACATGGACCCTAACCTCCACCAAGGTAGAAGAGAAGCAAGGGCCAATTTTATTCAAAAAACATACGCTCCTGAAGACACGACTGTGTATGCAGACGCGTCCTCGAGAGGAGGACAGAACAAAATTGCAGTGGCCACGGTGGTCAATTCGTCTCTACGCGAAGTGACCAGCGCCTCTATCCGACACTGCACAGCAGCAGAGGCCGAGGAAGTCGCCATTTCTCTAGCGGTGGCGGAGGGCTATAGAGCTGGGCGGTCGCTAACGATACTCACGGACTCTCAAACAGCCTGTCGAAATTTCATGAATGGTAGGATTGGTCGTCACGCGCTTCGTATACTCCTCGAAGCGGGCGACAGATTTAAAAACCACGAAGAAAACAAAGACCAGACACAAAATTATATGGGTACCGGGGCACATGGGGGTGGCAGGGAACCAAGAGGCTGACAGGATAGCTCGAGCATACACTACTTTCCGAGCATCCGACGGGTCCGCGGAACTTTTGCCAGCACCCAAGGCATACTCGGCCATACTAGAAAACTATAGAGGAAGAAGAATGCGATATCCCCCACCGCACAGTTCTCTCACCAGAGAGGAAACTGTCATATGGAGACAATTACAGACGGGTTCATACCGAAACCTACACATACTAAACAAAATGCACCCTACCTTATACGCTGACAGATGTCCGTGGTGCTATGAAAAACCAACACTGTATCACATCACATGGGCATGTCAAAACATAGATGTGGTCCCCAAAATTCGAAACCCGAGTGCGGAGCAATGGGAGACTCTGCTGTCCAGCGACCGCTGCGAAGACCAGAAAGGTCTGGTACAGCGAGCCCAACGGGCGGCAGCAGCCAGCGGAGCCCTGGACTGAGGGCAACCGACCATTGTAAAAAGTGGACGAAGTCGACGGAGAAGACTCTTGTGGATACAACAAGCAGACATCTCTGAAGACGTCCAAAAACCGCCAAATAATATAGGACTAAATAAAGTTTTTCCTCCTCCTCCTCCCCACAAACCAACCAACTAACCTTCCTCTCTTCCTTTACAACGTTGTACATGTGAACCTGACCTCGGCGGCTGCATTCGACGGAGGCGAATCGAAGAGGCGTCCGTGTGCTGTGCGATGTCAGCGCACGTTAAAGATCCCCAGGGGGTCGAAATTACTCCGTAGCCCTCCACTATGGCTCCACTTTTTCTCTTTCCACTATCACTCCCACCTTCCTCCCTTCCCTTTCGGCGCGGTTCAGGTGTCCACAGAAACAAGTGTGACAAATACTGCGCCTTTTCTTTCCTGTGAACCAATTATTATTATTAATTAGACATCTGGGTCTGCTTCTGTTTGCTGTGTGGTGCGGCGTTCTAGGAAGTGGCAAATGATAGGCACCGCACGGACGCCTGGATCGGACCAACACCCTCTTGGCTAAGGCCCTACCACGGAGGCCGTGACGTGACGCCAGTTGCCCCCGGCACCCCGGACGCTGCTTTCGGCCGCCTGGCGTTCGCGTTGAATCTGTCGCGGCTGCTTGTTATAATTACACCCTGGTGCGCGTCTGCTGCAGGCTTTTTGCGTTCGATAATTATTAAGAGAGCTTGACTAACACTCGTGTATATTTTTTTTTCCCACCACCGCGGCATGCACCGCCAATATCTAAGGCAGCTTGTAATCAGTGTTCTGAAATAAAGTCGCAAATGCTTATATACAAATGGTTTTATTCACAGGAAGGGTTGAAGCGGCCAGTTAATGTTTTGCTTAACATCTTCATTTTTCTTTCCGCACCTTTTTTTTGCGCTGCACTTTGAATATGAGCGTTTCCCATTTTACAAAAGTTGTTTAAAGTAACGTTTGTTGCAGCACGCACTACATGTTGCAGTAGAGTTTCTGGTGTGGGACCTTACAAGTTTCTAAGGCGACGTCTCGCAGAAATGAAATGCCTACGGGCCTATGTAGCCTGCCACCGGATTTGTATCTTGTAGGCCGTCATTGCACCCGTCACCGCTTCAATAGTGGACAGCAGCATGGCCCTATGGGGTTGGGACAGGTTCAAGTAAGCTGTGCAGTTCGAGTGAATAGATGGTACGGCATTGGAGAATAGATGAACCCTGCCACCTTCAAAGTCTTTCCTGTTGCTGCATCAAAGTGTGATAGCTTCTTCATTAGGTCTTTCTCTTTGAAGTGAAGTTCACAAACTTGCGCAATGTATGACAAATATGTAGTCACTTATTGCCGTTATATGGACACACTATTAGGTAATTTGCGTGTTATTAAGCAGTCCAGATGTACTTTACGTGATATTAAGCAGTCCAGCACAGTACTGCATACTTCTGTTCATTATCCCTGCCATGGTCAAAGTTCACTAAGACTGCCAGTCTTTTCTCGTCAAACAATATTTAAGCGCTTCCTGACCTTCTGGTCGAGCACGCAGAACATGAGTATGGCATAAACTTCAGTTTCTCACCATTGATTGCACGCTGGGCCATTTACTGCACGCACACTTCCGCGGGGTGGCTCTAATCCACGATTCATTCCTACTGGCATACTTTGGAAACGCGAGAACACGCACCTCGGGACCAGTGTCATAGCTCCCGCGACACCCAGGAACAAAACACCGCCCCATGTTACGCCATGTCAAGCGTAGTTTTCTGCACAACGCCATATCCTCGTTTCAAGCACCGGTGTTGCTTGTCACACTTTAATATTTTGCACGTACTAATACATGCAAATATGCACGCACACAATTGAAAGCACACTTGACCGTGGGAAAACAACCCACACGTCAATGCGGAGCTGTGAAGCACCAAACCTCACCAAAAGAGTAGCCAGTTGCGACTACAAAACTGATATTGAGTGTTGGTGGTGGTAGTGGTTATTTATTGTATATACAAAAGGAAAGAAAAGATGTTTGCCAGCCCCGGTATCTGCTATCTGATATTCGAAGCACCTGAGCTGGGGCGGCGGAAATAAAGGGACAGCGAGGAAAAGGTAGAGGAAATCAGAGGTGAGCGATAGTTAGAAAGAAAATGGCAGGTAAAAATAAAAGAAATATATACACTACGATACAGTATACAGTAGTTTGCTTGAGGCCCACCCGAAAATGTCTTAGGTCATTGAGCACTCGGCACATCGGGCGGGCCTCCCCAATAGATCTGCTGGTTGGTTGGTTGGTTTGTGGGAATTAACGTCCCAAAGCGACTCAGGCTATGAGAGACGCCGTAGTGGAGGACTCCGGAAATTTCGACCACCTGGGGTTCTTTAACGTGCACTGACATCGCACAGCACACGGGCGCCTTGCTTTTCGCCTCCATCGAAAAGCTGCCGCCGAGGCCGGGATTCGATCCCGCGTCCTTGGGATCAGTAGTCGAGTGAATGGGCTTGCAAGTCCAATGCAATGGTAACAGCAAACATGCTAAACCACGCTGGCTGTACAGCTGCACTCGTTGTGCCCTCATGACGCATGCGAACTATGACGCTGAGGACCTGGCAAGGAACAGGGAAATAGATCTGCGTCCAGGCAACTGTTCATAACGCACGCACTGGCGCACTGTACAAAACACTGACGGCTGTCGTGGGCGATCGGCCGTTATTGTGCGAAATAGCACACGCGGAGTGTTCAGTCACAGCGAATGACGGCCTCCACCTCCGGGGTGGATGTGGGCTTGTTTGTGGATCGCCTCTTTTGTGGAGGGCTGCGGGAAGGGGAAGCTCGTTTCTTGACGCCCATGAGCAACGCCTCATGGCCGCAATTTCTTCCCTGCGTACCGACACGCAGAAATGGATGGAACAAATTAACGAACGCGTAGCAAGAATTGAGGCCCGCCAGAGTGCCCAAGAAGCCGAACTTGCCCAGACGACCCTAATAATGTCATCCCTCCTCCCCTCCTCCTCATATCCCAATCCCCCTGCACCAGCAGGGGCACCCGAGCCTCGTGATGGCCAGACACCACTCACGCCTTAGTTCCTGGCAGTGTAATTGCCGCGGTTTCCGCGGAAAGCGAAACGCGCTGCAGCTCCACCTCCAGAACATCCCTCCATCCTACCTTCCCGCTTTAATCGCCCTCCAATAAACTTTCTCCCCAGTTAAGCTGCGCGACTTGACTGCTTTCCATCCTCCTTCCGCATCCCCCCCGAACATTGCCACTCTGGTTCACCGCAACTACACGGCGATAGAGCATCCTCTCGACGTTCCAGAGTGCACGCACCTTTTCCTAGAACTCCTCCCCCGACGGCGACAGGATGCCAGTCTCTTTGTTCTTAATGTCTGCAGCCCTCCTCGCACACCTTCAGCTCCTCTCCTCCTCCTTCTACGCAAAGCGCTTTCTCGCGCACATCGCAACGCGCTCCTCATTCTTGGGGATTTCAATGCACATCACGTCAGCTGGGGTTATCCCGCGAACTGTAGGAAAGGTCTCGTGCTGTGGACATTCGTACAGAACGAACAGTTATCCGTCCTTAATGATTTTTCTGACCCAACCTGCATCGGCTCCAGTGTCCAACGCAACACTAATCCGGACCTTTCCATCTGCAAAACGTCTTAGACGCAGCATGGACGAACACCTGGATCTTTCTCGGCAGTGACCAATATATCCTTCCTGTCCATCTCTTTCTCTCTTCCTAGCCTATCCTCCCGCCAGCGTCTGAGCCAGGTAGACGACTGGGATCGGTTCCACCACTCACGGCAACATGCCCCCACCTCCATCTCAGACCTTTCTCAATGGACTGCCACCTTGCTCAAAGATGTTTCATCCGCCACCTCTACCGTCCCTACCCCTCCTCACTCCTCCACGGCTGACAGCCGCCTCCTTCACCTATGGGAGGCGCATCATTCCCTGCACCGCCGCTTGCTTTCACAAAAACACAGCCGCTCACTGCGCCTCCGCCTTGCCCGCCTGGGTATGGAAATTGAGGAGCACTGCTCATACCTCACCAGGCAGCAGTGGGGCCAGACCTGTGACTGCATGGCCGGTAACCTCGGGCTGAGGGATACGTGGGCGCTCCTACGTGTCCTCCTTGACCCGTCGCATGCCAACGCCACGCAACGCAGGGATGTGACGCGCCTCCTAAAATCTTCACCGCTATCCGATTCTGATTTCTTTCTTGCACTCCGAGATCGCTATCTCTGCCCTTCCCTTCATCGTCCCTCCCTTCCTACATCGGCACCATTAATTCTGCGCTTGATGGAGATATCACTTTGGGGAAGGTTTGTGCGGCGCTACATAAGCTCCGCACCACTTCCGCACCAGGAGCAGACCAAATTTCTAACAAGGCTCTCCGTAAACTGGACAAATCATCCCTAGAGGCCATTCAGTTCAGTTCAGTCATTCAGTCGTGTCCGACTCTCCGTGACCCTACGTACCATGTCACGCCACGCTTTCCGGTCTCTCACTATCTTCCTAACATCACATAACTTCATCTACAGTGCCTCGAGGATGCCATCTAACCATCGCGTTTGCTGCCTACCCCTTCTCCGGCGACCCTCAACCTTTCCCAACATCAAATCTTTCTCCAGCGACTCCTCTCTTCTCATCAGTTGATCAAAGTAGCTGAGCTTTAACTTTAGAATTTGACCCTCCAATGAGCAATCAGGGTTTATAGTCGACAATATCGACTGATTTGATCTTCTGGCAGTCCAAGAAACTCTCAAGAGTCTTCGCCAGCACCACAATTCAAACGCGTCAATTCTTCGGCGGTCAACCTTTTTCACAGTCCAACTCTCGCATCCATACATCACAACTGGAAAGACCATAGCACGAGTTATACGGATCTTGCTTGGCAGACTAATGTCTCTGCTCTTTACTAGGCGGTCAAGGCTAACCATTGCTCTCTTTCCCAGAAGCAGGCGTCTCCTAATTCCATGGCTGCAGTCTCCTTCCGACGTAATCTTGGAGCCCAAGAACAGAAAATCTGTCACAGCTTCCACTTCTTGTCCATTGATGCTCCAGGACTTGATAGGGCAAGACGCCATGATCTTTGTCTTTTTAATGTTCAGTTTAAGCCCAAACTGCTCACTCTCTTCTTGTACGCGCATCAGAAATCTCTTGAGTTCCACTTCACTTTCTGCCATTAAAGTGGTATCATCCGCATATCTAAGATTGTTGAAACGTTTTCCAGCAATCTTCACTCCAGCTGAAGACTCGTCCAGACCAGCCTTCCTCATGATGCACTCTGCATGTAGGTTAAATAGGCAGGGCGACAGTATACAGCCTTGCCTCACTCCTTTCTCAAACGGAAACCAATCAGTAAGACCATGCCCAGTTCTGACTGTGGCCTCTTGCCCTTCGTACAGGTTCCTGGGGAGACAGATGAAATGAATTGGAACTCCCATCTCTTGGAGAGCTTGCCCTAATCTGCTGTCATCTACGCAGTCAAACGCTTTCGTATAATCAATAAAGCAGAACTAGATAGGTTTCTGGAACTCTCTTGCTTTTTCCATGATCCAGCGAAAGTTGGCAATTTTGTTTCTAGTTCCTCTGCCCTTGCGAAACCCAGCTTGCACGTCCGGGAGCTCCCGATCCACATACTGCTGCAGTCTACCTTGGAGGATTTTCAACATCACCTTGCTAGCATGCGAAATAAGCACGATCGTGCGGTAGTTGGAACAATCTTTGGCACTTACTTTCTTTGGAATGGGGATGCAAACTGACCTCCTCCTATCCTGTGGCCACTGCAGGGTTGTCCAAATCTTCTGACATAATCTATGCAGAATGTATGTTAACAGCGTCATGGTTGAAGTTTTGAAGCACCTCAGCTGGAATGCCATCAATAACGCTAGCTTTGTTCTTAGCAAGGCTGTCTAAGGCCTATTCAACTTCACTCTTCAGGATGCCCGGCTCGAGATCAGTAATCACAACCGTCTTATGTTGGGTTTGCACATTCGTGTCCTTCTTGTACAGTTCTTCTGTGTATTCCTACCACCTCTTCTTTATCTCTGAGGCTTCAGTGAGGTAATTGCCTCGTTTGTTTATCACGCCCAGCTTAGCACAGAAGCTTCCTCTGATATCTTTGATTATCTTATACAGAGCTCTTGTGTTCCTTATTTGGCTGTTGTCCTAAACTGCTTGGCACTGTATGTTCAGGAAGGCATTCTTATCTCTCCTTGCTATTTTCTGAAAATCCGCATTGAGAACCTTGTATCTTTCTCTTTCCCCCATAACTTTTGCCATCCTCCTTTCCTCAGCTATTTGCAAAGCCTCTTCAGATAATCAGTTTGCTTTCTTGCATTTTTTTTGCTTTGGAACTACCTTAGTAGCAACTTCTTGTATTATATCACGAACATCAGTCCACATCTCTTCGGGCTCTCTGTCTTCAAGATCTAATTCTTGAAATCGATTCCTCACTTCCACAGCATATTCTAATGGAATTTGATCCAGATCATACCTGAAAGGCCTTCTAGTTTTCTGCGTTTTCCTCAATCGAAGCTTAATTTTGGCAACAAGAAGCTGATGATCGGTGCCACAATCGGCCCCAGGCCTTGTTTTTACTGCTTGTATAGCGCTTCTCCATCTCTGCCGGCAAGGAATATAATCGATCTGATTCCTGTACAGACTGTCCGGTGAAGTTCATGTGTACAGGCGCCTCTTGTGCTGTTGAAAATGAGTATTTGCTATGGTCAGGTTGTTTTCTTGACAAAATTCTACTAGCCTCTGCCCTGCTTCATTTGGCTTGCCAAGACCGAACGTGCCTATAATTCCGGATATTTCTTCACTCCCGACCTTAGCATTCCAGTCTCCTATGAGAAAAACGACGTCTGATGATGGGGTACGGTCTAAAAGGCATTGTAGGTCCGCATAAAATCTCACAACGTCAGCTTCTTCAGAAGTAGTTGTGGACGGTGCATAGACTTGGATAACTGTTATGTTGAAAGGGTGACCTTGGATCCGAAGTGAAATCATTCGGTCGTTTTTGGGGTTGTACCCTAGCACTGCTTTGCCCATTCTTCTGTTTACTATGAGGGCGACCCCATTCCTTCTCTTGGATTCGTGCCCACAATAAAAGACATAATGGTCGCCGGAGTTAAATTCTCCCATTCAGGTCCGCTTGAGCTCGCCGATACCCAAGATACGGACCTCTTTAACAAACATTGGCACGAAGGCACTCTGCCTTCTGAGTGGACCCACGCTAAGGTAACCTTCATCCCCAAGCCTTGCAAACCCATAGACATTCAAAATCTCCATCCTATTTCCCTCACCTCTTGTCTTGGTAAGCTCTTTGAGCCCGTCGTTCTAGACCGCTTGCAGAGCTTCCTCGAGGACAACCGTCTTTTCCCCGATTTGATGTTCGGCTTTCGCCCATCCCTCTCTACACAGGATGCCATGCTCCAACTCTCCGAAGAGGTCCTTCACCCTCTTCACGCCAAGCTCACTCGCGCGATCATGGCACTGGACTTGACGAAAGCATTTGACAATGTCTTCCATACCGCCATCCTAGACGCCCTTTCTACCCTTAACGTGGGTTCCCGGATCCATGATTACATCAAGGCTTTCCTTGCCCATCGCACGGCTGAGATCTCATTCGGCACCCTCTCCTCTCCCGCTTTCCCTCTTGGAAATCGAGGTACCCACCAGGGTTCTGTTCTCTCTCCCCTTATCTTCAACATCACCCTTTTCCCTATGGCACGTGCTCCAGCTACCATTCCTAACCTTTCCCATGCTTTCTACGCTGATGATGTCACCCTCTGGGTGACTACCGGTAATCTTGGAGAGATGGAAGCCGCACTCCAGGCGGGCGCTAAAACGGTCGCCGATTATGCTCGCACGGTCGGGCTAGCTTCTTCCCCGTCCAAGTCCGAGCTCCTGCTCCTCCTGGCTCGAGGCATAGTACTAAACCTCATCTCCTAATCTTAATGTCAGTATCGACGGACATCCCATCCCTTCTGTCTCTTGCATCCGTATTCTCGGTCTCTTTCTCAAATCCAATGGCAAACACACTACTGTCCTTTCCCGCCTTACTACCACCGTCCAGCAGACGGTACGGCTGGTCCGACGGGTCGCTAACCGACATTACGGCATGCGCGAGCATGACCTCCGTCGTCTTGTTCAGGCCTTTGTGCTAAGCCGCCTTGTCTACTCCCTCCCCTACCTCTTTCTGTCTCGCGCCAAGGAAGACAAGGTCCACTGTCTCATCCGCCAAACCTATAAGTCGGCTCTCGGGCTTCCCACTTCCACCCCCACTTCTCGTCTACTGGCGATGCGCATCCACAATACTTTTTCAGAACTTGTGGAGGCCCATCGCGTGGCACAACTAGATCGTTTATCTCGCACCATCCCTGGCAGAGCCCTTCTTACTTCTCTTCGCTTGACCCCTGTCTCCCCTGTCTGTGTCAGCCATCCCTTGTCCAGCTCCCTCTTCTCCATGCTCACTGTCAAGCCCCTTCCCAAGAACATGCACCCTGAGCATCATGCCGCTCGCCGATCTGTCCGCGCCTCCACCCTCTGGTGCCAGTACGGTACACGGTCCGACGCCGTGTATGTTGATGCGGCCTCCTACCTCTCGCATCCCGCCTATGCCCTCGCCACTGTTTCTAATACACGAACCCCCCTCTCCGTCGCCACTATCCATGCTCTCACTTCCACTGCCGCAGAGGAAGCAGCCATCGCCCTCGCCATTGCCTGCACACCAGCCCTTTTCATATTTAGCGACTCTAAGACCGCAGTCCGCAATTTTGCAAAGGGTAGGATCTCTTCCTCTGCGCTCAATATCCTTAAGCACTCCTCCCCCCCTTCCCGATCTATCCAACTCTTTTGGGTTCCGGCTCACGCGGGGCACCCTGGAAATGAGGCGGCAAATTCTGTCGTTCGCGAAATGACAGACCGAGCTGGCCCCCTCCACCCCGGGATGAACACGCGTGACTCCCTCCTCACCTTCCATGACATCACCCTCCACTACCGCAACTCCCGATTATCCCTCCCACCGCCCTCACAAGTCCCTATCTAAAATCGAACAGAATGCGTGGCGCCATTTACAGGCCCACACTTTCCTCTCCCCTGCACGCCTTGCCCTTATTCACCCCGGTGCCTTCTCGCCCAAATGCACACTTTGCAGCTCTCCCCGAGCAGACTATGCTCACATTCTTTACTCTTGTCCGGCGCACTTTCCCCCCCGTCTCCTGGCAAATAAACAGCCCGCAGCTGTGGGAGGCTGCTTTGGCCAGCTCGGAGCCGCATATTCAACAGCGGCTTACGACCTGGGCAGCGGAAGTCGCCGCCAGGCGTCACCTGGAGGCCACGACCAGCAGCCAGAAGGCCACCCACGAAACGCGGGCAATATAATTATTTGTTTATTTTTTTGGCCTTCTTTGAATAACGTTCGTACCACCACCACCAGTCACAGCGCGCACTATCTGGCGAGGTGAAATAGGCGGGTCATCAAGCCCGCCTGTTCAAAATACTCACACAGGCTCACGTATGTTCGCTCGCGGACGCGCGCACTGCCCGGCGGCCACAGGAGCACAGCTACGCTGTGTGGGATTACCCCCTGCGCTCTCTAAGCCGCCAGCAACTCACGTCGCGGTTCGGCTAGCGTGGCGCAGTGCAGTAGAAGATGCTCGAGAGTTTCTACCGCGCCACAGCCGTCACACACGTCATTGGTGGCAAGTCCGTGGCGCATCCGTCTTTCCCCAGGCTACACACATCTAATGCGGGCACGGAGGATCATTGCGCGGTGCAGCCGAGTCAGCGAGCGGCCGCTGACACTGTGAACGCGCTCACCTCTTGCGATGCGTGGGTCGGGGTGCTGCGTCCGGAGGTGGTCGTCGATTACCGCACGCACGTCCTCCAAAGCGAGTTGCTCGTCGCTAGGAGGGAGTTCATGTGCTGCTGTCGCGAGCTCGTCGGCACGTTCGTTGCCCTCTATGCCGCAGTGCTCGGGGATCCACTGTGCCCGTATAGCGCAGTCGCGCTCCGCCAAGCGCTTGAGACGCACGTGAATCTGACACAGCAGCGCAGTTCTCCGGCCGGTGGTTCGAAGGCGGCTGAGGGCAGCGCGGGAGTCACATAGCACGGTACACCTGGGTGGCGGCGGAGTTCAAGCAGTAGATCCAAGCCTAGGCATAGGCCCAGCAGCTACGCCGTTGTGGAAGAACCCAGGAATGACAGATGCAGCTGTCTGTGCAGTTGCAGGGCGGGGATGGTAGCCGCCGCTGCTAGCGACGGCTGCGGCCACGGCTACGGCGACGGCTACGGAGCCGTCGGTGTAAACGTTCAGGTGGTGTTGGAGTTCCTCGTAGATGACTGCTCTGGTCAGCTGCTGCACTGCACAGAGCGGTGTGGTGAGTTTCCCTGCGATTCCGACAATCTCTCGCTGAACTTCCGTAGCAGCGGGCCAGGGCGACAAGAGGTCGTAGGGGGGCGTTGCATTGGTGAGCTGCTCGTACTCGAGCAGCGCCGCTCCCATGCGCGAGTGGCGATGATGTCGCAACCGATGTAGTAGCGGGCCGCCGTCCTCTGCGCTCTGTAGGCGATCGATGTGTCGGAGCTCCCGCGCGTAGCCTGAATCGAAGTTGTAAAGGCCGCGCACCTGCCTCGGCCAAAGTAGCTGCGCATTGAGAGTTCTGAGGAAGGCCGAGGCAAATGCGGAGCGCCTTGCGATGCTCGACCTGTAGCTTCCTCCAGCATGGTTTGCGCAGTGTGACGAGCGGTAGCGCGTAGAGTATTGCCCCCACAGCCGCGGAGTTGTAACGCAGCTTGCTGGGAGATGCTCTGGCCTCGAGCAGTGAGTCTGTGTACGGCGGCGGTGGTTCTCTTCATCTGCAGACCTTGATTTCGCGGGTCGGAAGAAAAGGCGCTGGTTTATGCCCAACTCCAGGTACCGCACCGAACGTCGCCACGGCAGGAGGGTCCCGTCTAGTTTTAGCGGCGGTGATCGCTTGCGCGAGCTCGGAACACAGGCCATTGCGACGGATTTGTCCGCGCGGAGCGAGAGACCTAGGTCGTGGAAACAGTCGCTCACCGCCGTCGGAGCTGCCTGCAGGCACGCGCGCACCCGTTCTGTCTCGCCCGGCGGTCCCAGGCACCACAGAGCAATGTCATCTGCATACATGGAGATGTACACATGATGCCGGCCGCCTGCAGTCAGGCAGCCCGGCACCACCGACATCGCTACATTGAACAGCAAAGGTGACAGGACAGAGCCCTGCGGCACGCCTAGCCCGACTGGGCGAAGCGCCGAGAGAGCACCCCCCACGCGAACGCGCATGGAGCGTGCCTGGAAAAAGCTCCGAACGTATTGTAGCAAGCGTCCGCCCACGCCAGCCTTCTCAAGCGTCGTGAGAATGGGAGCGCCGCCGACGTTATCAAACGCGCTCGACGCGTCCAGCAGTAGAAGCAACGCAACCTGTCTCACTACCTTCGCGTGCTCGAGCGCGCTGACAACATCGGAGATGGATTCCGCAGTGCGCCGCGCATTCCGCGAAAGCCCGTCTGCCGCTCATCAAACAAATCCGCCGCCGCAGCCTGCTCCTTAAGGTGACGTAAAACTATGTGTTCCATGAGCTTACCAGCCGCAGATGTTAGCGCCACTGGACGCTATCCCGCGAGCTGGGTTGGCGGGCGTCCTGGCTTGAGGATGGGGCAGACGACTGCCGTGCGCCAGTCCTCCGGGAGGGTCCCGCGTTCCAACACAAGGTTGATCTGCTGCAGGAGAACCAGCCGTTGATCTGCGTCCAGGTTGCGCAGCATCTGGTAAGTCATGTCCCCATCCGGCCCTGGCGCCGAGCGACGGTGGCAGCGCTGTAGAGCGTTGCTGAGCTCCGTCACTGTGAAGGGGGCATCCCAAGGGTCACCAGGGGTAGGAGCGCTGGCACTGTCCCCGGGGCTCACTGGGAAGTTTGGCTGCCTGCGTTCGCGGGGCTTTGCGGAGCAAAGCGGTCCGCAAACCGCTCAGCTACCTCCTCGTAGCTAAGGCCACTCGAGATGGCGAGAGCGGCCAGCGGCTGCGGGTTCGCTTGTGATGCGTCACAGGATGGTAAAGAGCCACCGCGAGCTAGTCCTCATCCATCTTCCTGCAGAGCGATGCCCACTGCCGGCGGTAAAGTTTATTGGAATGCCGCCTCGCTGCTGCGTCCAGCCGATTGTATACTGTCCAGTCAGTTTGTCGGTCCGTCCGCTGCGCTCGTCACTCAGCTTTGTCGCGTTTTTGTCTCAGGTCGAGCAGCTTGTTTTCGGGCGTTGATTGCCCTACCCGAACCTCTACGCGTTGCTCAAACATTTTCGCGCTCGAACCTGTTTCCGGGAACGTTCGGAGAAAGCCTTTATTGGCTCATACTGCCGTCGAAAAAAGCTCTCCGGGAGAGCGCAGCACCTGATCGGTCGACAGAGAAGGGACATCACCAGCCACCAAAATCTAAGCGACCAACCAGAAGTCTCATCTTGTCTAGCGTTCCTGCTATCTGCAATCCCACACTTGAAGGAGCGCCAAGGAACGCCACGCGACAGGAGCGATGGTGTACTGTCCAAACGCCAACGGTGTTGGAAGAAAAGGTTGGTTGTAGAACTTTTAATTTCATCGGAAACGGGGAGTCATGCGCCCGCGGATTAGAGGCTGGCAGGTAGCCCTTGGCTTGTTGCGGCCTCCCGCCAGATGGACGGTGCGGTGCTGGATCGCAGCGTCCGCACTTCGCAGCAGGGTATCACAGGCTTCTCTACTTGTAATAATTTGTCCTATCCCTGGAGATTGTGGGCACTCCCAAATTATGTGGTCGAGGGTCCCTCTCGCCCCACAGTGTTTGCAGAGATCATTGTTCCTAAGGTCTGGTAGCGCGTGAAACGGCCAGAGCGGGTTCATGAACTTATTAGTTTGTAGCTGCCTCCGCGCGACAGCTTCTCTATTATTTAGTCTAACATCTGGCGGGGGTACCAGTCTACGTCCCAATTTATAATGGTCGATGATTTCCCCGTAATTTTGCAGACGCTCGTTGTATGCCCAGTGTTCGGGGGGCTCGACGGCTACCCGGAAGTAGAGCTCGGGCCAGCTCGTGAGCCGCCTCGGCAGGGACGGCAGCGTGAGCGGGTGTCCAAATTAACTGAATTATCCTATTTATCGTTCTTTGGGTAAGGATTTGGCCGCCTTCAGTGATATCCTACCCTTCCCAAAATTTTGAATGGCAGTTTTGCTGTCGCTAATTATGAACTTGGCTTCTGTTCCTACGCAAGCTAGCGCTATCGCAACTTCCTCCGCAGTCTCTGTGTTGCGGCCTCTGATGGCTGCTGCGGATACCGGTACCCCTCGGCCATCGGCTACCGAAGCTACCGCCGCACCTGTTTTGCCACTTGCCGCATCGACATAGAGTACTTCCTTTGCTCCCATGTTTTAGAGCGCAGCTCTTTGGCGTCCGTTCCTGGGTTTCGCGTCGGCGTTGTCGTCGGCCTCGTAACCAGTTCCGCCCCCCTTTCATCCCCCCAGCGCTAGCAGCGACCGACTGATATCGCTGGATGCCGCTGACGCCGCTAGAGAGTCAAGATAACGTGACTGCATAGAACACCGTCGCCACCATGCAGAAAGAGGAGGGGAGGGTCCCCCCCCCCCCCCTGTTCCTGTGTGGCGGATAGGGTGCTCTTCAGTTGCCGACGCGCCGGTTATTTCACAAACGCCCCGGCACGTCGACAAATACGTGACCACCTTCCCACGGCTAGACCTGGTTCTTGGCGCTGCGGAAGCAAGGGTATCATATTGTTTGCGTCGGCATCGGCGGCGTTGTCCCTGAAACCAACTCCGCAGCTGGGGTTGACTCACTATCGGCGTCAGCAGTGTCAGTCAGTCGCTGCTATCTCTTCCCTCCTCCCTTTATCGCGTTGTCCGCTTGCTGTGCGCGCTTCTGCCCCCATCGTTTGCCGCTGGGTGTACACGCCGCCCCCCTCCCCCCTCTTCCTGCGAGTCTCCGGTTGTCAAAGCGCCGGCTCGAACTTAATTCCTTTCTTCGCTCCTCCTCCAATGCAACCCCTGTGCGGTGGCAATCAGAGAGCCAGATCGGTGGCGGCGGATCTGTATATGTGCACCGCCCGAGCCGAAATTGCCGCTGCCGTTCGCCACTGCGAAATTATCTGCCAGTTCTTTCTGAGCCATGAGCGAGACGACCGGTAAAAGTCCTCCGTCTGCTGCTGCTGCTGCTAAACGAGCTGCCAGAGAAAAAAATTCTGTGATAGCGCATACATGTGTTGCTCGATTTATTTGCCTCAATCTATCGAAAAGGTGAAACAGCTTATTTGCTGCGCTCAAATTTCGCATTAGGAAGTAACGTAATCGTCGGTAATTTTTTGAACCGTCGCTCTAGAGCTTCGGCTCGTTTGGCCCTTCTTTCGACATTAAATTCTGGATGCATATTACTAGGGAAGGGGGGGGGGGGGGGCTACCAAGGCATTCCGGATTTCACTATTAATTGTGACTTTTTTTTTAAATCCTCTGTCTGGGTTGAGGCCCACTTTTGCAAGGATTACCCTGCCCGTCTCGGTCGTGCTTAGTCTCTCTAATTGGGAGACTCGCACTGCCTCCGCAAATTCTGCCCACATGTTATGCACCCCGAGTTCGAGCAGTCGTTCGCTCGAGGTACCCATGGGCAGTCCTAGCGCCTTCTTAACGCATCTTCGAATCAGGGAGTCTAACTTCTCTTTTTCGCCTTCCTTGATGTCCAGGTAGGGCGTGGCGTAACTGATTCTGCTTATTACGTATGCCTGGAATAGTTTTAGTAAATTTCTCTCCTTGAGGCCTTTTCCTTTAGTGGCGACCCTACTCAAGAGCCCTAGGGTTTCCTTCGCGTAACTTTCAAATTTTTTTCAGGACCTCTCCGTTATGGCCGTGGGATTGAATCGCCATTCCCAAAATCCTGATCTGATCTACTTTTGGCACCGGTTTGCCCTCCACCTGAATATGAAACTCCCCGCTATTCTTGCAGCGGAGGTACTTTGGGTTATAAACGAACAACTCAGATTTATGCGGGGAGCACGAAAGTCCCCTTTTAGCCGCGTAATCGACAGTGATGTCGGTCGCTGCCTGCAGGCGTTCCTCCGTACTCGCATCGCTCCCATGGTTAATCCAGAGGTTAATATCGTCCGCATACATGCTAAAATTTAGCCCCTTGATTTGGTTGAGTTTACCCGGGAGGCCTCTCATTGCCACGTTAAATAGGAAAGGTGATAGCACTGAGCCCTGCGGTGTGCCTTTGCTCCCTAACTCTATCGTAGGAGATTCTAAATTTTGAAATGTCATGCAGGCTTTTCTGCCCGATAAGAAGTCTTATGTAGTTGTACGTTCTCGCCCCTACTCCGAGCACTTCGAGCCCTTCGAGGATAGCCTCGTGCCTGACAAAGTCGAAGGCCTTGGTGAGGTCTAGGCCCAGGATCACTTTGGCGTCTCGCGATCGCGAGTCTATGATATCATGCTTTAGTCGGAGCATTACGTCCTGCGTGCACAAGTGTGGTCGGAAACCGACCATTTCGTGCGGCCACAGGTTGTTTTGCTCCATGAAGCACGTTAATCTCGTCTGTATTACGTGCTCCAGCTGCTCCAGCAACTTCTCTACACATGAGGGTAGGGAAATCGATCTCAAATTTTCCAATTGCGGAGGTTTTTCCGGTTTAGGTATTAGTATTATGTTTGCCATTTTTCACTGATCTGGCAACTGGCTCGTTTCCTAAACTTTTCCAATGAATTCCGTTAGAAGACTATTAAAGGGGCCCAAAACAGCCATAGCAATACAGTTTCCCTATGCCAAGTATGTGAAAGAATGTCGATGTAAGATAACCTTCCCGCAAAAATTTTTTAAATGCGGCATTTGGAAGCAGAGTTATTTGCAATCAAATTTTGAATATCTGCGCCTTCGCGGCTTTCCTCCTTTTTCCAACTTTTTAGCGCGCGCTAAGCCTGGCCCTCCTCCAAGGCCTCGCCCACTGACACGTCACAACTGACGCATCTGCGCTTTTACTTTTTTTGCTTAGCGCCGCTCGCCGCAACTTCCGTTTTGTCGCGCTTGCTTGCCGACGCGCCGCCGGGAGCCTCTTGTCGTCTGCTTCATCGTCATCGCCCGATCGCCCTTCGGCACGAACTCGCAAGTTTTGTTGCCACGCTATACATCCCTGGCGTTGACCTCACCTTTGATTTTGTGTTACGTCGTATGCGCGACGGGTGCAGGACAGGTTTGGGCTAGACTGGTCGCTCTCTTGAATTCGCGAAGGCAGTTATCGAAGCGCTGAATTGTTGTTGACGGGACATGAGCGGGAGGTTGTTACAGTGTGCAGTCCCTGGCTGCGAAGGTATTGCTAGTGACGGGAGGAAAAAAATTCTGCATCAAGTGCTTCAAAACGCCAACCTCCGGAAACAGTGGCTACAGCTCATCGGATAGCCAGCATCGGTGAACAAAGCGTTTATCTACGTTTCCTTTACCAGGATATGTGGTTCGCGATTGGGGGATCCCAACAAGACTGAGTCTGCGTGAAGGAGCGGTACCAACGCTGTTTCTTCCAACCCTGCCGGCAAGTGTAAAATGAAAAGATTGTAATATTAGCTTTAGACGCGTTATCACAGTAGTGTGGATTTTTTTTTAACTCAGGCGATCTTGTTCGGCGTTGTGGCATGCATATAGCAAGATTTGTCATGATCACTGTGAACTACACTGCTCAAAATAAACCAGTGGCGAGCTTACGATGGGATTTTATTTTTTAATGTTACGCTAGTCGACCCCACGCACTAATGCACCCATATAAGCCGTGTACTATCATCGTCGGGGTTCAGCAGCGGATTCTTCAACGGCGTGTACTTATGGGGGTCGAGTCTCTTCTCGGTACTCATTCGCCGAAGTCGCTTTTCGAGCTCGGGGTCCATAATATCCGTACCGCAGCAAGGGCATGAGATGTTAGCGAAAGACTAGAAATTCAGAATCGAGATCGCAGAGAGCGGTCTTCCGGGCGTTGCGGAGGGAAACTCTCGTGCACCTTGCCCGAACCTTGAAACCTTCGTGTTTAGGCTCCTCTTGCGTTTGACTATACGATGCCCCTTCGTGAAAGATAACGATCGAATGTAAAGAAAAAAAAAAGGAAGGGGATGAGGAGAAGGGGACTGCGTAGTTGTGCGCTGTGGTGTAGTTTGTCAGCCGCGGTTCGGCGTCAGCTGACTGCAACGGAGAACGCGCGCGCCGACAGGAAGTAAACAAACGCTGTTCGGTGCCCGATTATTATCGCAGCATGACTCCCGCCCTGTAGCATTTTTTTTTTCCTTTTTTTTATGCCATGTGGTGTTTGTACAGAGCGCACTCTGAAATGTCGCGCGAATGGAGCCGCGTCCAAGTTCACCAACCGAGGCAGCCAGGAAAGAAACACGTGAAACCGAGATGGGCGTTGATAAGAAGAAAGAGAAGAAAGGAGGGACACTGTCAGGAATGAAGAGATGGAAACAGAAAAAAAAAGTGCCAATAGGCTTTACCCTTCAGAAATAAGGGGGGGGGGGGGAATCGCAAAATAAACGTTATCACTCGCGTGAACTGGCTTAGTCGCTAAAAGTTGTGCCTCTTTATCCCTAAGCGATCAGCTGCCGATCGGAAGTGTAAGAGTTGGTTTTGACAGGAGCATAGACAGGAGTTATACACAACCAGATTTTGCCTGCGGAAAAAGCGGGGGGGGGGGGGGGGAGATAAACCGCAACAAGGGAAGAGGACTTCTCCAAATGGCTCACCGACAGCAATAAGAGCAGGAGCCTTCTCCGGTTCCTAACGGAAAATAATTTGCACGGGTTCTTATAATACGCCTTATGGCAAGCTTGCGTAATAAAAAAAGAAAAAAACAGCGCGCGCATGCAGTAGTGCAACGATCGAGTGACACAGTTCGGCACAATGTTACAAGTGGCTCACAAATGCACATTTATTTTTGTCCCAGATTTTCCAGGAACAGCGGGTACAGATCATCAGCCAGCTGGATGGAATGGAAGTGGACCTCGCAGGAGATGGGCGTTGCGACTCCCCGGGCTACAGCGCCAAGTACTGCACGTACAAGGATGTTATCATTCAGACTGACCATATTCTACAATGGGAACAGGTAAGAATAGGAGAGGTAAGGCAATGCTGCGATACGAAAATTGGCAAGCTGCAGTTCCTATTAACTGTGTGAAGTCAGCTGCAGTGCCCAATAGTGCGAGCATGGGGCCTGGCCTCAACTGAACGAGTCCAAGTGCAGTCTTTAACAAAAGGCGCCAATTTCTGCATATTATTAGGAGAAATTTATTTCAGCCTCACCAAGAGTGCCCTTGGCAAGTGCTGCTTGCATGTCTATATATAAAAAGAATCAAATTAATCATTATATAATACAAACAATTGAATTACAAAATGTTTCATCGTTGCAAACCATTGGGGAAGAGGTACATTTGCTGACACATTATTATGTAATAAGGTTTTAATTTCATCTATCTACAAACTGCCACCCAGCTATCTGGACATATTGCAAGAGCAGCAAATCGCCCATGCAGCACTACTTTGATGCTTGGCGCGTTACTAAAGATGCATGCAGTTGCTTGCTTTAATAATTAGGGCGAATACATGGTAATAACATTATTCTATACTGCATTTACTAAGTTAAAAGCTGTGAGCAGGTCAGAGGGCTGTGAAGCAATAGAACCATGGATCCAGACAATCACAAGTCTATGTTGCTGCCCTGGGCCAGGGCAATGATGACCTGATCATCAGCATGTAGTGCAGCCTGTTGAACCACATATGCGATAAGCGTGATGGCCATGATAGACTATACAGCAAATGCCTGCATGAGCTTCTTGCAAACAGGCAATGGATGAGCAGAGGTAATCTGTTTTGTATAGGTTTTTTTTTGTGCAAAATTTTTCACCTTGATGTTGTTTGGAAGGTGCACGGCTCATACTTGCGGCATTTGTCAAGCAATAATAAATTTAAGAGATAGGTAATGCAAATAGAAATTCACGGAAAAAACTTTTTACACATCCGCACATTACAGCAAGACAAAGCAAAGAAAGAAACCCATAATGAAGTGAAGAAACAACAATGTAAATGTGATTGCCGAGACTGCGAGATTAATTTAATACTGAGGCAGCTTGGTTATAACGCCAGTAAGAAACACAAAAACAATGGGATGTTCTATACTTTCTTATACTGACAATTGTTTGGTCAACAACACCTCTTAGATTTTTTGCCACAGTAAAATAGCAGTACAAGACCAGGTGTCTTTTAACGAATATGTTGCTAAAACTGTTTTCAACTGCAATGCAGCTGCTGTAAGCAGGTTCAGCATCTATGATATACTACAATACACACCAACACTACCAACTCATCAGTCAAATATATATATACTGTCGGCGCGTTGTTTTTCCTTCCGCTTTGCATTTCATGCTCTTTATTCCAATAATCATCATAAGAGGAATTCCTGTAAATGTCAACAGTATAAACATAAAAAAAAATGTTTGCCTTGCACTCGCAGACTGTTCGCTCCTTTAAATGCTATATATATATATATATATATATATATATATATATATATATATATATATATATGTACATTTTTTACATATTCATGTGCTTTCAGGAAGCTAAACTGCATTCTCATGAACTCCCTGTTCCTGAAGGACATTCGACAACTCTCCCCTAAAGCCCAAACATCCTCCCTTGAATCATTTCATAATTTGGTCATCAGATTTGCTCCCACATCAATTGCATACTCGGATTATGGGATGCAAGCAAGGTAAGTTGAATGAAATAAAAGGATACTACATTATTTTTTACTCCAGTGCCAGTACGCATTCCAACTTTTCTGCATTGCATATGCAAACAATCAATCCTTGCAAGAAGCATTTAATGTATGTTCATAATATTGTCATTGTAAAAGGAACAGAGGCCAGAGGAAATAGAACTCGGTAAAAAAAAAAATCAGAAGTTCATCTATGAAAGCCTGTGCTTCATTCGCGCCATATCCTTTTCCTCCTTTCGATTCTTCAACTTGCTAAGTAGCCCAACTAAGCAGATCGCGTTTAGTTAATGCTACAATAGCCACTACGACCAGCACTCCCCTTAGTACAGTGCTTGATCTGGAGCTGTCATGTTATCAGGCCAGGTAATATGAGACCTTACAATTACGACTCACAGGAGTCAATTCTGACATCTGCCAAAAAAGGGCACCCACTAAGCCAAGTGAATCCCAACTCCTGCTCAAAGTATGCACCCAATGAGAAATTTTCCACAATCCTTCCATCCTGACATTAAATACTCTGCTGTAAAATTAGCTGAACCTATCTCGTGTCTTTCTCTTCGAATCTCAAGACTGCTGCCATGTCAAAGGTAGTTTTCATACATTTTGAGGAGACTGCGGTGCACACTTCTGACATTCTAAGAATGCTTCATATAATATCGTAAAAACATATTTGCTGGCATGGTAGCACTAGCCATTCTATAATCCCCTTCCATAGAAAAAGTGAGACAGGAGGCTGCAGACTGCACAGGCCATCTAAGGGTCCTCATTGGAAGTCACTGCTCTTATGTTAGAATAGGCAGATGGGATGACATAAAGAACGAAGTTGAGGACAAGCATGAAGCGCAGGCTGAAAAAACACCTCGTCTCTCTTTTGTGTTCCTCATCTTAGTGCAGTCCCAAGACAAAGGCAGTTTTTAAAGGACTGGAAGTTATCAGCGCAAGTTTCCGACCCCTCTAGAACCATCTCGAATGTCCCGAGGCTACTGTATTGAAGCTGCAAGAATGCTCAAGGTTCACTTGACCACTTGAACTAATGATGATCGCTAGAATACAACAGCAGGGAGAACACAGGTGATTCATGATATGATGTTGTATAGCCCATGTCATACGTTCATTTTGCTGCTTGGAGATCATTGCATCACATTCTTAATTCTAAAGGCGCTGAACATAGTAGCTAAATCAGAAGCAATTTCTGCTGCAGTGTTGTGAATATAATGCATAATGGTTCCTTATGGTAGCCTCTTCTGTATAATTTTGCTGGTAGGCAACAAGAAACACAATTTTTTTTCCAAAGTATGAAAAATTAATTGATATTTACCTTCTTTATAGGTCACATCTGGCTGTAATTCACTTTAATGAAAATTCCTCAAGGCTCCAGGCAAAGACAAAAAAGGAGATGACCGCTGGAAAGTAAAGATGGCAAAAGCAAGGAAAGAACATTTCAGTGTCGCTCCAGTGAAAGCGCAGCCTACGTTTTGTAAGTTCAAAGTTTGTTCTACTTATAATATTACACGAAAAACTAAGCGCACTGTTGTAATCTCGATGACTATTTCATGCAGCGTACGTCCACAAGCTCCTCCAAGATGTGGAGAAACTGTCTGAGGGCTCTTCGCACAGAGAGACAGCTGCAAGAACAGCTTCAGAGCGTCACTTTATGACGGATGCCTATGAAAGACCGTCAAAAGAACTGATTGCTGCTCACAGACACAGATTTGCTCTTCACAATGACTAGTCAATTACACAGTACAACTGTCAGTGTGCTTAACCTAAATGCTAAACAGACTGGCATCATTTTTTAAAAATACTCAGCGCAACAAACATAGGACAAGCAAGTAGACGGGAACAGCGCTGACTATCAACTGCATGATTTATTGAAAGAACACTAATATATATAAAAATGCTCTGACAACCAAGTGCGCATGTTCGCAGATAAAACAACATTTCAAGTTTTATCTGCGAACATGCGCACTTGGTTGTCAGAGCATTTTTGTATATATTCGTGTTCTTTCAATAAATCATGCAGTTGATTAGTCAGCGCTGTTCCCGTCTACTCGCTTGTCCTATGTTTGTTGCGCTGTGTATTTAAAAAAAATGATGCACCAACTAGCTCAACTCACAGTTCTTTTGAGACTGGAATCAGTGCCGCAAAGCATTGACCACTGTAGCCAAGAAAATTGTTTCAATATGTTTGCTGCGGCTGACAATAGCTGGAGCGCAGTTTCATATGACTTTTGTTGTCTGAGTGAGTGCAATCTTGTACCCATATCTCTGCGTTTTCCTTGTGGCTGCGGCTAAGCAAAAGTGCACACAAAACATGTTGCTGTTTGCTTATCGCGGCAACTACACATGGTGTGCGACCGCTCGCAGGCCTTTCAAGTATTATATCAAAGCTGCCGCTTGAAACAAAAGTAAAAAAGGCAGAGCAACTGTGGGTTCAAGGTGTGTAAGGCTAGATTGTGAATAATTATGCCAGTCAGAGTTTTTCAGCTTCTTGAGGCCAAACTAGAAGTAAATGGAAATTTCAAGTGAGCCGGCTTCACAAGTGACCATGTAACATCTCTCTTTTCATGGGTTTGCTGTTCCCCATCCGTTAAGCTACACAGCTTACAAGACAACAGTGTAATTATGCCGATTATTATTATGTGCGCGAAATAATACAGTGTTCTTAGCGGCAATTTAAACTGCTGAGCGACTCAATCAACTTCATTCAGATTTTTTTCCTACTGTCGACAGAAAAACAAATGCTAAGGTAGGAACAAAAGGCTACTAATACAGTAGCTTGATGAGGTTTTCACCCCTGTTTGACATGGACGACAGACAGTCATATTTTTACAGTGATCTGCTAGCGAAAAAAACAAAAAGATCAGCAAGTAAAAGAAATGTGCAATATGGACAGGTGCTGTGTCGGAAACAAAGTGTGAGAAATGTACATGTATTTACATTCACTTGAGACTGACTCTTGTACAAGTATCTTTAACGCGCAGAACATAAAAGCAAGACATGGTGACAAAAAAAATATTAAAGTGTCACATACATTCGAATGTACACCGGCTCAAGCATAAGAAACAACAAGGCGGTCAGTTATAAAACTATGAAAGCACAGTTTTTCGCCGAGGAGAGCAATTCCTCTAGGAATAATCTCGAAATAAAGTCGTTTTCTTTGTTTCTTCGGTGCGTCCTCATCACTGCACGTCATGTGAAACCTTACAAGGGCCAGATACAGCATGCGTATCCTAATACTACATGTTTACCGCGGCGACTTGTACCTCTCCGGCTCTACCGCTCAGTCGTTTGTAGTGAAACTGCGCACGGAGCTTTGATATTACGGTAAACTTTATTTGCTCGTAGGAAGTTAGGTAAGGGTGCTTAATTCGTTGCTGCTGCGTACAATGCAAACCCGCAGTCTGTACCGGGATCGGGGCCGAAAGCCGCCAACGCCGGCGCACGATTCCGCGGGTTCGCGCACGGCCGAGCCAGGTAGGCGCAGTTGTCTTAGGTAATTTACTATAAGGCAAAAGTTTATAACCTACAAACTTACTACGAGACAAAATGCAACCTCCGTGAGTAGTTTCACGCAATCAAGTCAGCGGTTAAGACGGTAAGATTTTAATAGCCCCCACAGTAATGATGCATCACAGCAATGACTAACTCATTGCGCCTGTGAAACCATCGCTTATCTGTGCGCTATGTTCAAGCTAGTAAACACATTACTTACCAGCGTATGTTGTCGCCTTGACTTGATCAGAGGTGCGTATTTTGGTTTGGTGGACACGGGAACGGAGCAGCGGTTGCCTCCGAAATTTTGCTGCACTACGTAAGGCGCAGTGGATTGGGGCCCGACATTTAAAGCACAGACTTAATGCTGTAAACCTGTAAGCCGACTTCGAAGTTCATTTCGCATGGGCGACACAAGAAACGAGAACATTCACAGGCGGAAAGTGCCCCGCAAGTACACTGCAAGGAAATGAAACGAGACCGCCGCTTGCGACCGCGCCGCGATTGCCGTGGTGCCTGCGCAAAGGGCAAAGCTGCGCGCGTGCGCGCGCGAGACCGGAAGTGTAGGAAAAAAAAGCTTTGAAAAAATGTTTCTGTCTACAAAACATCCTAATTTTCTTTCCTGATAATTAAAAGTTAAGCGTATTTCAATTTTTCTGGCATAAGCGATAGTTTAATGGCTGTGCGACGTCGCAAAGAAGCAGACCAATAGTCATTCGAAAACGCATGCACGTAGCAGCGTTGCACAGAGGAGGAGGACTGGCAAAAGTCGAAGGAAAGAACGCGCCAACTTTCGAATGCGATGGTGGGACCTGCACTGCGCGTAGACGTGTATTATTGCGTTCAAATGTGTATCGCAACATAATCTAGCGACTGAGATAGTTTGTGAGGAGTGCTCGGGAGGTGTTTGTGGGCCCCTTTAATGCAAACGCACAGAAATCGCATATTCCCGTTTCTGTTTCGAAATACCGCAGCTACTAAAACATATGCCACCGCAGACTTCTTCATATAGCAGAATGCAGTTTGAACAAACCACTCTATGTCTGCTATGCCGTCTGTATGCACGATAGAGTTGTGTGAGTAATTTGGTTCTTTTTTTTTTTTTTTTTTTGCTTTTAAACCTCTGTCGCGGTGTCTCAATGGTATAAGGGCGCTCGACAGCTGATTTCGAGAACGGGGGATTCAATTACAACCGTTTCGAAAGGCGTTCCTCTGCTGTGGGATTTGACTGCACAATAAACAATCCCACGTGGTAAATGTGTTAATAATGAAAAAAAAAAGACACCAAAACCAGCTTCTGCAATCATCCGTCATAGCCAATGCCGCTTCATGCGTTAAACCCGGGTCAATATGCATTTTTTTCTTGTTGTTGTTGAAGGGTTCTATGCATCCGTAAAAGTTTTAGTGAGCACATTTTTCTTTAGAGAAGTGCTCGAATGTTTGGGAAACATATTCCCTGCACCTAATTGTTACCCTAACGATTACATAATACACCTAGATCAATGTACTTTACTGGTAGCCTTATTATAATCATAATCCCTTTTCGCCCAAGTGCTGTCTTCCGACAAAACTCATTTCTGACAAGGGGAGTAAAACAGCTTCATGCAGGCTTAGATATCAGTGTTTAGTTCGGGAATAAATACATTTTTATAGTCACATGATTAAATGAGCTCCATTTTTTCTAAATCTTGTGCGAAGTAAAATATTAGGGTTGCTTCCAAAACAGATGCCGGATATAACACTCTATATATTTCTAATCCGGCATCTGTTTTGGAAGCAACCCTAATATTTACTTCGCATAAGATTTATTCATTGCTAAATAATTAGTGATGAAGTAATTTTCAGCCTGTAAAATTGCTTCCCAGAACATGACAGTGCCCAGGCGCAGTTTACAACGATGTCTTCGCAGCGAGTAATTCGTAGCTTGCACTTTAACGTTACTGAAAATTAATCGCTGATTATTGTAAATTCTGTCAAGCGTGTAAAAGTTCTCTCACAGGGTGAAATTTTTTCGCATTGCAAAACAAAACAATTACACTACTAATTTACCGTTATATATTAACATCACACACATCAGAAATCCCTTATACTTTCCTCGGTTTCAGGAAATCATTTACAGTTAGTGGCGCATGCATTAATACACTATCACATTCTATGACAGTGGCCGCAAAAAGCATCTCGGCAAATTCAATCCACTCAGCGCTGTACACGTGAGCAATCAGCTTTCCCGTGCAGCGAGGTTTCCTGTATAGTGTCGGCGTGATCTCATTTTTGGGGAATACTTGTGCGTGGTTGTCTGGGCCAGAGTTGATGTGCACTCAGTCTAAAGCAACTCGCCATGCAGTGCGCTGCCAATGCTACATTTAATCTGCTTAATCCTCGAGTGAAGTACGATTTAATGAACCAGGCTTTCTCGATTCAATCTAAATTACTGCTGGTCGGACCACGAACCTTGTATCTGCGTGGGCTTGACACTACATTCGCAGGTCTCACTCGCATGAGACACGCGAAAACTGTTTAAAAGTCGATAAAAAAAACAAAGCTGTCATTAGGCAGGCCCAAGCATTAGGCGCCTGAGCGCGGTACAGCGCAAGAAACGTGCAAAGTAAACCTAAAGACTGGTGGTTGCATGCTTTGTTTTCCTAAAATCCGCTCTTCTGCTGCATTGGCGAAATCCCTGCATTTTTTTCTGCAATATTGCAGAAATATTGCAGAACACACGTTTTAATCGCCAACAAACCCGCCGTAAACTCGGAAGCAGAGCTAAGCAGCGTGCGTTTCTGCGAGCGCCGCCGGCTGCCGATCCACACTACCGGAGTGACGGTGGCGCCACGTCTAGGTCGATCTCGCGGCGAATAGTCATCGGTGCGAGATAATGCTCCTTTCACGTTTACGGTGGCTGATAGCTGGTGCGCAGCTCGCTTTAACTGCTTTTTATAGCACCCTCGTTACGTAGGCGTTTCTCCGCGTTTGCTCGCCTTGTGGCCTCGCACGTGCTGGGAACGCATTGAAGCTTTCCGACCTCGGGCACCCGAAAGCCCCGAAGGTGTGCGCGCTAAGCTGCCGCAGCTGCGCACTGCATAACTTCATGCGATAGCTTTAACGCTTATCCGACCTTAACGGATGTTCTAGCTCGTTTCAACGCGGTAGCGTTAAGGGCCCCGTGTCGCAGAAAAGTCAGTGTCGTCGTCGGCGGCCGCCGTCCCACGTCGTCCGGCGTTGGCCAGGAGCGAAAAGTCCAGAAGAATTATTAAACAAAAACTAGAAGGAAAAATCTCCGACCTGAGGAATCGAACGTGGGTCTCCGGAATGCGAGACGAGCACGCTAACCACTCCGCCACGATTATTTTCTCCTTGTTGCCTAATTTATTCTCAGAGTTTACACATATAGAACACACGCTTCTACGCACCGGAAGGATTAATAAATAAAAATGAGTACAGCAAGTTGATCTATGTAGGAATTCAAAACAGAGCCTCCCTTCTCAGAACACACACACACACACACACACACACACACACACACACACACACACACACACACACACACACACACACACACACACACACACACACACACACACACACACACACACACACACACACACACACACACACACACACACGCACGCACGCACGCACGCACACACACACGCACGCACACACACACACACACACACACACACACACACACACACACACACACACACACACACACACACACACACACACACACACACACACACACACACACACACACACAGCGAATATTACGCGACGAATGCACTACCTGGGTTAAAACCACGCTATTTGGGCTGCGTAATCCATTACAAATCAGTCATTTGCAGCAACACTTCCATTCTCGGAAGCCACACAGGCACTTCACTTTGTCTTGCGTCTTGAAAACTTCAATAACACTCGCAACGGCTTCGAGAAAATACTGCCCCAACTGAATGGCTTCAATTGGACAAAGGCGCGTCTATTGATTGCGGTGTTGTCTCAGAAATGTTCATTAGAGAAGTGTACTGTGGCGTATAATAGTAATTTTGAGCATGTCAATTACAGAATTACAGAACGCGCACTTAAGCGAGTGGCAAATTACTTTTCCGCTGTACTTCCTCTTCGCTTGGCGTGCACGTAGCGCCATCATGCGTGTGGCGCGCGGAATAAGATAGGCAGCGCATGGCCTTCAAGGTCTTCATCGCGCCGGCTTGGATCGGCAACGATGTTGCCGACGAACTACGACAGCAACTTGAAGCCCGCGCGTTTCGGCAAGGTGGCTGGCAGCGCTTCTACGCACCGGAAGGATTAATAAATAAAAATGAGTACAGCAAGTTGATATATGTAGGAATTCAAAACAGAGCCTCCCTTCTCAGTGCGCGCCTCAGCCGAATTGGAAGCTAAGCAACGCTTGTAAGCGCGAACTGGAGCCGAAAGGTTCTCTCGTAGAGGCCGCTAGGGGAAGCGATGACGCCACCGCTAGGGCATGAAGCGTCGGAACATGAGCTCGCTCTTGAGACGTGTAAGCGGTTGCGTCTACAGTGCCGGGCGCACTACGGTGTCTCTTGTGCTATCGCGTTCCATTCATAAAGGCGAAGCTTAAGCGTCCTCCAAATTTTTGCCTTGCTGCTTGCCTTTTTTTTCGTGATTACGGCACAATACCTGTGACTTCCTGCGGAATTCACTTGCAAGCGAACGATACTGACCAGAACAGTTTTTTTTTTGTTAGATCCGCAGCACTCCCACGAAACTCGCGATGCGCGCGAGCTGCGGTAGCTTAGCGCGCAATTTAGGATTCCCGCGGTAAAAGACTGCAACGCATGGCCCGGGCGTGGGATGCCGCCTTCGCGTTAAGAGCGGCAGAAACGCTTACGTAATGAGCGCGCGCGTACGCGGCGATCGGGCACCATTGAAAAAAAAATATTGAAAGTGATGAGCACGTCAGCTATCGTTAGCAGCCGTAAAAATATCGATATCATTATCTTGCACCCGATGACTATCAATTCGCGGCGGTGACTGCAGTCCAGGCCCCACTTTCAGTCATTCACGTTAAGTCTGTGGGTAGCTGTACACTTCCTCTAGGCTGCTGACGCAAAATTGGAAGTAGGCTTTACTTGTTTTCCTGATTAGAAACGCGCCACCGCGCTGGACGCATTTTCATTTATCGGCAGACAAAAAAAAATGTAAGCACGTATACAAACGAACGAATGAAAGAGAGTTAGAGCCACACGGCAGAAAGCAATAAAATAAGCGCGGCTGTTATACCTAAGCATGGAAAAAGTTACATGTGCTGACTGCATTTCGTTACAAAATACCGTCACTATTTTCGTCAAGTGACTAATCGCCAACATTTTAATTTGAACTTGTCAGAGCCATCCGTTTATGATCTGTCTATTTCGATTGAAGGTGACGGCTTGGACGGAGATCCCTTCTTGGGCGACTTGGGGGAGAATTTTCCATCCTTGGACAAAGCCCTAATCGACTTCCTCTCTCGCATTGCCGATATCGAACGAGTCGCTGTTGTCGACAAGTGTTCTTGCATCGACGTAGTTGTAGAGACTTGCGCGGTTTTCCCGATCGCCTTGGGCGGCGAAGAGCCCTGGCGATTTCGGCGCAGTCGGCGTAGCCTAGAAGTGTCCTCCATAACCTCTGCTAGGCGCGTGGTGTCGGTTGACGGAGGGACTGCAGCATAGTCACGAGAACTGACCTCTTGCTCAGCTGACTGGTGCTGGCGTCGCGGAGACGCGTCCGAATGGCGTAGAATGGAGCGCACAGAACCGGACAGAAAGGCGAATCGTTACTGGCCAACGCTGCTTTCTCCTTCACCGGTTGGGTGCCTGGCCTGTGGGCGTCCGTTGGAGCCAGGATGGACAGTCGTCGACCGGACCTGTGCTCTAGGGGCGCACGTTCCCCGGATACCACAGTGCCATCGATGGCCGCCTCCGTCGAATGTCGTGATTGGCAGCCGCGCTCCGACTGTGCCTTCTGTGGACTCCTGTCAGCTCTGACCACGTGCGACTCGTAGGTGGCGTCGAGATCGACGTCCGACCAGCAGTACGATGACGGCTGGCAGTGCCCTCGAGGCTGTACGGGTCGTAGAGTGGCGCCGCTTCCCAGCCCAAGAAGTCGAATATGCCGCCCGGCGGCTGGTGCTGTCCATGGCGCAGATGATCGGTACTGAAGTCGCCAGGGCTGACTGCGATGGTCGAGCTGGTTCGGGGGTCGGCGCCATACGGGATGCGCCGTCTAAAATGCGCCGAACCCAGCTTCACGTCTGACACATCCGCGCCTAGGCGAAGGGAGCCAGCGGAAGAATGGCCGTGGGCTGCACCTTCGACAACGATAGGCCGCTGCTCGACGCCCAGTTGCCAGTAGAGGTGAGCGAAACGGTACAACACGTAGAACTGCGTGGCGCGCAGAGAGAAAAGCGAAAGCAGGCTCTGTAAGTATACTGTCACTCGTAGCGCCATTCCTAGTCCAAAATAGCAGGATAGGACTGGCGGACATAAGCATGATGCAATGGATGGGAGTAAAACGAACTCAACGCTGATCAATATACCTTCCAACATACACTGTCGGGCGAAAGCCGGAGTAGAGTATTCATCAGTGTGCGCCAGATTAAAGTTTGGTCACTTTCCGAGTACCTTGGAGTAGGGATGAACGCGAGGCGAAATTTACCTCTCTAGTACCTCAATTAGAGTCGGGGTGGGAGAACCGGATTCGATCCCGCGTCCTTGGGAACAGTAGTCGAGCGCCGTAACCACTGCGCCACCCCAGTGTGTGTGTGTGGGGGGGGGGGGGGTGAATAATCTGTGCTGGGGGGTGGGGTGGGGAGGGGTAAAATGGATTCTTATCGGTTCATAATTGGCGAATGGAAGTTTAGAAACATGCTTTCAACATTATCCTCAAGCTCTTTGACGTAGCGTTTACAATTGGCATCGACTTTCTGCACTGTTAAACAATTAGATGGGAGGTCCGTGTCTGAACGGGCTTCCGCCATCTTTTTTGCTTGAGGTTCCCTTTGACAGGGAGAAAGGTGGAATTGAAAGACAAGAGAGAGAAAGGTGTGCCGTAGTGGAGAGCTGCCCACGAATTTCGATAACCTTGGGATATTTAACGTGCGCTCAGATGCCTCTACGTTTCTCCTCCATGGAAACGCGGCGGCCGCGGTCGGGTTTGAACCCTGGAATAGCCGCGCGTATTAACCAATGAGCCGCTCCTGCGGGTTCATGATTTTAGGCTTCGGTAACGAGTCGGGATTTTATAATAATACCAATTGCTTCACAGGAAAAGGCACTGTATCTGTCACATTGTTCCGCGGAAGCCTGACCTACGCCGTAAGGGAAGGGAGGGAGGTGGGAGTGAAAGTTGAAAGTGAAGGGCTAACGAGTAATTGTGACCACCTGGGGATTTTTAGGTTTGGTTTGGTTTGTGGGGTTTAACGTCCCAAAGCGACTTAGACTACGACAGACGCCGTAGTGCAGGACTCCGGAAATTTCGACCACCTGGGGTTCTTTAACGTGCACTGACATCGCACACGGGCGCCTTGCTTTTCGCCTCCATCGAAAAGCTACCGCCGAGACCGGGATTCGATCCCGCGTCCTTGGGAACAGTAGTCGAGCGCCGTAACCACTGCGCCACCCCGGCAGGGTAAGTGAAGGGAGGGAGTGGGAGTGAAAGTTGAAAGTGAAGGGCTAACGAGTAATTGTGACCACCTGGGGATTTTTAACATTTTTAACAGCTGAGCCGCCTCCGCTGCCTCGGGAGAAGAAAGAAAAAGGACAAGGAGAAAGACGCGCGTCGCAACAGCCATCGTCCACCACCGAAACGGTGGCGAGTGCAATGACGGCCTACAACAAAGTATGGTGGCAGGCTAGCTCCCGCCGCAAGGAGGAGGTGGTGAAGGGTGGGTGATCCTGGCCCTGATCGGGCTTGGACAGGTAGGTCACCGCCGCTCGCGGCGGTGGTTATCCTGCCATCGAGTTTTATCTGTTGTAGGCCGTCATTGCACCCGCCACAGCTTCGGTGGTAGACGACGGCTGCGTCTTGCGGCCGCGTCTTTCTCTTCCTCTTCTTTTTCTTTCTTATCTGTTTTCTCTTCTGCCCGCATGATGCAGCGGAGGTGGCTCAGCTACAGAGCCAGTAGCAGGCCCGTTCATTTTATTTTCCTTCTTCCTACAGCCACAACAACAACAACACGCCGCAAAAGGCAGTGACGTACAAGTCCCAGACCCGTAGGGCCAGGATCAACCACCAACCGGATATTTAACGTGCGCTGACATCGCACAGCGCATGGACGCCTCCTTGTTTCATCTCCATCGAAAGCAGCCGCCGTCGGTCGGGATCAAACCGAGGATTTGATCCCCCGTCTTCGCATTCGGTAACCGAGCGCCCTATTCACTGGGCTACCGTAGCGGGTTGTAGACATGTAATTTAGCGACTAAGACTGTCTGTCTCATACTGGAATCTCTCCAGTACAGTACGCCGAGAGAACTGCAGAAGTCCATCATATAGGCTCCCAAAGCATCGTTGGGCGGCGCTGCGGCTCCTGATGGGCAACGCCATCTGTGGCAGAAAAACACACACTGGGACGCCGCCGGCTCGGCTCCCTGCCCTCTGCGGCGTGCGCCGCGCGCTTTCTCTAGAACGAGCACGCGCCCTGACGCGCCCCCGCAGGCGCATCGCGACATGCCGCCTGCATTCCGTCTTGATGATTGGACAACCTGCCGCGTATTTCCATGGAGGAAACGTAATTATAAGCGAGAAAATTTTTATTCACGTCTGCACTGTAGAGCAGACGTCAGACGGCGATGAGCAAATATGATTGTGAATGCGTTTCCCACGTTAGCGAAAACGTAGGAAGTTTATCTCGAGGTAAGTCAGCTATATAACTATATTGCCGTATATTGTCAAGTAGCCGTTTAGGCCCGTAACCAGAAGGTTGGTTTTAATAGGGGGTTGACCTAGCAGGCACAGAAGAGCAGGTCCAGAGCACCGAGTGACAGCAGCCGACTTCAGCTTCTCCTCATCGAACGCCGCGGGGCCACTTCTTCGAGTCCGCGCACGAGACTCTCGATGAGCAACTGCCTAGCGGCTGCTGTTGCACACGCTACGTTATAATATGTTTAAAAACTGCGGAAGTATTATCAGTACTCTGAAATAAAGCTGCTCGCTTGTTGATCATCGTTTTGGCCTGTAGCATGAGATCTATATACGGTTTTGTTTTTATTATTACGACGTTACTAAAGCAAATCTCGCAGTAGAGAAGGAGATGTTTCGTCAAAGGCACGAACGCTAGCAGTCTCAAAAGCACATGCGTGCTCTGCGCGCTGCACGCGACATAACCGGCTCGCTGGCTCGAAAGGAAGGTGAAATCCAAGCTTGTACTACAATCGTGCTTTATTTCGGTTCTTACTAAATGGTTGTGCTTCATTTATATTTTGTTTCCATTTACGAAACCTGTGAAGCGAATAGGGTGCTCCGTGCGAGTAGTGTCAATCGAGCCATAACTAGGATCGTTTTTGTATTGCACTTCCAACATATTTTTGTTATGAATAATAATAATGTTGGTTCATTTATTGGCCAATTTGCGGAAATCTGTAAAAGCGGCTTAGCCAAGCATGCCCACACACACAAAAAAAAAAAAAGGCTCGTTCCTAGATATTTTCTTGGTCCACATTCACACATCATTGTCGATCGCGGACGTCGCACGCTGGATATCTGTTGATTTGGTTGCTTTCAGAGCACTCGCAAAGCAGGGAAAGAGCACAGAAAATCGGCAAAGGAAGACGCGCGGAGCGAAGAGCAGGATAATCCTCCACCCCCTTCACTTCGTATGCATGGTGTTAAACCATTGTACTCTTTTGATGCCTCTCTAAGACGTCTTTGTCAACTGTCGAACATTTCAGAGTTTATGGAGAAGGGGAAAATTCACCCTTTTCGTTTCCACAAAGAACGCGAGACTTCTCAGAATGCTGTCATGCGGTTGGAAAACAGGTCTAGTGGAAACTCTTCCAATGAAATCTGCAAAGTTCCACACGTGAGCCACGTCTTCTGGCGCTTCGCCTGCTATTGTGGCTACCCATGACACAATGCTACTTATAGTACCTCCGTTTCGCATCAGCGGAAGCGTTTTTGTATCGCCAAATAACCGCCAGGCGCAACTCGATCGCCGCACGTGCCTAGGAAGCTAGCGGAGCGTCTGCTCCGGCGACGTCCCATCGTTTCACATTTCGCCACCATGCCAGGAATGCGGCGCTGCCATCGCGCGGAGAAACTTGAGCTTGGGTTCCCTATAATGATCTGGCCACTTCGGCGACGCATGCAGCGTCGTACGAAACTCAACAATGTGTTGCGTATGCTGCGTCGCAACTCATACCAAACTGTATGCTGTGCAGAGGCGCTATCTCGAGTACGCTGCAGTGTATTGTTGTGCCCGGCCAAAGCCGCCCAGAAATTCAGCCGGACACCAAACGTCTTTGGCGAACGCCTCCTTCACAAAATTTGGATACTTCTCTGCAAAGCAACAGTGCACTGGAGGCGAGCCCTGCCAAAGGGAGAGAAGCGACGTGTTTCAACATGAGCTGAGCGTCTAGACAGCACGGCGCCGTGGCCCTGGCGGTGGACCCCCTCTCGCCCCGCGGCATATTTGAAGCAAGGGCGCAGCAAGCTCTCCCATTGGCCCTGCGAAAGTGCTGCCGTCAGATTGGACAATTTGAGCGTCAACGGTTTCTCGATTACGGAGACTCAAGTGCTTCCGTTCGAGACTCCGAGTGCGAGTTCGTCACTAGCATCCATCGGGAGCAGTTCGCCCTTGAGAGAGCGGACGCGGTGGAATCTGCCCGGCCGTCGCTGCGCGAGAACAGTCGCGTGTGACTATGTTAGCTTTCGGCCCCAGAGCCGAACTCATTGTGTAAATGCCTGTAAATAGTGTATAAAGCTTTTCCTTCATCTCACCAACGCCGACTCGGATTCATCGCTACCGCCCAGGGAGCTGACAACCCTCGTTCACGGGTGACGAGCGCTGCGCAACCAACTCCTTGGCACAACCCTGTTGACGGTGGGCTACTGTGTGATAACCCCACCGGTACAACAGTATTCGACAGATGTAGGCCGATACCGCATCTATCTGTCCGCTCCCTTATCTAGCGACGCACATACAGGTGTAGTAAAAGCATTCGAGGACACTTTGGCGACTAAAGTCATGAAAGGTGAAAGCTTGAGTGCTGCATTCTGCTACGCGACTGTTGCATATGAACGATGAATGCTGCTACGAGTAAAGGGAGCGACTAGTCTCACATTCTGCGAGTGCATTTATTCAGTGAATTATGCTTGGCAGCGATGACATCGCGCTCCTTGTAACTTCGCAGTTGTTCTACGTTTGCTGTTGTGTGGTCTATTTTACATGGGTGTGCGGCAATAATTAGTAACCAATTAGGTAACTGCACCAATTTTATTAATTAGTAAATACTAAATAATTAGTCATTATAGCGTATTTAGTGAAAATTTAGTTTTAGTCATTGATTAGTAATTTGTGCTTAGTAGTTATGAATTAAATGATTGTTATTTATAAATTGACCATTGATTGCCATATGGCCATATAAGGCACGCTTTCGCGCAAACTGTGGTGGTGCTTTGTAATTGGTCGAGCCCTCCATGACGTCATTCCGTCTCGACCAATCGGAGCAGCCGCAACAGCGTTGACACTTTTGCTGACGACAGTGATGAGGTAATAAAGGCTTTTCCATTAAAAGTTTCCAGGGTTCTGTTTCTGGTAGGCACATTCTGGCACTTTGTATCCCATTAAAGCAATCAATTATCTCGGAGGTTATATTAATGCTTCTTCTATCCTGCACAGATAATTTGAGACTTGGGGCTGTCGTAGCTGTCTCACTATACGGCTCTGAAGAAGACCGTGTGGCCTGAGAACTTTTGACTACCCTTGTACGTACGTGTAGGCATCCCCTGCCCTCCTTGCAGTTGGGATCACGTGGAAGCACCATCTATAGACCCTATTCACTATCAGGTTTAGCAGGCGGCAGTTGGGACAACGCTGTATAGTGGAGACGCCATAACGTTGGGCGGTTCCAAACTAAAAGCACACAATAGTTTCCGACGCGTCGGCGCCAGTCTACCGACGTCCTCCCTGCTGCGCGCCGTTCATTTGTAGGCGACTTGAGACGCCGTTTACAACGCCATCCAACCAGAACTGGGATTTCACCGACGCCGTGCCATAATTCGCCGTAGGCCGGCTCTCTCTCTCTCTATCTTTATTCCCCCTCTGAAATTGCTTTGTGCGTGTCCGTGTCCGTGTGCTGTGCGATGCCAGCGCACGTTAGAGATCCCCAGGTGGTCGAAATTACTCCGCAGCCCTCCACTACGGTTCCTCTTTCTCTCTTTCCACTTTCACTCCCACCTTCCTCCCTTCCCTTACGGCGCGGTTAAGGTGTCCACAGAAAACAAGTGAGGCAGTTACCGCGCCTTTTCCTTTCTGTAAATCAATCTAAAAAAATTGCTTTGTGCTTGTCATGGTTGCCAGTAAAGCTGCAATGACGTCACGTGAATAAGCTCTATAGACATTGTTGGGAAAGGAAAAGCGCTGGCAGCTGGTGCTCTACGATGAAAGAGCGCTCCACGAGAGAGCCTATGTGTGCCAATATTCGTTACACAAGCTGGTTTCAGCACTACGAAAGGTAGGGACCTCCCGTGCCAATCGCGATGGCGCACAATACGAGATTTCGTTCCTACGTGCGTGTTGACCACGGTATAGAAAGGCGGCGGAAGCTCAATCATGCTGCGCGCGTCCACCATTCTGATGACTCGGGTTGCCGTTACCTTCCATAGTGCTGCAAACAGCTTGTGGGGGGGAATGCAGTAGCCCGCGTACTATATGGTGTGGGCCTGCCAGAAAAATACAAAAATAAAAGTTATAAAACCGCCAACTAGGGAGGGCTGGGAGACAGCCCTGTCTAAAGCCCCTTGATACTTCAGCTCTGACCTGGAGGCCCAGCGTGCCCTGGTCCAGAGAGCTCGGGTAGCGGCGGCGGCCAATGACATCCCGGAATAGGGTCGGCCACTCAGCTCCACAACCATACGCACCTTCCTTCCCAAACCATTTCATTGTCAACAAATTTTTTCTCGCACCCCTCCTCTCCAGCGCAGGCTCATCGAGACACGGTATGTTTTTATCCTTCGGCGGCACCCCGCATGTCCCTATCCCCGTTTCCCTCGTGAAGCATTATTGACTAGTTTTATCATTTAATATGCGCCCTAATCTATCCACCATGATGGCATTATGATCTAATATGACGGTATTTTATTTTTAAGGCGAAAACATTTCTAGGCTCACGGAACGAAATCCTGTCCGCGAGGTATGTCATATTCCGCGAGATTCCACGAGATAAGTTCTTGTCTGGCGTTCCTCCCATCTGCAATCCCACACTGGAACGTGCGCCAAGGAGCACCACGGGACATGAGCGCTGGTGTACCGTCGAAACTAGGGTGCCTCGATGGCTTTCGCCTTCGCTTCCAGGGTGAGGACACCCTTTGTACCACCCCTCGCCGCAGTTTTCCCCTCCCGGCGGAATGTTGGGTCCCTCTCGACAGTTGCGTGCAGCGAGCAATACTTGCGGCGAGAGCTCTCCGCAGTTGTACGGCGACTAAAATAATGCGAATTAACTCGACAAACACGACATTTTTTTATTTTCTCTTAGCAGTAATGCTCTGGCAGTTTCAAGTGTGATCTTTACATGACGGAGCAGTTGTAGTTGGCTAAGTAAATTCGTACAAACATATGCTGTATTTGTTGTTCGAGCACAATGACTTTTCACAGCGCCGCGATCGTTTTTCTCCAATGTGCCAACAGCGAGGAGGGTGATCTAGCCTGCAAATGTAACTATCTTTGTGCAGTTTAAACCCACTTTTCCACCGTTCATTCGAACCGTTCCCTGTATCGTACAGTACGATATCTGAGGTATTTTCAACGCAGCAAATGTAATTTTTTTTCTTCCAAGCCGTCCTTCTCCGGTCTGAACAGCAGAGGATAAATCTGAATCCGTAACAATATCTTTCAGACAGTTTCTCCGAATGGGACGCTTGGTCGTGCATCGGCAGTACTGTGGCTTACGGGATTGAAACTGCTATATTGCCTTTTCTAGCATAAAGATATTTTTTTTTACATAGCCTGCTGTACATGAACAAGATAGAATGCGTGCGGAGTTGATTATTCAAATAAAAAAAAGGGTTTTTTAGACGGAAACACGTGACTAGTTTTGCGCTCTCTTCATCTGTGTTTTTGCACTTTCCCTCTAAAAGGGACCAGACTTGATTTTTGTTGAGTTAATGTAAACGTATCTTGTGATGAAGAAAACCACTGAAAGCGAGCGGGTTACCAAGATACCTGACAAAGTAAGCCTCTGATTGCTACACTTTCTGAATATTGTTGCCCCGGGCATGCTCGGTTACTACAACTCTCAGAAGGCAGCTGGAGAACTTGCCGCCTATGTTGCTTATTCGGAACTATCCGCTCTTGTTTTATAATCGTCGGACGGGGCAAATGCCTGAAAGATTGATGAAAAGTCAAGTTATCATAAAGCGCACAGAAAGAAAGTATCTAGGAAGGCGACAGACAAGCTTTCATTGCCGTTAAAATCATTTAGCTGAGCAAGAAAATTGAGAAATCCCAAGATTTCAGTGCAGACACACACGCGTGCCGAATTTTGCTCGTACCAACGACCTGTGGCGCCAACAAAAGGAAGCCCTTTTTCTTACCTTCCGCCATCTCTTTTATAGTGAAATGGGTAAGGGGAGTACCTACTGGCATCATTAGAAAAAACTTAGTAAGGTAGGGTGAGAAAAATCGAAGGGGGCAGGTAGGTGCGGGTGGTAGTCTGAGTGCCTTTGTGAACTGCACAAAATGCAGCAATGAGAGCTTGAGATACACACTTCGTAGCTAAAGCCTCTATTTAATGCGTCCATTTTACCGGGAAACGCTTTCTTCCCCAGATTACTGAAGAAACCCTCACTAAATTTAGGTGTTGCCTGGCAGCTTAGATCTCCTTGGAGCCATCACTTCAGCTAAAAGCGCAAGTTCGCAGAGCGCCGGCTAAAATGACGAAAATATGACGAACAAAGAGGTGGAAAAGGAAAAAGTCGCGGGAACGTCTTTACCAACAATTTCTCACCTCGCCTGAGGCATAGCTTGACAGCTGCAAAAACATGACACGTTTTCGAGTTTATACTTGCCAGGATATGTGACTCAGGTCTTGTCGACAAAGCAGAATACTTCTGATAGCATTGCGCAGAAAGTAGCTCGGAACGAGGATTTTCGTTTGTGTATGCGTACTGGAGGGCAGAAAAAGCGAATCATCGCGGCTGAAGTTACATTGCACCTAGCCACTGATGACCATCGCACACATTTTATAAATAAAAACCTATAAAATATATTACTGCGATTCGGATATTATATTACAACATGCATGCTTATACACAGGATCTAGAGAACGTCCCTGTCACTATCTCAAACTAGTCTGAAACCTTCTTGAGAGAGCTCCTGTACCTATCTCGAAATGTTCTTAAAACAGCTCTTATGCACTGACTATACTTTTGTTACACTGCAAAAAGACGCTCACGGGAAGTCCCAAGGAATCAAAATTTTGACTATAACAAGTGAGTAAATTGTAGCGGGGTATGCTACGCATATCAGAATGTAAAGACTGTTCTCAAGGCAAAGAGCTTCTTGGCAGAATACCACAAAATATGACAGATTTTAGCGGAATTAAATTCGTTTCGCAACTGCAACACTCTCTGATACCATTGTCTTGACTGAACACCAAATTCTCAAAAATTCGGACGATAGAGGTAGTCGTCGAAACCACCCGCCGCACCATTGCGCGCAGTGCTTCCGAACGGGAGTGGGACCCAACATGGCGCAGAGAGCAGTTTCTCTACCCTGAAAGCGGAGGCGAAAGCATCGAGGCACCCTAGTCCAAACCCACTGGCCGGAGAAAGTGTGACAGATATTGTGCCTTTCGTTTCTTCTAAGCCAATTGTAATTATATGTAACACTGCAACGAACGCCGATAAGGGGCAAATGATAGGAGCACTTTCACCATTCTCTTCTTAAAAGATAAATGTAGGTTTTAAATAAACACATGAAGGCTTTATTTTCTTTGGGAGAAAATAAATGGCGGAGGAATCACTGGCTGGTATTTGCAATCCTACACGGTAAAAAAAAAAAATGTATACGACGGAAGCGTGGTTTTATGAGAATTTGAAGTTAATTACGGCGCCGATGATGACGTTTGGGCAGGGAATAAAAGGCGAAGCCTGAAGAGTTGTTTTGTGCGCTTGACCAAAGAAGCAGCACCCCGCGATTGCATTGTTTCTTTCACTTTAAAAGGGACAAAATAAAATCTTTGCCATTCAGTGTTTCCGAGCTATAGCTCACTAAAAATTGCCGCGTAGGGAGACTGTATATATCCAATTACAAGTAGAATATGTCGGTAGAAAATGAGAGAAACGAGTTCACCTTTTTTTTCGCGAACAGTTTTTCCTCCGAGGGGAGGTTCTTGTGAGACTTATAGTCGGTTTGTAAGTAGTGTGATAAAAGGAATGTAGCGCATAGAGGCTGCCCATAAAGGCAGTGCCAGCTGTATATATTCAAAATCAATTTCTCCTTTTCTACTTCGCTTCCTTGAGCGGAGATGCTTGCGCGGCACAGGCTTTTCAACACGTTATCTGTCTTAACTGTGATAGTACAGGGCTAGGTTTTGAGCGCACCAACATGTTAGAAGTAGGCACGGTCCTCAACGCAATTGCTTTTACGTGTTTGTTTTGTTTTTTTGCCTTCAAACTTACTTATCAGCACTAACCTTGGCCGCTTCGATAGCTAGTCGGACTGTAGTGTTCAGCACGAACCGTTCCGCCTGCGTACAAGAAGATTAGTTTCGTTAGCGAAAGAGTATATTTTTTTTTTTCATTGCTGGCTTATCGTGTTCTATAGCTTTATAACAGAAAATCCTCATGCAATGAGACCACACTACGATGAGTTGCACATATATGTGTGGGTGCTTACTGCGTTCTCTTCGTTAAGGATTAACAGAAACATTTGAAGCAAAGCTTCCAAACGTGAATACGTGGTAAGCGTATTTAGTGATTTTGGAATGTAATGTAGGAGGACTATACTTAGGCAGGCATCAAACTCACGCTCCCGCTCGTATTGTAGTTGTAGACCAAATCGGGGCCAAGACTCGCTGGTGAGGTGGTGACGGACCAGACGATGAAAACGAGCAACGCACGCCTTGGTTTCTGGTAAAGAATTGAGAAAAACGGCGAGCAAAGCGTGGATGCCACATTTTGTTGCAACGCGTATTCCGACATGCGTATAATCGATCGTTTGAAATAAATCAGCTAAGGACACGATGCCGCACTCAGCCTCGTGAGGAGTCGGTTAGCCACTTCCCAGATACAAAGGAAAACATGTATATTTTGTCATACCTTGAACGTGTCTTGTCAGTGTGTCTTTGGAATCAGCAGAATGCTTACAAATTGTTATACCATTCTGTCTCATGTTCTTTAACAATAGGTTATCCGAGGCGATGGGATATGGGGTACAGAACCGTGTTCAAGATTTCCTTTGTTATTCTGGCCGCTCCAGTCATACCCCAGCAGGTACCATTACAATCTGATTATTGAAGCCAGTACAATTCTCTTCACAGGTTTAAAAAGAAAAATGTCTGGTTTTGACGAAAACTGCTAGTATTTCTCAAATAAGGTTCTCATAGTAACGTGCATGGTGCTGTGATTTTGTCAGGGATACTTGACGACGATTTGTAGCATGACTTTGTTGTAGATTCGAGAAATCAAAAAGAAAGTTGTTTCTAGGGAAGAGACACAAGAAATGGTTCACAACATGGGCGCTGTTGTTGAGCACCACTCCTTGAGCAATATGCCAAAGTGCTGTTTCTTATTATGCTCTGCTTAGCTTTCGAACCGTTCGGTTTCCGTCTTCTATGCGAACGGCAGAATTCTTATAATTGGCTAGCACACGTTTGCTATGTAGGTACATTTTTTTTTTTTTTTTGTGATGGAGGAGTTCTGTGCGTTGTTCTTGAACGGTTCCTGTTAAAGATCAACACACAGAATTCCTCCATCACACAAACAAACAGTCTGTTGAAGGCTCTTGCCTGCACAAGAAGCTACGCGCAAGACGAAATTAAAGCGAGAGAATTGTGGTGCCTCTGGCTTGCATAATGTAGTTAAAGGTCCCCAGAAAGGGGTCACCAAGAAGGGTAAACAACGCCATAACACTGATAGTTATTGAACCACCCATCATTCTCCCGCAAAAATTTTCGATCTAGCTTCTGCAACACCAGAGATATCGGCGATTAAAAATGACCCTTCCAATTTTCCCCCGCAACTCGTACGCCGAAGGGAGCCATAAAAAAAAAACAAATAATACAAGCAAGTTCAAAGCTCCGCCCAGACATACGTCACTTCGACGAACTTCCGGTTGCCGCGCGCTCGCTCGCTGGCGTACTCGCACCAACCCGTCCTCGCTCGCACACGCCTGAGGAGTTCGGCAGTTCGCGCAGCGACGGTTAGTGTAACCGCGAACCCGTGGTTATCCTATGTTACACGGCGGACCAAACCATGGTTGCACCACTAACCGCGGTTACCGCAAACCGAGCTTGATGACCTCGGTTTGCGTCGTTAACCGAGGTTATGACGGCGTCTGTTGACGGAAGCTACTCGTCGGCGCCCGAGTGCGCGAAACGTACGAGCGGGTTTGCTTCACAAAGTTATTCATTTGCCCACTGTATCACGTTTAAAGATCGATGTATAGATTATGGTGCCGCCCGACGTCTTCGATTACGGCCGACAGCGCAGCGACTGCGTACTGAAGCCTTGTCGTGCCTACAGTATCGTTTGAACGGCTTGTTGCTGAGCAGAACGCCAAAAAATACGCGGCCTTAGCTATGAAAATACACGAGTTTGCAACGCTTGCAGCACGGGATGCCGCGAGCAGGCTGAGGTACGTTACACAATTACCGCGGGGGTGGAACGTGCGAGCGCGGCGAACGCCGGCGCCAAGCGTGACCGTCCCTATTCGTCGCTAGGCCTATTGTTTCGCTTGGAAGCCGAGGCGGTCGACGCTTTGGAACATGATCAACGCTGTCGTAAATCGTCTACTTATGAAACTGACTTATAGTGATTCCTATCCTGCGATAGTAAAATAATTATAGGATTAACTCTGCCGACGCATTAATCGCAGAGCTAGTACGAGCAGATCGGATCAGCCGAAATGCACCAGCGGCAGCTGGCTTGAGCAGAAACTAGCTTGTATCACGGCTATCGCTCTTACCAGCAATTTGCTGCTGGTCAGCGATCCTCACGAGGGCTTCATACTTGATATTCGGCTCAGTATTCCAGACGCCAACAAATTTTAGCACGCTTTATTTCGGACATCGGTGCAAACGATCCGCCGTGTGGTTCGCGAACGGTATGCGGGAGGAGGGGCCACAGCGGCGATGTTTACGGCGGTCAAGGAGGTGCTGCCATCGTGCGGTGCTTGACCGTGCTGTTGACGCCTCGTCGGACGACACTCCAATACTCCTGAAACCACGTTATATAAACAAGATATTTGTAAATGCAGCTTCGTTCTGCCGATCCCTGCGTCGCTTAGGTTGTTGCACTTAATGGGCAATGGCCACCTAACCGATAAGGGCGGCGAGCTGTAACAGCCCGCACAGAGTTCCAGCAGCGCACGAGCAGACGACTTTCGCAGCTACCGGAAGTGTGTTCGTGACGTCATGGTTGCAGTGACCGCAGCGAATGGCAGCTTCTAGCAAGCCTTGCCAGTCAACCGACCCGTGACGTCACGGGATTAGAAAATAGTTCCATGCGACACCGCCAAGAGACATTTCCTCTGTCCGCGAATTTCAAAAAACGCTGTTTTTAAAAAGAATAAATCGCTGGCTTTGTTCCAAGGAGTTATACTTTGCGTTAATGCTCAAAAGGATGTGTTCTACCCACTGAACACGTTTATCAGTGGTTTCTTGGGGGCCGTTTCCGTGGACCTTTAAACACTAGAAGTGGCTTCGCTTACTGCAGTGTTTGGTCAGCTTAGTAACACGGAACACTACGACATGTAATCTAGACAGACGTCCTATCGGGAGGTCAAGGACAGCTGTTGCCAACTGCTGCTCTTAAATAAGTTTTATCCTTCTGTTGTGCGTGATCGCTGTTACACACGCCGGACTTCACTTAGACGTTAGTTTATCCCCGAAGAGCAACACTGGCAGGAGAAAATAATAAGATGATGATCGCAGAATTTAGACCTGTGCTAACTTAAGCACAGTTCCAAAGTTTGAATTTCTAGTAACCACAAGCTTTTCTGATAAACCCAGAGAGAGGACAAGCATCGAGGTAGTGTAGTCGAACAAAGCGCACTTCCACGGTTTACTCATTGCCCGGGCCAGCATACAGAGACATGCGGAGCTAGGCAAATATATATTATTGGTATAATTTTTCAACTGGGCTGATGCGTGATTGCAACTTTGTCGGGAGAAATATATGTGGGTGTTAACTTCATTCTTAAGTACTTTAGTTTTACTTTTAATCCCATTTTGGTTCTCTCCGGTATATTAATTTTCCTAATCGTCTAAATTACATTGATTTGATTGCTTTGAAGGTTCGTGCAATTTCGCCAACTGTTCTTCGTCAATTGCCTTAACTTCGCCGAAGCCTGTCACTGTGTCCTGTCTTTACGAGTCTGTCTTCTTTCGCTATGTGGCATCAACTAGCCCAAAGTACTAGCTTACTTCTTTTCCCCTCGACGCTGCTGAGGTGCACGTAGAGTGCCTAGATTCTCACGCGCTCAAGGCAGGCACCATGCAGGGATTAACCAACGAATTGATACTCGGGGTTAGAGGGGGCACTTAAGACCGCTTTTAAGAACAGTGGGCGATAGTGTTAATGGAGCCCGTCTGCGGCTCCCGTTGCGTATCTTAATTCGCGCAATACATTTTCCCACTCGCTGTCATATCGTAAATAATTACCAAGAAAGCACTCGTAAGCACCGACATTATGTGAGCGACTACGTGCCACAGATGTGAAGCCTCGTTTAGCTAAGCCATGCCAACGAGCCTGCGTGGTAAGCATGTAAAAACTCGTGAATTAAAGGTCCCGTAGGGTTCAGCTGCCATCTCAACCTCCTGCTCAAAGTAGTTGCCCGTGTTGGCAGATCCTCTCCACTCGACCCTGTCGTGAGAACGTTGGTCATGAGGCCTCGTGACTTCTAACAAGACGACCAGGCAGTGTACGGCAATGTCATCCGCCATCTACCACATGCCAGAGACATGCCCGTTATTTTCCGCTTACAAAGGCGACAACTAGGACAGCGGGTTTTTGGCAAACGTAAAGCCCCTTTAGGCAAACGAAACCTTCAACGTCGCCACGTTAAACATTTGCCTCGTTTCATGGTAGCAGTGGCGCCGTCTGTGGTTGGTGTGTGAAATCATTTGCTCAAGCTGCAGCGGGCATGCCGAGAGCGCCATGTTCAAATGGATCAATGTCGTTTTATAGGCAGAAGTCTGCATACTCACTCAGTACACTCCCATCGGCTCACTCACTCACCGCCGTGAGTGCGATTTACTTCATTATTTAAGAATATGTGAGTGAGCGTTAGTGTGAGTGCAACTGAGTTGTGGTTGAGTGGGTATGTATTGTGAGTGAACATGAGTGGATGTTGCTGTAAACGAGGATGAGTATTAGTGAGTGGATGTGAGTGTGAGCGGGAAAAAGTGTGGATGCGAGTAAGAAGATGTGAGTGGGAGTAGCTATGAGTGCGAGGGAACGGAGGTTAGTTTTGATGAGAATTAGTGCGAGTGAGTGAATGTGAATGTGAAGGAACGCCGGTGAGTGGATGTGAGTGTAAGGAACGTAATCTTGAATGCTAGCGAGTGGATTCGAATGCGAGTGAGTGGATGAGTGGAAACGGGCATAGGTGTGAGTGTGCATCAGTGGATGTTGCTGTGAACGGAGATGAGTAAGAGCAAGTGGATGTGAGTTTGAGCGGACAAGAGTGTGAATGCGAGTGAGCAGATGTGAGTACGAGTATTCATGAGTGTGAGAGAATGGAGGTGAGTGCGAGGGAGAATGAGTGCGAGTGAGTAGATGTGAATGGGATGTAACTCCAGCGAGTGGATGTAAGTGCAAAGTAACGTAAATGTGAATGCTAGCGAGTGGATTTGAGTGCGAGTGAGTGGATGCGTGTGAGCGGACATTAGTGTGAGTGTTCATGCGGGGATGTTGCTGTGAACGGGTATGAGTATGAGTGAGTGGATGTGAGTTTGAGCGGTGCAAGAGAGTGAATGCGGGTGAGTAGATGTGAGTACGAGTAGGCATGAGTGTGAGGGAATGGAGGCGGGTTTGAGAGCGAATGAGTGCGAGTGAGTGGATATGAATGTGAGGGAACGCCAGCGAATGGATGTTAAATGTAAGGCAATGTAAGTGTGAATGCTGGCGAGTGGATTTGAGTGCGAGTGGGCATGAGTGTGTGAGTGCGAGTAAATAGTGGTGAGTTCACTTGTCGTCAGTGTGAGTCCCTCCGAACGGGGCCGACCTATGTTTATAGGTTGCCTGTAGAGGGTGTATTCAAGCAGCAACTATAAAACTATAAAGCGTGAAGGAGGAACAACTACGTAGCAGTGCTGAACAAGTGCTATGCAACGTGTACTCTGGCAGCGACGGGGAGAAAGCTTTTCACGAAAAACGGCTTTTTTTTTTTCAAAAATATAAGCTGTACCAGACAGCATAGAAATTTATATCAAACGCATAGAGCTCAAGTCAAACCTTCGCAACACCATAGAGGACAGGTTAATTACTCGGCATGCAGTTGTATTTCGCGCGCGAGTTTGCCCATGGCGGCTTCTGCATCGAGCCCTAGACTACAGTACTGACCGTAACTCGGCTGGTACAGAAAGATGATCGCAGCAGAAGTTTGAATTCCATCAATATTGTCACACGAAGTAATCTATTTAAAAGAGCTCCTTTTATTTGAAACTGTGCAATTGCAGCCAAATATGACCACTGCTTGATCCGTTCCATCGGTAGCCAACTGTAGTAGCTTCTAAAGAGAATTGAGCACGTCGACAAGAGTTTCTATTCCGCAATGACTTCAAACCAAGAGCATGGGCAGTTTTGCTAATGTTCCCCATGATGCAATATTAGACGCCCCCGAGAAAGGAAGCTGTTCACGGAAAACGCTTCCTTTAGGTTGTCAGTTTGCTCTTCTTGGTTTGTAAACGGTGGCATGTTATTCTGGTTAGGGAACGACGCTTACCTTCAGGCGCGCAACCAGACTTCGGCGGCGGGAATGAAGTTTTTGCTTCAGCGATGTCGTAGCGGGCTTATCCATCTAGCAGGCAAACGAACAAATCACAATAACTGAGATAATTCCTTTGTAAAACTTCGACCACTAGCAAGACCATTAATTTTGTGCACAATTAAAGGGAATACTTTTCTCTTTGAAGGCAGGATTTGCCATCGCCGTTAACGACACAGGCAAATTTTGTGGGGCTGACATGTTTCATAGCTGTTACAATTAAGACTTCGATCCTACTTTTAACTTACGTCCCATACTCCTATAATGGTTATAATGTCCACAAACACACTGAAGGCGCTTTCGAACGTCTTCACGGCCCGGATGTAGCCCATGTGTCCTGAAACCGGAAGACACATGTTAGAAAACACTTCGTGGCTTAATCTCAAGACCAACCCAACACTTATGGTCTAGAAAAACAGTTTTCGAAGCGCTAGTGTTTCTTGAGTTCGAGCCAAATAAAATTGTCTGTTGTAAGCAGTTTCTGCATTTTGTGGGTTTGGGTTATGTATCCTGTAGTCAGGTGTTCATAAGCTATAATACTGCTCTTTGTTTCAGAGCATAGAGTGAGGGCGCGTTCAATATAGTTTCTAACATCTACACCAAAAACTGGGCAACATTAGCAAGGAAAACGTCGAAATAGATCTAGATGCTCTTGAAATTTACAACTTGTAACAAAGTATTAAGCGAGCCGTCGTAGTTCACTGTAGTCCGAGTAAGTTAGAATTTTGGCAGTAAAAGGCCGAAAGAAAGCAATTCAATAGTAATTTCTCACTATTCTATACTTGTACTATTACTTTACAGAGCCTATCATTGACTGCTGTAGTCAGTTACTTTTGAGATGAAGTAATTATAATTGTTTGCTTATTTTGTGCAATATGTACATTAATGTTGCTGATGTGGTATTTTAGCCTCAATAAAGACATCTAAGGTATTAATATGTAAGTTTCTTCGAAGAACTAAAATAAAAGTTTTCACTTGCGGGCATGCCACTGCTATGTTGTTTCTTTTTCGGATGCTATATCTCTGGAGCATAATACAAAATAACATATTTTCGGCACCGTATAATAATGTTAAGAACCAATATTATTCGCAATGGTTCTAAATAATGTTCTTCTGGCCGGGTACAATATTTTTACATGCGTTAATGAATGCGTCTTGTAAACCTGCAATTAGTTGGCTGGTTGTTGCCTCACCTGATTCCTTGCTGTTCAACGTGCCTTCAGGAGGAAAAATGTGCACCAGGAAGGTCACGAAGCTGTTTACCTGTGCGAGGAAGGTCCATGACTGATATTATATTCAAGCTGAAAAACATTCTCATAGCACTGCTCAGTATGGACGAACCTGCAAGCTAAAGCGAATGTTCCTTTTAGTGTGCTCAAGATATGCTGAGTCAAATCTAAATATAGTACGGTTGGAGTCTATGCACAAATATCAAACTGGAGGCACTGTACACTAGCAAGCAGCATTCTCGGATGCGCTTTTTCATTGCTTTATGTTTATGGCTTCTTACAGCGTGGATAACCACACTTTAAGAGCTAGAGGATGAACTAGGCAATATATACATATTATCTAACTCGAAGGGCGGTGCTGTCTGGGGAAATTACCCGGAGAATAACCAGCTCCTGCTAATCACTACTCCTATGCAACGTTGGAGTGATTGCGATAACTGGAGCCACGTCGAGAGCGTTGGCTGCTCCTGGGAGTCAATATAAAATTTCAGGCGCATACAAAGTACCCAGCTGTTGTCTTTAACCACGACGGTAAGCTTGGCACTTGGCGCCAAAAAGATAGTTGGCCGAAAAACAAAAAGCTTTCACGCCGCCCCCTGCTGCACTGTCTCACTAAAATATTACTTGGAATGAATAGTCGGGTGCTAACTATACTGCAAAAGAACTCCTACTAGTTCTCGGGGTAACATTTCCCCAGACACCTATAAACGCAAGCGCGCATGCATGTCTTCACGCTCAGCGATTAGGGACAAATTGCATGATGTGAGTAACGACAACTGATTTCCTAAATGAATGTCTAGGTGATGTAGGCTGAAGACCGACTGTCACAGCGATTATAGCGCTCTACAGCATGACTTCTAAGGAGCGTCGCACTCTGTCGCCTGCGTTTGAGAACAGTAGAGCGTAAGATGCTAAACAAGAATATGATTTCGAGGCTGCAACCGCGAAAACATCTCGATGCTGCAAGGTTGGGAGGAGGGGGGGCGGGGGGGGGGGGTCATCTTCGTATGTTTCAGAGACACGTCAGTAGTCCTTGCGATGAGGCACTTGCATTATGCATCATGCACCATGCATCAGTGACAGCGACTGTGAGGAAGTTCGGTCAGGCACAGCGACATTTATCTAGAAAATTGAGGTAACTGGTTGGCTGCTATTTAAGTAGAGCAAGAGGACGCCTTCGCTGGCTTTACTTTCTATTTTAAGCGCTTGAGCAACATCGACAGCAGGGTTTTGAGTGACGGCGGCGTGCATCCTAGGCCGTGTCCCGTCCATAGCTGTGGCTGTATGAGCTTCCAAATCCAACGCCCTTGGGCAACGAAGTGAAAATGATAACCTCTACCGCTCTTGAACCCCCGACGCAATGACTCCGACCAACTGCAGTCCGGAACCCATTGACAGAGAATGCACATTCGAAGAGCGCATTTACCGGTCCAGGCATCCCTAATGGATCGCGTCTAGCTTTGCAATAGCACTAGGCTGCACACAAGCGCTGGAATTTCAGGCTAGGGGATGGTGTGAATTCAACTGCAGCGCCTATGATGCAGTGACAAATTCATTTCCTTGCTGCGTTAGACCACAAAGCATGGCCTGTCCGCATGCAGGAGTAAGCTATGCACTTCGGTACCGTGCTGCAAGCTGTGGACGCCGAAAGATGTCTCTGCCTTGCTAAAACAGTCCGTAAGCGTGCGATGCAGGTGGGCATTGTTTTTCTCCGCGGTTAGTGTAGACAACTTTCGTATAGCCCCAACAAGAAGCCATGCCTTCATTGCGGTCTCTACAGCGTATCCATGGAAGTCGCACAAACTCACGCAGCACAACGTGGCAACGACGATGACGCTGTCCCTGCTGCTGATGTCCATGGTCAACCTCGGCGCTCACCAACGTTGCCGAGGGCGGTCCTTGCTCCGCTAGTCGGCACGTAGAAGAAAGTCGGGCCGCTCGTTCTTCGTCTTCCTCTGAAGCACGCGCTAATGCATGACCATGCCGCGTGGCCACGTTGGCAGCATGATTTGTCGTCTTCTACTTTACGCTGTAGTTCCGTCGCGGTACCATAACTTAAGATGACTGAGAAAATAACGCTTGTGTACCATGACGAACTAATTTGCATAAGCTGAACCCTATCCCAACATTCTTTTCCTAACGAAGGAACGACTGTCTTCGTGCTGGCTGTTTGGCAAGTCAGACTGCAACTGGCGCTCAAATAAATTACACCCAAGCTCCAGAGGAAGAGGGGAGCGGAGCGGGATGTTCAGAGAAATCACTGCGATAAGTTTTAGTTAAATATTCGCCATAGATGATGGTAATTGGAGAGAATAAAACGAGCTGTGTTGTATAATGAATAATTTGCGGCTAGTTAGACAACAGCTGATGATGCATTTCAAGCTGCGAGCGTAAGACGAATATGTATCCTCGCTGCTGTGGTACAATGGTTAGCCTGCAGTGCTTGAAGTCTGTGCCCGAGGATCCGGGATCGAATCCCGGCAGCGGCGACCGTTTTCCAATGGAGGCGAAGAGCAAGACACCCTTGTGCTGTGCCATGTCAGTGCACATCAATGAACCTCAGAAGGTTGAAATTTCTTTCATATCCTGTGTCGCTTTTGGACGTTAAACCCGATAACACAAACCAAATCATAATTTTATAGTAGATAAGCTTACTCATGGCAGGGGTTGCATTCAAGTCAGGTTGTAAGTTCCCAAGCGTTCGCTTATCGTTTTAATGATGAATTCAAGCGAGGCAACGATTCCTATTTCCGAGTTCAGCGCGCTATTGGCATCAAAAATGATTAACCGATGTACTTGCATGGCATGTCGCAGATTTGAGGGCAAAATGTTTAAGGAGATATGTTGATAAGTTTCCAGTTGCTTGCGGTATCCTCTTCGATTTACATTTGTTACTGTTTAGTTCTACTACTTTCACTATCATCGCGAAAGATATTGGCCTCGAGATCGAGCAGAGTCGCCACCTTGCTGCTCAGCGGCGAAACCTACTCGGTGTGGATGCGTTTTCGCGTCGCGTGCCAGCCCGCAGTGATTTACGCGCGCGCATGCGGCGTGTACAGGAGTGTTTTTGTTTTTTTTCGCAGTTCCTGTGAGCTTTTGCTTACCTATATGCCTCTTGCAAGATAAATATGAACAGTCAATAACCCCACGTTTCATTCAAAAAAATATATATGCTTGTCCGTATCGAGCATATGTCATGCTTGTTTAAGGACATCATCCATCGCGGTCTTCGGCGCTTGAGATCCTTTGACATGCAATGTCTCAAACGAAGTGTTACTGTCGTTACCGCCGTGTCAAAGCAAAACAGGTCGTTGCCGTCAATAGAAGTTAATGCAAACGCTCAGAAATCGCATATTTCCGTTTCTGTTTGGAATTCCAGTAATATGCGTTGTGGGGCTAGTTGGTTCATACTCAGATAGGTTTTATAAGCACAAAAAGACGACACAAATGACAAGGGAGACAGGACGGAGCACAACTTTCAACTGTTTTATTCCGGAAATGTACACGACATTTATACCAAAAAAATTATCATTGCATAATCATCAGTGCCACGTGCGAGCCCAGGAAAAGCACAAAGGAGGGCACAGGTCTCTCACCTCTTATCTAATTTATCTAAAAAGACAAATTCTTTATCATAAATTGTCACAGATGGTGCGCTTATACATGAACTTCCGCTTTTTCTAATATGGTAGGCCTCAGCCAATTCTCGCGCAAGCGTGTCAGTGCTCCTGCACAAGATGCCGGTGCCTTGTAGCGTTGCATCACACAGTCTATCTGCTTTCTGTTTATCTGCAAGTTTATCTGCAACAGAAAGCAGATAAACTGTGTGATGCAACGCTACACGCTACGCGCTACAACTCCCAATTTGATTTCGCCTAGATATAGCTCTCCGAGATCTTTTGGTCGTTTTCAGATACTCGAGGTCTCGTCCTTCGGCTTAGACATGCAGACGCGGGCGTAGTGGCCTTTTTTCCCACACTGGTGGCACGTCTTGTCTGTCGCGGGACACTGTGTTCTCGTGTGGTTACGCACACCACCACACCACTTACAGCGTTCGTCTCCCGTCTTGTGTGTACGTTGAGGGCGCGATTTGAAAGGCACCTTCGCTTCGTTCCGGCGAGTTTTGACGTTTGTTTGGTGTTACGTTTCTCCACCGACAAGTGGGACAGCTGACGCGGCCACCGCATAGCAACAGGCAGAACCGCGAGCGGATCGGCCATTTCGACGCCGTTCATCGGCCGCGCAACGCTTCCTCCCGTCGACAAGTCTCAGCGTGTTCCTGCCACGCGCCAAATGTGTGTGCGTGCGTGTGTGTGCAAAAGCTGGCCAAGCCTGGAGCTCGAGGGAAAGTGCATCGCCCTCTCCTGTCTGCAGGAGGTGGAGGAGATGAGGTCGGAACACCTGCGATTGAGTCATTCGTCGTGAACCAACATGTTTGGCTCTCCCTTTCCTGTGAGGGTTTACCCTTTCCCTGTGAACTGGAAAAACTATAAAAAGCAGCGGCCGACTCCGCTGAGACAGAGACGAGGGTTGCCAGATTTGGCTACTTTACGCCAAATTGGCTACTTTCTGAGCCGCCTGGCGACAAAAAATTTAGGTTGGCTACTTGGCTACTTTCTGGCTACTTTTGAAAAATTTTCGCCTATTCCAACAAGCCCGTTTGCGCGCTGTTCAGGGTGCTCGTTTTTATAGATAGACAGATAGCAAATCTATCAACGGTAGCGCTGCAATACAACCAACTGTGCATGGTGACGACTGTCTCCACCCTGTTTCAAAGGGGACGCTCTTAACATCTATCCACTAAAACCCCTTGATAATTTGAAAGGAGCGACCACGGTGGTAGCGACACTCTCCTCCGCGTCGCGCTTTCCTCCTCAATTCTCCTCGCGCGGCTAAGGTGGTGCGGCGGCTGCGAGCTCTGCACACGACACGCTTTTTCTCCCTGGCGCCCGCCGGCCGGCCACAGCAGTCAGTGAAGCGCGTGTTTTTGGGCCAGGTTTGCGCTACAGGATCTAGTACTGCCTCTTACTTTGTCTGTGTTTTTTTTTAGCGTGAACTCCATCAACGCGGTAAAACTTCGCAAAACGAGAAACCGACCCAGACTGGTGCTTTGAACGTTAAGATGAGAGAAAGTCAAAGCGGCCGCTTAGTCTATTTCGCTACTTTCAAGCTAGCTTGGCTAAGCATAGTATATGTCACGTGATAAACCTTAAGTTTGGGTCATTGGTTAATTATACACTTATTTTGACCAACTACGGGCCAAATTAAATGATATTTAGTAAATCGCACTTGAAACCCAAATTTGCGCTGCAGCATCGAGTCATATACCGTTGGGAAGCTTAGGCCAAGTGTAAGGGCACTGTGGTAGTTAGCGATCATCATTAATCTGCGTTAATTAGTTAATTTTGTATAAAACCAAACTTCGAGCTAGACGATCAAGTCATATACCATTGAAAAGCTTAGGATGAATCCAAATGCTCTGAATTAGCGATCCATATTTGCGTTAGTGAGCTATATGCAATCAAAACCACCCTTTGCATTATAGCATCGAGTCATATACCTTTCGAAAGCTTAGGTTGAATGCAAAATAGTTGTGCTAGTTATCGAACCGAATTAATTAGTGCTAATTATTTAACTGCTCTTAAAGCCAAACTTTGCATTACAGATGGCCAAATAAGGGCAAGTGTAAACGCATTATGCTAGCTGGCCAAACTTAGATAAACATCACAACAACAGAGCTAACACACTAGCTAGGCTTACCACGAACTGCTTCGAAATGTTTTTCTTTGCCCGTGCATATTTGCGTGCAGTAGGTCTTATTTAGCGTGCACCCGCTGACAATAAATTAGTCATGAGTACATCTTCCGTCCATAGGTTTGTCTCATCAGTGTGAAAGTGGCTTTTGCACTCTAGTTTGTTCACTGAATAAAACAGTTGCGCACTTTCAATGCGATCAAGGAGCGCGGACAACCATTTATTGACCGCAATTCGCCGAACATTATTAGGCACTGGTGTCAAGGAAGCTTACGAAGATACTCGGTATACCTATGAAAGAATGATTTCTATATCTCTAGGCAAGGTAAACGCCTCTCGATAATGTAATATTATACTTGAGAAACCGAAGGTTCCCGTCTAACGCCTAGTAGTTATGATCAAAAAGGAAAGAAGTGTGAGTGATCATGTGAACACCCCTTGCACATTAGCCGTATCCTTGATAAACCCAAACCATGTTTGAGAAGGTCAACTCAACTATTTACCGCAGACCTGAACATCGTACATGAGTGGTTGCAGTTTCGTTTCGTCGTATTCTCCTTTTGTAGCCATTGTTTGAGACGTCCAACTCCACTAACATTTTATACTTACATTTTCATGGACATAATTTTATGCATTTTATACTGTTTCTAATCATCACAGAGAAGTTACGGATAACACTTCAGTTTATCTGGTCAGTTTAGTTTTATGTCTGTTTGTATAATATCGCAGTGTTACGCAGCCAGTTTTTTTTTTTCAGAAAACATTTCTACGTGATTTAGTTGCTATAAGACGCAACTGGCATTTGTTTCTTCACGAGCGTTGGAATAAAACGACTATAAACGAATTTTTTTGGTTGTCTTTTTGCAGTGAGTGCTCTATTTACTGCCCAATGCATGGCCCCATGGCTCCTTTTTGGCTACTTTTTATTGCTCTTCCTCTGGTTGGCTACTTTCTGGCTACTTTTCCCATTTTTGTGGCGACTTTTCGTTTTTTGGACCTGGCAACCCTGGAGACTACTTTGACGCGCCGTTGGCACGACGCTAGACACCAGCTGTGTGAGAGTGTCTGTAATCTCTCCGGGTCAGCTTCACTGCCCGTTTCTTCCTGATGTTACAGTAAAGGTTGTTTCGTTAAAAGACGCCTCGTCTTTGCTGGCACCCTTGATGCCGTCCGCCGTCCACGGAGCCGCCAGGCCAACGCTACCGAGAGGCCGCGCGCCGCAGCGGTACGCTACCCCGGCACTCGCGACCCCAAACGTAACATTGGCCACGAACGTCTCCCATGTTGGCTGGCTGTTCGATGGAGCGAATTTCCTTATGTTGAAGTTTCACTCTCTCTGAATTGCGGGCAGCTGTGATTGCTTTTTCGAGAGTGAGTTCTGCGACAAGCTGCAGGCTCTCGCTGAGTTTTACGTCTCGCAAGCCGACCACGAGCCTGTCCCGAATCAGTTCGTATTTGAGAGTTCCGTAATCGCATCTTTCGGCCACCTTGAGGAGTTCAGTCGCAAATGCGTCGACGTTTTCATGCTGCTCTTGTTTCCGAGAGTTAAATCGCGCTCTCTCATAGATGACATTCTTTCGAGGAAGGAAATGCTTTTCAAAAGCACTCACCACGGCGGAGTATGATGCCATCTGTTCGTCTGTCAGTTTCAAAGCAGCGAGCACGTCCTCCTCTTCTTCGCCCATGGCGTAGAGTAATGTGTTGATTTGCGTCGTCTCCTCCTGTCCTGTCACACCGGATGAGTCGGTGGCGTTCCCACCTGCGGTGCCATCATGTCCAATCTTCGGGCTTGCGGAAATCGAGCTTTGTTGGCAGTTCCACGGTGAGCGGGTTGAACATCATTCTCGGAGTGCCGCTCGCGCGCTCTTCGTTCGCGCCGCGAGTGTCTGGCATGACGCTGCGGCCGCTTACGTTGGGCTCGCTGTCCTTCTGGGTTGGTTATCCTGCCGCTGCCACCATGTGGTAGACATAGCCGGTATAACAAGCAAAACTGTTTATTTTTACATCAAGTAAAGGCGCCCGTTTTCGCTCTGCTTGGCGCGGTCGCCCATGCCGGGATCCACCGGCGGTCCGCCTGGTTAGCTTGCCGCTTGGGGCGCTGTAGTCCTTGGCGCTGCTCTGAAATTTGGCAAACGTAAATATCTTTTAATTGGCAGGCCAGAAGCACGTCTCAATGGTGCCCTACAAATTACTCACAGCAACATAATCCGCATTCTTAGCATTGATTATGACGCATGTGGGATAGCATCTTCGGTATAGTGTTTCGTCTTAGACGAGGTGCGCAGCAAGGTTGCAACGGCTAATGCTTTTTCAATTGCTCATGCTGAAGAAACGCTACCTTGTCCACGCTGTTTTCTGTGGCAGAATATGGTACCTCGCACATGTAACGTATCCTCCTCTCAGGAGGTTTACGTTCCCATAAGTATCTTGCCAGGTCATTTTTGGAGGGGCAGGGCGCACGGAACTATTATGCCGTGCGGCACTCGGCCAGCCACGTTCGAAGGGTGAGTTCGCCTTCCCTTCTTTTTCTGCTGCCGGCTGCTGGCTCTGCGCTACCTTCTTCGTTTGCTGCAAGGGGCTGAGTGGCCAGAGCAGGCGCTTTTCTAATATATTTTAGGCAGAAGTGTTAGGGAGCTTGTCCCTGATATACCGTTTAGCAGGGGTCCACAGGCTTTCCGGATGCCAGTTTTTTTATTCGAGTATGGTAGCCTTTCGGCGATGTCTGCCCGGATTTAGCATCTCGGCGAACAGAGCTAGTCGATGGGAACTTTACTTCTCCCGCTCGTGCCTGCAGGTCTCAGATGACGGGTGGATTCTATTTCTTTGTTACCACTCACAGCATCGTTCTGCCAGGGAACTTACGTGACTTTATGTGGCTCTTGGAGTGGGGAGTTTTGCCCATACGAGACCGGCTGCAACGATGGGGCATTGTACGGACAGCGCAGTGCCCCAGCTGTCCACATCAAAAATCCAATCGTCATATGGTCCAGCAATGCGTCGTTGCTCGTTTCTTTTGGAGGACAGTTCATGCCAGTTTCAAAAGTCTTTTCATCAATAGATTTCAGATGAATGGTAGATGTCCTCGCGGTCGCTTTGCACGATTGCTGATTGTAGCTGGCGCTTTCGCGTTATGGCGCGCAATCGTCGTGATTCTTTTCCCCGTTCTGGCGCATATGCGAAAGGAGATTGTAAGCTTTCTGGCTGAGGAACTTTTCTGCCTTGGGGAGCGAGAGTTCCTTCGTGAATGGTCTTGCCCTTTTGTTTCCGTGTCGAATGGACGTGTCCGGGTGTTTTTCAGGCCACCTTGGTACTTGTAATATAATGTATATATCTATGCCTGTTCACAGCTGTATATATCCCTAAACATATGTGTAATATACAGTGTGCATGCGATTGCTATATATGTTTGTACCTATATTTATTGTCAAGGTATTGTACACTGTGTATAATTCCATTTACGATGCAATTCAAAATTGTACATATCATCATTACGATCAGTCAAATATCAATTTTTTTCGGAATGGAAATAGTGAATTCTGAAGCTTCTCCTCGACAGAAGGTATGCTATGTGCAGTGTCTCTTGTCAACCATGTACGTTTTCAGTTTTGACCATTCGTCACCGGGAGTACCCGCAGGAGCGATCACTATATCCCCGCGACCACCTTTATCACGTCTCTGTAATGTCTAACAGGGCACCCGACCCTCATCACGGATTGGGATAAGTTTCCTGAGCTACGTGCTCAGAACGCCCTTACCCGGATTGGTCCCCTTGACAAATGGGTATCCGCGCTTTAGGTAGACGTCTCTGCTTACTACTACGGAATCTCCTACCACGGCTGAACAACCTTGCACAGACAGCCGTCTGCTCCATCTATAGTTTATTTATTTATTTGTACCCTCAGGGCTTACAAGAAGCGTTATAGAGGGGAGGGGCTTTTGCTCATCATTATATAAATGAAATACAAACAAGATGAAGAACATAATTGCATCGGTAAAATAGAGACAAATGAGTAATGTGGCAACTGAACAAAATAGACAAACAAAAACAGATAGCTTACAGTATGCCAAAGAAAAGGAAGTAAGGAACAAAACCTAACAAAAAAAAAAGTTTTCATATAGGAATAAACTCACTTTCTGAAATATTTGTTAGTGCTTTGCGAAAATCATCGGTGTCGATGATAGCAACTAAAGACGCAGGCAGGTGGTTCCAGTCGTGACAGGTCCTTGGCAGGAATGAATATGAGTAGGTGACTGTGCGCTGCGAAGTTACATGAACTTTGAAACGATGATCCACACGTGGGGAGATATAGGACGCTGGTGTAATGAAACGTGACTTAAGTATCTGGTTATGATAGTAGATTTTGTGAAGGGAAAGACGTGATAGTTTTCTACGGGAAGAAAGAAGGGGAAGGTTAAGCGCAATCTTCATATCAGTAACGCTAGCAGTACGATTATAATTGTTAAGTATAAAACGGACAGAACGATTTTGTACGCTTTCAAGGATTTTTATTAGAGTGGCATATCCTGGGTCCCATATTGAACATGCATATTCGAGGATAGGCCTGACATTTGTGATGTAGAGTTGTTTTTTTAAAGGTGCTGGGGCTAGAGAAAAGTTACGTTTGAGATAGCCAAGAACGCGGTTAGCTTTCGATGTAATGTATTCAATGTGTTGATTCCATGTGAGATTGTTAGTAATATGCACGCCAAGATATTTGTATGAATTAACCTGGTCAAGCGGAGTATTATTAAGTACGTAAGTGGAGCAAGCTGACTGATTTCGAGAGATTCTCATTGCTTTACATTTTGAAGTGTTTAGTTCCATTAGCCAGATCGCGCACCAGTTTACAATGTTATTCAGATCATGCTGGAGTGTTATTGTATCGTTACTGCTTTCGATCTTGTGGTATATGACACAATCGTCAGCAAATAAACAGATGGAACTTGAGATTTGATTAGGAAGGCAATTGATGTAAATTAAGAAAAGCAACGGTGCTAAAACGGATCCTTGAGATACCCCTGAACCGACTGGTACCTCAGAAGAGTCACTATCATTAGTGGTAACATACTGCGTGCGGTTAGAAAGAAACTCTCGAATCCAGTTTAAAACCAAAGGATCAATGTTTAGTCTGCCGAGTTTTAATAAGAGTAGGTGGTGGTTAATTCTGTCAAATGCTTTGGAATAGTCCAGAAATATACAGTCGGTAATAAAGCCACTGTCCAGAAATGTATTAAGATCATTTCAGAATGTTAATAATTGAGGTTCGCAAGAAAAGGACTTTCGGAACCCATGCTGAGTGCTATGAAAAAAATTATTTGATTCCAAGAAGTTAGCGAGATGTGAGAAAATGACGTGTTCAAAGATTTGGTTTTGCGTGCCCACGAAAGCACGCAAAACCGCTAAGAAGACGAAACGTTACAATAGAATGCTTCGGCAACGAAAAGCTCATTAGATAAGCAAATCAAAGCTCACACTTTTGTCTTGGCTACCCAACATTAGTGTCACATTTGCGACAAGATACACGGCCAGCTCGGGCTTACCCGCACCTGGTACCTTCTCCGTTACCTTTTAGACCCTAACGGTCGCAAAACATCCCGCGTTGTTCACAAACATCCCGGCTCCGACTAAGAGCTCCTAGATGAACTTGGTATCCGGTATCTCAACGCCGCACCCCGAACCCTCTCCCCTATATGGGCAATGCCAACCCCGCTCTCGATACAGAGATTTCGGAGGCCGAGGTAAGATTCTCTCTAACTCAACTCCTCTCTAACTGCTCCGGGGCCGGAATGCATTTCCAACAAAACTCCGTAATTTGGATGACTCATCATTGAAGCCCTCATCGTCTTTATGAATGCTGGACGCAGGGTAAAATCTCCGCACCATGGAAACATGAACTGCTGACTTTCATACCGAAGCCCGGCAACCAAGATGCTCTCGAGCATCTCCGCCCCATCTTTCTCACTTGCTGTGCTGGTAAACGGAGGGAACACGCCATTCTCAACCGGCTTAACCACTTTGTTGAAGGTAATCGGCTGCAGCTGTCGAGAGAGATATTATGCTTCGCTAATAGGGCGGGCACAAAGGCTATCCTAGGGCTTGACATAATCAAAGCCTTCGACAATGTCTCCCATGCAGCTATTCACACTAACCTCTTCCTACTAAATCCCGGCTACCGTACCTACAAGTATATACGCACGTTGCTCACCGGCCGTGAAGCTGAAGTAAGTTTTGGCTCTTTACTCTCAGGCCCTACTACCCTTGGTAGCAATGAAACGCCCCAAGGATCAGTCCTCTCGCCTTCCCTTTTTGATCTTACCTTGCTCACAATACGTCCTAAATTAGATGCTATTCCCCGGCTATCCCATCCTTATATACTGATGACATCATCCTCTGGGTTTCATCCGGCAACGATGCCAAAATTGAGTTCACACTACAGCAAAAAGTGGATTCATTGAATGTCACGTGGCTGGAGTAGATCTCTCATGTTCCCCTCAGACGTCCAAGCTGCTGATCATTTGAGGTTCACTCGGCGTTCGCTATCATCTCATCTACATTACTGCTAGCGGCCAGCTTGTAAGATAAGCATCCACCATTGGGGTATTGGGGTTTCTTATTCAGAGCAACCGGAAAAACACCGACACTCTAGCTGAACTCACAGCCGCTGTCTGGCGGACCATTCATCTCATTCAGCGCTTTGCTAACAAACATAGAGGTATGCAGGAAGCTGACTTAAGACGTTTGGTCGAGGCCCTTGTTATCAGTCGCCTAACATATACCCTCCATTACCTCTACCTTAGCGTCCAGGAACGGGACCGTGTTGACCGTTTTATTAGACAGGTATACAAGGCAGCCCTTCACCTCCTTCACCGGACCCCACCTACAATCTCCTGGCTTTAGGGGTCTATAACACTAACGAAGCTCGTGGAAGCTCATCTCATTTCACAGCATGAGCGCCTCGACCACACCCCCACGGGACTTCCCATACTCGACAAGGTGGGGATTAGGCTTCGAAGCGACCGTCGCTGAGAAGGGCCAACTTCCACCTCGCATCCACAGTAGCCTTATTGTTACCCCTCTCCCTAAAGCATGCATCAAGTTTATCTTATCGGTTACCGCAAGGACAGGGCAAAGTCCCTGCTCGAAAATATTCCACAGATCGCACAGCAGTTTATGTCGACACGGCCGACTTCTCCGATCGCGGTGCTTTTTCGCTCACGGTAGCAAACCACTGTGGACTGCCGTTGGTTGCGTGCTCCATCCGTGTCAGATCATCTGAAGTGGCCGAGTAGGCGGACAGTCTTTGCGATAGCCTTCCCCTCTACAGAGACCATCTTCAGTGATTCTAAATCTACAATTAGAAACTTCGCCAAAGGCCGGGTCTCCCCCGTCGTCATAACCCTCCCCCATTCCACCCATCTCCATTTCCACCGGATCCAATTGATCTGGGTCCCAGCGAACTCATCCTATGCATGGCACAAGGCGGCCCACAATTATGCCCGAGGATTCGTCAGCCAGGCCGTCGCGTGACCCGTTCTGCGGACGGCGAGCGATCGTATGGTTACAATTTATGTGATCACCATGCACTACCGCTTATGTAGATGTATCTATCCCACCGCACATATTTCTCTTACGAAACATCAAGAGGTTGCGTGGAGGCTGCTCCAAACGATCATTTTCCCGAGCCCTGCGATATATGCTGGCATTTACTCTGGGGTCTACTCCTCATCCTAAGCTATGGGGCAAAAACGCCACTTTCTGACACATACTTTGGACGTGACCTCAGGACCCCCATCCCGCAGGTTTGCAGCTCACGTGAGAGGCCGCTTTGCTCAGCTTCGAATCCGATACATAGATCCGGGTCGTGATAAGAGCCCTAGAAGTCACCGAATGCCACGAGTTCATGGCCACTTGATGAGGCTATATCCCCACAATATTTTACTACTTACTCTCGACGAAAATAAATTTTTTCTCCTCCTTCTCCTCCTAGAATAGCAGACGACTCTGTCCCATATACTCTTTGTGCGAATGCACTGCTTCAAGGGGTCTTAAAAATTTGTCTGTCTGCTGACGACTGTGTATTATATCGTAAAATAACTAATCACTCAGATATTACGGCATTCAGGAGGGTAGAGAGTTTTAGAATAGGGGGCCTCAAGATTTGGGGCTCCCAATGAGCTTGGGGCGTCGATATCCGCATGAGCAGAACGTAAGGCATGTTTGGGACCTTAGGTTAACGCTGGGGTTGGCTTCCATTTTTTTAAAAGCGTTCGCCCCAATCCGCCGTTGGGTCGCTTGGGTTACGGCAACATGGTGGCGTCCGGCCATGCTGCGGACGCTGGCCTCTGAATACATTAGTCGTTACCGCTCCATGTTGTCAGGCGTTCACGGCAACGAAAGGCCAACGAAGCTTGTGCTATGCCTCATGTTGCCCGCTCCAACAAATTTTAGCGATAAAACGCACCACATTTTCTGATTGCTTTCGGATTCAACGAGCTGCTAGGCTTAGCGAGTTCGCCTCGTTTGATTGCCATGGGGACCAGACGTTGGAAAGCGCGGAAGGTTCAAATGAGGTTTCCCGGCTCAGCCTGGATTGACTATTGGCCGATTTCGTCTTGTCTGACGAAAACAGTTTATATAGGTGGTAGTTTTAAGATAGTTTTTGCAATAATAGCACTTTTTGATGAATAAAATAGCAGTGTTTGCTTTTATATATTTGAATCCTTTTTCATGGTTTACCGTGAGGGTGCTGCAAATCGACGAACGCAATCCCGGCTCCGCTGCGTCGGGAAAACCAATATTCTAAAACTCGTCGCTCGGCTACCACGTTGCACCGCGGCACGTTATTGTCTTGGGGGCCCCAAGCCTTGGGTCCCCTTATTCTAAAACTCCCTATTTACGAGTGGTGTCGCACACGGCGCATGGAACTAAACATAAAAAATGTAAATGTATGCGGATATCTCGCGCTAATATGACATGTCCAACATACTTGCTTGATAACAGTCCATTCGAGAGCGTAACTTCTTACCGGTACCTGGGGTTCATATTGCTAGTAATCTATCCTGGAAAACACATATTGACCATATAACCTTTTCTGCTAGTCTGGAATATATTCGCCGAAATTTCACACTGGCTTCATCATAACTAATACTATTATTATACACAACTTACATTCGTCCACAACTTGAATATGCATCATCAGTTGGGGACCTCGGCCATGTCAACCTCATACAATCTCTAAGGCAATTGAAAATTGCTCTGCCCGATTCATCCTAAACAAGTACCTCGGCCTATACATCTCTCTCTATATATCTCTCTCTATCTCGGCCTATACATAAATAACGCGAGCAACAACCACCTCACCATCCACAGAGCGAGTGAGCAAACTTTATTAAATGGGTCTTTTATCTTCGCCTCTTCTGCCGAGGCTGACGAGCGGCTGGCGCCCCCAGCCCAGGGCACCGCTGGCTTTCGCCAGCTTGTGAGCTCTTGTGACCAGGTAGAGCTCAGCCTCCAAGTCCGAGCTGGCCAGCAAAGCCTCCCACAGCTGTCTTTCATTTGGATGTGGGACTGTTTGTGTTTGATGTGCACTGTATTCCCACGTTATGTGGTACAGTGTATGGGTCCTACCGCACCATGGGCATTCGTCTTTGAATGTAGTGGGATGCATCACGTGTAATATGTGTAAATTATTAGGGTGCCCGTTTGTAGCCTTCTCAAATCTAAAGCCGCCTCGTTGCCGAACTTTTTATGTAGCTCCGGATATACTTTCCACAAGCCTCTGTAGTGCTGTAGTATTACGGTGCAGTCGGGGTCAAGCGGAATCAGGTCCTATGTCGCGAGACTGTTGGGTGCACGGTAGGTTGCATGTCTGCGTACAGATACTCTGTCTGCGTACAAATTGCCCGTAATTCCCGCCTGCCCTAGAATCCCCCCTAGTGTTAGAGTGTATGGATTTGTTGGCTCGCTTGTGGAAGTCAGGATTTGGTGTGCTGTCTTGGATATCTTGCTCCGCTGAAAATTTCTGCATGTGGATTGAGAATCCGACAGTATCGCCAGACTCTCACCTGTTTCTCTTCCCTGCCGGTGCGATAGCCACTTCTTCTGCCTCGGTGACCATACAGTTTTGGATCGGGGTGCTAACTATGTCGCGGCCCTGGCAGTCCGTGACCATGGCTAATGCCCCCTTTGCGTTGGTTTCCTATAAAGCTGCGTCGGTGAACTTTGACGTGACTTGTTGGCCGAAACGTTTCTCATAATATACTGTTCTTGCCTGCCTCCATCCCGGGTGTAGGTGGGGGTCCATGTTTCTTTGTATGGGCTGAACTCGGTACCAATTTCTGACTTCCCGCGATACCTCTATTGTCCTGTTATAAGCCTGTAGGGGTCTGTTGTACCCCAGCCTTTCCAGCATCCGTCTTCCCGTCCTCGTTTGCAGAAGTCTGTTCAGCTTCGACTTGATCTGGGCTTCTGCCGATTTTTGTATTGTATTGTGTAGACCTAGAGCTTTCATGTTGTGGCTTGGCGTATTCTTGGGGAGCTTGAGTGCGGTCTTGATCGCCATTCTGATGATGACGTCCACTCTGTCTTCATCTCTTTTGGTCATATTGAATTAAGGTAGACCGTACGCTACTCTGCAAAATCATGATGTTCCGGACCAGTTTGAGAGTGTACGACTCCTTCATCCCCATCTTTCTGCTGGTCACCCGCGCTATCATTCGGGCGACCGGCAGGGTAGAGGTCTTAAGCAACTTAAGAATGTGTTGGCACCTGTGATTCGATTGGAACCACATCTCCAGGATCCTCACGGTTGCCTTTTCGGGCACGATCTCTCCTTGTAGCCGGATTTAGAGCTTGTGGCCTTGGTGTAGGAACAAAACGGTTGATCTTCCCTCGCCAGAATATGATCCGTTCTGATCACCCTGATGAGACTCCAAGCACATCTGTATCAGATATTCTTCTAGGAAAGATTCTGCTTCTTGCAGTTTTGCTTCCTTCTCTCCGAGTGATCCCGTGGTCGTCCAGATGGTGACATCATCCGCGTACATAGCGTGCTGTATGCACTCCACCTTCTCGAGGCGCCTCGCCAGACTAATCATTGCCACGTTGTAGAGCGTAGCGAAATGACTGGTTCTTGAGGCATCCCTTTGTTGGGCGGGGAGAAGGTCTCTGTTTCTGTTACTGTCACAAGCTGCCTCACCTATTATACAGCGGAAGATGCGGGAGCTTATGGCTGGAATATAGAGCGAAATTCACGGGACTCCGTCGCTCCTCTGGACAAGATTCGACAAGCCGATGGGGCAGTGACCGCCTGTCCTTGACGCGGCTGCTGCGTAGTCGGCCGAGGGTATAAAATAACCGACAGCAGAACGCCCTCACCAGTGCGTTTGGGAAGATTCAAACTTCCGGCCACTCCGCGGTGCTCCGAAAGCGTATTGTGTTCTTCGGGCCCGCGATCGACGCATCGTCCTCTGCACCTGTACGGCCGCCGCTACCGAGCAACACAGCCTTCGACGCCTCAGCAAACAAGAAAGACGTGAGAACTTCGGACTGTTGTGTTCAATCTGTTGTGTTCAAAATTGTGTTCAAAATAATGTTCAATCGAACATTATTTTCGCTTTGTTAACTTTTGACCTGACTTAGTAGTATTTTACGCTGTGTTCTTATGTAACTTTTGCTCATACTTATAATATCTGAAATACCTGCTTTATTATCTTTATAGTCTTCATATTTTTATCACAGTGTTTTGTTCATTGTCGGGTTATTTTTTTTTCTCTTATCATTTATTTCTTCGTCTTTATCAATATCTTGTCGTGGCGTTGTATTCTCTTTCATTGTACTCTATTATTATCAGTGTAATTTTGGTCTGCTATTTATAAACCTTCAATTGTTTGTAAAAGAAAGTGACCTATTTGTACTTATTCCTCAATCACACACCGACACACGTGCTTCACGGGTTGACCGGCCTAACTTTTAAATGTGTTCACAACCCTCATAGAGGAACGACGAGTAATCGTAAAGAGGATCCCGCACCTCTTGTGACCGTAAAGGCGGGGGTTTGTGACAGTTACCAATCTTGATTTCGGCCATCCGGTTACTCAGAAAGCTCCGAACGTACTCGTAGACTATGGCTCCCCAATTCGTGTCTGCCAGACCATCCAAGGTCTCCTTGTGACTAACATTATTAAATGCACTTTAATGTCCACTGCCAAAACCACGTGTTCTGCCGAGTGCGGGATACTCGTCAGGACCGCTTCTTTGATTTGAAGAAGAACGCCCTTGGCTGATAACTTTTCCCTGAAGCCAAACATGGTGTCTGGCCTCTAAGCGCTTTCCTCTAAGTAATTTTGCAGTATAGTGTTGACAACCCTCTAGAAACTCTTCCCCAGGCACGAAGTTGAAGAAATGGGCCTCAAATTTGCTATTGCCAATTTCTTCCCCGGTTTCGGGATCATGATGACCACCGAGTGCTTCCACTGCGCTGGCACCATTCCTGCGTCACAACGCTTGTTCATGAATTGTGCCAGTGCCTTGATATTGCTGTTGCTCATGTTCCGAATTATGACGTTAGTGATCTTGGCATCGCCAGCCGCTGTGTTTGGAGGAGCGCTGGCTATTGCCGCCCGGTCTGTCTTCTTCCTCCTTGATCGGTTCGTCCATTTTCAGATTTAGGTCCCCTTTGTACTCTTCTGCATATGGAGAGTAATCCTCTAGCTCTACTCCATGACATTCGTTGTGGACGGCCTTGATCACGTCTTCCTTCGTGCTTGGGAATGTGCATAGCAACCGCTCCTACGACTTCTGCCCCTCTCGCTTGGTCTTGGTGGAGTCCATGATGGCGTTTAAGATTCGCTATGTCTTGCCAGTACTGAGAGTCCACTGCAGAGATTCACAGAATTTTCCCCAGTTGGCTATCGCCAGTCGTTCGGCGAGGCTCCGCCGCCTTCTATGCGATCTCCACGGTCTTCAGCCTAAGCTTTCGACTGCGCCTCTCTTTCTTCCATCTTCTTAACAGTCCCCTTTTCGCTTCCCACCGGTGGAGTAAATGGGCATCTATTTCTGGGGCCTCATTTGCGCATATCAATTATTGCTTAAATATCTTCTTGTTTTCCCGGAGCGCCCGTACCAGTTATCAAGATCCTCGTCTCGCCTTGGTCCTCCTCCTGCGCTTCCTTGAACATGTGCCAGATTGTAATTCTGGCTGCGCCAATTTGACGCTTTATCTTGTACGTGCGGATGGTCGTGCTCACTATATAGTGATCACTACCCTGATCGTTAAGCGTGTTATCCACTAAACGCCGCCGCAGTTCTTGACCATCGTAAGATCCGATGTTGTGCCTTTGCTCACACTGTTGTCCGTACTTCCGGATCCGTTACCAGTGCTAATTCATGCCTGTCTATTAGCTCTCTAATAATGTGACCTCTCGTGACCTGTCACACGTATCCCCAGCTCAGGTCTTTTGCAATAAAGTCACCTGATATAATTAGCTGATTTGCTCTTGCCAAGTTTAATGTTTCCTCGAGCATCCTGTGAAGTCCATCTTCCGCTGCAAAATGGGCTGTATAATGCCACCTGGTGTCCCTTATGGTCTTAGGTGGCGCCTGGAAGAAAAGGACGCCGAAGTTTGCTCGCGTGCTGTGCGCGGAACTTTGCCTGCTGGTTCAGCTTCATCCCGTCGTTTGAGTCACGTCTAGCCCTGTTGTCCGCGACATATTTTGGTGGAGGTGCTGGAGGTGCTGTCTATTATCGAAAGTTGAATGCCATCACTAAAAAAGACGTCTACCCGCTGCCCCCTATCGATGGTTCGCTCGACAAGCTTCGTCGTGCCCAGTACTTCTCCTCCATTGATTTGAAGAGCGGGTACTGGCAGATTGAGGTCGATGAGCGGGACCGCGAAAAAACAGCTTTTATCACCCCAGATGGACTATGCGAGTTCAAAGTGCTGCCTTTTGGCCTATGTTCAGCGCCGGCTACTTTTCAGCGCATGATGGACACCGTTCTCGCCGGCCTCAAATGGCAAATCTGCTTAGTCTATCTCGACGGCGTTGTCGTATTCTCTGAAACCTCTGAAGAACACCTCGAACGCCTTCGCGCATTATTAGATGCCCTCCGGTCAGCTGACGTGACGCTAAAGCCCGAGAAGTGCCACTTTGGCTACAAAGAGTTGAAGTTTCTTGGTCACCTTGTGAGTGCCGCAGGCGTTAGGCCAGACCCCGACAAGACTTCTGCTGTCGCCAAATTTCCCGTTCCTGCAAACAAGAGAAGTTTGAAACGCTTCCTGGATCTGTGCACGTACTACCGCCGCTTCATCGCCGATTTTTACAAAGTTGCCGCCCCCCTGACTCGCCTCACGCGAGATTATACACAGTTCGTGTGGGGCGCCGAGCAACAAGAGACTTTTGCGGAGCTGCGCAGCCGACTGCAAACAAGCGCTGTTCTTGCGCACTTTCATGAAGACGCTGACACCGAAGTCCACACCGATGCCAGCAATATCGGCCTTGGCGCTGTACTCGTTCAACACCAAGCTGGCGTCGAAAAGGTAATAGCGTATGCCAGCCGCACACTCTCCCGCGCCCTGACAAACTACTCCACTATAGAAAAGGAATGTCTTGCGGTTGTGTGGGCAACCATGGAATTTAGACCTTACCTCTATGGCCGCCAGTTTAAAGTGGTCACCGATCATCATTCCATGTGCTGGCTGGCTAACCTCCGCGACCCATCGGGGCGCCTAGCACGATAGAGTCTTCGCCTCCAAGAATATGAGTACACCATTGTGTGTACATCTGGCCAGCACGAAGATGCTGACGCGCTGTCGCGCGCACCCGTCAGTTTAGTCGATGAGAGCACAGACGACGAGAGCGGTTTTCTTGGACTGGTGAGTGCTTCAGACATAATGACCTGACAGCGAGCTGACCCGGACCTTCGACCTGTCATTGAGCGCCTGTAGGGTCGCGTTGCTGATATCCTTCGGCAATTTGCCCGGAACCTGTCTGCTTTCTGTGTCCGGAATGGCGTTCTATTCAAACAGAACTCCAGCACTGTTGACTGAGCGTACCTCCTCGTAATGCCAGCCGACCTCCGTGCCGATATCATTTTTGCTTGCCATGATGAGCCCACCTCTGGCCACTTAGGCTTTGCGCGCACACTCGCCCGAGTTCGTCAAGCCTATTATTGGCCTAAACTTGCTGACGCCGCCGTTCATCGCTAGGTCAGAGGCTGTCGTGAGTGCCAACGTCGAAAGGCGCCGCCTCTCAAGCCAGCAGGTTTGCTCCAACCTATTGCGCCTCCCCGAACACCGTTTGACCAAATCGGCATCGACCTTCTGGGCCCATTTCCGCTGACATCGGTCGGTAAACAAATGGATTATAGTCGCGACCGACTATCTCACACGGTATGCTGAAACCAAGGCGGTGAAGCGTGGCACGTCATCTGAGATCGCCCAGTTTTTTATGCAGCAAATCGTGTTGCGCCATGGCGCGCCGTCCCTAGTAATCACCGATCGAGGCACGGCGTTTACGGCCCAACTTATGCACGACGTATTTGAGCTGAGTCACACGAGCCATCGCAAAACCACTGCCTATCACCCACAGACGAATGGCCTCACGGAGAGACTCAATAGAACGATCGCCGACATGATTGCAATGTACATAGACTGCCAGCACAAGACCTGGGACGAGATTCTCCCGTACATCACATGTGCCTGCAACACTGCCATCCAAGAGACGACGCGTTTTACGCCATTTCACCTGCTCTATGGACGCGACGTTAAGACGATGTTAGATGCCATGCTTCCGTGATGCACGGAGAATCCTCTCATCCCAGACGCTGAACAGTTTGCTCAGCGCGCCGAGGAAGCACGTCAACTTGCCCGCATCCACATTCAGCAACAGCAGGAAAGGGTACGCGTCGCTACAACCTCCGTCATCGACACGTCACATACCAACCAGGAGAGCAAGTTTGGGTGTGGACACCGGTGCGCCGGCCTGGTTCCGGTTTGTCTGAAAAACTGATGTCGCGCTACTTTGGACCTTACAAGGTTCTGCGCAGTGTCACAGAAGTGACATACGAAGTCCTTCCAGCGGGTACTGTTCAGGCCTCGCGTTGGCAACCACGCTCCGAGATTGTGCATGTTGGCCGCATGAAACCGTATTTCACGCGGTAATGTGCAGTGTACTATGCACTCGTTTAGTTGTGTAGGGCACCGCCTCCGTTTTATATTTGGTTTCTGTATTGACTTGCATCGCCCATCGCTCGTGCCCAGTCTGTGCTTTCGTTTTTTGAGTAGGGGGAGTAATGCCACCTGGTGTCCTTGATGTCCTTAGGTGGCGCCTGAAAGAAAAGGACGCCGAAGTTGGCTCGTGTGCTGTGCGCGGAACTTTGCCTGTCGGTTCAGCTTCGTGCCGTCGGTTTAGTCACGTATAGCCCTGTTGACCGTGACAATACAATTAGAATAGAAGTGCACTGTTTTTGTCACTCTTTTGGACCACCTCCACCAGCAGATCGGGTGTTTCAATCCTTTTGAATGGGGGATGCGGAATTCTTGTAATGGTTTTCGCCACCATTGTCGTTACCTTCCTGCTCTCGCTATCGTCAGCAAAGACCTCGTACCAGCGAATTTAAGGGGAACGTCCTACCTCCTATAAGGTTATCACAGCCGCTGGTTCCGCGTGGGAGGCCAGCAGCTATGACAGCACCCCCTTCTTGCATCTGATGCTCCTACAATTCCACTGCCAAATCTATCGGCGGTCTTGATTCGCCTTCTGATGTCTAGTCATGATCGGTCTCAGATTCAAGCTGATCGGTCCGGGCCTGCGTGGTACGGCTTCTCAGCCCTTTCTGTTAGTGTAGTGGCTGCTGTTTGCTTCCTAATCGGTTTGGTCATCTCGATTTGCATCGCCTGGAACTTTGCTCTATATAGGCTGTGACTTGCTCCATGACGTTCTTCGTGATTTGCTCAATTATGTGTGAGAGCAGCTGTGCTAGCTTCTCCTCTACTATCCTTCCCATGTCTTGGGCGGTCAGAGGAGGTCTTATGTACCGAGAGTGTGGATTTTTCAAACTTGTTTTGTGTAACGCTAATTTGGTCCTGCATCTGATGTAACCGTTCCTAATTAATGCGCTCTCCTTTCTTATTCCTCTTAGGTAAGCTAGAATTTATATCCTCTCCTCCCCTAGCTGTTTTTGGGAGGCCGGTCCTGAACTGCACACCTGATAAACGTCTTCTTTCTTTGTCCCCCAGCCATTTAGCTTGCTCTTCTTTGCCGGCGGCCTTGGTTCCGCCCAGGTTCCGCCTTGGTATCCGACCTGGACGCCCCTCCGGGGTGGTACAGTGGTAAGATGCCCGACTACTGTCCGGAGTTCCCGGGTTCGAACCCGACCTCGGCGGCTGCGTTTCGATGGAGGCGAAACGAAGTGGCGTCCGCGTGCTGTGCGATGTTAGCGCACGTTAAAGATCCCCAGGTAGTCGAAATTACTCCGTAGCCCTCCACAACTGCTCCCCTTTCTCTCTTTCCACTTTCACTCCCACCCTCATCCCTTCCCTTACGGTGCGGTTCAGGTGTCCACATAGCAAGTGTGACAGATACTACGCCTTTCCCTTCCTGTGAACCAATTATTATAATTATTATTATTATTATTATTATTATTATTATTATTATTATCCGACCTGGGCTGTGACTGGGAACTGGACCGCTCAATCGATGTCTCCTCCTCCCTGTCCAAACTGAACCCCCTTTGATGTCCCTTGTCTCTGGGCAGCTTTAACATGGTTTTGGGTGCCCCTCTGTCTTTGGTATCTCCTTGACCTTGCTTCGGTAGCCGGTGGCTCCAGTCTTGTGTGCTCCCCACAAACAGCGCATTAGGGTTCGCACTCATGACACTCCTCCGGATCTTGCTTGTTGCATCTTCTGCATGCCCTGATAGACGGGTTCGGGCATACGTCTGCTCGGTGTCTTGGCTTTCGGCGGGTTGGGGAAAATTGCTTCGCTGGCTTGTAGGGACCAAATGGCATCCCTCCCCGATAGTTGTACACCCACTTCGGTACGACTGGTCCCTCAAATGCAATGAGGGCCGACTTGGACTTGCCCATTGCTCTGGCCGCGATTATTTTCCCGCCCTGAGACCTGATGAACAGGTCCTCCGTTCATTCTTGCTCCGGGTTGATGTCGTAGACCACCCTTTGAGGTACTCTCCAAGTGTAGTCATGAAGGCGTTGACTAGATGGTCTCGTCCCTTGAAATTCAAGCTTCGGATGCTCATCATGCGCTCAGCAATCTGATGTCTGGTGTGTTGATGACGATGATGATGGATCCCGGTGGGAGATGGACCAACAAGTTTTTCAGACGAAACTTCTGTGAACCTCCACTGGCTTCGCTATAATCCTGATCACTTGGGGTGTTGTCAAGTTCTTCCCCAACAGGCGCTGCTGGGGGCCGAAGATCACCTGTGCATCATTCACCGGCAATGGTGCCACGCGCCTGAGCCGCCACCCCGCCTCTCCGCCTTTTACACGCTTCGAATTTCGCGCTCCCTCCTCTGCGCCGGGCCCATGGCGCTCTCTCGGAGCAGGCGCGCCAGCTGCGCCATGACCTTGGCTATTATTCAGCATGGTGGCCCTGCCTGCGTGGCCTTCTAGGCCTTCCCGGCTGCTCTCCGCGCCACTCTCGAGCAAGCCTCCAGGATGACTGCCAGGATAACGACGCGAAAATCAGGGACAAGAGAAGACGATGCTCTCCGACAGGTGCAGGCTTTCGTCGTAAGCCGCATCGTCTATGCAACACCTTACCTCCGCCTTGACATCAAGAACCTCGACGTCATATTCATAACAGCATACAAGAAGGCCCTAGGCCTCGCTTCCACGTCATCCACAGACCTACTTTTACGACTCGGCATCCACAACACGATAGACGAGCTGACAGAGGCACACCTCACGTCACGGGTGGTACGGCTCTCCACAACTCGGACTGGCCGACAAGTCTTGAACCATTTGAACATCAATTGAACCCCTCCCACCCCAATAGCTAAAACCCAAAGGTTTAGCTAAACCCCAGCCTCACGGAGATGACAATTCAAGGCTGCCCAATGCCGAGGAATATGCACCCCGATTTTTACTAGTCAAGACTACAAGCACGAGCTGAAGCTATAAAAAGTCACTGTGACTTGTTTATATGTCGAAGCTGCGGGTCCCGAGCAAGGAGTGACGGTCGCCGTGGTAGTGCACTAAAATAAAACAGTGGATGGAATAATATTGTCTAACCAAGATGTACTGGCTGTGGAAGAAGTGGTGATTGACCTAGCTCTAACACATACATTCTTACAGATTCACAGACAACATACCGCAATTACCTCAGGGCAGGATTGCACCGCTAGTAACTCACGTCCTGCAGTATAGTTACACCCGTGGCTACCAACCCACACATAAACACTTAATATGAATATCAGGTCACCAGGCCATCCCAGGGAACGAGAGTGCACACGCCTCAGCCCGAGCATTTCTCCCCCGGACACCCAGTACGGACCTCGTGGAACGTCCTACCCCATTAATAACTTAAACTGAAATATACTTCAGCACGTAAGATTATTTTGCCGGGTCTACCTTCCACCGGCTAAGACATTTAACAAAGGCGAGGAGCTTTATCTCCGCAAGCTACAGATCAATTCTTTAAACAACCCACGAAGACTAAACGCAATAGATCGAGAGTCATTTAACTCAGAATGAAAATTCTGCGTGGAGAAGGCGGACCTGTACCATATAGTGTGGGTCTGCCAGCAAAATGAGGGTGCCACTATTAATAGCCAGCCAACACAGGAGGGGTGGGAGGCAGCTCTGACCAGCTCGGAAGCAGATCGAGTCAAAAAGAACTCATCAAAATCGCGCGGACAGCAGCCTACGCTAAGATGATTCCGGACTGAGGACTCCAACCGCCCCTACGGCTTCCTAAACATTTACATTAAAATAGTTTCACCACCACCACATACACCTCTCGTCGTTATTCATCCACAGAAAAAGATATCTTTTTCATAAAATATATTATTGCAATTTATACTTACGTCATCTTTGGGTTGAACCACCATCATATATTTCGTTTCGCTTAAATAACCGCCAAAAAGTGAATATTCCTCATAGTAACAACGTAGGTTATTCGTATTCCTTTCTTCCCCAAACAAGCAAATATTGGAACTCACCAGCGTCACTTACAAGCATCACTAGCACTACAGATAACTTTAAAATGGCCATTAAAGTTTTATTTTGTAAACTAATGTAACAAATTATTCACTGCGTTTAGGAACATTGCTTACTTACATTGTATTTTGTGCTTGCTATTGTGTGGAACTCGGGACAATGATATATTTTCTTGTAAGCATTGATTTTATTGTTTGCCTTTTTTGCTGTTTTTGTCTCTCTACACTTTATATTTGAATTGTATTATTTGTATAATTTATATAAAATAACTATACAGTTATAATTATTGTATAATTTGCCTTGTGTTTTACCCTCCCCCCCTCTGTAATGTACTACGTACCTTGAGGGTATAATAAATAATTAAATACAGGCACATGCGTAAATCTGATCTGAGCTCTTCCCCATGATTCGCCAGCTCGGCAAGCCGACGGCCTTTCGGACTCTGTCGGCATCCGAAGTGCACTGGCCTGTCAACACTAACGCTGCTCTAGTTAGGTTACATCATACCCTGATGGTCAAAATTACTCCGCAACCCTTCACTATGGCAACTCTTTCTCTCTATCAGCTTGAACTCCTGTCTTCCCTTACGGCGCGGTTAAGGTATCCACGAAGTATGATAGATAATGCGCCTTTTCTTTCATATTATTACGAAGACGACGAAGCGGGCAGTGGCGCGGGGCGGAAAGCTCGCGCTAGGCCTGCTGGCCATTAAAGAATATTTCAACATCATGTCATATTTTTTTTAAATACACAGCGCAACAAACATAGGACAAGCGAGTAGACGGGAACAGCGCTGACTATTAACTGCATGATTTATTGAAAGAACACGAATATATACAAAAATGCTCCGACAACCAAGTGCGCATGTTCGCAGATAAAACAAGATTTCACTTTAACCAGTTTCGACAAGATATGAGATTTCTGGGGGATGAATGATAACAGATGGGGTGCTTACGCATGTGTCAGAATTCTTGTGAATGAGATAGGCCTCTTTTAATTCCCGTGTTAATTTCTCTCTGGGTTTGTACAACACTGTAGTTTCTTTGAACAGGGGAGTGCAAGGAGGGTGCAAAGGGGGCTTTTGACTACAGTCCTTGTGGTGTAGTGCCAGGTTCGATGACGGGGCTTTTTGACTGGTGTAGTGATGGGGCTGGTGTAGTGACGGGAACCTGGCACTACACCACAAGGAATGTAGTCAAAAGCCCCCTTTGCACCCTCCTTGTACTCCCCTGTTCAAAGAAACTACAGTGTTGTACAAACACAGAGAGAAATTAACACGGGAATTAAAAGAGGCCTATCTCATTCACAAGAATTCTGACACATGCGTAAGCACCCCAGATGTTATCATTCATCCCCGAGAAATCTCATATCTTGACGAAACTGGTTAAAGTGAAATGTGTTTTATCTGCGAACATGCGCACTTGGTTGTCGGAGCATTTTTGTATATATTCGTGGTCTTTCAATAAATCATGCAGTTGATAGTCAGCGCTGTTCCCGTCTACTCGCTTGTCCTATGTTTGTTGCGCTGTGTATTTTAAAAAAATGATGCACCAACTAGCTCAACTCACAGTTCTCATGTCATATTGTCGTTCTGTTTCTGTTGTGTCGCCGTGTTCCACCACTTGCCATAGGCCACTACCCAACATTTGGTTGGAAGTGCGGTTCATTCCCATCCTCGCCTTGCACCGTCGACGCAAACCGTCCACCGGGTCCATCGATCGAAAGCCCGTGGACATTGCCGCCCTAACCCCTTGTGCTCAGACCCGACAAGCCGCTTTAACCAGCCCCGTCCCCAGCACTGGCCACAACACACGACGAACAGGAAGAGCCCAAAGCCGACCCTACCGACCCTACCGACCCCACGACGAAGCGACTTCACGAGCACTCGAGCGATGACAGCACCCCCGCCCAAGCCGTTCGGCGTGTCCATGAGCCTTGGCTTTCGGCAAAAGGTGAACATTGAACCTGATGATCCGGGGCAAGCATTAATCCCATCTTGGCATTCATTGTGGTGTCAAGCATTTCATCTTCGAGTCCTGTTCATTTGTCACATCATGCATTAGAATACAAGCAATCGATCGGGAAGACCGCTCGGTGGCCCCGGGTTATGTTACGAAGACAACGAAGCGGGAAGTGGCGCGGGGCGGAGAGCTCGCGCTATGCCCGCTGGCCATTAAAGCATATTTCATCATCATGCCATCCCGTCGTTCTGTTTATGTTGTGTCGCAGTGTTCCATCGCATACCATATGTCACCACAATATTATATAACCAATATACAACAATATAAACCAATTTACAAACTGGACTGTGACGTCTCTCCGCGCATGCGCGCAGCTGGCGGAGCGGTGGTGCCACGGCTCAGCGCGCAGTGACGCTGACCTTGCGAAGCGCCTGGCGTAGTGTAGCTCTCGCTACAAAAACAAATACTGATCAGCAACTAAATCGAATTAAACCGTGATTTCGCATGTCTAACTCGGTTTAACCTTAGCTGAATCGCTGCTATAATCTAAAGAGTTTGGCAGGAGTCCCTTTCCGGCAGCTTCTATGCTTGTGTAGAAAGGATATAGTGATCACTTGCCGGTGGTTGTCCCGTGTTTACCCACTTTGCATCCCTGATACCATTCACATGTACCCGTTCCACGATATTTAGTGTTACTAAGCACAAAGACAAGGTGAAAGGAACTCGAGTGACGGACTGGGACCGCTTTCGGAAAGTCAGGAATGACACAGTGAACGGGGAAATCGAAGACTTAGGAGCCTGGGTTGAGGCACTCAAACAGGCCGTGAAGAGTACCACAGAAGAGGTTCCAACGGAGGAGGAGGGCTCTACGGTTGACTCCAGATTGTTACATATGTGGGAAGCACATGCGAGTCCCCTTCGGAGGTGTAGGAAACAAAGGCATAATGGTGTCCTCCGTAGAAATATGGCCAAGTTAGAACGAGAAATCGAAAAGTACACATTGGAGTTGCAGTGCAAACAGTGGGGGCAAATTTGTGACCGGATGAATGGGCAATTCGGATGCAATAAAACATGGCAGTTGTTGAGGCACCTTTCAGACCCGGCGGAAACCAAATCTGCCCAGAAGGGGCAAATGGCTAGGTTAGTGCATCGCTATCAAGGTACGACTGGGGAGTTTATACATGAACTCCGAAGACGTTACATAAACGCAGCTTGCCGGATTACTCGGGAGAGGAAAACCTTGAATTAGATGAAGACTTTACTGTGGCGGAGGTGGAGTTTGCAATGGGCCAGCTTCGTACCACGTCAGCAGCGGGTCCGGACGGGGTTACTAATAAAATGCTGAGGAACCTGGATTTCAAGTCAGTGGGGGCACTCAAGAATTTGATGAATAAATTTTGGATGGCCGGGGAGATTCCGCCAGAGTGGAAGCATGCTAGGATTACATTTCTTTCTAAAGCAGGGAACAAGCTCTGAATTGAGAATCTGCGTCCCATCTCGCTAACGTCGTGTTTAGCCACACTGAAGGAGCATGCGGTCCTGAACAGGCTTTAGGGTTATGTAGAGGGCAAGGCGTTGATACCTGAAACAATGATTGGCTTCAGGGCTAATTTATCAACGCAGGACGTCATGATACAGCTAAAAAAAGACGTGGTTGATCCTGGGTACGGCACGGGCACCAAGGCTATCTTGGGGCTCGACCTAAGGCCTTTGCCAATGTTACCCATGAGGCAATATTGAGGAACCTATCGGACATAAGACCGGGGGGTAAAACCTTCCGGTACATCAGATTGTTTCTGGAGGGTAGGACTGCGGATATTCTAGTCGGAGAAATGAAATCGAATCTCTTCCCATTGGGGGGCAGCGGGACACCGCAGGGGTCGGTATTATCACCGTTCCTATTTAATATCGCCTTGATCAAGATATCACCCAAGCTGCAAGGAATATCTGGACTTAAACATACATTTTATGCGGATGACATTACTCTGGGTAACAAGAGGCAGTGACACACATTTGGAAGGCACTCTACAGCACGCGGGGGATATTGTGGAGGACCTAGCAGGGGAAGCAGGACTCTCGTGCTCTCAGCCCAAGTCCGAGCTTTTTGTGCTGAGGCACAAACCAAGAGGGATACATGCGAGGCACTATGTGCCGCCACCGCCTTTAGAGGTCAAAGTGGGGGGAGTACCGATCGCCGAGGTCCAAACGATCAGGATTCTGGGTATGTATCTGCAGACTAACAGGAATAATAGCGAGTCATTGAAAAGGCTTAAAGATACGGTCAATGCTACCATGAGGCTAATCAGGAGAATCGCCAATCGTAAGAGAGGTGTTGAGGAAAAGGACTTGTGTAAGCTGGTGCAGGCGTTTGTGCTCAGTAGAATAGTGTATGCGACGCCTTATTTGAAGCTGGACGCGACGGAAAAAGGCAAGGTGGAGGCTATGATTAGGCAGGCGTATAAAGCGGCCCTTGTGTTGCCTCACAATGCGTCTACTGAAAGGCTGCTGGGATTAGGGGTGCACAACACCCTAGAAAAACTACGGGAGGTGCACTTGGGGATGCAGCTCGGTAGGCTTTCAAAAACAAAAGCAGAAAGGGACATATTGGAAAGGATCGGCATTGGAGTTGACGCTCCAGCTGGTGACACTAAAATTCAGATTAGGCAGGAAATGCACAAGGGCTTGTACATAAAACTTTTGCCCAAGAACATGCATCCAATACATCACGAGAACCGCAGGAAGGCAAGAGCCAAAGCTTTACATGTTAAGTACGGGAAGTACAACGGGGCAGTCTATGTAGATGTCGCCGAGTATAAGGACTATAACACATTTGCAATTCCGGTGGTGTACGGGCGAGGACGCTTTATCGCCTCCGGATCAGTAAAAAACCCTCTTCCCAGAAATTGCTGAGGAAGCGGCGATAGCACTAGCTATTACTAGTAGTAATGCTGACCTGATCTTGAGCGATTCAAAAACAGCCATCCGAAATTTGGCGAGGGGCAGAATATTTGTCACAGCGGCGCGATTGCTGAATCGGGCCACGAGGCGAGGGACTACGGAGGCGGAAATTGTCTGGGTACCTGCACACTCTGGGAACCCTGGGAACGAGACGGCTCACATGAATGCTCGAGGTATCGTCAGCCGAGTAGGTGAGCCGGACGTTCCGGGAAGGTCCACGAGAGATGGGCTGGTATCCTTTCACGACATTACTAATAATTTCAAACTTGAGCGGAGGATTTACTCCCCTCCCCCCCGGACAAGCAATTGGTGAAGGCGCAGGAATGCGTCTGGCGACTATTGCAGACTAGATGTTTCTTCAACCCATACGTGTTGAGCAAAATCTACCCGGACATTCAGCCGGAGTGCAAATGGTGTCAGGAATTGGCAACCTATGACCACATATTATGGAGCTGCAGCATAGCACCGCCACCGGCGGATATTATGCGTGATCCTTCCCTCGAGCAGTAGGAGGCCGTGTTGGCCAGCTCAGACCCGGTCGTCCAGACCAGGACCGTGGAGTGGGCCACCCAGGTCGCCGTCAGCCATGGGTTGATGGCCATCTAACATGGAATTGTCCACACATGCTCTTCATCCATCCATAATGTAGCTGTAGGGCACTTGCGATGGTGCGCTGTTTCTCCTCCGCAGCAAATGGAACTAGGCTCGAACCAAGCTCGGACTTCAAACCTCGAACGTGGGCCTGGCTTTGGTTTAGGGCCAGGGCCTGGTCTTGGAATGACGCAACAAAAACTATGCAAGCGCTGCAAGAGTGAAGTTGATGGTACGAAAATCGTGGATGCTAGCATTCTCGAACGGCCTTTTCATTCACCTTCCTTCACCTTGTGATTCGATGGATGGCGCTCGACTGCTAAGCAGGGCGACCTGGGTTCGAACCAGGTCGCGGCTGCTGCGTTTCGATGCCGGCTGGTGCAAGGTGCCTATATATTGTGCGATGTAAGTAAATAATAAAGAACCGCGGATGGTTGAAATTATCTGGAGCCCTGCACTGGCGTCTGTGGATTTCTTTGGAACATTAGACAGCATTACTAAAATACGGGAATATTTCCTACTTTTTTCCAATCACTTCGACGAGCACAGGCTAACTGGGGAGCGAGCGGACGCATCTCACATGAGCTCCGTGATTTTCCAGAAAAATGCCGTGTTTTTGACCACTTGCATTCAAAAAAATTTCCTGGATGTTCGCCTACCGCTCCGAACCCGGTGCGATGATTTTCGGACCAAAGCAAGCAAAATTTGTTGATTTTTCGACCAAATTCTTTTGGCCGCAACAGCTGCGACAGCTGCGCCTATCAGCTGCCACACGAAATCGGCGCGTTCGCGCGCAGCGGCGGTGGCGACGTCGCGTCCCGCCAAGCCCAACAATTCCTTGACTATGCCTTACACTGTGGAAGGCACCGACATTACTGCCGCGGAGTTATCCGATGGCTCAAGGACGGCATTCGAGATACAACGCTGATACCGAAGACCATCTCCGCCCCACAAACGACCTGCCTAAGCCCAGACGCCAGCCACGACATCAACTCCATCGAATCCGCGGCCCCGCTGACTCCATCCACCATTGACCAAAAACCGACTTCCTCCCCGCCTGCCCTCGGAACGCCTCAAGATAGTCCTCCGCCCACAGGGCACACTGAACCTCCACACCGCAGGCCGCGCACGACTTGCTCTTGCTACCTACGCAGCCGCCAACGTCTACCACCGCCTGGCGGTTACTGCCGACCAGGTCCGTACACCCCACTTACAACACCGTCACAGTGAGCACGCCCGACAATGTCCGTGCTGTGTCTTATGCCAAGCTCGGCACCATTACCATCGAAAAAACCGGTGGCGTGCGGCCACTTTTGTACCGGGCCAACAGCTCCGAAAACGATGCCGAAATCCTGGCTGATCTCCGCGCTCGTAATCCTGATCTCCCCATCGTTGCTGCGCGCCGTATAGGCAAGATACAGAAATTCATCGCGACGTTCGCCAACACCGAGCTGTCCCGATACGTGCGGTAACTTGGAGTTTACCTTCGAAGTCCGCCCTTTGAAGTCTCGTCCGGAGACGTGCTTCAACTGTCGCAAGCTGGGTCACCAAGCGGACGTGTGCCCCCAAATAAGAATACCTACTTGCCGCCACTGCGGCGTTGCCCACGAGTCACCTCCAGCCAGCCGACCACCTAACTGTCAAGCCATGTGCATCGTATACAAAGGCTCACATCCCACAAGCAGCAGAAGCTGCAAATACCGCTTCGTGCCTAGCCACAGGCCCAAATCCTCACAATCCCCCACGGACACTGCCACTGACCCAGGCACTTCGCCAAGCGGCCGCCAATCCCGTCCCCGAGAACGCGGCCACCAACAACCACCGCCAAAAGGTGAATCCTTCCCTCCACTGCAAAGCAGCAGTCCCCCATTTGTCCCAGCCACAATCCAACCACTTAAGCCGCAGGAACCAAGGGATGGCTCTTCTCCTCCTCTACGTGGACGCCGGGGGAGAAGAGATAGGAGCTGGTCGTGCTGTGCGATGTCAGTGCACGTTTAAGATCCCCAGGTAGTCAAAATTACTCCGTAGCCCACCGCTACGGCTCCTCTTTCTCTCTTTCCACTTTCACTCCCACCTTCCTCCCTTCCCTTAAGGCACGGTTGAGGTGTCCACAGAAAACAAGTGAGACAGATACCGCGCCTTTCCCTTCCTATAAATCAATCAATCAATCAATCAATCAATCAGATAGGAGCAGGTCGTCGTCACAGAGACGCAGCTCGTGGACCAACTCCAATTCCGGAGAAGAAGGAAGACCTGCCAAACATTTGGCATGGAAGACGCCACTTACTGACGACAAGCTACGCCGAGCACCCGACCCACAGGTAAGGGAGCTGGCAGAGTTAGTCCGACAACTGCAACAGTTGGCTCAATCTAACGCAAAAATCAAACAGCTAGAAACTGCAAATGAGCAATCAAAAATGACAAGTCGTCTGTGGCTTGCGCTCGCGTTGGGGTCACCCGCAATGAGGACATAGAAGTAGATCAAAACCGTAACAAACGAAAGGCACCTTTGGTAACTCGGCCAGACACAGATGACAGAGAATAATTATGAAGAGAGATTTGTACAAATAGATCAACGACTCGCCAAGGTGGAGGAAACTATTCAGAAATAATACCACAGCTTAACAAAGTAACCGACGCAAAGGCAAAGTTTCCAACTACTTTCGAAACTGTCCTAGCTAAACTTGACACGCTTACGTCCAGGGCTGACGCACTAGCATCACCTAGCAACCTGATCATGACATCTCCAACGTCAAATGCAGGCTATCTACCTCCCGCCCAAAGTGCATTCTCCCGCCTAGCCGACGGCGCTTCGTCGCCTGCGTCCACCAGCAGCATTCTCAGACTCGGCATATTGCAACCCGCGCGAGCGGAACCTTACCCGATACGCAATTACTAGTGCACCTGTTATAGTGCGGCAGTGGAACTGCAGGGGATTCAGAGCCAAGCTTAAGGATCTGGAATATGCAGTTTTGGCCCAAACAAACAGACAGGAGTCAGAGCACTCCAAGACACGAATACAGAAGTAAAGCTTGCAGGATGTACAGCATACAATGTGAAAGTGTCGGCTGAGCACCGGCCGATCACAGCTACACTTGTGCATTGCAGTTTAACTGCGCACCAACTAGATTTGGAAACACTGGTGGTCTCTCGTACATTTATACAAATCCTACCGAACAAACGAACACAATATTCCCTCTACATTCTAAAAGTATACAGCCCACCTAAAGACAACAGCAGGAAAATAGCCACACTTTTCCGTAAGGCGCATGTAGCCGCTCAAAATGAAATGTTGCTGGCTATTAGAGACTTTAACGCATCCCATGCTGAATGGGGCTACTCAGTTAACAGTACAGAGGGAACTAAGTTACGGGAAACAGCTCAGACGCTAGGGCATACCTTAGTCGTCGACCCTGATGGAACTACACGCATTGGTAACAGTGCAACCAGGGATACGTGCCCTGACCTTACCTTTGCAGGAAATATCCCCGATGCGAGGTGGGGGAAATCTGAATACAAACATATAGAAGCGATCACTACATACTATGTACAAGTTTTCGAGCCAAGCATTGCAAATGCGTCGCCAGGAAATGAAGCACACGACGCCTTCAGATATGTCCGCTCATAAAGGCCAGCGGACGGTATAGTGGAATTAAGACAATGGAGCGTCTGTTGCAAGACGCCGCAAACACATCAGACTGTGACACTGGAGGATAGCGGTCCCAACCCGGACGCTAAGCTAGTGCACGTGATGGAAACACAGAGGAGTATTCATGCTCGATGGCGTAAAAATAAGCCCAACCGACGTTTAAAAATGTGGCTAACCCGACTTGAAAAGGAAATCAAGGCTTACTCGTGGGAACTTAGCCGAGAACAGTGGCATCAGACTTGCGACCGCCTTAATGGGCAACTGGGCAACAAGAACACATTGTTTCTACTTAGACATTTACTCGATCCCACGAGAACTAAGGCCGAATCTCACAAGAACCTATAGAATCTCGCAATCTTTCCTAGGCACCGATGATGAGCTCATGAATACATTAGATCAGTACGCTAACACCTCCCAGGATATACACACGCCAGGATTGGATAATCCTCAGGATTGGATAATCCTCAGATGGATAGCGTCTTTACCGTAGCAGAGATCAGAGCTGCCCTTAAGCAAATTAACACCACCTCGGCATCGCGGGAAGATTAGATCACCAATAAGATGTTGCGCAATTTAGAGGACCAGTCATTAGAGGCTCTTACGGACCTCTACAACAGGTACTGAACGGAGGGCAGCGTTTCTGAGGAATGAAAGCACGCTAAAATTATTTTCATACCTAAACCGGGCAAAATACGAGAGATGGGCTATCTTCGCCCAATCTCGCTAACGTCATGTTTCGGGAAGGTGATGGAACACGTTGTCTTAAACAGGCCCCTCATGCACACCGATGCGGAAGGCAAGTTTACCCCGTCCATGATTGGGTTTCGAGCAGGTCTTAAGACTCAGGGCATGATGCGGAAAATACAACATGATATTCTAGGTCCAAATCGCATAAGAGCCACACGAGCCATATTGGGACTCGATGTGATTAACGCCTTCGACAATCTGTCACACGCTTCCATCCTCACTCACCTCTCACAGATGAACGTAGGCAAACGGAAATATGACTACATCGCTACCTTTCTGAACGCGCGTACGGCTACGCTCCATTTCGATGAAAAAACTAGCGACAAAATTACGCTAGGGACGGAACACCGCAAGACACCGTACTTTCACCTTTTTTCTTCAACATCGCTACGAGTGGCCTCTCGCGTCTGTTAGATGATATCCCACACCATTACGTATACGCTGACGACAGCACCATATGGACCAATTCTGGCTCCGATGGAGAGATTACAGAGTCATCACAACGTGCTCAACCACCTATTGACACGGTAGTCTTATGTGCAGGAAATCAGCCTTGCGTGCTGACCGGCTAAATCTGAACTCTTAGTTATAAGGAACAAACAAGCTTTACAGGCAGAACCAGATTCTCGACAACCATCCGATACCCCTGGTAGCCGCGATCAGAGTTCTCGGACTGTTGATTCAGAATAATACGCAGAACACAGAAACTATACGCCGGCTACATGGTGGACTGGTGAGGCGCATTGCCACACGTCGCAGGGGTATGAGAGAAGCTGACCTGTGCAGGATCATTCAAGCCTTTATGATAAGCAGAATCATGTACGCCTGCCCGTACTACCATCTGCGTCGTAGGGACAAAGATGCACTTATTAGCATAATTAAAACTGCATACAAAGCGGCCCTTGGCTTACTGGTATACACCAACTCAGATCGACTACTGCAGTTGGGAATTTTAAGCACGCTATACCTGAACAAACTGAAGCTCATACGACAGCCCAAGTGACCCGCTTGTAACGCAGCTTTGCGGGATGCGTAATTCTCGACAAGCTCCACATACACCCCACTGAGGAGGTCTGCGCATCATCCCATTTATCGGCTGAGATTAGTAGTAAAATATAGTTGTTAAGCCAATGGCCGAAAGCATTCAACCAGGCGGAAATAATACACTCAGGAAGACAAACAAACAGTACGAGAACGATCCACAAGCAGTGTACGTTGATGCAGCTCAACACATCAAAAACGGAGCATACGTGTCATGTATGGCCACTCCAAAGTCAGCCTTCATTAACGCCATAACATTTCGTGCTAGCTCCATATGCGAGGCAGAAGTAGCTATCGCACTGGCCATCGCGGATCCCCGCACCAAAACTATTCTAAGCGACTCAGAGCGCCGTTCAAAAGCTCGCCAAAAATTGTGTAAGCGCGCTCGCGACGCGAATTCTGCGCAATCGATCTCGCAATCACAACATCAATCTCGTATGGGTTCCGGCTCACGAGGGTAACTCCGGAAACGAAGGGGTCGACCGTCTAGCCCGAGACCTAAACAACCGGAAAACGGGAGATCTATCGGGAACGGACGCGCCTGTCGAGGCGCTGCGCACATACGCGGAGATAACAAACATTCATTGCAAGCTAAGATACACGTATCCCACCCCTCACCCCGATCTGGACCGGGCGCAAGCCACCGCATTCACATGCCGACAAACAAAGGCCGCTACCGATTATCTCTAATTACGAACTGAGAATACAACCTTGCATGCCGGCACTGCGGTAACGGGGCGCATGCCACTCAACACCATATACTATGGGAATGCGCCAGCATCACCCTCCAAAGGCACTCTTCCCAGCTCCCTGAGCGGAGCAATGGGCCAAGCCGTTGGCCAGCTCAAGACAAACTACGCAACTGGCCCTCATCACGCGAGCTCAAGAGGTCGCCCCTGACTGGAGGCCACCCTGGACTCGCCCCAGCCCGAAATAGTTCCTTGCATATTGTGGCAATAAAAGTTGTTACCACCACCAATCCCTTCGGCTTGGATTCTTTCGTAATGAACGCGGTCGGTGGTCAACGCCATATAAGCGCTGACAGCAAGCTGCATTGTGAAGGGCCGTTGAATAATCTCTCACTCCCTTCTCACTTCCCACTAGCCGCGTCCACGTAGGAAACCTGCCCCGCCGGGGAGCGTATTTGGGTTTGCTCGGTACGGTGGCTCCGCAAGGGACAAAACGACAGAAGAGACGAAGAAAGCGGGCTGTTCCGACTAGCATCTACCGCACCCAGGAGCCGAGCAGCCTAGCGATTAGCGGCGCATGCTTTTTCAATGGGCGTCTTGAGAAAGCCTATACTACTGCTACTATTACTATTATTATTATTATTATTATTATTATTATTATTATTATTATTATTATTATTATTAGTAGTAGTAGTAGTAGTAGTAGTAGTAGTAGTAGTAGTAGTATAGAGGAAGGCTCGTTTCACTAAGTTGGCACTGAATTGTCTGTAGGTAACGGCCAAATTAACTGGCTAAATATTATCTTGCCAGTTTTAATTATTAATGATAATAATATTAATTGGTTCACAGGAAGGGAAAGGCGCAGTATCTGTCACACTTGTGTCTGCGGAAACCAAGGGATGAAAGTGTCCACAGACACAAGGGAGGAAGAGAAAGGGGAGCCGTAGCGGAGGGCTATGGAGTAGTTCAGGTGTCCAGACACAAGTGTGACAGATACTGCGCTCGTTTGTTGCAGGTTTTTGCGTTCGGTAATTATTAAGGGAGCTTGACTCACACTAGAGTTCATTTTTTTCGCACCACCGAGGCATGCACCGCCAATATCTAAGGTAGCTTTTAGACTAGTAAACAGCGTTCTGAAATAGAGTCGCGAATGCTTTTATACAAATAGTTTTATTAACAGGAAGGGTCCGAAGCGGCCAATTTCATTTCTTGCTTTACGTATTCATTTTTCTGTCCGCAGCTTTTTTTTTTTTGCGCTGCACTTCGAATATGATCGTTTCTCATTTTACAAAAGTTGTTCAAAGTAACGTTTGTTGCGGCACGCACTACATGCCGCACTAGAGTTTCTGGTGTGTGACCATTTTTACAGGTTTCCAAGGCGGCATCTCGCAGAAATGAAATGCCTATACGGGGCTAGCCTGCCACCGGATTTGTATCTTGTAGGCCGTCGTTTCACGCGCTACCGCTTCGGTGGTGGACAACAACATTGCCCTCCGGGGCTGGAACTGGTTCAAGTAAGCTGTGCAGTTCGGGTAAATAGGTGGTACGGCATTAGACACCAGATGAAACCTGTCACTGTCAACTGTCAAAGTCTTTCCTGTTGCTGCATCAATGTGTGACAGCCTCTTCATTAGGTCTTTCTCTTGGAAGTGAAGTTCACAAACTTGCGCAATGTATGAAAAATATGTAGTCACATATTTCCGATATATGGACACACTATTACATAATTTGCGTGTTATTAAGCAGTCCAGCACAGTACTGCATACTTATGTTCATTATCCCTGGCCTGGTCAAATTCACTAAGACTGCCAGTCTTTTCCTGTCAAATATTATTTAAGCACTACATGACCTTCTGGTCGAGCACGTGGGACATGGGTAGTACGGCATAAACTTCAGTTTCTCACCATTGAATGCACGCTGGGTGTGAAATACTTCCGCGGGATGACTCTAATCCACGATTCATTTCTTGGAAGAAGGCAGCGGAGCAGGTAACAACACACAACATAAGAAGCACACACAAACACGAAGATAAAGGTAAATTGGTTCACAGGAAGGGAAAGGCGCAGTAACTGTCACACTTGCTCTGTGGACACCCGAACCGCGCCGTAAGGGAAGGGAGGAAGGTGGGAATGAAAGTGGAAAGAGAGAAAGAGGAGCCGTAGTGGAGGGCTACGGAGTAATTTCGACCACCTGGGGATCTTTAACGTGCGCTGACATCGCACAGCACACGGACGCCACTTCGTTTCGTCTCCATCGAAACGCAGCCGCCGCGGTCGGGTTCGAACCCGGGAACTCCGGCACAGAAGTCGGGCGTCTTACCACTGCACCACCCCGGCGGGGCCATACCGACGACTGCTTTTCGCATTCTTTTTGGCGAGACCACTGCCACTACAACTGCTCGCCATCGTAGCTGCGACAGAAAGAGTGGAGCGTAGAGCGACCTTCCGCTCCGCCGACCCAGAGTTTCGTCGGAGGTGCGGTAGATGGCGCAAGGCTCGTGAGCAAACTCCACTGTACGGAGCCTATACTCTTTTGATTAGGTTTGGTGCTGCACAGCTCTGCATTGACTTTTTTTTTCGGGTTGCTTTCCCAAGCTCAAGTGTGCTTTCAATCGTGTGCATGTATTTTTGCATGTATCAGTACGTGCAAAATATGGAAGTGTGAACAGCATCACCGGTGCTTGAAACGAGGATATGGCGTTGCGCAAAAGACTACATTTGACGTGGCGTAACATGGGCTGGTGTTGGGTTCCTGTGTGTCGCGGGAACTATGACACTGGTCCCAAGGTGTTTGCTCTCGCGTTTCCAAAGAATGCCAGCAGGAATGAAACGTTGTCTTCACAAACACGAAGACAACGTTTCATTCCTGCTGGCATTCTTTGGAAACGCGAGAGCAAACACCTTGGGACCAGTGTCATAGTTCCCGCGACACACAGGAACCCAACACCAGCCCATGTTACGCCACGTCAAATGTAGTCTTTTGCGCAACGCCATATCCTCGTTTCAAGCACCGGTGATGCTGTTCACACTTCCATATTTTGCACGTACTGATACATGCAAAAATACATGCACACGATTGAAAGCACACTTGAGCTTGGGAAAGCAACCCGAAAAAAAAAGTCAATGCAGAGCTGTGCAGCACCAAACCTAATCAAAAGAGTATAGGCTCCGTACAGTGGAGTTTGCTCACGAGCCTTGCGCCATCTACCGCACCTCCGACGAAACTCTGGGTCGGTGGAGCGGAAGGTCGCTCTACGCTCCACTCTTTCTGTCGCAGCTACGATGGCGAGCAGTTGTAGTGGCAGTGGTCTCGCCAAAAAGAATGCGAAAAGCAGTCGTCGGTACTGCTGTGTTAAGGATTGCCACAGCCGCGAAGGGCAACTTGGTATTAGGCTGTACAGGTTTCCGGGCAGGCCGTACGAGAGAGACCGGCGACAGAAGTGGATCACGGCAGTGCGGAGAATCAAGTAAGTACTTTGTCACATTCAGCGTCAGTCTTGGCACATATTTAAAGTTCAGTACATTAATTTTTCCTGTGTACAGGCTGTTTCACACTTAGAAGGGAACTGAAAGCGCTTGACAGCCGCGCTTTGCGAACTGCTGCCGTCGAAAGCCGAAGCGAGTGGGTTGCACTCGGCGCATGTACGGGAACGGTAGCCGGTCGTGCTCATTCCGCTCCACTTCGGGAGACTTCCCTAAACATTCAACCAACATCCATTCTGCATGCGACTTTGCGGCTGATCAACTTCGGTTATCGGCGACAGTACGCGATTCGCAAAGCGCGGCGGTTTCGCAATCACAGTTTTGCTTTAGGTATGAAACAGCCTGTACAACACGAGTGCTACTTATAAATGCAGGCATCTCATTGTTCTTTAGCCTTCGATGTTTGTGGGAGTAGCGGAGTAATAATGAACTTATTAAAAAAAAAAAAACTCCGTGCGTGCTTAGATATGTACTTACATACGTGGTGATTTGTAGACTGCATTTTTGAAGTCAGACTTACGTTCAAACGGCCTCACAGTTAAGAGCGCTGAAACGGCGTGCAGAGATGTTTGCTTTACTTGTTGGTCAGGGTCGAAAAAGTTGTGCATACACGTATGCGCGGAGTGAAAACATGTGATAAACGCACGGCAGAGCGTGCCGATCGAACGACGCGGTGTGGATGTCTGACCGTGTCGGCGCGTGACTACTACCTGTGTTCGATGAGTGAATACTCTTTCTTATATTTCAGTCAAGCCGACGGCTCTGAATGGGTGCCGAACGGAGCAACGAGGATTTGCTCCAGGCATTTTGTTAACGGGGAAAAAAACACGATCGCAACTCATCCCGGATATAATCCAACAATATTCCCTGATGTGTACAGGGCGAGCCCTGTCGATGCAATCAAGAGGCTTTCAAGATAATAAAGGTATTGCATATAAATTTTCACTGTAATCCTCACATGAAAATGCAGACTTTGCACTACTGATTTTAGTTCTAACGTGTACTTGTGTGCAGCATTTCAGTGCAGCTACTCATCTGCATTATGTAAAGTTCACCACGAAGAACAACAGAAGAAATTTTTAAATGCTATAGTGTCACATATGCTTTCAGGTTGCACCAGAGGAGGGCTAAAACATCATTAGCCTCTGCCACGCCTCAGCCATCAGCCTCAATCCCTCACACTCTTGAAGACGAGCCATCAAGCAGCGACGATGCAGACCCCTGGAATATAGGTCCCCTTATTCAACAGTCATCCAATCTGGATCTGCTTTGCATAGCTGTTGATTCAATAAGGACAACTAAGGAAGACAAGGTGAGTGATCTGGGATGGGCACTTGGCAAAGTTCCTCACTGTTTTTATGCAGAGCTGTCACTGCATATTTGGTTATGCTGGTTTTGAAGCTTGTGGAAATTAAATTGCACTGCTTTTCCCATGTGGTCTTGCCATAGCTCTGAGTAGTTTATAATGACTGTGCGGCAAAAATGTCATCATTATGGGCAGCACTATTAAAGTGCATATTGCAATTGATTAAATTCATAGAAATGATCTTTTGTTTATGTGAAGTGCACACTGCCCAAACTTGGGTGGTCCAAATTACATTTCAACAGCTGCGTGCGTGCTGTGTTTATTATGATTGAAGCTATAACTGTTAATTTATGTATAGTCTCTCATTAAACTACAACTGATTAATGTGCTGAGCATTTTTTTTTGCGATGTTTACTAATCACCAGCATTTATTTTGTTTTTCTGTGCAGGCTTGCCGAACAGACGACCACGCGCGCTTTTCAGACACATTTTCAGTGTTTTTATGTTCCTCAAGAGACAATGATGCGTACACTCAAGTGAACCACAAAGGTGTTTGTGACGCAGAGGTCCAGTGCAAGCCCCCTGTGGTTTCCCGCCAGTCTGGTAGAGACTCTAGGACAGCTTGCTTCACAGGGTATGACAGCGTCCAAGTCTGCGCTGCTGCCATGAAAGACTTGTGCGGAGTGTCCCTTGATGTATTTGCCCTCTTGCTAAGTATATTGCCTCGTTCTGCAGAGCGGTCATGTGATGTTCCAATGACCGACAGACTTGTGTTATTCTTGGTGAAGATTAAGCTTGGGATCACTTATTCTTCCCTTGGAGTGCTTTTTTCTGTATCAAAAAATACTGTGTCTCGCCACTTTAAGAGTGGATCCTTCGAACTTTGTGCGTTTCTACACAGACTAAACTACACAGACGACTAAAAAGCTGATATTCATTTGCTTCGGAACTTTCGGAGAAAGTTTTTATTGGCTCATACTGTCGTCGAACAAAGCTATCCGGGCGAGCGGCGCACCTGGTTGGTGGACAGAGAAGTGACATCACCAGCCACCAAAATCGAAGCGATCAACCAGAAGTCTCATTTTGTCTAGCGTTCCTGCCATCTGCAATCCCACACGGACGAACGCCAAAGAACGCCACGCGACAGGAGCGATAATGTGCCGTCCAAAGTTGTTGGCAGAAAAGGACAACGAGCGTGACGTAGACGCTGGGGAGAGGAGGATGTGAGCAGGCCTTGTAAAGTCGAGAAGGTGTTGCAGTTACCCCGCCTTTCCCTTCCTATAAATCAATCAATCATAATAACTGGGAAGAGTACGCAGAGGCAGTTCGCATGTCTCAGCTAGAGAGACAGCAGCACCACCACTGGCAGAGCCATCTTGCAGATGGCAGGCTTGCAGTATTACCACGGGCTGCACCACTGGCTGCACCCTAAAACTAACGACCTCCTAAATGTAGGGAGAAAACTGTGATACCCCCCCTCCCGAGGTCGGAGCCGAGCCTGGCCGAGCTTTGCCGCTTTGCGTATGCCGTATGCCGCGACCGAGTGACGTCACAGCCAAGGCCAGCTGCGCAGCCCTCTCGCCAGGCTCTGCCGGCGTTGCCTAGCAACGCTTAAGAGGTGTGTGACTCCTCCTCATTAAAAAAAAATAAAAATAGACCCTATCCGATAACCGAACCTCAATCCAAGAGCATAGAGTTTCTTACTCTTACCTAGAGGGAAAGCTGTGCTGCCGTCTATGGGCGTTTAAATGGAGTTTCCAGACGGCCAGTTCAGCTATAGTGCCTAGAATATACTAGGCACTATAGTTCAGCCACCATGGGCGCTCAAAGCATCATGGGCCGGTGAGCTACCGAGGGCAGAACTACAACTTTTGGCCAAAACTAATGCAAAGATAAACGTTGTTCTACCGTAAATAATGTCCTAAGATTGAATATTGTGACTATAAATTACAAAAAGGGAGAGAAACAGAATGCCAGTGTGAGATTTATCCAATATAAGCGATGGCCCTTTCTCCTATTGGCTTAGTGTTGAGCAGCACAAATACCAATATTTCGCACTTAATAGGCAAACTTTGAAATAAAAAAATGTTATGAAAATATTTATCGTTGTGCCATCACTTAAGGAAGTTTTTAGTGGCATTTCGGGAAACAGAAACCATTTATTGGCGACGTCTGCTTTTGCGCCTTCGCTACTATGGCTTTCGTGGTCTATGTACGCACCTTGAGATGATGATGATGACGAAAAAGAAACATCGCAGTAACGCCACTCCACGTACCCGAGAAAAACCGACTGTCCCGCAACAAGTAGCACACCGGCCCATGATTCTTAGCGCGCCCATGGTGGCTGAAGTGCAGCGCCCTCAGCTTTCCCTCTAGTTAGTGTAAGGAACTCTATGTCCAAGAGGGTGTTGCTCAATCCCCTGGATCCTCAGCCGAGCGCTTCACCGCTGTGCCACGCCCCGGGTCTTGAAACGCTCTTTTTAATTCCGCTTGTCTACCGTGAGGATGATAGCGGAATTCCGCGAGTGGCAGATATTGCGCGCAAATGTAAAGTACCAGACTAAAATAGTCAAGTCACTCAATCAAGGTGACGTCAAGGATGTGACGTCACCAATCTGCTGTCAGCTATGAGGACCAAGCGGGAACCTCCAACGCCGCCGGGCAGCGCTTCTTGCCTTTCGCGAGTGTCAGATGCTGAGCCTTTCCTTTCCTGTAAACGAATTACAGAACGCCGGTGAACTTAGACGCGCTCGACATGGAAACCAAGGAGAGTTTAACTGCTGGTGTACGGCGCAGAAGACTAGAGAAATTAACTTCTTCTGATTTCGAGGTAGTCTGCTTTGCGCTACGTATACGCAGGCATAGCAGAGCTAAGCCATCTTTTATTTTTTTTTCTCTATTCTATATATTGGACGAAAGCATCTTTTAAGAGTTTCAGGAAAGAAAAAAGAATTAGTGTGTCTCTTATACGTCTCCTCAACAGGGGAATGACGTAAGCCTACCCTTTCTCTCCTACCATTTCCCTCTCACCGTTTGCGTCTTATCGGCATTCGTTACAGTGTTACATAGATTTGTAATTGGTTTACAGAAAATTAGAGGCGCTGTAACTGGCACACTTTCTCCGGAAAGTTTCTTCGGATGGTACACCATCGCTCCTGTCACGTGTCGTTCCTTAGCGCGAATTAAAGGGTGGAATTGCAGATGGCTGGAACGCTAGAATAAGAGAGGACATCTCGCGAAATCTCGCGCACAAATCTATCACCTCTTAATAGGAACAGGAGATGGGCCTCGCGCACAACACTCGCGCACGGGAATCCTTTCCACGAGCCTAGAAAAGCTTTCGCATTAAAATTACTTGCCAACTATATCAACGAAACCCGAGCACATTCCAACTCTCAGTAACACAAGAAACGGCCATTGAATTGCACGCAACAATGTTAAATTGAGTTTCCAGCTATAGTGAGACAAATGCATCTGCACTCATTTGCTTCTCGGTAAAGTGAGGCTGGCTTGTACGAACAGCTGCAGATTAAGGAACTTTCTTCGGGGAGAAGGTATTTGAGACGACGACGAAGAAAAAAGAAGAATGCTACCCGCGAATTCAGCCACGCTCAGAAAAATGGGTAAGATCATCTTTTTCTCTCACAAATGATGCGCTTTTACCTTTGTTCAAGAATTGGGCCGCCTGTCGGAGCAGTTGGAGAGTGTTGAAAGAGCATATATGTATACGGCCGCGAAGTCTGGCCGAAGTATTCCTAACTTATCACGAGCCCGTTGCTAAATGGTGCCGCCGTCACGGACGGTTTAACGTAGTTTTAAGCCACTGTCGTGAAAAACATGCAGCCTTCTGAATTAAGTGCCACCGCTACGCTCAATCAACGTTTGAGTATACGTTATTTTTGAGAGACGAGCAAGAAAAATAAACGTACGTTTTGTTGCATTTATTCTTCATGTCGAACGGCGTGCACACGCGGACGATTGACTTTAGCGTGTGCCGCATTCTTTTTCTTCCCTCCACCTAGGTCCCACCACCACGTCTGTTCGCGCTGCGATGGCTGTCCTAATTGTAAGAAACCCTCTTTACATCAACAGTATCTACTTAAAACAAACCACTTAGAAATAACGCTTTCTGCAAAAGTTGCTGCAGCAGTGTTTTTGCTCAGTCCCTGAAACTAATAATTTTTATTTACCTATCATGCTCCATGACGAACGTTCGCTGTATATAGCACCAGGTATATTGGCGATTATACTCCGTTTCATACATCAGGTGCAACGCAGAGAAAGCTACGCAAGTAGTCCGCAAGAAAAAAAAGGAAGCGTATCGCTACGCGCTCGTTTTGAGGCCGAGTGGTTCCTGTGGAAATGGGCTCTATTCCGAGCATACGCGTTTGCAATAACTTGCTTCGCATGCCTACACATCTTCGCAGTGCGGATCTTATAGAAAGAATGCGTACTGAAAAACCATTTTCTCAAAAAGAGATTCGCTGCGCGGAGGGCACAGCCAGCGCCATCTAGTGGCACAGCTGGCAAGGTTGCGGGGCAGCGAAAACGCGACACGAACGGAAACGACATAAAAAAAAAACGTACAAATTCACTGAATCCAATCCTTTCTCCATACAAAAAGTGCTCTTTATGAGGTTGACGGCAAATGTAAGATGTATTAAGCTTGCAGACAAAATAACTTATTTACTCTCATCAAGAGCAGGCACTATTTTCATCGCGGATGCGATGAAAATAGCTGTAGCGTTGTCACAGTTGCACTTGATGTATGAAACGATATTCGTCCTTTTCTGTCCCTACTTACGAAGCAGAGCTGGTCGTGAATGTTTTTTTTATCTTTTTTTCCTGGCGCAAAGCAGCGCTTTCTGCACGCCATGCTTCGTTCGCCAGCTTCAATTACGACGAGCGTTTTAGGGGTTTTTGGCGAGTGAATGAGAGCTCGTGTTGAAAGATATCACGTCAGATTAATGACGTCGAGAGATAAATCTTTCCAAGAAACCCGCACCAAATTCTGTCACGGAGCGCGGGAAAGGAAACAAAATATCGATCATCTTTAAATTAAAGAATCGCACTTCAGGGATCGCTGAAATGAACACTCACTAGCACATACTGTAATCGCGCGCGCATTATATATTGCTACCTTCGTCATCATTGCAAGGGCGCTTTGTTTGTGAAATTGCAAATGACTGAGGTCGTGCGGAAACATCAGAAGGGGGCAAAAGAGCACAGCTGCCCCAGCCACTTTGACTCCTCGATCACAAAGAGGGGCAGCATTACAAAGTCCGGAACTGATATCCTTGCGTTTCTCTCTTAGCGAAGAGAAGTGATCAGTATCTCTACTGAAAAATGCCGTGTTTTTCTCCTAATTCTACGATAGCAAAGAACAGTTGTGGGGTTATCGCAGTGCTCAACGCTTTTATAATAAAACAGATATAAGTGACAACAATTTTGATTTGTTTTGCCAGAGATATTCGAACACTGGCAGCTTTTCACAGAACTTGTTTCCCTGTACTTTTATAAAAGCGAAGTGAAGGATACGCCACGTGGACTGGAACAACAAATGCATCAGCTAATGCTTGCCCACAAAACCATCGAGACTCCATCCTCGTCACTGCTGCGCGCGTGTCCGACTGAAATTTTGCAATTTGTTATGTGCCAGAGGTTGGTAAGGCACATTTATAATCTTTTGGCGCCCACAAGTTAGCCTAATTAGTTCGTTTTGTTTTCATGGTAACAGCGCGTTTTAAACAAGTGCAATACGTTTTTTTTTTCTTTTCACCGCAGCGGCGGGATGGTGCTTTGAGCAAACGCTTCTTACAGGAGAGATTAATTAAGGGCTCCAACCGCAGTGTAGCTGGGTCATGCACCTGCAGGCAATGTTTCCGCTAGCCAGCACCTCTCCTTTTCTCAGGTGAAATGCTTGGAGAGAGGATGGCGCTGCGATCGGCCAGGTGAGCGGACGCGTTCACATCGGCTCGGTCTTCTACAGATGTTTTCGCAGCGATTTCAGCCGTATTTTACCGCCAATATTGCACCAATGAATCTGTGAAGTCGAGAGGCATCGATGGATACCCAGTCTTGAGGCGGGCCACCATATTCTTCGCAGAGATACTGAATTTGCCGCGCTCCGACCACGCCATAGCACATCATCGTCGTCAGCACACCGAAACGTACGAACACGGACCGCTATGCCAAAATGCAGCAAATTCACATCCAAAGGAAACCTCACGTATTCAACAAGCACCGAAACGATACCCGACAATACAACAAAGGGAGTATTTCATGGTATCACCATTGACCACTGACCGCAAGCACTGGACAAGAACATCGTAAACCCGAGAAACCCACTGGCAGTGGCAGCCAAACGCATAGGCACTACTACCACGATTGTTATTGCCTTTGACGGACTCAAAGTGCACAACATCGTCAAGTACGGCACAACACTCGTCCGTTGCACGTTGCATCGCAAACAAATTGGCATCTGTTACCAGTGCGGACGCCTCTGCCACCGCATTGACGTTTACCGAAATCCCGCCAACTGCATTTGCAGGGGATGCAGAGACCGCAACCCCAACCAGGGACAACAATGCTCGCCCAAGTGTAACCTGTGCGGCGGCACTCACATGACGGCTGACAAGACCTGCAAATCAAGGTACAAGACTTCATGCGTGATTCGCAGGTGACGATGGTAACGCGAAACCGCACACGCTCAACTGACACATTAAGCCTTCCCATCCATCCAGCCTCCCAGACTCAGATCCACGTCGAATTCGCGTGTCAAATTCCGCTCCCGCAGCCGGCAAAGGTACAACCGCGATCAGAAAACAACGAGATCCATGACACCAACTCCCGCAGACAAAGTGAGCTTGGCGGATAATGTGCGGGGCAATGCGATGGGAGGGGGTCGTAACAGTCCCAGGGCAAAATCAGCAAAATCACAAAGCCGATAATGGCATTTTAGAGGAGTTCAGGAAAGAGAACGCAGAAATCTGAAAAGAGTACGCGGTAATGCGCAAACTGGTCCAAAGGTTCGTGCAGGAGATGCAAGGACTGAGACGCGAGCGCGCCGTGGTGGAACAAAAACAGATGGCACAACAGCAGGTGCTAACGAGCGTTCCTGACGGGGGACCCGCCCGCAACGAAGAAACGGGCGATACAACACCAACAGCATGAAGGCCGTTGCGAGAGCCAGGTTCGAGCGAAAATTCAGACATCAGAACACTGCTGTGCGTTATGCAAAGTACCATTGAGACCCTACACGCGACAGTCCTCAGGCTAGCAAACAGGACCACAAATCTCGAAAGGAACATGCGGAAAATAATGATTCACTCCGTATTCACGGAATACGGACACGTCCCGGCGAGTAAAGATGCAGGACCGAGCCACCATCAAGGGCAGCCGGACAACTCGCTTCAGCATCAACATGGCCAACGATAATCATAAACGATAATTGCTGTTGAAGCGATGGAAAAGAAGAAAATAATTTCAGGATGATAGGTTTATCCAAGATCTTAAAATGTTGAGTTCTCACCTTTTAAATGACAAATTTGCTAAACATATAGGGGCAAAAGACGTACGTACAGTTAAAGGATTGTGCTAAAACAAGTTATCGATTAATTAAGGCATTTGTGGTACTCTTGGATAATGAACCCGGTAGCGCTTAAGTTTCTTACGGTGCTACAACTTCTGGCTGGAAATACTAGCACGTTCTTAGATAGGAAAACAAGTTTTCGGTATGCAGCCTGTTTGCTTTTCCAAAGTGCGCTAGCTATAAACATAAACAAAGGGTTGATTTTGTGGCCACGTATTCAGTGAGCTCGCCTGCATCATCGTGTGCCTTTCACGTGAAAGTTTCGCAGCAATAGTAACAAGAGGAAACTCTTGCACCATATGTCCATCTTTAAACGAGGCCATGCCGAGGCAGGATAAGTCCCAATAGAGACGTGTGATAAACAACAGCGTGGTGCGAAGTTTGAAACGAATACCTGAGCATCAGCATCGGTGTTACGAAAGCGGAGATGCGAAACTCGAAACTAAATAGCCCACAAGTGGCCCCTCTGCTCGGTCACTGATGGTCATCAAAAATGCCTTCGCGACGAGAAGGAAAGGCGGGTCAACGTCGGGAAACAACTCGGAAGCTCTCGCGTGGGGACGACGCGGGAAAATGCTGTGTATTCTAGACGCTTATCGCACTACGGCCGTATTCGTGCTTTCGCAACGTTCCATATATTCGCGATTGGGGTGTCCGGCCCGGCCCGCCCGAGGCAAATATATCTTAGCCTGGAGCCTGCCCGAGCCCAAGTGAAAGGTCTTTAGAGCGGCCCAGCCCGGCCCGAGGGCAGGGCCGGCTACATGCCTTCGGGCAGTCCCCCCCCCCCCCCCCCCCGTGCACAGCTCTAAACCGAACGTAATCTTACTCCAAGAAACGCTCACCAACACGGCTACCTTAACTGGGTACAGAACGCACGACAGTAAAATCAAAGGGAGGGGTTTATGCTCCCTCGTTAGGAAGCGTCTCACATTCGTTGAACACGTACTAGGCGGCGTCCAGATGGAACACGCTCTCATCGAACTGAAGGAGCAGGCTCTCATCGATCTGATACTCATTAAGCAGAGGAAACAAAGCATATTCATATTGAACATATACAGCATCCCGTCGAGATGCCACCAATGCTTCCGTGCGCTGTTTCAGAAGACGCAAAAGATTGCGAGGTACTGGACGCTGATTGAAGGGAGCGATTTCAACGTGGCAGACACAGCATGGGGTTACGAATACAGCAGGACCAAGGGAAGACAACTCGGGCAAGATGCGCAGGAACTCACTTCACGTTATTTATTTACGGACTCGGAGCACCCGACAAGAATCGGTAACTCCATCCACTACCAGGACCACATGTTGCCACCACGTGGAAGCATACATCGACCGATATTGGGAGCGACCACATAATTGTCGAAATACATGTCCAGACGCCGGACAAGACGCAGGGCAGTATGGAAAATTCCGATTTACCGACTAGCGCGATTTCAAAAAGAAACGAAACCAAAAATAGTATTTAGGAGGTGGACCCATTCGCTGCTTGCAGACGCCAAAGCCACAGCCAAGACCGTCGAAACCGAGGTTGAAACTGATAAGATGGACCGCCATTTGGCGCATCTCATCGAGGCGCAGGATTCGGTCCTGGCCAGGTGGAAGGGACAAAGACTCAATCGGAGACTCAAAAAGAAAATAGCGGAGATCAACAGCAACATCGAGGAGCACTCCCGGACGCTCAACCGCCAGCAGTGGGATGAGTCATGCAATGCAATCGACTGCCAATTACACAACGGGAAATCGCGGAACCTGCTCAGGTATCTGTTGGACGAAACCAAGACCAAGTCCCACTAGAGGAACTGCCTCGCACGTCTATTATACAGGGATCTTGAGAAGTACGGTGAAGATGCAGTGACCGTACGGTTGCGCACGAAGTATACTCATTTCGACCGCACAACATGAGGGGGTTCCGAATGTAGAACTGGATAAGGGCTTAGCGCAGAAGAGACCAAGATGGCGCTACACAACCTTCACAGAAGATCAGCGCCAGGCCCCGACAGTATGTCTAATCGCGCCCTGAAGAATCTCGACGACAAATACGTGAAGCAGTTAACGGTATTCATCAATGACTGCTAGCAGCGCGGCAATCCTCGAAACAATGGAAAACTGCGAGAATGATACTAATCACGAAACCCGGAAAAGCGCCGAGCCTCTACAACCTTCGCCCCACATCGCTAACATCGTGCGTCGGCATGGCCATAGAACACGCACTGCTTAACCGTTGGCAACCCCACTTAGAGCACACAGGGACATATCCACTATTCATAGGATTCCGCCCACAATTGTCCACGCAGGTCACGATGATACAACTGAAGCCCCACGTGCTTCACGGCAAGATGAGAGGCACCTGAGCAATTCTCGGCCTCGGCCTTGAAAATGCGTTCGATAAAATTGCGCACTCGGCGATCTTACATCACATATCGTGGCAAAACCTAGGTGTACGCACGTACAACTACGTTAAAAATTTCTTGACAGACAAGTGAGTTGTTTTAGTGGCAGGGACATCCAGCTGAAGAGCAAACGTTGGGAAGCACCGGCCCCTCAGAAGGCTCCTTTATCTCGCCCACACTCTCCAACCTGGTCATGATCGGGCTAGCAGAAAAGCTACAAGACTGAAAGCGGCACACCATATACGCCAACGATATAACCCGTTGCGTGCACGAAGGCAGCGACAGTCATATCGAAACGACACTGCAACTAGAAATCGAGACTGTTAGATGTTGTACTAGATAACTGAATACTCGAAGATCATAAAGTTCAACTCGATTTATGAAACAATACGTTTACATAATCTTGCCTTCTGATGCGTATCTGCGTGTCCGTTCGCCAGCTCGCCTCCACGCTGCCTCCTCTGCTCCCCCTTGACTCTTGAGGCTAGCAGCGTCCCCATGGTGTCTCTGCGTATCTTGATAGAACACGCGATCTCCATGGTCCCTCCGTCTGTCACCAGTCGGCGCTAGTCGTCAGTAGCGGGCGCGCCAAAGGAACACAAATTAGGACTCTCACACCTCTCACTGATGTTGATCTCTCCTCAGATCACAAAATCCTTGAGGTGTGCTGGGATTTGGCGTGTCCGTGTGGAACGTGGTGGTGCTGTTGGGGTTGCATATATTGCGTTACTTCACCCGGGTTGGAAGCTGTCCCGTCACTGTTGGGAGACTTGATTGCATCCGTGATGGAGATGTTCAGTCAGCTCTACTCTTTCACGGTCGTTGTTGGCGTTGTTCGCTGCAAACTGACGTCCAATGAGTCTGCAAGTTCAGGGAAGCTGGCTTCTCTACGGGTATGTCTCCTCAGTTGCTCCGTGTTGACAACCCTTTCTACTACTTCGTGCAACGCCCGATGCACACGTCGGCTCTTCACCGTGTTCTCCCAAAGATTTCAGAAATTTCACAAGGGCCGTCAAACAGGGGTTGAGAGTTTGATCGGGAGCCGAGCGTGCAGTAGACGATGTCACCGATTTGGAAGTAAGGTGCCTTCCGATTTCCGTCATAACGTTCCTAAGCAGCCTTCTCGCACTCCTCGAGGTTCTCTTTTGCTAGGCCTCTGACCTTGGCTAATTCGTGGAGTCTCGTGGTTTCTTCCAGATCTTCTTCGACATCTGAAAGGGGGAGTTGTCCACGAATACGGGGGTGCAGTTATGCATTAGCTAAAACGGCGTATATTGCGTTGACTTGTGCTTCGAGACGTTTACAGCAAGTACAGCTTCTTGTACCAGTCGATGCGTGTCTAGAATCTTTCGAAGTATGTTCTTCAACACTCCTACTAGTCGCTCCACCAAACCATTGGCTTGAGGCCAGTATGACGGCGTTGTGATGTGAGCGATTCCGAGACGGTGATGCAGGGCAGCTGTCATTTTGTTGACGAACCCTCTTGCCTGATCTGTCACAATCATCTTTTGGATTCCGAATCTTGGTATCCATCTGTTTAACATGTAGTCGATATAGTAGAGTGCAGCTGTTGAAGGCACGAGGACTGCGTCGATGTAGCGTGTGGCATGGTCGACGCACACGCGTACGGACTGGTAACCTTGAAAATCGTCCAATGGACCTAAGTGATCGAGTGATATTGTCACTTAGTGGTGACAAGGCCGTACACGCCAAAAGAAGACACAGGCGTGATCGTACTGAAATAACTCTTTATTGGGGCTGACTTGCGCCCGCTAAATAACTAACCAACTTGGCGGCGGCGATAGCAACAAACGTACTCGTCGGTCGTCGGACAAAGAATGCCCGTCACACTCGTCAACGCTCAATTTAAAGGCTGCTCATAACAATCTAGATAAATCAGAACGGCGCAAACAGCTACCAGCACAAGCTGGAACGTTGTAGAAAGACACACGAGTGGCCGGAATCTTCGGGACAGATCTTGGTGCATCTTGTGCTACAACGAATCTGACAAAGGTGTGACTCGCGACATCGAGCATTAACAAACAAAAAGTACAGAACTGATACATGATCCAGAATCAGAGTGATAAGGCCGTGTGGCGGCGGCTGTTAAGAAACAACAAATACAGTTTTGAAGGTTTCGCGGCATTACTCCCCCCTTAAAAAAAACATCGCCTCGATGTTCCAAAACAAAGCAACTTAAACATAAACACTGCAAAGTTTAAACACCAAAGATTCTTTAACGCGCTTAATATGGCTTCATTCGTACAACATGTACAATTTCTGGGTGTGCGCGTCGCCGTTGTGATGTTGACGTTCCGTCGGGAATGATTTGATTAGTCCAGTGGTCCGACGTGGCGAATAATTTTGTATGGCCCAAAGTATCGACGCAACAACTTTTCACTTAGCCCGCGACGGCGAATTGGTGCCCAAATCCACACTTGATCTCCTGGGTTGTACTGTGCGTGGCGTCGTCGTAAGTTGTATTGTCGGCTGTCGGTGCGCTGTTGGTCTTTAATACACAACTGTGCGAGTCGTCGGGCTTCCTCTGCACGCTGCAGGTAGGCGGCGAAGTCAAGGTTGTACTCGCTGATTACGTGCGGCAGCATTGCGTCGAGCGTCGTCGTGGGCTTCCTGCCGTACACAAGCTTGAACGGGGTCGCTCTGGTCGTTTCCTGGACTGCCGTGTTATACGCCAAGATCACGTACGGCAAGATGGCGTCCCAGGTCTTGTGTTCAGCGTCGACGTACATTGCGATCATGTCCGCGATCGTTTTATTCAGGCGCTCCGTAAGACCATTGGTCTGGGGATGGTACGCAGTTGTTCGTCGATGGCTTGTATGAGTGTATTCCAGGATAGCTTGCGTCAACTCTGCCGTGAACGCCGTTCCCCTGTCCGTGATGAGCACTTCTGGGGCGCCGTGTCGCAAGAGAATTTGTTCGACAAAAAAATTTGGCGACTTCTGCCGCGGTACCATTTGGTAGTGCTGTTGCTTCGGCGTAACGGGTAAGGTAGTCAGTGGCCACGACGATCCACTTGTTACCCATAGACGAAGCTGGGAAGGGGCCGAGGAGATCCATCCCAATTTGTTGAAAGGGCAGGTCTGGGGGCGGAATCGGATTTAGTAGTCCTGCTGGTCTGATAGGCGGCGTTTTGTGTCGTTGGCACTCACGACATGTCTTCACGTAGTGGGCAACTTCGGCAGGCAGTCGCGGCCAGTAGTACTTCTTCTGGATTCGACGCAACGTGCGTGCAAATCCGAGATGGCCTGCTGTGAGCTCATCATGCAACGCATGCAGAATTTCCTGCCGGAAGTTTTTAGGCACTAGAAGAAGTTGCGCGGTCTTGTTGGTTGCGAAGTTCTTCAGAAGGAGGCCATTGCTTAACGCGAACGATGCTAAATGTGGCCTGAACACACCAGGAGGGGAAGTGATCATTCCTTCTAAGTAATCGGCTAGCGCTTTCAGCTCAGGGTCTGATCGCTGTTGTTCTGCGAAACTGCTGGCGCTTACCGGTCCTAAAAAGGCGTCGTCGTCATCGTCCTTCGTGGGAGCGTCGACGGGAGCGCATGATCAGCAGTCTGCGTCGGAATGCTTCCGGCCCAACTTATAGACTACAGTCAAGTCAAATTCTTGAAGTCGTAGGCTCCGACTGGCAAGGCGGCCTGAGGGATCTTTTAAATTAGCCAGCCAGCAGAGCGCATGATGTCGCTTACCACCTTGAATGGTCGGCCGTATAGGTATGGACGAAATTTTGAAGTGGCCCAGATAATGGCGAGGCACTCCTTCTCGGTCGTCGAGTAATTGACTTCGGCTTTTGTGAGGGACCTGCTCGCGTATATATGGTATTACTTTCTCCTGTCCAGCACTCTTCTGGACGAGAACGGCTCCTAGGCCCACACTGCTCGCGTCGGTGTGAATTTCGGTCTTGGCGTTTTCATCAAAGTGGCCAAGTACAGGAGGGCATTTCAGGCGGCGCTTAAGCTCGTCGAAGGCTTCTCCTTGCGGCACTTCCCATTTAAAAGGTACGTCAGCCTTTGTAAGCTGGGTCAACGGTTCGGCGATGCGCGAAAAGTTTCTGACAAATTGTCGATAATAGGCGCACAGCCCAAGGAATCGGCGCAAAGCTTTCTTATCGGCAGGCGGTGGGAATTGTGCAATTGCAGCTGTTTTCTCAGGGTCTGGGCGAATACTGTCCTTGCTAACGATATGACCTAGGAACCGGAGTTCTTTCGTAGGCGAAGTGACACTTCTCTGCTTTTAGCGTTAGTACCGATGACTTGATGGCTTCCAGCACTGTCTGTAGTCGTTTTAGGTGGTCTTCAAAGTTTGACGAGAAGACAACAACGTCGTCCAAATATACCAAACAAATTTGCCACTTCAAGCCTGCCAGAACTGTGTCCATTACTCGTTGAAATGTGGCTGGTGCGGAGCAGAGGCCAAATGGCATCAACTTGAACTAAAAAAGACCGTCCGGTGTGATGAATGCGGTCTTCTCGCGATCTCTTTCGTCGACCTCATTTTGCCAATTTCCGCTCTTCAGGTCCATCGATAAGAAGTACCTTCCATTGCAGAGCCGATCGAGAGTGTCTTCGATGCGGGGAAGCGGGTAGACATCCTTCTTCGTTATGCTATTCAAGCGGCGGTAGTCAACGCAGAAGCGAAGTGTGCAGTCTTTCTTCTTCACCAAAACGACTGGTGCCGCCCAGGGGCTGTTCGATGGCTGGATTACGTCATCACGCAGCATTTCCTCAACTTGATCGCGAATGGCCTGGCGTTCTCGCTTCGATACACGATAAGGGCTTTGGCGCAGAGGTCGGGCGTGTTCGTCCGTTATTTGACGGTACTTTGCCAGTGGTGTTTGTCGTACCTTCGATGACGATGAGAAGCACTCCCCGTAGCTTCGAAGCAGACTGAGCATCTGTTCTTTCCTGTTGTGGGTTAATGCCGGGTTGATGTCAAATGTGGGCTGACGGAATTGGTCCGGTGCGTCTTCCAGCTTTTGGTCGTGGAGGGGCGAATACATCTTTGAGGTCCGCTAATTCGTCGAGAAAAGCGATCGTCGTGCCCTTGTTGAGATGCCGGTATTCTTCGGTGAAGTTTGTTACCAGAACCTGAGCTTGACCTCTCCGGAGTTTCGTGATGCCTCTCGCGATGCCGACGCCTCGTTCTAAGAGCAACTGGATATTTCCTTCGACGATGCCTTCAGCGTTTTCGATGTTTGCGCTACCTACGCCGACTGCGATGCTTGATTGGGGCGGGACGGTCGATTCTTCATCGAGGACGTTTAGAGGGATGTGTTGCATCGACGTCGTTGTAGCAGGAATGACTTTGTCTGCAGAGAGCTTGATGAGCTTGGATCGCAGGTCGATGATAGCCCTATGTTCATTTAGGAAGTCCATACCTAAAATCACGTCGCGGGAGCACTGCTGCAAGACCACAAAGCTGGCGGGGTAAGTACGCGCATTTACGGTTATTGCAGTGCATCGTCCCGATGGAGTAATCAGGTTGCCACCTGCGGTGCGAATCAGCGGGCCATTCCAAGCGGTGGTAACTTTCCTGAGCTGAGAGGCCAACAGTCCACTAATGACTGAATAGTCAGCTCCAGTGTCTACTAGTGCAATGACTCTGCGACCGTCGATATCAACATCAAGGTCACTTGTACGCGTCCTCGCATTGCACGAGGGCCTTGGTGTCCGATCTCGGCTCCGTCGTTTCTTCAGGTCTTGGCCGGGGCATACCGTTGTTTCTTCGCTGGGCGGCGGTGTCGGCTTGCACTGTGGTCGTGTTGTCGTTTATGTCGTGTGGAGCGGCGGTGAAATGTCTGCGTCGTCGTTAGTGGTCGTCGGCGGCGGAGGATGTTCGTCTTTTCGCCGTTGAGCAACCTCACCTCCAAAGGTTGCTCTATTTAGTTTCCCCTGCGCGGGCTTTAGACCTTCTGCGCACACTTGCATCGTAGTTACGGCCTGGCGACGCAAAGCGGGCCCTGTACGGCGATGGAGACCTGAACCGACGGCTTGGTGGCGCAATCTCACCGCTACACAGATAGTTGTCGAATTCTTGCGGTCATTCACCTGGGCGTGGTCGTGGAGCGTCGACTGCAAATCCGCGGAGACCGATTCGTCGGTACGGGCAGTGGCGCAGAATGTGGCCGGCCTCACCGCAGTGGAAGCATAATGGCCGGTTGTTTGTTGCCCTCCAGGCGTCGCACTTCTTGGGACTTGTTGGTCGCTGGTAGGAATGGCGGGCGGGGGCCAAGGGACGGTTTTCAGGAACAGGATGGTAGCAGCGAGGGTTCAGAAAGTCATCACGTCGGGGCACAGGGCGACGTAATGCACCAGCGTAGTTCATCGCTGTTGCCTCTTGTGCAGGAACAGTCGCAGCCGTCGCTTGAGGAACGCCCAGCGCCTGCTGGACTTCTTCACAGACGCAAGCGTCGCCACCTGTGGTTGTTGCGATGATGGCATCAATCGGCGGAGATCTTCTCGCACGATCTCCTGGATGAGGTCCCGAAGGTTCTCTCCGCTTGCAGATGCGCTGGGGTAGTGGGTTGAGTAGTCGGGCTGAAGTGGTCGCTCGTAGTGGCGCATGCGGGTGGCCAACGTCTTCTCGATAGTAGACGCCTCCGTTTCAAATTCCGCCACGGTTTATGGCGGATTTCGGACAAGACTTGCAAAGAGCGATTCTTTAACGCCTCGCATTAAAAATTTGACTCTCTCACCTTCGGTCATGTGAGGGTCGGCGCGGCGAAAGAGGCGCTTCATCTCCTCAACGTACGCCAGGACAGGCTCGTTAGGAAGTTGAAGTCTTGACTGAAGGAGGGCCTGGGCTCTTTCCTTTCGGACGACGCTTGAAAAGGCAGTCAAAAACGCTTCCATGAAAATCTCCCAATCCTTCATAACTGCCTCATTATTTTCGAACCAAACTCGGGCATGTCCTTGACGAACAATGTAGACCGGCCTGAGTTTCGCCGCGTCGTTCCAGCTGTTGAATTCTGCCACACGGTCGAAAAGGTCCATCCAGTCTCCAACATCTTCATCCGGTCGTCCATGGAAGCAGGAGGGGCTCACGGGTTTGAACGAAAACATCCGGTACTGTAGGCTGGGCCATTGTCAGCGTCGATGCCTTCCGAGATCTAATGAGGCCAGGCAGCAGACTGTGCTCGGGTTGTAGGCCTTGAAGTCGGCGGCTGGTTGGGTGACCGTAGGCTGGTCTTCCAGGGCGACAGGAACACTGCTTGGGTCTTCGCTTGAAGGATCAAAGGCAGCACCTCCACCAGATGTCACGTAGTGGTGACAAGGCCGTACACGCCAAAAGAAGACAGAGGCGTGATGGTACTGAAATAACTCTTTATTGGGGCTGACTTGCGCCCGCAAAATCCCACAAAATAACTAAGCAACTCGGCGGCGGCGATAGCAACAAACGTACTCGTCGGTCGTCCGACAAAGAATGCCCGTCACACTCGTCAACGCTCAATTTAAAGGCTGCTCAGAACAATCTAGATAACGTCTCAAACAGCTACCAGCACAAGCTGGAACATTGTAGAAAGACACACGAGCGGCCGGAATCTTCGGGACAGATCTCGGTGCATCTTGCGCTACAACGAAACTGATAAAGGTGTGACGCGACATCGAGCATTAACAAACAAAGAATACAGAACTGATACGCGATCCAGAATCAGAGTGATAAGGCCGTGTGGCGATGGCTGTTAAGAAACAACAAATGCGGTTTGAAGGTTTCGCGGCAATATGACTGTGTTTGTATGGGTTGGGATGCTTTTAAACCCTCCGTTATGGTCGTCTTTCGGTTCACCCTTTTGCAAGTGTCGCAAGACCTAACATAGTTGTTTGCTTCCCGTTGCATTTTTGGTTGCCAGCATCGTCTCTGAATTTGGCTCAGAGTGCGCTGTGCATCCATGTACTCCGTGCAATCATGACACATTTGAAGTACATAGTCCCTCAAGACTGTAGGTACTACAACCTTGGCACCCTTTCCGTCTGCAGTATCCCTCACAAGAATATCACTTCTCAGTGCAAATTCTGTTTTCCATTTCAGCTTGTTTTTCATTTCAGCTTGTTGGCTTGGTTGTTGACACACCGGGTCTAGCTTCGGTAACTCACGCAAGCTGCTGCTACCCGTCACTACTGCTATACAGATGCTTGTGCCACTTGCCGTCCGGGGAAGTTGGAGAGACTCCGACTCTCCGACGGGATCGTCTAGCCTGGAAAGTGCGTCTCATTTGTTTAGTTTCGCTGGGTGACGGCGAACCTCAAAGTCATACTCTGCTAGGTCCATAGTCCATCGTGCAAATCGGCGATTTGTCGCTGCTTTCTGTGCCAGATACGTGATCCTTGGTCCTCCTTTCAGGCAAATGGCAAATGTTTCCGTGACAGTCCAGTGCAAAGCCATATATTCCAGCAGGTTAGAGTGGAGTTGGCTGTCATGGGCGTTTAGAGCCCGACTGGCATATTCGATCACACACTCTTGGGAGTCCTGCTCTTGAGTCAAAATAGCTCCAAGTCCATGCTCGCTACCATGGGTGTGCACTGCATAGCCTCCTTTATAGTGTATAAAGGAGGCTATGGCATTGTATAGTGACAGTTATTTCGAAAGTTTGCAAGCAATGGCGGATTGATCAGAGCATGCTTGAGTGTGTCACATATCCTCTGATGTTCTTCAGTCCATGTGAACACATTGCCTTTGTCCAGTAGCTTCCGTAGTGGTGAAGTCTTCGCAGAAAATCCTTGGATGACTTTTCTGAAATGGTTTGCAAACTGCAGGAATGAGAAAAGGTGCTTGGCATCCGTAGATGGCGTGAACTTGTTGATGGCCTCTATGCGTTTAGGGTCTGGGATGCGTCCTTCTTTTGTGAGCACATGGCCTAGGAAGGAAATCTGGCTGCGGATGAACTGGCACTTTTCAATGTCTATTTATGCGGTGTAACGCTTCTTCCAAAAGTTTGAAGGCCTCTGGGATGGATCTTGCACCTTGCGCAATGTTATCTATATAAGTACTTGTTCGAGGCAGATCATCGAATGTCTTTCTCATTACAGTTTGCATTGTTTGTGGGGCTTTACAAAATCCAAATGTCATACGAAGGTATTCGTACTTCCCATCTGGCGTTACGGAGGCTGTTTTAGGCGTGTCCTCAGGTTTGGCACGATTGTGATGAAGGCTGACTTGATATCCATGGCCGTGAAGTAATGTGAGCAATCTCTTCTGACTTCATCCACAGCACCTCCTATTAGGGGCATCGGATATAGCGGGTTCACTGTTTTGGCATTGAGGTTGCGGTAGTCATGAACCATTCTCCTAGGTGTCGTTGATTAGTTTGGCGGATCTACGACGAGCGTCGGTGCAGCGTATTCGCTCTGACTTGGTCTGACTATTCCTAGTCAGATGTGTTCGTCGACATTTTTCTTCATGAACTCGCGATCTGCATATGAGGCATGGTATGCGTGTGATGCTACAGGAATTCTGTCTTTCAATTCAGTCGAGTATTCTGTGTGTGGACACTTTCCTAACTTATTCTCCTTCGTAGCAAAAGCTTTGTGGTGAGTCGTCAAGATTTTATGTAATCTCTTGCGTTCATCTGCGGTTGCATCAAATGTCATTAGTGCAACTGCTTCTATGATCTTCTCATTACGTTCAGGGTCTGGACCTGACGAGGTAGGCTCTATCGTGACAAACATGGCAATATTGCTATGTTCCTGAGGTTTGTCTTCGGTCACAAAAGATGAAATAAGCGCTTCTGCCTCACCTGCAGGCCTTGAAGACTGGTCCTCCGCGAATGTACTGCCTTCTACTGGAAGCTTCAGTAAGGTCACTCTGTTGGACACATGAAAAGTGACATCGACATTGGCCATTTTTCTTCAGTTTGAACCGAGAAGAATGTCCATTGTAGGTGGAAGAGGCAAAACAAAGACTTCAGGCAGACTGATGCACACCTTGCCGACGCCGATCTTCCACTCAGGCACAAGTGGCCGGTCCACAACGGTGCCTTGTTTCTTTATTGTATAGGCACTCTCCTCGAATTCGGAAGACAGTATCTTGGGGTCTATTATGGAAACGTTTGCTTCTGTATCAATGCATGCTCTCACTGGAGTGTTCCCATTGATGTAGGCAGTGATGATCGAAAGCGTGTCCTCATGCGTGCGCAGGAAAAAATGCATGTTTCTGTCGTGATTCTCGTTCAGCCTCCTGTTCCTTTTCTTCTCTGCTCGTAGGGTTGCCTGCCTCTCAATTTGCGAGCATTCTCGAGATATATGTCCCATTTCCGGACAGTTTTAGCACTTGCGTTCTCTGTGTTGATAGCTTTCCCGTGGCCTCAGGTTTAACTGTTCTCGCCGTTGCAGTGGGAGATGACTTGGCTGGCATCCAAATTCTTGTCGTGGCATTCTGAGATTACTTTGTTGGCGTCCTGGCACCCTGTATTCACTAAGATGCCTTCCTTCGGTTAACACTTGCTGCAGTTGTCGGCGACTGTCGAGGTTCGCGGCTCGATCGATGAAGCGCAGAATAACCGTTCTGGGCAGCCAGAAAAGTCGCCCACTTGTCTTCGTGAATGCCGCTCAGTATGAGAGAGATGCGTCCTTCGGTGCTGAGGCTGTGCACAGTGCTTTTTCCAACATTGCGTTTTTGGCATATATACATACTGGACAGGGGTTTCATCTGGCCGAAGTGTGCGTTCATTTTGATATTCCAGGAATTCTTGGAGGGTCATTTTGTGTTGGAAGCGTTCAGCAATAGCTTGCTTCCATGTTCTCCAATCGTGAATGTGGCTACAATAAGACGCTTGCCAATCACGTGCTACTCCGCGAAGTCGCGAGATAGCATTGAGCATCGTGAGAGATAGTCCAGTTCGCAAGAAATGCGACGCGTTCAACAACTTCGAGTCACGCTTTTAAGCTCTCTCGTACAGAACCTTCAAAGACGCGGATCGCTGCGGCCGCGTCTCCAGATGAAGGAACTTGAAATGGGCGCATGTTCTTTTGTATAGCTTGGGCTAGCTGCCGCTGCGTTTCTGCTATCATGCCGAGGATGTAATTTGAACTTCGGGGCCGTATCCCGCAGTCTTCGTCTGCGTAGACGAATTCGTGCGTCTCGTGGACAGTGTCGTGGACGCCGCTCGTTGTGGGGCCGGGTTCTTCGTACCGTGGCAGCGAGACGCGTACCGCTCCCTCGGCTCATTGAACTTGACCGTAATCGTTGTCGAGGTTCAAGGCGTGCATTAGCGTCTGTAGCCGCGACCGGATGTCCTTGACTTCATTGCCAGGGTCTTCATTGGGGCTCCGTTCAGCTTCTGAGGTCGACTGCGCCATGTTAGAAGTCATACTAGATAACTGAAGCATTAGTCGAAGATTAAATAGTTGAACTGGGTTAATGAAACAATACGTTTACATAATCTTGCCTTCTGATGCGTGTCTGCGTGTTCGTTCGCCAGCTCGCCTCGACGACGTCTCTTCTGCTCCCCCTTGAGGCTAGCAGCGTCTCCATGGCATCTCTGCGTCTCTCGATAGAACAAGTGATCTCCAAGGTCCCTCCATCTGTCACCAGCCGGCGCTAGTCGCCGGTAGCGGGTGCGCCAAAGGAACGCAAACTCGGGCTCACAAGCAAATAGAGGAATACCTCGTAGGTACGGTATTACGATGTTCGCCGAAAAAGTTTGAACTCCTACTCTACCGTTCCACGCAGAGGGCAGAATATGAAAGCAGGGCGAACGACAGGGCACCTCTGGATACTGCATTTAATACCCGGCTCTCCTTCATTTGGTCGGTGTAGCAACATGGCGCTCAGTTTCTCTCCCGCGCCCCAGTCTCAAACCATATCTTCTTTCTGGCTGTTCTGAGGTGAGAGGTAGCTCGAAGCTTGAACGATGTCACCTCAATGGCCTCAGATGACCACCATGAGACTGATGCGATTATACAACTGACGGATGGATGGTGTTTAAGATGCGGTCGTAAGAGCCGCATATACCGGAAGTTCATTGTGCTCGTCCAGCGTTTTCTTCTGTTTTGCTTCGTAGCCCCATTGATGATTCTAACTGTCCGAACTATTACATTCATCACTAATCTGCTTGAATACCATCGTAGCCATGAGTCCTTGTTAATGCTGCACTATGTCCAGAGGGTACGTTTCTGTTGAGACCAGCGCACCGCCCCTTGTATCAGCTGCGACAACATTTTCACTGTTTCTAAGGGACGTTTCTAGGGGGGTTCACTTAGCTGTGGTGCAGCGGTGGCGTAGCGGTAGAACATCCGCCTCGCATGCAAGAGGACCGGGGTTCAAATCCCGGTGCCGCGCAATTTTCCACCGGATGACAAAAAAAACATATCCGCGTGTCGATGCAATTGCATATACAGGTTTGGGGTGCGACCCGATGCCAGTAAACACTTCCGGCAACGCACTCCTTCACCAGAACAGGAGTTGGCCACCCTGGTGCAGTAATTGGCCACAACCTCCTACGATAAGCTCCATAAAACCCCGGCCCTCAGTCACCAGCGACTGCGGAACAACTGACCACGGCGGCGGTCAGACCTGTGACGCAGCCGGGGGTGCTAAGAAAGCCTGGCTCCGCTGGACAGGCCGCCATTGGAAACTGACCCTGGCAACGTTTAATGCTAGAACCCTTGCTAGTGAAGCTAGTTTAGCAGTGCTGTTAGAGGAACTAGAGGGCATGAAATGGGATGTCATAGGGCTTAGTGAGGTTAGGAGGCCGAGTGAGGCACATACTGTACTGAAGGATGGGCATGTACTGTGTTATCGAGGTTTACCAGAGAGGCGACAACTAGGGGTAGGTTTCCTTGTCAATAAGTATATAGCGGGTAATATAGATGAATTCTATAGTATTATTGAGAGGGTTGCAGGCATCATAATTAGGCCTAATAAGCGGTATAAACTGAAGGTTGTACAGGCCTATGCACATACATGTAGTTATGATGACCAGGCAGTTGAAAGCTTCTATGAAGAGGTAGAATCGGCAATGCGAAAAGTAAAGACGCAGTATACTGTACTAATGGGCGACTTCAATGGCAAGGTAGGAAAAAAACAGGCAGGAGACAAGGCAGTAGGTGACTATGGCATTCGTTCTAGGAATAGCAGGGGGGAGTTACTAGTGGAGTTTGCAGAGCGCAATAACTTACGAATCATGAATACCTTCTTCAGCAAACGGAAGAACCGGAAATGGACATGGAAAAGTCCTAACGGAGAGACTAAAAATGAAATCGACTTCATAATGTGTTCAACCCCCGCCATTGTGCAGGATGTAGAGGTAATCGGGAAAGTTCGATGTAGTGACCACAGGATGGTGAGGTCCCGAATTAGCCCAAATCTGAAGAAGGAACGCAATAGATTAGTAAGAAAGAAACCCATCAACGAATTAGCGGTGAGGGGGAGGGCAGAGGAGTTCAGGATTTCGCTAAAGAATAGGTATGCAGCTCTAACTGAGGATGGCGACATTACCCTAGAGGCAATGAACAATAATTTCAGAGATATCATTACTGAGTGCGCGGTAGAAGTAGGCGGTAGGATAGTTAGAGAGGATACCGGTAAGCTGTCTAAGGAGACTAAAGATTTGATTAAGAAACGGCAGAGTATGAAAGCTTCCAATCCAACAGACCAGATCGAATTGGCCGAGATATCAAAGATAATCAATAAGCGCAAGGTGGCCGATATAAGGAAGTATAACATGGAGAAAATTGATCATGCTGTAAAGAACGGGGGAAGCCTTAAAGCGGTAAAGAAGAAATTGGGCATAGGCAAAAACCAGATGTATGCGATAAGGGACAAGGCGGGCAACGTCATCACTAATGTGGACAAGATAGTCAAAGTAGCCGAGGAGTTCTATACAGATCTCTACAGTAGCCAAAGTAGTCAGGACCGTAATGAGATTGGCGGTAGGGAAAAACAGTCAGACGTTCCACCAGTGACGAAGGACGAGGTCAAGAAAGCACTAGAAACTATGAAAAGGGGGAAATCAGCTGGAGAGGAGAAAAACTGGCCACCCTGTATACGCAGTGCCCGGTGTCATCGATGGTACCGGAAGCATGGAAGAATGCAAACATTATCCTCATTCACAAGAAAGGGGACTCTAAGGACCTTAAAAATTACAGACCAATCAGCTTACTGTCTGCTTACGTATAAGGTATTTACTAAGATAATCGCTAATAGAATCAGGACAACGTTAGACTGCAATCAAGCAAAGGATCAAGCAGGGTTTCGGAAACGATACTCTACAATCGATCATATCCATACCATCAATCAGGTGATAGAAAAATTCTCGGAATATAACCAGCCCTTGTACATATCATTCATTTATTACGAAAAAGCATTTGACACAATTGAAACCTCGGCGGTGATGCAGGCATTGCGAAATCAGGGGGTAGACGAGCCGTACGTGAAAGTGCTGGAAGATATATATGTGGCTGCACAGCAACCATTGTTCTACATAAAGAAAGCAACAAAATTCCCATAAAGAAAGGTGTTAGGCAAAGAGACAGAATCTCCCCAGTACTATTCACAGCTTGTTTAGAGGAAGTATTCAGAGACTTGGAATGGGAGCAGTTAGGGATAAGGGTAGATGGAGAATACCTCAGTAATCTGCGATTTGCTGATGACATTGCCTTGCTAAGCAACTCGGGGGATGAACTGCAAATAATGATTGATGGCCTAGACAGAAAAAGTAGAAAGGTAGGCTTGAAAATCAATATGCAGAAGACTAAGGTAATGTTCAACAACCTCGGGAAGGAACAGCAGTTTACATTAGGTAGCGAAATACTGGAAATAGTAGGCGAATATGTCTACTTAGGACAGATAGTAACCGCAGATCCGGACCATGAAAAGGAAACATCAAGAAGAATAAGATTGGGATGGAGCGCATTTGGCAAGCACTCGCAGATTATGACTAGCAGCTTACCGGTATCGCTCAAGAGGAAAGTATACAACAGTTGCATCTTGCCTGTACTCACCTATAGGGCTGAAACGTGGAGGCTAACCAAGAGAGTTCTATTTAACTTGAGGACAACCCAGAGGGCTATGGAACGAAAAATGGTAGGGGTAACATTAAGAGATAGAAAGCGTGCAGAGTGGGTCAGAGAAATAACTCAAGTTACCGACATTCTAGTGGAAATTAAGAAGAAATGGACATGGGCAGGACATGTAGTGCGAAGAGAGGATAACCGATGGTCGCTTAATGTAACAAACTGGATTCCAAGGAAAGGAAAGCGTAGCAGGGGGCGGCAGAAAGTTAGGTGGGCGGATGAGATTAAGAAGTTCGCAGGGGTCAAGTGGATGCAGCTAGCACAGAACCGGGTTAAGTGGAGAAATATGGGAGAGGCCTTCGCCCTGCAGTGGGTATAATCAGGCTGATGATGATGATGATGATGATGACTTAGCTGTGGCATGTTTTTTGGAAGAGTGGCAATCTCGGTGCCCAAAACGCTCATTGTTTTACGCAGTTCGCGCTGTACGCCTAGCTTGAGGCTCTCTTCGTTAAGCTCCTGCTCGCTCTCAGTCATCTTGTATACCCGTCATGTAAGGCGCGATATACTCAACAGGGAACAGCTGGCGCAATACGGACGGGGTGCAGGACTTGGATGCCATCTGATGATTGCCGCCCTACTCCCCGACATGAAGGCCTTATTGAGTTTCGTCCCACTACACTGCAGCATAATCATTATTGATCTTGTTCATCTCAACATTGGCGCATCTCTCAAGTCTGACACAATAAAACAATCTAACGCAACACATGGGTTTCAACCATATTCTTTTTCAGCGCACTGGCCTTTCTTTTTTCCTATGCTTGTGAAAGAGTGGCCGCCAATTTTTCAGGCTGTTTGAAGATTCGTTGACCGTCTTCAACAACCGTGCGCACTGCATAAGTGCTTGCAGCATTGCACGACTGAGTTCTCGCGCTTGTGGGATAACATATCGTATACCATCTGTTTGGTTTTCACCTCGGCATCTTTCGTGGGATCTACAGAGGTCGGCATATCAACTAGAATAACTGCTTGGGGGTCCTCCTCTCGCACATGCTTTACAGAAGCCGCACTGCGAAGCTCTTTGACGGAATCTTAGTTTTTATGCTGTTCACTGTCTCTCATAGTTTACTCAAGGCTACTGTATGCGCTTCCATCGTTTTTGTTTTTGGCGGCTTCTGGGGGCCTCGAGTGAAGTCGTTATATCCCATAAGCTCCTCTTTGCCAGTCTCGTACCCCTGCAGGCTGATAAAATCGATTCGTTTTGATGGTTGCTTTGTGTGCATGTTATTAGATGCACAATCCACATGTTGCGCTCGTTCACAATCTTCTTTTATTGTAGGTCCGAAAACAGCCTTGCTTTCAAACAGCACAGAAGCCTATGCTCGCCTTTCAGAGTTCGTAATTGGCTCGATGCTTTGTTTACTCCGGGACCACCCCATTTGGATCGGTCTCTGATTACAATACGTCTCACCCAAAGGTAACCCCCAAAATACAACTGGCACTCCTGGGTGATTGCTGACATCCCTCTGGGCCATAAAATCATCACTCCTGTCAGTCAATGTCAGCGATGCCCTTTGTACTCGGCTTCTTTCGTAGGTGCATTTGAGGTTGACTCGAATAAACGGAAATCTCGCATCGCTGTGGAAACCGTGGCACTTACGACTTGCCTCTCTTCAAGCTTAATGGCAGAAGCGGCGTTATAGTCGAAAAGTACAGTTCGGTGAACATTTCCGGTAAAGCTGCGTTAGTAGACAATGCAGCTGCTGTAGGGTGCTCATCTGCTGGTTTCGTAATATGACTGCTGTCGGCAGCCGCAATAGCGCCTGAAAACCCTCGATTGTGGGGGCTGAGGAGCCTCATTGTCCAAGTCGCGGTTTCCGTATTCCTATACAGGTGTGACGTCTTCTGCACAAACTTCGACTCCGAAAGCATGCATTTTCTCATTCAAAACGCGCAGACCATCGTTGCAGCTTTTTAGTCTGGAGTGACTAAGCTTTAGGTCAAGAATAGTAGTACAATAGCAGTAGAATTTTAGTAACATACTTGCCTCATGCCACAGCCGGAACGGAAGATCTCGTTGAAACACGCGCTTCCTCATGATGCGGTCCATGGCGTATCGCGGAAACCCTCTTCTCTCTGTCCGGTGGGGTTCGGTGGCGAAGCTCCTTGTATCTCCTTAGAGGGTCGTTGTCGTTCCTCTAGTAGCCTCCAGGAAGGATTGATGGAGGAGCTCATATTACCCTCCCAGGTTTCGGCACCAAAATGTAGAAGCAGCGCACACACCAGGCCGCCTCTACAGTGTGTTTAATACCCGACTGTCTTTACGTTTCTCGATGTAGCAACATGGCACTCAGTCTCCCCCGTGCGCTTCCGCTTCCAATCCTCGTCTTCCTTCTCGTCGTTTTGAATCTGCAACACAGATCACCCGGAAAAGGTCGGAATGCGACCAAGCGAGAATACGAAGAGATCAGACTACGCACGAGAAACAGGAGCAACCATCCCGATAGTGCGCAGAATTAGGGCCCTCGGCATAATAATCGAAGCCAACGGTGTCAACGGGGAAACGATCACTAAATTAAAGCACAAGACGGCTAACGCCATGCGAATCCTCAAGAGGGTCTTTAGCAGAATAAACGGAATGAGTAAGGAGACTCTCATACGACTCATACAGTCTTTCGTAATTACCCATATTGTGCACGTTGCGGCATTCCACAACTGGTACAAGGGAGAAGAAGCCAATATCAATGTCCTCATCCGTAGGGTGTACAAGATTGCACTGGGTCTGCCTGAGTCCACCAGCACGCACCGTTTGCTCCATCTCGGGATTCACAACACACTTAGCGAAATCGTCGAGGCGCAGCGCACTTCACAACTATAAAGGGTAACGGGAACGACAGCAGGCCGCCAGATCCTGGAAAGTCTCGGCATCCGTTACCACGCACAAAAAGGCCAGAAATTCACCATTCCCGGCGCTATCAGACAAACACTAATATTCGACCCAATTCTACGGAACCTCGACTCAGAACACAACCGGGAAAGAAGAGTGGCCAGGGCCAGAGCTCTCCTACACAGCCACAGAAGACACCGGGACGAGGTTCGTGGACGTCTCGGAATACGCAGAACGTTCGCGATTCGCGGTTGCGGTCGTCGATTCGTGTGGCAAAACGCGCAGAAGAGGCGGAGGAATTGGCACTGGCCCTCACGGATCCGACGTGCACCACGGTTCTCTGCGACCCGCGTCAAACGGTCAGAAACTTCGCCAAAGAATGGATCTCCCAGACAGCGGCCCGAGTCCTGAGCAGTCAAAAAGTACAGCGGGGGGTAGAATTTCAAACCAGAATTCAGTGGTTCCCGGCGCAAAAGGGAGAAGCATCAAAGACTCATTGCAACCGAAAAGAGACGGAACACGCCAAGGCGCGCGAACTAGCGAGCTCGCGAACCGCGCCGGCGACCGTTGTTCATGGTCCAGCACCAAAGACTGCTGACCAGCGACAACGAAATTACTGAGGCCCTCTGCCTGGCCCGTCAAACCTTCCCTTCGCCCATGGACAAGCTGGACAAGGTGCACGTGGTGGCCCTTATAAAACTGCAGACGCTCACGTACGCTTGTACTTTATACATTTTATTTCAACTCATAATTTTGAGGTTATCCTGAGCAGGAGAGAAGGCTTCTTATGGCTGCCTTTTGTCCATATAACCACCCGCAGCCCTTGCGATTATAACAGCATACAAGTTGATTTTTAAGCTACATCCAAGACATAGCCGCCGCTTCATGTACAGTGCTGTGCAAATTACAGACAAGGACAGTCAACTATGGGCCGTCCAGCAGGCTTGGGCTGCTCTCAAAAAGCCCAAGCCTCACGGCCCATCACAAACGGTCCAAAATCAGGCAATGCAGAGTAGGGCATAACCCCGGGTCGACGCTTGGCCAGCGTCACGACGCATTAAACCGTCGTTGGCCGGCATTTCAATAAAGTTTTACATACATGCATATCCTTTACAAACGTGCGTTTCAAACCTGAGGAGATATTCGTCTACGTGGTCTGTGCATGTGAGCTTTACAGCAAAGCGGGAGCCATCTGCGTCTTATAGCTTGATGATTAACGATTAATAAAAAAATACCTAACCATCTTTATTTTTTACTTCAAGGGGCCTTATTGTGGAACTAAAGACACTCCCCTTCGAAGTGAAGTTTCATTTCAAACTCTTTTTTATTAATCAGCGGGGTGGTTTGAAAACATTCTATTGGGGTACTTTGGACCACTCAAGTGCGATGAGGCGAAAGCCTTTATGTCACGATGATTGAGCCTTCAGTGCGATGTTTACTACTGAAGGTGAAGGATTATTCTTCCGTCGTCCTGTGTTGGGAGAGGGTGGCGAGAAATTACTACTTCGACTTGAACCTTGTTGAGCTTGTCGCTCAGCTTGTTGCTGCTTACACGTACGCTCGGTAGCGCCAGCCATTTTGGTTGCTAGAGAACCGGGATCTTTGCTTGGCGCCATCAGTCCAATACAGCGGTCAGGAAGCAACTGACGCGGAGCTGTTGTTGTTGTTGTGGCTGTAGGAAGATGGAAAAGAAAATGCTCCGGCCTGCTACTGGCTCTCTAGCTGAGCAACACCACCCTCTCCCCCTCTCCATATCCTCCTCCTCCTCGCGTACGTCGTCACTCTACGACGGAGCTTTTCCGTCGTCTCCCGTCTCGGTGCATATCCGGGAGGCGGATGCGACAGATGCGAGAGGTGTCCTGCTCCCGCCTTAAGCCCGGTTGTCGGTTTTAACTTGTTAATTAAAACTTTTTACCTGGTTAAAACCGGACTGTAGCCCGGCTGCGCATGCGCAAATTTTAAAATAAATATTATGTTTTGAAAAAGAAGTTACTTTTGTGTTAAAAAAAATTTGAAACGTTTAAACTGCTTTGTGCACGAGATTTCTCCGATTTAAGTCATTTTTGATGCATTGCTCGGTTGAAAAAATGCATCCGCAGTGCAGTAAACACAAGTTGTTTGTTCGACTTTTTCGCGGTTCATATGCTCCAACTGCAGTGCGAGATTTATCCTTTGTGCAACGTGTGTCGCAAAAGCTTTCCAGATTTTTTTTAGAAATAAGCACTGGACGAAAGGCGGTGACAGGTCTACGCTGATGCTGCAGTGTTTTCATCAAGTGTGCACGTTTTGAGAATGCCTGGACATTACTGTGTATCACGGTTCCGCGGAAACTGTGATGGCGGGGATACAGTGACAGTCTTCACGTTCCCGTCGGAACCAGTGAGAAGGGCTCAATGGATAAAAGCCATCCATCGTGCCGATTTCACACCAGGAAAGTGATCGGTGGTAAGGCAGATTCCTCTTTACAAGTTGCTGTCGACAGTTGTTTTTTTTTTTTTTTTTGCATCATTAACGCTGCATATTACCTAGATACTCCGAGGTTATATGTACTCGGTACTTGCCTTAAAAAGAAAGTTTGCATAGCTATGGTGCGAACCTTATTCCATACTACGTGAATGCGGCTTAGAGACAAGCTATTACTGATATTTAGTGCGCGCGGACTTTAAATTGCGATCATTAGAACCTTAAAACGTAGGGCTGCTTTTTTAAGGCGGAAGCCTTTAATGGCTCATACTGTCGTGGACAAAGTGTGTCCCGCTTTTGCGACGGCTGTCGCGTGGCGTTCCTTAGCGCGTGTTCAAGTTTGGGATTGCAGAGCGCAGGAACGCTGGACAAGATGAGACTTCTGGAGGAAAGGCGCAGTATCTGTCACACTTTCTCCGACAAGTGTGTGTTTGGATCGTAGAAAAGCACAATAAAAGCAATGCTTTTGGTTTTTCATAAACTCATTTAGATCATGGGCTGTTTCCTTAAACATTAATCTTCTGTGGAAAATCCACTGCACGAATATCCAGACATTTACTTGCGATATTGGAGCCGACCTAAATGTTATGTATTACCTTCCTCCGTTCCCATACGGCGCGGTTCAGGTGTCCACAGAAACAAGTGTGACAGATACTGCGCCTTTTTCTTCCTATGAACCAATTATTATTATTATTATTATTATTATTATTATTATTATTATTATTATTATTATTATTATTAAACAACGTGGCTTAAAACAACAAATAATGTTTTCTCATGCGGCAACAACCACGATTCTAGGGAAACAAGAATAAGCGCGCAGTTTCCGCGAACGTCGTAGTGTTGTGATGACGTCACGGAGGAGCGGAGAGGCTGGTTGGTTGGTTTGTGGGGTTTAAAGTCCCAAAGCAACTGGAGCGGAGAGACCTTGAGTAGTCGCGGTGGTGTTGAGCGGAGCTACCTCCGCTGCCTCGTGCAGACAGCAGAGAGAAAGTACAGAAAAAGAAAAAGAAGAGAGAGAGAGATAAATAACATTTAATGCACCCGTCGAAAGGTTGGTGAGGATCCGAGGCGAAGCTCTGTCCCAACCATGTCCTCCCCTCAGCCGTCGACCTAGATTCCTTGGATCTGAGCAGCGGCCAGAGCAAGACGGATGACTTCTCGTTGCCCTTTTTCGTCCTGCTTGAGAAGTAGTGCCTTCCAGGACTCATCTGTTCTGTCAGGTTCTCCAAATCTAGGACACGTCCATATCATATGGATCATGTCCGCTATGCCATCGCAACGTTTGCACCTGGGGCTAAAAATTTCCGGGTGCCACTTGCTGTAAAGCTGGGGGTTCGGGAATACTCCAGCCTGTAGCTTACGCCACATAACCTCCTCGCTTTTGGTGAGTTGCTTACACGCTTTTGGTAGTACTGATCTGCCTAATTTGTAATGATTTAGGATATCTTGGTAGGTGTTAAGGTCATCGTCGAACTGTAGGGGCTCCTCATCGCGCAAGAGGTACGGGGTTGCGCATAAGTCGTCACTGGTATCCCGGAATGTAGCTAATCCTCGGGCCAGTACGTGCGCTTTCTCGTTCCCTCTCAACCCCTGGTGCGCCGGTGTCCAAATGAGCGCGACCTGCTCTGCCGGTGGTGGACCACTAGCCAACACTCTTGCTGACATGGCCGAAATGCGGCCCGCGTGAAAGTTTCCAATCGCTGATTTCGAGTCTGTAACTATAATTTTGACCTGTTGTTGTGTTAGAGCTAGCGCGATGGCCACCTCTTCCGCGTCCGTTGTGGTCGAATTTCGGGTGCTGCAGCAAACTATCGAGCCCTCGTCTTCTCTAGTTGCTACTGAAACAGGTCCCCTACCGTTCGCGAAGAGGGAGAGAAAGAGGCGCGCCGCAACAGCCGTCGTCCACTACCTAAGCGGTGGCGGGTGCAATGACGGCCTACAAGAGAGAAAAATTTGGTGGCTGGCTAGCCCCCGCCGCAAGCGGCGTTGACCTACCGTCTCAGCCCCGTAGGGCCAGGAACAGTCCGACGAACGTGGCAGCATATAGTTAAGAACCCCAGGTGGTCAAAATTACTGTGAAGCCCGCCACTGCGGCTTCTCTTTTTCTGTTCTTTCGCTCCCACATTCCTGCCTTCACTTACAGCTATTGCACCGTGCTTACAACGCAGTTCAGGTGTCCGCGAAGTGTGACAGATACGGCGCCTTGTTTCCTGTAATAATAATAATTAACCAGTTTGAAACGTCTTTGATTCCTGCTTTACCGCATTTGCGTCTGTATGCTGTTCGTGCGGCGTTCAAGGAAGCGCCAAATGAAAAGTGTAGCACGGACGCCTGGGTCGGATGCCCGGCGGGGTCAGCTTCGTATATTCGTGAATACAAACTTTTATTTTCCACCGAAAGGGGGCCCTCTGTTTTCCTCCTCCCGCACGCAGGCCAGAGGGGGGGTCAGGTGACGCCATGACCAAATCTGACAATCATGACGTCAGTTTCGGTCATTAAACATGATCGGATATGACGTCATGACCAATGGCGTCACCAATCAAGTGATGATGTCGTTTCGTTGGATTGGATGCCCGGCTGGGTCAGGTTTGTATGTGCGTAAATGCCCTGGTGATGTCATCATTCGTGACCAGATGTGCCGTCAAGATTACGTTGTCATGTGGTTAACTGCTATTGGATAATTAATTAGATGTGACCTCATTATGACATCACAGCCGTTATTAATGACGTCTTGTCATGTCATGACATGTCATTACCAGGTGATGCCTTCACTGTCGGTCATCAGTGCTGAAGTCAATATCACCAATAAATGTCACTATAGCTGACTACGACTATCATTATCGGTCACTAGATATATACCTCTAACTCAAGTTCACCGACATCTTTAAAGGTAAACATAAACCCGCCGAATCTTGTCAACCGTGGAACTTCTCGTGGAAGCTCGCACGGACAGACGGACACTCATAAGCCTATAAATGCTTTCACCTAAATTTTGGGTCAGAAATCCATATTCGAAAGCTCGCTGAGTTGGCTTTCCGGCATTACACATTCGTGAAATGGAGTGTATTTCATTTATGGGCGAAATGCATACGCTGTTTGTGTAATAAATGATATAGAAGAAAGTACGATGGGTTTGGCAACATTGCCACACGTAACGACGGCATTACATATTTATGCAATGCGGGAAAGTGAACCTAACAATCTTTCGAACGCGTGTTATTATTTTAGCTACTTCAAACCGCGCTGCTGGATGCGAAATCTTGAAAACGAGGCTGACATTTGATGTTGATGGCCTTCATTATTATATCCACATTACACTCTCTTAAAATAAAAAAGGTTGATAGCTCTATCTCGTACATGACATCCATCTAGCAGTAAATCTCACCTGCGCTTACTCTTTCTCGGCATTTTTAAAATGCAACTTTCCAAATAGCAAAAAAAAAAACACCCGGTGTATCTGTCAGCGCAACAAGCTGAGCTTATTCTTAGTATGTAGTCACCATGCTTTACTCGACCGCCTCTCCATCTCTAGGCGGAATGTCTGGCTTCTTGTGCAAGCCAAAATACCTAAGTTGGAGGTTCCCCATTGCCAGCCCTACAAACCTACTGCTACTCCCATCTGACTTTTGGTCCACGTTTGCCGCCAGACTGTCCAGTACGAGCGCATCTTTCTATCCGCTGCGGTCGCCTACGAAACGCGCCCATTGTCGCACAGATTGAGGGAAATCCGCCGTTTATCAACACATATGTTACATGGGATACCCAAATTGCATGCTTCAGATACCTCCTCTTTATCCCGTTTACCCACCACCTTTAAGCTTCGTTCCAACTTGGGAGCCATGTAAACATTCTGCTAACTGCATTGTGCCTCGAACGAGTCTTTCTGGGGCTGCAGTGCGTCCAATGGATTAACACGAGCCGTGATCTGCAGTGCCCTGCCACTCCAATACGTTGGTTTGCGACCACGCAGTGAACCTGGGAATGACCTCGCACATCAGCTGTACGCCCTCAGTCTCGCCCTAGCGTCACTAATTCTTTGAGCATACCAAACCCCACTCGGAGCTGGATGCCTTGATTGAGAAACTACGAACTGTTGACATCTGGCCCAAGACCAACATCTTCACAGGGCATCTCCGCTTTGCCCCTTATCACGCAGTGCTTTCTATGATTTATGCTAAAGAGTTTAACTTATAAATGCACCGCCAATCTACGTCGAGATACGGCTTTGAACGCCAAAGAAATTCTCGTGCCGGAGAAATGTGGTGTTGGTATTGGACTAGGAGGCATGCGGTTCTGATAAGCGCACTTAATGCTGATAGAATGCTTGAAGATGGCGATGACGGCGACGGCTACGTGAAATAATCTTGGCTAGTTGACTTCTATCGCGTGCACAAGTTGCACATAAAGATACCAAGCCGTACAAAATTTCAATCTTTCTTAGTAGACAGAACCTCCGTAAACTCACAACGACCAGTAACAGTTACAAAGCCCGCTGTTTGCACTTCACAGCTTCTGTGTTCTTCTTTCCGCCTTACAGTGTCTGGGCAGCCTTGAAATAGTTGAAGCTATAATACTGGCTTCCATACCTTCGTCTGGAGATGACGGATGCACAAGCGGTAAGTACCTAACTTTTTAATGCTGGAGCGTTGATTGCCCCGTTCTCCACAAACACCGCCGAGTTCTGTGACATCATGTGGCCACATAGCGGCCAAGTTCACAGTAGCTGCTGACAGCTCCTTTGCTCAGGTAGAATCGAACCCTCCAGCACCATTGTGTACCGGGTCAGACACGTTACCCCTATATGGGCCACACAGTCACGTTTGTATGGCTCGGCTTTACATGTCGGGTAGATTTTCTCGCTTCTGTGCCGATGAGTATGTGAGAAATAATACAGGCGCAAATTAAGTATAGTTATTGGGCGAATGGCGAAGTGCATGTACTGGAAGTATGAATGATCCGCATTGGGAGCCGAAAGACAGTAGCCATACGCTGCCGCGTCTTACCCCAAAACGCGCGAGATAAAGCTACGGCTTTGCGAGTCAGTATGACAGGCTGCGCGCACATTAGCAGAACCTCTAATCGCTGCTGTGACTCTTAAGAACTTTTCTGAAAATCCAAGTTAAATTCTTGACCAGCTTCACGGTTTGTGATCCGTCTACAATCAGTGTCGTCTTCATGAAAACCAGTGTTAAAATCTGGCGCTTCACGCATCAATATGCTGACATCTTCTTCGAGAACTACCGCCTCAGAAATAGTTGAAAAAAGAAATACCGCAAAGGGCGGGGACGCAGATACATGTTTAACGCCACGAAAAGGAACACGCGCTGCGATATTCGTTCAGCGCTGAAAATGCTACTCAGTAGTTTATTTTGTGCTGATCCCCATTTTATTTCCCTCTTCTAGCGTTGATGGTCCTTCTCATGTTCCTGAAAACCACCGGTGCCTCCTTCGGATGCTTCACAGCCATTGGCTCTTTCTTCACCCTGAGCTCGGTACGTCAGCGCGTGAGATATTTTGTTAATAAACTGTGTGAGATATTTTTGCCGACAATTAACCGCTCTGCACAAAGCATGTGTTCGCCTGGCTATTAAAACGAGCAGATTAGGAACTAGGTGTTCAGTAGGGCATTCATCAGAAAACGGCAATTAATCAATAAATGTGTACCGTCTTAGGGAACATTATATAACACACTCTGTTTAAGTTTACTAAAAATGCGCCTTATTTTCTCATTAGAGAAATGTAATACAGAGAAACTGAAGAATTTGACTTGTGGAACAGTGCCGGTAATTACGTCCGAAGGCGTCGTTTGCGTGAAGAGAATGAGTGACAGTAGCTGAAGAACACCCCTGTTGCGTTGTTGAGGAAGGATAAAGTTCTGGCTTTATCAATGCATCATCACCCCGCTTCCATCCGAGAACGTCTCTGCACCAGAAATGGGAAATGCTCCCGCCATTGTTCCCACGCATTTGGTCATGCAGTGGCGGATATGCTGTAGCTATGGGAAGCCGATCATTCTCGCCCTTTTGGACTACACCATTTCTACATTGTTCGGATAAGGCGACTGAAGTAGCTGCTGGATATTGGTATTAAACAGGTACTGAAGAGGACCCTATCGAGTTCTTGATTTAAGTGCAACTGACTTGCTGGCCACGTTATGTACACTTGTACGCTACCGAAACAGTCAATTTACCGTTGGTAACTGTAACTCAAAATCTGCCCCCGAATCGACTATACTTGTTAAAATGCGAAGCATAATGTCATCTTTAACGTTTTTCACGTGGCCAGGGGAAGGGGAGGGGGCAAAGGCCCTTTCCTTCTTTTTGCAAAGGTATTTCGCCATGGAGAAGCCAACGACCATGACCAGGGTACGTTTTTAAGTCGAATGCCTTTTTAAGCATGAACAAAATCCCGTGCGCGAGAGAAGTGCGCAAAATCTGTTATATTCCACGAGATTCTACGAGATTAGTTCTTGTCCAGCGTCCCTGCCATCTGCAATGCCGCACTTGAACTCGCGCAAAGGAACTCCACCCGACAAGAGCGATGGTGTATACTGTCCAAACTCACACTTGCCGGAGAACGTGTAATAGATAGAGCGCCTTCCTTTTACTGTATTTATAAGTATTTATAAGTAGCACTGCAACGAACGCCGATAAAAGGCAAGCGATGAGAGGCAAATGATAGGAGAGGAAGGGTAAGCTTTCGCCATTCTCCTTCTAAGAGCATGTAAGAGACCGTTTAATTATTTTTGCAAGCATTTCACTCAACATTAGCCCCATATGGTATACACGCTTAAAAAACGGCTCATTTTACGGCGTAATGCGTAATCGACCCAGCGACCTGCAGCATAGCAACCTACAACATGCAGAACTTTGTGGTGCCCCTCGAGATGTTCCTATTGTGGAACACCGCCTCGGCGCTTATCGGCCTGCCAGTCAACGTGATCGCGTACTGGGTCCGGCTCTCCGAAAAAACGCTGCCTGTCAGCGAATATGGCTGCATTGCAGACACCGGCGAGCCACAGGTGAGGCTCGTCAACACATGAAGTTGATTTCGGTTCCGCATAACCGAAACTCGCGCACAGAACAGGACACAACACGAGCGCTGGGCTACCAACTGAAGTCCTACTGCACACAAAGTAATACAAAGGGAAAACTAATTGCGCATGAATAAAGCTGACAGCATTTTCTCTCTGGGGGCGTTTGAGTGGTGCGCTTGATATGCGCTTTGTTTTATTTTTGGATCTCTTTGCGTACAGTCAAAAGTGCGTTGTTTGCACCGCTACTATTATGTCCTGTTCTGTGCGGGAGTTTCAGGTACGCACGGGTGAGGATTTATTTTTGCGTGTGGCTCCCAAGCGGCACCGCTACCTTTACTGCTCATTACAACATCAAGCTGAGTGGCGAATGCCGCCGCTCTGGAGGAACGAATGTTTACTCTTTTCTAACTTTCAAGAAACCAAGGGCGGCAGATTTGGTCGTGAAGTTAGTGCCAGCTATATCATAACATCCTTGATTAGAGCTTAAATTACTGGGAGCATGTACCGATTCATTTGCCTCTAGGGATATAGCTAACACTCGGAGCCAATATGCGTGTCACGTTAGAAATGTTTAACTGAACTGAATTATGGTCAATGAAATTAAACATCAAAATTGTACATTTCGGCGTGTGTCTCAAACTTCTAACGAACTGCCTTCTTATCGTTTTAATGCAATCCCTCTTGATCTAGTTTCTGCTTACAAGTATCTTGGTATCCATATTACTTTACCTGGTTCGTACACACTTCTTATGTAATTAATAACGCTAGTCGTATGTTGTGTCCTTTAAAGGAAAATTTCTCTATAGCACCTTCTTGTATTAAACTACATTTATATAAATCACTAGTCCTTTAAAAGCTTGAATATAGCACAGCAGTCTGGGATTCTTTTCAGCGAAACGTACTTCACTCATTAGAAGTGGTACATAACAACTCCGCGCATTTTATTCTTTCTAATTATAACAAAACAGTCCGAGCATCTACAATCAAATCACGCCTTAATCTGCCACCTTTAGTATCTCTCGGTAAAATCATCAGACATGCACTTTTTGGCAAGATGTTTACTATACTTCACTTCCTGATGAGTTGACCTCTCAGCCGCAGTTCATATCATTGAGGTTAGATTACAACAGTAAATTCGGTATTCCATTATGAAATACTCAGTATTTTCTAGTACGCACATCGGTTGAGTAGAATCAGCGTATTCTGCGCGAATGTTCAAGGAAAGAAATGAGTGAGTTCCTTTTGGAGGTTGTGAACGCGGTCAGCGCTTTTGTGACAAGTGTTCGTTTCAACGGGACTCTACTGTAGAAGTTCCGCTTTAGTTTCACCCAGCATATCTACCGCAGCGCGTCTCTGATCTGCAGTGGGGATTGTCATCCAGCAGGTATGCGCTGCGCTAGCTTCCCGCACCGGGACTGGCAGAATTCAGCGAGGGTGGTTTGAAAGTATGAATTGAGCTCATTTCCTGCGTGTTCTTAAGTTGCAACATGTATTCGCTGTGTATCACAGCGTAATTTTCCGTTATTTGCAGTGACGACCTATGACATCGGAATAGCCTAATTGAAGAAAAGTGCCAACGTTGTTAAACGTCCTTCAGAGTGACTCTTAATCTCAGAGTCGTGGGTTCAGGACCCACGTTTGACGCCATTTTGTAGGCGATTCCTCTGCCCGAGGAGTTCACGAACTGACTCGAGACGGGTCATGTGATCACGGGGTTTGTTCCTCATATGTCCGGAGATCAGAGGCGTCTTGGACGGTACGAGAAACGAGTACGCCTGCTGACATTGGGTCGTTGTATCTCGGGCCATTGTAAGTCGTGCAGAACTGCAGTTAGGCAAATACCAAATTTGGGAAAAAGCCCTTGAAGTCGCCAGCTGGCACGTATCTAGGCCTTCTCGTCGAAGGGGCGGTGGCTGAGACTTGGGAGCGCACTCACAGTAGCGGGCGTTGAGGGGCTATGCTACATTTACCCCGAACCTCCACTAGAATGTCACGGGTTCTTTCGCTACACGGACGGCAGCTCAGAAGAAAAGGGTCAAAGGACGGGGCGGGGTGCTGAGGCGCAGGAGCCAGAGAACAGGGGCTCGACCAGGTAAAGCAGCGGTGGCCAAGAACGACGCGCACTGCGCGCGATCGTCCTCTTCTTCCCCTCCACGACTGACTCAGTTAGCACGGGTGACAATATTTTCATTATTTCTTCATATTTCACAGCCTATATATTACAGCCCTGGCGACAGAGATAGTTAAGGAACACCGCTTAATCGGCTAAGAAATCTCACTAAGCACTCAATGTTTCGTTTTGACTTAGCCCAGTTCTACCCCCTTTAGACATTAAGCTGTACTTTTGCCATGGCAAACCTGAAGGTCATCTGGCACCGCACATTTGACTTTCATGCGGCGCAATGGAGGCGTGTCCGTGACGTCATACCACGTGACTCTCCTCCCGGAGTCATGAATATGCGGCCAAGTTTAAAAGAAACACAACAAACCCTTGCGCAACTGAACATCCGATCTTCATAACTATAGTTCCCGCCGATTTGAATCACAGCTAATACTGAGACCAGAAACATCAGAGCACGAGTCTATAGCCACTGAAGAATTAAAAACATGAGAGCGGTAGCAATGTCAGGAATGATCGTCGGCACGTGCACTAGTTACGACGGCTGCACTTTTGTAATTATCACTTGACGAGAAACCATCTCTTCGGTAACTGCAGTTCAGTTCAGTCGTTCAGTAGTTTCCGACGCTTTCCGGTCTCTCACTATCTTCCTAACATCACATAACTTCATCTGCAGTGCCTCGAGGATGCCATCTAACCATCGCGTTCGCTGCCTACCCCTTCTCCGGCGACCGTCAACCTTTCCCAACATCAAATCTTTCTCCAGCGACTCCTCTCTTCTCATCAGATGACCAAAGTAGCTGAGCTTTAACTTTAGAATTTGACCCTCCAATGAGCAGTCACGGTTTATGGTCGACAATATCGACTGATTTGACCTTCTGGCAGTCCAAGGAACTCTCAAGAGTCTTCGCCAGCACCACGATTCAAACGCGTCAATTCTTCGGCGGTCAGCCTTTTTCACAGTCCAACTCTCGCATCCATACATCACAACTGGAAAGACCGTAGCACGAGTTATACGGATATTGGTTGGCAGACTAATGTCTCTGCTCTTTACTAGGCGGTCAAGGCTAACCATTGCTCTCTTTCCCAGAAGCAGGCGTCTCCTAATTTCATGGCTGCAGTCTCCTTCCGAGGTAATGTGGGAGCCCAAGAAGAGAAAATCTGTCACAGCTTCCACTTCTTGTCCATTGATGCTCCAGGACTTGATAGGGCAAGACGCCACGATCTTTGTCTTTTTAATGTTCAGTTTAAGCCCAAACTTCTCACTCCCTTCTTCTACGCTCATCAGAAGTCTCTTGAGCTCCACTTCACTTTCTGCCATTAAAGTGGTATCAACTGCATATCTAAGATTGTTGATACGTTTTCCAGCAATCTTCACTCCAGCTGAAGACTCGTCCAGATCGGCCTTGCTCATGATGCACTCTGCATATAGGTTAAATAGGCAGGGCGACAGTATGCAGCCTTGCCTCACTCCTTTCTCAATCGGAAACCAATCAGTAAGACCATGCCCAGTTCTGACTGCGGCCTCTTGTCGTTCATACAGGTTGCTGAGCTTTTGTGCAAAAAAGTTCGAGTATTGTGATGCTTCTTCATAAGAAAATGAAGGCTGCCAGTGCCATAAGTAACCTACACTTGGTGTTTTGAGGTGGGTTAGTCTATTAGTGGCACATCCAGCGATGAGGAGCCCTGGATTTTAGCCATCTCTGCTGCTGTGTCACTATTCTTTTACGTTTGTTGCTTGGTTACCGGGAGCAAAATCGAGAGGATCAATGTTGCGACCAGTTATCCACCCTTGTTCGTTTATGGAGATGTTTTCCGAAAGGTCTTATCCTTGCGTTCTTTTACACTTCATGAAAAATATGACAGGATTCTAAGCTTTAATTATTCAATGAAACTGCGAATGAATTGCTTTTACTGGCACTCAGCTCACTCAGCTAGAGCTTATACAACACAACTGCATTGCTGGTGTAACGTGTCGTGCTTCACTTTGTCCCTGGACAGGCGGTGGTCACGCTGGCCAGGCGAGCGTCGCTTAGGATGACGGTAAGTTCCGGCACCACCAGAGACTCTTCGCATGCACACTGTCACAGGATCTCACGTGTGCGAGCGTATCCACTTGCACTTGGCAGCAAACTGATATTTTACGTGGAAGCACAGCATTCAGCCTAGTAGTAGTAGTGCCTGAGGGTTATATCCGGCTCGGTAATATATGATGTGAACATTGTTCATTCGAATCTATATAACAACGACCTGCCTGTATTCTCTTGCACAGCTGTTTACATGAGGGTCCAGAACTGAAACCTCTGCCTTCCATTTGCATAACAAGTAGATAAAGATCTCTTTTGCACCGTAACATTCAATGAGCAGAAGTGTTTCAGTAGCTTATTTGGTTTATCTCTAATATATCTTGTTTATTGTGCAGCGAATGCCTTTTTATGAATGTGTTTTTGTGTTTGATTTGTCGGTTTTTCCTAAAAATTTGCGTCTGTGTTAAACCTTTATTAAAATAAGGGCAACTTTAAATGCTTGTAGATATGAAACAACACAATATCACATCCAAAATTAGAAGACGCTTAAGTTTCGCCTTTAAGAGTTCAATGCGATTGCCGCGTTGTCCTTAAACCTTAGCGCTTTGAAGACGATGGATAGATGAATGTATAAGGCTTTAAAACGTGTGGCGGCTCGTGCCATCTGTTGCGGCAGCGCCGTACGATCGAAAGAATTTTCCATTGGTCGCCTCATCGCAGGTAAGCAAAGTGGAAATTATCTTTGCTGTCACTTAACTGTTACCTCCGTAATTATTTTCGTTCTAATGACGCATCTAAAAACTAGCTGACAGTAATAAGGCAATGCATACATTAGGTGTACCTTTATTCGAAGAGAAGGAATGTGATTTTGTGGCGGAATGGTTACGTTCTCGGCTGGCAATCCAAAGAAGCTGTGTTCGACTGCGCGGTTTTCCGCAAAACTTTTATTGTTTCTTTACTCTCCTGATTTCGCGTTACAACGACAACGCCGACACCGGCTTTTCTGCGACACGGGGTCCTTAACGATACCGCGTTAAAATGTTTGTGCTGTAGCTTGTTACTTGTTTTTTTAATAATGGCGTAAAAGCATTTAGGTCTCTAACGTTGCCTGAAAATGCTCACCTCTCTTTGTCGGGAGGTCTTACGCGTCGCCTTTGATTTCAGCCAGCATTCTTCACCGCCCGGATTGGCTTTGCTTTCTTCCTCGGCGTGGTGCAGGTGAGAGCGATCACGAAGAGTTAACTGATGTTCGCAAAAGACGCTCTCAAATATAAGTATAAAAGAAACAAGTAATAAAGATCCGAACAGTCTGCTGCCGAACACTGCAAACAGAATTGCACTCTTTCCATCGCTATACTCGCATCCTCTAGAAACGCTGCATTGCGGTACTCATGAGGGCTTCGGATGCGTGCAGGAAATAGCACCGCACCCATTAAAAGCGTTCATCAGTACCTCAGTGCACCTGTGCACACTGTCAACACTTTTCTTGTAACTGTTGCAGGAGGGCGCCTTTAAGTTGCGATTTTTTCTTATAGCGAAGTCCCCCAAGAGAACAAGCTCAAGGCAATGCTTTTCACATAAAAAGAGAGCGGTCGAGAAACCATACATTTTGCCTAATTAATATCTACTCTCCTTGCTTTCACGTTTTTTAATGCATTCAGCCCTCAACGTTTGTCAAAACAACTCAATGAGAGCACTTTTATATGCTTCATTTAGTCCGCTAGTAAGGTAGCCAAGCATTGGTATGTCTTGAAGCACCTCATTAGTACTGCAGAAATGTGCACATGCTAAGGACATACACTTGCAAGATAGAAGGCTTAATGGAAAGGAGCAGTCGCAATACGCTTTTTACGCCTTAACGGGCTTAGGACTACCTTGCTGTTTTTTTATTTAAATGTTTTAGCACATATGTTTCTCGACTGAAGTACTTTCGTGAGATCTCTTTCTAAAGTCGAGACTAACTCATATGCAATACAATTTTTCGCTGTAGAAAACGACGAGGCAGTGCCTTATAATATAATAATGCTTATTGGCCTTCAGTGTATTTGGAGTTTGATACCATTGTGAACTAAATGCAAGGCCAGCCCGAATGTACTGGTTTGTGCAAATACAGAAAAGAGCTCATCATCTTCATTAATGGCTTAAGATGGAGCCTCTGTCGCCCTTGGGGAAGTTTTAATATGTGGAAGCCATCGGTGACTGGTTATTTATAAAATCTTCACATGCAAGACATTGTATCGACGGCAGGCAAAAAGTAGAAAGAAGTGTTTTCATGGCAGACAACTGTAGGACCTTGTCGTTTCATTTAGCGATGAGGCTGCAGGGATCGCCAGCCAAAATTTATTGGCACGACACGCAATGCTAACAGGCTAACACGAGGCTCGCTATTTTCTTGAAGGTTTTATTTATTTATTTATTTTGTGCTTGCTTGTCTTTTTCTCCATGTCTCTACAGCTCTTGATCATCAAGGAGGTCAACAAATACTACGAAACCTTGATATTGGATTCATACCAGCACGGGTATCAGCCGACCCGCGGATTTACCGTTGACAGTGCAGACCCTGGAATGATGGCACACCCGATACCAGTTGGGTCCAGGAAGAATATGTCCGAGGAGAAGCCCGACGCCCAGAAACCGAAAGCCCATCACAGAGACTGACATCATCACAATATCGCTGTGGGCCGCGTTGGCACTCGCAGGAATGGTCGGCCGACGCAACCGCAGTTTCTTGGTGAACACTTACAGGCTGTAGTACTTCATAGAATAGAAAAGATCATCAAACCTCGATCAGGTACTTATTTGCCATCCACTGACGATACGTTATGACGCATATACTTTTGAACCGTTTCACTCCTTTCCAAAGCAACGTGACGTTTTTTAATTGGCGAGTGGACGCGCAATTAGCATCATCATCATCAGCCTGACTATACTCACTGCAGGGCGAAGGCCTCTCCCATATTTCTTCACTTAACCCGGATCTGTGCTAGCTGCATCCACTTGACCCCTGCGAACTTCTTAACCTCATAAGCCCCCCTAACTTTCTGGCGCCCCCTGCTACGCTTTCCTTTCCTTGGAATCCCGTTTGTTACCCTAAGCGACCATCGGTTATCCTCTCTTCGCACTACATGTCCTGCCCATGCCCATTTCTTCTTCTTAATTTCCACCAGAATGAAGGTAACTTGTGTTATTTCTCTGACCCACTCTGCAGGCTTCCTATCTCTTTGTTACCCCTACCATTTTTCGTTCCATAGCTCTCTGGGTTGTTCTCAACTTAAGTAGAACTCTCTTGGTTAGCCTCCACGTTTCAGCCCCATAGGTGAGTACAGATAAGATGCAACTGTTGTATACTTTCTTCTTGAGCGATACCGGTAAGCTGCTAGTCATAATCTGTGAGGGCTTGCCAAATGCGCTCCATCCCAATCTTATTCTTCTTGTTATTTCCTTTTCATGGTCCGGATCTGCAGTTACTACCTGTCCTAAGTAGACATATTCGCCCACTACTCTCAGTACTTCGCTACCTAATGTAAACTGCTGTTTCTTCCCGAGGCTGTTGAACATTACCTTAGTCTTCTGCATGTTGATTTTCAAGCCTACCTTTCTACTTTTCCTGTCTAGGTCACCAATCATTATTTGCAGTTCATCCCCAGAGTTGCTTAGCAAGGCAATGTCATCAGCCAATCACCGATTACTGAGGTATTCTTCATCTACCCTTATCCCTAACTGCTCTCATTCCAAGTCTCTGAATACTTCCTCTAAGCAAGCTGTGAATATATAGTACTGGGGAGATTGCGTCTCCTTGCCTAACACCTTTCTTTATGGGAATTTTGTTACTTTCTTTGTGCAGAACTATGGTTGCTGTGCAGCCACTATATATATATCTTCCAGCACCTTCACGTACGGCTCGTCTACCCCCTGATTTCGCAATGCCTGCATCACCGCCGAGGTTTCAACTGAGTCAAATGCTTTTTCGTAATCAATGAATGCTGTGTATAAGGGCTGGTTATACTCCGAGCATTTTTGTATCACCTGATTGATGGTATGGATATGATCGATAGTAGAGTACCGTTTCCGAAAACCTGCTTGATCCTTTGCTTGATTGCAGTCTAAGGTTGTCCTGATTCTATTAGCGATTACCTTAGTAAATACCTTATACGTAACAGACAGTAAGCTGATTGGTCTGTAATTTTTAAGGTCCTTAGAGTCCCCTTTCTTGTGAATGAGGATAATGTTTGCATTCTTCCATGGTTCCGGTACCGTCGCTGACACCAGGCACTGCGTATACAGGGTGGCCAGTTTTTCTAACACGATATCCCCCCGTCCTTCAGCAAATCTGTAGTTATCTGATCCTCTCCAGCTGATTTCCCCTTTTTAATATTTTCTAAAGCTTTCTTGACCTCGTCCATCGTCACTGGTGGAACGTCTGACTGTTTTTCTCTACCACCAATCTCATTACGGTCCTGATTTCTTAGGCTACTGTAGAGATCTGTATAGAACTGCTTGGCTACTTTGACTATCTTGTCCATATTCGCAATGACGTTGCCCGCCTTGTCCCTTATCGCATACATCTGGTTTTTGCCTATGCCCAATTTCTTCTTTACCGCTTTAAGGCTTCCCCTGTTCCTTACAGCATGCTCACTTTTATCCATGTTATACTTCCTTATATCGGCCACTTTGCGTTTATTGATTAGCTTTGATATCTCGGCCAATTCAATCTGGTCTGTTGGATTGGAAGCTTTCATACTGTGGCGTTTCTTAATCAAATCTTTCGTCTCCTTAGACAGCTTACCAGTATCCTCTCTAACTATAATACCGCCTACTTCTACCGCGCACTCAGTAATGATATCTCTGAAATTATTGTTCCTTGCCTCTAGGGTAATGTCGCCATCCTGAGTTAGAGGTGAAAACCTATTCTGTAGCGAGATCCTGAACTCTTCTGCCCTCCCTCTCACCGCTAATTCGTTGATGGGTATCTTTCTTACTAATCTGTTGCGTTCTTTCTTCAGAGTTAGGCTAATTCGGGACCTCAACATCCTGTGGTCACTGCATCGCACTTTCCCGATTACCTCTACATCTTGCATAATGGCGGAGGTTGAACACATTATGAAGCCAATTTCATTTTAGTCTCCCCGGTAGGACTTTTCCATGTCCATTTCCGGTTCTTCCGTTTGCTGAAGAAGGTATTCATGATTCTTAAGTTATTGCGCTCTGCACACTCAACTAGTAACTCTCCCCTGCTATTCCTAGAACCAATGCCATAGTCACCTACTGCCTGGTCTCCTGCCTGCTTTTTCCCTGCTTTGGCATTGAAGTCGCGCATTAGTACAGTATACAGCGTCTTTACTCTTCGCATTGCCGATTCTAAATCTTCGTAGAAACTTTCAACTGCCCGGTCATCATAACTACATGTGGGTGCATAGGTCTCTACAACCTTCCGTTTATACCGCTTATTAAGCCTTATTACGATGCCTGCCACCCTCTCATTAATACCATAGAATTCATCCACATTACCCGCTATATACTTATTGACAAGGAAACCTACTCCTAGTTGTCGCCTTTCTCGTAAGCCTCGATAACACAGTACATGCCCATCCTTCAGTACAGTATATGCCTCATTGGGCCTCCTGACCTCACTAAGCCCTATGATATCCCATTTCATACCCTCTAGCTCCTCTAACAGCACTGCTAAACTAGCTTCACTAGCTAGGGCTCTAGCGTTAAACGTTGCCAGGGTCAGTTTCCAATGGCGGCCTGTCCAGCGGAGCCAGGCTTCCTTAGCACCCCGTGCTGCGTCACAGGTCGGACCGCCGCCGTGGTCAGTTGTTCCGCAGCCGCTGGTGACTGAGGGCCGGGGTTTTATGGAGCTTATCATAGGAGGTTGCGGCCAATTACTGCACCAGGGTGGCCAACTCCTGTTCTGGTGAGGGAGCGCGTTGCCGGAGGTGTTCACCGGCATCGGGTCGCACCCCAAACCTGTTTATGCAATTCCATCGACACGCGGATTTTGTTTTTTTTTAATCCGATGGAGAATTGCGCGGCACCGAGATTGGAACCCCGGTCCTCTTGCATGCGAGGCGAATGTTCTACCGCTACGCCACCGCTGCAATTAGCATGCTTATGAATTAGGAAATTACTGGAATATTAGACAATGTTTCATAAGGTAATTGCAGTGCTATTAGCAGCTCTCTTTGTGTCACCTGGGAGATTGCTTCTTGCGTGTTTAAAATGTTTAAAATAACTTCGCAATAGTATTTCTGCGGTGACATTGAAGCTGGAGATCCGCAGCAGTTTCAAATTCTCAAAACACAAAAAATTGCACCAATAAGGGCAGCTTCTAGACGCCGTGTATGTTCTTTTCTGTGTCTGAAAGGATGCGCCGACACATTTATTGCACCACCCATGCATAAATTAAACGAGTGTGGTTGCAAGGTTATCGATGTACCATATATGATATAAAGGTGCATAAGGGTACACACGTATTCTCACGATTTTTGAATGCATTTGGTCAGTAAGTGGGGTATCAGGTAAGCGAATCATGTTTTCCTTCAGCGATTTGGGCAGGCTTGATGTGCCGCTCCATAATTTGGTAATTAACTAGAATAGTGAAGTTGAACTGCAAAACACCAATGATTCAAAAAGGTCCCACACAAATTGGGCTTTAAAAGTGCAAGGATTATACTCGTTATGAGCAAGAGTAGGGCACGCGGCGGGTTTTCCTTCTGTATTCAGTTCTATTCTTACCTAACTTTCTATCACCTGTTCTAACGATGTTGTAGCCGGGTTGTGCTTCTCTGGAACTGTTAGGTGGGTCATGCTAGCGTCGTGTTACTCTGTGAGATGGGTTTTCTAGAGTGTGCTTCTAAGCAGGGGCTGTTTTAATCTGTCCTGTCTGGAGATAAATTCGAAACATTCTTGTCATTAGCAATAATATCTCACCTGAAATAGGATTCCCCGCAAAACACAAGCAGATACATTAGGAACTAGTATCTGCATTGATAATTATAATCTGGGACACCATAGTTCAAGGGAAACAGGTTACTGACAAGCGATCTCATGGAGTGTTGAGCTTCTGTGTATGCACCACACTAGTGGCCAGCGTTGTTTAAAGCTATCTTTGCTTGTGCATCTCGAAAGCAGCCAAAGCATATGAAGATGCGAAGCAGTCTTGAGGTGTTAACTGTAAATATCACCTCTTTGTTTCTCTTGTAGATGTAAAACCAGTACATTACACTTTCTTTGATGTGAGAGAGAGGGTTGGGGGCTACAGACATGCAAACGTACCTTTATTGCAAGCGTCCTTACAATGCTGTATTCACATAAAAGTAAATATCGCAGAAAAGTACGCGGATCGAGTCTCCTCTTAGCGCACCATTAAAGGAAGCAGCGTTATTCGCGTCGTGTTTAGCAGGCGACTGGGCGTTTGGCGTGAGTCGCTTCTTTTATGAAATCTGAGCACACGCTTCAATTAAGAAGGCCGATTCTGGTATATTCGTGAGCAGTGGCCTTGCGATGGCTGGAAATACCTAACCTGCAAAAGCGTCTTTCCCTTACGAGAAAAGTAAGGATTCGAGGTTGGCGCAGAGCAATGGCGACGTAGGTGACAAGGGCACACGGATGGAAAGACAAACAAGTGAGAAACAATTGCCCACGAATCTGCCAGATACTGAAATCGGATTGGAACAGACAAGCTCGGTTTTATCGGCACTGCCTTTACCTCCATCTTCACAACGCCTGTGCTCCGCCCCATGCAATGAAGAAATGGAAAGAATTATCTGACCTGGGCAACTCAACTGCTGACTACCTTTGACAACAGACCCTTCTTCAGCTCCCAGCCTCACAGCCGGAAAAGAAGCGCAAGGCGGAGAACGTCATCCACACGGCAGGAAACGTTGCACTGCCCACCGATGGGCGTCGCGTTCTTTCCCAGAGAAGAAAGTACGCATTCTCACCCAGGAGGTCACAAGCAGAACTGCTGGGCATGGTGAGACAGGTATCCAGATTGGCATCCGTCGCCGAATCAGATATATGTGTGTGTCCGAAGAAGTCGATGCGTTGCTGCGCTGTAAGATTCCGGCGAATTCTGTTCCACTTGAGAACTGTGTCTTACTTGAAAGAACATTCGCTGCGTTTGCTTATAGCGAATAATGAAGGAGGTTTCCTAGTGCTCCCGTCGCATATTTATGCAACTAAGGGTCGCGAAGCTCTATTGTCGTGTTTTAGTGCAGCAAAGAAAGTCTCCTTGGCTAAAATCAAGGCTATACGGCCAAGGAACGGCGACAAGCATAACCCTAATGCCTTGAAAAACTCAATTGAAAAATGTAAACGACTGAGTGTACAGCTATTCTTCAGTGCAAAGACGCACAAGCCGAGTTGCCCCTTTTGTGTAACCGTATACGAGAATGGCACATGGCAAAAATCTGTAGCTGCCAGCGCTTGACCGTGTGCGTCTTCCATGCGTCCTTGTCTAAGTCTCGCTGTTCTTCAAGTGTTTCATTGGGTTATGCCATGGTCGTGCACTTCGTCGTTGCCGGTGTTTGTGGCGTCACGAGACCGCAAGACACTGTACAGTTGGCAGGCGCTGCCAACGTTGCTTTTGAAATCTCCAGGACCCTTTCCTGTCGATTTATATTGCTGCCCATAGGCCGCACAGACGCTGTCGTGCAGCCTCGGTAGAGTAGGAATTTGTATGTATGATGGTCTTTCAGTTAATGCCAATGCCAATGAATGAATGTGCGTGTGATAATAGTTGCACATTTAAACATTACTAATTAGACGAAAATCAACATGTCGGGTACGGAATCTGTGAACCACGCGCACTGTAACCATAATTTTCGTACCGGCCAGTAGTATCGGACCATACTTGTCGGTGTGAAGGTAGGATGGGTCTTTCATGTGCACTAGAGGAACGAGGTGGTAGTTCATTTACATCGTGCTTCGAGTCCAAACTCACCGAAGATGCGGTCCAGAGATCCACGATAGTGCGCAAGCGAGCATCTGCATGGGGAGCCGGTACACGGGAGCTTAGTGCTGCGGCACTACTACATGCATTCTTGCAAAAACCCCATGTCTGAAGCCGATTTGACCTTTGACCTTTCCGACGGACTTCACGTGACTGATACTGCGCCTGTCCTTTCCGGTCAACCAATTATAAAACGTCGAACCTTGATGCGTTCAACGGAACGCTGGTTTCTTTCGACAATGGGCGCGCGATCGCGTACCGTGTGCAGCAGCAACGCTCAGGCATTCGATTCGTATCCGATGCTATCGCTAATAAAAGCATTGCTTTAAGATCGCATCTGTGAAGCATATGCTATGTGTGGTCTGAAATCACGGCCACCTGATTAACACAGCAAAATAATGCCTAATATTTCAGATAAAGCAGACCACATCCTGTCACAACGCCCTGCTGCTGCACGATATTCCGCGATTAAATGATTTAAACTGTCTGTGTTTTCGTGCCTCCAATGTTAGAGCGACCGAGGCAAATTCCTCTACGTCCAGAAAATCCGACATTGGTGTGGTCGGCGTCGGTGTTTTGAGCTAAAAAATCGTGAGCACGGCTCCGGCACGGGGCATCGCGCATGTGGCGTAGCCGGATATCAGTTTGTGTAATGCTACAAGACCACGTGAGGCAACCAGGTTGGTAGGTGGCGCAAAATCAGGCTTCGCATTTCAGATCACTTTGAGGTTGGTGGCGCCCAAAAAGACAGATCAGAGAAAATAGGCAGGGAAGGAGAAACTTTCAACTGTTTGTTCACAGTGGAATGGAGGGAAAAGAATCAAAATGGAAAGGAGGAACCAAACATGTTCGCGAGGGGTAACTACGCTGATCAGAGCACAGACTCCAAGCACACAGCCTCTCACGGGGTTTTATCTATAAACTTCTTCATTATTATACACTGCAATAATTTTTCTGCTTACACAGTCACTACCTTATGTGCGTGCAAATATGTGCTAATCCCTCAATGTCAATTAGCCAAGCAAGACCATTCCAAACCATCATGTGCAGTTCATTCGTTAAACCTCGGCTAATTTTGCTCGACATCGTATACAGCCCATTCCATTGAAAACGCGCCATTGCTGTAACCTGGTATCGCGCCCAAAGTCGCCAAACGAAAAAACAAGCGCCCTCTGTCGAGTCAACTCTTCCAAGATTTTTGAAACACACTTCCCTTCGTACCATAAACGGTTGGAATGCCTTAGCTATGACAACATTAATGTCACAAACTCCTTAAAACTTAAGAGATTGGTGTCACGAAAGTTATCGCCTTTGTGTTTTCAATTTCTTACAATGATTTTGGTATTGCATCATTGCATTGTTTTGCCTCTTCTGCTATGGCTCTCAAAGACCTGCAGTATCCTGTAAATGAAGAAAATTAGCTGGGGTTTAACTTTAGTTAAACCCGGTAGGTTGCGTAAACAAAGCCTACGTAGCTTCTTTCTCTTTATCGGCATGTCAAATTGTAGGGCAAAGCGAGCGAACAGGAATTTTTCATACTCTGTTTCCACCTCTTCTCCACATTCCGAATCATCTGGCGAAAGCGCAGCGCCTCCCCCCTCAGCGACGCCGGCGCCTCCACTCGGCAGCGGCGCAGCTGTATTTGCGATACGGCCTGGCCACCGACCGGGTTTACCCGACGGCTTGAAGAGGGGGCCCATCTGGGGTCGCTCTTAAGGTCAAACGTGGCTACCGGCCGGGTTTACGCGACGGGCTGAAACCTGGCGTTATATTTCTTACGCAATAAATATAAATAAATTTTCTTTGGGTTAAAATCAATGTGAAATAAATCAGCTTCCCATCAGAGTACCAAGTAACTACTTTTTTCTGATGATGCTGTCTGCTCAGAGTACCATTCATGCGCACCAACCGAACACTGCCTATTGATTAGCTGCAAAAAAAGGGAGAGGGTTTCAATGCTGATGAACCGAATGTGTAGCGAAAGATTTGGCTTCTTCACGAAGGGGTACCCTCCCAGAAAAACGAAGGATCATACTAAAGCCAGAAGGTCAAAAATTCTTCAGAATGAAGGCGTTGACACACAAGTTCTTCAGAAATTAACTAGAAGATTTTGAAACCACGGGCACCGGTATGCATGGTGAGTGTCTAGGCAGCGTCTCCAGTACTGTAGTTATTTTAAATGACAGAGTACGTGTATAAACGAAAGATAGAGCATTACTTGATAAGGTATGCGCAACAAAAACTACTTTGCGGGGAAAAAATATCCGCTTGAACCAAGAGTGCCAATGACGTAGTCAGGGCACTAGAATTCGCTGCATGGAACGCACTTCACACTTGCTACACAAATTAACCCACGTGGACCCCAGAGTAAACTTGTCTGCTCCACTATGTTCAAAGGAGCAGGCGAACTGCCGCTTCCGCCGGCGCTTTTTGAAGGCTTTCAGTATCTATCAGGCACCTGATAGCTCCGCTGATCTTGCGGATTGATCCCATTACCAGTTCAGTGACCGCTTACATAAGACTGATTGTGTGGCAGCTTCAGCGATTTTTTTACCTTAAGAGCAACAGCAATGCTGCAGTAATGAGGTTTACCGGAGAGGCAAGAACTAGGAGTAGGTTTCCTTGTCAATAAGCATAAAGCTGATAATATAGATGAATTCTATAGTATTAATGAGATGGTGGCAGGCATCGTAATAAGGCTTAATAAGCGGTATAAACGGAAGGTTGTAGAGACATATGAACCCACATGCAGTTATGATGACCAGGCAGTTGAAAGCTTCTACGAAGATGTAGAGTCGGCAATGCGAAAAATAAAGACGCAGTACATTGTACTAATGGGCGACTTCAATGCTAAGGTAGAGAAAAAGCAAACAGGAGACCAGGCCGTACGTGACTATGGCATTGGCTCTAGGAATAGCAGGGGAGAAATACTAGTTGAGTGTGCAGAGCGCAATAACTTAAGAATCATGAATACCTTCTTCAGCAAACGGAAGAACCGGAAATGGACATGGAAAAGTCCTAGCGGGGAGACTAAAATGAAATTGACTTCATAATGTGTTCAACCTCCGCCATTATGCAAGATGTAGAGGTAATCGGGAAAGTGCGATGCAGTGACCACAGGATGGTGAGGTCCCGAATTAGCCTAAATCTGAAGAAAGAACGCAACAGATTAGTAAGAAAGAAACCCATCAAAGAATTAGCGGTGAGGGGACGGGCAGAAGAGTTCAGGATCTCGCTACAGGATATTCAGCTCTAACCGAGGATGGCGGCATTATCCTAGAAGAAATGAACAATAATTTCAGAGATATCATTAATGAGTGCGCTGTAGAAGCAGGCGGTAGGATAGTTAGAGAGAATACCGGTAAGCTGTCTAAGGAGACGAAAGATTTGAATAAAAAACGCCAGAGTATAAAAGCTTCCAATCAAACAGACCAGATAGAATTGGCCGAGATATCAAAGCTAATCAATAAGCGCAAGGTGGCCGATATAAGGAAGTATAATATGGAAAAAATTGAGCATGCTGTGAAGAACAGGGGAAGCCTTAAAGCGGTAAAGAAGAAATTGGGCATTAGCAAAAACCATATGTATGCAATAAGGGACAAGGCAGGCAACGTCATCACGAACGTCAAAGTCAAAGTACGATAGTCAAAGTAGCCAAGGCGTTCTATGCAGATCCCTACAGCAGCCAAAGTATTTAGGACCGTAATGAGATTGGCGGTAGGGAGAAACCGTCAAACGTTCCACTAGTGACGAAGGACGAGGTCAAGAAAGCATTAGAAACTATGAAAAGGGGGAAAATCAGCTGGAGAAGATCAGATAACTACAGATTTGTTAAATGACGAGGGGGGGGGGGGATATCGTGCCTGAAAAACTGGCCACTCTGTATACGCTGTGCCTGGTGTCATCGACGGTACCGGAATCACGGAAGAATGCAAACGTTTTCCTCAATCATAGGAAAGGGGACTCTAAGGATCTTAAAAATTACAAACCAATCTGCTTACTGTGCGTTACGTATAAGGTATTTACTAAGGTAATCGCTAATAGAATCAGGACAACCTTAGACTGCAATCAAGCAAAGGATCAAGCAGGTTTTCGGAAACGGTACTCTACTATCGATCATATCCATACCATCAACTAGGTGATGGAAAAATGCTCGGAATATAACCAGCCCTTATACATAGCATATACATAGTCATAGCATAAAATCATTTGACTAAGGATAAACCCTGGCGGTGATGCAGGCATAGCGAAATCAGGGGGTAGACGAGCCGTACGTGAAAGTGCTGGAAAATGTATATAGTGGCTGCACAGCAACCATAGTTCTGCATAAAGACAGTAACATGATTCCCATAAAGAAAGGTGTTAGGCAAGGAGACACGATCTCCCCAGTATTATTCACAGCTTGCTTAGAGGAAGCATTCAGAGACTTGGAATGGGAGCAGTTAGGGATAAGGGCATACGGAGAATACCTCAGTAATCTGCGATTTGCTGATGACATTGCCTTGCTAAGTAACTCGGGACATAAACTGCAAATAATGATTGATGACCTAGACAGGAAAAGTAGAAAGGTAGGCTTAAAAATCAATATGCAGAAGACTAAGATAATGTTCAACAGCCTCGGGAAGGAACCGCAGTTTACGTTAGGTAGGGAAGCACTGGAAGAAGTAGGCGAATATGTTTACTTAGAACAGGTAGTATCCGCAGATCCGGACCATGAAAATTAAATAACAAGAATAAGATTGGGACGGAGCGCATTTGGCAAGCACTCGCAGATTATGACTAGCAGCTTACCGGTATCGCTCAAGAACAAAGTATACAACAGTTGCCTCTTACCTGTACTCACCTATGGGGCTGAAACTTGGAGGCTAACCAAGAGGGTTCTATTAAGTTGAGGACAACTCAGAGGGCTATGGAACGAAAAATGGTAGGGGTAAGATTAGGAGATAGGAAGCGTGCAGAGTGGGTCAGAGAAATAGCTCAAGTTACTGACATTCTAGTGGAAATTAAAAAAAAATGGGCATGGGCAGAACATGTAGTACGAAGAGAGGATTACCGATGGTCGCTTAGGGTAACAAACTGGATTCCAAGGGAAGGAAAGCGTAGCAGCGGGCGGCAGAAAGTCAGGTGCGCGGATGAGGTTAAGAAGTTCGCACAGGTCAAGTGGATGCAGCTAGCACAGAATCGGGTTAATTGGAGAAATATGGGTATAGTGGGTATAGTCAGGCTGATGATGATGATGATGACTGCTGCAGCCGAGGCGCGTCGTCTTGCCAACTTCGGTTACTGGGGAGTTCCACGCCGACCAAGCTGGAGAGCGGACGTGCAATCGATGGGCTTCATCGACCACGAACGCTTGCGCTCTATTTCGGCCACTGGATTTCGGAAATTTTCTGGGATTCGACTCTATTCAGGAAGCGCTCACCGCGGATTATCAAGACTCCAAGGTGGGCCGATTCTTTCGCACATTTTTGAGGCTTTGAAGAACTTCGCAAGCCACGGGGGACACTAGGCCTAGTTAGGCCTAGGCAAACAAAGGCACCCCCGGCCGTTTAGAATTTCGGCGAAAATGATGGAAACCGTGGAGGGAACGAGCATAGACCCTGCGGAGCTGAAAGAACCTGGCCAGTGGTTTATTGCCAAGAAAAGAGGAAAGGCGGTGCCACTTGAGAACGAGGGACGCAGCATCACCGATGATCAAGGGAGAGAGCGAGCCGCGTCCAAGCTCGCCGGGAAGAGATTGGCAGCAAAGTCGGTTGAAAGGCAATCGATCAAGATACCTGACGGAACTGACAAAATAATTCTCCGCCCACGGGGAGGAGTCAGCCGCCTACTTAAGTATGGCAACATTGAACTTGCGGAGTTGATCGCTCGCACCGCAAATATAAACATCAGAGAGGCCGCGGAAGACACCTTCTCGGTCAACACAAAACAGCAGTCTATCCTCATCGCAACAGACAGCGAAGACCGGAAAAGAAAATACGTCGCACTACGCGTCCTCGAATTCGAGGGCCAGAAAATTGAAATCACGGCGTACGTCGCTATGCCCGAAGACTGCGGTAAGGGGGTGGTACACGACATTCCCCTTCGCATCACCGAGGAAGAAATAGTGCAACGGCTACGCACGATCAAAGGCAACCCCCCCGTGCTAGGAGCCAGGCGCCTGGGCAGGAGCTCAACCACCGTGCTCATACTGTTTGAAAAACCAGAGGTGCCGAGGTGGGTGAAACTCTCACTTACATGGCAAAGATGTGTCTTATACAGAAAGAAATACGAGGTTTGCAACGCATGCGGGCGCCTAGGGCACCGCGAAGATGTCTGCCCAGATCCGAATAACGCTAAGTGCAGAGGATGCGGAGAAGAGCGCCCAGATCAGGGACACACCTGCGAAATAAAATGTCAGCTGTGCGGTAAAGACCATCCGCTTGGCGACAAGAAGTGCAGAGAACTCTACAGGACTCCCTACCAGACCAAAAAACGTCAATGGGAGCAGAAAATTGCCGAACAGCAGCAGCAACAGCAGCAGCAGCAGCACAACGAGCAGCACCAATATCCCAACACCACACCTGAGAGCGGCCGCAGAGGACGCTCGAAATTCAGAAGAGACCACCGTGACCAACGCGGATATTCTCAAGAAAGGGACGGAGGCTTCCGGGCGCAGAGCGGGGACTTCCCGCAGTTGGAGGACGCCAACCGACGTCACCGATCAAGCTCCCGCAGCAGCAGGGAGCGGTCCGGATCCAAGTCCAGGTCGGGGTCCAAATCCAGAGTCACGGCTAACTCCAGGGACCCAAGGAACCCGTCGGCCACCCAAAAGCGAAGCCCGAGCGGGGACAGTAAAACCGTGAGTTTCAGCAGTGGTGTTCCCCAGGCTAAAGATGAGGAAAACAAAGAAAAAGATAAAGAAATAGAAAAGTTAAGAAAGGAAGTTGCGGAACTGAGGGAGATAATTAAGAAACTCACTCAGGACCAATACCAATCTAAATCACAGCCAAATTCCGGGGCTCCCCCGCCTCCACAGGCTCTCCCCGCAAAACAAGTAGCCAAACCGACACCTCCACCTGCGACGCCAAAGGTGCTAACACCACCCGCGGCGTCAGACACGGAGGAGGACGCTATGATCACTGAGCAGTGCAGGCCACCTCCCCCGCAGAAACGAAGAGGCGGGGAAACGGATCCGCTGGCGGCAATAGAGCGTAGACTAGACGCCAAATACGGGGCGAGACTCGAGCGGCTTGAGACAGGCATGACCAATATCATAGGCGCCCTAAACCGAATTCAGGAACAATCTAAACAAACAAACGCGGCTCTTGCTGCTATGGCAGAAAGGCAAACAGTGAGAGAAGAGATACTTGACCAATTCCAACATGGGCAAAACGCAACCAAAGATTAATTCGACGATATGGCAGTGGAACTGCCGAGGATTCCCGCGCAAGCGAGCGTTAGTGCAACAACATCTCGAGCAAATAGTTGAAAAACCTCTAGCCGTAGCCCTACAGGAAACTGGCAAAGGAGTAATTAAATTATCAGGATATCAAGCGTTTGCTAGTGGCCGGGGAGAAAAATCCCGGGTCACTACATTTGTCAAAAGGAACGTAGCGGTGATCGAACATGAAATTAGTTCTCGCGACATTGAGGCGGTTTTCGTTGAAATCATCACGGGCAGGAAGAAGGAACCCAGTATTTTCGTCCTAAACATATATAGCTCTCCTCAGCAGCGCAAAGTTAGGTTCAAGACATTATTTCGCAAAGCAATGAAGGCAGCCGGAGCTAACCCCCTGCTAATTGTAGGAGACTTCAACGCCTGCCACCAAGAGTGGGGATATAATAGGCAAGATCCGAAGGGCAGGCAGTTATGGGAAGATTTTCACGAATTAAACCTCACCCTGCAGACAGACTCTGGCTGCCCGACGAGGGTGGGAAACAGTGTGAGCAAAGACACAACCCCAGACTTAACATTTACCAAAAACATAGAGGAGCTTAGGTGGAACAACACAGAGCTCAACTTTGGAAGCGATCATTACGTCCTCGAAATAACGCTTAAACGGGGAGTCAAAGTAAGACGAGAAAAGATCATCAGCGCAATTGAATGGGAGAAATTCAGACAAATTAGGGAATCTGCCAACATGAACCAAAATATTGAAAATATCGACGATTGGGCAGAAACCCTCATGCACCACGTTAAATCCGCTACCATTACCCTAGAGGGGGACAATGCACCGAAAACAGTCGACAGGAAACTCCTACACATGTGGGAAGCAAAAAAAGGTATGGAAAGACGCCTCCGGTGTCAGAGATGGAACCGAAACCTAAGGCGAAAAATAGCCAGGCACAATAAGGAAATTGAGGATTATGCAATTAAACTCTGCGAGGAAAACTGGTGCAACAGGTGCGATGAAATGGAGGGCAACATGAGCCTTTCAAAGACGTGGAGCCTGCTACGATATCTTCTTAATCCCGACAGTTCGAAAACACAGTCAAACACAACAATAGCAAAGGCAAGACACGCGTTCGAGGGGACTGACGCGGAACTAATAACTAGACTCGTAGACACATATGTCGGCGATACAACATCCCTCCCTCTTAGGCAATACGCGGGCCCACCGAACGAGGCCCTCGACGCGCCCATCTCAGAAGCGGAAGTTAGAGCCGAAATCCTTAGCTTAAAGACGCGATCAGCTCCCGGCCCCGATGGAATAACAAATAAAATGCTACGAAACCTAGACGACGCTTCCATAACGGCACTCACCAACTACATGCAAGAAGTATGGAGTAGCGGTCGTCTTCCCCAGCAGTGGAAAACTGCAAACGTTGTGCTAATTCCAAAACCTGGCAAGCCCCCGAAATTGGAAAACCTCAGACCTATTTCTCTAACCTCATGCATTAGAAAGCTTATGGAACGCGTAATCCAAACAAGGCTAACTAATTTCATGGAGAAAAACGACCTGTGGCCGCATGAGATGGTCGGGTTCCGACCGGGCCTGTGCACACAGGATGTAATGCTCCGATTACAACATGACATAATTGACTCGAAATCCAGAGACGCGAAGGTAATTCTAGCACTAGATCTAACAAAAGCATTTGACAACGTAAAACACCAGGCAATTCTCGCGGGACTACAGGAATTAGGAGTCGGCGAGAGGACATATAATTACGTAATGGATTTCCTGACAAACAGGACGTTGAAACTAAAGTTTCAGGACCTAGAATCCCCCACTGTCCACCTGGGAAGTAAAGTAACTCCGCAAGGCTCGGTGCTCTCCCCCTTCCTTTTTAACGTGGTGATGAGAGGCCTTCCTGCTGCCCTTAAAGTCATAAAAGACCTGAAGTTCAGCATTTACGCGGACGACGTTAATCTCTGGATGAACAACGGCAGCGATGGCAGCATAGAGGAACGCCTACAGGCGGCGGCGGACACCATTGTGTCCTACGCGGCCGAAAGGGGTCTTTCGTGCTCTCCGCAAAAATCCGAACTTTTCATATATAATCCAAAATCAATGAGGTGCAAGGGCGACTTTAACGTAGAAATAAAGGTCGACGGCAAAACCGTACCAAGAGTCCAGCAAATCAGAATCCTCGGACTTTTTATTCAAGAGGACGGGTATAATGACGGAACGATAAAAAAACTCACTACCTACGCGACGCAGGTAACAGGAATATTTAGGAGGATTGCATTCAAAGGCAGAGGCCTCAAAGAGAGAAGCCTCTTGAGACTGATGCAGGCGTACATAATAAGTCGAATATGCTATGCCACACCGTTCCTCAACATCAGGACCAATGAAAAAGAAAAGATAGACGCACTCATCAGGCGTTGCGTCAAGAGGGCGCTGGGTCTACCCATCTCCTCTTCTACGGAACGCCTGATAGAAATGGGAGTGCATAATAGCTGGACGGAACTTGCTGAAGCGGTAAGAATCGCCCAACATGAAAGATTAAGTAGGTCGAGCACGGGTCGAACCATCTTAGAATGGGTGGGTCGAAAAATAGATAGGGGCACAGCCGACAAGGTTTTCCTACCACCACAATGTCGCGAGAACATCATTGTCCGTCCTCTCCCCCGCAACATGCACCCAGAATACCACAAGGAGAGACGGGAGAAGAGAGCAGAAGCACTGGTTAAAAGTGCAAAAGAATTCAGAGTAAAAGAAGTTGCCTACGTAGACGCTGCAAGCGGCCTATCAGGGGCGGCAGTCGCCGCGGTAGTCGATGGTAGCGGCGCACCAGTCGTCTCCGCCACCATCCGAAGTAGAAACATAGACACGGCTGAAGAGGTCGCAATAGCGCTCGCTTGCGTCGGAACGAAGGCTAGATTGATCTTTAGCGACAGTAAAACTGCTCTCTGGAATATCGGAAAAGGCAGGGTCTCACAAGAAGCCGCCCGAATTCTAAAAGCTGCAACTAAAATTGATCGCAAAATCACCCTAATTTGGGTCCCAGCACACACGTCCGTCCCCGGCAACGAGGCGGCCCATGATTTAGACCGAGATCTCTACTTCCGGGCAAACGCGGAGCCGCCCGACTGCCAGGCGATGGAGGAACGTTTGCAAACCTATAAAGAAATAATCGAAAATTATAGATTAGGAAGACGTCTGATGCCGCCACCGGATCCTAGCTTAAATAATAAGGAGGCCATAGCCTGGCGGCGATTACAAGCCGGAAATTTCCCGAACCCTGTCTGGTTGTTTCAAACCCAGATAGAGGAGAGAAAAAACGATAAATGTAAAGCCTGCGAAGAGAGGGGGACCCTCGACCATATAATTTGGGAATGCCCTAAGTCTCCGGGCGCTAGGGACAACATTAAAAGTAGAGAAGCCTGGGTAACCCTGCTGCGAAGCGACGTCCCCGCTGACCAGCAGAAAGCCGTCCGCCTGGCGGCTGAGGCCGCGAATAACCAATGTATATTCGCCAGTCCTTAGTCGCGGAGGTTCCAGCCCCCGTTCCTCAGGCCTGCGTGCCAGGAGCGGGGAGTAGGGGGCCTCCTAAATTGGTGGAAATTAAAGTTTTAATCAATCAATCAATCGGTTACTGGTTCGGTGAAGTGCTTTCTTGCCAAATGAGTGGCTCTACTACCTTAAATTCTTATACAGACCAGACCTAGGTGCATATTAAATAAATAAACGAACGTAATACTAACACGCAACTAAACTGTCCAGGAAACTTTCCTACAGCTGCAGTTCAACGCGCGTTATCCCACTTAGTTCATCATGCTGGCGCTTCCGAGAGGTGGCGCCACGGTATATGTCCTCGCGCCCATAGCGGCGGAACACCCGAGGAAAAGCGTTGCTCTTTACCATGGTAACGGCACATGCTCAGTAGTGGCCTTTGCCCGGCTGCACGAAATTGGCGTATTTCGCTAGAAAAATGCGATCTCCTTTGGTGATGCTTTCGCTCGCTTACTGGCTGGAAGCGTGAAAGTTATGCATGCTATTTGTGCACTGATGCTTGACTTTTAATACAATGCAATCAATTCTGTAGAGTTTGAGACCAAAGGCGCAGTTTAGCGCACCCCTGGTCACGTTTCTTTAGCAAATGTGCTAAAGAGATGATGAGTTACTCCATCGAACTATATCGTATCGCCAAAATGAGGTTTAAGGTTAGAAATATCTGACTGTTCTTGGGTATTTATCACTAAGCGAGTAGTCCGTCATCCAGTGTGGCCGCGTTCACTTCGCATTTGCTGGTTACACATGGGCACAAGATAATACTCGTGATCAGCTTTTAATTGTACTGGGGCATGCTGGGCCCTCTTAGACACTCTTCCAAAAATGCCAGGGTACACTGAGGACAGACTAGGCACCACTGATTTAGATCGCATGTTGGAAGAGCAAAGATCGGCATCACAATATGACATGTTTGAAAGTCAAAATAATGGTAAAGCTCACGTTTTTCTGAAGGCGATGTTGGAGAAGGGAACTGAGAGGAAAGAGGCCACAATTACGATCTCTCGATGGTACAGTAACACAACAGCCTCTTTCTCCTTCCCATTAATTGGACAATAGTCTAGAGTATCATTAGGGCTAAAAAGTACCTATAACTGAAACGTTAACGCTAACGCAGGGAAGATGGTAAATGAGGTAAGGGCTGCTGAGTGCTCTGTCGCAACGCATACTGTAAACTCAAAACCACACAGAGGAGTGAATAGCACGCGGTCTAACGCGCTCTCAAAAAGTGTTTTTTTACTCCTCATAAAAGGAGTATCTGCTTTACTGTCGCATACGGAAAGGTATTTAAGGTCTTCAAAGGAGTAAACACCTTACTTTAATCAGTAAAGTTGTTCTTTTTGGAGTATATGTCGGGTCACTAAGGAGTTATCGTGGCATCTAATCGCACTGCTAAATACTGCTTTGAGGAGTATTTTGGCACATTGCTTTGAAGTAGTTTAAAATTTTTACTTCTACAATGCGGCACTCAGGGTGCCAAAGGAGTATTGTTCACTTCATTAGGGCGCTCACTTTAAATTCGGCACTTGCACACAAGCCTAATTTTAGAGCTTTGTATTTTAAAGTGAATGCATAAATGAAATTACAAACATTGCTTTGAATAAATTATTTTATTGCTACAGAACATTTCAGCCCTGTATTTGACAGCTGGCTTTGGAACTTTCAGAGAAGCAAATGTGGGATGCCTTGACCTGCGCTCTTATTGGGTATTCAGTCTGAAGTGCACAATAAGGAAGAACAGATATGACACACTTTAATCGTAAAGGACACATTTTGAGTAATTGCTTGTCGACATTCACGCATCTCTTATCACTGCTTACATGAAAGGACGTCAAAGGAGGCTTATTCTGCAAGAAAGAAAGAACCACTACAGGAGTTGCACTCACATAAGCTTGCAAAACATTAGATGGTTCAAGCTCAGTTTCAGTCCAGTGCAAATAAACAAATTGAAAATATATGTTAGTGAAACCACCATCCTTGAAATTATTTTTATGGTGAGCGATTAGCGCCAGTACTACATACCTATATTAATAACTAATCTATTGACTAATGTCTACCCGTTCGTTTTTGGGGTTGTACCCTAGCACTGCTTTGCCCATTCTTCTGTTTGCTATGAGAGCGACCCCATTCCTTCTCTTGGATTCGTGCCCACAATAAAAGACATAATGGTCGCCGGAGTTAAATTCTCCCATTCCGGTCCACTTGAGCTCGCTGATATCCAAGATATCAATGTTCAATCTGTCCATTTCTCGCTTGACGATATCCAGTTTACCTTGCGTCATAGATCTTACATTCCATGTTGCTATGTGATATATCTCCTTGCAACATGGAACTTTCCGGTCGCTTCCCGACACATCCACAACTGAGCGTCCTTTTGGCTTTAGCCCAGCCGCTTCATTCGTCCTGGAGCTACTAGGAATCGCCCTTTGTTCATTCCCAGTAACATGTGGGACGCCTTCCAACCTGGGGGGCTCATCTTCCGGCGCCATATCATTAATGGTATTGTGACTGGCCATAGGGTTTTCTTGGCAGGAAATACTGGAGTGGGTTGCCATTACCTTCTCCAGTGAATCACATTTTGTCAGAACTCTCTGCCGTGACCTGTCTATCTTGGGTGGCCCTACACAGCAGAGCTCACGGCTTCATCGAGTTTCGCAAGCCCCTCCGCCACGACAAGGCAGTGATCCCATTTACTTCTGCTTTATTGATTATGCGAAAGCGTTTGACTGCGTAGATCACAGCAGAGTGTGGCAAGCTCTCCAAGAGATGGGAGTTCCAATTCACCTCATCTGTCTCCTCAGGAACCTTTATGAAGGGCAAGAGGCCACAGTCAGAACTGGGCATGGTCTTACTGATTGGTTTCCGATTGAGAAAGGGGTGAGGCAAGGCTGCATACTGTCGCCCTGCCTAGTTAACCTATATGCAGAGTGTATCATGAGGAAGGCCGGTCTGGACGAGTCTTCAGCTGGAGTGAAGATTGCTGGAAAACGTATCAACAACCTTAGATATGCGGATGATACCACTTTAATGGCAGAAAGTGAAGTGGAACTCAATAGACTTCTAATGCGCGTACAAGAAGAGAGACGTAAAAAGACGTAAAAAGAAGAGAGGCGTAAAAAGACGAAGATCATGGCGTCTTGCCCTATCAAGTCCTGGAGCATCCATGGACAAGAAGTGGAAGCTGTGACAGATTTTCTGTTCTTTGGCGCCAAGATTACCTCGGAAGGAGACTGCAGCCATGAATTTAGGAGACGCCTGCTTCTGGGAAAGAGAGCAATGGTTAGCCTTGACCGCCTAGTAAAGAGCAGAGACATTAGTCTGCCAACCAAGATCCGTATAACCCGTGCTATGGTCTTTCCAGTTGTGATGTATGGATGCGAGAGTTGGACTGTGAAAAAGGCTGACCGCCGAAGGATTGACGCGTTTGAATTGTGGTGCTGGCGAAGACTCTTAAGGGTTCCTTGGACTGCCAGAAGATCAAATCAGTCGATATTGTCGACCATAAACCCTGACTGCTCATTGGAGGGTCAAATTCTAAAGTTAAAGCTCAGCTACTTTGGTCATCTGATGAGAAGAGAGGAGTCGCTGGAGAAAGATTTGATGTTGGGAAAGGTTGAGGGTCGCCGGAGAAAGGGTAGGCAGCGAACGCGATGGTTAGATGGCATTCTGGAGGCATTGCAGATGAAGCTATGTGATGTTAAGAAGATAGTGAGAGACCGGAAAGCGTGGCGTGACATGGTCCATAGGGTCACGAAGAGTCGGACACGACTGAACGCCTGAACTGAACTGAACTGAACCCGTTCGTAGTCGTCTGAGAACTGCTGAACATGTTTTTCAGGATAATAGAAGCTGCACACTCTCTTTCATGGCCATTGATGTGATGGGGGCGAATTGAAACAAGCGTCGCTTGCGGACCTTTTACCTGTGAAGAATAAAAATGAAAAAAAAAAAATATTGCAGCCGCATTGGTACATTCGCTTTTCTTTTGGCTGGTTTACTACACTCGGAGCAGTGTGACTGATTTTGCACTCGAGGGTGTTACAATTATGGAGCTAAGACATGTGAGCGAAAAAGTGAGCGACGCGACCAGGCAGCCTAGTGAATGCGATAATGGTTCACCCCATCGCGACAGCGCGAATGGAGCGAAACGGCGACGACACTATAACGACGCTCAGTGCAGACTGTTGCTGGCATAGCGGCCTAATACACCGCGAAACGATTGACGAATGCAACAACAGTGATAACGATTGCAAGAATTGAAGTTAATTTGCGACAACATGGGGCAAAGTAAAATGGATTTACAACAAGCCGTATCACATTTATGTTAACTTGCACTATACGAGTAGTCACGTGGCCTCTTGTTTTTTGGTTGCGATTAGACGTTTTTTGAATACTTGGCCATTCACCATTGTTCGTACAAAGCGCAAAAAATGCGCGGTAATGCACAATCTCAATGAAACACTGCAAAAGAAAGAAGGCGTGCAAAATAAGCGGCAATAACCTACGCTTCGCGCTCGTGCTATTGGTTGATCGCGCATGCACCTTTAGGCAAACAAGCGAAATTTTCTATTTCGTCAGATCCGACGAGCGACGAGAATGGGGCTACTCAGTTAACAGTAGAAAGGGAGCTAAATTATGGGAGATAGCTCAGGCGCTAGGGCATACCTTACTCGTCTACCCTGATAAACATACGCGCTTTGATAACAGTTGTAACCAGGGATACGTGCCCGATGCGAGATGGGAAAATCTCAATACAAACATAGGAGGCGACCACTATGTACTATGTACCACTTTCCGAGCCACGCATTGCAAAATGCGTCGCCAGGAAGTGAAGCTCACGAACTGGGACGCATTTAGATATGTCCGCTCGCAAAGGCCAGCGGAAGGTATAGTAGATTTAAGACAAAGAATAATAATCATAATAATAATTGGTTCAGAGGAAGGGAAAGGCGAAGTATCTGTCGCACTTGCTTTGTGGATACCTGAACCGCGCCGTAAGGGAAGGAAGGAAGATAGGAGTGAAAGGGGAAAGAGAGGGCGAACAGCCGTAGTGAAGTGCTATGGAGTAATTTCGACCACCTGGGAATCTTTATCCTGGCTGACATCGCACAGCACACGGACGCCACTTCGTTTCGCCTCCGTCGAAACGCAGCCGCCGCGGTCGATTTCGAACCCGGGAACTCCGGCACAGTAGTCGGGCGTCTTACCGCTGCACCACCCCGGCGGGGCCAAGACGGCGCAAACACTTCAAAAACTGTGAAACTGGAGGACAGCAGTCCCAGTCCGGATTCTAAGCTAGTGCACATGATGGAAACACGAAGTATTGATGCTCGATGGCGTAAAAATAAGCACGACCAACATTTAAAAATTCGGCTAACCCGGCTTGAAAAGGAAATCGAGGCTTACTCGTGGGAACTTAGCCGAGAACAGTGGCATCAGACTTGCGACCGCCTTAATGGGCAACTGGGCAACAAGAACACATGGTTTCTACTTAGACATTTACTCGATCCTGCTAGAACTAGGCCGAATCTCACAAGAACCTAAATAAAATCTCGCAATCTTTCCAAGACACCGACGAAATGTTCATCACCACATCAAAAGATCCGTACGTTAACACCTCCCAGGATATACCCACGCCAGATGGGTACTCAGAATTCGATAACCCCCAGATTAATAGCGTCTTTACCGTAGCAGAGATCAGAGCTGTTCTTAACCAAATTAACACCACTTCGGCATCGGGGGAAGATTGCATCACCAATAAGCTCTTACGGACCTCTTTAACAGGCACTGTACAGAGGGCAGCGTCCCTGAGGAATGGAAGCCGTGCTGAAATTACTTTCATACACTCTTAATCTGGTTCCACATACATTCCGCTTATAAATGGAACTTTTAAGAAAGTTTCACTTATTAAGCGGAACTTTTTTTAAATTTCCACTTCTAACTGGAACCTATGTGGAACGAGATTAGGAGTGTACCTAAATCGGGCCAAAGAATCGAGATGGGGAATCTCCGTCCAATCCTGGCCTCGGCGGCCGCTTTTCGCTGTCGGCAAAGAGCAAGGCACCCGTGTGCTGTGCGATGTCAGTGCACGTTAAAGAACTCCAGGTGGTCGAAATTTTCGGCGTCCTCCACTACGGCGTCCCTCATAGCCTCATTTGCTTTGGGACGTTAAACCTCACAAATCAAATCAACCTCGTTAACGTCATGTCTAGGGAAGGTAATGGAACACGTTGTCTTAAACAGGCTTCTTATGCACACACATGTGGAAGGCACGTTTCCCCCCTCAGGATTGTGTTTCGAACAGTGCTTTCGACTCAGGACATCATGTGGCAAATTCAACATGACATTCTAGGTCCAAATCTCATAACAGCCACGCATACCATCCTCAGACTCGGTGTTAGCAAGGCCCTCGAGAATGTAGCACACGCTTCCATCGCCACTGACCTCTCACAGATGAACGTAGGCAAACGGACATACGACTACATCCCTATCTTTCTGAATACGCGTACGGCTGCGCTCCATTTTGTTGACAAAACCAGCGGCAAAATTACACTATGGACGAGAGGAACACCGCAAGGTGCCGTACTTTCACCTTTTCTCTTCAACATCGGTGTGAGCGACCTCGCGCTTCTGTTACATTATGTCCCACACATACATCATTCCATATACGCCGACGACATCACCATATGGACCAATTCTGGCTCCGATGGAGAGATTACAGAGTTATTATAACGACCTATCGACACGGTAGTCTTACGTGCAGGAAAATGGCCTTACATGTTCACCGGCTAAACAGAACTCTTAGTTATCAGGAACAAACAAGCTTCCAAGCTTCACAGGCAAAAACCATATTCTCGAGAACCTATCCAGTTACACATTGACAACCATCAGATATCACCGGTAGCCACGATCAGAGTTCTCGGAATGTTGATACCGAATAATACGCGGAACACAGAATCTATACGCCGGCTCGCCAGATAGGTGGGCTGGTGAGGCGCATTGCCACACGTCGCAGGGGTATGAGAGAAGCCGACCTGTGCAGGATCATTCAAGCCTTCATGATAGCCAGAATCATGTACGCTTGCCCGTACTTTCATCTGCGTCGTAGGGACGAAGATAAACTTAATAGAATATTTGGAACAGCATACAAAGGAGCCCTTGGCTTTTCTGTATACGCCAACTCATATCGACTAGTGCAGTTGTGAATTTTTAACATGCTGCCCATAAGACAGCACAAGTGACCCACTTGTCACGCAGCGTTGCGAGCCCGTAATTATCGACAAGCTCCACATACACCCCACCGAGAAGGTGTGCGCAACATACCATTTATCGGCTGACATTACTAGTAGACTAGTTATTAACCCAATAGCCAAAAACTTGCTACCATGGCAGACATGATGCCCGCAGGACGAGAAGAGCACAGACCCTTGAGAAACAGTACGAGGACGATCTACAAGCAGTGTACGTGGATGCGGCTCAACACATCAAAAACGGAGCATACGTGTCATGTATGGCCACTTCAAAGTCAAGCTTCATTGACGCCATAACATTTCATGTTAGCTCCATATGCGAGGCAGAGGAAGTAGCTATTGCACTGGCTATCTCGAATCCCTGCACCAAATCTATTCTAAGCTACTCAAAGAGCGCCGTTCAAAATTTCGCCAAACATTCTGTAAGCGCGCTCGCGACGCGAATTCTGCGCAGCCGATCTCTCCATGACATCAATCTCGTATGGGTTCCGGCACCCGCGGGTAACTCCGGAAACGAAGGGATCGACCATCTAGCCCGAGGCTTAACCCACCGGAAAACGGGAGATCTATCGGGAACGGACGCGTCCGTCGAGGCGCCGCGATGCAACGAGCCAGGCTAGCCGTGCATAACTAATAATATCAGGCTAAGTTCGAAGAAACCATTGTGTAATCACATTTTTAATGTTCTTTCTTACTGCGAAAGAATTCACAGGCTCACCACCACAGACCAAGAATCTTGTCCGATGTTTCTTTTTGTGTGCCATTGCTCCAATTGGGTAGGCTGTTTGAGGAGGTCACAAATGCAGGGCTACGTACGTGGGTAATTTAAACGCATTCCGGTATAGCTGAAATTTTGCTTCGGTCGATTTGGTCCAAAACCTGTGCAACATAATTCGCCTACGGAGACCAGAATGCTGAATTCCATGGCCGCCTTATATTTTGCCCACCCACCGCCGAAATTTGACCTCGACTCATTTGGGCAAAATCTGTCCAATTTAATATGTCTATGGCGAACAAGGCTATGGCGAACCGGGCCCACACTCAAATTGGTCCCCTCACCCCAGTAGATTGACCTGAGCCGATTTCGGACCAAAATGAACGGACAACATAATTTGAGTACGGCGAACACGATGGTGACCTTCAAATTTTGGTTTGGGTCACACACGGTTTACCAACCCTCGAAACTTCATTTTGGCCAATTTACATGAAAAGCGATCAGTTCCTAATTGCATTGGCCATCCTCGGCACTATGGTTACCTATAAGTTGGGCATGATCATTTCCAGAATTTGGCCCAGGCCGCCTTCGAAGTATCACCTTTATAATTGGTATCTAATCTTAATTGACTGTTCCCGACAAGACGGCAACCACTAAAGCGGCCATAGCCATATCAAAAATTTTGCCCGTGCTATAGCTAAAAAGACCAAGCTCTCGTACAATATTCAGCTAAAAAGAGATAATCCCTACCATATTTTTTTCATTTTCCTGTAACCTTTAAATTCATTCATTACTGAAGAAAACAGTCTAACATGTAATGTTACACATTTTTTTTTCTTTTTTTTCCCCTCGTTTTTCTCAGCACTGCCTTACGCCTACATATACAAGCTTTAGGACCGTCGCTCGTTGCTTGTCGAGAGTTGAAATGATGAGTCCCGATGAGTCCAAATGAGTGAGCTCAAATGGGTCGTGAGTTGAAGTGAGTGAGTCCAGATCAGTCTGAGTTCGGATGAATCTGAGTTCAGATGGATTGTGAGTCGAAGTAAGCGAGCGCAGATGAATCGTGAGTCAAAAAAGAGTGAGTCGAGATGAGTGAGTTCAGATGAGTCGTGAGTTGAAATGAGTGAGTACACGATGAGTCTGAGTTCATATGAGTCGTCAGTTGAAGTGAGTGAGTGCAGATAAGTCGCGAGTCAAAAATGCGTTAGTCGAGATGAGTGAGTGAGCCCAGATTAGTTATGAATCTGAGTGAGCCCGAGTGAATCGTCATCATGCGTGAGTTTGAGTTCACGAGTGTGAGTGAGTCCGGGCCTTGTGAGTCTGAGTGAGAATGAGCCCGCAGATGGACCAAATTTTTCTGAGTGAGCCTGAGGATGAGCACACGTGATTTTGAGGGGTGGAGTCGGCACGCGGCCGCGGCGGCGGCGAGCTCTGACGTCATGCGCAGCGCACCTGTTGCTCCTCTCTGGTTTCCGCGCATGCGCATTAGTGACCTGGTTTACACACGACGAAATGCGCTGCTGGCTAGCGTAGTGTGATTCACGCTACAAAACGCAAGCAGATGCGACAAACGAGCCAGCAGTGATGATGGCGTTGTAACCTGCTAGATCGGTGAAGAGTGAGCTGCCGCCAGCCAGCGGCCGAGTATCTAGACGCTGAAGAAGGAGTTTTTAATACCCTTTAAAGTATCGAGGAGTATTCATTCTGGCAATAAACGCCTGTTTGTAGAAGGAGCATAATCATCCAAGACTCAATTTCACTTCTTAATTTTGTCACAGTAGTAAAAAAGGTGGTGTCCTCAACTTCTTACAAGGAATTTCATAATATCGAAGTAAGGAGTATAAAAGGCGACGTCAGCCATTTATTCTCCTATTTGGGCTTGTTTATGTTAAAAGGGTAGTAACTCAAAATTTGGTGCTGCCTCTGACGTTGTTTTATTGCATTTTTAAGAGCTACTTGGAATTAGGAGGCGCCGCAACGTATAAAGCAATGCAGGCTCACTGAGTATGATCAGTTATTTTCGTGCCTTTAATTCTTTACCTCCATGATTACGACAGCGACAAAGAACGCTAACAAAACCTACACTGCGGTCAAAAGAAAGACACGACACAATTATTACCGCAATAGCATTAGTGATCTCTTTCGAAGAGAAATGTGGCGTTGACGCCGCGTCGAGAAGATGCTGATTGGGAGAGGGGGACTTGACGTCAGAGCCAACGAATTTAACACAATAGAAGAATTTGTCGCTCAAGTGCTGGAATAAAATGGATGTCCCCTATGTCGCTATCCGGACACGCTGCCTATACGCCAACAAGGAAGCTGTCGCACAACACTCTTAAGCGCTCACCGTATGAGGCGGAGATTCGCCATGACGGGAAGCCACTCGCCGCTCGATAGGCAGCAGGTCGCGAAGCAACAAATCGCATAAGGCTTTGAGACTGTATGTAACTTCAGCTATACCTTTTTTAGAAAATTTGTTTTTTTTTTCTTATTCGAGAAGTTTGCCATAACGAATTTGCTTTCCTAGTGCCGTTTAAGTGAGGAACCTGCAGATACTCTCTTCATCTGAGCCAAGGAGCAGGGTTGAGAGTCTAGTGGAATTCGCCGTTTGCGGCGCAATATGCTTGCCGCTATTGTATTTGTATCTATTATACATGTCGTCATTGCACTCGCCGCCGCTACGGTGGCGAACGACGGCTATCGTGATGTGCGTCTTTATCTTTCTTTTTACCTCATCTCTTAACTCTGCCTGCACGAGGCAATGGTGGTGACTTAGCTACAGAGACAGTTTGCTGGGCCGGGCATTTTTTTTTTTTTTTTACTTCTTCCTAGAGTCGCAACATCTGACCCATGCATATGAGCGCGTCGAGTTCTGTAAATCTTGGCAGGTTAATAAAGGATACAAAAGGCTATTGTGAGTAGGTTTGGGGGATTAATAACAAAAGGAAGCGATAGAAAGTCACTTTTTACAAGTTATGCATCGCATAGGGTAGTTTCACATCACTGCACCTTGTCCGTTAAAAACGCCAGATATTTTTCAGCGCTTGCTGTTTAGCCTTAAAACATGACGCTAGCATATTTATACTCCCCTTGACCAAACGGCGAGACGGCCGAAACTGAGCAACTCTTAAAACATTCTGTCACCGAGCTCCGTTTATTCGCACGGGTAATTGTTGTGCTCTCGGATAATTGCACGTACACACAAGGGACAATGGCCACAGCGTCTCAAATGGTATTATATTGCGTGACGAGATAAAAAAAGTAAAATATATTATGATAGACAACAAGCCCTACTGAACAATAGGAAACAGATCAATATTTTCGACTCAATGTGAAACAAATGGTAGAGACAAGAATCGGCGCACCTAGCAGGAAATTCTTTCAGAGGGATCAACAAATTTATGAACCGCAGGGAGCGATCCGTGCCCCTGTAAAGCCTAGCTGCAGAGTAGCTTCAAATGAAAGAATTTTGAAATAGTCAAAGATATAACTATTTGGTTACAAGGAATTTCAAAGAAAACTTTACTGAAGGACGCGAAACAGTGAAAGTAGAGGAAAAAATGATCCAGGGACTCGGGTTCACTGCAGAATGAATACATGGCTGCGGGCGAGGAGCCAGACTTGGGAGGGGGGGGGGGTAGAATTAAGGAGAGTAGTCCGACACCTAACTTTTGTTAGAGATAGCTCGCACTGACGTTTCAGGCTCTAACCTTGGGTCTGGTATACTGCAAATATATAATACCAGCGGAAACGACACGCGATGGAGTCGTCGCGCGACGAATCACTAGGGAAAATGGCCTCATGCGGTTATCGCTTTAAATAAACTTAAGTACTCATTTTTTGTCACAACTTGAAGGTACATGCATTTTTAGGCAGTAGTGAGATCGACAAGAATTCGAGCTTGATTTTTAAGTTCTTAATATTTTTGACCAATTGATCCTTGCAGGCAAGAGACTGCTCTTGACTGCGAAAAAGAAAAGAGCGAAGAAGAATGCCGCATGTTTAGTCAAGACCGTGGTTTCTTATAACCAGAGCCCAGTAAACTGGATAAACTACAAATTTTGTTCGGCGTCATTTAAAAGAGCCATAGCGTAGGCAAAGGACGAGTACAATGAAAATTTAAATATTTATTTGTCAAACCCTAAGCACAGGAAGGCTTTGTATCGTTTCATGGAACGAAATAAAAACTCACTCATTTCTCAGTCATTGAGTTCAATAGAGGGTTTACAAAAGTAAGTCTGGCAACCATGAGCGGTACGCTGATCACGCGCTGGCCGCCATAATTTGCTCGCTCTATCCGTTCGCTTCGTGTCTGTCCGTCAGCGCTCGCCGTTCTGTTCGCGCTTTTCACGTTTTAACCTAGTGTGCTGTGCTTGTACCTCTGCTCTGTCCCTGGCGGTTTTCGTTAGCGACGCTTAAAAGCATATTTTGACAGCCGAGACGTGGCATGGCCCACCGGCCGCGCTGCCGAACGCAGTTACAAATTGCTCTACGAGTCGTGCATGGGCCCCTCGGCAATCCGTGTAGCGTCATTCCTATCCAGTTACAGTATCCAGGGTTTTGTAATGTGGTTTTTTTTTGTCTGTGTGCCTTTGCTGTTTACTTGAACGCCTATGAAAGACGATCGCGAGTTTGTTTGCGTGGTTTGCGCAATCACCGTCGCTCATCCTACTGGTAGATACTTGGTTGGTGAAATGAGCGAGGATGCATTTTATTTTATGATAAAAGAATCGTGCGTAATTTGAAGTAAGTCGGACTGGCGCTGAACACTTTCCTTTCCATGTCGTCGATGCAGTATTTGGCACGAGTTTCGAAAATAATCGGGGGCTGCGTAAAATAAAATATATGCCTTGGTAATTTGTGCTTCCAGTGATTTAAGATTGATTGGTGTGTGATAGGCGATGACGAGTGAAATAAACTTTCGTTATTAATTGATCAATTGATGAAATAACGAAACGAAAAAAAGGGAAAATTGTAAAATAAGGGTTTAAAGGTGTCAGAATGCTCAGAATGAAAAACCGGTGCTTGATGATGCTAAGGAAGAAAATTTAGAATGTGTAAATGATTAATTGAAATTTTTATTTTATTTGTTTATTTATTCAAATGATTGAAGAATGTGTTCAATAGTGTCAAATTGCTCAGTATGGAAAGCGATTGTTGCTGACGCACGAGTATTGTCGTATAAAAATATAAATCATCAAATAAAATAAATCTAAATAAAGAAATGATAGAAATATAATATAAATATAACAGCTAAAATATAAAACGTAAAGAAAAAAACATCGTGCGTGTGTGTGTATGAGAGAGAGAGACGCTATCGCGTTATATCTTTAACAGCGGAGCTTAAGTGTCCCCGTAATTTTTTATAACGATATGATATAATACAAATCTGACTTTATGAACACAGCCAGTTGCCCCAAACACAAACACATCGCAGTAATGTAAGTTGACCATTCAAATTTCTTTTCGTTTCAGCCGAGTTCCTCTTCCTCAGAGTTCCTCGAAGCTTCCCATGTCAGCGCTTTCATGTGAGGTTACAGCTTCAAATGTCTACTATCTGACAGATGGAACAAACAAGAAATCGGCATATTTACAAATTCCACTGAATTTCAGGTAGCTGTCAATTAGCGAACCATCGGGTGGCTCGACAAAGCAAACAAAAGTGAAGCTCACGCTTCGTTATTTTATCAGCCGCGCTGGCAGGTATAACGCACAGAATGCGAACCTGAGCGGCGCGCTCTGGACCTGGACCGGTCTAAACGGGCTGCACGTGAGCGTATTACAACACACTAGTGGGATGTCATCTTTTCCTGCTTTACTAGACGCCGCGGGTTTGGTAGCCGCTTGCTTTTGCAGCGTGAAACACGCACCTTGGGTGCACTAGACAACCGTACTGCTCTCTGCACCAAGCACTACCATTTCGTACAACTGTGAAAAGTACCTTCGGTAATCATGCCCCTGTCTTAAATCAAATACACAATGGTAAATGCAACCTGCGTATAGAATGTTTCAAAGAACGTATTTGGACTATAGCGTTCGTTATAGATGCATTGCTCCTTCTCCCGTGTTCTCCATCGCAGCATAAGCTTCTCCTTCAAGTTCACAAGGCTCCATAGCACGCCAAATAACCTTGCTGTTTTGGGAGATAGCACGTTCTGTGAGCTAGCTCCCAGTCAGAGGGACGTGCAGTAATGCTTTACATGATGCAAGTGACACTTGTAAAGCCGATTAGAACTGCAAACAAACGGTCGCAAACATGCGTATACCTTGATTCCGTGCGCGTCTACGACGGTGCGCGTGCTGCAGAAGGGCACGCAACAACATGCTGGCATCATTCCGAACAGAGCTTGGTGCTAACAGTGACTGCTGTGATGTTAAAAAATGGAGGAATCACTTGTGAGTATTCCAATGCACCTTTCGGTGCATGCACGGGTTCCACGAAGGCGCGCGTTGACAGCGTTCTCGATTGGAGGCGCGGGCGGACTGAACAAACCATGGCCGCTGCGCACGGTTTCTGTTTATTTCACTAGATGGCGCTAACTTTTGTAAAGCCTCTATAGTGTTGTCTCCACAGGAGGCAAAGGATGAGTTGGAACCAATTGCACAAGGGCACGCATTATGTTTCCAGGAGCAGTGCAGAGTTCCCTTGCACGCTCCCATTTTCTGCTCGCACTATGTTGAGGTTGAAAGGTCAGAACTTCTATCTGTGATTTCTTCCATGCAAAACTCGGCTCCAGGTTGGGACGGGGTTACGATAGGTGTGCTCAAAATTTTAGCTAATGAATTCAGTTAGTATCTCCTGGATCTGGTCCACGAATCATTAGAATCTGCATGGCTGCCGCACGTCTGGAAAGTGGCAAAAATTATATTGCTCTTGAAAGACCCTGGTAAAGGATTTTATGTTGAAAACATTCGGCCGATAGCTTTGACTTTGAATCTAGTAAAATTAATAGAAAGAATTGTGCATGGCCGCCTCTCAAAGCATATTTCAGAGGTTAATGCTTTGAGTTCTGCCCAGATTGATTTCCGCAATGGGTGCTCAATATGGTGTGTACATGTTGATTTATAAATCAGGATTCATCTTGCAATGTGCAACAAGGAGGTATCAGCGTTAGTGACGCTCGATATAGCTAACGCCTATGACAGCATTGAACATTCCATTCTACTAAACAAGTGATCATTATCACGTCCTCCGTTCTACATTTATGATTGGATCAGGAAATTTTTGAAAGGACGAGAATTCTTTTGCACTGATGGCTCATTATTCTCAGATACCTATGCACAGACAAGAGGGGTACCCCAGGGCTCTGTGCTCTCACCACTCCTTTCTAATATATTAATGTGCGATATTCCGGTTCATTCTGATGTCACTGTATATGTATATTGTAACGTAGTGGTGACAAGGCCGTACACGCCCAAAGTAGACACAGGCGTGATGGTACTGAAATTGGGGCTGACTTGCGCCCGTAAAAGAACTAAGCAACTCGGCGGCGGCGATAGCAAACGTGCTCGTCGGTCGTCGGACAAAGAATGCTCGTCACACTCGTCAACGCTCAATTTAAAGGCTGCACAGACCAATCTAGATAACGTCGCAAACAGCTACCAGCACGGGCTGGAACATTGTGGAAAGACACCCGAGTGGCCGGAACCTTCGAGACAGATCTCGGTGCATCTTTCGCTACAACAAAACTGATAAAGGTGTGACTTGCGACATCGAGCATTAACAAACAAAGATTACGGAACTGATACGCGGTCCAGAATCAGAGTGATAAGCCTGTAGGCCGGCAGCTGTTAAAAAACAACAAGTACTGTTTTGAAGGTTTCGCGGTAATATGCAGATGTCATAGGATTCTTCGCCTCTGCAAAAGATATTCATGACCTCTATCGTTCACTACAGGCTCACCTAAATGCACTTGAGGTCTGGTTGGACAAAATTAAATTGGTTTTAAATGTATCCAAACGTACTGTGCTAGTTTTTAAAACCAAAACCCCCTTATATGTTTCGTTAAACTACCGCTCAGATGTCATACCTCAAGTGGAATCTGTGCGGTATTTAGGCATTACGTATGATGCTAGTATGGATTGGAGGCCTCACATCAAGTCTAATGTTCAGAAAGGTGAGCATGCCCTTGGTAGGCTCATACGGATAAGTAATAGGAAATTTGGTATGCGTCGAGACACTCTTCTACTTTTGTACAAAGCCTATGTGAGACCGATTCTGGAATTTGGCTCCATTCTTTTTTCTGGGTGTCCTAAATATAAGCTGCATCCTTTGCTGCTTTTACAGAGACGAGCGCTGCGCCTCTGCCTAGGGCCTCCACAGTCAGTCTCTACCACTGTGCTGTACTTGGAGGCCCGCAATTCGGACCTTAACTCCAGTTTTCGCCTTCTAACTGTTAGATTTTTCTTGCGATCATTTGAGGCTACTCCAGGTATGGCTATACCTATTTTTGTGTCAAACCCCGCCCTCTTTCTCACTCACCAGTGGCCAAGGGTCTGCATGCCCCAGGTTGTTTTCACGCAGAGCATTTTAGCAAACATTGGTGTGGACCTCGGTTCTATATGTCCTATTGGTTGCTCAACGTCCTTTTTGGATATAAATTATGATTCTATATTTCCATCTAATGTGAAGCACTTACCTTAAGGTCTAATATCCAGTCTCCTATGTGATCACCTTGAAAAGTTCCCTGATCACACTGTAATTGCCACTGATGCGTCTGTGACTGCGCTGAAAGCAGCGATTGGAATTTTTTTCAGAGTCTCTTTCCTGGAGTTTTTCGGTGCGTGTCCCGGATTACACACCGATATTTTTAGCAGAGTTTATGGCAATTCGACTAGCACTACTGAACGTTCCCTGCAGTCAATCAAAAATAATTTTTCTATCAGACTTTCTGTTTTGCTGCCACTGGAGTCAGCACGGGATGCTCTTTTGAGCTGCTCACTAAAGTATTTCATACCGGGGTGGGTGAAAGAACTACGCTTCATCTGGGTCCCCGGTCACTGCGGTATTTTTCAGATCGAAGCGGCAGATTTCCTGGCTAAATCAGCTCTTGATGCATCCGTTTCATGTACCATCCCTAATATCACCATTTTTGGAATGTCCTGTTTTCAGCGTTATCAATACCGAGCCGCTTCGTGCAATGAAACCTTGCTATCTACAGCCGAATACCAGCATCTCATATACTCATGGAAAGTTCGTTCATGTAAATCACGGCAGTGTGAGATAACGATGACTCTCACGAGATGCAGGACTCCTCGCCTAAATCTTTATTTATGTAGATGCGGGATCAGCCCCACAAACCTTTGTGAGGCTTGCGATGAGATTGAAAATGTTGATCACTTCCTTCTCGCTTGCCGAAGATTTTCACATCAGAGGAGGGTGCGTTTAGAAACTCCAATTGCACGCTTGGGATTTACGCTGTCGGTCCCGCTTCTACTCTCCTTCGGTGCGAGTGCGAAAGGATTTGCGTTGCCTCAAATTTGTCAGTACTAACATAACTCAGTTCAGTTCAGTTCAGGCGTTCAGTCGTGTCCGACTCTTCGTGACCCTATGGACCATGTCACGCCACGCTTTCCGGTCTCTCACTATCTTCTTAACATCACATAGCTTCATCTGCAATGCCTCGAAGATGCCATCTAACCATCGTGTTCGCTGCCTACCCCTTCTTCGGCGACCCTCAACCTTTCCCAACATCAAATCTTTCTCCAGCGACTCCTCTCTTCTCATCAGATGACCAAAGTAGCTGAGCTTTAACTTTAGAATTTGACCCTCCAATGAGCAGTCAGGGTTTATGGTCGACAATATCGACTGATTTGATCTTCTGGCAGTCCAAGGAACTCTCAAGAGTTCCTTGGAGAGAGAGTCAACTTACATAACTACATCACAGCTACGGACAGATTCCCTTGCTAATTGTATTCCACATTTACAAACTTCCAAATTTTTGCTTCGTATTTTTTCTTTCAATCAATTTTGTGATCTTAAATCTTATGTTTTTGTTTAGTTGATAATTGCTTTATTGCACTAGTTCAGTTCGTGTAGGACATTTGGCAGTCCACACTGAACCTTGGTCAATCCCCCTTCGTGGGTATGTGCCATATATCAAGGCAGAAGAAGAAGAAGACCGTGGTTCAGGTTAGGGCAGCTACAAATACCTCCCGTATTAACGTCTAAGATGCTTCTGCTGTCTAGACGCAGGCTCAGTAGAGTAGACTTAGTGACGAGCGACTGCTATGACTGCAGTGATGTGTTCGGCCATGGTCATTGTCAGCGCTGGTTCTTCAATGTCGTTATATTCTCCGTGTGCGCAATGCAGTGCCACACCCTCGCCTTCAGTCTCATCTCTGGTGACGTCGACCACTGGTGCAAGCAGCCACAGGGCGAAATGAAGGTGCCTTCGGCCTCCTGGAGGAACTCGGCAATCCCTCTAGAGGCGGACGGTCGCTTCAGTCGATGCAGCGTCTACAAACACCCAGGTCACCCTAACGACACGCTGATTGTTGACTGCGATGATTGGGACTACGACCCGGAGTACAGCAAGAGGACCATTGTAAGTCAGTGGGACTTGGTCTGCCACAGACGCTGGTTGCGCGCCATGGCGGAGAGCCTCTACATAGCCGGCTCGCTGATTGCGATGACTGCCGTCGGGCAGATGGCGGACCGAGTCGGCCGGATGCCCGTGCTCCTCACAGCGATGGCGGTGCTGCAGCTGGCCACGATGGGCGGATGTTTCGCAGCATCATACCACATGTACGTCCTTTCAAGGTTTCTCAACTCTGGCTGCGTGGCAACTGTCGCCGTCCTCGCCTGCACACTATTCTTTGAGGCATCCACGCACGAGAACAGGAACAGGGACCTGTGTGCAGCCATGTGCGCAGGCTTGCTGATTGCCGAGGTATGGCTTGCTGTGGCACGGCTGCTCAAAGGGCTGAACTGGATAGTTCTCCAGATCTTCATGCTGTCCCCGACTGACCTCACGTTGTACGCGGTGTCCGCAGTGCATGAGTCAGCCCGCTGGTGCATTGCAGTAAACGACATGGCCAGAGCCGAAATGCTCATGATCGCTGCCGCCAAAGAAAATCACTTTCCCGTTTCAAACACTGACTGCATGCTGGAAAGGCTCAAGGCAGAGGTTCAGAGGACCGAAATGCGCATGCTGCTCACAGCAGGAGACGTAACTAGAGCAAAGGCAGTACAGCACAGCGCGTTCGTGATGATCGGCTTATCGTTCTCTGCTTCGTTCTCACAATACTCATTGATGGCCGTCGAGGACAGGGTAATATTAGGAACAACTGCTTGGTTCCAGTGGGCCTCAAGCGGAACCAACCTCGCAAGTTTCGCGCTGCTCTACGCTACGTTCAGAAAAGTCTCACCGCAACATCTACTAGCCGCAGCAGTAGGAACGCTCGGTGGCGTTTCCTGCGTGATAAGCCTTAGTTTCGCATTGGGATGCGCTTACCTAACGACATTGTTCTTCCTTTTAGCCAAACCGCTTACATTCGCGGTCAAAGTCCTCATATTCGCCAACGTCTTGGAAATGGTGCCGACGCGTGTGCGTTGCGGGGCGAGTTGCTGGCTCTTCGGTTTGGGCCGCTTGGGAGGGGTGTGTGCCATAGTGCTGTCCGTGCGGCAAGACATTGGTCGTGGCGATGTGCTTTTCGCCCTCGCTGGGACCACGCTCTTTATGTTGCTCCATGCCCAGCTCTTTTCACAGCAGCTGTCGAAGAAGCCAACTCTGGCCAGCCCTTTATCTGCTGCGGGTTCCATTCAGAGTGTGGACTTCATGAAGCAGACGCTGAACTGGCGGAATGTGAAGAAGGCACGAACCAGCAAGCCTCGTGGCAGTGGTCAGTCATCGAGGTACCAAAGCATCGAGCCGAGACCTATGGACAGCAGACTCAATTAGAGTGTTATGATTTGTGACGCAAATGGGCTTTCAGTCTCATCACTGTAACTTATGCTATCTAAGCACAACGTTATGTGAATGTAATTAATTCGATCTGTCGAATGTTTACACAGTTTCTATGCCGTCATGTGGCACTTGTATCAAGGGCAAACATTGGATATTGGATGCAATGCATCTTTTTTTGTGTTGCTTTTAAGTTGGCTTCCAATATGGTTTGCTTTTGGGGTTTAAAGGGGTCATGCAATGCCTAAAACGGGGTAAAGCAAATCGGTCAAGAGATAGGTACTCCCTCACAGGTCAATTCACCGCAAGAATTTTTTAACTAGCTTCATTAACAGCAGAGATATCGGCTATTAAAAATGGCGCTCCTCCTCGCTCCCCTCAATCAATCAATCAATCAATCAAAGTGATCTTTATTTGTAGGAAACGAAATACATAAAGAATATTTGGACCGATAGCCGGGGGGCTAGTAGACGGTCCAGTACAGAATAAACTTGGTCAGGCAGCCGTAATGAGCGCATACAAACACACACACACACAAACATACAAAAAAAAAAAAAAAAAAAAAACGACTCACACAGACAAGCAAAAAGAATCAACAGAATCAACTCAACACTCAGAGAAACCAGAAAAATAAACGAAGAAAACAGCTTGGGAACTCCGCCCCGCTAGCCCCTCCCACGAAGCGTCGTCGGGTGACGCTCGGTTCTCAGACTTCCGGTCGTCGCACCTGTTTTCCCCGAGCTTCGCCCATACATTCACGGTCTCTGCCTTTCCGTCCCGTCTGCGTTTGCATGGCTTTCAACCTTGTCTGCTGTCTTCCTCGGCCGCCGGTTTCTTCAGTTTCTTGACCTCTCTGAATTGTGTGCGACAGCAGCCCGAACGACTCGGGTCGTTCGCAAGCGCATGCCTGCAGGTGGGAAGCTGTCCACACATACCGGCGGCCGCCGCGGAGGGAGCACTTTCCTTCATATCCCTGTCCCATTCCGCGCAAATTAGCATGCACTCCTGCCGAGCACGGCTTTCTACAAGACCGCTTTCTTCTCTCGCGCTGCCTGGGTCAGTCTCTTTGGTACCGTCTTCTGCGGTTTGACCAACGGCGGCCGGTGACCCCTCGCGGAGTTGACGCGATAGCTGCGATAGCATCGACTCTGCATGGATGCTAGCAGACGATCGAGCGTGCGAGTTGCCCGCGTGCAAACATATGTCGTCGTCGCTTTTAGACCGGAGCTGCTTTCATTATGGTCGGCGAGAGGCATCTCTTGTGCATAACGAATGGAATGTATACGCGTACGTATCACCGACGAGAGCACGGACTGATGATCGCTACAGAGTTTGGATATCGGATGACAGGTGAGCACGAATTATTCGTCCGCGAATCTTAAAATTGAGATTAACAAAAACGATAGTGTAGTGTAGTGTTTTTTTTTTTTGACGTCCTTTCGCAAATTGTTTAGGAAGTGCCAATGCGTAGCGTGCACGCGTGTTTATCTCATGTGTACGCATCGTCCGAGCTAGAATCGACGGCGCAAAGCAGCAAGCAGCTCGGCACATTCAGTTCGGCAGCGCAGGTTGTCACCGCTTTCCGAAGCTACACGCAAGAATCGTGCACAGGAGCACGCGAGCGACTACACTAGAGACGCAGCGAAGCGGACGATTCTAAAACGCCGTCCGCCGTAGCTGCGATGCAAAAGAAACAAGGCCTAGCGATGAGCAGGGAGCAGCGCACAACCGGAGTACCGTCGGCCGCAGCGCCCGTGCCTGGCGGCATCGGGTGCTGCACTTACGCAGTGCGAATTTGTGTACTTTTGCGATCAAGATGAGGGTAGACCTTTTTTTCTTTTTTTTTTTTTGACGCACACAACACGCCGCACAAATGGTCAATGCGGCAAAGACGAGACGGGACACGGGACTATACAGTACGCTGCTGCGCCGTCGGTCGGTACATGAAGGTTGATGCTGCCTATTAATTCGGTACGGTGTTAAATCGGTCCAGCTGGTGCTCGTTTCGCACTCCTGCAGCGACGCGCACTTTCAGTCGGACGTGACCACCTTTTCGGTTAACATCGCGAACCAAAGCGCCAAGCTTGGGTTCTCGCATGCATTGCACATGTCTATGCAGCACTCGAGCAGACGACTTTCGCAGCTACCGGAAGTGTGTCCGTGACGTAGTGGCCGTCGCGGCTGCAGCCAATGGCAGCCTGACGTGGCCTGTTACTCTGTGACTTCTGACGTAGGTAATCACGGCAGAATAGTCCCGAATCTCGCCACCACGCGGAAATGGCGCAGCCCGCGAATTTCAAAAAACGCTGTTTTTAAAAATTAATAATAATTCGCTGGATTTTTTCCGAGGAGTTTTACTTTGCAAGATCGCTCGGAAGCATTTATTATACACATTAAAACGTTTGTCAGTGAGCTTTCTAGCCGTTTCATGCCCCCTTTAACGTCCCAAAGTGACTCAGGCTATGAGGGACGCCGTAGTGGAGGACTCCAGAAATTTCGACGACCTGGGGTTCTTTAACGTTCACTGACATCACACAGCCCACGGGCGCCTAGCTTTTCGCCTCCACCGATAAGCAGCCACCGAGACCTGCATTCGATTCTGCGTCCTTGGGCGCAGTAGTCGACCGCCCTAAACACTGCACCACCCCGGCAGGCTTCCAATATGTGCATGAGCTATAAACATTATTAGTGGAGGAGGTTCGGAGCCTACTAAAATAGCCTAACGTTTATGTGTACGCTTCGGGTGTCTAACGAGAAGGTAGGCAAATACAGCACTTTTCTTTCCTCGAATCAAACTACGGTCTTCTAGTTTAGTTTTATTTATAGGATTTAACGTCCCAAAACGACTCAGGCTATGAGACGCCGTAATGGAGGGCTCCAAAAATTGCGACCCCCCGTATTCACAAACCAACCTTTACCTTCCCTTTCGAGGTTCTCACCTTTGCGGCTCCTTATCGCGTTTCGGAAACCAGCCTTCCCTTTAAACTACACCTTTAGCCGGCCTTTCGGCCTCGGAAAGGGAGCGTTCGCTAAGGTAGCGTCTGACCTACCTTCAGCAGCTCCTTTATACCATGGTACCGCTTCGGTGATCGGTGGAACGAAGCTGCATTTAAAAATATAATTTATGACGGGGTTTCAGGAGTACCGGAGTGCCGTCCGACGAGGCGTCAACAGCGCTGTCAAACACCCCACGATGGCAGCACCTCCTCAACCGCCGTAAACACCGCCGTGGTAGCCCCTCCTCCCGTAAACCGTGCGCGAACGACACGGCGTATCGCTAGCGCCGATGTCCGAAATAAAGCGTGCACAAATTTGTTGGCGTCTGGAATACTGAGCCGAATATCAAGAATGAAGCACTCGTGAGGATCGTTGACTAGCAGCAAATTGCTGGTATGAGCGATAGCTGCGATACAAGCAAGTTTCTGCTCAAGCCAGCTGCCGCCGGTGCATTGCGGTTCATTCGATCTGCTTGTACTAGCTCTGCGATTAATGCGTCGCCAGACATAATCCTATCATTCTTTTACTATGGCAGAACAGGTTAAAAATAAGGCAGTTTCATAAGTAGACGATTTACGATAGCGATGATCAGTTTCAAAGCGCCGACCACCGCGGCTTCGAAGCGAAACAATTTAGGCCTAGCGAAGACTAAGGACGGTCACGCACGGCGCCGTCGTGCGCCGCGCTCTCGGTAAGTGTAACGTAGCTCAGCCTTCTCGCTGCATCCCGTGCTGAAAGCGTTGCAAACTCGTGTACTTTCATGATAGAGCTAAGGCAGCACATTTTTTGACGTTGCGTTCAACAACAAGCCGTTCAAATGATACTGCAGGCAGAACGGGGCTTCAGTATGCAGTCGCTGCGCTGTCGGCTGTAACCGAAGATGTCGGGCGGTAGAGTCGAAACCACCTGTTTTATTCATCGATCTTTAAACGTGATGAAGTTGGAAAATGAATAACATTATGAAGCAGACCCACTCGTACGCTTCGCGCACTCGGGCGCCGACGATCGAGTAGCCTCCGTTAACAGACGCTTCGCAGTTAACGACGCAAACCGAGGTCGCCAAGCTCGGTTTGCGATAACCGCGGAACCACGGTTTGGTCCGCCGTAGCACGATTGGCTAGATGGAGCATTAGATTACAAGAGTATGACGTAACAGTCGTATACAAATCAGGACGGAAGCATCAGGATGCTGACTGTCGCGCTCGCCCATCGCCATATGTCCAGAAGAAACGGCCGATGATTTTCCCTTTCTGGGGGCTATTAGTACAACCCAAATGGCGCAGCTGCAGAGAACGGACCCAGAGTTAGTGTCACTCGTCGACTATCTGCAGGGCGTCGACGCCCGTATCCCCCGTGTTTTTCATCGTGGGCTTCAAACGTTCTCTCTGCTTGGTAACGTGCTCTACAAGCGAAATTTCGCCAACAGTGAAGAGACGTTTCTCCTTGTTGTGTCCTTCGAGTTGCGCCGAGATATATTGAGTGCCTGTCATGATGAACCCACCGCCGGCCACTTGGGGGTGAGCCGTACACTTACACGAATTCGTCAAAAGTATTATTGGCCCAAGTTACTCCCATCGGTGCGGGCAGCCAAAGGGGTACGCTCATGTCGTGTCCCAGGGTACGCTCATGTCGTGACTGCCAATGTCGCAAGTCTCCGCCATTGAAACCCGCTGGATTTCTTCAGCCTATTGCTCCGCCGAAGACCCCTTTCCATCAAGTGGGCATGGATCTTCTCGGTCCTTTTCCGAAGTCCTCGTCTGGCAACCGTTGGGTAGTCGTCGCAACAGACTACCTAACACGGTACGCAGAGACCGCGTCCCTTGTTAAAGGTACTGCAGCCGAAGTTGCTCAATTTTTCGTTCATAACATTGTCCTACGTCATGGCGCCCCCGCCGTGGCAATCACTGACCGTGGAACAGCTTTTACGGCTCGCCTAATCCGGTTGGTCATGACTCTGACTCACACTAGCCATTGACGTGCGACGGCGTATCACCCTCAGACCAACGGGCTGGTGGAGCGCCTCAATCGCACCCTCACCGACATGATTTCTATGTATGTGGACGCAGAACATCACACCTGGGATGCGATTTTGCCCTATATAACTTTCGCGTACAATACCGCCACTCAAGAGACGACGCGACTGACCCCGTTCCAACTTGTCTTCGGTCGCCAAGTGAGCACGCCGTTGGATGCCATGATGCCAGTTAGTCCTTCTTGCGGCTCTGACGCCGAACTTGACGCCGACATCTTTGTTCAGTGTGCTGAGGAAGCGCGGCAACTAGCACGCCTCAGAATCCACCGACAACAGGCGAATGACACTGCTCGGTATAACCTCAGCCGAAGAATCGTCACTTACGAACCGGGCGACCTCGTATGGGTTTGGACACCTGTTCGTCATCGCGGCTTATCTGAAAAATTACTGCGCCGATACTTCGGCCCTTACGAGATTGTTCGCCGTATCAGTGAAGTCACCTACGCCGCTGTTCCCGTAGCTTCAGCTCCATCCCGAAGGCCACAGCGTCCTGAAGTCGTGCACGTGGTTCGGCTGAAGCCCTATCATGACTGAACTTTTTGTCAACGCCGCTGGGTCCTTGTGACACTTTAGTGCACCCTTTCGCTGACTTCTTCCTAGTAGCACCTCGTCGCATCGAGTCAATGTTACAGAGGAGGGGTGGAGTGATAAAAACTATAGTCGACGACGAAGCGGAGACAATCAGTGGCTAGTTGACGTAGACGATGAAGTGGTTGCTAGTTGGCGTAGACGACGAAGTTGGTTGCCTGGAACTGCGCTCAGACCGCTGCTCGGGCCGCTCTCGGACTTCGGCAGTCTTCTAGGCTCAGGGCGCTGCCTGAACGTTTGGCTCAATACCCGTTACAATATGTTAGTAAAACCACCATCGTTGAAATTATTTTTATGGTGAGCGATTAGCGCCAATACTACATACCTATATTAATAACTAATCTATTGACTAAAGTCTACCCGTTCTTAGTCCTCTGAGAGCTGCTGAACACGTTTTTCAGGATAGTGAAAGCTGCACACTCTCTTTCATGGCCATTGATGTGATGCGGCGAATTGAAACAAGCGTCGCTTGCGGACCTTTTACCTGTGAAGAATAAAAGTGAAAAAAAAAAAATATTACAGCTGCATTGGTACATTCGCTTTGTTTTTGGGTGGTTTACTACACTCGGAGCAGAGTGACTATTTTGCACTCGAGGGTATTACAATTATGGAGCTAAGACGTGAGCGAAAAAGTGAGCGACGCGACCATGGCAGCGTACTGAATGCGATAATGGTTCGCTCCATCGCCTACTGGGGAAGATACATGCACGCGACAGCGCGAACGGAGCGAAACGGCGACGACACTGTAACGACGTTCAGTGCAGACTGTTGCTGGCATAGTGACCTAATACACCGCGAAACTATTGGCAAATGCAACAACAGTCATGACGATTGCAACAATTGATGTTATTTCGCGACAACATGGGGCAAAGTAAAAGGGATTTACAACAAGCCGTATCACATTTGTGTTAACTTGCACTATACGAGTAGTCACGTGACCTCTTGTTTTTTGGTTGCGATTAGACGTTTTTTGAATCCTTGGCCATTCACCCTTGTTCGTACAAAGCGAAAAAATTGCGCGGTGATGCACAATCTAAATGAAACACTGCAAACGAAAGAAGACGTGCGAAATGAGCGGCAATGACGTACGCTTCGCGCTTCGTGCTATTGGTTGATCGCGCATACACTTTTGGGCGAATGAGCGAAATTTGCTATTTCGTCAGATCCGGTGAGCGACGAGAATGGGGCTGCTAACAGTATAAAGGGAGCTAAATTATGGGAGACAGCATGGACGCTAGGGCATACATTACTCGTCGACCCTGATAAACCTACGCGCATTGGTGACAGGGATACGTGCCCTGACCTTACCTTTACCAGAAATATCCTCGATGCGAGATAGGAAAATCTAAATACAAACATAGGAAGCGACCACTATGTACTATGTACCACGTTCCGAGCCACGCATTGCAAAATGCGTCGCCAGGAAGTGAAGCACACGAGCTGCGACGCCTTTAGATATGTCCGCTCGCAAAGGCCAGATTTAAGACAATGGGGGGGGGGGGGAGCGTCTGTTGCAAAACGCCGCAATAATAATAATAATAATATAATAATAATAATAATAATAATAATAATAATAATAATAATAATAATAATAATAATAATAATAATAATAATAATAATAATAATAATAATAATAATAATAATAATAATAATAATAATATAATAATACTAATAATTGGTTCAGAGGAAGGGAACGGCGCAGTATCTGTCGCATTTGCTTTGTGGACACCTGAACCGCGCCATAAGGGAAGGCAGGAAGATAGGAGTGAAAGGGGAAAGAGAGAAAGAGCAACCGTAGTGGAGGGCTACGGAGTAATTTCGACCACCTGGGGACCTTTAACATGCGCTGACATCGCCCAGCACACGGACGCCCCTTCGTTTCGCCTCCATCGAAACGCAGCCGCCGTGGTCGATTTCGAACCCGGGAACTCCGGCACAGTAGTCGGGCGTCTTACCGCTGCACCACCCCGGCGGGGCCAAGACACAGCAAACACTTCAAAAACTGTGAAACTGGAGGACAGCAGTCCCAGCCCAGATGCTAAGCTAGGGCACATGATGGAAACGCAAAGGAGTATTCATGCTCGATGACGTAAAAATAAGCACAACCAACGTTTAAAAATTCGGCTAACCCGGCTTGAAAAGGAAATCGAGGCTTACTCGCGGGAATTTAGCCGAGAACAGTGGCATCAGACTTGCGACCGCCTTAATAGGCAACTGGGCAACAAGAACACATTGTTTCTACTTAGACATTTACTCGATCCTCCTAGAACTAAGGCCGAATCTCACAAGAACCTAAATAGAATCTCGCAATATTTCCAAGGCACCGACGAAATGTTCATCACCACATTAAAAGATCCGTACGTTAACACCTCCCAGGATATACCCACGCCAGATGGGTACTCAGAATTGGATAATCCTCAGATTAATATCGTCTTAACCGTAGCAGAGATCAGAGCTGTTCTTAACCAAATTCACGCCACCTCGGCACCGGGGGAAGATTGCATCATCAATAAGCTCTTACGGACCTCTTCAACAAGTACTGTATAGAGGGCAGCGTCCGTGAGGAATGGAAGCGCATGCTAAAATTATTTTCATACACTCTTAATCTGGTTCCACATACATTCCACTTATTAAGCGGAACTTTTTTGAAAGTTCCACTTCTAACTGGAACCTATGTGGAACGAGATTAAGAGTGTACCTAAATCGGGCAAAAGATTTGAGATGGGGAACCTCCGCCCAATCCTGGCCTCGGCGGCCGCTTTTCGATGGAGGCGAAAAGCAAGGCGCCCGAGTGCTGTGCGATGTCAGTGCACGTTAAAAAACCCAGGTGGTCGAAATTTCCGGCGTCCTCCACTACGGCGTCTCTCATAGCGTCAGTTGCTTTGGGACGTTAAACCTCACAAGTCAAATCAAATCAATGTCGCTAACGTCATGTCTCGGGAAGGTAACAGAGAGATCATTGGCGCAGAGTCGGGAAGGTAATAGAACACGTTGTCTTTAACAGGCTCCTTATGCACACCCATGCGGAAAGCACGTTTCCCCCTTCATGATTGGGTTTCGAAAAGTGCTTTCGATTCAGGACATCATGTGGCAAATTTAACTTGACATTCTAGGTCCAAATCTCATAAGAACCACGCGAACCATCCTGAGACTCGCTGTTAGTAAGGCCCTCGAGAATGTGGCACACGCTTCCATCGTCACTGACCTCTCACAGATGAACGTAGGCAAACGGACATACGACTACATCGCTATCTTTCTGAATGCGCGTACGGCTACGCTCCATTTCGTTGACAAAACTAGCGGCAAAATTACACTAGGGACGAGAGGAACACCGCAAGGTGCCGTGTTTTCACTTTTTCTCTTCAACATCGCTATTAACGACCTCGAGCTTCTGTTACATTATGTCCCACACAGACATCATTCCATATACGCCGACGACATCACGATATGGACCAATTCTGGCTCCGATGGAGAAATTGCAGAGTTATTACAAGGAGCTATCGACACGGTAGTCTTACGTGCAGGAAAATGGCCTTACGTGTTCACCGGCTAAACAGAACTCATAAGGAACAAACAAGCTTCACAGACAAAACCAGATTCTCGAGAACATATCCAGTTGCACATTGACAACCATCAGATATCCCCGGTAGCCACGATCAGAGTTCTCGGAACGTTGACTCAGAATAATACGCGTAACACAGAATCTATACGCCGGCTCGCCAGATAGGTGGGCTGGTGAGGCGCATTGCCACACGTTGCAGGGGTATGAGAGAAGCCGACCTGTGCAGGATCATTCAAGCCTTTATGATAGGCAGAATTATGTACGCTTGCTCGTACTTTTATGTGCGTCGTAGGGACGAAGATAAATTTAATACAATATTTAGAACAGCATATAAAGCAGCCCTTGGCTTGTCTGTATACGCCAACTCATATCGACTAGTGCAGTTGGGAATTTTTAACACGCTGCCCATAAGACAGCACAAGTGACCCACTTGTCACGCAGCGTTGCGGGCCCGTAATTATCGACAAGCTCCACATACACCCCCCGAAGAGGTGTGCGCAACATCCCATTTATGGGCTGACATTACTAGTAGACTAGTTATTAAACAAATAGCCAAAAACATGTTACCAGGCAGACATGATGCCCGCAGGACGAGAAGAGCACAGACCCTTGAGAAACAGTACGAGGACGATCTACAAGCAGTGTACGTGGATGGGGCTCAACACATCAAAAACGGAGCATGCGTGTCATGTGTGGCCACTTCAAAGTCAACCTTTATTGACGCCATAACATTTCACGTTAGCTCCATATGCGAGGCAGAGGAAGTAGCTATTGCACTGGCTATCAGGATCCTTGCACCAAAATTATTCTAAGCGACTCAAAGAGCGCCGTTCAAAATTTCGCCAAAAATTCTGTAAGCGCGCTCGCGACGCGAATTCTGCGCAGCCGATCTCTCCGTGACGATATCAATCTCGTATGGGTTCCGGCACCCGCGGGTAACTCCGGAAACGAAGGGGTCGACCATCTAGCCCGAGGCTTAACCAACCGGAAAACGGGAGATCTATCGGGAACGGACGCATCTGTCGAGTGCGCCGCGCACATACGCGGAGATAAGAAACTTTTATCGCGAGCTAAGATGCACGTATCCCGCCCCTCAAAACCACGACACTCAGACGCCTACAAACAAAGGCGATTCTTAGCCCCTACCGATTATCGTTAATTACGAATGGAGAATACAACCCTGCATGCCGGCACTGCGGTGGCGGGACGCGGGCCACTCAAGACCACATACTATGGGAATGCGCCAGCAATCCCCCTCTAAATACACTCTTGCCAGGACCCGCAGCAGAGGAATGGGACAAGCTGTTGACCAGCCCAAGAAAAACTGCGCAACTGGCCCTCTCACGCGAGCTCAAGAGGTCGCCCCCGACTGGAGGCCACCCTGGACTCGCGCCAGCCCGAATTAATTCCTTTCATTTTGTGGCAATAAATGTTGTTACCACCAGCAGGCGATGCACGCAATTTGTTCGCGCAAACACTTCGCGCGACACGTGCCACTATTGCGCTCGCGTGAGGTTTCGTGTACATGGAGCTCAACCCTTTACTCGTTCGTTCTAGACGAACATATAAATTTTAACTGAAATTTTACTGAGGACTGTTGCAGCTTGAGATGGGCAGGCCAAGAATGCGGATTTGCTCATTTGAGGAGGTAATGATGTTGCCTCCGATGTGAGGATGGATCTGCATATTGGGGTTGGTTTTATGTTTTCCGTCGATAATAATCAGTTCTGTTTTATGTGGAGCGAGTTCGAGGCCAATTTTGGTTACTTTATCTTCAAGACAAAGAAGGGCCGCTTGAAGTTCAGTCTGCATCGAATATTTGCTTGAGTAATCCGCTGCCTCAGTCCAGATAGTAATATCATCGGCATATATAGCGAGTCTTGAGCTTGTGCCGAGTTCCAGATTGTCGGCGACGCGTGCCATGGCCAAGTTGAACAACATGGGTCCAAGAATGGAGCCATGGGGTACACCCCTATCCAATAGTGAATTCCAATCGCAGAACTGGAGCAGCGCTCACGCTCCATGACAGAATGCCTCAATCCGGCGGAGAGCACGCTCCCAGACTCTGCGTTTCGAATACTCTTGCTCCGGCCGGAGCAAGTAGGTGGCGCTCGCGAGCAAACGGAGACGGAGAAAGTACCCATCATTCCTTGCACTTGCCCGCGCTTTTCGTGCGCTCGCGTCGTCTGCTTTGCAAGCCTGCAGCCTTTCTTCCCTTTGATATGGAGGTTACACCAGCCGTTTACGCAATTATATCCTCCTTGCTCGAAGAGCCGAGCGCGGACACACACGGTAAGACTCCTTCAGCACTTTCTTTAATATGGAAGAAAACTTCGGTTCACGTACCGAATGTTTGCAGTCTTCCAGAGCCGAGCTGTAACGTGCGGCGGGCTTTGAGTTTACACGGACGATGGACATATAAATAGTTCCAGGCATAATTTTTACATGCCGTCAGTCAGTTAAGGTCACCTGCACAAGGAATTTTTTGCTACTTCCTCGTTAATTACAGTCACTTTGTATATTTCAGATGTAAGCAGTGCTGGCTCCAGTGGGTCGAGCGACCAAAGAAAAGAGCTAGCCACTCAAGGTAAGTTTGATTGGTAAAAATATGCCATTAAGTTAAGCCACACCCTTGTTCTGTATGCGCGCAATATACGTAAATTGTGCAACGTTTACAGGAGCGGCTGCAGAAAGTGCGAAAGGCAGCAACCGCGGTGAGTATATATCTACATGCATGTACGTTATTTATATACGTATATGGCACAGTTAAACGGCAACAAAGCTCTTTCCGATTACCAGCGCTTTTTCTCTAGTTCCTTCTTTTTTGTGTTGCCTTTGAATCGTTTTCTATGAGCTTGTAAATAATCCACTCTCGTTCTTACCGTAAAATATCTGGGCGGGCGAAAGCCGGCCACTCCGCCGAGTTTGCCAGGGGGCAGAGGGAATAGCGCAGGCGACAGGAGGGGACGCGTCCCATTCTTCGTATCTGCTTCTTGAGGGAAGCATTGCCAGCTTGCAGGGTGCGAGGTCGTTGAGAAGGGGAGCATCGCGAGTCGCATTCTTGAAGAAACCGCAAACGGACAGGGGCGCGGAGAGAGTGCCGTTCGGATGAGGGCACGTTCTCCTCACACTGCTTGCTTGGGCTTGGTATGGGCGGCCACATTTTATGTTTTTCGCTTTTCCTCTTGGGGACCATCTCCTGCTTTGCAATGTCTTCCGGGAACTCATGCACGCATTCTTTTTTCTTTTTTTTTTCTATAGGCTGCGAGTGGACAACCGGCGAAACAAAATTACTACTAGATTACTATGAGCAATATTTTCCGCACATTGGCCCAATGAAAAAATTCAAAAATAAAAAGGCAATGTTTGCTCACATTGCTGTTAAACTGACGGAAACTCTGGGCATCATTCGAACAGGCGAGCAGTGTTGCAGTCGCTATAAGACTGTGCTGAAAAGAAAAACTGCGACGAGTAAAAACAACAGAAAGTCAGGAAACTCGCCTTCCGACGTCCCCTATGAAGATGAGCTCGCCAAAATCCGCTCAATGGATGATAGCTTGGACCCAGAAGAATTGAGGGATAGCCACGGTATTATATATAAAAAGCAAAAACTGCAGATTTCACGCGAAGACGAGCATGAAATTGAAGAGATCGAAGCCACTCAAGGAGCCTCCGACAACCAGCTGGTAGAGCATTCATATTCGGCAAATCAGGAACAAGACAAAAAGACGACTCCACCAAGAGTCAATAGTGCTCGGATGGTGGGAATCAAAACATTTTTTGAACACATGGACGTATTTTTATTTCATTTATTTATCACATACTGCGGACCAAACATGGTCCAAGCAGGAGAGGCACGGTATAAAAGAAAGTACAAAAAAACTGACCCTTGACAACATTGGTATTGACAGAACACGCACAAAAAAGAAAAAAAAAACGAACAATGAATACTTATACAAAACTAAATGGGGTGAAATCATGCATCAAAATAAGGAAAAATAAGGAAAAGAAAAGAACAGAGAGGGAAGAAGAAAAACGACGACAGCGGGAAGAGCGACAAGCTTACAAGGAGGAGCTGCGCAAAGAAAAAGCTGAGCGCCACAAGGAAAAGATGGCCCTCATGAAACGCGTGTTCGGAGTTGATGATGGACTATAATGATGCATATGTCACGAAGGAAAATAAATGTTCTTATTTTTTTTTTTCTGAAAAAAGAGAGCACTTGTTTCAATGCATGTTGCGGTTTTTGCCTTTGTAAAAATGCATGAATTCAAACATGGTCATATGAATTAATGTAATTTAATTGACAATAACTACATGGCGCGGCGCTAAGTACACGCGTCGCGGGGTACGGTAAAAACATTTGTGCATGAAAGGTTAGGACATCGATCCTGTTTCCACGCAGCACATCACTTCCTGCCTCTCATTATTTCAGTGAAAACTTTCTCGCGCTTGAGTTCCCCAAGCTTGCGCAAGGCATGCTCTTGAGATGTTTCCTCTTCGCTGTTGGCATCCTCTCCTGGGCGCATCCACTGCAGATCTGCCGGCGACTCTTCTAGCTCATCCGGCAGTATGTCTCCCGAGTCAATGCACAGGTTATGGAGGATACAACATGCCATAATGAATTTGTTCAGCCAGCCAACAGTACGAAGCTCCAGGTAAATTAATTGTCGGAATCGTTTTTTGAGCAGCCCGAAGGCGTTTTCAATTAGCACCCTTGTAGCGGAAAATTTTGCGTTAAAATCCCTTTGATTTTTTGATAGTACCCCATAATCTCGGAATGGTGTCAGCAAGTACTCACGTACAGGGTACGCTGCATCCCCCAGAACATGATACTTTCCCCCTTGACATATTACCGGGAGCCTTTTAAGGAGCGATGATCTCCTGAACACTTTAGAGTCATGTATTTTGCTCGAGCAACCGACACAAGCGTCCACAAACCGCCGCTTGTTGTCGCACACCGCCTGCAGCGTCAGTGACAGATAATGATGCCTGTTACAATACGTTGCCGCCACTTTGTTGCTGGGACACTGCATTTCGATGTACGATCCATCGAGACATCCGACCACGCCGGGCATTCCGGAAACCTGTATATGGGAAAAGGAAATAACACAGCACGTGACATTTTTCACATTGAAGTCAAAAGCACGCAATGTGCATTACAAAACGGGATACATATGGATGACTGTTCATGGCAAAAAAAAAAAAAAATATCTATAGCGAATACATATAATGCCAATTGCGAAAACGAAAGCATCTCATTGTAAAGAATTAGCATTACCGACCTTCTCGAAGTCTTGCGACAGTTTCTTGAGGTCAGCAGGGAAAGTTATAACAGTTGGTCCCAAGGATAGTATGTAGTCCGCCACTCTAATCAACATTCTGTGAATTGAACTTTCCGCGACGTCAAAAAGTGTTGCAACTTCCCTCATCGAAGTTTTGTTTGCTGCATACCTGTGCAATAATATAAATAAAGAAAATGCTTTATTGATAACAAAGGAATATAGAAAAACGCAACACACAAACACAACAAGATAGAACCATGCCGTAGTGATATATATATATATATATATATATATATATATATACTATAAATACTACTATATACTATAAGTACTACTATATACTATAAGTACAACCATAAATACTATATACTGTATACTGTAAATAAATACCCCGTTAGTTTCATTTCATTCGTCGTTGAAATGTACAGCGGGTACACGCAGAAAAAAAAAGATTGAGAAAACACAACGGGAACAACCTACCATATGAAGCAGAGAATGTGCACTTCACATGATATTGCTGGGACGCCGCCCTGGTTGTTTGATGGGCAGCTGTCGGAAGCGGCAAAACCATCGACCAGCCAGTAAACAACAGCTCGCGGCAACCTGAAGTGCCTTCGGAACTGTAATATCACACGCAGAGATGATGCAATTATGCATGCCATTTTTTTAAATCTGCGCGGCATCATTCTGCGGCATTTGGCTTACCTCTTCTTCTGTGTAGTTGTGGACCACTCCTTCGACAAATCCTACAACTTTTGGTCGTCGTTCCGGTATGCGAAACAAGTTCTGAAAAGTGAACTTGCAGGTGACCATGTCACAGTCGCTGTCCGAGCTTGACTCTTCGATAGATGAGTCGGAACTGCTGCTCTCCGACTCGCTGTCCTGAAGCAAAGCGAGCGCAAGAGCGCGACGCGAATCACCATCCATGGCGGCGGCAAATACTGATCGTCTGCTATGGAGCGGCGCGTTGCAGAAGCCAACGCGGCGAGCCACCGGAAATGGATGCGCTAGCTAGCGCATGCGCAAGCGTCGCTCGGAAAGACACGTCACGCAAACTTCCGGTCGGTTCCCCCGATTTCGGCGGAGCAGTTTTGACTGCTCCGCGGAGCGACCGTTGCTCGGCAATTGCTCCCGTTCTGCGTTTGGAAGACGCGATCCGTGTTCCGGATCTGCGTTTGGAAGACAATTGCTCCGAAAGGAGCAGAAAACTTTGCTCTGGAAGTGCTCCTGCTCTGCGATTGGAATTCACCACAAGTAATAGGTTTTGGGTGCCCATCCCGGAGCTTTTTCATGTAGCTGAATGGGTCTTGATGTAAAAAAATTGCGGATCCAGATTTGGGCATGCGTACTGGTGAGTTCCTCCAGGATAACCTCATAGCAAACATTGTCAAAGGCTTTGTGTATATCGACCAGCACTGCTGCACACTATTCGTCACCTGTCCAACCGGCACGGCGGTGCGCGGCAACATGCCTGCCGTGCACTGGCCCGATCAGCGGCGGTAGGAAAAATCCTCTGTGGCACACCCGTCCTCCAACTGTCGAAGACTACCTTCGCTAAGGTCTAACGCATCCTTCGCTCACCACTATGCACTATTACCGGTCTACCCTGATATGACTGACATATACACCAACGCTTCGATTACTCGGTATGGGATGACAACTGTTCTCTTTTAGGCGCTTATGCCTGCCACCTACCCTAAGATACACCTCTTCATGCTAAACTCTTCGCGATTTAGGGAGCCTTGTCAGAAGTGCCTTGCGCCGGAACTCATTCAGTACGTATTCTTACTGATTCCTATGAAAACTACAAGGAAATCACTACTCCGGGTTCGCAAGATGCAACTGCTACGGCCATACAGCAACTCCTTCAACGCCACCAACTCGCGACCAGAACTGTCGTTATTCAGTGGATCCCAGGTTACTCGGACGAATCAGGGGGCAATGCGGCGGCATACTCCGTAGCTGCCTTGGCAGGTGGGATGTCCACATTTACTTCACCACCCCCCTTGCTTCATCTTTACTCGACCTTGGGCGGCAAACACACTTCTTCTCTTGCCCTTATGTACTATACACGGACCAGTCTTCGTAGCCTCAGTCAGCATCGCATGCAAGTGGCCACACCAGATCCACATCAAGACGTCTTCTTGAATAAGCTTCTCACCCATGCGGCTTACACGCCATGTATTATGGCCTGTTGGCGTCAGTATGCAGAAGAAATGATTACGTGCCCCAACTGTACGACTCTGACGCGCGGCGGCATATCTCATCTACTCTCAGTTCACCTCGATCAGTTATTAATTCTAACTCTTCTTCGAATTATGTGACATATCGTGCACCCCAAGGAAGCGTGCTTGGTCCTTTGCTTTTTCTAATATATAATAATGATTTACCTGCCTGTTGTGCCCGGCCAAAGCCGCCCAGAAATTCAGCCGGACGCCAAACTTCTCTGGCGAACACTTCCTTCACAAATTCCGGATACTTCTATGCAATGCACCGATGCACTAGAGGCGAGCCGTGCCAAGGGGAGAGGAGCGACGTGTTTGAACATGAGCTGAGCATCTAGACAGCTCGGCGCCGTGGCCCTGGCGGTGGACCCCTTTTCGCCCCGCGGCATATTTGAAGCAAGAGCGCAACGAGCTCTCCCATTAGCCCTGAGAAAGTGCTGCCGTCGGGTTAGACCATTTGAGCGCCAACGGTTTCTCGGTTTACGGAGCCTCAAGTGCTTCCGTTCGGGACTCCGAGTGTGAGTTCGTCACTAGCGTCCATCGGGAGCAGTTCGCCTCCTGAGAGAGCGGACGCGGCGGAATCTCCCCGGCCGTCGATGCGCGAGTACAGTCGCGTATGGCTATGTTAGCTTTCGGCCCCAGAGCCGATGGCGTTGTGTAAATGCCGTAAATAGTGTATAAAGTCTTTTCGTCATCTCTCTAGCGCTGACTCGGATTCATCGCTACCGCCAAGGAGCTAACAGCCCTCGTTCACGAAACGGGGGACGAGCGCTACGCAGCCAATTCCTTGGCACAACCCTGTTGACGGTGGCATATTGTGTGATAACTCCACCGGCACAACACTATGTAACATCTAGAGTTCGTCTTTTCTCAGGTGACTGCGTAATTTACCGTAACATTATTAACCAATTCCTACAATCTGATCTGAACGCAGTAAGCTCATGGTGGTCATCCTGGTTAATGATGCTAAATGTTTCTAAAACAAAACAGATATCTTTCACTCGTCGTACAGCTTGAATTTCAACCACTTACACTCAATGACAATGCTGTAAAACTAAGAAACACTTACAAATACCTTGGCGTGCACCTTCAGTTTGATCTAACATGGCATCACCATACTGACCTCACCTTAGCAGCTGCTAAACGTTCACTTGCTCTTCATAAACGTACTCTCAAACACGCTCCTATCCACGTTAAAAACCTTTCTTATGTAACTCTAATGCGCCCTAAAATTGAACATGCCGCGGATATTTGGGACCCCAATCAAGCCTATGTTATCGCCAACATCGTATCCTTGCAGAACCGTGCTGTGCGTTGTATTTTTTCAGACTACTCATCTTTCACAAGCGTCAGTGCATTAAAATAACGTGCTGAACTGGAATACTTATGTCGTCGTAAACACGCTCGGCTAACACTTTTCCATAAGCTTTACCACCATCCACTACTGCGCAGTGGTTTGTTTCAGTCACCTGATGTCATATTTCCACGACTTGATCATGCCTTCAAAGTTAAGTGCTCAAAGTGTCATTTATCATCTTATGCTCATTCATTCATTCCTCGCACTATCATTTAATGGCATAACTTGCTATCGCACATTGCCACAGAAGCTGACATAAAGAAATTCCAAGAGCTACTTCGCTGTGACGCAAATGTGTAGAGTATTTGCTGTTGTTTTTTCTTTATCTCTATTGATGTTATACCTACTATTAGGTTAGTGTTTGTTGTTTTAATTGAATCGTGTTTATTACAATTGTATTCCCCCCCCCCCTGTAATACCCTCCTTTGGAGGGCCTGTAGGGGTAACATGAATAATTAAATACTCCGGGATTGCCCTTCTTTTTCTACTGGATGCTCCGAGATCGAACCCTACCGCCTGAACTATCGTTCCCTTCTAAACACTGATGCTAACACATAGAGGATATTTGCCAAGTATGGCGCCCTTAGTGGCCTGGTCAGAGCAATATGATTTAAGTGACGACCTGTGCAAATAATGAAGATTCTGCCTACTCTGCTCTACCATCCATGGCCATGAGCCTTCCTATTCAATAAAGGACGTTCAATCAATCAATCAATCAATCACTCAATGAACTGAAATTATAGCTCGTGAACTGAAGGCCCGCGTCTTGTACACCTGCAGTTGAAGATTGGGCAAGCCACAGCGGCGCATTGTTAGGGCGTCGTCGTTCCGCGTACGCGTAGCTGGGAGGACAAGTAGGGGGAGCTTGAAGGTTCATTGTACATTGTAATCCATTTCATGTCAACTGCGGCCCTCACATTCTCAGTTTCAACTTGCCTTCTCTTCTGCTCCTGCCCTCTAATTCGCGGCCGGAGTCTATCGAGTTATTTTTATCTTTTTCTTTGATGTCTTCTCGGTATCGGCAGTTTGAACAGTAGCATGAAAGACCTCGCAATCAGGAAGTGAAAAAACGAAGCAGAAGGCGCTAATTTTTGCACTTTTGTTGTGCAAGAAGCTTACCAACGATCAAAGCTGAAATATTTCTAACAGGTGTCAAACTAATCAGGATACCAAGAAACTAGTTTCTAGAAGAACTTTATTGCACAGGTCGATGGAGAGCAGTTTTTGTATCACGGCAAGCACGCACAAAGCAATAGCGGTCGAAGAGCAGGTGGTGGCAGGGATCACGAATGCCGATGCGTCGCACTCCGCCATGTTGGCTCTGTGAAGCTAGGGCTGGCTATGCCTTCGCAGACCGGTGGCGCCAGCGAAGCAGCACAAAGCGTTCCGTGAACTTGCTGGCATCTTCACGGTCTTCAGAGGCAGTCTGTGCAGCAATATTTTCCAGAAAGCGTCGGTAACCCAGTGTCTTCTATGACAGTAAGCTTGTTGTGGTCATTTATGTTTGGCAATGAGAGATATTAGGTATACACATCTTTTATTCATTTTGTTTGATAGAGACGAAGACTGCCCGATGATCTGTGAAGTGGCATGCAGCGGTATCAATTTTATCTGTACAGTATTTTGATTTAGCAGTCTTCATACGCAAAGTCTCATACATCGGATTACTCACCGGTGTGGAGCCACAATCTCTCGCACACCCTACACATGTGTCCAGACGGATTGTTCACAGTCTGCTTCAAATTTCCGGGTAGCAGATGCACTTTTGGAAACCCGAATGGAGTGATCCGTTACGACGTGCCTTTAGATCCTTTTCTGTTGGTTCCCGTTGACTGAACTCTTCAATAGGCCTCATCTCAGTGGTTATATATGCTCCGTCTATTATGCTCGGCTGTTTGGAATCACCGTTTGGCAAGCCGTTCCTGTTTATGTTTGGGCGTCTCCGGTGCTCTCTTCGCCTCCTACCGCCCAAAGACTCTTTGCTGCTGCTATGCGCCGCTATTTACGCTCTGCCGGCGGCTGCCTTTCGAAGTAGGCGATACGGAGAGACGTCCGTGTGCTGGGCGGTGGCAGTGCACATTAAAGATCCCCAGGTGGTCGAAATTACTCCATAACCTTCCACTACCGTTTCCATTTTTCTCTTTTCATTGTATCTCCCACCTTCCTCCCTATCATTACAGCACAGTTCAGGTGCCCGGGGAGCAAGTGTGACAGACACTGCGCCTTTACTTTCCTGTGAACCAATTAATTATTATTAATATTATTATTATTATTATTATTATTATTATTATTATTATTATTATTATTATTATTATTATTATTATTATTATTATTATTATTATTATTATTATTATTATTATTATTATTATTATTATTATTATTTATTATTATAATTGTTATTATTATTATTATTATTATTATTATTATAGCGTTACTACACTATGTTCACAGATTTCTGTCTGCGGAATGTGTCCACAAAATCGTGTCAGCAGCAGTTGTGAGTAATTGAGAAGTTGGTTTGGTTTAGTTTGTGGGGTTTAATGTCACAAAGCGACTCAGGCTATGAGAGACGCTCTAGTAAAGGACTCCGGAAATTTCGACCACCTAGGGTTCTTTGACGTGCACTGACATCGCACAGCACATGGGCGCCTTGCTTCTCGCCTCCATCGAAAAGTGGTCGCCGAGGCCGGGATTCGACCCCGCGTCCTTGGGAACAGTATTCGAGCGCCGTAACCACTGCGCCACGCCACCCTGGAGGGGCAGTTATTGAGAAGCGGTAGAGGTTAATGAGTGGTGGCAATCGATAGAGGGTGGCGTAATGTTGTATCCAAAAATAATTAGGCGAAGTTAATTAATTAGTATAACAGGTTCACAGAAAAGGAAGGTGCAGTATCTGTCATACTTGTTCTGTGAACACCTGAACCGAGCCGTATGAGAAGGGAGGAAGATGGGAGTGAAAGTTGAAAGAGAGAAAGGGGTGCCGTAGTGGATTTTACATCAAGAATGTGACATCACGCAACCGGAAGTACAGCCTAAAAAGGGCAAAGGAAGGAATTGGCACGCAATTTGAAAGTATCGAAGACTAAAATTGGTAAACAAGAAGTGAATTAAGCAACTAGAAGCAATGAACAGCAGCATCTGTGGTTCCGCATTACTCCAATGCAGATTCTGCAGTGCTTTTTTGTTATTATTATTATTATTATTATTATTATTATTATTATTATTATTATTATTATTATTATTATTATTATTCCAAGATGGCGCCCAGTAAGGACGCATGTGCGCTGTGCTCTCGCCCGTTTTTTGGCAAGCAGCAGTTTTTACGATGTGCCGACTGTGCGAAACATGTTCACACGAAGTGCGTCACTTGGGCGGATGACGAGCTGCAACTCCTGAAGTCCGGCTCTCGGCCATTCGTGTGTAATTTGTGTGCGTCGTCGTCGTCTGACGGTGTTGGGCTTAGCGACGGTGGTGCGACGGCGGCTACGTTCCTTTCTCCCGTCGACCCGGTCCTGCCCAGCCACCCAACCGGTCTTCCCCCTTCAACTGCGACGGCCGAACATGGCGGTGAGCTTGCCTCGCTACGGGCTCTCCTCCTCGACGCGCTTGAGGGAATCTCTTTTCTGAGCGATGAGGTTGCCCAGCTACGAGAGGAGAACGAGCGCCTTCGTGGAGAGAACTCGCGGGCTTTCGTACAACAAGCTGAGGTCATTGCCTCTCTACGTGCCGATGTTCGCGGCCTACGCCAGGAGCTCGTGCGGTGCACTGCTTCGCAGTGTGAGCGTCCTCTCGTCGAGCGTCCTCTCGTTGTCTCCGTGGGCAATCCTACCCGTGAGGAGCAGCCGTCTGTGGACTACTCCGCCGCTCTTCATCGTGGGATGACTTCCGGCGACATTACCTGTTCATCTTCTGCCTCTGCTCTTCCCCGTGCGGTTAACTCACCCAGTGCGATGAAGAAGCACCGAAGTCGAGCCATTACTGGCGCATCGAGCTCATCTGTCCTGAACGTTGCCATTTACCAACAGAAGCGTCCGAAGACTATTTTCGTCTCTAAACTGAGTCCCGATACTACATCGGTAGACCTTACCAACCATCTAAAATCAGTGAATATTACCCCCAGTTCCTGCCGGCAGCTGAAAACAAGGTACGACTCCTACTCGTCCTTCCATATTGAAATTGACGAAGAATCCTACAGTAAGCTTGTTGAGCCTTCGATGTGGCCGATGGGATGCATATACAAGGACTTTCGTGGGAAGCTTTACGACGATATGCTTCATCCCTCAGAACTGACGCAAAATTGCAGTGGCCCCTAATTTGGACATCTATTATCAAAACGCCCGAGGTCTTCGGACTAAGGGATATGAATTTTTTTCTAGCGTCTTGTCCTCTTGCTATACCGCTGTTGTGGTTACCGAAACCTGGCTGTCAAGTGATATTCCTTCCAATGATTTCTTTCCAAATAATTACTCTGTTTTTCGTAGCGACCGCCCTGAAACAGGTCCCAAATCAAGAGGAGGTGGAGTGCTCATTGCTATTGACAGTTTTGTGAAGTGTGTTCGACGTTCCGATCTGGAAACGGTTGAAGAATGTGCGTGGCTCGAGCTCACTTTAAATCGACATGAAAAACTTTTACTTGCAGCTTTCTACATTCCTGCGAATCTTCCTCCTCCAGCCTATGATTATGTCCTGCTCTCAATCGAACCCGTCATAGCAAACACAAACTTCTTATTTTAGGCGATTTTAATACTCCTGGTATCAACTGAAACTCATTTATTTCTTCTCACAGCAATCATTACATATTAAGTAAGTGTAACGCTCTACTTGATTTTATAGCCTTTAACTCTTTGCAGCAACAAAATTTAATTGAAAACTGCTGTGGTAATATTCTTGACATCTGTCTATCGAATTTTGAAAGTGTTCGAGTCTCGAGTTCAGACATACCGCTAATTCGCTGTGACAGATTTCACCCTCCGCTTCTAGTTACTACTGCTGTCTCTGCCTCACCTTCTACTAAATCAGATCGGGTGAGGAATTCGCCCCGTTTCGCGTATGCCCGTGGTGATTATGTCGGTCTTTTCAATTTCTTCTCTTCCGTCGACTGGTCCCTTTAAAATGGCATTAATGATTCAGATGGACAAGTCAGTCTCTTTACAGAAATAGTTCTTGATGGTATGCGTCGGTTCAAACCTTTGCATACTCCTACGCGTAGGAAGTTCCCTTCCTGGTTTTCAAGGGAACTAATAACGGCGTTAAAACTCAAGGAACGGGCCCATCGTAAAGCGAAACGCCCTGGGTTTCACCATTTGGCAGATGAGTTTCGCCGTGTGCGTTCTCTTTGCAAACGCTTATACAAGCGGGACTACGACTCATATCTTGAGTCTTTAAAGAGGAGTGCCTCAAATCGTCCTAGTCAGTTCTGGCGTTACGTTCGCAAGCGTTCCATTAAATCAGATTTAAGTTTCAGCCTAGTTTACTCTCAGGGTTCGGAAATTCGGGATGTTGCCGACAGTTTTGCCTAACATTTTTCCTCCGTTTACAAACATCCACATTGTGATTCCGTTTGCCTCCCATCAGGTGCACTATCTAATTCCATTCTCTTTGACGAGGAGTTGATAACTGAGAGTCCTTAGCGTCTGAGACCATCTTTGTCTCCTGGACCTGATGGCATTCCAGCCGCCATAATAAAAGCCTTCAGTTATATCTTTGTACCAGTACTGACTGCCATATTTAATAACTGTTTAAAAATGCTGCCTTTCCTCGCGTGTGGAAAATGGCACGCGTGTTTCCTGTCTTCAAGTCTGGAAACAAATCTGATGTTTTCAATTATCGTCCGATTTCTCTTATATGTGCAACCTCTAAGCTTTTCGAATTAGCTTTGCACAACGCACTTTCCTTCCATCTCAAACATATCATAGTACCGAATCAACATGGCTTCATGTCGGGTCGCTCTACTTCTACCAACCTAGTCACGTTTATGACGTATGCCTCTGCAGCTGTCCTTCAGAGGGGTCAGGTTGACACTGTGTACTGTAATATGAACAAAGCTTTCGACGTTGTTACTCACTCACTACTTCTTGAAAAACTTCTACTCTCTGGCGTTGAAATCTCACTCGTAGCCCTCCTACGCAACTATCTCCTCTATCGCTTCTGCTTTGTCAGTGTCAATGGACAGACTTCTTTCGTTTACCCTGCAACGAGTGGAGTTCCTCAAACTTCAGTACTAGGCTCGCTTCTCTTCTCCGTTTTCATTAATGATGTTTCCTCGGCGATAAAGAACTCCTCGTTTCTTCTTTATGCTGATGATATAAAAATATTCAAGGTAATACATTCTTTTCAAGATTGCTTGTTGCTGCAATCGGACATATCTGCTTTTTCTGATTGGTGTGCGAAGAATCGACTTACCCTCAATTCTTCCAAAAATAGGGTTGTGTCCTTTACTCCTAAGACACATAGCTTTCTCTACCATTATTCTGTGAATTCTGTGCTGTTGGACAGGGTTGATGAAATTAATGACCTTGGTGTACTTTTTGACCGCACCCTCAGCTTCCCCTCTCACACTAAACGCATTGCTCAGCGGGCTATGCGCACACTCGGTTTCATTTGCAGACTTTCAAAAGAGTTCCATACTCCACTTCCGTTCCTAAAACTGTACCTGTCCATATGCTTGCCGCTCTTAGAGTATGCGTCGGTTGTTTGGAATGGCACTTGCAAATCGAACTTGGAAAAGGTTGACAGAGTACAAAAAAAATTTTTTTTTACGGATATTTCATTATCTCTTTCCTTGCGCAACTTCCCGCTCTCGCTCCACCAGGAGCGCCCAACTGAATCTTCTTTCTCTTCACTGCCGTCGTATCAGACTTGATATCATATTTCTGTACAAACTCCTTCATAGCCACATTATGTGCCCTCAGCTCTTAGAGTGCATCCTACTGCGCGTTCCGCGAAAGAGCATGAGGGAATTCAGACCATTTCAGGTTTCTCCTCTTTATTCCCACTCCCCTCTGGACAGGATGCAGTGGTTATTTACCTCTTTTTGTCCTCACCTTGACATCTTCCAAAACTCGCTCTGTCCATTTACATTGGATGTTCGTAGCGTTGTATTCTAAATAGTGCTTTATCACATATAACTCCCACTTTCTAGCCTTAATATTGTATTTACTTCACTTTTTGCTTGTTCTCCTGTCTGTATGTTGAACTACTTTTTATCCGTTTCTTACTTATATTTCAACTTTAAACGTAACGAATCTTACTGTCCCTTGTTTAATTCTACTTCTTATTGTATTATTCTGTATTTCTAGCATCTGTTTTAAGTACCATGCACTTGTTGCGCCTGGAATGGTTGTTTATTTTATGTATATTTCTATATTACTATAATCAATGTCAGTTATTTGTTGTTCTTTTTTTCCTCTTCTATATACCGTTCTTTTTTTTCTTTCCTGATGTGCTCAAAAATTCTCTGACTGTGTATATAAGTGATGCTACTCATTTATTGATAACTTTCCGTGATACTTTTTGTCTCAGTTTCATTTATGTATTATTTATTTCTTCTTTTGTGTTCTCTCTGTATGTGTAAACATGTTTGTGCATTTTCATTTTTGTTTCTTTTTTTTATTTGTGCTGCAGCACGAAGACCACATGGTTGTTCCTGCGCACATTAAATAAAGTTTGATTGATTGATTGATTATTATTATTATTATTATTATTATTATTATTATTATTATTATTATTATTATTATTATTATTATTATTATTATTGTTGTTGTTGTTGTTGTTGTTGTTGCGTTCTGCATCTTGGCTTCTCCGCTTGTCAAGACGTTCTTTTTGTTCGGGCGTCTATGCTGCGTCGCCAGTGGAGTCGGCCATAGGTCGGCGGACTCACTCATGAGTCGACTCACTCGGGCTCACTCAGACTCACACTCAGATCATGATCTGAGTCGTGAGTGAGTCCGGACTCACATTCAGATCATGATCTGAGTCGTGAGTGAGTCTGGACTCATACTCAGATCATGATCTGAGTCGTGAGTGAGTCCGGACTCATCTTCAGATCATGATCTGAGTCGTGAGTGAGCCCGGACTCACACTCAGATTATGATCTGATTAGTGAGGGAGTCCGGACTCACACTCAGATCGTGATCTGAGCCGTGGGTCCGGACTCACACTCAAATTATGATCTGAGTTTGAGTGAGTCCGGACTCACATTCAGATCATGGTCTGAGTCGTGAGTCCGGACTCACTTTTAGATCATGATCTGTGTCGTGAGTGAGTTCTGACTCGCATTCAGATTATGATCTGTCTTGCCGAGTCTGACGAAATCAAATGAATTATTGCTAAGAGGTTGAAGAATCATGATCTGAAGTGATTGAGTGAGTAATGGGCACATGCCGCTAATTAGATCCTAGCGGACTCGAATTGCCTGTGTAATTCTAATAATGAATAAGCTTCTTGGTGAGATGATGATGTAGAGCGATTTTTTTGTTTTTTGTTACGCAATTCTTTTGACTGTGGCGACTAATGCAGAATAATCGAACATTTGTTCTCGTTAGTGTGTTGTATTGCGGTGGTTCGTTCTTTGCTGTTTATTTACTCCGGCATATCTCGCAAATGATTTCACGGTTTAGGTGCACAGCGATGCAAACGAGCCAGGCTAGCCGTGCATAGCTAATAATATCAGGCTAAGTTCGAAGAGACCATTGTGAAACCACATTTTTAATGTTCTTTCTTATTGCGAAAGAATTCACAGGCTCACCACCAGAGACCAAGAATCTTGTCCGATGTTTCTTTTTGTATGCCATTGCTCTAATTGGGTAGGCTGTTTGAGGAGGTTACAAATACGTGGCTACGTACGTGGGTAATTTAAACGCATTCCGGTATAGCTGAAATTTTGCCTCGGTCGATTTGGTCCAAAACCTGTCCAACATAATTTGCCTACAGAGACCACGACGGTGACCTACATGGCCGCCTTATATTGTGCCCACCCACCGCCGAAATTTGACCTCGACTGATTTGGGCAAAATCTGTCCAATTTAATGGTTGGTTGGTTTGTGGGGTTCTATGGCGAACAAGACTATGGCGAACCGGGCCCACCCTTAAATTTGGTCCCCTCAACCCAGTAGATTGACCTGAGCCGATTTCGGACCAAAATGAACGAACAACATAATTCGATTACGGCGAACACGATGGTGACCTCCAAATTTTGGTTTGGGTCACACACGGTTTACCAACCCTCGAAATTGATTTTGGCCAATTTACATCAAAAGCGATCAGTTCCTAATTGCATTGGCCATCCTCGGCACTATGGTTACCTATAAGTTGGGCATGACCATTTCCAGAATTTGGCCCAGGCCGCCTTTGAAGTATCACCTTTATAATTGGTATCCAACCTTTATTGACAGTGTCCGACAAGACGGCAACCACCAAAGCGGCCATAGCCATATCAAAAGTTTGCCCGTGCTATATCTAAAAAGACCAAGCTTTCGTACTATAATCAGCTCAAAACAGATCAGTTCAGTTCAGTCGTTCAGTCGTGTCTGACTCTTCGTGACCCTATGGACCATCTCACGCCACGCTTTCCGATCTCTCACTATCTTCCTAACATCACATAACTTCATCTGCAGTGCCTCGAGGATGCCATCCAACCATCGCGTTCGCTGCCTACCCCTTCTCCGGCGACCCTCAACCTTTCCCAACATCAAATCTTTCTGCAGCGACTCCTCTCTTCTCATCAGATGACCAAAGTAGCTGAGCTTTAACTTTAGAATTTGACCTTCAAATGAGCAGTCAGGGTTTATGGTCGACAACATTGACTGGTTTGATCTTCTGGCAGTCCAAGGAACTCTCAAGAGTCTTCACCAGCACCACAATTCAAACGCGTCAATTCTTCGGCGGTCAGCCTTTTTCACAGTCCAACTCTCGCATCCATACATCACAACTGGAAAGATCATAGCACGAGTTATACGGATCTTGGTTGGCAGACTAATGTCTCTGCTCTTTACTAGGCGGTCAAGGCTAACCATTGCTCTCTTTCCCAGAAGCAGGCGTCTCCTAATTTCATGGCTGGAGTCTCCTTCCGAGGTCTATGCACCGACCACTACTGCTGAAGAAGCTGACGTTGAGAGATTTTACACGGACCTACAATGCCTTTTAGACCGCACCCCATCATCAGACGTCGTTTTTCTCATAGGAGACTGGAATGCTAAGGTCGGGAGTGAAGAAATATCCGGAATTATAGGAAAGTTCGGTCTTGGCGAGCCAAATGAAGCTTGGCAGAGGCTAGTGTCAAGAAAACAACCTGACCATAGCGAATACTCATTGTCAACAGCACAAGAGGCGCCTGTACACATGGACTTCACCGGACGGTCTGTACAGGAATCAGATCGATTATATTCTTTGCCGGCAGAGATGGAGAAGCGCTATACAAGCAGTAAAAACAAGGCCTGGAGCCGATTGTGGCACCGATCATCAGCTTCGTGTTGCCAAAATTAAGCTTCGATTGAGGAAAACGCAGAAAACTAGAAGGCCTTTCAGGTATGATCTGGATCAAATTCCCTTAGAATACGCTGTGGAAGTGAGCAATCGATTTCAAGAATTAGATCTGGAAGACAGAGAGCCCGAAGAGATGTGGACTGATGTTCGTGATATAATACAAGAAGTTGCTACTAAGGTAGTTCCAAAGCAAAAGAAATTCAAGAAAGCAAACTGGTTATCTGAAGAGGCTTTGCAAATAGCTGAGGAAAGGAGGATGGCAAACGTTATGGGGGAAAGAAAAAGATACAAGGTTCTCAATGCGGATTTCCAGAAAATAGCAAGGAGAGATAAGAATGCCTTCCTGCACATACAGTGCCAAGCAGTTGAGGACAACAGCCAATTAAGGAACACAAGAGCTCTGTATAAGACAATCAAAGATATGAAAGGAAGCTTCTCTGCTAAGCTGGGCGTGATAAAGGACAAACGAGGCAAGGACCTCACTGAAGCCTCAGAGATAAAGAAGAGGTGGCAGGAATACACAGAAGAACTGTACAAGAAGGACCCGAATGTGCAAACCCAACATAAGATGGTTGTGATTACTGATCTCGAGCCGGGCATCCTGAAGAGTGAAGTTGAATGGGCCTTAGCCAGCCTTGCTAAGAACAAAGCTAGCGGAATTGATGGCATTCCAGCTGAGTTGCTTCAAAACCTCAACCATGACGCAGGTAACATTCTGCATACATTAGGTCAGAAGATTTGGACAACCCTGCAGTGGCCACAGGATTGGAGGAGGTCAGTTTACATCCCCATTCCAAAGAAAGGCAGTGCCAAAGATTGTTCCAAGTACCGCACGATCGCGCTTATTTCGCATGCTAGCAAGGTGATGTTGAAAATCCTCCAAGGAAGGCTGCAGCAGTATGTGGATCGGGAGCTTTCGAACGTGCAAGCTGGGTTTCGCAAGAGCAGAGGAACTAGAGACCAAATTGCCAACCTTCGCTGGACCATGGAAAAAGCAAGAGAGTTCCAGAAACCCATCTACTTCTGCTTTATTGATTATGCGAAAGTGTTTGACTGCGTAGATCACAGCAGATTGTGGCAAGCTCTCCAAGAGATGGGAGTTCCAATTCACCTCATCTGTCTCCTCAGGAACCTGTATAAAGGGCAAGAGGCCACAGTCAGAACTGGGCATGGTAATCCCAGATAATCCCTACCATATTTTTTCATTTTCCTGTAACCTTTCAATTCATTCATTACTGAAGAAAACAGTCTAATCTGTAATGTTACACATATTTTTCTTTATTTTTTCTCGTTTTCCTCAGCACTGCCTTCCGTCTACCTATACAATTTTTTGAACCGTCACTCGTTGCTTGTCGAGAGTGGAAATGAGTGAGTCCCGATGAGTACAAATGAGTGAGCTCAAATGGGTCGTGAGTTGAAATGAGTGAGTCCAGATGCCTGAGTTCAGATGGGTCGTGAGTCGAAGTAAGCGAGCGCAGATGAATCGTGAGTCAAAAATGAGGGAGTCGAGATGAGTGTGTTCAGATGAGTCGTGAGTTGAAATGAGTGAGTACATGATGAGTCTGAGTTCATGAATCGTGAGTTGAAGTGAGTGAGTGCAGATAAGTCACGAGTCAAAAATGAGTTAGTCGAGATGAGTGAGTGAGCCCAGATTAGTTATGAGTCTGAGTGAGCCCGAGTGAATCGTCATAATGCGTGAGTTTGAGTTTAAGAGTCTGAGTGGGCCTGAGTGACTCGCCAGCTTGCGTGAGTTTGAATTCACGGGTGTGAATGAGTCCGGGCCTTGTGAGTCTGAGTGAGAATGAGCCCGCAGATGGACCAAATTTTTCTGAGTGAGCCTGAGTGAGCACACGTTATTTTTCGGACCTGTGGAGTCGGCACACGGCCGCGGTGGCGGCGAGCTCTGATGTCATGCGCAGCGCACCTGTTGCTCCTCTCAGGTTTCCGCGCATGCGCACTAGTGACCTGGTTTACACACGACGAAATGCGCTGCTGGCTAGCGTAGTGTGACCCTCGCTACAAAACGCAAGCAGATGCGACTAATGAGCCAGCAGCGATGATGGCGTTGTAACCGGCTAGCTCGGTGAAGAGTGAACTGCCGCCAGCCGGCGGCCGAGTGCCTAGACGCTGAAGAAGGAGTTTTTAAAACCCTTTAAGATATCGAGGAGTATTCATTCTGGCAATAAACTCCTGTTTGTAGAAGGAGCATAATCACCCAAGACTCAATTTTACTTCTTAATTTTGTCACAGTAGTAAAAAAGTTGATGTCCTCAACTTCATACAAGGAATTTCATAATATCGAAGCAGTACAAAAGGCGACGTCAGCCATTTGTTCTCCTATTTGGGCTTGTTTATGTTTAGAGTATAGTAACCAACATTTGGTGCTGCCTCGGACGTCGTTTTATTGCATTTTTAAGGGCTACTTGGAATCAGGAGGCGCCGCAACATATAAGCTAGGCAATGCAGGCCCACTGAGTATGATCAGTTATTTTCGTGCCTTTAATTCTTTACCTCCATGATTGCGACAGCGACAAAGAACGCTAACAAAACCTACACTGCGGTCAAAAGAAAGACACGACACAATTATTACCGCAATAACATTAGTGATCTCTTTCGAAGAGAAATGTGGCGTTGCCCTTACAAAAATGTCTATGATCACTTTATGTGATGTCTTTAGACAATATGATCATAGAAGCTATCGACCATCAAAAGAAAGTCTTTAGAACACGTATGATCTATGTATGACCTCCTTTCCGACAATTGGCCACCGTGATTGAATAGAATGTATTTACATAGAACGTATTTATACCTCCTATGATTAGCCTATTGATAGCGTATATGGACACTAACGACTGTGTTCCGATAATTGGCCACCGTTATTTTAAAGAATCATGTTCATACAAACTAATAATATCTTCCGTTATGCTATTTCACGTGTCCAATAATAATGTGTATTTTACTCACTGTTCACATGCGTGTAATATTTCGTGAAAAGTGAATGGTGAAAGAAACAGATGGAAATTCATGCCTTCATTTATTGCACAAACCCTTGACGCAGAAACACTTGGTTTCCGATGGCAACGACATTGTGTGTTTGATGTAGCAGCCATATCAAATTTATCATGGTGTCACCTAGAAAAGAAATATACATGCTCAAAATTTCTCTGCCAATTTCACAGGCTTTGTGCTAGCATCACACACATCTCTCTTCACTCAGATTCCTCTTTTTCCTCAAAATATGCTAACAGGTTTCCAACTACTTTCTGTACAAACTAGTACCTCCAAAACACCCTCAGGAGATAGAGACTATTGCCGTGTTTAGTTGTATTCCTTTTGATCCTCTATATCATTCGACATTAGTTTATCACAATAGGGGCCCAGGAAACAAAGGAGTGAAATTTACATGCCAGTATGCTTGGTCATCAGATAAACTCTCTCCTCTGCCATTTGCTACATCAAGCAAATACACATGTTGAGCGGCAACGTATCAGTATGTATACGTACATTTTGGTGCATGCTACCAGCAAGTTTCATTTCATTTCATTTATTTCATTTATTGATCCCTTAAAGGCCCGAAGGCATTACATAAGGGGGGGTTTATTGGTTTACAACGGCGATGATGGGAACGTGCAAAACAATAAAAAGAACAAACAGAAACAAATATAAAGGGGGTTGTAGTCATATCAGGGTTTCCCAGCAAATGATACATCATTTATTAAAGATATGTCAAGCAATACTCGCTACAAAGAGCGCAGAAGTGATCAAGATCTATGCGAGGTGAATTTTTATTTTCTCGCGGAATGTTTTGTGATCAGTGCATGCAGCGATGTCGTTAGGCAGTGAATTCCATAGTGCTATTGCGTTGGGGAAAAATGAGTTGTTGTAAGCAGACGTGTGGCCACTGATGCGTGCTATCGGGTTACCGTGACTTAGCCGGGAGGACGTTCGTAGTGGGGCGGTTAATAGAGCGTGCCGTGATCTTGTGTTATGATAAAATGTATGAAGTAAGCATAGGCGGGAAACGACTCGGCGTGATTCTAGTGTTGAGAGACGGAGGGACTGCTTGAGGGCGGTGACACTGGCTTCTCTTGAGTAGCATGAAGTGATGAACCGAGCTGCACGATTTTGGATTGATTCCAGTTCGATGGTGAGATACGATTGCCATGGGTGCCAGATGGATGATGCATACTCTAATTTTGGCCGCACAAATGTTTCATACGCGAGTTGTTTTATGTTAGGTGATGCAGATTTCAGATTTCTTCTCAGGTAGCCAAGTGTGCGTGAAGTGTCGGAGCAAATGGTTCTAATGTGGGTGACCCAAGAAAGTGTTGATGTGAGATGTACACCTAGATATTTATAAGATTTTGCAACGGTTATAGGGACGGATGAAATGCTGTAAGTGTGATTCGTCAAGGTGTGTTTGTGAGTGAAGGACAACGATTTGCACTTAGTAAGATTTAACGGCATCTGCCACTTTTCACACCATGATGCAATAACGTCAAGGTCCTGTTGCAAAGTGAGGTTATCGGTTGGGCTACTTATTGCATTATAGATGACACAATCGTCCGCGAAGAGTCGCAATTTGCATTGAATATTAGAGGGCAGGTCGTTGATATATATTAAGAAGAGTAATGGTGATAACCCGGCCCCTTGAGGGACACCAGATGTTACATCTGTTAAGGGTGACTGGATGTTATTGGCGGATGTGAACTGTGAGCGTCCTTTTAAAAAATGTTCGAGCCAGCATATCAGATTAGTAGGAATTCCCAGGAACGAAAGTTTCGCAAGCAGATGGTTGTGAGGTACGCGATCAAATGCCTTCGAGAAGTCTAAGAAGATTGCATCTATTTGGAGGTTATCGTCTATGGCCTTAAGGATGTCTTGGGTGAACTCTGCCAGCTGGGTTTCGCATGAAAATGATTTCCTGAAGCCATGCTGATGAGGATAAAAGAAATTAATTGAATCAAGGTGGGACATTAAGCTTGATGATATAATGTGCTCTAGAATTTAGAAGATATGCTAGTAAGGGATATTGGACGATAGTTAGATGGGCATGCGCGATCACCTGTTTTGAAAATGGGAACAATTTGGGCTATCTTCCAATCGTCAGGAATGATTCCGGTGTCTAAAGATTGGGTAAATATTAGGTGTAGTATCTGGCTTGATAATGATAGAGTGTTTTTAAGTAGTTTACTGTTTATTTGGTCACATCCTGCAGATGATGAGAGCTTGAGTGAACTGATTAATTTGGAGATTCCTTCGGGGCTAATTTGAATTTCCGGCATTTCTTTTTGACTATTGGTTTGCAAGACTGTGGGTGTAGAATTGCTGACAGGCGAAAACACAGATGAGAAGTAGTCATTTAAAAGTTTTGCGCATCGATTAGTATCTGCTGGTTCGCCATCAGGTCCTACAAGATCGAACCGATTAGATTTATGTTTAGGGGAGAGGATACGCCAGAATTTGGTGGGATTTGTTCTGAGAATGGTTAGCAAGTCAACAGAGAAAAATTTATCTTTCGCAGCACTCAATTCATTTAAATATTTATTCGCGCAGGCGTGGTATCTGTCCCATGCTTCTTGTTTTTGGCTTAGTTTAGCGGAACGATAAAGCCGTTTTTTCCTACTAAGAAGGTGCTTCAAGTTTTTGTTAAACCAAATATTGTTGGAATCCGATTTGACGACAATGGTTGGGATGTACTTATTTTTTAGTCGCAGCATTGTTGACTTGTAACTTTCCCAGTTTTCGTGAACTGTGTTGATTAGATAAGAACCTAGGAAGTCGGTGAAAAAGAATGAAAGTTCCTTATTTATGGAGTCGAAGTTACCTCGCTTATAGTCAGTGATTAATTTTTTCGTAGGTGATCGCCTATTTGAATGTAATGACGTGCAAATGTGCAGAAACATGTGATCGCTGAGGCCCGGAAGCAGAGTTACACTGTGAATGTTGTCTGGGCAAGATGTCAGTAACAGGTCAAGAGTGTGAGCACCTCTTGTGGGGTGTGTGATGGCTTGATGCAGGTTGAAGTCCAGTGTTAAGTCAAGAAATTGTTTCATTCTTTGGAAGGTGAATGGCTAGATACAGAGAGGGAAGCCCAGTTTATATGTGGATAGTTAAAATCACCGAACAGATATATGTTCGAATTCAAATATGTGTTTTTAATCGCCGTTAATGCGTCATGAAGGGAGTCACAGAAGGATGAATCGCTGTCTGGTGGCCTGTAGCAAATGCCGAATATTTCTTTCAATCCGAAGTTGTGCACGCATACCCAGGTTAGTTCTAGTTTGGTGTCGTGACAGATGAGTGATGATTATAGGGTGTTTCGGATGGCGATAAGCACTCCTCCGCCCCTCCGTCCACGCCTATCACGACGATAAAGAACGTAGTTCCCGTTTGAAGGGAGGATTTCAGTATCTTTCACGCCTTCGTGTAGCCACGTTTCTGTTAGTAGGACAATGTCAGCACCAGTGTCGTCGATAAGGCTGTGCAGTTTATCTCGTTTTGGTAAAATGCTCCGTATGTTAGTGAAGACGATATTGAGATGCTTGGAACGTGAAGGGTCGGGGCGATTTAGTGGCGTAGTATGTTTTGCGGGGTGTCAATCGGTGCTTTGTGATGGTTTGTCGGAGAGCTGCTCGGCTTGAGCACGACCAGCTGGCTGTTTTGCAGACTCAATTACGCTATCAGACACAGGGTCGTACACATAGCATTTATGCTCTACATGAAGCTTGTCAACGTTTAGCTTGAATGCGCATTTTTTTGGCCGAATAAATTTTATCAATTTAGAGCGAGCGAGACGTGTGGCAAAAGCAAAATCTTCTCTGATGGCGTAACTTGTTTCTTTCAGTTTGGGACCGCAGGCTAAGATCGTGTCTTTGGTTTTAAAGTGTGGGGCCCCACAGCCCCTTTTAGCGTTTCGAACCGCGCGCGCTTTTTTCTGTTTGTGTTGGTGTCCGCCCGGGCAGCGCGAGTACGCATGAGCGAGCTGCCCGGAGCGGGGGCGGCATGTTATCGGCGCGAGACAGAGGGTAGATAAGCGCGTTGGAAGCAAGGCTCGGGGCTTTTTCGCCGGGAGGCCGGACACAGAAGGGCGGCGTGGCAGCGTCCCAAGCCGGCGGGATGTACACGGACGACGGAGCGGAGTCCTGCGAGGCGAAGACGGAAGCGGCGCCTTCAAGGAAGCCTTAGGAGTGTTAGCGTGAGTGCTGCCACGCGAGTAGCAATGTTCTTGTACCGTGATCAACGCTTTGGCCCTATTACTCGCCCATCGCGCCGCAGTGTGCTTTGTGTTGTCGCGGTGAAGCCCTGACCCTTGTTCCGTTTTATCATCGTAGTCCATTGTCGCGAACTTCGACGGCATGTTTCCAGCGCAGTTTTGACCAATGCTGTTTCTTTTCTATTTTATACTTTTCTGTTGATCCGGAATAAACCGGTGTTTTTAAGAAAGACTTGGTTTTCACTCGTCGGGCGAGACCATCGCTCGCGAACCCGTATTCTAGAAGGCGGAGCCTTCATTTGGCGCCCAACGTGATTTCTACTCGAGCTTTGGCTTGCCCCGCGAGTGTACCAATTTGAGGTTCATGCAGTTTCGTGCGTAGCGATGTCGGACTTACCGTGTGCAAGCGCCCAGTTAACGGAGACAGTTCGGCCTCCCACACGGGCGGGTTCCGAGCATGAGCACTCAGAAGACAGGAAAAGCAAACCGTCGGACATTTGTAGCGGAATTCTTGGCCTCCTGAACGAGCTACTGGAATCAAAGGCACATTTCAGAGAAATGGTAGGAAGCGAGGCAGTTTCGTTAACGCCCACTCCCTTGTATCGCGATAATCAGCTGCGGCTGAATTTGGCCGTGCCAAGGTTTGAAGGATACGCCGATAAGAAATCTGTGTGCGATTTTCTCTATGAAATCGACGATTATCAGATGGCAATGGCAATTTTGGACAGCGCTCTGGTCACGCGTGTGCTTCCCGTAGCTTTGGTAGGTTCCGCAGCAACCTGGAGGCGTAGACAGCGGCCGTTCGCAACAAAGCAGGATTTTATAGACCGTTTTCGAGAAGAGTTTTTGCCGCCTGACTATGACATCCGTATGAAAGACGAGCTTTGCACCAGGACGCAAGGCGAAAGCGAGGGTTTGCTAGAGTTTTTGCGCAGTTTTCAAGAGCTGCATGAGCGGGCAGATCCTGCAGTTCCGGAACCAGAGAAGGTGGCTCATGCTATACATCGGTGCCATCCAAGGTACCAGCCATATCTCCGGCGTCGCCAGTTCGCGGACTTCGATGACATGGCTAGAGAAGCATCCCGCATCGAGGCATCTTTCCTGGCGGAGCTCCAGTACAAACCACCTCCCCCTGCAGAGACTTGCCTTGAGCCGTCCTGTGCGTGGCCTGGATCATCGGCAGCACGCAGCCTGGAGACGCCAGGCTGCCGTACGGAGGCTGGCGACTTGCACGGAGTCACAAGCCCTGAAGCGTCTACTCAGGTGACAAGCCGATTTCATGGGGCGACAGGTCAGACGGGGCCCCGTGTCTTCTTGCCATACGCAGGCGCGGGTACCCCTTGTGTGGCAGCAGTTGGGACACCCCACGTCAGAGCGCGCAAATCCCGGAGATCTCCTACAGCGGCTGCCGGCTACCATTCACCATCGGGTGCAACGTGGGTGTCACCATCGGGTGCAACGTGGGTGTCACCATCGGGTGCAACGTGGACGTCACCTACGGGTGCAGCGTGGGTGTCACCACCGGGTGCAACGTGGACGTCACCTACGGGTGCAGCGTGGGTGTCACCACCGGGTGCAACGTGGACGTCACCTAGGGGTGCAGCGTGGGTGTCACCACCGGGTGCAACGCGGACGTCTCCTACCAGTGCAACGTGGGTGTCACCACCGGGTGCAACGTGGGTGTCACCACCGGGTGCAGCGTGGGTGTCACCACCGGGTGCAGCGTGGGTGTCACCACCGGGTGCAACGCGGACGTCTCCTACCAGTGCAACGTGGGTGTCACCACCGGGTGCAACGTGGGTGTCACCACCGGGTGCAACGTGGGTGTCACCACCGGGTGCAACGGTGTCGCCATCAGGTGAGAAGCGGGCGTCGCCTCCGGGCACAACTTGTCCTCCGATTCGCAGATCCAGGACAACACAGGGGAGGGTGTTTTGGTCATCGCACCATCCAGCGGCCAGGCCGCACAGACGTGGCCAACCACCGGGAGAGCTGATCCAGTCGCTACCTTTCCTGCCTGAATCGAACCAGGTGCCACAGACCCAGGTGTCTTCGACACAGGTACCATTGTCACCACCTGCGCATGAGGCGGACCCCGAGAAGCCCTACAAACACTCGGTGAGTGCAGTCCCGTCAACTTCTTTTGAGGAATGCCAACCAGACAAGACCCCGCTGGTCTTGGTCAAAATGGCCGGACTGGAGCTTCCAGCCCTTTTAGACACAGGGTCTACAGTGTCAGTCTTCGGCGATCAGGTGAAAAATTCCTGCGAGACAAAATGTGTCCGGTTGCGGAGTGTAAACACTAACCTTCGTATGGCGTCGACTCACATAGTACCCGCAACCTCAGCAGCCCGCCTAACAGTTGCTATAAATGGTCGAAAGATTAGACAGCGTTTCTTACACCTCCCCGGACTATCCTGGCCAGTCATACTAGGCCGTAACTTCATAGTGAAGGCAGGAATCGTGATAGATCTCAGTAAGGGAACCTATCGGTATGGCACCGGTACAGAAGCATTTCAGTTCAAGACTAAGGCCGCTGAGCCACAGTCACAGTTGCTTGCCACGAACGGCCATTCGGCCAATATCACAGGCTGTGGTATTCTAACCGTTTTGAATTCCTTCACGGGGTCACCAGCGGAAAAAAGCAGAATCGAGACAATGCTCAGGCCCTTTGCAGCAATGTTCACGGAGGCTCCGGGGAAGGCCAACGTACTAACCCACAGGATTGACACCGGCGATGCTCGTCCTATCAGATTCAATCCAAGGCCCTTGAGTGTCCACAAGCGAGCGCTGCTGGATGGGGCTCTCGACGAAATGGTGGCTACCGGTGCGGTGAGACCATCAAAAAGCCCCTGGGCGTTTCCTGTTGTTCTCGCGCCTAAGAAGGATGGAACAGCACGTTTGTGTGTCGATTATCGACGTCTGAATGCTGTGACAGTGCGAGACTCTTACCCTTTCCCGTCTGTTGACTCTGTCATGTACTCACTTGGGTCAGCAAAATTTTTTACAACTCTCGACTGCAGTAGGGGATTTCTGCAAATCCCGATTGACCACTGCGACATTGAGAAAACGGCTTTCACTTGCCACCGGGGACTGTTCGAATTTGTGCGCTTGCCTTTCGGGTTGTGCAATTCACCAGCTACTTTTCAACGGGTGATGGATATTGTGCTTGGAGACGCTAAATTTAACTACGCTATGGCCTACATGGATGACGTAGTAGTGTTCTCAGAAAGCTTAGAAGAGCACCTCCGTCATCTAACGAATGTCCTTCAACGAATGCAGAAGGCGGGCATCACCATTAACCCCGGCAAGGTTCAGTTGGTGACAAGCACAATCAATCTTCTTGGGTTCATGGTGGAACAGGGCACAGTTCGCCCGGATGAAGAGAAGCTTCAAGCCATTCTGCAGCTCCCCCCACCAAACAACATAAAGAGCCTCCAGCGTTTCTTGGGCATGGTGGGATTCTACCGCCACTTCATCCCGAACTGCGCTGACCTGGCGCGACCCCTCCATCAGCTCCTCCGGAAGGGTGCCCGCTGGTCATGGACAGAAGCCGAGCAGGGATCATTCCGTTCACTGTCTGCAGCCATCGCGGATACTGCACGCCTGCGGCTTCCAGACCTTAACCGGCCATTCACGGTACAAACGGATGCAAGTGAGTACGGAATTGGGGCGGTATTGCTTCAAGAACATCAAGGAAAGCTTTGCCCATTGGCATTTGCTAGTCATACACTGACGGCACCGGAAAGGAACTATACTGTGACAGAGAAAGAGTGTCTCGCGATTGTGTTTGCCCTCAAGAAATTTGACATGTATTTGGATGGTGCAGAATTCACTATTCAGACCGACCACCAGGCCCTATCGTGGCTTTCGAGGTTGCAAAATCCAGCTGGCCGTCTGGCCCGCTGGTCACTCGCTCTCCAAAAGTATAATTACAGGATAGAATACAGAAGAGGCACTTTCAACAAAGTGGCCGACGCCCTGTCACGAGCTCCACTCCCGGGCGAGGGAGAGCGAGCACCCGCGGTCCATGCTGTGACAGCTCCTGCCGACACCTGGGGCACACTGGTGTCCCGTCAACAGCTCCTTGACGCTCAGCTTTCAGACGACCAGTGCAACCAGATACGCCAAAGCCTGAACAGCGCCAGCCCTGCAGGGAGCCGGGAGCTTAACGGAAGCTATGACTGCTACGTGGAAGCAGAAGATGGTTTGATCCTGCGGTATATACCTGCTGCGGACACCGACAGTGGTGAGTCCGCATTTCGTGTGGTCGTTCCTAAGGGCCTACGTAAGCATTTTCTAGAGTACTTCCACGATACACGCCTCGCAGGTCACAGCGATGGCAAGAAAACATATGACAAATTGTGTCGCGTTGCAACATGGCCCCGCATGAGAAGGGATGTCCTGACATTCGTCCGCACTTGTCATACCTGCCAGACCGCGAAGCCAAGGGGAGGAAAACCACCGGGCCTCATGCAACCTGTAGAGAGCCGATACCCATGGGAAATTGTAGCTTGCGACATAATGGGTCCCTATCCCAGATCAGTGAAAGGGAATCGCTACTTGTTAGTAATTACTGATCATTTCTCGAAATGGGTAGAACTGTATCCCCTGAGTAGGCTAGACTCGAAAATAATTTGGGATAAGCTACTAGAAACATTCACTCGCTTTGGTTTCCCAGCTCAGCTTATCACTGATAATGCCACGTATTTCACCGGTAGGATATTCACTGCCACTTGCAAAGTTCTTGGCGTGCAGCACAAAAAGTCTACGCCCTACCATCCTCAAGCAAACATTACAGAGCGAGTGAATCGAAATCTCAAGACTATGATGGTGGCATTCACGGAGCGACACAAGGACTGGGACGCTCGTATCCAGGAGATGGCCTTCGCCACAAGAACCACGGTAAACCGGTCAACAGGTTTTACGCCAGCGGCCATTCTCCTTGGTCGTGAGCTCAGGTTCCCTATTGAGCATGCTCTGAATGGCTCTGATTTACCGGGTCTTAGCCATTCTAAATTTGCTCATGATCTTTCCAGCCGCTTGGCCGAGACTCTGAAGGAGGCAAGGGAAAACCTGGACCTTGCCCGCCTGGAACACTGTAACCAGTACAACAAGGGAAGGCGACCTTTGGAATTCACAGTCGGCGACAAAGTCCTTCGCCGCACGCACCCACTAAGTGATGCAGCAAAAGGGTTTGCTGCTTCTCTCGCTCCACGATGGACTGGCCCTTACACGATAACAAAGCGCGCGTCTCGGCTTTCTTACTTTATTCGCCATGTGCAGGGTGGTCGAGAAGCCGGACCAGTCAACGTGGCCGATCTCCGAGCTTACCACGGCCGTCCACTAGCCACATAGAACCACTTGACCTACCAGGCACTACGGCTACCCACGCTCGGCGGATACCTCCAAGCATGCGCCCCGCCAGCAGCAGTACCAGTTCCACCCTTATCCCGCGTTATTGTTGTTTTACACGTCGGGAGGTGTCCCGTCTTGAGAGGGGGGGAGTGTGGGGCCCCACAGCCCCTTTTAGCGTTTCGAACCGCGCGCGCTTTTTTCTGTTTGTGTTGGTGTCCGCCCGGGCAGCGCGAGTACGCATGAGCGAGCTGCCCGGAGCGGGGGCGGCATGTTATCGGCGCGAGACAGAGGGTAGATAAGCGCGTTGGAAGCAAGGCTCGGGGCTTTTTCGCCGGGAGGCCGGACACAGAAGGGCGGCGTGGCAGCGTCCCAAGCCGGCGGGATGTACACGGACGACGGAGCGGAGTCCTGCGAGGCGAAGACGGAAGCGGCGCCTTCAAGGAAGCCTTAGGAGTGTTAGCGTGAGTGCTGCCACGCGAGTAGCAATGTTCTTGTACCGTGATCAACGCTTTGGCCCTATTACTCGCCCATCGCGCCGCAGTGTGCTTTGTGTTGTCGCGGTGAAGCCCTGACCCTTGTTCCGTTTTATCATCGTAGTCCATTGTCGCGAACTTCGACGGCATGTTTCCAGCGCAGTTTTGACCAATGCTGTTTCTTTTCTATTTTATACTTTTCTGTTGATCCGGAATAAACCGGTGTTTTTAAGAAAGACTTGGTTTTCACTCGTCGGGCGAGACCATCGCTCGCGAACCCGTATTCTAGAAGGCGGAGCCTTCAAAAGTGTGCTAATTTAACAATGATGGGACGTTGTTTTTCAGCATTAAATTTTCCTAAACGGTGGGCACGCTCGATGCTGGTTGGGTCTATCTCGGTGTCAAGTTCATTCGAACAGAATGACAAGACTTTTGTTTCAGATTCTGCCCAGGATTCATTTTCAGTGTCTTCAAGGCCTAGGAAGAGCAAATTGTTTCGTCGCATTCGATTACTTGTATCAATACTTGCGGCCTTTAAGACAGCTATTTCATGTTTAAGTTCGCCTGTTTCGTTCAGGTTGGTGTGTGTGCTCAAGTTCTGTTGGGATGTTTCCAGCGCAAGCACGCGGTTTGTTAGTGAGGATATTAACTTTTCATGGGTGATTTGGGTAGTATGTAGCTGTTTCAGCTCAGTACTGAAGGCTGCGTGTTGTTCCTCAAGGCGCTGCAGAGCGTCCAGGATAGCTTTATCATCCTTCTTGGGAGGGCCTGGGTTAAGTTCTACATCGCCTGACAGCAAGAGTAATAATCGCGACAACATTCCAAGCGCCAGCATATCACAACTAAGACGCATAACACCACGCCAGTCGACAAAATTGGGGCACGACACCGCGACAAGGCAGCGGTTGCTACTTCGGCATTCTTTACAAGGGTTTAAGTAACCAACCTGGAACAGGAGGATGGCCGTAAACATGGTGCGGCGAACGGTGTCGGGCCCCAAGTGGCTGGCGCAGCTGCTCTGCTTAAGTAGTGCCCGATCCGGTCTTGTGACTGGTGACGTTGGCGATGCGGTACGTTGCCAGGCGAAGTGCTGTATTCGGGCTGGATTCGAGTTCGCGGCGACTGGAGGGGGTTCTAGCCAAGGCGGGTTCCACTTTTTAGCTCCACTCAGGGTGAAGGCGGTAGTTGAAGGCTGGTAATCCGAGGATGGGCACGCACTGGAAGGCAGCCAGCACGTCAGCATCTGGAACAGGAGGATGGCCGTAAACATGGTGCGGCGAACGGTGTCGGGCCCCAAGTGGCTGGCGCAGCTGCTCTGCTTAAGTAGTGCCCGATCCGGTCTTGTGACTGGTGACGTTGGCGATGCGGTACGTTGCCAGGCGAAGTGCTGTATTCGGGCTGGATTCGAGTTCGCGGCGACTGGAGGGGGTTCTAGCCAAGGCGGGTTCCACTTTTTAGCTCCACTCAGGGTGAAGGCGGTAGTTGAAGGCTGGTAATCCGAGGATGGGCACGCACTGGAAGGCAGCCAGCACGTCAGCATCTGGAACAGGAGGATGGCCGTAAACATGGTGCGGCGAACGGTGTCGGGCCCCCATGCTACCAGCAAGTGATGCCACTATGCCTGTTTGCTCCCATTTTTCCTGAGTGATGCCTATGTTAGGCATAGCAGATAACACACACCTAAGTAACTACTGAAGGAGACCAGCTACACCAAGCACCTAGGTGAATACAAGAGCAATGATAGGGAATGATGAAGCATATTATAGTTACCCTACAATATGCAGTCACACATACTTTTTGCTACATATGCAGGTAACAAGTCTCTATAGTGTATTCCCAAAGAGTAAGAAAATAAGAAAGTGCCACTCATGCCCATCTTTTCCTTTCAAGAGCTTGTCACCAAGGTAAAATCTTTATCACATATGAAAGCAAAATTCAGAATATCTTTCTTTTATAAGAAGTCCACATGGATGCTGAAGAAACTACGCTGCTACGTCCCACTGCTACTTGTCCCGGAAATCAGGTTGCCTTGTTACTTGTCGGCACAAACCACGGCAAAAGGGTGTCTCCAGATATGGTCGAATGAAGCAACAAGAGGACTGCATGTACATATGAGAACACTAGTCAGAACAGCACAAAGAAAGATTTTTTGAATAATAAAGGAAAAGTCAAATGCACAAGTAAAAGAAACATAGGAAGAGTATTTCATATGGTTGCTGAGTGACAGCATGAAAAGCCCAGAATTGGAAACGCAATGCTCCACTGAGGAAAATTACATAATCATAAAATACATAAATACATAATAATGTAGGTAATCTCAGGAATAGTGGCAAGTCTTATGTAGGCACTATCTTTTGGAGATACGTGGAATGGTAAAAAATGACTGGCTTGGTTTATGTGGTTTAACATCCCAAAGCAACCCAGGCTATGAGAGATGCTGTAGGGGAGGACTTCAGAGCGTTCGACGAGCTGGGGCTCTTTAACGTGCACTGACATCGCACAGGACATGAATGCCTTTTTGCTTCAATTTTGAGCTTACTGCTGAACTGGTCATACTCAAAATAGGTTGGCGCTACTTTTATTAAAATTTAGACAAGGTCCTTTTGAGGACATGTGTCCCAGACACATTCAGGGAGACACGTTGGCCCTGTACAAAGGCTTAAAACGTGGAGAGCTTGTCTCATTAAAACCCACCCGGCCCCGCATAATCACTTTTTGGTACCTAGTATTGCCTGCTTTGGCTCGTCAATAGTAGGCTACCGATAATAGGAGCTAAATTATTTCATCCTTAAAAAATCATGCAGCTTACTGCTGGAATATGCAGTCACACATAATTTTTGCTACATATGCAGTTAACAAGTCGTAATAGTGTATTCCCGAGAGTAAGAAATCAAGAAAGTGCCATTCATGTCCATCCTTTCCTTCAAGAGCTTGTCACCAAGGTAAAATCTTGATCACATATGAAAGTCAAATATAGGAGAAATACCTGTCTTTTATAAGAAATCCACATGGATGCTGAAGAAACCATGCAGCTACGCCCCCTGCTACTTGTCCCGGAAGTCAGGTTGCCTAGTTTTTACTTGTCGGCACAGACCACGGCAACAGGGAGTCTCCAGATATGGCGCAATGAAGCATCAAGAGGACTGCATATGCATACGAGAACACTAGTCAGAACAGCAGGAAGAAAGTTATTTTGAATAATAAAAAAAGGAAAAGTCAAATGCACAAGTAACAGAAACAAACAAGGAATACTTCATATGTTGCTGAGTAACAGCATAAAAAGAGAAGCACAGAATTAGAAATACAATGCTCCACAGAGGCAAACTACAGTAAAATGCTTGTGCACAAAATTCTCCTCTAGAGTGGAAGATTCAGTGATATATGCAAGGGGTCACGTTTATCTACTGTGCATGCATACGGTACTATAGGAATACATTACTGCTTGGGGAGTCAACCTCCACACCACCAGGTATCAAAATATTTCAGAAGTTTCTGAAAGATTTCTATGCAATGACAGGAAGATCTTTCACTATCAAACACAGTTGCAGACAACACTAAAATCTAATGAGCCCATGTATGTTTCTCTTAAAAAATGTGTGGACGAAGGAAATGTAGTTGCTGCTTCTTTTATTTATTTACTTGTAAGTAATACTGCATCATTTCCAGCTATAGCACGCGTGAACACAATGCAAACAAACAATAGAGGGTAGCAAGCTTATCTAAAGATTTAGAATGACTTTTTGTAATAAAATGAACAGAAATCATTTAACTAGCCATGTACAGGAGACAATGCATGTACTAAAGCAAAGCTGCACAGATTTAAGAGCCTTAAAAGCTCTAGCAAAACACCCTTCTTGTCACTGTTGCCTTTTCACAAACACTACAGGCTGGACGAGAGCTAGTTTAGATACAATACCTCTAATTATCGCATTCAAACTGATCACTTTTTCAAATGCGTTGATAGACACAGGTACACATGGCTGAGCTTTCAAAACATAATCTGTTGGACAAAACCCTCATTATACTCTTGGATAGGTCTGATAATAAAGATCAGCATGGTGAACAGCCATTCGGCGCTTCCATGCCCTATGCAAGCTTAATAGCCTTATCATATCTTACAGAACACTGTTGTAATTTTCAACACCTGAGAACCAAATTCCATGGGGGTTTAAAGGGACATCTTTGAGCAAAGTTCACTGTAGGATATTGCCCCCCAAAAACCCAATCACAACAATCTGTAAACACATGTTCGATAGCATCTGGCTTTCTGCACAAAATACAGTTCACACCCCATGGCAGAAAGATCTCTCTCTGCCATCTATGTTTATCCAGGCAGAACCCAAACATGTAATTTAAAAAAGAAGATTTTTAGCAGGCTGTAAAGGCATTCGTTTTACATGTTAGGATGCATTATTATTTGATAAACACAAAAGGGCCGCTACACTGATACTTCCCTTCGTCTTGCAGCCCACCCCTTCTGTAACAAGCCCCCTCATGTTTGCAGAGCTCAAAAACACACAAAAAAATTAAACAAAAAATGTTCTCCAACAGATAAATATCAGCGCCAATGGTGGAATCGCCGTTCTACTGTGAGTCCAGAAGTCCATGACCCGACCTATCCCCCTCCTTCGGGCTCCAACTGTTACGTACCACCACGCAACGACTCACCAGTTTCTGTTCGCATGCCTGACAATATTACTTTTATTATTGCTAGTAACTATTTGGCTCTAGGGTTAACGATGCATTTATTTAGGTAGTGAATAAAATGAGTTCGGAAGTTAATTGGAAACCTTGGTGACTAGCAAGAAAGTAAATATTTGTGTATATGTTGCTTTGAGCAAAGTAAATGTTCTCACTTAGTCACAGAAGAACAATACCACTTGAACGAACGTCACTTCGACGATGTATTCAGTTGTACGAACTTTATTAAATGCCCCCACTGAAGCTCTATTGAACACTACGCAAACGCACTTCATTTTAACAACTTCAGCTATTGCTCATTTCAGTTCAACGAACATTTTCCGCGGTGCTATCCTGTGTCTTCAAAGTCATACTGAGCGCTTAAAAAAGCACAGTCCGCACTCTTTGTAGCATATTTTTATGTTAAGAATCACTCTTCATTATCGCGTAAAGAAAAGTGGCCGTTATTTAGCTTTAACGTGAATTGGCTGTCTCAACTAGCTTGTAACCAGATGAATCCATAGCTGTCTTTGCACGCTTAATTAGCTGTAGTCATAGCCAGTCAAAGCCAGATCTTCAGCCCTACTAGGCCCTTTAGCTCCAAGAATTGCGAATGTGTGCATTTTGGTTAACCATGATCTGCTTGGACAAAATGAAAGCCTTTTCTCCTCAGCAGGCCGTTGTGATAGGCAAGATTCTCAGGAGCTTGCACAGTAATTGAGTTCAAAACCACTGTAGTCCTTTCAAAAGTGCTGCAAAAGGTTACGCATTCTTCACTTGCAAATCAGCGCAGTGACAAATAAATGGGCCCAGATAAGATTTGAACAACCTAAAAATCTTTGACAAATTTTCTCTTTTTGGGCGCCAAGATTACCTCGGAAGGAGACTGCAGCCATGAAATTAGGAGACGCCTGCTTCTGAGAAAGAGAGCAATGGTTAGCCTTGACCGCCTAGTAAAGAGCAGATACATTAGCCTGCCAACCAAGATCCGTATAACTCGTGCTATGGTCTTTCCAGTTGTGATGTATGGATGCAAGAGTTGGACTGTGAAAAAGGCTTACCGCCGAACAATTGACGCGTTTGAATTGTGGTGCTGGCGAAGACTCTTGAGAGTTCCTTGAACTGCCAGAAGATCAAATCAGTCGATATTGTCGATCATAAACCCTGACTGCTCATTGGAGGGTCAAATTCTAAAGTTAAAGCTCAGCTACTTTGGTCATCTGATGAGAAGAGAGGAGTCGCTGGAGAAACATTTGATGTTGGGAAAGGTTGAGGGTCGCCGGAGAAGGGGTAGGCAGCGAACGCGATGGTTAGATGGCATCCTCGAGGCACTGCAGATGAAGTTATGTGATATTAGGAAGATAGTGAGAGACCGGAAAGCGTGGCGTGACATGGTCCATAGGGTCACGAAGAGTCGGACACGACTGAACGACTGAACTGAATATTTCTTGAAGCTAATGGAAACAATCTTCTACGCATTTATTTCAGTCCAATGAACTTTCATTTCAACAAACTTCTTCCTAAGGTCCCTTGAACTTTGTTCAAGTGAAGCATCACTGTATGTGTACATATGCTGAGGCAGTCTAAATAAACAGTAACTGAATGTCAGCATGAACATGCACACATATGCACAGTGCAGTCAGCTATATTATGAAACCATGTTTGTCACTGAGCTATTAAAACACAGGTTTACTCAATTTTGCCTCAACTAGAAATAGAAGGTACTACTGAAATAAAACAGCTAAGTATATCTCCTCTTTTAAAGCTCTGAAGAGGCCACGAAAAATTTTGTTTAGTGCAGACTATGAGCAAGATTCACCAACACGTCAGTCTTGCGCTAAATACACAGCAAGAATCATATAACAACACCGAGCTGGTTTCAAGCTTTGCTTTAATGAAGCCTGTTACACATCCGCCCTTTATACTCTCAAAAGAAAACAATAAATGCAAGAAAGCATGAACCAGTAAAAATTTTACAGTTATAAAGCAAACACATGAATGCAAAAAACATCAGCATGTGATACCTACCAATTCAATGTCTCCTTTACAGGAAGGATGCTTTAGGGCAGGGCACCCATGGCTGATAGAATAAACTGCCTCAACAGATTCATGACGCTGTCTGCTTCATAATCAGGCAGCACTCCCTCGATGGCAGATAAAATCTGCTGCAAAAGCAGTGTGACAATACAATTACATTAGCTGGACTGCAAGCATTATTGCCAAACAAGCCGTAAACGCAGTAAAAGAAAGACTTCATTAAATCCATGCTTCTCAAAATCCATAACATACCATTACTTTCCCTATACTCCTAAAGAAAAACTGTCTCAGAAAATGAATTCCTAGCAGCTCTAGGTCACATGCAATAAGTTACCAAAAAACTCGATCCTATCATCTGTTTCAATTCTGACCCTTGTCAGCAATGTCAAACATTAATAAACGAAGAACTTCCATAGTTGAAATTCACTTTTCAAAATATGCTGTTTCTCTGTGAAGCTTAAAGGTTCTTAGAAATTAAACAAAACAGAAGACTAAGTTTGAAAGCTCTAACCACAGCCAATTGTTAGCTTGACCCACATAACTTGCCACGCCTCCGTAAAAAAAAAAAAAAGAGAAAACCGTTGGGAATTAAATATACAATACGTACTGACCTACTGAGGATACAAATATAACTATTACTGTGTTGGAGTCTGCGAATTGTTATGAATAAAATGATATATTACCCCCCCCCCCCAATCTGTGCTTACTCGAAAGGAAAGCTTAAAATACAGTATAATTTTACGCGGTTGCTTATGGACTATTCTATAAACCTCGAATTACCGGCTCTATGTGCAAATAGCTCAGCAAAGAAACCCTATAAATAAAAAAGATAGGTAGCGAGCGATCGCACACATCTGATGGAAGATAAAAATAGCGTCTACATCACTTTTACGCAGTACAAGGCCTCTCTCAATATTTGAAGCTGACAGCTATGGCTGAGAGGCAAAGCGGTTGTTTACGTTTGAATAATTGGTAATAACTCCTCAAAAACAAACGCCTTAACTATCTAAACTTTGTTGCAAAATGATCGGAAAGAGGCCGCGGACCATCGAGGATCACTTTTTAGAACTTAACTAGGTGCTAAAAAGGCTAAACGATGAAAAATCTTCCTAGCACATTGGTCGTGCTGTGTGCAGCAAATTAAAAAATGGGTAAACGCGTGTAAGTTGAAAACTGCTCAGTTCAGAAACATAAAATTTTTCGTGAGTATGCGCAAAGGGTTTATAAACATCATCATCATCATCATCATGAGCCTGATTTTACCCACTGCAGGGCGAAGGCCTCTCCCATATTTCTCCACTTAACCCGGTTCTGTGCTAGCTGCATCCACTTGACCCCTGCGAACTTCTTAATCTCATCCACCCACCTAACTTTCTGCCGCCCCCTGCTACGCTTTCCTTCCCTTGGAATCCAGTTTGTTACCCTCAGCGACCATCGGTTATCCTCTCTTCGCACTACATGTCCTGCCCATGTCCATTTCTTCTTTTTAATTTCCACTAGAATGTCGGTAACTTGAGTTATTTCTCTGACCCACTCTGCACGCTTTCTATCTCTTAATGTTACCCCTATCATTTTTCGTTCCATAGCCCTCTGGGTTGTCCTCAACTTAAGTAGAACTCTCTTGGTTAGCCTCCACGTTTCAGCCCCATAGGTGAGTACAGGCAAGATGCAACTGTTGTATACTTTCCTCTTGAGTGATACCGGTAAGCTGCTAGTCATAATCTGCGAGTGCTTGCCAAATGCGCTCCATTCCAATCTTATTCTTCTTGTTATTTCCTTTTCATGGTCCGGATCTGCAGTTACTACCTGTCCTAAGTAGACATATTCGCCTACTACTTCCAGTACTTCGCTACCTAATCTAAACTGCTGTTCCTTCCCGAGGCTGTTGAACATTACCTTAGTCTTCTGCATATTGATTTTCAAGCCTACCTTTCTACCTTTACTGTCTAGGTCATCAATCATTATTTGCAGTTCATCCCCCGAGTTGCTTAGCAAGGCAATGTCATCAGCAAACCGCAGATTACTGAGGTATTCTCCATCTACCCTTATCCCTAACTGCTCCCCTTCCAAGTCTCTGAATACTTCCTCTAAACAAGCTGTGAATAGTACTGGGGAGATTGTGTCTCCTTGCCTAACACCCCTTTTTATGGGAATTTTGTTACTTTCTTTATGCAGAACTATGGTTGCTGTGCAGCCACTATATATATCTTCCAGCACTTTCACGTACGGCTCGTCTACCCCCTGATTTCGCAATGCCTGCATCACCGCCGAGGTTTCAACTGAGTCAAATGCTTTTTCGTAATCAATGAATGCTATGTATAAGGGCTGGTTATATTCCGAGCATTTTTCTATCACCTGATCGATGGTATGGATATGATCGACAGCAGAGTACCGTTTCCGAAACCCTGCTTGATCCTTTGCTTGATTGCAGTCTAAGGTTTTCCTGATTCTATTAGCGATTACCTTAGTAAATACCTTATACGTAACAGACAGTAAGCTGATTAGTCTGTAATTTTTAAGGTCTTTAGAGTCCCCTTTCTTGTGAATGAGGATAATGTTTGCATTCTTCCATGGTTCCGGTACCGTCGATGACACCAGGCACTGCGTATACAGGGTGGCCAGTTTTTCTAGCACGATATCCCCCCCCCCCCGTCCTTCAGCAAATCTGTAGTTATCTGATCCTCTCCAGCTGATTTCCCCCTTTTCATAGTTTCTAGTGCTTTCTTGACCTCGTCCTTCGTCACTGGTGGAACGTCTGACAGTTTTTCCCTACCGCCAATATCATTGCGGTACTGACTACTTTGGCTACTGCAGAGATCTGTATAGAACTCCTCGGCTACTTTGACTGTCAATTTCCATATTAGTGATGACGTTGCCCGCCTTTCCCGTATCGCATACATCTGGTTTTGTCTATGCCCAATTTCTTCTTTACTGCTCTAAGGCTTCCCCCGTTCTTTACAGCATGCTCAATTTTCTCCATGTTATACTTCCTTATATCGGCCACCTTGCGCTTATTGATTAGCTTTGATATCTCGGCCAATTCGATCTGGTCTGTTGGATTGGAAGCTTTCATACTCTGGCGTTTCTTAATCAAATCTTTCGTCTCCTTAGACAGCTTACCGGTATCCTCTCTAACTATCCTACCGCCTACTTCTACCGCGCACTCAGTAATGATATCTCTGAAATTATTGTTCCTTGCCTCTAGGGTAATGTCGTCATCCTCAGTTAGAGCTGAAAACCTATTCTGTACCGAGATCCTGAACTCTTCTGCCCTCCCCCTCACCGCTAATTCGTTGATGGGTTTCTTTCTTACTAATCTGTAGCGTTCCTTCTTCAGATTTAGCCGAATTCGGGATCTCACCATCCTGTGGTCACTGCATCGCACTTTCCCGATTACCTCTACATCCTGCACAATGGCGGGGGTTGAACACATTATGAAGTCGATTTCATTTTTAGTCTCTCCGTTAGGGTTTATAAAAAAGGACTGAAAACGTTTGGCAACTTACATTGAAGATTTCTGGCAGAAAGAAGTATTTTTTTCCGTGCTCGACGTCGCCAAACGCCGCCTCGCCGAGAAGTTTTTTTGCAGGTCTTCGGGGCACGACCACGTGACACAATCACGTGACGCATGCCTCTATTTTTGCAGGCATTCTGAGAACAATCACGTGACACATGGGTGCCGTAGCCAAGCCGTAGTCTCGGCGTCCGCTCACGCGAGTATCGTGGAGTTCGCCTTTTTTTTTTTTTTTTTTTTTTAATCGCGCTGCCGCGCTGCTCAGACGAAAGGCGGGAAGCGTGGAATGCCGAGCGAGCGCCGGTTCTGTGCGTTCGCAATCTTTTGCTTTCGTTCTTTTTCTTCCGGTGGTTTTGTGGGGTGGCTGGAATTCGAGGCGACGCAGAGACTCGGAGTGGCGAGCCCGCTTCTTCACAGCGCGCTGCATGGATCGTGTGTTTGCTTTCCTCATTGTAATGAAAACTTGAGTTCTGACCGTATGCGGGGCCACACATATTGAGTACCTGCGCATAAGTTATTTGCACACACGCCTGCTCACACACATGCAGATTTACAGTGGCGGAAAAGATATAGCTCTCAAGACTGAGAGCATTATCCATTTATGCTAAATAAACACGAAAAACTGATTGCTGATTTGGTTACTTTTACTCGGAGACAGCTTCGTGAATATTTTGTGAAACTTTGAAGCCATCCTTTTCGCTGTATTGATGACATCACTGCGGTATTACCATAAAATTGCGCTGTTATTCGGTAAACACATATCTATTTTCTTTTTTTTTACTTTTGATGCTGTTCATCTCTGTAATGCCTGCAATGTTTATGCCTGTAATGTGTTCCATGTAAACTCTCAAGCAGTGTGCAACTGCTTTCTCGCTGAGGAGCCCCCCCCCTCCCCCGTCCTCGGATTTGAAAATAAGATTGATTGAGTGATAATTTGATTGATTGATTGATTGATTGATTGATTGATTGATTGAAGGGCGCGTAAATGATAACGTAGCAGTCAAATCGCCAGCGCTACCTAGCTGCCGATCAGGCTAAAGCAGTCCATACCAAACTTTAAAAAAATAAACGAAAGGAAGAAAGCGTGCAATCTGCTCTGTCATTTTCCGAGGGCAGCTCCAAGCCGTCACAGGTTTATACCATGCTATCTACGTTGGCAAGCCTGCCCGCTTCTCCTTTCACACCTTCCGCACTTCAAGGGGGGGGGGGGGTGAAGAATGCGTGCGTGCGTGCGTGCTGCTGTGTGCTTTGCTCGCAGGACGGCTAGACGCTCCCCCTCCTCCAGCTCGAAGGCGCGCGCTCCGATGGTCAAGAGCCTCCTTGCATCTTCCCCGCGCATTGGATTTGAGACACCTTGCAACCACCCTCTCGAGAGGGTGGCTGCAGCTAGAACTAGCATAACGTTCTTAATGGATGACAACACACGGAAGGATGAATATGTTCAGCTACAGCTGGTTCATATTCCGTGGTTCAGCATGTTAACTGCTGTTAATTGTGCCGTAAGGGCGCTTAATTTATGCACAGTGTAAGGTCAGTGCTGCGGACCGCAGGTTGCGCGGTGATATAGTTCACCAGGCTGAATGAGCGCAATGCGAAGGCAGAGAGCGAATATGCGTGTTTCTGCGGGCGCATTCTATGCCGTTATGTGTGCTAGTTCGCCCACACCGCCCCCTTCCCTGCGCCTTCCCTCTTCCGCTCTCCTCTCTTACCATTAGCGCGCCTCCCTTCTCTACCCTTGCCCTTAGCACGCACCTCACCCAGACACCACCTCCAGCAAAAACATAACAAAAGTAGAACCTGTAGAGCACTCGCTCAGTTGACGCACATGCCCAAAGGCTGCTGTGTGGTCTCGGATAACCTCCGCGAGCGAAACATACGATGCGCGCGGTCAGGAACAGATGGCTGAGATATGGCCGCTGCCTTGCCGGGAGCTGTGGCGCAGAAGTGAATAAGACAATTGCTAACATATTGAGCGCGGCGATAGAAAATGTCGGCGACGCGAACGCCGATTTGTTTCCATAAGTGGTGGGCAGGGGCGTAGTGTGAACAGTGGGGTGTCTCGACGGCATCTGGGCGCACAGTTCTAATCCCGATCGTGTCGATAAAAGAAAAAAAAGAGAAGTTCATTTTTTTTTTCTGGTGAAAGTTTTGTCCTCGTCAGGGAAAAGCACTCTCCATTTTCCAGTAATTTCGGCGCGTGAAAAGGGAAGGGGTGGAGGGGGGGGGGGGGGGAGCTTGTTCGGTATTTTACTGAACATGTGCATATACTCAATAGTTGTGTGTATACCATCAAATAATGCTAAAGTCCCGCTCATACAGCTTCTGGGCTACGTATATCCGAGCGTCCAGGGCGTGCGCCTCTTGGAGAGCATCGCGCGATGTAACCCGACAACACCACACAGCGCACATTCGCCATCGTAATGTTGGCGGCGCGGTGGCTGACGCCGTGCTGTCCGCGTTTACCTTCCATTTGTGATGTTTTAGTCTTTAATGGTGCGTGCGAGCTCGATAACAGGACTCAGTGCGTCCTCAACAAGAGCGGACGCTTGACGAAGAAATGCGCGATGAAGAAAGAGTGAAATTGTAACCAGTTAAATTTTTCAAAATATAAACTTATATGTTTTTATCAATGATTCTTGCGAATTGGTCGTATCAATTGTCTTTTTCCATTTCTTTTTTAACAGATGTTACTCATAATAAAAATGAAAAAAGTAATTCAAATATGATTTGCAATGAACAGCATGCACTCAGTCAGTTAATTGGGACTACATACTTTCGATCTGAACATTTTTTCTGACATGCCAAATTGCTTCAATATATTGCAATAGCTGTGTATGAGTGGTATAACCAGACATAATTGTCGAGGGCGTTATACAGCATCGATAAAAAAATTGCAGAAAGGCCGAAAAAAGGAGTTCAAAAACTTTCGGAAGGTGTTTTGACCTCGAAACAGAGGCCTGGCTACGCCCCTGCTGTATATTGACAGGCGTATATACAGAGAAGTATATTGGCCTAACAACTTGCTATGTCCCAACTTTATATGAACTGATCTAAATACACAAATGTAACCGTGTATGAACTTCGTATTTACACATGTCCATAGAGATTAAAAGTACGTACAATATTGATATAGTCAATAAGGTGTTAATACAAATTCTAAAGACTGTTGACGACCATTTTTGTAAGGGTGACGCCGCGTCGAGAAGATGCTGATTGGGAGAGGGGGACTTACGTCAGAGCCAACGAATTTAACACAACACAAGACTTTGTCGCTCAAGTGCTGGAATAAAATGTATGTCCCCTGTGTCGCTATCCGGACACGCTGCCTCTACGCCAACAAGGAAGCTGTCGCACAACACTCTTAAGCGCTCACCGCATGAGGCGGAGATTCGCCATGACGGGAAGCCACTCGCCGCTCGATGCGAAGCAACAAATCGCGTTGAGACTGTATGTAACTTCCGCTATACCTTTTTTTTAGAAAATTTGTTTTTGTTTTATTCAAGACGTTTGTAATAAGGAATTTGCTTTCGTAGTGCCGTTTAAGTGAGGAACCTGCAGATACTCGCTTCATCTGAGGCAAGGAGCAGGGTTGGGAGTCTAGTGGAATTCGCCGTTTGCGGAGCAATCTGCTTGCCGCTATTGTATTTGTATCTATTATACATGCCGTCATTGCACTGGCCGCCGCTACGGTGGCGAACGACGGCTGTTGTGAGGCGTGTCTTAATCTTTCTTTTTACCTCATCTCTTAAATCTGCCTGCACGAGGCAATGGTGGAGGCTTAGCTACAGACAGTTTGCTGGGCCGTGTATTTTTTTTTTACTTCTTCCTAGAGTCGCAACATCTGACCCATGCATATGAGCGCGTCGAGTTCTGTAAAACTTGGGAGGGTAATAAAGGATACAAAAGGCTATTGTGGGTAGGTTTTGGGTATTAATAACAAAAGGAGCGATAGAAACTCACTTTTTACAAGTTGTGCATCGCATAGTGTAGTTTCGCATCACTGCACCGTGTCCCTTAAAAACGCCAGATATTTTTCAGCGCTTGCTGTTTAGCCTTAAAACATGACGCAAGCATATTTATACTCCCCCTTGACCAAACGACGAGACGTCGAAACAGAGCAACACTTAAAACACTCTGTTGCCGAGCTCCGTTTATTCGCACGGGTAATTGTTGTGCTCTCGGATAATTGCACATACACACAAGGGACAATGGCCACAGCGTCTGAAATGGTATTATATTGCGTGACGAGATCAAAAAGTATATTGTAATATGATAGACAAAAAGCCCTACTGAACAATAGGAAACAAATCAATAACTTCGACTCAATGTGAAACAAATGGCAGAGACCAGAATCGGCGCACCTAGCAGGAAATTCTTTCAGAGGGATTAACAAATTTATGAACCGCAGGGAGCGATCCGTGCCGCTGTAAAGCCTAGCTGCAGAGTAGCTTCAAATGAAAGAATTTTGAAATAGTCAAAGATATAACTTTTTGGTTACAAGGAATTTCAAAGAAAACTTTACTAAAGGACGCGAAACAGTGAAAGTAGAGGGAAAAAAGATCAAGTGACTCGGGTTCACTGCAGAATGAATACACAGCTGCGGGCGAGGAGCCAGATTTGGGGGGAGGGGGGGGGTAGAATTAAGGAGAGTAGTCCTACACCTGACTTTTGTTAGAAATAGCTCGCACTGACGTTTCAGGCTCTGACCTAGGGTCTGGTATACTGCAAATATATAATACCAGCGGAAACGATACGCGATGGAGTCGTCGCGTGACGAATCGCTAGGGAAAATGGCCTCATGCGGTTATCGCTTTAAATAAACTTAAGTATATTCATTTTTTGTCACAACTTGAAGGTACATGCATTTTTAGGCAGTAGTGAGATCGACAAGAATTCGAACTTGATTTTTAAGTTCTTAATATTTTTGACCAATTGATCCTTGCAGGCACGCGCCAGTCTCTTGACTGCGAAAAAGAAAAGAGCGAAGAAGAATGCCGCATGTTTAGTCAAGACCGTGGTTTCTTATAACCAGAGCCCAGTAAACTGGATAAACTACAAATTTTGTTCGGCGTCATTTAAAAGAGGCATAGCGTAGGCAAAGGACGAGTACAATGAAAATTTAAATACTTATTTATCAAACCCTAAGCACAGGAAGGCTTTGTATCGTTTCATGGAACGAAATAGAAACTCACGCATTTCTCAGTCATTAAGTTCATAGTGTTGTCTCCACAGGAGGCAAAGGATGAGTTGGAACCAATTGCACAAGGGCACGCATTACGTTTCCAGGAGCAGTGCAGAGTTTCCTTGCACGCTCCCATTTTCTGCTCACACTATGTTCAGGTTGAAAGGTCAGAACTTCTATCTGTGATTTCTTCCATGCAAAACTCGGCTCCAGGTTGGGACGGGGTTACGATAGGTGTGCTCAAAATTTTAGCAAATGAATTCACTTAGTATCTCCTGGATCTGGTCCACGAATCATTAGAATCTGCATAGCTGCCGCACGTCTGGAAAGTGGCAAAAATTATATTGCTCTTGAAAGACCCTGGTAAAGGATTTCATGTTGAAAACATTCGGCCGATAGCTTTGACTTTGAATCTAGCAAAATTAATAGAAAGAATTGTGCATGGCCGCCTCTCAAAGCATATTTCAGAGGTTAATGCTTTGAGTTCTGCCCAGATTGATTTCCGCAATGGATGCTCAATATGGTCTGTACATGTAGATTTATAAAGCAGGATTCACCTTGCAATGTGCAACAAGGAGGTATCAGCGTTAGTGACGCTCGATATAGCTAACGCCTATGACAGCATTGAACATTCCATTAAACTAAACAAGTGGTCCTTATCACGTCCTCCGTTCTACATTTATGCTTGGATCAGGAAATTTTTGAAAGGACGAGAATTCTTTTGCACTGATGGCTCATTATTCTCAGATACCTATGCACAGACAAGAGGGGTGCCCCAGGGCTCTGTGCTCTCACCACTCCTTTCTAATATATTAATGTGCGATAATCCGGTTCATCGTGATGTCACTGTATGTGTATATGCAGATTACATAGCATTCTTCGCCTCTGCAAAAGATATTCATGACCTCTATCGTTCACAACAGGCTCACCTAAATGCACTTGAGGCCTGGTTGGACAAAATTAAATTGGTTTTAAATGTGTCCAAACGTACTGTGCTAGTTTTTAAAAGCAAAACCCCCTTATATGTTTCGATAAACTACCGCTCAGATGTCATACCTCAAGTGGAATCTGTGCGGTATTTAGGCATTACGTATGATGCTAGTATGGATTGGAGGCCTCACATCAAGTCTAATGTTCAGAAAGGTGAGCTTGCCCTTGGTAGGCTCATACGGATAAGTAATAGGAAATTTGGTATGCGTCGAGACACTCTTCTACTTTTGTACAAAGCCTATGTGAGACTGATTCTGGAATTTGGCTTCATTCTTTTTTCTGGATGTCGTAAATATAAGCTGCATCCTTTGCTGCTTTTAGAGAGACGGGCGCTGCGCCTCTGCCTAGGGCTTCCACAGTCAGTCTCTACCACTGTGCTGTACTTGGAGGACCGTATTTTCAGACCTTAACTCCCGTTTCCGCCTTCTAACTGTTAGATTTTTCTTGCGATCATTTGAGGCTACTCCAGATATGGCTATACTTATTTTTGTGTCAAACCCCGCCCTCTTTCTCACTCACCAGTGGCCGAGGGTCTGCATGCCCCAGCTTGTTTTCACGCAGAACATTTTAGCAAACATTGGTGTGGACCTCAGTTCTATATGTTCTATTGGTTGCTCAACGTCCTTTGTGGATATAAATTATGATTATATATTTCCATCTAATGTGAAGCACTTACCTTCAGGTCTAATATCCAGTCTCCTATGTGATCACCTTGAAAAGTTCCCTGATCACATTGTAATTGCCACTGATGCGTCTGTGACTGCGCTGAAAGCAGCGATTGGAATTTTTTTCAGAGTCTCTTTCCTGGAGTTTTTCGGTGCGTGTCCCGGATTACACACCGATATTTTTAGCAGAGTTTATGGCAATTGGACTAGCACTACTGAATGTTCCCTGCAGTCAATCAAAAATAATTTTTCTATCAGTCTTTCTATTTTGCTGCTACTGGAGTCAGCACGGGATGCTCTTTTGAGCTGCTCACTAAAGTATTTCATACCGGTGTGGGTGAAAGAACTACGCTTCATCTGGGTCCCCGGTCACTGCGGTATTTTCCAGAACGAATCGGCAGATTTCCTTGCTAAATCAGCTCTTGATGCATCCGTTTCATGTTCCATCCCTAATATCACCATTTTTGGAATGTCCTGTTTTCAGCGTTATCAATACCTAGCCGCTTCGTGCAATGAAACCTTGCTATCTACAGCCGAATACCAGCATCTCATATACTCATGGAAATTTCGTTCATGTAAATCACGGCAGTCTGAGATAACGATGACTCTCACGAGATGCAGGACTCCTCGCCTAAATCTTTATTTATGTAGATGCGGGATCAGCCCCACAAACCTTTGTGAGGCTTGCGATGAGATTGAAAATATTGATCCCTTCCTTCACGCTTGCCGAAGATTTTCACATCAGAGGAGGGTGCATTTAGAAACTCCAATTGCACGCTTGGCATTTATGTTGTCGGTCCCGCTTCTACTCTCCTTCGGTGCGAGTGCGAAAGGATTTGCGTTGCCTCAAATTTGTCAGTACTTCATCATCATCATCATCATCATCAGCCTGATTATACCCACTGCAGGGCGAAGGCCTCTCCCATATCTCTCCACTTAACCCGGTTCTGTGCTAGCTGCATCCACTTGACCCCTGCGAACTTCTTAATCTCATCCGCCCACCTAACTTTCTGCCGCCCCCTGCTACGCTTTCCTTCCCTTGGAATCCAGTTTGTTACCCTCAGCGACCATCGGTTATCCTCTCTTCGCACTACATGTCCTGCCCATGTCCATTTCTTCTTCTTAATTTCCACTAGAATGTCGTTAACTTGCGTTATTTCTCTGACCCACTCTGCACGCTTTCTATCTCTTAATGTTACCCCTACCATTTTTCGTTCCATAGCCCTCTGGGTTGTCCTCAACTTAAGTAGAACTCTCTTGGTTAGCCTCCACGTTTCAGCCCCATAGGTGAGTACAGGCAAGATGCAACTGTTGTATACTTTCCTCTTGAGCGATACCGGTAAGCTGCTAGTCATAATCAGTACTTACATAACTACATCACAGCTACGGACAGATTTCCTTGCTAATTGTATTCCACATTTACAAACTTCCAAATTTTTGCTTCGTATTTTTTCTTTCAATGAATTTTGTGATCTTAAATCTTATGTTTTTGTTTAGTTGATAATTGCTTTATTGCACTAATTCAGTTCGTGTAGGACATTTGGCAGTCCACACTGAACCCTAGTCAATCCCCCTTCGTGGGTATGTGCCATATATCAAGGCAGAAGAAGAAGAAGACCGTGGTTCAGGTTAGGGCAGCTACAAATACCTCCCGTATTAACGTCTAAGATGCTTCTGCTGTCTAGACGCAGGCTCAGTAGAGTAGACTTAGTGACGAGCGACTGCTATGACTGCAGTGATGTGTTCGGCCATAGTCATTTTCAGCGCTGGTTCTTCAATCTCGTTATATTCTCCGTGTGCGCAATGCAGTGCCACACCCTCGCCTTCAGTCTCATCTCTGGTGACGTCGACCACTGGTGCAAGCAGCCACAGGGCGAAATGAAGGTGCCTGCGGCCTCCTGGAGGAACTCGGCAATCCCTCTAGAGGCGGACGGCCGCTTCAGTCGATGCAGCGCCTACAAACACCCGGGTCACCCTAACGACACGCTGATTGTTGACTGCGATGATTGGGACTACGACCCGGAGTACAGCAAGAGGACCATCGTAAGTCAGTGGGACTTGGTCTGCCACAGACGCTGGTTGCGCGCCATGGCGGAGAGCCTGTACATAGCCGGCTCGCTGATTGCGATGACTGTCGTCGGGCTGATGGCGGACCGAGTCGGCCGGATGCCCGTGCTCCTCACAGCGATGGCGGTACTGCAGCTGGCCACGATGGGCGGATGTTTCGCAGCATCATACCACATGTACGACCTTTCAAGGTTTCTCAACTCTGGCTGCGTGGCAACTGTCGCCGTCCTCGCCTGCACACTATTCTTTGAGGCATCCACGCACGAGAACAGGAACAGGGACCTGTGTGCCGCCATGTTCGCAGGCTTGCTGATTGCCGAGGTATGGCTTGCTGTGGGACGGCTGCTCAGAGGACTGAACTGGATAGTTCTCCAGATCTTCATGTTGTCCCCGACTGTCCTCACGTTGTACGCGGTGTCCGCAGTGCAAGAGTCAGCCCGCTGGTGCATTGCAGTAAACGACATGGCCAGAGCCGAAATGCTCATGATCGCTGCCGCCAAAGAAAATCGCTTTCCCGTTTCGAACACTGACTGCATGCTGGAAAGGCTCAAGGCAGAGGTTCAGAGGACCGAAATGCGCATGCTGCTCACAGCAGGAGACGTAACTAGAGCAAAGGCAGTACAGCGCAGCGCGTTCGTGATGATCGGCTTATCGTTCTCTGCTTCGTCATCACAATACTCATTGATGGCCGTCGAGGACAGGGTAATATTAGGAACAACTGCTTGGTTCCAGTGGGCCTCAAGCGGAACCAACCTCGCAAGTTGCGCGCTGCTCTACGCTACGTTCAGAAAACTCTCACCGCAACATCTACTGGCCGCAGCAGTAGGAACGCTTGGTGGCGTTTCCTGCGTGATAAGCCTGAGTTTCGCATTGGGATGCGCTTACGTATCGACATTGTTCTTCCTTTTAGCCAAACCGCTTACGTTCGCGGTCAAAGTCCTCATATTCGCCAACGTCTTGGAAATGGTGCCGACGCGTGTGCGTTGCGGGGCGAGTTGCTGGCTCTTCGGTTTGGGCCGCTTGGGAGGGGTGTGTGCCATAGTGCTGTCCGTGCGGCAAGACATTGGGCGTGGCGATGTGCTTTTCGCCCTAGCTGGGACTACGCTCTTTATGTTGCTCCATGCCCAGCTCTTTTCACAGCAGCCGTCGGAGAAGCCAACTCTGGCCAGCCCTTTATCAGCTGCGGGTTCCATTCAGAGTGTGGACTTCATGAAGCAGACACTGAACTGGCGGAATGTGAAGAAGGGACGAACCAGCAAGCCTCGTGGCAGTGGTCAGTCATCGAGGTACCAAAGCATCGAGCCGAGACCTGTGGACAGCAGACTCAATTAGAGTGTTATGATTTGTGACGCAAATGGGTTTTCAGTCTCGTCACTGTAATTTATGCTATCTAAGCACAACGTTATGTGAATGCAATTTATTCGATCTGTCGAATGTTTACACAATTTCTATGCCGTCATGTGGCACTTTTATTAAGGGCAAAGATTGGATATTGGATGCAATGCATCTTTTTTTGTGTTGCTATTAAGTTGGCTTTCAATATGGTTTGCTTTTGGGGTTTAACGTCCTAAAGTGACTCAGGCTATGAGGGACGCCGTAGTGGAGGACTCCAGAAATTTCGACGACCTGGGGTTCTTTAACGTTCACTGACATCGCACAGCCCACGGGCGCCTAGCTTTTCGCCTCCACCGTTAAGCAGCCACCGAGACCTGTATTCGATTCCGCGTCCTTGGGCGCAGTAGTCGAGCGCCCTAAACACTGCACCACCCCGGCAGGCTTCCAATATGTGCATGACCTATAAACATTATTAGTGGAGGAGGTTCGGAGCCTACTAAAATAGCCTAACGTTTATATGTACGCTTCGGGTGTCTAACGAAAAGGGAAGCAAATACAGCACTTTTCTTTCCCCGAATCAAACTACGGTCTTCTAGTTTAGTTTTATTTATAGGATTTAACGTCCCAAAACGACTCAGGCTATGAGACGCCGTAATGGAGGGCTCCAAAAATTGCGACCACCAAGTTCTTTACCATCCACTGACATCGTTAAGTGTGCAAGTAAAATGCAAATTGGCTCATAGGAAAGAAAATGCGAACTATATATGTCTGAGCGGACACTTGAACCGCACCGTAAAATCGCGGTTTATAGGTCGGTGATGGAGGCGTGTGACTACTGGCATCTCCCAAGGGGGAAGAGATGCATATAGGGCTGGTGTTTTGTTGTTACGCTGTTCAACCCAGGCTAGCAGGCGACGCCCTTGGACAGTGTTTTCTAGACGTATTCGATGACGCGTCTGTGACTCGGTAACGATGGTAGTGAGCGGTGGAAGAGCGGCCAAACGCTCAAGTTCGGATATAGGAGTGTGCTTAGGTAGACCGGTAATAGTGCGTAGTGTTGCGCGATGAAGGCATTCGACCTTAGCGGAGTCAGTCTTCGACAGTTCGAGGACGGGTGTGCCATAGAGGATTTTTCCGACCGCCACTGCTCTGGCCATCGCACGGCAGGCATGTTGCCGCGCACCGCCGTGCCGGTTGGACGGGCGACGAATAGTATGTAGCACTGCTGGCCAAAGGCGTTGTAGCTGATGAACGCATTTCTGGGGACTGTTGCAGCTTGAGGTGGGCAGGCCAAGAATGCGGATTTGCCCATTTGAGAAGGTGGTGGTGTTGCCTCCGATGTGAAGATGGATCTGCATACTGGGGTTGGTTTTATGTTTTCCGTCGATACTAATCAATTCGGTTTTATGTGGTGCAAGTTCGAGGCCAATTTTGGTTCGTGTATCTTCAAGACAAAGAAGAATCGCCTGAAGTTCGATCTCCATAGAATATTTGTCTACGTAATCCGCTGCCTCGGTCCAGACGGCAATATCATCGGCATATATAGCGAATCTTGCGCTTGTGCTGATTTCCAGATTCCCGGCGACGCGTGTCACGGCCAAGTTGAACAATATGGGTCCGAGAATGGAGCCATGCGGTACACCCCTATCCAAGTAATAGGTTTTGGGCACACATCCCGGAGCTTTGCCACGTAGCTAAATGGGTCTATATGTCAAAACATTGCGTATCCAGATTTGGGCACGAGTACTAGGAAAGCGTTTGGCTTGTTCCTCCAGGATAACCTCATGGCGAACATTGTCAAAGGCTTTGTGTATATCGACAACCAGGAGATAGTCAGGTAGCGCTTTACGATGAGCTCTATTCAGAACTCTTCGCAAAAGCCAAAGGCAGTCATGCGTTCCGAGGTTAGGGCGGAAGCCGGCTTGAGCTGGATGAAATCCAGGACTGACGTATTCAATGTAGTGACTAATTCGGGTATGCAGCAGGCGCTCGATGAGTTTACAAAGATGTGAAGTCAGGGCGATTGGACGCAAATTACTAGGAAGTCGAGGAATTTTGCCAGGTTTAGGGATATGAAGAATAAGAGAAAGCTTGAGGTTATCCGGTACCGTTCCGGTCTCCCAGTAAGAATTAATGATGTCGGGAAGGGCATCCTGGGCTGCCGAGTCGAGATTGCGAAGCTGCTGCCAACTGACTCGGCCATGCCCGGGTGTGGCGCGAGCTCAGCCTCTTCCGAGGGCTGCTTGTAGTTCTCCCTTTGAGAATGGGCGATCCAGGTCTAGATCAGGGTTTCTGACTGGGAAAATGAAAACTGCTGGTGGAGGCGTTAGGCTGGCGTGTGGGAAAAAAGTGCGTATAACTTCATCTTCAACATCAGCCGGGTTGCCATTGAGAAGGAGATCGGCGAGAGGTGGGGCCCCGCGTGCCTTGCCATTTAGACCACGAAAGATGCGCCAAAGTTGTAATAGGCACGGTACTTGTCCAACACGGTCGCATGTAGAGTGCCAAGCCTCACTTTGCAGGTGAAGCTGGTATGCCCGGATAAGCTTGAATTGTCGTCGAAGAAGCACGAGATCTTTGTGACGTTTTCCGCGTGTCCGAAAACGTTGCGTGAGGTGATCTCCGGGACGCCGAAGGTTAGCCAGGTGAGCATCCATGCCAACTGTGGAATCGTCACGGGGGATATATTCGAGAGCTTGAGTGCGGTCATCTCGGAGTACTGACAGGAAGGAGTCAATATCCGAGAGGGGGGTCGTAGTATTAGCACGAAACTTCTCCCAGTTGAAAAACGAATGTGTTGTCCGAACGCGAAGACATTTACGATTGAGATTGAGCAAGATGGGCAAGTGATCACTACCTTAAGATTTAGAAAGGACTTCCCAGCGCCGAAGAAGACGTGGTGATGAGAATGTAAGGTCGAGTGTAGTGTCTGCTTGAGAGGGATGGAGACCGATACGGGTCGGTGCGTTAGGTTCGTTGCACAGGGTAAGAAGAGTTTGATCAAGGGCGTCATATAGGTGTTTACCACGTTGATTAGGCTGCGATGAGCTCCAGGCTACGTGATGTGCGTTGAAATATCCGCCAATAAGAATAGGATAAGTGTATGTTGCGTTTTCAAGGTCAGGGAGCCAAGTACAGGGTTCTGCCATGACGTTACCTGGCCGGAAATAGGCCAATGCTGCAACGAAAGGTTTTTGGCCAGGGGGAAGATTTTTACTTTTACTGCAACAATTTCACGAGTGGGAGAGCAAAGGGGCTGAAGCGAGAGCTGAGTGGAAGGACAATCGTTTCGAATTAAGACGGTCGCCTGTCCCTCTGCACGGCCGTTTTTTATGTTGGATAGTAGGTGTCTAGTAAGTGCAGTAACCTGGAATTTTACAAGGACCGCGCGTTTCTTGAAGGAGTATGAAAAGAGGAAGGCGCTGAGGCACAAATGTACGGAGGGTAGGACCGTTCTGATTGAAGCTTCTGCAGTTCCATTGAATCCCATGAGCCATAGTACTCATAAAAGGGCACAGATTTACGGCGCTTACTATTGTCTGTGAGTGTGGTACGTTGGAACTCCTCAAACACAGTCTGGAGATGCTCTGCATGGAAGTGAGGGCAGCAGTTAGAGTTACATTAACTTCCTTTGGCAGAGTTTCTTCCAGCTTCTGTGTCTCTTGGGCGCGTTCCTGTCGGATTAGCCTCAGCATGTGGATATAGGCGGAATCAGACGCTGTGACCGGTTGCAGCCGTGCGGGTAGGCGAACGGCTTTTGCGGCCCTTCTGTGAGCGGCTGCGTTGCGGAATCTGGGAACGAGTTCGGGTGTCCATTGTTATCTTGTCCTTAGTTATCATCTCCCGGAGACGCTGATTTTCGCGGCGTAGTTCAGATATTTCTGCTCTGAGGTTCTCAATGACCTCGACTAAAACCGGAGAAGAGGTCTTTTCAACATAAGATACATGTTTGGCGACAGTATATGAGGATGTCACCTGATGCGTATTCGGATCATCCGACTCCTTAGGTGCCGATTTGTCGACAGGCTTTGCATAAGCTCGAGCCGGGCACTGGGCACTCAGAGCGATATGCATGGAAGCGCCGCAGGCTACGCAATGAGGAAACTGCTTGCAGCCGGGGTCTTCAGGGTGCGGGTTCTTACCGCAATCCCGACAAACGGTGGGAAACGAGCAGTATTTGGCTACATGGCCGATGCGGTGACAGTTATAACATGCGACTGGGCGTGGACGGTATTCACGGACTCGAGTAATCTCGTAGTCGAATACTTGCCGAGAAGGTAATCTGTCTGATGCGAAGGTCAGAAGTAGCAAACTTGTCTTGCCGAGCATGCGTATGTCCCTGATTTCAGCTGTCTCGCAGCGCAGATGTGCCATGATATAGTCCATCGTGAGGCCTTCTCTAATTCTGATCACACCTCGCATACTGCCAACCACAGGCTGCTTCAGTGGGGACGTGTCCACATCGAACGCTTGGACAGAATCCCGCGTTCGCGCGACTAAGCGGGTCAATGTACACAGCTTCTTGAAATGCTCGGCGTCCCTGACAGTTATGCGGATGCAGTTAGCAGCAGAATCAAAGCGGAGAATGGCCATATCCGAAAAATACTGAGACGAAGCAGTTTGCTCTATTGCGTTGGTAATAGCCTGTTTCGGGATGTTTGTGACATGCACTTTGTTAAGTGGCCTGATCAGAGCAGTGAAATGAGGACGACTCACCCGTTCTGTGTGCAGGCGTTGCGGGGACACTTGACGCTTGCGGTGCGTTGAAGTCATGCTGCATCCTGTAGCTGTCTTAACCTGAGCAGGAGGGCTTGCAGAGACAGTCAGAGCTGCGGCACCCATTTCCTCGTGCACCGTCGGCAATAGCTGGTAATCAACGCTGCCTGTAGCCTGTGGCGTTTGTGGCGTCGGAGTCAGCGTTAGGCTGAATGCGAAGTACGGCGCCGCGTCCATCTGCTCATGCCCCGCCGGTAAGAGCGGGTAATCACAACTTCTTGTAACTTGGCTTGACTGTGGGGTTGTAGTCGGTGTAACTTGGGGCGTTTGTGGTGTCGGAGTCAGGGTTCGGCTGGATGTGAAGTACGGCGCAGCGTCCATCTGCTCGTGCCCCGCCGGTAAGGGCGGATAATCGGAACGCCTTGTATCTTGGCTTGACTTTGGGGTCGTAGTCGGTGGTTGGCTCGGAGTGAAGGTCGCCGGACGTAAAGTTTTGAAGGTCACATCTTCCGGATGCGCTGTGGCGGCAGCGCCGCCCGGCTGTGGCCCGGGAGCAGCCGTGGTCGTGGTGGGCCCTGAAGGCGTCGATTAGGCTTAGCCCGTCAGAAACGCCTAGTCCTTGAAAGCTTCGAATCGAACAGCGAGCCGAAAATAAAATTGTTGCAAACAGGGCACTCCGCCTTGAGAGCGAGCTGACGTGGTTCACCTCGGCTCCGTGTTTTTCGAATTGAGTATGCGGATATTAGACACGATAGGGCCTGAACCCACTCGAAACGGCCAATGAAGGTGTTCGGCTAGTTTGTTTGTTTGTTTTTTCGAAACGTTTGCCACAAGGCATAAGTTGAGAAAGGGGGAATGGGATGCAGGAGATATAAAGTTAAAAGAAGGAGTGAAGTCCAGTTGCGCTTATGTATTCGAGAAGATTGGCAGTGTAGCGATTGTCCACTGTCCATTTCGCATAATCACTATCGCGATTCCACCGCAGGCCCACCTTCGTGATTATCCGTTGCCTAATGTGAGTCGTTGATGGACACGTCCACAGCAAGTGACGCACATCGCAGACGTCAGGTGGAGTGTCACAGTGAGGGCACCTGTCAGTCACTGGTAGATCTTTTTCCCGCCATCGATGTCGAACAGATGGGGTCAGAGCCGCCCCTGCCCGGATCCGGCGCACTGTTGCCTCCTCCTGCCGAGTAAGACTACGGGGGAGAGGGTGCGAACACGGAGGAATGAGAGCGCGTGTTCGCTGGCGCAGAACTTGCGAATCGGAAACGTGGGACAGGAACGGATCTGGGGGAAGAGGGGAAGGTGGTGGATCGCCTGATGGGTTTATGTGCGTCATAGCATCCGCTTGAATATTATGTGGATCGCGAGCATGGCCGCGAATCCAGTGTATGCGCACAGGACATGGGTACTTTGAACAGAGCAAATGTATGGACTGTGTTATTTGGAATGTGCGTCGAACGGTCTTAAGCTGTTTAAGGGCAGTGAGAGAGTCTGTGCAAAGATGAACTGCATTGAATGTAGGAACTGGTGGAAGGGAATGTATGGCATTGTAAATGGCTTGAAGTTCTAGTGCCTGAGGGGTGCACGTATCCGCGGTATATGTCACGTGAGTGTTGAGATGCGGATGAGAGGGACTATACTCCTCGCTCTGCAGTATGTGATGCATCGGTATATAATATGCACCCTTCAGGCAGATGTGCCGATTATACCGGCGGGGAAGCAGTGGGGCGATTGTCCGTCAGCTGGCAGTACGACCATGGAGGTAGTGTCTTTAAATGATCTAGTTGTAAAGACTGTTTGCGAACTCTGTTTGCCATCCGCTGGTCAACGAGTTCAGTGAGCATATTTAGCTGGGCATACTCCTGAAGTACTGGTATGGGTGTTAGGCGGGGAAGATGTTACTGCACTCATAGCCTCACGATTGAGGGCCTCAAGGGAGTCCCACTGTCAGCGGGTGAGACGTTGAAACTGTGCCTGGTAGATTATACGCGGCTGGAGGACAGAGCGAACAAGCTGGCGGGCCGTGTGAGCACGCGCGCCGCCAGAGCGAGACCTAGAGTAGCGTGAGCGGTCTTACGGATGGCTGTCAGCCACGGGGTGCCAGTCCCAGAGGAATGAAGAAGAAGACCAAGAATGCGAACGGTTTGTACCTGAGGAATTGGGGTATTATCTGTCATAAAATTTATAGTGGGAGCTTTCCGTAAGCAAGCTTTATTTCCAATGCGAATGAAACAGGATTTTGTATGCAAAAGAGTTAGGCCCAAAAGAGGGAGGCGAAATGTCAATACATCCAGCGCATGCTTGAGGGCCGCCTGATGGACAGACGTATCTGGGTGACAGCACCATAAGGTTATATCATTGGCATACGCAAGCACGCGTATAGAAGGGATGGCCTCTAGGGCTCGAACAAGTGGAATGAAGGCCACATTAAATAATGTAGGGGCGAGAACGGAGTCCTGGGCCACTCCTCTGTTTGAGCCAAGTGACCAAAGGGTTTTCCATGGGCACGCACACTGAACGTTCTATTTGTTAGAAAGGCGTGAATGGCGAGGAGAAACCTGTGAGGGAGACCAAGAGTTTGTAGGGAGGCAGGAATGGCTGAGTGAAGCATGTTATCATATGCCTTTGTTATATCTGTAGCAATCACATTTCTAACAAGATGACTGTGCGGAGAGTGGTGAAGCACGTCAGCAGCCAAAGTAGCAAGACCGTCCTCCGTTCCTATTTGCGGGCGGAAGCCAATTTGGGATTCTGGATAACAATCATGGGATTCCAGCCACCACGATAAGCGAGTGGCGAGAATGTTTTCGTAAAGCTTGCAGATTGTTGGCGTCAGGGAAATTGGACGAAGGGCCGAGGGAGATACTGGAAGATGACCTGACTTCGGTATTGAAACAACAATGGAATGCTTCCACTCGTCCGGCATGACACCAAAATGCCACACGCCACTGAATGCATCAAGCAGCGCCTGCAAAGCAGTCCCTTCCAAGTTGCAGAATAAGGAGTTAGGTATGCCGTCGTGCCCAGGAGCAGAGTTAGATTTGAGGCGTTCAATGGAGGCCAGCAGCTCTGCCATGGTTAGGTCAGAAGTAATGGCATCGGGGGTTCGGTAACCGGTAAGCAAGGTGGAGAAGTCGAGGTGGAATCATAGTGGGGAAAAAACAGTCTGGCCGCCTGTTTTGCAAATGTGTCCTCATCTACATTCATCGCAAGGCGAATGCTCTCTGTGTAATCAGAAACTTGAGAAAAGCGCTCCATGGCGTGAAGCACTCTCCAAAGTTGTCGATTACTTTGCTTGGAGGACAGACGCTCACACCATGAAGCCCAACGTTGCCTTCCTAGACGCGTTTCATACCGCCTCGCACGCGCGGTAGCCCGGTGAAGAGCGGGGATAGCCGATGGGTCATCGGGGTTACGAGCAGCCTATTGATCTTCCTGACGACGCAGAGCCCAAAAATTCAGGAGGTGGATATCCGGGTTTGGCTTGTCTTCATTTACAGTGGTGGTAATCGTGTGGGACGCAAGAACAGCAGAGAGAGTAGACAATGCTGATGATGGGGTGAAATCAGATAAGCGATTGTCTGCGCGTACAGAGTCCCATGATGTTATTCGTACGCTACGGCGTATTTTACGTATCCGCGAAGGAGTGAGAGAGATAAAGATAGGACTGTGATCACTACCCCAGGTATCTGGTTCAACCGCCCAACCAGGGCTACCAGGGCCTAACCACCAAGTCAAATCAGGTAAATAAGGCCCACCTCGTGGACGGGTAGATGTATGCAGGTGGTTTAAAAATGGAAAGAATTATCTGAAAAGCTTCCCTGGATGTGTGCACCCCTGGGTGAATCCGATGGGTAACCCCAGGAGGTATGTGCGCCGTTGAAGTCTGCACTGACTAGAATAGGGATACCCGAGTAGGTAGAACGCAGAAAACGAACCCATCCAAGATTAGGAGATACGGAACCAGGACGGCCATAAAAGGAAACTAGTATAAGTGGCGTGCATACAGGCTTAACTAGGAGTGCTACCACCTCTTGGCGTGTGTTACACCACCGTGAAAGGTCGATCGGTGTGTGGGGAACTGAAGTTCACGTTCACGTCCGCACTTGGTATCCGCATAAAACGGAGCGCGTCAGTGCCGCCGAAGTCCACAACACTCTTAGCGAGCTGGTAGATGCCCACCTCACCTTCTCAATACGAACGGCTAACCCACACACCGACCAGACGCTTTATCCTTGATGCCCTCTCAATCAATCACTTACTCCGCAACAAGGCAGGACAAAGCGCCACTTTCAATCAGCCTGCGGAAAATCGTACCTCTCCCGAAGAATATACCCCCTGAATTTCATTCAGGCAAGCAAGTAGAAAGAGTCAAAGCCGTTTACAACAGACATGACGCGGTCTATGTCGATGCAGCCGAACACGCGGACCGTAATGCCTTCACGATTGCGACTGTAAATTATCAGGGTCAACAGCTCAAAGTCGGTTCGATCGTTATCAACGACTCGCAGGAAGCGGAGGAAGGTACGATCACCCTCGCGATAAGCTCAACCTCAGCCCTTCATATAATTAACGACTCAAAAACCGCAATAAGAAATTACAGCAAAGGCAAGATATCCACTGTAGGACTCAAATTTCTGCTTTTTTTTTTTTTTTTTCAAATGCCTCACTGTTCAATGAAGCTAATCTGGACACGAGCACACTCTTCTCTTCTTGGAAATGAGGCTGTCCAGAATTTCGCCCGAGCCGGGTGATGGCACAACCCCTCATGAGATGGGCGAAGGACCGCATGGTTTCCTATCAAGAAATTACACTACACTTCCGTTAAACACGTACCTTATACCCTCCGGGACACAAATCTCGCACAATGAAACAGGAGGTCACCTGGCGAAAATTACAGACGCATTCCTTTCCAAATCCAGTCATTTACGCCAATGCATACCCTGCATTATACACCCCTTACTGTAACTTATGCAACCAGAGGGCTAACTAACATTCCATCTTATGGGCACGAGACTCCCCTCCGTGAAATCTGTAGCCTTCCACCTGCGAGCAGTGGGAGGCCGCTATGGTCAGCTCGGACCCACTAATCCAACTGCGGGCCATCGAGCGTGCAACATAGGTCGCCAGAGCTCAAGCTCTGGCGACCTGAGTTGCACGCTCCTGGCCACCTGGCGCGGAAGCTACTGCCTGCCTGACTGCAGACCTTGATCGGCATTTTCCAGTTTGAATATGCTTCTACACAATGCTTCTTTTCCTTAAATTTCTTTAATTTTTTGCTTCTGTGTTTTTCTCTAGCTCCGTCTTCTGGCTGCGCCCAGAGTACGGCCAACACACGGCTGCTGGAAGAAGAAAATAAGGATGGCGGCTGGCGATGGCACATGAATTAGCCATGGCTGGCTGTTCTTTTTAATCGATATTTATTGCCTCAGGGAATCAGTAGGGTATAAGATGAATGATGAACAAATGAATAATGAATGAAAAAAGGTTGGCTGATTTTATGAATTTCAGGAGTGAGTGATGATGAGGTCCCTGCGTCCAAGCTATATATGAGACAGGATTGGTCGCTGAAAGGCAAGCTATCGTCAGGTGCCAGATTCGTGTTGGCTTCAGTGCTGGCCAGTTCCGCGACAAGTGGTGAATGTCGGCTTCAAAATTTTCGTTTTTACAGATCGGGCACCCTAAGCGGGGATATAAGTGTTGGAAGTGAGACCACGTCCTACTGACCGCTGGTGTGAGGGGAGCACCGACCTGGATCCTCCTAAGCGCAATCTCCTCTGCGCGGGTGAGACCGCGGGGAAGGGATACCGCACACGAAGGGATAAGTGCACGTGTGCGGGGCCGGAGGTTTTCCTTTCTTGATAAAAGCAGGGTAGCGTCGTCCAAGGAGCCGTGGCATTGATGCGTCTTAGTTCACGAGGCGGGTCGCTAAATCTGATTGAATTTGGGAAGGCAGGAGGTCCCATGGGACCCACTCGATGCGTACTGACTGCGGGATGCCCGCCGCAAGGCGGTGGATGTTTTGGCATATTTTAGGGCAGCGACTGACACGTCAGAGCAAACGTAGTGCTTGAAGTGCGTAAGTGCGGATGGCAATGTGTGCTGCAGGGAGCATGGTTATGGAAGCCACTGAGCAGAGTGCCTCCTGAACAGCCACGAGCTCAGCGCAGAAAGATGTAAGTGGTTCCGAAAGCTTACACGTAGAGGTCTGGTTCAGGCTAGGTCTTCCTGGACAATAGATTGCTGTTCTGGCTTCACAGGCTTGCATCATCATCGTCATCATCATCATCAGCCTGATTATACCCACTGCAGGGCGAAGGCCTCACACATATTTCTCCACTTAACCCGGTTCTGTGCTAGCTCCATCCACTTGACCCCTGCGAACTTCTTAATCTCATACGCCCACCTAACTTTCGGCCGCCCCTGCTACGCTTTCCTTCCCTTGGAATCCAGTTTGTTACCCTCAGCGACCATCAGTTATCCTCTCTTCGCACTACATGTCCTTCCCATGTCCATTTCTTCTTAATTTCCACTAGAATGTCGGTAACTTGAGTTATTTCTCTGGCCCACTCTGCACGCTTTCTATCTCCTAATGTTACCCCTACCATTTTTCATTCCATAGCCATATGGGTTGCCCTCAACTTAAGTAGAACCCTCTTGGTTAGCCTATACGTTTCTGCCCCATAGGTGAGTACAGGCAAGATGCAACTGTTGTATACTTTCCTCTTGAGCGATACCGGTAAGCTGCTAGTCATAATCTGCGAGTTCTTGCCAAATGCGCTCCATCCCAACCTTATTCTTCTTGTTATTTCCTTTTCATGGTTCGGATCTGCGGTTACTGCCTGTCCTAAGTAGACATATTCGCCTACTACTTCCAGTATTTCGCTACCTAATGTAAACTGCTGTTCCTTCCCGAGGCTGTGGAACATTACCTTAGTCTTCTGCATATTGATTTTCAAGCCTACCTTTCTACTTTTCCTGTCTAGGTCATCAATCATTATTTGCAGTTCATCCCCCGAGTTGCTTAGCAAGGCAATGTCATCAGCAAATCGCAGATTATTGAGGTATTCTCCATCTACTCTTATCCCTAACTGCTCCCATTCCAAGTCTCTGAATACTTCCTCTAAACAAGCTGTGAATAGTACTGGGGAGATTGTGTCTCCTTGCCTAACACCTTTCTTTATGGCAATTTTGTTACTTTCTTTATGCAGAACTATGGTTGCTGTGCAGCCACTATATATATATCTTCCATCACATTCACGTACGGCACGTCTACCCCCTGATTTCGCAATGCCTGCATCACGGCTGAGGTTTCAATTGAGTCAAATGCTTTTTCGTAATCAATTAATGCCTTGTATAAGGGCTGGTTATATTCCGAGCATTTTTCTATCACGTGATTGATGGTATGGATATGATCGATAGTAGAGTACCATTTCCGAAACCCTGCTTGATCGTTTGCTTGATTGCAGTCTAAGGTTGTCCTGATTCTATTAGCGATTACCTTAGTAAAAACCTTATACGTAACAGACAGTAAGCTGATTGGTCTGTAATTTTTAAGGTCCTTAGAGTCCCCTTTCTTGTGAATGAGGATAATGTTCATTCTGCCATGGTTCCGGTACCGTCGATGACACCAGGCACTGCGTATACAGGGTGGCCAGTTTTTCTAGCACGATCTCCCCCCCCCCCCCCGTCCTTCAGCAAATCTGTAGTTATCTGATCCTCTCCAGCTGATTTCCCCCTTTTCATAGTTTCTAGTGCTTTCTTGACCTCGTCCTTCGTCACTGGTGGAACGTCTGACTGTTTTTCCCTACCGCCAATCTCATTACGGTCCTGACTGCTTTGGCTACTGTAGAGATCTGTATACAACTCCTCGGCTGCTTTGACTATCTTGTCCATATTAGTGATGACGTTGCCCGCCTTGTCCCTTATCGCATACATCTGGTTTTTGCCTATGCCCAATTTCTTCTTTATAGCTTTAAGAATTCCCCCGTTCTTTACACCATGCTCAATTTTCTCCATGTTATACCTCCTTATATCGGCCACCTTGCTCTTATTGATTAGCTTTGATATCTCGGCCAATTCGATCTGGTCGGTTGGATTGGAAGCTTTCATACTCTGGCGTTTCTTAATCGAATCTTTCGTCTCCTTAGACAGCTTACCGGTATCCTCTCTAACTATCCTACCGCCTACTTCTACCGCGCACTCAGTAATGATATCTCTGAAATTATTGTTCCTTGCCTCTAGGGTAATGTCGCCATCCTCAGTTAGAGCTGAATACCTATTCTGTTACCGGGTTATGTGGAGAAATATGGGAGAGGCCTTCGCCCTGCAGTGGGTATAATCAGGCTGGTGATGATGATGATGATGATGATGACTTATTCTGTAGCGAGATCCTGAACTCTTTTGCCCTCCCCCTCACCGCTAATTCGTTGATGGGTTTCTTTCTTACTAATCTGTTGCGTTCCTTCTTCAGATTTAGGCTAATTCGGGACCTCACCATCCTGTGGTCACTGCATCGCACTTTCCCGATTACCTCTACTTGCATAATGGCGGGGGTTGAACACATTATGAAGTCGATTTCATTTTTAGTCTCTCCGTTAGGACTTTTCCATGTCCATTTCCAGTTCTTCCGTTTGCTGAAGAAGGTATTCATGATTCGTGAGTTATCACGCTCTGCAAAGTCAACTAGTAACTCCCACCTGCTATTCCTAGAACCAATGCCATAGTCACCTACTGCGTTGTCTCCTGCCTGCTTTTTCCCTACCTTGGCATTGAAGTCGTCCATTAGTACAGTATACGGCCTCTTTACTTTTCGCATTGCCGATTCTACATCTTCGTAGAAGCTTTCAACTGCCTGGTCATCATAACTACATGTAGGTGCATAGGCCTGTACAACCTTCTGTTTATACCGCTTATTAAGCCTCATTACGATGCCTGCAACCCTCTCATTAATACTATAAAATTCATCTATATTACCCGCTATATACTTATTGACAAGGAAACCTACTCCTAGTTGTCGCCTCTCTGGTGAACCTCAATAACACAGTACATGCCCATCCTTCAGTATAGTATATGCCTCATTCGGCCTCCTAACCTCACAAAGCTCTATGACATCCCATTTCATGCCCTCTAGCTCCTCTAACAGCACTGCTAAACTAGCTTCACTAGCTAGGGTTCTAGCATTAAACGTTGCCAGGGTCAATTTCCAATGGTGGCCTGTCCAGCGGAGCCAGGCTTTCTTAGCACCCCCTGCCGCGTCACAGGTCTGACCGCCGCCGAGGTCAGTTGTTCCGCAGCCGCTGGTGACTGAGGGCCGGGGTTTTATGGAGCTTATCATAGGAGGTTGCGGCGAATTAGTGCACCAGGGTGGCCAACTCCTGTTATGGTGAGGGAGTGCATTGCCGGAGATGATCACCGGCATCAGGTCGCACCCCAAACCTGTTTATGCAATTCCATCGACACGCAGATTTTTTTTTTTTCATCCGGTGGAGAATGGCGCGGCACGGGATTCGAACCCCGGTGCTCTTGCATGCGAGGCGGATGTTCTGCCGCTACGCCACCGCTGCACCTCCATAGGCTTGCAGGCTTGCAAATTCACATACACTACAATGGACCCCGAGTATCTTGCGCTTCAAATCTCTGGCGAAGCAACGATGCCGAGTTGGCAGACGTTGGTATGCGGATATCAGTTGGCTTGTTGTCTCCTAACTGTACAAATTTCCAGGGAGGGAGAACTGGCGCAGGTGGCTGAAGAATAATGTGTGACGTCGCATACGCCCTCAGTGCTTGCGTGGAATGTGACAAAGAGGCCTTGAGTCTGCGAGCATCACTGAGCTGCTGCACCAGTTCATCAATCGTGTTGAGCTGCGCATTCTCTTGTAACGCAACGACCGGTGTGAGTCGTGGAAGGCATGTTATGGTCCTCATAGCTTCTTGATTTACGGCTTCAAGGCGATGCCATTGTGTTTTGGTAAGATCCTGGAACTGGGCCTAATAAACAAACGTGGCTGCAGAAGCGCCCTCAATAACTGGCATGCAACCGACAAGCCAGCACCCCCCTTTTAGGCGCAATTCTCCTTATCAAACTCAGTTTGAAGTACTTTCTTTTTTGCCTGAGAAAGCCAAGGAGCCACTGATCCTGACTGGTGAATTATTGAGCCCAGAATTCTTATGCTCGGACTTTCTTGTAGTAGGGTGCCTATTAGAGAGAGACGAAATGGATTTGAAGTAAGTTTACGGCATCGCCAGCGGTTGGCGACAGACGTGTATGTAGTTTTACATACAAAACGTTGAAGTCCAGGGACTCCGGAATCGGGGGGGGGGGGGGGGGCAGGGGGGGCCCAGGGGATTTTTATTTATTTTTTATTTTATTTTATTGGTACCGTCAACGTAAAACATTACAGAGGGGAGTGGGGATTGAAACAGGTTGTGCGCGAACTTTCTCCCGTGTACATTGTTCGCGTGTATACTTGTTAGAACTTTTTTTATGTATTTCATACCAAATTAAGGATCCAGGTAGAACGAAAGGAAGAAGATGGATTGCACGGTATGAAAAAGAACTGAACAACGGTAAATGGTGTACGCCTCAGTCCGCAGATGAGCCAACGTTTCGACAAGTGGACTTGTCTTCGTCTGGGCATAGCGATCATCACTGGCAGGGGTTTAAATACGCTTTTGCTTCCGAAGAAGAAAACCTGGGAAGGGGAAAGTGGGTGTGAAGGAGTGGGGAGGAGAGGATGATTGAGAAGAAAGTGGGTCATGAAGTGAAAGAAAAAAGAGAAAAACTAAAAATTATTCAGTATGTACTTATCAGCCTGGAACCAGGGATGCTGTGGCCTGCAAAAGAAGTAAAAGCGGCAGTACAAGGAAAAACTACAATACCGGGTAGGTGATTAGTCACCACTTAAGCGGGTTCGGTGCAGATACACCTTACAAAGGGACAGGCTATGCAAAGGGCCCTGATAAGGCATTTATCTAGGGGGACAATTTATAAATCTTTCTGCAAAGGTGTGTGTGTGTGTGGGGGGGGGGGGGGGGGTACAAAGTCACAGGATAATAACAGCACTGGGAACCGCAACTAAAATGGAAAACAAAAATAATAATAAAAAATGTTTCAGGACAAATTCAAGTAACAAGTGATAAGGAGGGAATGTGTTTAGAAGAACGTGTAAGATTATGCTTTTGAGGAAGGGAATAGTGTACATGCGTTGTGAATAAAGTGTACAATTAACGCTATGTGAGATTGTTTTCCCGAATAGTTATGATGCAGAGAGAATATACCTAAGGGATTCTAACATTCCCTTAGATATATTTATTCCTGCTGGTTCCAATGTTCTAAATTTATGAATTAGATATGCCTCTCTATATTTTCTGTCCCTTGCAGATTTAAAGCCTGACTAGAGAATATATAAGTTAATTTCTTCGAACTTATGGTCTTTCTGATTGAAATGCTGGGAAACTGTTTTCGGGAGGATTTTGCCTGCGTCTGCCTGATGTCCATTAAGCCTTATGTTCATTGGTTGTCCTGTCTCTCCGATGTACTGTTTATGACAGAAGGAGCATTCTAGAAGGTAGATAACGTTTGAAGATGTGCAGTTAAAGCCTGATTTTATATGAAAAGTGAAATTTTCCATTGTTTTTAACCGTGGTGTCTTTTTGTATATGACGGCACGTCTTACATCTAGGTCGAGAGCAAGGGTGTGGTTGTGTTGGATGCTTGTTGTCGAGTTTAGAATGTACTTGAATATCTCTGAGGTTTGCGTTACGTTTGTATGTTACCCTTGGTGCCTCCGGAAATATTTTCTTGCGGCGTTCATGACACGTTAGCACGGATTGGTATTTCCGCAGAAAATTGTTTATGTTTGGAAGGGCATTGGAGTATTTAGTTATAAAAGAAGGCTGGCGTTCAGTGTTGGCCTTTGGTCGTTTCGTGAGCACATCGTTGCGGTTTAAAGTGCTCGCTTTTTCGAGGGCCGTATTAAGGGAATTACCGGGATATTTTCTCTGTATTAGTGTTGCTTTCAATGAATGTAGTTCGTTTAGGTAGTCACTATCATCGCTACATATTCTTCTAAGCCGTGTCGCCTGTCGTACAAATATTCCTTGTTTACAATGTCTCGGATGATGACTCGTAAAATTTAAGTATTGTTGCTTATCCGTTGGCTTTCTGTACAAAGAAGTTTTAAGTTTTCCATTTTCCACTGACACCGTGGTGTCGAGAAAGTCGACTTTTAATTGCGATGACTGACAAGTGAATTTAATGCTAGTGTGATCATTTTTTAAGATCCGAGACGAACGACTGAAGTGATTCTGATCCATGCTGCCATATCATGAAAATATTGTCAATATAGCGAAGGTATATAAGTGGCTTTTCCGGGAATGAATTTAGTATATTAGATTCTATAACTCCCATGAATATATTCGCGTAAGTCGGCGCTAATGGAGTACCCATGCTGGTTCCAAATATCTGCAAATAATAGGATGAATCGAACTCGAAATAATTTAAAGTTGGGACTAGTTTAAGGAGCGAGAGATAAACTTCAGAGGCATGCGGATGGTGGTTGTTGATTAATACTTGGGAGAAGGCGTCGATGCCTTCATTGATAGGAATATTAGTATAGAGTGCCGCGACGTCAAGTGCATTAGCAACTTTCACGTACAGTGCCGCCGCCACGCGGCCGCTTCCGGTACCGCCCTTGGGGGGATACTCGGAGAACGGCTCGTGCTCCTCCAGCTTGCTGCTGCGTCTCCCGCGAAAATTTGTTACGTGGAGCTCGGTACGGCAGCTCCTGTAGTGTGTAACTGCTTTTTGAGTTGACTTTGGCTCACAGCCATGAGAACAGATTAGTAATATAACTTCTAGTTTGGTGTGCTGGGCACGTATACGAGGGGAAAACATAAAGCATGAAAAGCATCGTGATAAATCCTGGCCGACGAAGAAACACCCCCTTAGTGACAGTATGAGCGGTGTAGCTATCTCATTTCTGGGGTTATGCATGGGTCTCGTTTTTCCTTGCCGCTCTAAACTCTGAGCAGAACCAAGTTTCGCAAGAAAAAAGAGAGACTGCGACTAAAGCTATGACGGTTTTCGGTGCGCGCATTTCTAATGTGAGAAGTTAGACTGACGTAAGTTGCGAGCCATACGTGATAACATTTTTGACTGCCGACCAATTCATGGCCCACACATGTTTGAGAAATTAAGTATGTTTGTTTCCTACTCGGTTGAGTAAATGCATTGTTTGCAATCAGCAGCTGCCAGATGAACACTAGATTAGGAGCTTGTATTGAACGTTGCGGAGCATACACTCGCACTCCATATTCGGACTGTTCTCAAAGCCAGCGCTCTAGCTGTCTTGCTTTTCACATAATTGTTCGCGAAAAACTGTCTGTGTCAGCACTGGGTCATCACATGCGAAAGTCAAAATCACTGCCTATTAGAGGTGCTGCAAAAAAAAAAAAAAAGAAAACAGGTTGGTTAACGTGATCGCAGTCGACCATTATTAGTACCGTGTAGTGATGTTTTGTGCACAAACAAGGTAGTACGTACTTCGATGCGACGGCGTATATTTTGAAGTGAAAGAAAAAATTTGGCCGCATAAAGTGCGGGGTTTTGGCCGCTCGGCATGCCTGTGCTACGCGCGTAAATACACAGCACTTCTTGAAATGCTGCAGTTCGCGAGTGCCCGTGATCCCTAGATAAAAGTAGAAAATTTTATCTATATTCATGTTTATGTTTCTCTGTAGCACTTAGTGGCGCGATTAGAGACACCTGGGAACCTGTCGTACTTGCGCACAACACAGTCAGCAGTAGGATGCTTCACATACCCGACCAGTCACACTCGAGGGGTCCTTCGTATCGTACCCCTGCTACGCATGCTCACAAAGGTCTTGCATACTCCATATCTACAGCGCGATAAACGGGACAAGAGAACACAATAACGACAAACACAGCGTTATTGTGTTCTCTTGTCCCGTTTATCGCGCTGTAGATATAGAACATCGTCACCAACTCGCCCAACAACTGGTCTTGCATACGCAGGCTGGCAATACCGTGCATACCTTCGCACCGCAGGACACTCGCGCGAATATTTTAATTCGGCTTCAGGAAACGTAGCCCAGCGGCCCAGCACGACGCACTTGAAGCGTGACAGCCGGATCCCCTCAAAGGTAGCCATATTGGATTTCGAGTGGCGCCGCCTATAGCTCGTGAAAGTTGCGAATACTTTTCACACTGGACGTCGTGGCACTCTGCACTAATATTCCTAAGGTGTATCCTAAGGTGTATCTAAGGTGTAAGGTGTATCTGCACCAAACCCACCTAAGTGGTGACTAATCATCTACCCGGTGCTGTGGGATTTTCCTGGTACTGCCGCTTATACTTCTTTTGCAGGCCACAGGATCTCTGGTTCCAGGTTGAGATACATACTTAAGATTATTATTCTTTTTTTATTTGTCAGTTGTAGTTCACTGTGCGGTTATTATCCTGTGACTTTGAACTGCCCCCCTCCCCCCTTCTTTTAAGAATTGTCCCCCTAGATATATGCCTTATCAGGGCCCTTTGCATAGCCTGTCCCTTTGTAAGGTGTATCTGCACCAAACCCGCTTAGGTGGTGACTAATCACCTACCCGGTATTGTAGTTTTTCCTTGTACTGCCGCTTTTACTTCTTTTGGAGACCACAGAATCCCTGGTTCCTGGCTGATAAGTACATACTGAAGATTTATTTTTTATTCTTTCACTTCATGACCCACCTTCTTCTCACCCATCATTTCCTCCCCACTCCTTCACACCCTCTTTCCCCTTCCCAGCTTTTCAAGCAAAAGCGTATTTAAACCCCTGTCAGTGATAATCGCTCTGCCCAGACGAGGACAAGTTCACGTGTCGAAACGTTGGCGCATCTGCGAACTGAGGCGTACCCCATTTACCCTTGTTCAGTTCTTTTTCATTCCAAATTAAGGCCCTTAATTGTTTCGTTTCTTTGCCAAGCTCCATTCAATGGCGAATCGTATAGGTTAAAATATCGTGCGGGATTTTATACCCTGCGTTTGGCATACAGATAAGCACAAGTTTGTTGAACAATTTATTTTGTTTTACTCAGTTTGTCTTCATAATTTTCGAGTTTTTTAGTGTATACGCTAATAGAAGAAAAAGCGAAAACGTCAGTAACAACAAACGATAAGAAAAATAGCAGCGGCAATCTTTATTATTTGTGTTTAATGCATCTTTGCGTTACCCACATTTTAGTTTAAGTGAGCGGTAAATTTCTTCCTGACAAATCATATATGCAAACTGTGATAGCCACTGGATGTAATGTATACATGCATTACATCGTTTCCTCTTTAAAAAAAGAAAGGTATATGCGGTATATATGTAGCCAAACTGAACGAACTCAGATACCCGCGCGCCGCTCACCTTGGACTGTTATGATCTTACGTCTTGCGAATTCAACGCCTGTTTTAAGAATTGCAACGACTGTGATCCCGAGGAGTCAGTTGATAATTCACCCGAGCGATGGCAGCGATATGGCAAGACACTGGCCGCTTGCCCTTGATCGGCTTAACGAAGCGGCGGTATAAATAATATAATTGGTTCACAGGAAGGGAAAGGCGCAGTATCTGTCACACGTGTCTGTGGACACCTGAACCGCGCCGTGAGGAAAGGGATGAAGGTGGGAGTGAAAGTGGAAAGAGAGAAAGAGGAGCCGTAGTGGAGGGCTACGGAGTAGTCTCGACCACCTGGGGATCTTTAACGTGCGCTGACATCGCACAGCACACGGACGCCTCTTCGTTTCGCCTCCATCGAAACGCAGCCGCCGAGGTCGGGTTCGAACCCGGGTACTCCGGCACAGTAGTCGGGCGTCTTACCACTGCACCACCCCGGCGGGGCAAATACAAAAACAATTCTTGGTTCCGATCTTCCGATCTAAAAAATTAGAGGGGCACGTAAGACCCCTTCCTTTCCACGACAGCATTCTCCACAAGGAAGTAGAGAACCATTTCAGCCTGGATGTACGGCGCCGTTACAAAAGAAAATAAAACTGCTAGTGACTGCAAAACGGCAATATTTATTCTCGTGTGCTCACATATGTGTCTGTAGTCCCCTGGAGAAAGCGGACAGCGGGGGGGGGGGGGGGGGGGGGAGTTGGAGGCTTGTCAAGCAGTTGGCTTGCGTGAGTATATTGACTTAGGGGCTATCAAGTGTAAACCGCAAACTGGCGGTTTACACTTGATCCCGTCCCGTCCTCCACGGTCAATGTTCTACACTTCAAGATTCAACAACGAAGATTTTGTTAACGCTATCAGTAACACAGACTCGTCTCTGTGCCTCTTGTCCAGCAATCCGGAGGGAGCAATGGAGTGTTTTTGTCACCTTTTTTCCAACTGCATATCTGAGAGTATACTTAAATTTAAAAAGAATTACAAATTTCCCCATTATCCATGGCTTACAAATAGTTTATTAAGTAGCATGCGTCGAAAAGAAAATCTGTTCAGAAAAACGAAGAAACAGCCTTTAAAGCTGCCTTGAAAGCCCGCTACAAAATATACTCCATTGTTCTGAGCAACTTACTTAAACACGCGAAAGGATCTTACTATGAACACGAACTGTGTAAAAGCGCTAACGACACTAAAAAGCAATGGAGACTCCTGAGCGAATTCCTCAATTTGCCCTGCGCTAACAATGCCCCTACTGAAATTAATTTCAATGGTCCTGCCTACACTAAGCCATTTGTCATCGCGAATGCTTTCAGTGACTTCTTTTCTGAGCCACATAACCGACTTCTACTTCCGCCGGAGATAGATTTAAAACGCACTAATCATCCTTTCTTTCTTTTTCCTGTCTCCCCTTGTGAAATCGATTTGATTATTTATAGCCTCAAGGGCACTAGTCCTGGACATGATAGCATATCCTCACGGCACGTGAAACTTGTTGCTAATCTAGCTTCTATACCACTTCGTCATATTATTAATCTCATCTTAAGTTAAAGTTAATTGGTTCACAGGAAGGGAAAGGCGCAGTAACTGTCACACTTGCTCTGTGGACACCCGAACCGCGCCTTAAGGGAAGGGAGGAAGGTGGGAATGAAAGTGGAAAGAGAGAAGAAAGGCGTTTTTCCTGCTTGCCTTAAGATAGCGAAAGTCATTCCAGTCTTCAAAAAAGGTGACAGACAAACAATATCTAACTATCGTCCACTATCTATTTTATCATCTCTTAGTAAGGTAATTGAAAAATTAATAGTCAGCCGCTTAGACAATTATCTAAATAAATTTAATATTATTACCCCTTGTCAGTTTGGTTTTAGGTCTGGCAGTTCAACTAACTTGGCTTTTATCTCTTTGACTGAATTTATTAAGCATGGCATTGACAATGGCGAATTTGTTGGTTCTGTGTTTTTAGATTTCAGAAAAGCTTTTGATACGATTAACCATTTGATTTTGCGACAGAAACTAGAATGTTGTGGCATAGTAAGCCCTGTATCTCTCCTTCTGAAAAGCTACTTACAGGATCGTAAACAAATAATTAATATTAATGGAACTACCTCTCTAGATAAAACAATTAACCAAGGTGTTCCTCAGGGATCTATTTTAGGACCTTTACTGTTCATATTATATATTAACGACCTTCCTACTTCTATTAGTCCAACTCACTGTGTTTTAAACGCGGACGATACTACCGTGTCATTATCTAACAGGTTCATTGATGATCTTACTATTGATTTGAATGCCGTTTTGAGTAACACAACAAAATGATGTCTTAATAACTACCTGGTTATTAACCCCACTAAAAGAAAGTTTTTAATCTTCACAAGTAGCCAGAAGATCCTTCCTTGCACTCCTACGTTAACCCTATGTTCTTACCCTATCCCAGCTTCCGATAACACTAGCTTTCTGGGCGTTATTCTTGATTCTGCACTTAAATTCTCAGCCCACATTACCCATCTGAAAAAAATATCTATGATTGGCATCCGAGCTCTCATTAAAGCACGCCCATATTTTCCTTGTTACATTCTCTTATCTCTGTATTATGCTTTCATTCACATTCGCCTCACTTACGGGATTGTCGTTTGGGGAAATACTTACAACTGCCATTTATCGTCTGCACAGCATATTCAAAATCAGGCCATCCGCATTATCACCTACAGCACTTTTTCCACTAGCGCTTGTCCCTAATTATATGAACATCATATCTTATCAGTCCACCAGCTCTTTCAGTATCACCTTGCATTCTTTAAGCTATTGAATGGCAGCTTGCATTTCCAGTTTGTTAACCCGTTACTACTTTCGAACTATAACTCTACAAGATTTGCAGCGAATAACAATTTACTACTCCCGAAAGTTCGTACTAATTATGGAACAATGACATCTTTTGCAACCATTTCATTTTGGAACTCATTGCCTTTAACACTGAAAACTTATATGTCCTTGCCCACTAACTTGAAGGAATATTTGTTGAATTGCTGATGTTTTGTATTTTTTATGTCTGATACCTATGTTAGTGCCTTTGTTTTTGTGTAAGACTACTGATTCGCCTAATTCCTGTGTTAGTGCCTTTGTCTGTGTCAAAATACCCATTTGCCACGTTTTGTATATTATAAACCTTTCGCTAAATTTGCTGTTATTATTTATTTTATTGTAGTGATCTATCAAGAGTCCCGGTACAGTCTTATGACTATGGGAATATGTTCAATCTAATAAACTTTCACTTTCACTTTCAAAGCGCGTTTCATATTTTCATTTTTGGTTTCATCGATCTATTACGTGCTCGCACATATAATCGCTAATCATTTTTTAATTATGTAAAAGAAGAAAATAAATAAATAAGTAAATAAGTTTGCTACTTCTGAAGGCTGCCCTTTGTCATCTGCCTACCTTCTCTCCCGGTAGCTAAGCTGTCGGCCCCTTTCCTGATCCAGCAGGGCAAAGAAGCGATATCTAAATTAGTGCTTGCATCTGCTTAACGATAAACATTCTTCATCAAATTTTCCTTTTGACGGAACAATGAAAGGCCAAGGGAAAAAAAATTGAGGCCTGGATGTACGGCACACATGTTACGGGTGCAAGTAAGCCGATCTTTCGACGCATCGAATTTCAAAATATCTTTATTTCAACTATAGCTTCGGTAAACAAAATATGACGAGCGTCTGCCAGTATCAATTTCATCTATGTTATATCCGCTGTTACCGGCGGCGCGAATGCAGGGACAAGGGGGGTGGGAAGGAAAAGAAGCGTAGTGACTCCGCGTAATGGAGAGGATGCATGGGGCTGCAGCTCGCCCATTGTGAGTCTTCGGCACAGACATCTCGACTCCCAAGCCCGGGCACCCTAGTGCCAGGGTCGTTAGCGCTTTCGAAGAGCAGAGCCTACTGAGATATCAACGGGATACTCCTCCATCTGCAACCAGGACATCTTCCAAATGAACCTAACTACTACACCTGGCGCTAGAGCTTGCCCTCCGTGGAACTGGCGTGGCCGTGCATGGCGCATACTTTCTCCTGCAGCAGCCTATTGAAATTCTCGACCCTCAAATGTCTTGCACTGCTTGCTGATGTCGTCGTAGGTCGCGGCAGCTGGCCTGCTTGGCAGGACCAGGGACCAGATGGAGGGGCGCAGGGAGGCCGGAGGGGTTGTGTTTAAGTGTGTAAAACGTGAAATATTCTCCACCCCTAATTTTTTTTTTATTTTACAGAACCCAAGTTCGGAGCCAGCTCTGCTCCTTCTTTACGGGTGCATGAGGCGGGGCGTGGTGCAGCTATAATTAAAGGAGCAGAGGCGCGAGGAAGGGAGGGGGGGGGGAGATGACATGAAAGAAATGAGAAAGAAAGGGGGGGGGTTAATCTATGATGAGTCACGGTGCCGTAAGTGCAGGGGTCTCCGCTGGCGTCTTTTTCCTTTTCTGTGAAGGGGCCGGAAAGGAGCGAAGACCTTGTAAGTATACAGCAGGAAGGTTGCTATTGTCCGGTTGACAATGTTTACGATCACCTGTACATGCCATGATTCGAGAAGGCATCTTTTCCGATAATTGGTCTCGGTCTTCAGGATGCATGTTTCTTCGAAATTTATTCTATTGTCGGAATCTTGTGAATGTTGAGCTACGGGGTTGCGTTCTCTTGAGATGTTTCGTACATCATTCAAAGGTGTGAGGAGAGCGATGCCGTTTGCTTCGGAGGTGAAAGGCATCGAGGTACCCTACTACCTGCGGTCATCTGAAGACAGCAGCGGGATCGCTTCCTATGGCGAGACTAGTTGGAGGGAGAACTGTAAACTAGCTGCGGACTGCAGCTTTGGAACACTGCCGAACAGTCAGCCGGAGCAGAGTCGTCGCTATCGCTTGTTAAATGCCCTCTGTCCACCCTGCGGTCGAAAATATTTTCTTCCCCGGTGACTGTGAGACTTCGCCCCTAGAACGCAAGGCCGCTAAAATGTTTTTGAAAAGAGTAACTAATAACGTAGTTATCATCATCATCATCATCAGCCTGATTATACCCACTGCAGGGCGAAGGCCTCTCCCATTTTTCTCCACTTAACCCGGTTCTGTGCTAGCTGCATCCACTTGACCCCTGCGAACTTCTTAATCTCATCCGCCCACCTAACTTTCTGCCGCTCCCTACTACGCTTTCCTTCCCTTGGAATCCAGTTTGTTACCCTCAGCGACCATCGGTTATCCTCTCTTCGCACTACATGTCCTGCCGATGTCCATTTCTTCTTCTTAATTTCCACTAGAATGTCGGTAACTTGAGTTATTTCTCTGACCCACTCTGCACGCTTTCTATCTCTTAATGTTACCCCTACCATTTTTCGTTCCATAGCCCTCTGGCTTGTCCTCAACTTAAGCAGAACTCTCTTGGTTAGCCTCCACGTTTCAGCCCCATAGGTGAGTACAGGCAAGATGCAACTGTTGTATACTTTCCTCTTGAGCGATACCGGTAAGCTGCTAGTCGTAATCTGCTAGTGCTTGCCAAATGCGCTACATCCCAATCTTATTCTTGTTATTTCCTTTTCATTGTCCGGATCTGCGGTTACTACCTGCCCTAAGTAGACATATTCGCCTACTACTTCCAGTAATTCGCTACCTAATGTAAACTGCTGTTCCTTCCCGAGGCTGTTGAACATTACCTTAGTCTTCTGCATATTGATTTTCAAGCCTACCTTTCTACTTTTTCTGTCTAGATCATCAATCATTATTTGCAGTTCATTCCCCGAGTTGCTTAGCAAGGCAATATCATCAGCAAATCGCAGATTACTGAGGTATTCTCCATCTACCCTTATCCCTAACTGGTCCCATTCCACGTCTCTGAATACTTCCTCTGAACAAGCTGTGAATAGTACTGGGGAGTTTGTGTCTCCTTGCCTAAAACCTTTCATTATGGGAATTTTGCTGCTTTCTTTATGCAGAACTGTGGTTGCTGTGCAGCCGCTATATATATCTTCCAGCACTTTCACGTAGGGCTCGTCTACCCCCTGATTTCGCAATGCCTGCATCACCGCCGAGATTTCAACTGAGTCAAATGCTTTTTCGTAATCAATGAATGCTATGTATAGGGGCTGGTTATATTCCGAGCATTTTTCTATCACTTGATTGATGGTATGGATATGATCGATAGTAGAGTACCGTTTCCGAAACCCTGCTTGATCCTTCCCTTAGGGAAATCCCATATCTGCTCCAGATATGGAACATATGCTGCCAGATACAAATATATAAGCCAGCATATAGGACCTTATCTGGTCATATATGAGCAAAATGTTGCCCTTATATGGCTCAGATGTGGCCATATCATGCAACATATAATCCATATCTGAGCGGGCAACGGGACCTTATATGGCTTGATCAGGGACATATATGGTATCCTCGCGACCTTATATGGCCTGATAAAGGGCATATATGGCATCGTCATGACCTTATATCGACAGACCAGGGCCATATATGCCTGGCATCAACAGGACTTTATATATAACCTCATCGAGGCCTTAATTATGTAGGCGCCATAGTGATTGTATATTAGCAATATATGGCTTTCGTCTACCTTGTGGCATCATATGGCAGCAACATTGGCATCATGCGGTCGAGCTTCAATTTTTCTACACTCAGCATGGGCGGCATGCTTAGTGTTAATTGTATCCAATTTAGAAAATAGCTACGACTCCTAATATGTCAAATATTCTGCAGATTTCTCTGCACTATAATTATTACAGCATGTGTTACTTAATCCAGGAGGGCGCTGGGTTATGGCTACATGCTCCTCTTTCCGTCTACTAACTCGCATTTTCATTTAAAATGCGGCGGCAGTCCGGTGCACAAACGCATGGTCGGTTAAGTTGAGCGATTAAAAATATCAAGAAAATGATGGCAGTTCAATATACGGCCCCATCCGAGCTGTCTAGACGGTGACTCACCCTCAGAGACAGCTGGCGGTTGCTGTGTGGAGGGCCGCACTGGCTAGACAGTGACTCCTCCTCTCCCGCGTTCCCCTCTTCCCTCTCAAACAGCGGCGGCCCCTGCATCGCGGGCTCACATTTCATCTCTCCTCCTCGCTGCCACACTCTATACCGCGTAGGCCGCGAGCTCTCCGTTTTGTGTGCTTTCCCCTCCCCCTTTCAACTCCGTGCGCCTAAGCACTTGTCGCGTTCCTTTCGCGGTGGCAGACATCGGCGTTCGGTGCGGCTAGCGGGCGTGCTGCATGTTGTGAATGCTGGTGTGTGTGTGCCAGCGAATGTTCGCTATTAGCTGTGTGCATGTAACAAAAATGCGACAGCAAACCTACAAGAGCTTCAGTCTGACTGTCAGCACAGAGGAAATTACTGTGTCCCACTGCGGGTGGAAGCTGCCTCCCCATCCTTGGCAGCGAGAGTTATGTGAAGTTCTGACAACTTACGCCTCTGTGTTTGACCTTGCTCAAGGAGTCGTTTTTTCCGTGCCGCTGCAATCAAGTATGTCAGGATTAACACTGGTGATGCGCAAAACTGCTGATTATCACCAGCCGAGTGCAGATGAATTAACTAACAGGTCCAAGACGTGTTGAAGAAAGGTGTAAAACTGGGTCCTGCAGTCCTTGGGTAACTCACACCAGCTCAGTAAAGAAGGTCAATTCATGTAGATTTTTTGTTGACTATCGTCGGTTAAACGTAGTTACGAAAAAGGATGTTTATCATTTTCCACTTATCGACAATGCCTTAGATTGTCTTCAATCCGCCTCTTATTAGATCTGCGGTCTGGCTATTGGCAGATACCGATGCATCCGTCGGACCGAGAAAAGACAGCCTTCAGACATCTAATGTTCTTTATAATTTAATAATGCCATTTGGACTGTAGAATGTACCAGCGATGTACGAACGATTTATAGACACAATTCTGCGTGGCTTAAAACGGGAGATATGATGTGCTACCTAGATGACGTCATCATCTATGGAAATATATTTTCGTAGCATAATCAGCAGCTTAGTCTTGAGCTGATCTGTATTCGAAACGCCGGACTAATTTTGAACGCCAAAAAATGTTACTTCAGTGAGCGGCAGACACTTGTGGACCAGGAGGGTATTCGGCCTGACCCCCCAAAAATTACTGCAATGCGTGACTTTCCAGAACCTCCAAACGTAAAACATTTAATGAGCTCTCTGCGTCTAAGTTCATATTTCCGCCGTTTCATTCAAGGATTCGCCCAAATTGCTCACCCACTCACTTCCCTCCTACAAAAAGACGCTCCGTTTGTATGGTCGGCGGAATGTGAGCCATCGTTCCAACAGATGAATTTTCTGCTCACGTCTGGTCCTGTTTTACGTCATTTTGATCCGGCTGCCACCACCAGTGTTTACAAAAATGCGAGCGGCGTGGGCATCAGTGCGGTTCTCGTCCAGTTCCAGAACCGTGTTATCGCATACGCAAGCCTCACTTTAACGAAAGCAAAGCGTAACTACACAGTTACATAAATGGAATGTCTCGCCGTCTTTGCTGTTACCAAGTTCCGCCCCCTATTTGTACTATTCGTACGGCCGCCACTTGAACATAATCACTGACCATCATTCCCTGTATTGGCCTGCGCGACCCCTCCGGCCGCCTAGCTCGTTGGGAATTACGTTTTCAGGAATATAACTTTTCTGTGTCCTATAACAGTGGTCGCCGCAACGCGCGCTACCATTTTTCCCAATTTCCTCTTCCATGTACGGCAGTCGGTGAAGATGATCTAGATGCCTGTGACCGAAACTTTACCAGACCACGTAAAGTACCGGCAAGAGCACTGTCAAAACCGCGTACTTACTCTGTTGTTTGAGAAGGCGCGCAAGACTTCATCTATATTCTTTGTTATTTGAGATGTTTTACTTTTCAAAAAGAACTACTCAACTAACGGTTCGCGTCTGCTGCTTGTCGTCCCGGCTCCTCTTCGCGGCGCTGTCCTACATGCAATGCATGACGACATCACTTCAGGTCATCTTGGCTTTGTCCGCACTCTGCGAGGGTCCAACAAAGTTTTTATTGGTAAAGCTTTTAAACAACAACGAAGCGCTATGTAGATAGCTGTGTACCTTGCCAACGTCTGAAGCGAAGCACCACGCCACCGGTCGGCCTTCTTCAACCTGTCAAGCCCTCTACATCGCCTTATGAAAAAAAATCGGAGTTAATTTGATTAGTCGTTTTCCGAAGTCGTCTGACGGCCATTGATTATCGTAGCTATGGTTTATTTGACCCGGTATACAGAGACGTCTGCACTCGTTTCTGTCAAAGCAGCAGACGTGTCGAACTTTTTAATACCCTAAAGCCTTCTTCGCCGCTGTGCGCCCTAGGGATCATTAGTGATTTCGATCGACCGTTCACTGCAGATACTGTGGAAGAACTCTAGCGCCTTTGTGGCTCCGAATACCGTCATCTACTCCCTACCACCCTCATACAAACGGCCTTACCGAGTGCCTAAACCGGACTCTCATCAACATGATGTCCATGTAGGTATGGTCAGATCACAAGAACTGGGACGCCTTCGTGCCATTTGTTACCTACAACACAGCTAAACATGAGGTGAAAATTAAAATGAAATGTTTTATTTGCCATCACATACAGATGGGGGGATTGTAGAAACACGCTGTCCTTGTACAGCTTGACGGGTCCACAATTCATTATTTCGGCAGAGTGGCAGCATCACCTATGCATACATACTCTTCATTAAAACACACATATATACTTAACATTATGCAAACTTAGTACTCATCAGTAAAAATGTAAACAAAACCAACAGCTGAATTCATTGCCACAAATGCAAAATAAAACAGCATGGTTATACAATACTACATCGAAACCAAATACATCTGCCGGAGGCCTTTGTAAGATGCCGTGCAGAGATCAAAACAGACCGAGTTATAATAATTTAAATGTGTTGGTATTGTGTACTTAAGGCACTGTTTTCCGTAATTTGAACGTGACGTCGCTACAGACCAATCCTCCAATTGTCTTGTAATGTAACTTTGAATTTTGTTCTGCAAAGTGGATAGGTTACGTAGATCGTTGATATTCTTGTAGGGTTCATGTTTATATATATGACTTAGGCGATACCTGCAGATATTGTAAGCGGGAATTACACCAGAGTCCGGTAAAAATGTTGAGGTCGCAGCAGTATAAGAAGCATTATATGTGTGTCGCCGATACTTTTTTCGTAACAGGTGAATGTGTTCTATATTAGTGGATGTTCTGTTTTGCTTTACTGACTATAGCTTAAGTGTGATTAAAACAGTGATTTATAGAGCAAAAGTTGCATGCGTGTGGGAAGGATATATCCTAAACGACCTATTGCACAGGTTATTTGACATATTTTGCTGACAACGTATGTCACTGACCATCCGCCTTTACGGTCAACAGAGGTGCGAAATCTCTTTACGGTTACCCATCGTGCGTCTATGAGGTTTTAGAACACATTTAAAAGCCGGCCGTTTAAGCCGTGAAGTACGTGTGTCGGCGTGTGATTGAGGAATAAGTTCAAGAAAGCCACTTTTTTTACAACAATCGATTATTTATAGATAGTAGACCAAATTCCACTTCCTAATAGTAGAACATAATAAAAATATAAAACGCCACGGCACGATAGTGATAAAAAGCGACTTGGTAAATGACAAGAAAAAAAAACGACAATGAACAAAACCCTAATAAAGAAGACTATTGCCGCGAAACCTTCAAAAATGTATTTGTTGTTTTTTAACCGCCGCCGGCATACGGCCTTATCACTCTGAGTCTGGATCGCGTATCAGTTCCGTATTCTTTGTTTTTTTTTTTTTAATGCTCGATATCGCGAATCACACCTTTATCAGTTTCGTTGTAGCCCAAGATGCACCGAGATCTGTCCCGAAGATTCCGGCTACTCGTGTGTCTTTCTACAATGTTCCAGCCTGTGCTGGTAGCTGTTTGCGACGTTATCGATTGTTCTGAGCAGCCTTTAAATTGAGCGTTGACGAATGTGACGGGAATTCTTTGTTCGGCGATCGACGAGCACGTTTGTTGCTATCGCCGCCGCCGAGTTGCTTAGTTCTTTTGCGGGCGCAAGTCAGTCCAATAAAAAGTTTCTTCAGTGCAATCATCGACCCTTCATTTGTGTCATCGACCTTGTCACCACTACGTGACATCTGGTGGAGGTGCTGCCTTTGATCCTTCAAGAGAAGACCCCAGCCTTGTTCCTGTTACCCTGGAGGAACAGCCATCAGGCCACCAAACCAGTCGTCGGCTTCAAGGGCTCCAACCTGAACACGGTCTGCTGCCGGACCCCATTCGATCTCGGAAGGCATCGACGCTGACAATGGCCCAGCCTACAGCACCGGTTGTTTCCGTTCAACCCCGTGAGCCCCCCTGCTTCTATGGACGACCGGACGAAGATGCAGAAGACTGGATGGACCTTTTCGACCGTGTGGCAGAATTCAACGGCTGGAACGACACCGCGAAACTCAAGCAAGTCCAATTTGTTCTTCAAGGACATGCCCGGGTTTGGTTCGAAAATCATAAGGCAGCTATGAAGGATTGGCAGATTTTCAAGGAAGCGTTTTTGACTGCCTTTTCAAACGTTGTCCGAAAGGAAAGAGCCCAGGCTCTCCTTCAGTCAAGACTTCAACTTCCTAACGAGCCTGTCCTGGCATACGTTGAGGATATGAAGCGCCTCTTTCGCCGCGCCGACCCTAACATGACCGAAGGGGAGAGTCAAATTTTTAATGCGAGGCATTAAAGAATCGGTTTATGCAAGTCTTGTCCGAAATCCGCCAAAAACTGTGGCGGAATTTGAAACGGAAGCGTCTGCCATCGGGAAGAAGTTGGACGCCCGGATGCGCCACTACGAGCGACCACTTCAGTGGACTACTCAAGCCACTATCCCAGCGCATCTGCAAGCGGAGAGAACTTTCGGGACCTTATCCGGGAGATCGTGCGAGAGAAGATCCTCCGATCGATGCCATCATCGCAACAACCCCAGGTGGCAACGCTTGCGGACGTCGTCCGTGAAGAAGTCCAGCAGGCGCTGGGCGTTCCTCAAGCGACGGCTGCGACTGTTCCAGCACAAGAGGCAACAGCGATGAACTACGCTACTGCATTACGTCGCCCTGCGCCCCGACGTGATTACTTTCCGAGCCCTCGCCGCTACTGTCCTGTTCCTGAAAAGCGCCCCTTGGCCCCCACCCGCCAAGCCTACCAACGACCCCCAAACCCCAGGAAGTGCGACGCCTGGAGGACAGCAAACAACCGGCCATTATGCTTCCACTGTGGTGAGGCCGGCCACATTCTGCGCCACTGCCCGTACCGACGAATCGGTCTCCGCGGATTTGCAGTCGACGCTCCACGACCACGCCCAGGTGAACGACCGCAAGAAATCGACAACTATCTGCGTAGCGGTGAGACTGCGCCACCAAGCGGTCGGTTCAGGTCTCCACCGCCGTACAGGGCCCGCTTCGCGATGCCAGGCCGCAACTACGATGAAAGTGTGCGCGAAAGGTCTCCAAGCCCGCGCAAGGGAAACTAAATAGAGCAACCTTTCGAGGTGAGGTTGCTCAACGACGAAAAGACGAACATCCTCCGCCGCCGACGACCACTAACGACGACAACACGACCAGAGTGCAAGCCGGCACCGCCGCCCTGCGAAGTAACAACGGTATGCCCCGGCCATGACCTGCAGAAACGACGGAGCCGAGATCGAACACCAAGGCCCACGTGCAATGCGAGGACGCGAACAAGTGACCTTGAAGTTGATGTCGACGATCGCAGAGTCACTGCCCAAGTAGACACTGGAGCTGACTATTCAGTCATCAGTGGACCGGTAGTCTCCCATCTCAGGAATGTTACAACCGCTTGGGATGGCCCGCTGATTCGCACCGCAGGTGGCAACCTGATTACTCCATCGGGACGATGTACTGCAAGAATAGCCGTAAATGAGCGTGCTTACCCCACCATCTTTGTGGTCTTGCAGCAGTGCTCATGCGACGTTATTTTAGGCATGGACTTCCTAAATGAACATAGGGCTATCATCGACCTGCGATCCAAGCTCATCAAGCTCTCTGCAGACAAAGCCATTCCTGCTACGACGACTTCGACGCAACACATCGCTCTAAACGTCCTCGATGGAGAATTGACCGTGCCGCCCCGATCAAGCGTCGCAGTCTGCGTAGGTAGCGCAAACATTGAAACCGCTGAAGGCATCATTGAAGGAAATATTCAATTGCTCTTAAAACGAGGTGTCGGCATCGCAAGAGGCATCGCAAAATTCCGGAGAGGTCAAGCTCAGGTGCTGGTAACGAACTTCACCGAAGAATACCGGCATCTCAACAAAGGCACGACGATCGCTTTTCTCGACAAATTAGCGGACCTCAAAGATGTATTCACCCTCCACGACCAAACGCTGGACGACGCACCGGACCAATTCCGTCAGCCCACATTTGACATCAACCCGGCATTGACCCACAGCAGGAAAGACCAGATTCTCAGTCTTCTTCGAAGCTACGGGGAGTGCTTCTCGTTATCATGGAAGGTACGACAAACATCACTGGCCAAGCATCGCATTATAACGGACGAACACGCCCGACCTCTGCGCCACAGCCCTTATCGTGTATCGCCACGAGAACACCTGGCCATACGCGATCAAGTTGAGGAAACGCTGCGTGATGACGTAATCCAGCCATCGAAGAACCCCTGGGCGGCACCAGTCGTATTGGTGAAGAAGAACTTCGCACCCAGCAGGACTGCGCAACTCCTTGTAGTGCCTAAAAACCTCCAGCAGGAAATTCTGCAGGCGTTGCATGATGAGCCCACAGCAGGCCATCTCGGATTTGCACGCATGTTGCGTCGAATCCAGGAGAAATACTAGTGGTCGCGACTGCCTGCCAAAGTTGCCCACTACGTGAAAACATGTCGTGAGTGCCAACGACGCAAGACGCCGCCTATCAGACCTGCAGGACTACTAAACCCGATTCCGCCCCCAGACCTGCCCTTTCAACAAATTGGGATGGATCTCCTCGGCCCCTTTCCAGCTTCGTCTATGGGTAACAAGTGGATCATCGTGGCCACTGACTACTTTACCCGTTACGCCGAAGCAAAAGCACTACCAAATGGTACCGCGGCAGAAGTCGCAAAATTTTTTGTCGAACAAATTCTTTTGCGACACGCCCCCCCCCCCCCCCCCCCCCCCCGCAGAAGTGCTCATCACGGACAGGGGAACGGCGTTTACGGCAGAGTTGACGCAAGCCATCCTGCAATACAATCATACAAGCCATCAACGAACAACTGCGTACCATCCCTAGACCAATGGCCATATGGAGCGCCTGAACAAGACGATTGCGGATATGATCGTCATGTGCGTCGACGCTGCACACAAGACCTGGGACGCCATCTTGCCATACGTGATCTTCGCGTATAACACGGCAATCCAGGAGACGACCAGAGCGACCCCGTTCAAGCTTGTGTACGGCAGGGAGCCCACGACGACGCTCGATGCAATGCTGCCGCGCGTAACCAACGAGGACAACCTCGACGTCGCCGCCTACCTGCAGCGCGAAGAGGAAGCCCGACGACTTGCACGGCTGCGTATCAAAGACTAACAGCGCACCTACAGCCGACGATACAACTTACGACGACGCCACGCAGAGTACAACCCAGGAGACCAAGTGTGGATTTGGACACCAATTCGCCGTCGCGGACTAAGTGAAAAGTTGTTGCGTCGATACTTTGGGCCGCACAAAATCATTCGCCGCGTCGGACCACTGGACTATGAAGTCATTCCTGACGGAACGTCAGCATCACAACGGCGACGCGTTTGTTACTATCGCCGTTGCTATATTGCTATTGCTATTTGTGTCATCGACCTTGTCACCACTACGTGACACTATAATGGAAGTATTCCTGATATAATAAGTAGGGGCAAGAGTTACGCAGAAAACACAGCGTAAAATACTAAGTCAGATAAAGGTCTAAACAAAAGCGACAAAAATATTCTATTAACCAACAGTCTGTGGCAAAAAGGAACTGTCACGGCTTTCTTGTTAGGTGATACGTCGAAGTCGCAGAGCTGATTGGTAGCGGCAGCCGTACAGATGAGAACGATGGATTGATCGCGGGCTCAGTGAAAAACACTTTTCCAGCGAGAACGGCCGCAAGAGAAGCCCTGGAGACTTCCCAGAGCGCACTGCCACAGGTCTCCTGCGGTATGCCTTTTTATACTCTCGGCTGGCTGCGCTGTGGCCGTGTCAAGGACGCGCGGTCGTTGCCCGAACGTCATGTCGAAGCATGCTCGGAGGAGCGGGGAGATCCCGTAAGTTCCTCTCTATAGGTGAGGCAGCTTGTGACAACATACCGGACGTGGTTATTCCAGGACAGGTTAGCGGAAAAGGTGACACCAAGGCATTTGAAATTATCGACTAAATCGATACATCGTGAGTTTATTATATCTTGATGTGGAGGTATGAGCTTGTTTTTCGACCTGAATATAATTGCTTTTGTTTTGTTTTCATTTTGCTTCATTGCATTTACTCTCGACCATTCCTCTAAGGATTGCATCGCACTGTTACATTGTTCAACATCGAGATTAATATCACTGCTGCCGAAAAAAGCACTAGTGTCATCTGCACAGATGATAAATTTTGATATAGAGTTAATGGTGACGATAGCATTCAGATATAAATTAAAAAGTAGAGGCCCTAAAATACTTCCCTGCGGCACTCCACAATGGACAGTTTTATCCTTCGATGTAAAGGGTACCTGTTTTAACAATTTCAATTCTATTGGATAAGTAGGATTTAAAAATAGCTAGTGCCTGTCCTCCTAAATAGAAGGCCTTTGAAAAGTCCACGAAAATGCCAACAGCTATTGTTTTGTTTTTTCAAACGCCGTTAATATATATTCTTTCTGCTCTAGCAACGCTAATTCAGCTTATTTGTTTTTACGGAACCGGAACTGGTGTGGTGTTAACAAATTATGTTCTTCAATGAAATTTGCCACCCTCCCAATCTAAGACGTTTTCAAAAAACTTTGAAATGACCGGCAAAATAGACACCTGTCTGTTATTTCCCAGCTCATTCCGATCTCATTTCTTCATAGTAATAGTAACTATGGCACACTGCATTAAGCTGGAAAAATTGCTGATTCCAAAAACATGTTAAAAATATAGGTGAGTACTGGGGCTATAATATCAACTACATGTTTGTTTGGGCGTCTTGAAAACCATCGATGTCACAACTAATACTACTGTTTAAGGCTTGTATAAATGACACGATTTAATCCAGTATGAAGGAGCACTGAACAAGGGTAAAAGGGGTACGCCTCAGTTCGCAAGTCGAGCCAACGTTTCGACTAGTGGACTTGTCTTCGCCTGGCCAAAGTGATCATCACTGACAGGGGTTTAAATTCGCGTTTGCTTCCGAAGAAGAAAAGCTGATGAGGGGAAAGTTGGTGACGAGAACGTAGGTGAAGGAGTGGGGAGGGGAGGATGGGTCAGAAGTAGGTCATGGAGTGAACAAAAACAAAATTTCGTCAGTATGTATTTCTCAGCCCGGAACCAGGAATCCCGTGGTCTGCAAAAGAAGTAAAAGCGGCAGTGCCAGGAAAAACTACAATGATACACCTTGAAAAGAGACAGGCTTTGCAAAGGGCCCTGATAAGGAATACATCTAAGGGGGACAATTCTTAAAACTGTCTGCAAAGGGAGGGGGGGGCGAGTACAAAGTCACAGGATGATAACAGTCACAAAATTTTTTTTACCTGTCAGCTTTGGGCTGTGTGCTTATTATCCTGTGACTTTGTACTCCCCCCCCCCCCCGCTCACAGGTGGAGATACACCTTATAAAGGAAACAGGCTTTGCAAAGGGCCCTGATAAGGAATATATCTATGGGGGACAACTCCTAAATCTTTCTGTAAAAAAGGGGGGGGGGGAGTCACAGGATAATAACCGTCACAGGATTTTTTTTTACATATCAGCTGTGGTTCACTGTGCAGTTATTATCCTGTGACTTTGTACTTCCTCCCACTCCCACCTTTGCAGAAAGTTTTAAGAATTGTCCCCTTTAGATATATTCCTTATCAGGGCCCCTTGCAAAGCCTGTTCCTTTGTAAGGTGTATCTGCACCAAACCCCCTTAAGTGGGGACTAAGTTTACCCGGTATTGTAGTTTTTCCTGGTACTCCACTTTTACTTTTCTTGCAGGCCACATGATCCCTGTTCCAGGCTAAGAAATACATACTGAAGAAAATTTTTTTTGTTCACTCCATGGCCTACTTCTCACTCATCCTCCCCTCCCCACTCCTTCACCTACTTTCTTCTCACCAACTTTCCCCTCCCCAGCTTTCCTTCTTTGGAAGCAAAAGCATATTTAAACAGCTGCCAGTGATGATCGCTTTCCCCAGACGAAGACAAGTCCACTTGTCGAAACATTGGCTCGACCTGCGAACTGAGGCGTGCCCCCTTTACCCTTGTTCAGTGCTTCATCATACCGTGTAAACCATCTTCTTCCTCTCGTTCTACTACGATTTCATCCAGTGTTACTGGCTGAACTTAAACTTTGTTGTTAATATGAGTAGAAACATATTTACTAGCACAGCGCGTGGAATGAGCAGTAACGATACCTGTGAAAAAATACTTCACCTACTTATACTTCGATATATATGTGATTACATATTAAGCGCATAGTGTAAATTACTATGCATATTTCCTTGGTATATATATATATATATATATATATATATATATATATATATATATATATTTACATACATGCACTTCGGTATATATTGACACATGCCATTCATAGACGACGAAGATTTGAACGGGCGATTCGGAGAAGACGACGAAGCGAAACGGTGCTCCGCTTTTGTGCTGCCCTGACTGACTGTTGGTGTTCTTCGGTGCCAGAGTGCCAGAGCGCCTTCTGTGTAACGTTACGTTACAAATCTGGTGGAGGAATTGCCAGGTATCGATCCAGTCCTGCATAATCAACCTGTCAATACGGAGCTTACCCCCGTACATCAACGCCTCGGCCGCCGCCTACGTGGAGAGCCCCCTGAAATCGAACCCCTCCGGCCGCTACCAGGACGACGCATCCTCAGACGGCCGTAGAACCTGCAGCAATGACATCTGAGAGCAGGCTTCCCACCCACATCCTGTGTCATCAGCCGCGAACACCCCCCTCGTTTCATGGCGACGTGTTCGAGGACGCCGAGGACTGGCTTGAGAACTACAAGCGAGTTGCTCGTTACAACGGGTGGACTGATGAGCGCAAGCTCCACAACGTGTACTTCGCTCTTGAAGAGTCTGCACGGACATGGTTTGAAAACCATGAGGCTTCCTTTCCATCCTGGGCAGCCTTTTGTAGTGATTTGAAAGCCAGCTTTCCTAGCGCTGACCGCAGGGAGCGAGCAGATGCTGCGCTGCACTCGCGCATTCAGCGCCAGAACGAGAGCGTGCGTATGTTCTTTGAGGACATGACACGCCTGTTCAAGCGTGCAGACCCACAAATGCCTGAAGATAAGAAACTGCGTCACCTGATGCGGGGCGTTAAACAAGAACTTTACGCGGGACGGGTGCGCAGTCCACTGCGCACTGTGGCGGAGTTTCTCAGCGAGGCAGCGACCATGGAGACAACGCTGCAACACCGAGCCCGCCAGTACAACCGTGACGTGAACATAATTGGGTCCGACGCACCCGCTGTGCATGTCGGCAGCGACATGGACGCGCTACGAAATCTCATCCGTTCTGTCGTGCGAGAGGAACTGCAAGCGCTCCGGATGCCTTGCAACACAACAGCTTTTCCTTCACTGGCTGAAGTCGTCCGGGACGAGGTGCGTATGGCAGCTTTAGCAAGTTGCTGACGTTCCCCAGCAGCGCGTTCCCCACCAGACGCTCGACGCGAGGCCCATCTACGCGTCCGTTTTACGTAGGGCTCCCCCGCCGGACTATAGTATCAACGCCGCTGCTCCAGCATTGGAGCCGCAGGGTCCTCGCATGGAGGGACTCGCATGGAGCCGCATGGAGCCTCCCAACTCCCCTCCGCCAATCTACCAGCGACCCCGTAAAAGTCAAGTATGGCGGCCCCGGGACCGTCGGCCTCTGTGCTATCATTGCGTGGAAGCCAGTCACCTTTAACGGGCGTGCCCGTAACGCCGCGTCAACATGCGGGGTTTCGCCTCGGAGGAACTCTACCCTCGGAATGACGAACGGCCTACTGAGATTACAAGCGACCTTGCAGCGCGACAGTATCCCGTCACGTCCGGTTACCAAGAGCGTCGGTCTACGTCCCCGACGAGCTACCATTCGACAAGTCCCCACTCTTCCTGACGCCGCTCCTCTCCCAGCCCAAGCCGGGAAAACTAGTACCAGCGGCCTTCGGAGTCAGGGTCGCTGATGTCGGGAAATATGAAGATCCTCCGTCATCGTCAGGCCGACACGACGAGATTTCGCTTGTGTCAGGTAGCGACAGCATCCGGCATACTACCTCTGATTTATGTGTAACGATTGATGGAGTGGATGTCACCGCGTTACTCGACACTGGTGCCGATTATTCAGTAATGAGCCGTGGTCTCGCCCGAGAGTTGAAGAAAGTTTTGACACATTGGTACGGTCCGAAAATTCGCACGGCGGGAAGTCACTTGATCGAACCTGCAGGCAAGTGCACAGCGCGGGTCGGCATCCGTGGTTTTGTGTATGTCGGAGAATTTATCGTGCTTCCTGAGTGTTCGAAAGACTTGATCCTTGGTCTAGACTTCCTGCAGACCAACGGCGCTGTCATTGACCTGAAAGAAGCGCGTGTTTCCTTTTCGACGAAACGAGCCGTGGCGCGCATTGAAAACGAAGATCCGGGTCTGAACGTTTTGCGTATAGTCGACGATGACGCGAGGGTTCCGGCACGTTCTAGTGTGTTAGTTCTTGTAAAGCATGACTTATTCCACGATTACGAGGGCATCGCGGATGGGCACCTTCCGCTACTACTCGAGAAGGAATTAGCCGTTGCTCGAGGACTCGTACAACTCCAGAACAGTTGTGCTACTGTCCTCCTGACAAATTTTGCTAAGGAGATGTGGCATCTCGCCAAGGACACGGCTGTTGCCGTCCTTCACGATGTTACTGCCCTGCCTCACTTATGCACCACCGGAGCGAACCCTAAAGAACAGGCCGCACCTTGTCATGCTCTGCAAACCGTTAAAATTAACCCCGACTTGAGGCCCGATCAGAGGAATCTTCTCTCGGCTCTTCTGAGCGATTTCGCAGACTGCTTCGCCACAGGCTCTAAGATCGGTCGTACTCCTGTCGCCAAGCACCGCATTATCACCGATGAGACCACGTTACCGGTATGCCAGCGCCCGTACCGGGTTTCTCCTTAGGAACGTGACGCCATTAAAACGCAAGTGGATGAAATGCTTGCGGACGACGTGATACAGCCTTCGACGAGTCCATGGGCGTCGCCAGTGGTCCTTGTCAAAAAGAAAGACGGCACCTTGAGATTCTGTGTCGATTACCGAAAGTTAAATAACGTGACTAAAAAGGACGTTTATCCGCTGCCCAGGATTGATGATGCCCTCGACCGGCTACGCGACGCCAGGTAATTCTCCTCATTAGACCTCAAAAGCGGATACTGGCAAATCGAGGTGGATCAGAGAGACCGAGAGAAGACTGCATTTGTGACGCCCGACGACCTATACGAGTTTAAGGTGCTTCCTTTTGGTCTTTGCTCTGCACCGGCCACGTTCCAACGTATGATGGACACGGTTTTATCAGGTCTGAAGTGGCAGTCGTGCTTGGTGTACTTAGATGATGTCGTTATTTTCTCGCCTACTTTCGAGCAACACTTGGACCGGTTGCGCATCGTGCTTCAAGCACTCAAAGGCGCGCAACTAACTATCAAGCCTGAGAAATGCCAATTTGCTTTCAAGGAACTACGCTTTCTCGGCCATGTTGTCAGTGCACAGGGCGTTCTCCCTGATTCCGAGAAGACTACCGCAGTGTCAATTTTTCCACGCCTCACCGACAAAAAGGCACTTCGACGATTTCTAGGTCTTTGTTCATACTACCGACGCTTCGTCCAAGATTTTTCTAAAATAGCTGAACCACTGACAGCACTAACCAGAGAAGACATACCCTTCCTATGGGGAGACGATCAAGAACAAGCCTCCCAGGAGCTTAGAAGCCGCCTACACAGACCCCCAATACTCGCCCATTTCGATGAAGACGCCGCAACCGACGTACATACTGATGCCAGCAACGTTGGCCTCGGCGCGGTGCTCATTCAGTGGCAAGGTGGAGTAGAACGGGTTATCGCCTACGCGAGCCGAACACTCTCACGATCGGAGGCGAACTATTCGACAACGGAGAAGGAGTGCCTTGCGGTAATCTGGGCCATCAGCAAGTTTCGACCATATTTGTATGGACGACCCTTCGTATTGTCAGTGACCATCATTCCTTGTGCTGGCTGGCAAGCCTTAAAGACCCGTCTGGACGCTTGATTGATTGATTGATTGATTAAAACTTTAATTTCCACCGATTTAGGAGGCCCCCTGCTCCCCGCTCCTGGCACGCAGGCCTGAGGAACGGGGGCTGGAACCTCCGCGACTAAGGACTGGCGAATATACATTGGTTATTCGCGGCCTCAGCCGCCAGGCGGACGGCTTTCTGCTGGTCAGCGGGGACGTCGCTTCGCAGCAGGGTTACCCAAGCTTCTCTACTTTTAATGTTGTCCCTAGCGCCCGGAGACTTAGGGCATTCCCAAATTATATGGTCGAGGGTCCCCCTCGCTTCGCAGGCTTTACATTTATCGTTTTTTCTCTGCTCTATCTGGGTGTGAAACAACCAGACAGGGTTCGGGAAATTTCCGGCTTGTAATCGCCGCCAGGCTATGGCCTCTTTATTATTTAAGCTAGGATCCGGTGGCGGCATCAGACGTCTTCCTAATCTATAATTTTCGATTATTTCTTTATAGGTTTGCAAACGTTCGTCCATTGCCTGGCAGTCGGGCGGCTCCGCGTTTGCCCGGAAGTAGAGATCTCGGACTAAATCACGGGCCGCCTCGTTGCCGGGGACGGACGTGTGTGCTGGGACCCAAATTAGGGTGATTTTGCAATCAATTTTAGTTGAAGCTTTTAGAATTCGGGCGGCTTCTTGTGAGACCCTGCCTTTTCCGATATTCCAGAGAGCAGTTTTACTGTCGCTAAAGATCAATCTAGCCTTCGTTCCGACGCAAGCGAGCTCTATTGCGACCTCTTCAGCCGTGTCTATGTTTCTACTTCGGATGATGGCGGAGACGACTGGTGCGCCGCTACCATCGACTACCGCGGCGACTGCCGCCCCTGATAGGCTTCTTCAAGAGTATGACGTCACTGTTGTCTATAAGTCGGGACATAAACACCAAGATGCGGATTGCTTGTCACGCGCGCCATTGGACTCCACTGCAGTGGAAAACGCCGACGATTTTCCCTTTATTGGGGCCATTACCCAAAACCATATGGCTGACCTTCAACGCAAGGACCCGGAGCTGGCGCCACTCATCGATTATCTGGAAGGACGCGGTAGTAGAGTACCGCTTGTTTTTCGTCGTGGCTTGCAGCCATACGCTTTACGAAGTGGAGTTCTCTATAAGCGCAATTTTGAAAGATCAAAAGAGACATTTCTACTCGTAGTGCCGACGCACCTACGGCCTGACATCTTAAGCGCTTGTCACTACGAACCGTCCTCCGGCCACTTGGGAGTTAGTCGTACGCTTGCAAGAATTCGGGAGAAATACTATTGGCCGAAATTATTACCTTCAGTGCGATCTTACGTTAAAACCTGCCGTGATTGTCAACGCCGAAAGACTCCACCCGTGAAACCAGCTGGATTTCTTCAGCCGATCGCTCCACCAAAAACTCCTTTCCAACAAGTGGGGATGGATCTTCTTGGTCCTTTCCCGAAGTCAAGTAATTGAAAGCGTTGGATTGCTGTCGCGACAGACTACTTGACCCGATATGCTGAGACCGCGTCACTCACAAATGGAACTGCCACCGAAGTCGCAGATTTTTTTGTCCACGACATCGTATTGCGTCATGGCGCTCCGGCTGTTATTACCGATCGCGGGGCAGCTTTTACGGCCCGCCTGACTAAGGCTGTACTGAACCTTACACACACTAGCCATGGACGGGCCACGGCATACCACCCGCAAACTAATGGCTTGGTGGAACGGCTAAACAGAACTCTGGCCGACATGCTGTCTATGTACGTGGATATAGAGCATAGGACCTGGGATCAAATCCTCCCATATGCCACGTTCGCATATAATACGGCACTTCAGGAGACGACGCGGCTCACACACTTCGAGCTTGTCTTCGGCCGTCGAGTGACCACTCCACTGGATACAATGCTGCCCGTATACACCGACGACGAAGATGAGCTTGACTTGGACATCGCTAGTTTTACCCAGCGTGCGGAAGAAGCGCGGCAGCTGGCAAGGCAGCGCATATACCTACAACAGCAACTAGACGCTGACCGTTACAACAAGGGACGGCGCTTCGCTGCCTACGAGCCTGGAGACTATGTCTGGATTTGGACGCCCGTTCGTCATCGTGGGCTCTCTGAAAAATTGCTGCGCCGGTACTTCGGCCCATATAGTGTCCTCCGCCGCCTCAGTGACGTTACTTACGAAGTTGAATCCGCGACCCAAGATCCCTCAAGCCGCAGACGACGCAAGTTCACTGATGTTGTAGACGTCGTCCGGATGAAACCCTACCACGATCGCCCCGCTGACTATTCTTGAGACTGATGGTGCCCCGTCTTGTGTTGTGGTATCCCACACCAACCTAGCATAATATCTGTCAGCTCATCGCATCAAGCAGCATTTGCAGCATCGAGGCGATGCTGCCAAGAAGGGGGGCAATGACACATGCTATTGATAGACGACGAAGATTTGAACGGGCGATTCGGAGAAGACGACGAAGCGAAACGGTGCTTTGCTTTTGTGCTGCCCTGACTGACTGTTGGTGTTCTTCGGTGCCAGAGTGCCAGAGCGCCTTCTGTGTTACGTTACGTTACAATATATATATATATATATATATATATATATATATATATATATATATATATATATATATATATATATATATATATATTTAAATAACCCCAGGTGGCGAAATTTCCGGAGTCCTCCACTACGGCGTCTCTCATAGCCTGAGTTGCTTTGGGACGTTAAACCCCACAAACCAACCAACCATATATATATCTTACTTAAATGAAGGAAAGAAGCCAACAGTCGGCGAGGCCAAGGAAAGCGTTGGGGATGGTACTTTATGTATTTTTTTTTAATGTTTACTTGGATAATCAAAGAAATTAGTAATGTAATCTGTTTAGGGGAAAGATAATTAAACATTACTTATGAAATAAATATTACTAATTAAATATACGTCATACACACACATGTGCGCGCGCCCGCACGTGTGTGTGTGTGTGTGTGTGCGTGCGTGTGTGTGTGTGTGTGTGTGTGTGTGTGTGTGTGTGTGTGTGTGTGTGTGTGTGTGTGTGTGTGTGTGTGTGTGTGTGTGTGTGTGTGTGTGTGTGTGTGTGTGTGTGCGCGCGCGTGCGCGTGCGTGACCGTATATTCATTTCTTCCTTTACGCAGGCTTACCATCAACCTTCCTGGACACAATTCTTCCATTCTCCGTGCGCGATGACCCATCCGTGTCACAATATCTCTGTCTTGCTGAGAAAACGTATCGTTTTGCTCGTTTGCGAACCATCACCTCCCAAGACCGTGCAAAAGTCCGATATGATGCAGCTCATGCTGCAGTCACTTACGAGCCCCTAAAATAGGTATGAATTGTGACGCCATTGCGAAGCAGCGAACTGTCTCAAAAGTTCCTGTGGCAATACGCCGGACCTTTTGTGGTTTTAAGTCGGTTGAGTGAAGCAAATTACGTTAAGTGACATTAACGAATCGTTGCTCTCGGAAGACGCCACGTGGCACGATTGAAACGCTTCAATCATAGATCTATTTGAGTCGCTCGGGGACGAGCTTCATCTACCCCGAGGCCAACTGTTACGTCAATTACGCTGCACTGCGGAGAGCTGCGCATGAGGAAGAGGACTGAAGCACGTGGACTGGGGCGAGGACAGGAATTACCATAACTGTACCTTGCATTGATGCATATAACAATACACACACACACACACTATATATATATATATATATATAGAGAGAGAGAGAGAGAGAGAGAAAGAGAGAGAAAGAAAGAGCAAAGTGTACGCTTCATTTAAAGAAACATTTTAAACTGGCCTTCATCAGGACTCCTGATGAAGGCCAGCTTCTGGTCGAAACGTCGTCCAATAAAATGTTTCTTTAAATGAAGCGTACACTTCGGTCTAGAATTTTTTAAGCGGCCAAGTGCGTTAAATGTTCTCGCATACTATATATATATATATATATATATATATATATATATATATGGCGGCGGTGGCGTAGAGGTAGAGCATCTGCTGCCACGCATGCAAGAGAACCGTGATTCGAATCCCGGTGCCACGCAGTTCTCTATCGGATTTTAAAAAATACAAAACCCCGTGTCGATATAATTGCATAAAAACGTGTTTGGGATGCGACTTGATGCCGGCGAGAACCTTCGGAAACGCACTCCTTCACCAGAACAGGAGTTGGCCACCCTAGTGCAGTAAGTGGCCAGTCTCCCATGGTTAATCCTACAAAACCCCGGCCCTTTATCACAAGTGGGTGCGGAGCATCTGACCATGGCGCGGTCAGACATGTGCCGAGGGTGGGGTGCTAAGAATTTATTGCTCCGAGTACAGGCTGCCATTGGAAACCTGACCCTGGCAACATTTAATGCTAGAGCACTAGCTAGTGAGGCTAGTTTAGGAGTGCTGTTATAGGAACTAGAGGGTATACAATGGGATATCGTAGGGCGTAGTGAGGAGAGGAGGCCAAATGAGGCATATACTGTACTGAAGGGCGGGCATGTGCTGAGTTATCGAAGTTTACCACAGAGACGAGAACTAGGAGTACGTTTCCTTATCAATAAAACAATACCTGGTTATATAGATGAATTCTATAGCATTAATAAGCGGATAGCCGACATCGTAATTAAACTAGATAAACGGTATAAGCTGAAGTTTGTAAAAACATGTGCACCTACATGTAGTGCGATGACCAGGCAGTAGAAAGCTTCTGTAAAGATGTAGGATCGGTAATGGGGAAAGTAAAAACACATTACACTGTAATTATGGGGGACATCGATGCCAAGGTAGGTAGAAAGCAAGCTGGGGACCAAGCACTGGTCAGCTATGGTATTGGATTAAGAAATAGGAGGGGGAGTTACTAGGCTGAACGCAGTAACTTAAGAATCATGAACACCTTTTTCAGCAAATGGAAGAGCCAGAAGTGGACATGGAAAAGCCCTAACGGGGAGACTAAAAATGAAATTGACTCCATACTGTGTTTTAACCCCGCCATTTTGCAAGACATATAGGTAATTGAGAAGGAGCGATGCAGTGACCACAGGATGGTAAGGTTTCTAATTAATCTGGATTTGAAGAGAGGGTCACAGCTTGCTTGTAGGAAGTATTCAGAGACATGGAATGAGAACTGATAGGAATTAGTGTACATGGAGAATACCTCAGTAACCTGCGATTTGCTGATGACATTGCCTTTCTAAGCACCTCAGGGGATGAACTGTAAGGACTTATTAATGGCCTAGACAGGAAAAATACAAAGGCAGGCTTGAACATCAATATGCAGAAGACAAGTTGATGTTCAATCCTCAGGAAGGAACAGCAGTTTATTTTAGGTAGCAAGGCATTGGAAGTAGTAGACGAATATGTCTACTTAGCACACGTTGTAACCGCAGATCCGACCAAGAAAGGGAAGTAACAAGGAGAATAAGATTGGGATGTAGCGCATTTGGCAAGCACTCACAGTTTATGACTATGAGCTTACCGGTATCGCTCAAGAGGAAAATATACAACAGTTGCATCTTACCTGTACTCACCTATGGGGTGGGGCTGAAACGTGGAGGCTAACGAAGAAGGTTCTACTTAAAGGACAGCGCAGAGGTCTATGGAAAGAAAATGGGGGGGGTGGGGTAACAATAAGTGATACAAAGCGCGCAGAGTGGGTCAGAAAAATAACTCGTTAGCGAAATTCTAGTGGACATCAAGAAGAAATGGGTATGGGCAGGACATGTAGAGCGAAGAGAGGATAACCGATAGTCGCTTATAGTAACCAACTGAATTCGAAGGGAAGCAAAGCATAGCAGGAGGCGGCAGAAAGGTGGACGGAAGAGGTTAAAAGGTTCGCAGGGGTCAAGTGGCTACAGTAAGCACAGGACCGGGTTAATTGGAGGAACATGGCAGAGGCCTTCGCTCTGCAGTAGGTATAGTCATGATGATGAAGATGATGATGATGAGGGAGTGAAACTGATTAGTTAGGAAGCAGTCCACCAATGAATTGGCGGTAAGGGTAAAAGTAAAAGAATTCAGGATCTCGCTGCAGAATAGATATTCAGGGCTAACCAAGGGAGCCGACATCAGCCTAGAAGCAATATGCAATAATTTCAGAAATGATATTACTGAGTGGGCGGTAAAAGTAGGCGGTAATATTGTTAGAAAGGATACCGGTAAACTGTCTAAGGAGACGAAAGATTTGATTAAGAAACGCCAAATTGTGGAAGTTTTAAATGCAACAGACCGGATAGAACTGGCAGAGATATCAAAGCTAATCAAGAGGCGTAAGGAGGCCGACATAAGGAAGTATAACATGGGGGAAATTGAGTATGCTTTAAAGAATGGTCGTAGCCTGAAAGCTGTAAAAAGGAAATTAGGCATAAGCAAAACTCGGATGTATGCACTGAGGGACAATGTGGGCAATGTCATTACTAACATTGACGAAATGATCAAGGGACTACTCTGCCTAAGGAAGCGGGATCGAATACTGGCCTCGGCGGCTGCGTTTCGGTAGAGGCGAAACAGCGTGGCGTCCGTGTGCTGTGCGATGTCAGTGTACGTTAAAGAAACCCAGGTGGTCGAAATTTCCGGAGTCCTCCACTATGGCGTCTCGCATAGCCGGAGTTGCTTTGGGACGTTAAACCCCACAAACCAACCAACTAACCTTCCTCTCTTCCTTTACAACGTTGTACATGTGAACCCGACCTCGGCGGCTGCTATTCGATGGAGGCGAAATGAAGAGGCGTCCGTGTGCTGTGCGATGTCAGCGCACGTTAAAGATCCCCAGGTTGTCGAAATTATTCCGTAGCCCTCCACTACGGCTCCTCTTTCTCTCTTTCCACTTTCACTCCCACCTTCCTTCCTTCCTTTACAGCGCGGTTGCGGTGTCCACAGAAAACAAGTGAGACAGTTACCGTGCCTTTCCCTTCCTATAAGGGGGGATGCTAGGCTAAAGGGTCAACTTTTGAACGGCTGTACCAATTTTTATAAAATTTTCTGGAGTGGCTTACCTTCCTCTTATTAGAATATATTCTAAATTTCATTGCCCTAGCACAAATAGGTAATAACTTGTAGCTGCTATACTGAACAAAGAGGTGGGTAAGCTTAGGAAAACTATCATTTCAAAAACAATGAAGATATACTAATTTTTTGTGATTGAATACCTTCTAGATAGTTCATCGTACAGGATAAGGAGAAATGCGGGCTTTTTATGGCATTTTTGTAAACATTTCTGCATTTGGAAAACAAACTTCATTTTTTTTTTGTTGTCATTGTATGTCAGATATCTCAATTTTTTTTTAACTTGGAGAGTAATTAGTGATCTAAAAAGTGCCTTATCTTGTTCACGACAAAAATATAGTCCAGAAACCACCTTGAAAGCCGCTTATAGCGAAAGAGTTTGGAAATGATAGTTTTCCTAAGGTTGTGTTTTCGCAAAAAGTGCGAACTTAGAAAAATGAGTTCAAACATTTCGGAACATGCTGTTTTAATTTTCGGACCAAAAATAATTAATCAAAGTGCCCTGCTGCATACATAGGGGCCCTCCTCCAACTCGACGCTGCTATGTGGCGATTGCTTCGCTTCCCAAAGCTTCTCCGCGTCGAAGACTTTGTTGCAGGCATCTTCCTATCCCACCATCAGCCACTCACTGATCGCAACAAACTTGCAGAAGCGCAAGAAAGATAACAAGCAGCATCGAACTTACTAAAGCAGTCTGGTTAGCCAGGCTACTTTTGGCGCAAAAACAGCGTTCGAAGGTCACTTGTCTTGTTTCGGCCAATCCAAGCTTCAGTTTCGGTTTTCCAGCCAATCCGCAATTGCCCGGCCCAAAATAAGGCTTTCCGTTTTTGTTTTGTTTTTTAGTTGTGCGTTGTACTCTCGATAGTAGGTCATCTTTGGCGAGAAAGTGCGAAAAACAAACTTTCTAATGCGGCGTTCCACTCCGCGTTTGGTTTCTTGCCCGCTTTGCGGCCGCGCGTTGAAAGCAGCGTTCATAGGCGCTTTCTGCAGCGAACGCGCTCCACCACGTCTCGTGAAAAAAATTCATTTTATTATTTTCTACGGCGCTGATGACTACCAAAATTGGTGAGAAGCTTCTTTGATAAATGCAGGATCCAAAATAGAAAAAAATTAAAAACACGTTTTTTCTTTTAAAATCGCGATTTTAACCCCGCATCCCCCCATAAATCAATCAATCAATCGAGTCCACGCAGAATTGTGACGAATACTGCGCATTATCTATCCTGTAAAGAATTTCAAAACCCGCTCCTAGACATCGGGTCAATCGAGTCCACGGAGAATTGTGACGAATACTGCGCCTTATCTATCCTGTAAATGAATTTCAAAACCCGCTCCTAGACATCTGGGTCTGCCCCGCCGGGGTGGTACAGTGGTAAGACGCCCGACTACTGTGCCGGAGTACCCGGGTTCGAACCCGACCGCGGCGGCTTCGTTTCGATGGAGGCGAAACGAAGAGGCGTCCGTGTGCTGTGCGATGTCAGCGCACGTTGAAGATCCCCAGGGGGTCGAAATTACTCCGTAGCCCTCCACTACGGCTCCTTTTTCTCTCTTTCCACTTTCACTCCCACCTTCCTCCCTTCCCTTACGGCGCGGTTCAGGTGTCCACAGAAACAAGTGTGACAAATACTGCGCCTTTCCTTTCCTGTGAACCAATTATTATTATTATTAATTAGACATCTGGGTCTGCTTCTGTTTGCTGTGTGGTGCGGCGTTCGAGGAAGCGGCAAATGATAGGCACCGCACGGACGCCTGGATCGGACCAACACCCTGTTGACTAAGGCCCTTCCACGGAGGCCGTGACGTGACGCCAGTAGCCCCCGGCACCCCGGACGCTGCTTTCGGCCGCCTGGCGTTCGCGTTGAATCTGTCGCGGCTGCATGTTATAATTACACCCAGGTGCGTGTCTGCTGCAGGCTTTTTGCGTTCGATAATTATTGAGAGCATGACTAACACGTGTATATTTTTTCGCACCACCGCGGCATGCACCGCCAATATCTAAGGCAGCTTTTGTAATCAGTGTTCCGAAATAAAGTCGCAAATGCTTATATACAAATGGTTTTATTCACAGGAAGGGTTGAAGCGGCCAGTTAATGTTTTGCTTAACATCTTCATTTTTCTTTCCGCAGCTTTTTTTTGCGCTGCACTTTAAATATGAGCGTTTCTCATTTTACAAAAGTTGTTTAAAGTAACGTTTGTTGCAGCACGCACTACATGTTGCAGTAGAGTTTCTGGTGCGGGACCTTACAAGTTTCCAAGGCGACATCTCGCAGAAATGAAATGCCTACGGGGCTATCTAGCCTGCCACCGGATTTGTATCTTGTAGGCCGTCATTGCACCCGTCACCGCTTCAATAGTGGACAGCAGCATGGCCCTATGGGGCTGGGACTGGTTCAAGTAAGCTGGGCAGTTCGAGTGAATAGATGGTACGGCATTGGACAATAGATGAACCCTGCCACCTTCAAAGTCTTTCCTGTTGCTGCATCAAAGTGTGATAGCTTCTTCATTAGGTCTTTCTCTTTGAAGTGAAGTTCACAAACTTGCGCAATGTATGACAAATATGTAGTCACTTATTGCCGTTATATGGACACACTATTAGGTAATTTGCGTGTTATTAAGCAGTCCAGATGTACTTTACGTGCTATTAAGCAGTCCAGCACAGTATTGCATACTTCTGTTCATTATCCCTGCCATGGTCAAAGTTCACTAAGACTGCCAGTCTTTTCTCGTCAAACAATATTTAAGCGCTTCCTGACCTTCTGGCCGAGCACGCAGAACATGAGTATGGCATAAACTTCAGTTTCTCACCATTGATTGCACGCTGGGCCATTTACTGCACGCACACTTCCGCGGGATGGCTCTAATCCACGATTCATTCCTACTGGCATACTTTGGAAACGCGAGAACACGCACCTCGGGACCAGTGTCATAGCTCCCGCGACACCCAGGAGCAAAACAACGCCCCATGTTACGCCATGTCAAGCGTAGTTTTCTGCTCAACGCCATATCCTCGTTTCAAGCACCGGTGTTGCTTGTCACACTTCAATATTTTGCACGCACTAATACATGCAAATATGCACGCACACAATTGAAAGCACACTTGACCGTGGGAAAACAACCCAAATGTCAATGCGGAGCTGTGAAGCACCAAACCTCACCAAAAGAGTAGCCAGTTGCGACTACAAAACTGATATTGAGTGTTGTTGGTGGTAGTTGTTATTTATTGTATATACAAAAGGAAAGAAAAGATGTTTGCCAGCCCCGGTATCTGCTATCTGATATTTGAAGCACCTGAGCTGGGGCGGCGGAAATAAAGGGACAGCAAGGAAAAGGTAGAGGAAATCAGAGGTGAGCGATAGGGAGAAAGAAAATGGCAGGTAAAAATAAAAGAAATATATACACTACGATACAGTATACAGTAGTTTGCTTGAGGCCCACCCGAAAATGTCTTAGGTGATTGAGCACTCGGCACATCGGGCGGGCCTCCCCAATAGATCTGCTGGTTGGTTGGTTGGTTTGTGGGATTTAACGTCCCAAAGCGACTCAGGCTATGAGAGACGCCGTAGTGGAGGACTCCGGAAATTTCGACCACCTGGGGTTCTTTAACGTGCACTGACATCGCACAGCACACGGGCGCCTTGCTTTTCGCCTCCATCGAAAAGCTGCCGCCGAGGCCGGATTCGATCCCGCGTCCTTGGGAACAGTAGTCGAGTGAATGGGCTTGCAAGTCCAATGCAATGGTAACAGCAAACATTTTAAACCATGCTGGCTGTACAGCTGCACTCGTTGTGCCTTCATGACGCATGTGAACTATGACGCTGAGGACCTGGCAAGGAACAGGGAAATAGATCTGCGTCCAGGCAACTGTTCATAACGCACGCACTGGCGCACTGTACAAAACACTGACGGCTGTCGTGGGCGATCGGCCGTTATTGTGCGAAATAGCACACGCGGAGTGTTCAGTCACAGCGAATGACGGCCTCCACCTCCGGGGTGGATGTGGGCTTGTTGGTGGATCGCCTCTTTTGTGGAGGGCTGCGGGAAGGGGAAGCTCGTTTCTTGACGCCCATGAGCAACGCCTCATGGCCGCAATTTCTTCCCTGCGTACCGACACGCAGAAATAGATGGAACAAATTAACGAACGCGTAGCCAGAATTGAGGCCCGCCAGAGTGCCCAAGAAGCCGAACTTGCCCAGACGACCCTAATAATGTCATCCCTCCACCCCTCCTCCTCATCTCCCAATCCCCCTGCACCAGCAGGGGCACCCAAGCCTCGTGATGGCCAGACACCCCTCACGCCTTAGTTCCTGGCAGTGGAACTGCCGCGGTTTCCGCGGAAAGCGAAACGCGCTGCAGCTCCACCTCCAGAACATCCCTCCATCCTACCTTCCCGCTTTAATCGCCCTCCAATAAACTTTCTCCCAGTTAAGCTGCGCGACATCACTGCTTTCCATCCTCCTTCCGCATCCCCCCCCGAACATTGCCACTCTGGTTCAGCGCAACTACACGGCGATAGAGCATCCTCTCGACGTTCCAGAGTGCACGCACCTTTTCCTAGAACTCCTCCCCCGACGGCGACAGGATGCCAGTCTCTTTGTTCTTAATGTCTACAGCCCTCCTCGCACACCTTCAGCTCCTCTCCTCCTCCTTTTACGCAAAGCCCTTTCTCGCGCACATCGCAACGCGCTCCTCATTCTTGGGGATTTCAATGCACATCACGTCAGCTGGGGTTATCCCGCGAACTGTAGGAAAGGTCTCGTGCTGTGGACATTCGTACAGAACGAACAGTTATCCGTCCTTAATGATTTTTCTGACCCAACCCGCATCGGATCCAGTGTCCAACGCAACACTATTCCGGACCTTTCCATCTGCAAAACGTCTTAGACGCAGCGTGGACGAACACCTGGGTCTTTCTCGGCAGTGACCACTATATACTTCCTGTCCATCTCTTTCTCTCTTCCTAGCCTATCCTCCCGCCAGCGTCTGAGCCAGGTAGACGACTGGGATCGGTTCCGCCACTCATGGCAACACGCCCCCACCTCCATCTCAGACCTTTCTCAATGGACTGCCACCTTGCTCAAAGATGTTTCATCCGCCACCTCTACCGTGCCTACCCCTCCTCACTCCTCCACGGCTGACAGCCGCCTCCTTCACCTATGGGAGGCGCATCATTCCCTGCACCGCCGCTTGCTTTCACAAAAACACAACCGCTCACTACGCCTCCGCCTTGCCCGCCTGGGTATGGAAATTGAGGAGCACTGCTCATACCTCACCAGGCAGCAGTGGGGCCAGACCTGTGACTGCATGGCTGGTAACCTCGGGCTGAGGGATACGTGGGCGCTCCTACGTGTCCTCCTTGACCCGTCGCATGCCAACGCCACGCAACGCAGGGATGTGACGCGCCTCCTACAATCTTCACCGCTATCCGATTCTGATTTCCTTCTTGCACTCCGAGATCTCTATCTCTGCCCTTCCCTTCCGTCGTCCCTCCCTTCCTACATCGGCACCATTAATTCTGCGCTTGATGCAGATATCACTTTGGGGGAGGTTTGTGCGGCGCTACATAAGCTCCGCACCACTTCCGCACCAGGAGCAGACCAAATTTCTAACAAGGCTCTCCGTAAACTAGACACATCATCCCTAGAGGCCATTCAGTTCAGTTCAGTCGTTCAGTCGTGTCCGACTCTTCGTGACCCTATGTAACATGTCACGCCATGCTTTCCGGTCTCTCACTATCTTCCTAACATCACATAACTTCATCTGCAGTGCCTCGAGGATGCCATCTAACCATCGCGTTCGCTGCCTACCCCTTCTCCGGCGACCCTCAACCTTTCCCAACATCAAATCTTTCTCCAGCGACTCCTCTCTTCTCATCAGTTGACCAAAGTAGCTGAGCTTTAACTTTAGAATTTGACCCTCCAATGAGCAGTCAGGGTTTACAGTCGACAATATCGACTGATTTGATCTTCTGGCAGTCCAAGAAACTCTCAAGAGTCTTCGCCAGCACCACAATTCAAACGCGTCAATTCTTCGGCGGTCAACCTTTTTCACAGTCCAACTCTCGCATCCATACATCACAACTGGAAAGACCATAGCACGAGTTATACAGATCTTGGTTGGCAGACTAATGTCTCTGCTCTTTACTAGGCGGTCAAGGCTAACCATTGATCTCTTTCCCAGAAGCAGGCATCTCCAATTCCATGGCTGCAGTCTCCTTCCGACGTAATCTTGGAGCCCAAGAATAGAAAATCTGTCACAGCTTCCACTTCTTGTCCATTGATGCTCCAGGACTTGATAGAGCAAGACGGCATGATCTTTGTCTTTTTAATGTTCAGTTTAAGCCCAAACTGCTCACTCTCTTCTTGTACGCGCATCAGAAATCTCTTGAGTTCCACTTCACTTTCTGTCATTAAAGTGGTATCATTCGCATATCTAAGTTTGTTGAAACGTTTTCCAGCAATCTTCACTCCAGCTGAAGACTCGTCCAGACCGGCCTTCCTCATGATGCACTCTGCATATAGGTTAAATAGGCAGGGCGACAGTATACAGCCTTGCCTCACTCCTTTCTCAACCGGAAACCAATCAGTAAGACCATGCCCAGTTCTGCCTGTGGCCTCTTGACCTTCATGCAGGTTCCTGGGGAGACAGATGAAATGAATTGGAACTCCCATCTCTTGGAGAGCTTGCCCTAATCTGCTGTCATCTACGCAGTCAAACGCTTTCGTATAATCAATAAAGCAGAACTAGATGGGTTTCTGGAACTCTCTTGCTTTTTCCATGATCCAGCGAAAGTTGGCAATTTGGTCTCTAGTTCCTCTGCCCATGCGAAACCCAGCTTGCACGTCCGGGAGCTCCCGATCCACATACTGCTGCAGTCTACCTTGGAGGATTTTCAACATCACCTTGCTAGCATGCGAAATAAGCGCGATCGTGCGGTAGTTGGAACAATCTTTGGCACTTACTTTCTTTGGAATGGGGATGTAAACTGACCTCCTCCAATCCTGTGGCCACTGCAGGGTTGTCCAAATCTTCTGACATAATCTATGCAGAATGTTAACAGCGTCATGGTTGAGGTTTTGAAGCACCTCAGCTGGAATGCCATCAATAACGCTAGCTTTGTTCTTAGCAAGGCTGTCTAAGGCCTATTCAACTTCACTCTTCAGGATGCCCGGCTCGAGATCAGTAATCACAACCGTCTTATGTTGGGTTTCCACATTCGTGTCCTTCTTGTACAGTTCTTCTGTGTATTCCTACCACCTCTTCTTTATCTCTGAGGCTTCAGTGAGGTAATTGCCTCGTTTGTTTATCACGCCCAGCTTAGCAGAGAAGCTTCCTCTGATATCTTTGATTATCTTATACAGAGCTCTTGTGTTCCTTATTTGGCTGTTGTCCTAAACTGCTTGGCACTGTATGTTCAGGAAGGCATTCTTATCTCTCCTTGCTATTTTCTGAAAATCCGCATTGAGAACCTTGTATCTTTCTCTTTCCCCCATAACGTTTGCCATCCTCCTTTCTTCAGCTATTTGCAAAGCCTCTTCAGATAATCAGTTTGCTTTCTTGCATTTCTTTTGCTTTGGAACTACCTTAGTAGCAACTTCTTGTATTATATCACAAACATCAGTCCACATCTCTTCGGGCTCTCTGTCTTCTAGATCTAATTCTTGAAATCGATTCCTCACTTCCACAGCATATTCTAATGGAATTTGATCCAGATCATACCTGAAAGGCCTTCTAGTTTTCTGCGTTTTCCTCAATCGAAGCTTAATTTTGGCAACAAGAAGCTGATGATCGGTGCCACAATCGGCCCCAGGCCTTGTTTTTACTGCTTGTATAGCGCTTCTCCATCTCTGCCGGCAAAGAATATAATCGATCTGATTCCTGTACAGACTGTCCGGTGAAGTTCATGTGTACAGGCGCCTCTTGTGCTGTTGAAAATGAGCATTTGCTATGGCCAGGTTGTTTTCTTGACAAAATTCTACTAGCCTCTGCCCTGCTTCATTTGGCTTGCCAAGACCGAACTTGCCTATAATTCCGGATATTTCTTCACTCCCGACCTTAGCATTCCAGTCTCCTATGAGAAAAACGACGTCTGATGATGGGGTACGGTCTAAAAGGCATTGTAGGTCCGCATAAAATCTCACAACGTCAGCTTCTTCAGCAGTAGTGGTCGGTGCATAGACTTGGATAACTGTTATGTTGAAAGGGTGACCTTGGATCCGAAGTGAAATCATTCAGTCGTTTTTGGGGTTGTACCCTAGCACTGCTTTGCCCATTCTTCTGTTTACTATGAGAGCGACCCCATTCCTTTTCTTGGATTCGTGCCCACAATAAAAGACATAATGGTCGCCGGAGTTAAATTCTCCCATTCAGGTCCGCTTCAGCTCGCCGATGCCCAAGATACGGACCTCTTTAACAAACATTGGCACGAAGGCACTCTGCCTTCTGAGTGGACCCACGCTAAGGTAACCTTCATCCCCAAGCCTTGCAAACCCATAGACATTCAAAATCTCTATCCTATTTCCCTCACCTCTTGTCTCGGTAAGCTCTTTGAGCACGTCGTTCTAGACCGCTTGCAGAGCTTCCTCGAGGACAACCGTCTTTTCCCCGATTTGATGTTCGGCTTTCGCCCATCCCTCTCTACACAGGATGTCATGCTCCAACTCTCCGAAGAGGTCCTTCACCCTCTTCACGCCAAGCGCACTCGCGCGATCATGGCACTGGACTTGACGAAAGCATTTGACAATGTCTTCCATACCGCCATCCTTGACGCCCTTTCTACCCTTAACGTGGGTTCCCGGATCCATGGTTACATCAAGGCTTTCCTTGCCCATCGCACGGCTGAGATCTCATTCGGCACCCTCTCCTCTCCCGCTTTCCCTCTTGGAAATCGAGGTACCCCCCAGGGTCCTGTTCTCTCTCCCCTTCTCTTCAACATCACCCTTTTCCCTATGGCACGTGCTCCAGCTACCATTCCTAACCTTTCCCATGCTTTCTACGCTGATGATGTCACCCTCTGGGTGACTACCGGTAATCTTGGAGAGATGGAAGCCGCACTCCAGGCGGGCGCTAAAACGGTCGCCGATTATGCTCGCACGGTCGGGCTAGCTTCTTCCCCGTCCAAGTCCGAGCTCCTGCTCCTCCTGGCTCGAGGCATGGTACTAAACCTCATCTCCTAATCTTAATGTCAGTATCGACGGACATCCCATCCCTTCTGTCTCTTGCATCCGTATTCTCGATCTCTTTCTCCAATCCAATGGCAAACACACTACTGTCCTTTCCCGCCTTACTACCACCGTGCAGCAGACGGTACGGCTGGTCCGACGGGTCGCTAACCGACATTATGGCATGCGCGAGCATGACCTCCGTCGTCTTGTTCAGGCCTTTGTGGTAAGCCGCCTTGTCTACTCCCTCCCCTACCTCTTTCTGTCTCGCGCCAAGGAAGACAAGGTCCACTGTCTCATCCGCCAAACCTATAAGTCGGCTCTCGGGCTTCCCACTTCCACCGCCACTTCTCGTCTACTGGCGATGCGCATCCACAATACTCTTTCAGAACTTGTGGAGGCCCATCGCGTGGCACAACTAGATCGTTTATCTCGCACCACCCCTGGCAGAGCCCTTCTTACTTCTCTTCGCTTGACCCCTGTCTCCCCTGTCTGTGTCAGCCATCCCTTGTCCAGCTCCCTCTTCTCCATGCTCACTGTCAAGCCCCTTACCAAGAACATGCACCCTGAGCATCATGCCGCTCGCCGATCTGTCCGCGCCTCCACCCTCTGGTGCCAGTACGGTACACGGTCCGACGCCGTGTATGTTGATGCGGCCTCCTACCTCTCGCATCCCGCCTATGCCCTCGCCACTGTTTCTAATACACGAACCCCCCTCTCCGTCACCACTATCCATGCTCTCACTTCCACTGCCGCAGAGGAAGCAGCCATCGCCCTCGCCATTGCCTGCACACCAGCCCTTTTCATATTTAGCGACTCTAAGACCGCAGTCCGCAACTTTGCAAAGGGTAGGATCTCTTCCTCTGCGCTCAATATCCTTAAGCACTCCTCCCCCCCTTCCCGATCTATCCAACTCTTTTGGGTTCCGGCTCACGCGGGGCACCCTGGAAATGAGGCGGCAAATTCTGTCGCTCGCGAAATGACAGACCGAGCTGGCCCCCTCCACCCCGGGATGAACACGCGTGACTCCCTCCTCACCTTCCATGACATCACCCTCCACTACCGCAACTCCCGATTATCCCTCCCACCCCCCTCACAAGTCCCTATCTAAAATCGAACAGAATGCGTGGCGCCATTTACAGGCCCACACTTTCCTCTCCCCTGCACGCCTTGCCCTTATTCACCCCGGTGCCTTCTCGCCCAAATGCACACTTTGCGGCTCTCCCCGAGCAGACTATGCTCACATTCTTTACTCTTGTCCGGCGCACTTTCCCCCACGTCTCCTGGCAAATAAACAGCCCGCAGCTGTGGGAGGCTGCTTCGGCCAGCTCGGAGCCGCATATTCAACAGCGGCTTACGACCTGAGCAGCGAAAGTCGCCGCCAGGCGTCACCTGGAGGCTACGACCAGCAGCCAGAAGGCCACCCACGAAACGCAGGCAATATAATTTTTTGTTTATTTTTTTGGCCTTCTTTGAATAACGTTTGTACCACCACCACCAGTCACAGCGCGCACTATCTGGCGAGGTGAAATAGGTGGGTCATCAAGCCCGCCTGTTCGAAATACTCACACAGGCTCACGTATGTTCGCTCGCGGACGCGCGCACTGCCCGGCGGCCACAGGAGCACAGCTACGCTGTCCGGGATTAACCCCTGCGCTCTCTAAGCCGCCAGCAACTCACGTCGCGGTTCGGCTAGCGCGGCGCAGTGCAGTAGAAGATGCTCGAGAGTTTCTACCGCGCCACAGCCGTCACACACGTCATTGGTGGCAAGTCCGTGGCGCATCCGTCTTTCCCCAGGCCACACACATCTAATGCGGGCACGGAGGATCATTGCGCGGTGCAGCCGAGTCAGCGAGCGGCCGCTGACACTGTGAACGCGCTCACCTCTTGCGATGCGTGGGTCGGGGTGCTGCGTCCGGAGGTGGTCGTCGATTACAGCACGCACGTCCTCCAAAGCGAGTTGCTCGTCGCTAGGAGGGAGTTCATGAGCTGCGGTCGCGAGCTCGTCGGCACGTTCGTTGCCCTCTATGCCGCAGTGCTCGGGGATCCACTGTGCCCGTATAGCGCAGCCGCGCTCCGCCAAGCGCTGGAGACGCACGCGAATCTGACACAGCAGCGGAGTTCCCCGGCCGGCGGTTCGAAGGCGGCTGAGGGCAGCGCGGGAGTCACATAGCACGGTACACCTGGGTGGCGGCGGAGTTCAAGCAGTAGATCCAAGCCTAGGCATAGGCCCAGCAGCTACGCCGTTGTGGAAGAACCCAGGAATGACAGATGCAGCTGTCTGTGCAGGTGCAGGGCGGGGATGGTAGCCGCCGCTGGTAGCGACGGCTACGGCCACGGAGCCATCGGTGTAAACGAGGAGGTGGTGTTGGAGTTCCTCGTAGATGACTGCTCTGGTCAGCTGCTGCACTGCACAGAGCGGTGTGGTGAGTTTCCCTGCGATTCCGACAATCTCTCGCTGAACTTCCGTAGCAGCGGGCCAGGGCGACAAGAGGTCGTAGGGGGGCGTTGCATTGGTGAGCTGCTCGTACTCGAGCAGCGCCGCTCCCATGCGCGAGTGGCGATGATGTCGCAACCGATGTAGTAGCGGGCCGCCGTCCTCTGCGCTCTGTAGGCGATCGATGTGTCGGAACTCCCGCGCGTAGCCTGAATCGAAGTTGTAAAGGCCACGCACCTGCCTCGGCCAAAGTAGCTGCGCATTGAGAGTTCTGAGGAAGGCCGAGGCAAATGCGGAGCGCCTTGCGATGCTCGACCTGTAGCTTCCTCCAGCATGGTTTGCACAGTGTGACGAGCGGTAGCGCGTAGAGTATTGCCTCCACAGCCGCGGAGTTGTAACGCAGCTTGCTGGGAGATGCTCTGACCTCGAGCAGTGAGCCTGTGTACGGCGGCGGTGGTTCTCTTCATCTGCAGGCAGGCCTTGATTTCCGCGGGTCGGAAGAAAAGGCGCTGGTTTATGTCCAACTCCAGGTACCGCGCCGAACGTCGCCACGGCAGGAGGGTCCCGTCTAGTTTTAGCGGCGGTGATCGCTTGCGCGAGCTCGGAACACAGGCCATTGCGACGGACTTGTCCGCGCGGAGCGAGAGACCTAGGTCGTGGAAACAGTCGCTCACCGCCGTCGGAGCTGCCTGCAGGCACGCGCGCACCCGTTCTGTCTCGCCCGGCGGTCCCAGGCACCACAGAGCAATGTCATCTGCATACATGGAGATGTACACATGATGCCAGCCGCCTGCAGTCAGGCAGCCCGGCACCACCGACATCGCTACATTGAACAGCAAAGGTGACAGGACAGAGCCCTGCGGCACGCCTAGCCCGACTGGGCGAAGCGCCGAGAGAGCACCCCCCACGCGAAAGCGCATGGAGCGTGCCTGGAAAAAGCTCCGAACGTATTGTAGCAAGCGTCCGCCCACGCCAGCCTTCTCAAGCGTCGTGAGAATGGGAGCGCCGCCGACGTTATCAAACGCGCTCGACGCGTCCAGCAGTAGAAGCAACGCAACCTGTCTCACTGCCTTCGCGTGCTCGAGCGCGCTGAAAACATCGGAGATGGATTCCGCAGTGCGCCGCGCATTCCGCGAAAGCCCGTCTGCCGCTCATCAAACAAATCCGCCGCCGCAGCCTGCTCGTTAAGGTGACGTAAAACTATGTGTTCCATGAGCTTACCAGCCGCAGATGTTAGCGCCACTGGACGCTATCCCGCGAGCTGGGTTGGTGGGCGTCCTGGCTTGAGGATGGGGCAGACGACTGCCGTGCGCCAGTCCTCCGGGAGGGTCCCGCGTTCCAACACAAGGTTGATCTGCTGCAGGAGAACCAGCCGTTGATCTGCGTCCGGGTTGCGCAGCATCTGGTAAGTCATGTCCCCATCCGGCCCTGGCGCCGAGCGACGGTGGCAGCGCTGTAGAGCGTTGCTGAGCTCCGTCACTGTGAAGGGGGCATCCCAAGGGTCACCAGGGGTAGGAGCGCTGGCGCTGTCTCCGGGGCTCACTGGGGAAGTTTCGCTGCCTGCGTTCGCGGGGCTTTGCGGAGCAAAGCGGTCCGCAAACCGCTCAGCTACCTCCTCGTAGCTAAGGCCACTCGAGATGGCGAGAGCGGCCAGCGGCTGCGGGTTCGCTTATGATGCGTCACAGGATGGTAAAGAGCCACCGCGAGCTAGTCCTCATCCATCTTCCTGCAGAGCGATGCCCACTGCCGGCGGTAAAGTTTATTGGAATGCCGCCTCGCTGCTACGTCCAGCCGATTGTATACTGTCCAGTAAGTTTGTCGGTCCGTCCGCTGCGCTCGTCACTCAGCTTTGTCGCGTTTTTGTCTCAGGTCGAGCAGCTTGTTTTCGGCCGTTGATAGCCCTACCCGAACCTCTACGCGTTGCTCAAACATTTTCGCGCTCGAACCTGTTTCCGGGAACGTTCGGAGAAAGCCTTTATTGGCTCATACTGCCGTCGAAAAAAGCTCTCCGGGAGAGCGCAGCACCTGATCGGTCGACAGAGAAGGGACATCACCAGCCACCAAAATCTAAGCGACCAACCAGAAGTCTCATCTTGTCTAGCGTTCCTGCTATCTGCAATCCCACACTTGAAGGAGCGCCAAGGAACGCCACGCGACAGGAGCGATGGTGTACTGTCCGAACACCAACGGTGTTGGAAGAAAAGGTTGGTTGTAGAACTTTTAATTCTATCAGAAACGGGGAGTCATGCGCCCGCGGATTAGAGGCTGGCAGGTAGCCCTTGGCTTGTTGCAGCCTCCCGCCAGATGGACGGTGCGGTGCTGGATCGCAGCGTCCGCACTTCGCAACAGGCTATCCCAGGCTTCTCTACTTGTAATAATTTGTCCTATCCCTGGAGATTGTGGGCACTCCCAAATTATGTGATCGAGGGTCCCTCCCGCCCCGCAGTGTTTCCAGAGATCATTGTCCCTAAGGTCTGGTAGCGCATGAAACGGCCAGACCGGGTTCATGAACTTATTAGTTTGTAGCTGCCTCCACGCGACAGCTTCTCTATTATTTAGTCTAACATCTGGCGGGGGTACCAGTCTACGTCCCAATTTATAATGGTCGATAATTTCCCCGTAATTTTGCAGACGCTCGTTGTATGCCCAGTGTTCGGGGGGCTCGACGGCTACCCGGAAGTAGAGCTCGGGCCAGCTCGTGAGCCGCCTCGGCAGGGACGGCAGCGTGAGCGGGTGTCCAAATTAACTGAATTATCCTATTTATCGTTCTTTGGGTAAGGATTTTGGCTGCCTCCGGTGATATCCTACCCTTCCCAAAAGTTTGAATGGCACTTTTGCTGTCGCTAATTATGAACTTGGCTTCTGTTCCTACGCAAGCTAGCGCTATCGCAACTTCTTCCGCAGTCTCTGTGTTGCGGCCTCTGATGGCTGCCGCGGATACCGGTACCCCTCGGCCATCGGCTACCAAAGCTACCGCCGCACCTGTTTTGCCACTTGCCGGATCGACATAGACTACTTCCTTTGCTCCCATGTTTTAGAGCGCAGCTCTTTGGCGTCCATTCCTGGGTTTCGCGTCGGCGTTGTCGTCGGCCTCGTAACCAGCTCCGCCCCCCTTTCATCCCCCCAGCGCTAGCAGCGACCGACTGATATCGCTGGATGCCGCTGACGCCGCTAGAGAGTCAAGATAACGTGACTGCATAGAACACCGTCGCCGCCATGCAGAAAGAGGAGGGGAGGGTCCCCCCCCCCTTGTTCCTGTGTGGCGGATAGGGTGCTCTTCAGTTGCCGACGCGCCGGTTATTTCACGTAGGCCCCGGCACGTCGACGAATACGTGACCACCTTCCCACGGCTAGACGTGGTTCTTGGCGCTGCGGAAGCGAGGGTATCATATTGTTTGCGTCGGCATCGGCGGCGTTGTCCCTGAAACCAACTCCGCAGCTGGGGTTGACTCACTATCGGCGTCAGCAGCATCAGTCAGTCGCTGCTATCTCTTCCCTCCTCCCTTTATCACGTTGTCCGCTTGCTGTGCGCGCTTCTGCCCCCATCGTTTGCCGCTGGGTGTACACGCCGCCCCCCTCCCCCCTCTTCCTGCGAGTCTCCGGTTGTCAAAGCGCCGGCTCGAACTTAATTCCTTTCTTCGCTCCTCCTCCAATGCAACCCCTGTGCGGTGGCAATCAGAGAGCCAGATCGGTGGCGACGGATCTGTATATGTGCACCGCCCGAGCCGAAATTGCCGCTGCCGTTCGCCACTGCGAAATTATCTGCCAGTTCTTTCTGAGCCATGAGCGAGACGACCGGCAAAAGTCCTCCGTCTGCTGCTGCTGCTGCTGCTGCTGCTGCTAAACGAGCTGCCAGAGAAAAAAATTCTGTGATAGCGCATACATGTGTTGCTCGATTTCTTTGCCTCAATCTATCGAAAAGGTGAAACAGCTTATTTGCTGCGCTCAAATTTCGCATTAGGAAGTAACGTAATCGTCGGTAATTTTTTGAACCGTCGCTCTAGAGCTTGGGCTCGTTTGGCCCTTCTTTCGACATTAAATTCTGGATGCATATTGCTAGGCATTCCGGATTTCACTATTAATTGTGATTTTTTTAACTCCTCTGTCTGGGTTGAGGCCTACTTTTGCAAGGATTACCCTGCCCGTCTCGGTCGTGCTTAGTCTCTCTAATTGGGAGACTCGCACTGCCTCCGCAAATTCTGCCCACGTGTTATGCACCCCGAGTTCGAGCAGTCGTTCGCTCGAGGTACCCATGGGCAGTCCTAGCGCCTTCTTAACGCATCTTCGAATCAGGGAGTCTAACTTCTCTTTTTCGCCGGCCTTGATGTCCAGGTAGGGCGTGGCGTAACTGATTCTGCTTATTACGTGTGCCTGGAATAGTTTTAGTAAATTTCTCTCCTTGAGGCCTTTTCCTTTCGTAACTTTCAAATTTTTTTCAGGACCTCGCCGCTATGGCCGTGGGATTGAATGACCATTCCCAAAATCCTGATCTGATCTACTTTTGGCACCGGTTTGCCCTCCACCTGAATATGAAACTCCCCGCTATTCTTGCAGCGGAGGTACTTTGGGTTATAAACGAACAACTCAGATTTATGCGGGGAGCACGAAAGTCCCCTTTTAGCCGCGTAATCAACAATGATGTCAGTCGCTGCCTGCAGGCTTTCCTCCGTACTCGCATCGCTCCCATGGTTAATCCAGAGGTGAATATCGTCCGCATACATGCTAAAATTTAGCCCCTTGATTTGGTTGAGTTTACCCGGGAGGCCTCTCATTGCCACGTTGAATAGGAAAGGTGATAGCACTGAGCCCTGCGGTGTGCCTTTGCTCCTTAACTCTATCGTAGGAGATTCTAAATTTTGAAATGTCATGCAGGCTTTTCTGCCCGATAAGAAGTCTTATGTAGTTGTACGTTCTCTCCCCTACTCCGAGCACTTCGAGCCCTTCGAGGATAGCCTCGTGCCTGACATTGTCGAAGGCCTTGGTGAGGTCTAGGCCCAGGATCACTTTGGCGTCTCGCGAACGCGAGTCTATGATATCATGCTTTAGTCGGAGCATTACGTCCTGCGTGCACAAGTGTGGTCGGAAACCGACCATTTCGTGCGGCCACAAGTTGTTTTTCTCCATGAAGCACGTTAATCTCGTCTGTATTACGTGCTCCAGCTGCTCCAGCAACTTCTCTACACATGAGGGTAGGGAAATCGATCTCAAATTTTCCAATTGCGGAGGTTTTCCCGGTTTAGGTATTAGTATTATGTTTTGCCATTTTTCACTGATCTGGCAACTGGCTCGTTTCCTAAAGTTTTCCAGTGAATTCCGTTAGAAGACTACTAAAGGGGCCCAAAACAGCCATAGCAATACAGTTTCCCTATGCCAAGTATGTGAAAGAATGTCGATGTAAGATAACCTTCCCGCAAAATTTTTTTAAATGCGGCATTTGGAAGCAGAGTTATTTGCAATCAAATTTTGAATATCTGCGCCTTCGCGGCTTTCCTCCTCTTTTCAACTTTTTAGCGCGCGCAAAGGCTGGCCCTCCTCCAAGGCCTCGCCCACTGACACGTCACAACTGACGCATCTGCGCTTTTACTTTTTTTGCTTAGCGCCGCTCGCCGCAACTTCCGTTTTGTCGCGCTTGCTTGCCGACGCGCCGCAGGGGGCCTCTTGTCGTCTGCTTCATCGTCATCGCCCGATCGCCCTTCGGCACGAACTCGCAAGTTTTGTTGCCACGCTATACATCCCTGGCGTTGACCTCACCTTTGATTTTGTGTTACGTCGTGTGCGCGACGGGTGCAGGACAGGTTTGGGCCAGACTGGTCGCTCTCTTGAATTCGCGAAGGCAGTTATCGAAGCACTGAATTGTTGTTGACGGGACATGAGCGGGAGGTTGTTACAGTGTGCAGTCCCTGGCTGCGAAGGTATTGCTAGTGACGGGAGGAAAAAAATTCTGCATCAAGTGTCAAAACGCCAACCTCCGGAAACAGTGGCTACAGCTCATCGGATAGCCGGCATCGGTGAACAAAGCGTTTATCTACGTTTGCTTTACCAGGATATGTGGTTCGCGATTGGGGGATCCCAACAAGACTGAGTCTGCGTGAAGGAGCGGTACCAACGCTGTTTCTTCCAACCCTGCCGGTAAGTGTAAAATGTAAAGATTGTGATATTATATCTTTAGACGAGTTATCACAGTAGTGTGGATTTTTTTTTTAACTCAGGCGATCTTGTTCGGCGTTGTGGCATGCATATAGCAAGATTTGTCATGATCACTGTGAACTACACTGCTCAAAATAAACCAGTGGCGAGCTTACGATGGGATTTTATTTTTTAATGTTACGCTAGTCGACCCCACGCACCAATGCACCCATATAAGCCGTATACTATCATCGTCGGGGTTCAGCAGCGGATTCTTCAACGGCGTGTACTTATGGGGGTCGAGTCTCTTCTCGGTACTCATTCGCCGAAGTCGCTTTTCGAGCTCGGGGTCCATAATATCCGTACCGCAGCAAGGGCATGAGATGTTAGCGAAAGACTAGAAATTCAGAATCGAGATCGCAGAGAGCGGTCTTCCGGGCGTTGCGGAGGGAAACTCTCTCGTGCACCTTGCCCGAACCTTGAAACCTTCGTGTTTAGGCTCCTCTTGCGTTTGACTATACGATGCCCCTTCGTGAAAGATAACGATCGATTGTAAAGAAAAAAAAAAGGAAGGGGATGAGGAGAAGGGGACTGCGTAGTTGTGCGCTGTGGTGTAGTTTGTCAGCCGTGGTTCGGCGTCAGCTGACTGCAACGGAGAACGCGCGCGCCGACAGGAAGTAAACAAACGCTGTTCGGTGCCCGATTATTATCGCAGCATGACTCCCGCCCTGTAGCATTTTTTTTCTTTTTTTTTACACCATGTGGTGTTTGTACAGAGCACACTCTGAAATGTCGCGCGAATGGAGCCGCGTCCAAGTTCACCAACCGAGGCAGCCAGGAAAGAAACACGTGAAACCGAGATGGGCGTTGATAAGAAGAAAGAGAAGAAAGGAGGGACACTGTCAGGAATGAAGAGATGGAAACAGAAAAAAAAAGTGCCAAGAGGCTTTACCCTTCAGCAATAAAGGGGGGGGGGAGGGGGATCGCAAAATAAACGTTATCACTCGCGTGAACTGGGCGTGAACTGGCTGAGTCGCTCAAAGTTGTGCCTCTTTATCCCTAAGCGATCAGCTGCCGATCGGAAGTGTAAGAGTTGGTTTTGACAGGAGCATAGACAGGAGTTATACACAACCAGATTTTGCCTGCGGAAAAAGCGGGGGGGGGGGGGGGGAGAGATAAACCGCAACAAGGGAAGAGGACTTCTCCAAATGGCTCACCGACAGCAATAAGAGCAGGAGCCTTCTCCGGTTCCTAACGGAAAATAATTTGCACGGGTTCTTATAATATGCCTTATGGCAAGCTTGCGTAATAAAAAAAGAAAAAACAGCGCGCGCACGCAGTAGTGCAACGATCGAGTGACACAGTTCGGCACAATGTTACAAGTGGCTCACAAATGCACATTTATTTTTGTCCCAGATTTTCCAGGAACAGCGGGTACAGATCATCAGCCAGCTGGATGGAATGGAAGTGGACCTCGCAGGAGATGGGCGTTGCGACTCCCCGGGCTACAGCGCCAAGTACTGCACGTACAAGGATGTTATCATTCAGACTGACCATATTCTACAATGGGAACAGGTAAGAATAGGAGAGGTAAGGCAGTGCTGCGATACGAAAATTGGCAACCTGCAATTCCTATTAACTGTGTGAAGTCAGCTGCAGTGCCCAATAGTGCGAGCATGGGGCCTGGCCTCAACTGAACGAGTCTCAGTGCAGTCTTTAACAAAAGGCGCCAATTGCTGCATATTATTAGGAGAAATTTATTTCAGCCTCACCAAGAGTGCCCTTGGCAAGTGCTGCTTGCATGTCTATATATAAAAAGAATCAAATTAATCATTATATAATACAAACAATTGAATTACAAAATGTTTCATCGTTGCAAACCATGGGGGAGAGGTACATTTGCTGACATATTATTATGTAATGAGGTTTTAATTTCATCTATCTACAAACTGCCACCCAGCTATCTGGACATATTGCAAGAGCAGCAAATCGCCCATGCAGCACTACTTTGATGCTTGGCGCGTTACTAAAGATGCATGCAGTTGCTTGCTTTAATAATTAGGGCGAATACATGGTAATAACATTATTCTATACTGCATTTACTAAGTTAAAAGCTGTGAGCAGGTCAGAGGGCTGTGAAGCAATAGAACCATGGATCCAGACAATCACAAGTCTATGTTGCTGCCCTAGGCCAGGGTAATGATGACCAGATCATCAGCATGTAGTGCAGCCTGTTGAACCACATATGCGATAAGCGTGATGGCCATGATAGACCATACAGCAAATGCCTGCATGAGCTTCTTGCAAACAGGCAATGGATAAGCAGAGGTAATCTGTTTTGTATAGGTTTTTTTTGTGCAAAGTTTTTCACCTTGATGTTGTTTGGAAGGTGCACGGCTCATACTTGCGGCATTTGTCAACCAATAATAAATTTAAGAGATAGGTAATGCAAATAGAAATTCACGGAAAAAACTTTTTACACATCCGCACATTACAGCAAGACATAGCAAAGAAAGAAACCCATAATGAAGTGAAGAAACAATGTAAATGTGATTGCCGAGACTGCGAGATTAATTTAATACTGAGGCAGCTTGGTTATAACGCCAGTAAGAAACACAAAAACAATGGGATGTTCTATACTTTCTTATACTGACAATTGTTTGGTCAACAACACCTCTTAGATTTCTTGTCACAGTAAAATAGCAGTACAAGACCAGGTGTCTTTTAACGAATATGTTGCTAAAACTGTTTTCGACTGCAATGCAGCTGCTGTAAGCAGGTTCAGCATCTATGATCCACTACAATACACACCAACACTACCAACTCATCAGTCAAATATATATATACTGTCGGCGAGTTGTTTTTCCTTCCGCTTTGCATTTGATGCTCTTTATTCCAATAATCATCATAAGAGAAATTCCTGTAAATGTCAACAGTATAAACATAAAAAAAAATGTTTGCCTTGCACTCGCAGACTGTTCGCTCCTTTAAATGCTATATATATATATATATATATATATATATATATATATATATATATATATATATATATATATATATGTGTGTGTGTGTACATTTTTTTACAGATTCATGTGCTTTCAGGAAGCTAAACTGCATTCTCATGAACTCCCTGTTCCTGAAGGACATTCGACAACTCTCCCCTAAAGCCCAAACATCCTCCCTTGAATCATTTCATAATTTGGTCATCAGATTTGCTCCCAAATCAATTGCATACTCGGATGATGGGATGCAAGCAAGGTAAGTTGAATGAAAGAAAAGGATACGACATTATTTTTTACTCCAGTGCCAGTACGCATTCCAACTTTTCTGCATTTCCATATGCAAACAATCAATCCTTGCATGAAGCATTTAATGTATGTTCATAATATTGTCATTGTAAAAGGAACAGAGGCCAGAGGAAATAGAACTCAGTAAAAAAAAAATAATCTGAAGTTCATCTATGAAAGCCTGTGCTTCATTCGCGCCATATCCTTTTCCTCCTTTCGATTCTTCAACTTGCTAAGTAGCCCAACTAAGCAGATCGCGTTTAGTTAATGCTACAATAGCCACTACGACCAGCACTCCCCTTAGTACAGTGCTTGATCTGGAGCTGTCATGTTATCAGGCCAGGTAATATGAGACCTTACAATTACGACTCACAGGAGTCAATTCTGACATCTGCCAAAAAAGGGCACTCACTAAGCCAAGTGAATCCCAACTCCTGCTCAAAGTATGCACCCAATGAGAAATTTTCCACAATCCTTCCATCCTGACATTAAATACTCTGCTGTAAAATTAGCTGAACCTATCTCGTGTCTTTCTCTTCGAATCTCAAGACTGCTGCCATGTCAAAGGTAGTTTTCATACATTTTGAGGAAACTGCGGTGCACACTTCTGACATTCTAAGAATGCTTCGTATAATATCATAAAAACATATTTGCTGGCATGGCAGCACTAGCCATTCTATAATCCCCTTCAATAGAAAAAGTGAGACAGGAGGCTGCAGACTGCACAGGCCATCTAAGGGTCCTCATTGGAAGTCACTGCTCTTATGTTAGAATAGGCAGATGGGATGACATAAAGAACGAAGTTGAGGACAAGCATGAAGCGCAGGCTGAAAAAACACCTCGTCTCTCTTTTGTGTTCCTCATCTTAGTGCAGTCCCAAGACAAAGGCAGTTTTTAAAGGACTGGAAGTTATCAGCGCAAGTTTCCGACCCCTCTAGAACCATCTCGAATGTCCCGAGGCTACTGTATTGAAGCTGCAAGAATGCTCAAGGTTCACTTGACCACTTCAACTAATGAAGATCGCTAGAATACAACAGCAGGGAGAACACAGGTGATTCATGATATGATGTTGTATAGCCCATGTCATACGTTCATTTTGCTGCTTGGAGATCATTGCATCACATTCTTAATTCTAAAGGCGCTGAACATAGTAGCTAAATCAGAAGCAATTTCTGCTGCAGTGTTGTGAATATAATGCATAATGGTTCCTTATGGTAGCCTCTTCTGTATAATTTTGCTGGTAGGCAACAAGAAACACATTTTTTTTTCCAAAGTATGAAAAATTAATTCATATTTACCTTCTTTATAGGTCACATCTGGCTGTAATTCACTTTAATGAAAATTCCTCAAGGCTCCAGGCAAAGACAAAAAAGGAGATGACCGCTGGAAAGTAAAAATGGCAAAAGCAAGGAAAGGACATTTCAGTGTCGCTCCAGTGAAAGCGCAGCCGACGTTTTGTAAGTTCAAAGTTTGTTCTACTTATAATATTACACGAAAAACTAAGCGCACTGTTGTAATCTCGATGACTATTTCATGCAGCGTACGTCCACAAGCTCCTCCAAGATGTGGAGAAACGGTCTGAGGGCTCTTCGCACAGAGAGACAGCTGCAAGCACAGCTTCAGAGCGTCACTTTATGACGGATGCCTATGAAAGACCGTCAAAAGAACTGATTGCTGCTCACAGACACAGATTTGCTCTTCACAATGACTAGTCAATTACACAGTACAACTGTCAGTGTGCTTAACCTAAATGCTAAACAGACTGGCATCATTTTTTAAAAATACTCAGCGCAACAAACATAGGACAAGCAAGTAGACGGGAACAGCGCTGACTATCAACTGCATGATTTATTGAAAGAACACTAATATATACAAAAATGCTCTGACAACCAAGTGCGCATGTTCGCAGATAAAACAACATTTCAAGTTTTATCTGCGAACATGCGCACTTGGTTGTCAGAGCATTTTTGTATATATTCGTGTTCTTTCAATAAATCATGCAGTTGATTAGTCAGCGCTGTTCCCGTCTACTCGCTTGTCCTATGTTTGTTGCGCTGTGTATTTAAAAAAAATGATGCACCAACTAGCTCAACTCACAGTTCTTTTGAGACTGGCATCAGTGCCGCAAAGCATTGGCCACTGTAGCCAAGAAAATTGTTTCAATATGTTTGCTGCGGCTGACAATAGCTGGAGCGCAGTTTCATATGACTTTTGTTGTCTGAGTGAGTGCAATCTTGTACCCATATCTCTGCGTTTTCCTTGTGGCTGCGGCTAAGCAAAAGTGCACACAAAACATGTTGCTGTTTGCTTATCGCGGCAACTACACATGGTGTGCGACCGCTCGCAGGCCTTTCAAGTATTATATCAAAGCTGCCGCTTGAAACAAAAGTAAAAAAGGCAGAGCAACTGTGGGTTCAAGGTGTGTAAGGCTAGATTGTGAATAATTATGCCAGTCAGAGTTTTTCAGCTTCTTGAGGCCAAACTAGAAGTAAATGGAAATTTCAAGTGAGCCGGCATCACAAGTGACCATGTAACATCTCTCTTTTCATGGGCTTGCTGTTCCCCATCCGTTAAGCTACACAGCTTACAAGACAACAGTGTAATTATGCCGATTATTATTATGTGCGCGAAATAATACAGTGTTCTTAGCGGCAATTTAAACTGCTGAGCGATTCAATCAACTTCATTCAGATTTTTTTCCTACTGTCGACAGAAAAACAAATGCTAAGGTAGGAACAAAAGGCTACTAATACAGTAGCTTGATGAGGTTTTTACCCCTGTTTGACATGGACGACAGACAGTCATATTTTTACAGTGATCTGCTAGCGAAAAAAACAAAAAGATCAGCAAGTAAAAGAAATGTGCAATATGGACAGGTGCTGTGTCGGAAACAAAGTGTGAGAAATGTACATGTATTTACATTCACTTGCCACTGACTCTTGTACAAGTATCTTTAACGCGCAGAACATAAAAGCAAGACATGGTGACAAAAAAAATATTAAAGTGTCACATACATTCGAATGTACACCGGCTCAAGCATAAGAAACAACAAGGAGGTCAGTTATAAAACTAAGAAAGCACAGTTTTTCGCCGAGGAGAGCAATTCCTCTAGGAATAATCTCGAAATAAAGTCGTTTTCTTTGTTTCTTCGGTGCGTCCTCATCACTGCACGTCATGTGAAACCTGAAGGGGGCCAGATACAGCATGCGTATCCTAATACTACATGTTTACCGCGGCGGCTTGTACCTCTCCGGCTCTACCGCTCAGTCGTTTGTAGTGAAACTGCGCACGGAGCTTTGATATTACGGTAAACTTTATTTGCTCGTAGGAAGTTAGGTAAGGGTGCTCAATTCGTTGCTGCTGCGTACAATGCAAACCCGCAGTCTGTACCGGGATCGGGGCCGAAAGCCGCCAACGCCGGCGCACGATTCCGCGGGTTCGCGCACGGCCGAGCCAGGTAGGCACAGTTGTCTTAGGTAATTTACTATAAGGCAAAAGTTTATAACCTACAAACTTACTACGAGACAAAATGCAACCTCCGTGAGTAGTTTCACGCAATCAAGTCAGCGGTTAAGACGGTAGGATTTTAATAGCTGCCACAGTAATGATGCATCACAGCAATGACTAACTTATTGCACCTGTGAAACCATCGCTTATCTGTGCGCTATGTTCAAGCTAGTAAACACATTACTTACCAGCGTATGTTGTCGCCTTGACTTGATCCGAGGTGCGTATTTTGGTTTGGTGGACACGGGAACGGAGCAGCGGTTGCCTCCGAAATTTTGCTGCACTACGTAAGGCGCAGTGGATTGGGGCCCGACATTTAAAGCACAGACTTAATGCTGTAAACCTGTAAGCCGACTTCGAAGTTCATTTCGCATGGGCGACACAAGAAACGAGAACATTCACAGGCGGAAAGTGCCCCGCAAGTACACTGCAAGGAAATGAAACGAGACCGCCGCTTGCGACCGCGCCGCGATTGCCGTGGTGCCTGCGCAAAGGGCAAAGCTGCGCGCGTGCGCGCGCGAGACCGGAAGTGTAGGAAAAAAAAGCTTTGAAAAAATGTTTCTGTCTACAAAACATCCTAATTTTCTTTCCTGATATATAAAAGTTAAGCGTATTTCAATTTTTCTGGCATAAGCGATAGTTTAATGGCTGTGCGACGTCGCGAAGAAGCAGACCAATAGTCATTCGAAAACGCATGCACGTAGCAGCGTTGCACAGAGGAGGAGGACTGGCAAAAGTCCAAGGAAAGAACGCGCCAACTTTCGAATGCGATGGTGGGACCTGCACTGCGCGTAGACATGTATTATTGCGTTCAAATGTGTATCGCAGCATAATCTAGCGACTGAGATAGTTTGTGAGGAGTGCTCGGAAGGTGTTTGTGGGCCCCTTTAATGCAAACGCTCAGAAATCGCATATTCCCGTTTCTGTTTCGAAATACCGCAGCTACTAAAACATATGCCACCGCAGACTTCTTCATATAGCAGAATCCAGTTTGAACAAACCACTCTATGCCTGCTATGCCGTCTGTATGCACGATAGAGTTGTGTGAGTAATTTGGTTCTTTTTTTTTTTTTTTTTGCTTTTAATTCTCTGTCGCGGTGTCTCAATGGTATAAGGGCGCTCGACAGCTGATTTCGAGAACGGGGGATTCAATTGCAACCGTTTCGAAAGGCGTTCCTCTGCTGTGGGATTTGACTGCACAATAAACAATCCCACGTGGTAAATGTGTTAATAATGAAAAAAAAAAGACACCAAAACCAGCTTCTGCAATCATCCGTCATAGCCAATTCCGCTTCATGCGTTAAACCCGGTCCAATATGCATTTTTTTCTTGTTGTTGTTGAAGGCTTCTATGCATCCGTAAAAGTTTTAGTGAGCACATTTTTCTTTAGAGAAGTGCTCGAATGTTTGGGAAACATATTCCCTGCACCTAATTGTTACCCTAACGATTACATAATACACCTAGATCAATGTACTTTACTGGTAGCCTTATTATAATCATAATCCCTTTTCGCCCAAGTGCTGTCTTCCGGCAAAACTCATTTCTGACAAGGGGAGTAAAACAGCTTCATGCAGGCTTAGATATCAGTGTTTAGTTCGGGAATAAATACATTTTTATAGTCACATGATAAGATGAGCTCCATTTTTTCTAAATCTTGTGCGAAGTAAAATATTAGGGTTGCTTCCAAAACAGATGCCGGATATAACACTCTATATATTTCTAATCCGGCATCTGTTTTGGAAGCGACCCTAATATTTACTTCGCATAAGATTTATTCATTGCTAAATAATTAGTGATGAAGAAATTTTCAGCCTGTAAAACTGCTTCCCAGAACATGACAGTGCCCAGGCGCAGTTTACAACGATGTCTTCGCAGCGAGTAATTCGTAGCTTGCACTTTAACGTTACTGAAAATTAATCGCTGATTATTGTAAATTCTGTCAAGTGTGTAAAAGTTCTCTCACAGGGTGAAATTTGTTCGCATTGCAAAACAAAACAATTACACTACTAATTTACCGTTATATATGAACATCACACACATCAGAAATCCCTTATACTTTCCTCGGTTTCAGGAAATCATTTACAGCTAGTGGCGCATGCATTAATACACTATCACATTCTATGACAATGGCCGCAAAAAGCATCTCGGCAAATTCAATCCACTCAGCGCTGTACACGTGAGCAATCGCTTTCCCGTGCAGCGAGGCTTCCTGTATAGTGTCGGCGTGATCTCATTTTTGGGGAATACTTGTGCGTGGTTGTCTGGGCCAGAGTTGATGTGCACTCAGTCTAAAGCAACTCGCCATGCAGTGCGCTGCCAATGCTACATTTAATCTGCTTAATCCTCGAGTGAAGTACGATTTAATGAACCAGGCTTTCTCGATTCAATCTAAATTACTGCTGGTCGGAGCACGAACCTTGTATCTGCGTGGGCTTGAAACTACATTCGCAGGTCTCACTCGCATGAGACACGCGAAAACTGTTTAAAAGTCGATAAAAAAAACAAAGCTGTCATTAGGCAGGCCCAAGCATTAGGTGCGTGAGCGCGGTACAGCGCAAGAAACGTGCAAAGTAAACCTAGAAGACTGGTGGTTGCATGCTTTGTTTTCCTAAAATCCGCTCTTCTGCTGCATTGGCGAAATCCCTGCATTTTTTTCTGCAATATTGCAGAAATATTGCAGAACACACGTTTTAATCGCGAACAAACCCGCCGTAAACTCGGAAGCAGAGCTAAGCAGCGTGCGTTTCTGCGAGCGCCGCCGGCTGCCGATCCACACTACCGGAGTGACGGTGGCGCCACGTCTAGGTCGATCTCGCGGCGAACAGTCATCGGTGCGAGATAATGCTCCTTTCACGTTTACGGTGGCTGATAGCTGGTGCGCAACTCGCTTTAACTGCTTTTTATAGCACCCTCGTTACGTAGGCGTTTCTCCGCATTTGCTCGCCTTGTGGCCTCGCACGCGCTGAGAGCGCATTGCAGCTTTCTGACCTCGGGCACCCGAAAGCCCCGAAGGTGTGCGCGCTAAGCTGCCGCAGCTGCGCACTGCATAACTTCGTGCGATAGCTTTAACGCTTATCCGACCTTAACACGGCTGTTCTAGCTCGTTTCAACGCGGTAGCGTTAAGGGCCCCGTGTCGCAGAAAAGTCAGTGTCGTCGTCGGCGGCCGCCGTCCCACGTCGTCCGGCGTTGTCCAGGAGCGAAAAGTCCCAGAAGCATTATTAAACAAAAACTAGTAGGAAAAATCTCCGACCTGAGGAATCGAACGTGGGTCTCCGGAATGCGAGACGAGCACGCTAACCACTCCGCCACGATTATTTTCTCTTTGTTGCCTAATTTATTCTCAGAGTTTACACATGTAAAACATAACACACACACACACACACACACACACACACACACACACACACACACACACACACACACACACACACACACACACACGCGCGCAGAGAGACAGACAGACAGACAGACAGACAGACAGAGCGAATATTACGCGACAAATGCACTACCTGGGTTAAAACCACGCTATTTGGGCTGCGTAATTCATTACAAATCAGTCATTTGCAGCAACACTTCCATTCTCGGAAGCCACACAGGCACTTCACTTTGTCTTGCGTCTTGAAAACTTCAATAACACTCGCAACGGCTTCGAGAAAATACTGCCCCAACTGGATGGCTTCAATTGGACAAAGGCGCGTCTATTGATTGCGGTGTTGTCTCAGAAATGTTCATTAGAGAAGTGTACTGTGGCGTATAATAGTAATTTTGAGCATGTCAATTACAGAATTACAGAACACGCACTTAAGCGAGTGGCAAATTACTTTTCCGCTGTACTTCCTCTTCGCTTGGCGTGCACGTAGCGCCATCATGCGTGTGGCGCGCGGAATAAGATAGGCAGCGCATGGCCTTCAAGGTCTTCATCGCGCCGGCTTGGATCGGCAACGATGTTGCCGACGAACTACGACAGCAACTTGAAGCCCGCGCGTTTCGGCAAGGTGGCTGGCAGCGCTTCTACGCACCGGAAGGATTAATAAAAATGAGTACAGCAAGTTGATCTATGTAGGAAATCAAAACAGAGGCTCCCTTCTCAGTGCACGCCTCAGCCGAATTGTAAGCGAAGCAACGCTTGTAAGCGCGAACCGGAGCCGAAAGGTTCTCTCGCAGAGGCCGCTAGGGGAAGCGATGACGCCACCGCTAGGGCATGAAGCGTCGGAACATGAGCTCGCTCTTGAGACGTGTAAGCGGTTGCGTCTACTAGTGCCGGGCGCACTACGGTGTCTCTTGTGCTATCGCGTCCCATTCATAAAGGCGAAGCTTAAGCGTCCTCCAAATTTTTGCCTTGCTGCTTGCCTTTTTTTTCTTGATTACGGCACAATACCTGTGACTTCCTGCGGAATTCACTTGTAAGCGAACGATACTGACCAGAACAGTTTTTTTTGTTAGATCCGCAGCACTCCCACGAAACTCGCGATGCGCGCGAGCTGCGGTAGCTTAGCGCGCAATTTAGGATTTCCGCGGTAAAAGACTGCAACGCATGGCCCGGGCGTGGGATGCCGCCTTCGCGTTAAGAGCGGCAGAAACGCTTACGTAATGAGCGCGCGCGTACGCGGCGATCGGGCACCACTGAAAAAAAAAAATATTGAAAGTGATGAGCACGTCAGCTATCGTTAGCAGCCGTAAAAATATCAATATCATTATCTTGCACCCGATGACTATCGCTTCGCGGCGGTGACTGCAGTCCAGGCCCCACTTTCAGTCATTCACGTTAAGTCTGTGGGTAGCTGTACACTTCCTCTAGGCTGCTGACGCAAAATTGGAAGTAGGCTTTACTTGTTTTCCTGATTAGAAACGCGCCACCGCGCTGGACGCATTTTCATTTATCGGCAGACAAAAAAAAATGTAAGCACGTATACAAACGAACGAATGAAAGAGAGTTAGAGCCACACGGCAGAAAGCAATAAAATAAGCGCGGCTGTTATACCTAAGCATGGAAAAAGTTACATGTGCTGACTGCATTTCGTTACAAAATACCGTCACTATTTTCGTCAAGTGACTAATCGCCAACATTTTAATTAGAACTTGTCAGAGCCATCCGTTTATTATCTGTCTATTTCGATTGAAGGTGACGGCTTGGACGGAGATCCCTTCTTGGGCGACTTGGGGAAGAATTTTCCATCCTTGGACAAAGCCCTAATCGACTTCCTCTCTCGCATTGCCGATATCGCCCGAGTCGCTGTTGTCGACAAGTGTTCTTGCATCGACGTAGTTGTAGAGACTTGCGCGGTTTTCCCGATCGTCTTGGGCGGCGAAGAGCCCTGGCGATTTCGGCGCAGTCGGCGTAGCCTAGAAGTGTCCTCCATAACCTCTGCTAGGCGCGTGGTGTCGGTTGACGAAGGGACTGCAGCATAGTCACGAGAACTGACCTCTTGCTCAGCTGACTGGTTCTGGCGTCGCGGAGACGCGTCCGAATGGCGTAGAATGGAGCGCACAGAACCGGACAGAATAGGTGAATCGTTACTGGCCAACGCTGCTTTCTCCTTCACCGGTTGGGTGCCTGGCTTGTGGGCGTCCGTTGGAGCCAGGATGGACAGTCGGCGACCGGACCTGCGCTCTGGGGGCGCACGTTCCCCGGATACCACAGTGCCATCGATGGCCGCCTCCGTCGAATGTCGTGATTGGCAGCCGCGCTCCGACTGTGCCTTCTGTGGACTCCTGTCAGCTCTGACCACGTGCGACTCGTAGGTGGCGTCGAGATCGACGTCCGACGCTACCACAGACGCTTCGCCGCTCGCACTACGGCCAGCAGTACGATGACGACTGGCAGTGCCCTCGAGGCTGTACGGGTCGTACAGTGGCGCCGCTTCCCAGCCCAAGAAGTCGAATATGCCGCCCGGCGGCTGGTGCTGTCCATGGCGCAGATGATCGGTACTGAAGTCGCCAGGGCTGACTGCGATGGTCGAGCTGGTTCGGGGGTCGGCGCCATACGGGATGCGCCGTCTAAAATGCGTCGAACCCAGCTTCACGTTTGACACATCCGCGCCTAGGCGGAGGGAGCCAGCGGAAGAATGGCCGTCGGCTGCACCTTCGACAACGATAGGCCGCTGCTCGACGCCCAATTTCCAGTAGAGGTGAGCGAAACGGTACAACACGTAGAACTGCGTGGCGCGCAGACAGAAAAGCGAAATCAGGCTCTGTAAGTATACTGTCACTCGTAGTGTCATTCCTAGTCCAAAATAGCAGGATAGGACTGGCGGACATAAGCATGATGCAATGGATGGGAGTAAAACGAACTTAACGCTGATCAATATACCTTCCAACATACACTGTCGGGCGAAAGCCGGAGTAGAGTATTCATCAGTGTGCGCCAGATTAAAGTTTGGTCACTTTCCGAGTACCTTGGAGTAGGGATGAACGCGAGGCGAAATTTACCTCTCTAGTACCTCAATTAGAGTCGGGGTGGGAGAACCGGATTCGATCCCGCGTCCTTGGGAACAGTAGTCGAGCGCCGTAACCACTGCGCCACCCCGGTGGGGGGGGGGGGGGGGGGTTGAATAACCTGTGCTGGGGGCGGGGTGTGGAGGGGTAGAATGGATTCTTATCGGTTCATGATTCGCGAATGGAAGTTTAGAAACATGCTTTCAACGTGCAGTGGAACGCAGTCCGAGAACTGTCTCTGTGGATGCCGCTCTATACGAGCATACATCGAACGCATCAGCAGCCGTGGTGGTGGGCTCTTCATACACACAAGTCTCCAGCATGTCCATCCCGCACTGTACTATCAAAGAAGCGGAAGTGGCGGCGATCGTACTGGCCATTACCTACGGAGACGCGACCAATCGAGAGCTGCACGTAATCACCGACTCACAAGCGGCGTGTCGGCTCCTTCTTGTAGGCAGAATACCTAAAAAGTTAGCTCGCTTCACAACTAACCCATTGGCTACAACCTCACAGCTCAAACATCAGATCACTTGGGTTCCGGGGCACTCTGGATTGGAAGGTAATCAGGTCGCGGATAGGCTAGCTCGAGGTCACACAAACCGAGCGGCCACCAATCCCGATCTCACAACCAGCATTCCTGTCCCAGCGACTTACGGCGCGCGACTTAAGTACCTACGGGAACAACGTAGGATTTATCCCCCTCCACACAAGGGTCTAAATGCACAAGAAATGCGGGAATGGAGACAGCTCCAAACCAACACATACCCCAACCTACATCAATACAACATAATGTTCCCAGAACACTACACAGACATATGCCCTTGGTGCAACGACCAGCCCACCGCCTACCACGTCACATGGGGGTGCAAAGGCCCCAAACCTCCACACATAAACATGCACCATTCGGAGGCGCAGTGGGAGGCCACTCTGCAATGCTATGATCTAGAGACCCAGCGTAGGCTGGTAACTCAGGCAAGAGCGGCAGCCCAGGCCACTGGGGTCTTGAAATGAAGACTCCACTCACTGCCCCCCCCCTTTTTTTTTCTTTTTTCATTTCTCTTTTCTTTTTGTTTTTGAAATAAAGTTTTCTCTCTCTCTCTCTCTCAACATTATCCCCAAGCTCTTTGACGTAGCGTTTACGATTGGCATCGACTTTCTGCACTGTTAAAGAATTAGATGGGAGGTCCGTGTCTGAACGGGCTTCCGCCATCTTTTTTGCTTGAGGTTCCCTTTGACAGGGAGAAAGGTGGAATTGAAAGAGAAGAGAGAGAAAGGTGTGCCGTAGTGGAGAGCTGCCCACGAATTTCGATAACCTTGGGATATTTAACGTGCGCTCAGATGCCTCTACGTTTCTCCTCCATGGAAACGCGGCGGCCGCGGTCGGGTTCGAACCCTGGAATAGCCGCGCGTATTAACCACTGAGCCGCTGCTGTGGGTTCATGATTTTCAGCTTCGGTAACGGGTCGGGATTTTATAATAATACCAATTGCTTCACAGGAAAAGGCACTGTATCTGTCACATTGTTCCGCGGAAGCCTGACCTGCGCCGTAAGGGAAGGGAGGGAGGTGGGAGTGAAAGTTGAAAGTGAAGGGCTAACGAGTAATTGTGACCACCTGGGGATTTTTAGGTTCCGTTTGGTTTGTGGGGTTTAACGTCCCAAAGCGACTTAGACTATGACAGACGCCGTAGTGCAGGACTCCGGAAATTTTGACCACCTGGGGTTCTTTAACGTGCACTGACATCGTACAGCACACGGGCGCCTTGCTTTTCGCCTCCATCGAAAAGCTACCGCCGAGGCCGGGATTCGATCCCGCGTCCTTGGGAACAGTAGTCGGGCGCCGTAACCACTGCGCCACCCCGGCGGGGTAAGGGAAGGGAGGGAGGTGGGAGTGAAAGTTGGAAGTGAAGGGCTAACGAGTAATTGTGACCACCTGGGGATTTTTAGGTTCCGTTTGGTTTATGGGGTTTAACGTCCCAAAGCGACTTAGACTATGACAGACGCCGTAGTGCAGGACTCCGGAAATTTTGACCACCTGGGGTTCTTTAACGTGCACTGACATCGTACAGCACACGGGCGCCTTGCTTTCCGCCTCCATCGAAAAGCTACCGCCGAGGCCGGGATTCGATCCCGCGTCCTTGGAAACAGTAGTCGAGCGCCGTAACCACTGCGCCACCCCGGCGGGGTAAGGGAAGGGAGGGAGGTGGGAGTGAAAGTTGGAAGTGAAGGGCTAACGAGTAATTGTGACCACCTGGGGATTTTTAACATTGTTGTTGCGACTCAAGGAAGAATGAAAAGAAAATTCAGGGGCCTGCTACTCGCTCTGTAGCTGAGCCGCCTCCGCTGCCTCGGGAGAAGAAAGAAAAAGGACGAGGAGAAAGACGCGCGTCGCAACAGCCGTCGTCCACCACCGAAACGGTGGCGGGTGCAATGACGGCCTACAACAAAGTATGGTGGCAGGCTAGCCCCCGCCGCAAGGAGGAGGTGGTGAAGGGTGGGTGATCCTGGCCCTGATAGGGCTTGGACAGGTAGGTCACCGCCGCTCGCGGCGGTGGTTAGCCTGCCATCGAGTTTTATCTGTTGTAGGCCGTCATTGCACCCGCCACATTCTCAGTGGTGGACGAAGGCTGCGTCTTGCGGGCGCGTCTTTCTCTTCTTCTTTTTCTTTCTTATCTGTTTTCTCTTCTGTCCGCACGATGCAGCGGAGGTGGTTCAGGTACAGAGCCAGTAACAGGCCCGTTCATTTTCTTTTCCTTCTTCCTACAGCCACAACAACAACAACACGCCGCAAAAGGCAGTGACGTAGCGGACGTGGCGGAATCTCCCCGGCCGTCGCTGCGCGAGAACAGTCGCGTATGGCTATGTTAGCTTTCGGTCCCAGAGCCGAACTCGTTGTGTAAATGCCTGTAAATAGTGTATAAAGCTTTTTCTTCATCTCACCAACGCCGACTCGGATTCATCGCTACCGCCCAGGGAGCTGACAACCCTCGTTCACGAAACGGGTGACGAGGGCTAAGCAACCAACCCCTTGGCACAACCCTGTTGACGGTGGGCTACTGTGTGATAACCCCACCGGTACAAGAGTATTCGACAGATGTACGCCGATACCGCATCTATCTATCCGCTCCCTTATCTAGCGACGTACATACAGGTGTAGTAAAAGCACTCGAGGACACTTTGGCGACTGAAGTCATGAAAGGTGAAAGCCTGGGTGCTGCATTCTGCTACGCGACTGTTGCATATGAACGATGAATGCTGCTACGAGTAAAGCGACAGACTACTCTCACATTCTGCGAGTGCATTTATTCAGTGAATTATGCTTGGCAGCGATGAGATCGCGCTCCTTGTAATTTCGCAGTTCTACGTTTGCTGTTGTGTGGTCTATTTTACATGGGTGTGCGGCAATAATTAGTAACCAATTAGGTAACTGCACCAATCTTATTAATTAGTAAATACTAAATAATTAGTCATTATAGCGTACTTAGTGATAATTTAGTTTTAGTCATTGATTAGTAATTTGTGCTTAGTAGTTGTGAATTAAATGATTGTTATTTATAAATTGACCATTAATTGCCATATGGCCATATAAGGCACGCTTTCGCGCAAACTGTGGTGGTGCTCTGTAATTGGTCGAGCCCTCCATGACGTCATTCCGTCTCGACCAATCGGAGCCGCCGCAAAAGCGTTGACACTTTTGCTGACGACAGTGATGAGGTAATAACGGCTTTTGCCTTAAAAGTTTCCAGGACGCAGGTTCTGCTTCTGTTCGGCACATTCTGGCACTTTGTATCCCATTAAAGCAATCAATTATCTCGGAGGTTATAATAATGCTCCTTCTACCCTGCACAGATAATTTCAGACTTGGGGCTGTCGTAGCTGTCTCACTATACGGCTCTGAAGAAGACCGTGTGGCCCGAGAACTTTTGACTACCCTTGTACGTACGTGTATGCATCCCCCATATTCCCTGCCCTCCTTGCAGTTGAGATCACGTGGAAGCACCATCTATAGACCCTATTCACTATCAGGTTTAGCTGGCGGCAGTTGGGACAACGCTGTATAGTGGAGACGCCATAACGTTGGGCGGTTCCAAACTAAAAGCACACAATAGTTTCCGACGCGTCGGCGCCAGTCTACAGACGTCCTCCCTGCTGCGCGCCGTTCATTTGTAGGCGACTTGAGACGCCGTTTGCAACTCCATCCAACCAGAACTGGGATTTCACCGACGCTGTGCCATAATTCGCCGTAGGCCGGCTCTCTCTCTATATATATATTTATTAGCCCTCCGAAATTGCTTTGTGCTTGTGCCCCGCCGGGGTGGTGCAGTGGTAAGACGCCCGACTACTGTGCCGGAGCACCCGGGTTCGAACCCGACCTCGGCGGCTGCGTTTCGATGGAGGCGAAACGAAGAGGCGTCGTGTGCTGTGCGATGTCAGCTCACGTTAAAGATCCCCAGGTTGTCGAAATTACTCCGTAGACCTCCACTACGGCTCCTCTTTCTCTCTTTCCACTTTCACTCCCATCTTCCTCCCTTCCCTCACGGCGCGGCTGCGGTGTCCACAGAAATCAAGTGAGACAGTTACCTCGCCTTTCCCTTCCTATAAATAAATAAATCAGTTTAAATCTGTGCTTTGTGCGTGTCCGTGTCCGTCTGCTGTGCGATGTCAGCGCACGTTAAAGATCCCCAGGTGGTCGAAATTACCCCGCAGCCCTCCACTACGGTTCCTCTTTCTCTCTTTCCACTTTCACTCCCATCTTCCTTCCTTCCCTCACGGCGCGGTTGAGGTGTCCACAGAAAACAAGTGAGGCAGTTACCGCGCCTTTTCCTTTCTGTAAATCAATCTAAAAAAAAATTGCTTTGTGCTTGTCATGGTTGCCAGTAAAGCTGCAATGACGTCACGTGAATAAGCTCTATAGACATTGTTGGGAAAGGAAAACCGCTGGCAGCTGGTGCTCTACGATGAAAGAGCGCTCCACGAGAGAGCCTATGGGTGCCTATATTCGTTACACAAGCTGGTTTCAGCACTACGAAAGGTAGGGACCCCCCGTGCCAATCGCGATGGCGCACAATACAAGATTTCGTTCCTACGTGCATGTTGACCACGGTATAGAAAGGTGGCGGAAGCTCAATCATGCTGCGCGCGTCCGCCATTCTGATGACTCGGGTTGCCGTTACCTTCCATAGTGCTGCAAACAGCTTGTGAGGGGGAATGCAGTAGCCCGCGTGGGCCTGCCAGAAAAATACAAAAATAAAAGTTATAAAACCGCCAACTAGGGAGGGCTGGGAGACAGCCCTGTCCAGCTCTGACCTGGAGGCCCAGCGTGCCCTGGTCCAGAGAGCTCGGGTAGCGGCGGCGGCCAATGACATCCCGGAATAGGGTCGGCCACTCAGCTCCACTACCATACGCACCTCCCTTCCCAAACCATTTCATTGTCAACAAATTTTTTCTCGCACCCCTCCTCTCCAGCGCAGGCTCATCGAGACACGCTATGTTTTCATCTTTCGGTGGCACCCCGCATGTCCCCATCCCCGTTTCCCTCGTGAAGCATTATTGACTAGTTTTATCATTTAATATGCGCCCTAATCTATCCACCATGATGGCATTATGGTCTAATATGACGGTATTTTATTTTTAAGGCGAAAACATTTCTAGGCTCACGGAACGAAATCCTGTGCGCGAGATATGTCATATTCCACGAGATTCAAAGAGATAAGTTCTTGTCTGGCGTTCCTCCCATCTGCAATCCCACACTGGAACGTGCGCCAAGGAGCACCACGTGACATGAGCGCTGGTGTACCGTCCAAACTAGGGTGACTCGATGGCTTTCGCCTGCGCTTCCAAGGTGAGGACACCCTTTGTACCACCCCTCGCCGCCGTTTTCCCCTCCCGGTGGAATGTTGGGTCCCTCTCGACAGTTGCGTGCGGCGAGCAATACTTGCGGCGAGGGCTCTCCGCAGTTGTACGGCGACTAACATAATGCGAATTAACTCGACAAACACGGCATTTTTTTATTTTATTTTAGCAGTAATGCTCTGGCAGTTTCAAGTGTGATCTTTACATGATGCAGCAGTTATAGTTGGCTTGGTAAATTCCGTACAAGCATATGCTGTATTTGTTGTTCGAGCACAATGACTTTTCAGAGCGCCGCGATCGTTTTTCTCCAATGTGCCAACAGCGAGGAGGGTAATCTAGCCTGCAAATGTAACGATCTTTGTGCAGTTTAAACCCACTTTTCCACCGTTCATTCGAACCGTTACCTTTATCTTACAGTACGATATCTGAGGTATTTTCAAAGCAGCAAATGTAATTTTTTCTTCCAAGCCGTCCTTCTCCGGTCTGAACAGCAGAGGGTAAATCTGAATCCGTAAAAATATCTTTCAGACAGTTTCTCCGAATGGGGCGCTTGGTCGTGCATCGGCAGTACGGTGGCTTGCGGGATTGAAACTGCTATATTGCCTTTTCTAGGATAAACCTTTTTTTTTTGTTTTTTTTTTGTACATAGCCTGCTGTACATGAACAAGACAGAATGCGTGAGGAGTAGATTATTCGAAAAAGAAAAAGGGTTTTTAGACGGAAACCCGTGACTAGTTATGTCCTCTCTTGATATGTGTTTTTGCACTTTCCCTCTAAAAGGGACCAGACTTGATTTTTGTCGAGTTAATGTAAATGTATCTTGTGATGAAGAAAACCACTGAAAGCGAGTGGGTTACCAAGACACCTGACAAAGTAAGCCCCTGATTGCTACACTTTCTGAATATTGTTGCCCCGGGCATGCTCAATTACTATAACTCTCAGAAGGAAGCTGGAGAATTTGCCGCCTATGTTGCTTATTCGGAACTTTCCGCTCTTGCTTTATAATCGTCGGACGGGGCAAATGCGTGAAAGATTGATGAAAAGTAAAGTTATAATCATGAAGCGCACAGAAAGAAAGTATCTGAAGGCGACAGACAAGCTTTCATTGCCGTTAAAATCATTTAGCTGAGCAAGAAAAATTGAGAAATCCCAAGATTTCAGCGCAGACACACACGCGTGCCGAATTTTGCTCGTACCAACGGCCTGTGGCGCCAACAAAAGGAAGCCCTTTTTCTTACCTTCCGCCATCTCTTTTATAGTGAAATGGGTAAGGGGAGTACCTACTGGCATCATTAGAAAAAACTTAGTAAGGTAGGGTGAGAAAATTCGAAGGGGGCGGGTGGGTGCGGGTGGTAGTCTGAGTGCCTTTGTGAACTGCACAAAATGCAGCGACGAGAGCTTCAGATACACACTTCGTAGCTAAAGCCTCTATTTAATGCGTCCATTTTACCGGGAAACGCTTTCTTCACCAGATTACTGAAGAAACCTTCGCTAAATTTAGGTGTTGCCTGGCAGCTTAGATCTCCTTGGAGCCATCATTTCAGCTAAAAGCGCAAGTTCGCAGAGCGCCGGCTAAAATGACGAAAATATGACGAACAAAGAGGTGGAAAAGGAAAAAGTCGCGGGAACGTCTTTACCAACAATTTCTCACCTCGCCTGAGGCATAGCTTGACAGCTGCAAAAACATGACACGTTTTCGAGCCTACTTATCAGGATATGTGACTCAGGTCTTGTCGACAAAGCAGGATACTTCTGATAGCATTGCGCAGAAAGTAGCTCGGAACGAGGAGTTTCGTTTGTGTATGCGTACTGGAGGGCAGAAAAAGCGAATCATCGCGGCTGAAGTTACATTGCACCTAGCCGCTGATGACCATCGCGCACATTTTATAAATATGAACTTATAAAATATATTACGGCTATTCGGATATTATATTAAAACATGCATGCTATACACAGGATCTAGAGAACGTCCCTGTCACTATCTCAAACTAGCCTGAAACCTTCTTGAGAGAGCTCCTGTCGCTATCTCGAAATGTTCTTAAAACAGCTCTTATGCACTGACTATACTTTCGTTACACTGCAAAAAGACGTTCACGCGAAGTCCCAAGGAATCGAAATTTTGACTAACGCAAGTGAGTAAATTGTAGCGGGGTATGCTACGCATATCAGAATGTAAAGACTGTTCTCAAGGCAAAGAGCTTCTTGGCAGAATACCACAAAATATGACAGATTTTAACGGAATTAAATTCGTTTCGCAACTGCAACACTCTCTTATACCATTGTCTTGACTGAACACCAAATTCTAAATTCTCAAAAATTCGGACGATAGCGGTAGTCGTCGAAACCACCCACCGAACCATTGCACGCAGTGCTGCCGAACGGGCGAGTGGGACCCAACATGGCGCAGAGAGCAGTGTCTCCACGCTGAAAGCGGAGGTGAAAGCATCGAGGCACCCTAGTCCAAACGCACTTGCCGGAGAAAGTGTGACAGATATTGTGCCTTTCCTTTCTTCTAAACCAATTGTAATTATATGTAACACTGCAACGAACTCCGATAAGGGAGAAATGATAGGAGCACTTTCACCATTCTCTTCTTAAAAGATAAGAGACCTTCAACACCTGACGGCTTCATTTTCTTTGGGAGAAAATAAATGGCAGAGAAATCACTGGCTGGTATTTGCAATCCTACACGGTAAGAAAAAAATGTATACGGCGGAAGCGTGGTTTTATGAGAATTTGAAGTTAATTACGGCGCCGATGATGACGTTTGGGCAGGGAATAAAAGGCGAAGCCTGAAGAGTTGTTTTGTGCGCTTGACCAAAGAAGCAGCACCCCGCGATTGCATTGTTTCTTTCACTTTAAAAGGGACAAAATAAAATCTTTGCCACTCAGTGTTTCCGAGCTATAGCTCACTAAAAATTGCCGCTTAGGGAGACTGTATATATCCAATTCCTAGTAGAATATGTCGGTAGAAAATGAGAGGAACGAGTTCACCTTTTTTTCGCGAACAGTTTTTTCTCCGAGGGGAGGTTTTTGTGAGACTTATAGTCGGTTTGTAAGTAGTGTGATAAAAGGAATGTAGCGCATAGAGGCTGCTCATAAAGGCAGTGCCAGCTGTATATGCAAAATGAATTTCACCTTTTCTACTTCGCTTCTTTGAGCGGAAATGCTTGCGCGGCACAGGCTTTTCAACACGTTATCTGTCTTAACTGTGATAGTAGAGGGCTATAGGTTTTGAGTACACCAACATGTTAGAAGTAGGCACGGTCCTCAACGCAGATGCTTTTACGTGTTTGTTTTGTTTTTTTGCCTTCAAACTTACTTATCAGCACTAACCTTGGCCGCTTCGATAGCAAGTCGGACTGTAGTGTTCAGCACGAACCGTTCCGCCTGCGTACAAGAAGATTAGTTTCGTTAGCGAAAGAGTTTTTTTTTTGTTTCATTGCTGGCTTATCGTGTTCTATAGCTTTATTACAGAAAATCCTCATGCACTGAGACCACACTACGATAAGTTGCACATATATAATGTGTGGGAGCTACCTGCGTTCTCTTCGTTAAGGATTAACAGAAACATTTGAAGCAAAGCTTCCAAACGTGAATACGTGGTAAACTTATTTAGTGATTTTGGAACATAATATAGGAGGACTATACTTAGGGAGGCATCAAACTCACGCTCCCGCTCGTATTGTAGTTGTAGACCAAATCGGGGCCAAGACTCGCTGGTGAGGTGGTGACGGACCAGACGATGAAAACGAGCCACGCACGCCTTGGTTTCTGGTAAAGAATTGAGAAAACGGCGAGCAAAGCGTGGATGCCACATTTCGTTGCAACGCGTATCCCGACGTGAACATAATCGAGCGAAAGACTTTGTTGTAGATTCGAGAAATCAAAAAGAAAGTTGTTTCTAGGGAAGAGACACAAGAAATGGTTCACAACATGGGCGCTGTTGTTGAGCACCACTCCTTGAGCAATATGCCAAAGCGCTGTTTCTTATTATGCTCTGCTTAGCTTTCGAACCGTTCGGTTTCCGTCTTCTATGCGAACGGCAGAATTCTTATAATTGGCTAGCACACGTTTGCTATGTAGGTACTTTTTTTTTTTTGTGATGGAGGAGTTCTGTGCGTTGTTCTTGAACGGTCCCTGTTAAAGATCAACGCACAGAATTCCTCCATCACACAAACAAACAGTCTGTTGAAGGCTCTTGCCTGCACAAGAAGCTACGCGCAAGACGAAATTAAAGCGACAGAATTGTGGTGCCTCGGGCTTGCATAATGTAGTTAAACACTAGAAGTGGCTTCGCTTACTGCAGTGTTTGGGCAGCTTAGTAACACGGAACACTACGCAATATAATCTAGACAGACGTCCTATCAGGAGGTCAAGGACAGCTGTTGCCAACTGCTGCTCTTAAATAAGTTTTATCCTTTTGTTGTGCGTGGTCGCTGTTACACACGCCGGACTTCACTTCGCCGTTAGTTTATCCCAGAAGAGCAACACTGGCAGGAGAAAATAATAAAATGATGATCGCAGAATTTAGACCTGTGCTAACTTAAGCACAGTTCCAAAGTTTGAATTTCTAGTAACCACAAGCTTCTCTGATAAACCCAGAGAGAGGACAAGCATCGAGGTAGTGTAGTCGAAGAAAGCGCACTTCCATGGTTTACTCATTACTCAGGCCAGCATACAGAGACATACGGAGCCAGGCAAATATATATTATTGGGATAATTTTTGAACTGGGCTGATGCGTGATTGCAACTTTGTCGGGAGAAATATATGTGGGTGTTAACTTCGCTCTTAAGTACTTTAGTTTTACTTTTAATCCCATTTTGGTTCTCTCCGGTATATTAATTTTTCTAATGGTCTAAATTACATTGATTTCATTGCTTTGAAGGTTCGTGCAATTTCGCCAACCGCTCTCTTCGTCTATTGCCTTAACGTCGCCGAAGCCTGTCACTGTGTCCTGTCTTTACGAGTCTGTCATCTTTCGCTATGTGGCATCAACTAGCCAAAAGTACTAGCTTACTTCTTTTCCCCTCCATGCTGCTGAGGTGCACGTACAGTGCCTAGATTCTCACGCGCTGAAGGCAGACACCATGCAGGGATTAACCAACGAATTGATACTCCGGATTAGAGGGGACACTTAAGCACCGCTTTTAAGAACAGTGGGCGATAGTGTTAATGGAGCCCGTCTGCGGCTCCCGTTGCGTATCTTAATTCGCGCAATACATTTTCCCACTCGCTGTCATCTCGAAAATAATTACCAAGTAAGCACTCGTAAGCACCGACATTATGTGAGCGACTACGTGCAATAGATTCAGCTGCCATCTCAACCTCCTGCTCAAAGTAACTGCCCTTGCTGGCAGATCCTGTGCACTCGACCTTGTCGTGAGAACGTTGGTCATGAGGCCTCGTGACGTCTAACAAGACGACCAGGCGGTGTACGGCAATGTCATCCGCCATCTACCACATGCCAGAGACGTGCCCGTTATTTTCCGCTTACAAAGGCGACAACTAGGGCAGCGGGTTTTTGGCAAACGAAACCTTCAACAACGCCACGTTAAACAATTGCCTCGTTTCATGGTAGCAGTGGCGCCGTCTGTGGCCGGTGCGTGAAATCATTTGCGCAAGCTGCAGCGGGCATGCCGAGAGCGCCATGTTCAAATAGATCAATGTCGTTTTATAGGCAGAAGTCTGCATACTCACTCAGTACACTCCCATCGGCTCACTCACTCACAGCCGTGAGCGCGATTTACTTCATTATTTAAGAATATGTGAGTGAGTGTTAGTGTGAGTGCAACTGAGTTGTGGTTGAGTAGGTATGTATTTTGAGCGTACATGAGTGGATGTTGCTGTAAACGAGGATGAGTATTAGTGAGTGGATGTGTGTTTGAGCGGGCAAAAAGGTGGATGCGAGTAAGAAGATGTGAGTGGGAGTAGGTATGAGTGCGAGGGAACGGAGGTGAGTTTTGAGGAGAATTAGTGCGAGTGAGTGAATGTGAATGTGAAGGAACGCCGGCGAGTGGATGTAAGTGTAAGGAACGTAAGTTTTAATGCTAGCGAGTGGATTCGAATGCGAGTGAGTGGATGAGCGGGAACGGGCATGGGTGTGTTGTGCATGAGTGGATGTTGCTGTGAACAGAGATGAGTAAGAGCAAGTGGATGTGAGTTTGAGCGGACAAGAGTGTGAATGCGAGTGAGTAGATGTGAGTACGAGTATCGATGAGTTTGAGAGAATGGAGGTGAGTTTGAGGGAGAATGAGTGCGAGCGAGTAGATGTGAATGGGATGTAACGCCAGCGAGTGGATGTAAGTGCAAGGTAACGTAAATGTGAATGCTAGCGAGTGGATTTGAGTGCGAGTGAGTGGATGTGTGTGAGCGGGCATTAGTATGAGCGTGCATGCGGGGATGTTGCTGTGAACGGGTATGAGTATGAGTGAGTGGATGTGAGTTTGAGAGGTGCAAGAGAGTGAATGCGGGTGAGTAGATGTGAGTGCGAGTAGGCATGAGTGCGAGGGAATGGAGGCGCGTTTGAGAGCGAATGAGTGCGAGTGAGTGGATATGAATGTGAGGGAACGCCAGCGAATGGATGTTAAATGTAAGGCAATGTAAGTGTGAATGCTGGAGAGTGGATGTAAGTGCGAGTGAGCGGGTGAGTGTGAGTGGGTATGAGTGTGTGAGTGCGAGTAAGTAGTGGTGAGTCAGTGTGAGTGAGTCCCTCCGAATGGGGCCGACCTATGTTTATGGGTTGCCTGTAGAGGGTGTATTCAAGCAGCAACTATAAAACTATAAAGAGTGAAGGAGGAACAACTACGTAGCAGTGCTGAACAAGTGCTATGCAACGTGTACTCTGGCAGCGACGGGGAGAAAGCTTTTCACGAAAAACGGCTTTTTTTTTTCAAAAATTTAAGCTGTACCAGACAGCATAGAAATTTATATCAAACGCATAGAGCTCAAGTCAAACCTTCGCAACACCATAGAGGACAGGTTAATTACTCGGCATGCAGTTGTATTTCGCGCGCGAGTTTGCCCATGGCGGCTTCTGCATCGAGCCCTAGACTACAGTACTGACCGTAACTCCGCTGGTACAGAAAGATGATCGCAGCAGAAGTTTGAATTCCATCAATATTGTCACACGAAGTAATGTATTTAAAAGAGCTCCTTTTATTTGAAACTGTGCAATTGCAGCCAAATATGACCACTGCTTGATCCGTTCCATCGGTAGCCAACTGTAGTAGCTTCTAAAGAGAATTGAGCATGTCGACAAGAGTTTCTATTCCGCAATGACTTCAAACCAAGATCATGGGCAGTTTTGCTAATGTTCCCCATGATGCAATATTAGACGCCCCCGAGAAAGGAAGCTGTTCACGGAAAACGCTTCCTTTAGGTTGTCAGTTTGCTCTTCTTGGTTTGTAAACGGTGTCATGTTATTCAGGTTAGGGAACGGCGCTTACCTTCAGGCGCGCAACCAGACTTCGGCGGCGGGAGTGGAGTTTTTGCTTTAGCGATGTCGTAGTGGGCTTGTCCATCTAGCAGGCAAACGAACAAATCACAATAACTGAGGTAATTCCTTTGTAAAACTTCGACCACAAGCAAGACCGTTAATTTTGTGCATAATTCAAGGGAAGACTTTTCTCTTTGAAGGCAGGATTTGCCATCGCCGTTAATGACACAGGCAAACTTTGTGAGGCTGACATGTTTCATAGCTGTTAAAATTAACATTTCGATCCTACTTTTAACTTACGTCCCATACTCCTATAATGGTTATGATGTCCACAAACACACTGAAGGCGCTTTCGAACGTCTTCACGGCCCGGATGTAGCCCATGTGTCCTGAAACCGGAAGACACATGTTAGAAAACACTTCGTGGCTTAATCTCAAGACCAACCCATCACTTATGGTCTAGAAAAACAGTTTGCGAAGCGCTAGTGTTTCTTGAGTTCGAGCCAAATAAAATTGTCTGTTGTAAGCAGTTTCTGCATTTTTTGGGTTTGGGTTATGTATCCTGTAGTCAGGTGTTCATAAGCTATAATACTGCTCTTTCTTTCAGAGCATAGAGTGAGAGCGCGTTCAATATAGTTTCTAACATCTACACCAAAACCTGGGCAACATTAGCAACGGAAACGTCGAAATAGAGCTGGATGCTCTAGAAATTTAGAACTTGTAACAAACTATCAAGCGAGCCGTCGTAGTTCATTGTAGTCCGAGTATGTTAGACTTTTGGCAGTAAAAGGCCGAAAGAAAGCAACTCAACAGTAATCTCGCACTATTCTATACTTCTACTATTAATTTACAGAGCCTATCATTGACTGCTGTAGTCAGTTACTATTGAGATGAAGTAATTAAAAATGTTTGCTGATTTTGTGCAATATGTACATTAATGCTGCTGATATGGTATTTTAGCCCCAATAAAGACATCTAAGGTATTAATATGTAAGTTTCTTCGAAGAACTAAAATAAAATTTTACACTTGCGGGCATGCCACTGCTATGTTGTTTCTTTTTCGGATGCTATATCTCTGGAGCATAATACAAAATAACATATTTTTGGCACCGTATAATAGTGTTAAGAACCAATATTATTCACAATGATTCTAAATAATGTTCTTCTGGCCGTGCACAATATTTCTACATACGTTTATGGGTGCGTCTTGTAAACCTGTAATTAGTTGGCTGGTTGTTGCCTCACCTGTTTCCTTGCTGTTCAACGTGCCTTCAGGAGGAAAAATGTGCACCAGGAAGGTCACGAAGCTGTTCACCTGTGCGAGGAAGGCCCATGACTGATATATTCAAGCTGAAAAACATTCTCATAGCACTGCTCAGTATGGATAAACCTGCAAGCTAAAGCGAACGTTCTTTTTAGTGTGCTCAAGATATGCAAGAGTCAAATCTAAATACCGCTTGGAGTCTATGCACAAATATCAAACTGGAGGCACGGTACACTAGCAACCAGCATTCTCGGATGCGCTATTTCATTGCTTTGTGTTTATGGCTTCACTACAACGTGGATAACCACACGTTAAGAGCTAGAGGATGAACTAGGCATCATATACATGTTATCCAACCCGAAGGGCGGTGCTGTTTGGGGAAATTACCTGGAGAATAACCAGCTCCTGCTAATCACTACTCCTATGCAACGTTGGAGTGATTGTGATAACTGGAGCCACGTCGAGAGCGTTAGCTGCTCCTGGGAGTCAATATAAAATTTCAGGCGCACACAAAGTACCCAGCTGTTGTCTTTAACCATGACGGTAAGCTTGACACTTAGCGCCAAAAAGATAGGTGGCCGAAAAAAAGCTTTCACGCCGCCCCCTGCTGCACTGGCTCACTAGAAGTATTACTTTGAATGAATTGTCGGGTGCTAACTATACTGCAAAACAACACCTACTAGTTCTCGGGGTAACATTTCCCCAGACACGTATAAACGCAAGCGCGCATGCATGTCTTCACGCTCAGCGATTAGGGACAAATTGCATGATGTGAGTAACGACAACTGATTTCCTAAATGAAGGGCTAGGTGATGTAGGCTGAAGGCCGACTGTCACAGCGATTATAGAGCTCTACAGCATGACTTCTAAAGAGCGTCGCACTCTGTCGCCTGTGTTTGAGAACAATAGAGCGTAAGATGCTAAACAAGAATATGATTTGTAGGCTGCAACCGCGAAAACATCTCGATGCTGCAAGGTTGGGAGGAGGGGGGGGGGGAGGGGGTCATCTTCGTATGTTTCAGAGACACGTCAGTAGTCCTTGCGATGAGGCACTTGCACCATGCATCATGCACCATGCATCAGTGACAGCGACTGTGAGGAAGTTCGGTCAGGCACAGCGACATTTATCTAGAAAATTGAAGTAACTGGTTGGCTGCTATTTAAGTAGAGCAAGAGGACGCCTTCGCTGGCTTTACTTTCTATTTTAAGCGCTTGAGCAACATCGACAGCAGGGTTTTGAGTGACGACGGCGTGCATCCTAGGCCGTGTCCCGTCCACAGCTGTGGCTGTATGAGCTTCCAAATCCAACGCCTTCCCTTGGGCAACGAAGTGAAAATGATAACCTCTACCGCTCTTCAACGCCCGACGCAATGACTCCGACCAAATGCAGTCCGGAACCCATTGACAGAGAATGCACATTCGAAGAGCGCATTTACCGGTCCAGGCATCCCTAATGGATCGCATCCAGCTTTGCAATAGCACTGGGCTGCACGCAAGCGCTGGAATTTCAGGCTACGGGATGGTGTGAATTCAACTCCAGCGCCTATGATGCAGTGACAAATTCATTTCCTTGCTGCGTTAGACAACAAAGCATGGCCTGTCCGCATGCAGGAGTAAGCTATGTACTTCGGTACCGTGCTGCAAGCTGTGGACGCCAGAAAGATGTCTCTACCTTGCTCAAACAGTCCGTAAGCGTGCGATGCAGGTGGGCATTGTTTTTCTCCGCGGTTAGTGTAGACAACTTTCGTATAGCCCCAATAAGAAGCCATGCCTTCATTGCGGTCTCTACAGCGTATCCATGGAATTCGCACAAACTCACGCAGCACAACGTGGCAACAACGATGACGCTGTCCCTGCTGCTGATGTCCATGGTCAACCTCGGCGCTCACCAACTTTGCCGAGGGCAGTCTTTGCTCCGCTAGTGGACACGTAGAAGACAGTCGGGCCGCTCGTTCTTCGTCTTCCTCTGACGCACGCGCTAATGCATGACCATGCCGCGTGGCCACGTTGGACATGATTTGTCGTCTTCTACTTTACGCTGTAGTTTCGTCGCGGTACTATAACTTAAGATGACTGAGAAAATAACGCTTGTGTACCATGACAAACTAATTTGCATAAGCTGAACACTATCCCAAACGAAGGAACGACTGTCTTCGTTCTGCCTGTTTGGCAAGTCAGAGTGTAACTGGCGCTCAAATAAATTACACCCAAGCTCCAGAGGCAGAGGGGAGCGGAGCGGGGATGTTCAGAGAAATCACTGGGATAAGTTTCAGTTAAATATTCGCCATAGATGATGGTAATTGGAGAGAATAAAACGAGCTGTGTTGTATAATGAATAATTTGCGGCTAGTTAATCAGACAATACAGCTGATGATGCATTTCAAGCTGCGAGCGTAAGACGAATGTGTATCCTCATCGCTGTGGTACAATGGTTAGCCTGCTTGAAGTCTGTGTCCGAGGATCCGGGATCGAATCCCGGCAGCTGCGACCGCTTTTCAATGGAGGCGAAGAGCAAGACACCCTTGTGCTGTGCCATGTCAGTGCACATCAATGAACCTCAGGAGGTTGAAATTTCTGAAGCTCTCCACTACGGCGTCTTTCATAGCCTGTGTCGCTTTTGGACGTTAAACTCGATAACACAGACCAAATCATGATTTTGTAGGAGATAAGCTTACTCATGGCAGGGGTTGCATTCAAGTCAGGTTGTAAGTTCCCAAGCGTTCGCTTATCTTTTTAATGATGAAGTCAAGCGAGGCAACAATTCCCATTTCCGAGTTCAGCGCGCTATATTGGCATCAAAAATGATTAACCGACGTACTTGCATGGCATGGCGCAGATTTGAGGGCGAAATGTTTAAGGAGATATGTTGGTAAGTTTCCAGTTGCTTGCGGTATCCTATTCGATTTACATTTGTTACTGTTTAGTTCTACTACTTTCACTATCATCGCGAAAGATATACTGAGTGGTTGATGAGTACTCAGTAAAATGAATTCTGCCTTCGTACAGACCTGGTTCTCTTTTTTCTTGCCGCAGAGTTAACATAATGCGAAATTGCAGCATAAACTAGGCTATCCATCTAGTAAAATTTCATAGGGCTTTCGATAAGCCGCAGTGTACAAAATCTGCAGAGAACCGCGGATAGGGCTCTTGAACCGGTGAAGAGGCCAAGTTCATGTACCCATGCATACTCCCCAAGGTCGTAAATGTTTTTCGCTTTGTACAAGTATTCAAGAAGCCTATCTTCAAAGCGTTGCTTATAACCGGTAAATTAAGCAGGTAGGTCTCGTAAGCGTGAAGCGAACTGAAAATTTTGGAAGAGGCTGATGTACATGTAACATTTGATGTAATAGGTTTTTGTTAGCAACAAACTGATTTACATTCTAATTAGAAGGCCTAATTAGCAATGCATAATAATAATATGAAGTACCAAGACTGCGGCGTCAGGCTACATAGGCTTCCTAATTGGTGGAGCTACTTATTAATGGAGGAATTGTCTGTAACATATCGGTCGTACCTGGAGTGATGGCAAATCTAGTGCTACCGCATGAACAAGAATGAGTAAGCGCTTGAATAATAAAATTCAGCAAACTAGAAGAATTAGTGTATCTAGTTCAGACAATCTAAAACAATATAGAAAGCAGAGTATATACATGCACTGAACCAATGACAACGCTCGCTTAGACAGAAGTGCAGCGAATCAAGAATTAAAGAAAATGATTCCACGGGTGCTGGGCGCAGTCTCCAGATGTATAAACGCATTTGAATATCAAGGTATTTATAGCGATGTCTTCTTTATTGGCCTTATTTCCACAGCCTTTCCACTGGGCATGCCACGCTTGAAGGCGTAAAGTTTTTTCTGCGACCGTGCAGTTCACCGTTATTTCGACACTGGTCACGTCGTTCTTGGTAATGTACAAGCGGATTAACTCGTGCACTGCCGCTAAGGTTAAAAGGCTAAGCAATGTCGCCAAGAGCGTGAGACTGTAGGACAAGCGGTCAAGGTGGCACAGTGATAACGGACGCCATTTGTGATCACAGACACCTTGACGACGACAATGCAGCTGAGCGCCATGCTACTCGCTAAGCAGTCAGCTATAAAGAACCTATAGGTAATGTAGGCAATGTGCGATCCTCAGAAACATCCTCCAAATGCCGTCGGCTGCAGGAACATGCGCTCATATGATAACTGAAGCGCCGAGAGGGAGGGCCTGCCCCACAGCACGCAGTAGTCGTTTATGTAACTCCATTTCACCATGGGTCACTACGGTCTTTCATTCTCGTTCTAGGCTGCAGTCCCACACGGCACGCAGTACAGCCGGCGTGTTTATTTGGAGTTCTAAGCTTTATATATGCTTCATTGACTAAAACGATAATTGGTGACAAGAAAAATTGTCTTCTTCCTAGAAACAGCAAATATTGTCACGTAGTCGTGACAAGGCCGTTGACACCAAAAGACGACTGCAGGCTCAAGCCTGCCTCTTTATTGGGCTGACTTGCAACCGCAAAAAGCTAAGCAACTCGGCGGCAGCGATTGCAACAAACGTGCTCGTTGATCGTCGAACAAAGAATGCCCGTCACATTCGTCAACGCTTAATTTAAAGGCTGCTCAGAACAATCTAGATAACGTCGGAAACTGCTACTAGTACACCCTGGAACATTGCTAAAACATATTCAAGTGATCGGAATCTTCGAGACAGATATCGGCGCATCTTTCGCGACAAATAAAATGATAACACGTCGTATCACGACGAGCAAGAACAAACACGGGATACAGAATTGATACGCGTGCCAGAATCACAGTGATAAGGCCGCATGCCGGCGGCTGTTAAAAAAACAACAAATACAGTTCTGAAGGTTTCGCGGCATTACTCCCCCATAAAAAAAAGAAAAAACATCGCCTCGATGTTCCAAAACATAGCAACTTAAACATAACCAATGCAAAGTTTAAACACCACAGATTCTTTAACGCGCGTAATATGACTTCAGTCGTACAACATGTACAATTTCTGAGCGTGCGCGTCGCCGTTGTGATGCTGACGTTCCGTCGGGAATGATTTCATAGTTCAGTGGTGCGACGCGGCGAATGATTTTGTACGGCAAAAAGTATCGACGAAGCAGCTTTTCACTTAGTCCGCGACGGCGAATTGGTGTCCAAATCCGCACTTGGTCTCCTTGGTTGTACTCTGCGTGGCGTCGTCGTAAGTTGTATCGTCGGCTGTCGGTGCGCTGTTGGTCTTTAATACGCAGACGTGCGAGTCGTCGGTCTTCCTCTGCACGCTGCAGGTAGGCGGCGACGTCAAGGTTGTCGTCGTTGGCTACGTGCGGCAGCGTTGCGTCGAGCGTCGTCGTGGGCTCCCTGCCGTACGCAAGCTTGAACGGGGTTGCTCTGGTCGTCTCCTGGACTGCCGTGTTATACGCGAAGATCACGTACGGCAAGATGGCGTCCCAGGTCTTGTGTTCAGCGTCGACGTACATGGCGATCATGTCCGCGATCATTTTCTTCAGGCGTTCGTAAGGCCATTGGTCTGGGGATGGTACGCAGTTGTTCGTCGATGACTTGTATGACTGTATTCCAGGATGGCTTGCGTCTACTCTGCCGTAAACGCCGTTCCCCTGTCCGTGATGAGCACTTCTGGGGCGCTAGCTGTGTCGCAAGAGAATTTGTTCGACAAAAAATTTGGCGACTTCTGCCGCGGTACCATTTGGTAGTGCTTTTGCTTCGGCGTAACGGGTAAGGTAGTCAGTGGCAACGATGATCCACTTGTTACCCATAGACGAAGCTGGAAAGTGGCCGAGGAGTTCAATCCCAATTTTTTGAAAGGGCAGGTCTGGGGCGGCGTCTTGCGTCTTTGGCACTAACGACATGTCTTCACGTAGTGGGCAACTTCGGCAGGCAGTCGCGGCCAGTAGTACTTCTCCTGGATTCGACGCAACGTGCGTGCAAATCCGAGATGGCCTGCTGTGGGCTCATCATGCAACGCCTGCAGAATATCCCGCCGGAGGTTTTTAGGCACTACAAGAAGTTGCGCCGTCCTGTTGGGTGCGAAGTTCCTCTTCACTAGGAGGCCATTGCTTAACGCGAACGAATATAAATGTCGCCTGAACACACCAGGAAGGGAAGCGGTCTTTTCTTCTAAGTAATCGGCTAGCGCTTTCAACTCGGGGTCGGATCGCTCTTCTGCGAAACTGCTGGCGCTTACCGGTCCTACAAAGACGTCGTCGTCATCGTCCTTCGGGGGAGCGTCGACGGGAGCGCGTGATAAGCAGTCTGCGTCGGAATGCTTCCGGCGCGACTGATATACTACAGTCAAGTCGAATTCTTCAAGTCGTAGGCTCCATCTGGCAAGGCGGCCGGAGGGATCTTTCAAATTAGCCAGCCAGCAGATGCCGTGATGGTCGCTTACCACCTTGAATAGTCGGCCGTATAGGTATGGACGAAACTTAGAAGTGGCCCAGATGATCGTGAGGCACTCCTTCTCGGTCGTTGAGTAATTGACTTCGGCTTTTGTGAGGGACCTGCTAGCGTAGGCGATTACTTTCTCCTGTTCGCAACTCTTCTGAACGAAAACAGCTCCTAGGCGCACACTGCTCGCGTCGGTGTGACTTTCCGTCTCGGCGTTTTCATCAAAGTGGCCAAGTACAGGAGGGCACTGCAGGCGGCGCTTGAGTTCGTCAAAGGCTTCCCCTTGGGGCGCTTCCCATTTAAAAGGTACGTCAGCCTTTGCAAGCTGCGTCAACGGCTCGCCGATGCGCAAAAAGTTTCTGACAAATCGTCGATAATAAACGCACAGCCCAAGGAATCGGCGCACAGCTTGCTTGTCGGCAGACGGTGGGAATTGTGCGATTGCAGCTGTTTTCTCCGGGTCTGGGCGAATACCACCCTTGCTAACGATGTGACCTAGGAAACGCAGTTCTTCGTAGGCGAATTGACACTTCTCTGCTTTCAGCGTTAGTAGCGATGACGTGATGGCTTCCGGCACTGTCTGCAGTCGTTTTAGGTGGTCTTCAAAGTTTGACGAGAAGACAACAACGTCGTCTAAATATACCAAACAAATTTGCTACTTCAAGCCTGCCAGGACTGTCTCCATTACTCGTTGAAATGTGGCTAGTGCGAAGCAGAGGCCAAATGGCATCACCCTGAACTCAAAAACACCGTTCGGCGTGATGATACGGCCTTCTACCGATCTCTTTCGTCGACCTGAATTTGCCAATATCCGCTCTTCAGGTCCATCGATGAGAAGAACCTTGAATTGCAGAGCCGGTCGAGAGTTTCGTCGATGCGGGGAAGCGGTTAGACATCTTTCTTAGTAATGCTATTCAAGCGGCGGTAATCAACGCAGAAGCGAAGTGTGCCGTCTTTCTTCTTCACCAAAACGACTGGTGCCGCCCAGGGGCTCTTCGATGGCTGAATTACGTCATTACGCAGCATTTCCTCAACTTGATCGCGTATGGCCTGGCGTTCTCGCAGCGATACACGATAGGGGCTTTGGCGCAGAGGTCGGGCGTGTTCGTCCGTTATAATGCGATGCTTGGCCAGTGATGTTTGTCGTACCTTCCATGATAACGAGAAGCACTCCCCGTAGCTTCGAAGAAGACTGAGAATCTGGTCTTTCCTGCTGTGGGTCAATGCCGGGTTGATGTAACATGTGGGCTGACGGAATTGGTCCGGTGCGTCTTCCAGCGTTTGGTCGTGCAGGGTGAATACATTTTTGAGGTCCGCTAATTCGTCGAGAAAAGCGATCGTCGTGCCCTTGTTGAGATGCCAGTATTCTTCGGTAAAGTTTGTTACCAGCACCTTAGCTTGAACTCTCCGGAATTTTGCGATGTCTCTTGCGATGCCGACACCTCGTTCTAAAAGCAATTGGATAGTTCCTTCGACGATGCCTTCAGCGATTTCGATGTTTGCGCTACCTACGCAGACTGCGACGCTTGATCGGGGCGGCACGGTCGATTCTCCATCGAGGACGTTTAGAGCGATGTGTTGTGTCGAAGTCGTTGAAGTCGTCACTTCACGCTCGAGTGGCCTAGGAATTGTGGTGCTGAACAGATGCATTTTACTTGACCATCCACGACTAAGTCTTTCATCTTTTCTAGTTCTTTCTTCACAAGTGGAAGCAGTGGAAGAGGCACGCGCCTAGGCTAACTGACTGAGTATGGCTCAGCATCCTTTTTGACTTTGATGCGGTATTCAGTCTTCATGACTCCAAGCCCTCACGTTAGCTTTGGGTATGACACCAAGAAGTTGGGGACATTAGTTGATTGTGCGAGGGTTTCGTCTAGCCCAAGAGGGCGCTGTAGAATCCCAAGTGATTCTATAGCTGGTCGACTGAGCAGCGGTTCTTTTAATCCTTTGATGATGAAGACTGTTTTTTGGACTTCAGTGCTGCGCCAGGTGACTGTTGCACCGATGTAGCCAACAGTGGTTATCGCTGTCTGGCCTGGGCCTATCAACAGCTGTTGCGTTGACTTGATGGGTCCCATGACGGTTCTGTCGTACTGGTCGTGTGCGATTGCAGTCAGATCCGCGCCCGTGTCGACCTTGAAGGTAAAAGGCAAGTTGTTCACGGTAGCAGTAATCCTGCACAGCGTGTACACTCCCACTTTGATTTCGCCTAGATATAGCTCTCCGAGATCTTTTGGTCGTTGTCGGATACTCGAGGTCTCGTCCTTCGGCTTAGACATGCAGACGCGGGCGTAGTGGCCTTTTTTCCCACGCTGGTTGCACGTCTTGTCTGTCGCGGGACACTGTGTTCTCGTGTGGTCACGCACACCACCACACCACTTGCAGCGTTCGTCTCCCATCTTGTGTGTACGTTGAGGACGCGATTTGAAAGGCACCTTCGCTTCGTTCCGGCGAGTTTTGACGTTTGTCTGGCCACAAACTTCTCCCATGTCGAGAGCTGGCTGTTCGATGGAGCGAATTTTCTTGTGTGAAGTTTGACGCTCTCTGAATTGCGGGCAGCTGCGATTGCTTTTTCGAGAGCGAGTTCTGCGTCAAACTGCAGGCTCTCGCTGAGTTTTACGTCTCGAAAGCCGACCACGAGCCTGTCCCGAATCAGTTCGTCTTTGAGAGTTCCGTAATCGCATCTTTCGGCCACCTTGAGTAGTTCAGTCGCAAATGCGTCGACGTTTTCATGCTGCTCTTGTTTCCGAGAGGTAAATCGCGCTCTCTCATATATGACATTCTTTCGAGGTAGGATATGCTTTTCAAAAGCACTCACCACGGCGGAGTATGATGCCATCTGTTCGTCTGTCAGTTTCAAAGCAGCGAGCACGTCCTCCGCTTCTTCTCCCATGGCGTAGAGTAATGTGTTGATTTGCGTCGTCTCGTCCTGTCCTATCAGGCCGGAGATGAGTCGGTGGCGTTCCCACTTGCGGTGCCATCGTGTCCAATCTTCGGGCTTGCAGAATTCGAGCTTTGTCGGCAGTTCCACGGCGAGCGGGTTGAACGTCATTCTCGGAGTGCCGCTCGCGCCCTCTTCGTTCGCGCCGCGAGTGTCTGGCATGACGCTGCGGCCGCTTACGTTGGGCTCGCTGTCCTTCTGGGTGTCACGCTGCGTTGGTTATCCTGCCGCTGCCACCATGTGGTAGACATAGCCGGTATAACAAGCAAAACTGTTTATTTATGCATCAAGTAAAGACGCCCGTTTTCGCTCTGCTTGGCGCGGTCGCCCATGCCGGGGTCGCCCGGCGGTCCGCCTGGTTAGCTTGCCGCTTGGGGCGCTGTCGTCATTGACACCCACAACAGGTAGAGGGTCGCGCACTGGGGCGTCGTGTGCTCAGGAGCTAGCAGATACGGCTGTGAAGCTCCTCACTGCTACAATGCGGGTTGGCATTTCCCTCTGATGCGTGCCTGGTGGGATGAGTTACATAGCCGATATCGGGACCTTATTGGAGCATCGTCCCTTTTGGCGGGTGCCTGGCGTGGGAGGCGTAGTCCATCTGCACATCTCGAGGTGCTCCGATTTGCGCTGAGAATTTACATCCGTAGCTCAACGTTGAGCGGAGCGCTCCCCTCTGCGTCCCATCAGGCTCGTGCGTGTAAGCGTTTCTTGGTGCCCTTTAAAGAAATGGCGGCTTCGGATATCACGATTGATGTATAGTGGCTACAGATGTGCATTCAAAGTTAGTTAGGTTGCCGCTGGTGAGCCCTGAGATGCATGATGTGCTTCTGCGCGCTTCCCACTTCAGAACAGGTCAATACAGCCTTAGAGTCAATGAAACGCGGTTCAGCTCCTGGGCCTGATAAGCTCCTTGTAGACTTTTATTTAGGGTTCTGGGACGTTGTCGGTCAAGTAATTACCAATTGTCTTCACCAGTGTTTTGATCATTTAGATTTTCCGGCCCGTTTTCGAAAAGGGCAAATAAATTTGATCCCAAAACGTGATCCTGGGTTATCTCGTCCAGGGGACTGAAGGCTGATCACGGTTCTAAACGTTGACTACAACGCTCTCGCAGCCATCGTAGTTCGACGCTTGAGGGGTGTGATGGCCTCCCTGTTGGTTGCCATCAGGTGTGCTCTGTTCCTGGCATGAAAATACATAGGTTGTCGTATACCACTCGTGACATTATTGATTACACAGACAAAAAAACTTTTAATTGGCTACAACTTGGCTACATATTTAGGCGTTCTGGATGCTTCTCTGTTCCCTAAAATTTCATGTTTAATTAAAAGCATCTATGATGGCATTCAAAGTACACCGGTGATGGATGGGTGGGAAAGTGCCCCTTTCCCTGTGACCCGGGGTGTCCGACAAGGTTGTCCCCTATCGCCTCTTTTGTTTACGCTCAGATCAGAGCCTTATTTGAGCGCCATCATTACAGATCAGAGTATCCGTGACCTCCCTCTCCCAGGGTGTCAGACGTTGCGAGTAACTGCTTACGCGGAAGACATCAAGTTGTATCTGTGTGATGAAGCGAGCCTGGAACGCTGCCTTTATCTTTCTGACAGGTACGGCAATGTGTCTGGCGCTCCTCTGAAATTTGGCAAACGTAAATATCTTTTAATTGGCAGGCCAGAAGCACGCCGCAATGGTGCCCTACAAATTACTCACAGCAACATAATCCGCATTATTAGCATTGATTATGACGCATGTGTGATAGCATCTTCGGTATGGTGTTTCGTCTTAGACGAGGTGCGCAGCAAGGTTGCAACGGCTAATGCTTTTCAACTGCTCATGCTGAAGAAACGCTACCTTGTCCACGCTGTTTTCTGTGGCAGTATATGGGACCTCGCACATGTAACGTATCCTCCTCTCAGGAGGTTTACGTTCCCTTAAGTCTCAATTGTCAGGTCATTTTTTTTTTTTTTGGGGGGGGGGGGGGGCAGGGCACACGGAATTATTATGCCGTGCGGCACTCGGCCAGCCACGTTCGAAGGGTGAGTTCGCCTTCCCTTCCTTATCTGCTGCCGGCTGCTGGCTCTGCGCTACCTTCTTCGTTTGCTGCAAGGGGCTGAGTGCCCAGAGCAGGCGTTTGTCTAATATATTTTAGGCAGAAGTGTTAGGGAGCTTGTCCCTGATATACCGCTCAGCAGGGGTCCACAGGCTTTCCAGATGCCAGTTTTTTTATTCGAGTATGGTAGCCTTTCGGCGGCACACCCGCGATGTCTGCCCGGATTTAGCATCTCGGCGAACAGAGCTAGTCAATGGGAACTTTACTTCTCCCGCTCGTGCCTGCAGATCGCAGGTGACGGGTAGATTCTATTTCTTTGTTACCATTCACAGCATCGTTCTGCCAGGAAATTTACGTGACTTTATGTGGCTCTTGGAGTGGGGGGTTTTGCCCATACGAGACCGGCTGCAACGATGGGGCATTGTACGGACTGCGCAGTGCCCCAGCTGTCCACATCAAAAATCCAATCGTCATATGGTCCAGCAATGCGTCGTTGCTCGTTTCTTTTGGGGGACAGTTCATGGCGGTTTCAAAATTCTTTCCATCAATAGATTTCAGATGAATGGTAGATGTCCTCGCGGTCGCTTTGCACGATTACTGATTGTAGCTGGCGCTTTCGCGTTATGGCGCGCAATCGTTGTGATTCTTTTCTCCGTCCTAGCGCATATGCGAAAGGAGATTGTAAGCTTTCAGGCTGAGGAACTTTTCTGCCTTGGGGAGCGAGAGTTCCTTCGTGAATGGTCTTGCCCTTTTGTTTCCGTGTCGAATGGACGCGTCCGGGTCTTTTTCAGGCCACCTTGGTACTTGTAATATAATGTAAATATCTATGTCTGTTCACAGCCGTATATATTCCTAAACACATGTGTAATACACACTGTGCATGCGATTGCTATATATGTTTGTACCTATATTTATTGTCAAAGTATTGTACACTGTGTATCATTGCATTTACGATTTAATTTAAAATTGTACATATCATCATTACGATCAGCCAAATATTCATTTTTTTCGGAATGGAAACAGTGAATTCTGATGCTTTTCCTCGACATAAGGTATGATATGTGCAGTGTCTCTTGTCAACCATGTACGTTTTCAGTTTTCACCATTCGTCACCGGGAATACCCTCAGCAGCGATCACCAGAGGTGGGCAAATGCCCTTATTTTGGCCTTTCCTCCCTCGCCCTCAATTTCAAATCGGCAGCCCTCCCTCACCCTCACTTAAAAAAGTTTCTTCGCCCTCCGTCGCCCTCATCCTCACATAAAAAATATTCCTGGTCCTCACTCACCCTCACTCCCATCTCATTTGCCCTCCCTCACCCTCAGCCTCATGCCCAGCAGTTTTTATATTTGTTATTTTTCATTATTTTCGATCTATGGCAATGTTACAGTGAGTCAAAGTAAGCGCAAACTATTCTTCTCTGCGTCTGTTTTTGGCAGTGTCAAGCCGCGTTGATCATTTAGCAATCCGAATTTCTCGAGCTAACAATGGACTTAAATAAATCACGGGGCTGCGTTCATGCTGTAGCGTATCACTGGCAAGAGCCGTCTGGTACTTAATTGTTCCGATCGACAGTTGCTGAGATTAAGATATGCACTGCACATGGAAACCACAGGTTGTGAAAAGTGCGAAGAACAATTCTGGCAGTGCCCTAAGCATACCAATCAAAGGCGAAACTTCGAGGAGGTAGAAAAATAACCACTGCCGTAATTTACCGGGCACACATGCCCACCGGTTCACACTCCATGTGTTTGAAGGAGATAGAGTGATGAAATGCGTTTACACCGCGCATGAGGAAGGAGGAGGTTCTAACGTCTAACCAGCCGCAGACGGAAGGCATGAGGCGTATACGGCATATTAGACAACAGAACAATTTAATCTAATTCAAGTAACAGAAAAACGCTATCACACAAGCGTATATTTCGAGGGAGTCAGGGGTTCATGAACCTCGATCGCTTCGAAGGGGGAGGGGGGGGGGGGGATGGAGGGACATAGCCTCGACAATTTCAGTTGTGACAACATACCGGACGTGGTTATTCCAGGACAGGTTAGCGGAAAAGGTGACACCAAGGCATTTGAAATTCTCGACTAAATCGATACATCGTGAGTTTATTATATCTTGATGTGGAGGTATGAGCTTGTTTTTCGACCTGAATATAATTGCTTTTGTTTTGTTTTCATTTTGCTTCATTGCATTTACTCTCGACCATTCCTCTAAGGATTGCATCGCACTGTTACACTGTTCAACATCGAGATTAATATCACTGCTGCCGAAAAAAGCACTAGTGTCATCTGCACAGATGATAAATTTTGCTATAGAGTTAATGGTGACGATAGCATTCAGATATAAATTAAAAAGTAGAGGCCCTAAAATACTTCCCTGCGGCACTCCACAATGGACAGTTTTATCCTTCGATGTAAAGGGTACCTGTTTTAACAATTTCAATTCTATTGGATAAGTAGGATTTAAAAATAGCTAGTGCCTGTCCTCCTAAATAGAAGGCCTTTGAAAAGTCCACGAAAATGCCAACAGCTATTGTTTTGTTTTTTCAAACGCCGTTAATATATATTCTTTCTGCTCTAGCAACGCTAATTCAGCTTATTTGTTTTTACGGAACCGGAACTGGTGTGGTGTTAACAAATTATGTTCTTCAATGAAATTTGCCACCCTCCCAATCTAAGACGTTTTCAAAAAACTTTGAAATGACCGCCAAAATAGACACCTGTCTGTTATTTCCCAGCTCATTCCGATCTCATTTCTTCATAGTAATAGTAACTATGGCACACTGCATTAAGCTGGAAAAATTGCTGATTCCAAAAACATGTTAAAAATATAGGTGAGTACTGGGGCTATAATACAAACTACATGTTTGTTTGGGCGTCTTGAAAACCATCGATGTCACAACTACTACTACTGTTTAAGGCTTGTATAAATGACACGATTTAATCCAGTATGAAGGAGCACTGAACAAGGGTAAAAGGGGTACGCCTCAGTTCGCAAGTCGAGCCAACGTTTCGACTAGTGGACTTGTCTTCGCCTGGCCAAAGTGATCATCACTGACAGGGGTTTAAATTCGCGTTTGCTTCCGAAGAAGAAAAGCTGATGAGGGGGAAGTTGGTGACGAGAACGTAGGTGAAGGAGTGGGGAGGGGAGGATGGGTCAGAAGTAAGTCATGGAGTGAACAAAAACAAAATTTCGTCAGTATGTATTTCTCAGCCCGGAACCAGGAATCCCGTGGCCTGCAAAAGAAGTAAAAGCGGCAGTGCCAGGAAAAACTACAATGATACACCTTGAAAAGAGACAGGCTTTGCAAAGGGCCCTGATAAGGAATACATCTAAGGGGGACAATTCTTAAAACTGTCTGCAAAGGGAGGGGGGGGCGAGTACAAATTCACAGGATGATAACAGTCACAGAATTTTTTTTACCTGTCAGCTTTGGGCTGTGTGCTTATTATCCTGTGACTTTGTACTCCCCCCCCCCCCCCCCGCTCACAGGTGGAGATACACCTTATAAAGGAAACAGGCTTTGCAAAGGGCCCTGATAAGGAATATATCTATGGGGGACAACTCCTAAATCTTTCTGTAAAAAACGGGGGGGGGGGGAGTCACAGGATAATAACCGTCACAGGATTTTTTTTTACATATCAGCTGTGGTTCACTGTGCAGTTATTATCCTGTGACTTTGTACTTCCTCCCACTCCCACCTTTGCAGAAAGTTTTAAGAATTGTCCCCTTTAGATATATTCCTTATCAGGGCCCCTTGCAAAGCCTGTTCCTTTGTAAGGTGTATCTGCACCAAACCCCCTTAAGTGGGGACTAAGTTTACCCGGTATTGTAGTTTTTCCTGGTACTCCACTTTTACTTTTCTTGCAGGCCACATGATCTCTGTTCCAGGCTAAGAAATACATACTGAAGAAAATTTTTTTTGTTCACTCCATGGCCTACTTCTCACTCATCCTCCCCTCCCCACTCCTTCACCTACTTTCTTCTCACCAACTTTCCCCTCCCCAGCTTTCCTTCTTTGGAAGCAAAAGCGTATTTAAACAGCTGCCAGTGATGATCGCTTTCCCCAGACGAAGACAAGTCCACTTGTCGAAACATTGGCTCGACCTGCGAACTGAGGCGTGCCCCCTTTACCCTTGTTCAGTGCTTCATCATACCGTGTAAACCATCTTCTTCCTCTCGTTCTACTACGATTTCATCCAGTGTTACTGGCTGAACTTAAACTTTGTTGTTAATATGAGTAGAAACATATTTACTAGCATAGCACGTGGAATGAGCAGTAACGATACCTGTGAAAAAATACTTCACCTACTTATACTTCGATATATATGTGATTACATATTAAGCGCATAGTGTAAATTACTATGCATATTTCCTTGGTATATATATATATATATATATATATATATATATATATATATATATATATATATATATATATATATATATATATATATATATATATATATATATATATATATATATATATATATATATTTACATACATGCACTTCGGTATATATTGACACATGCCATTCATAGACGACGAAGATTTGAACGGGCGATTCGGAGAAGACGACGAAGCGAAACGGTGCTCCGCTTTTGTGCTGCCCTGACTGACTGTTGCTGTTCTTCGGTGCCAGAGTGCCAGAGCGCCTTCTGTGTAACGTTACGTTACAAATCTGGTGGAGGCATTGCCAGGTATCGATCCAGTCCTGCATAATCAACCTGTCAATACGGAGCTTACCCCCGTACATCAACGCCTCGGCCGCCGCCTACGTGGAGAGCCCCCTGAAATCGAACCCCTCCGGTCGCTACCAGGACGACGCACCCTCAGACGGCCGTAGAACCTGCAGCAATGACATCTGAGAGCAGGCTTCCCACCCACATCCTGTGTCATCAGCCGCGAACACCCCCCTCGTTTCATGGCGACGTGTTCGAGGATGCCGAGGACTGGCTTGAGAACTACAAGCGAGTTGCTCGTTACAACGGGTGGACTGATGAGCGCAAGCTCCACAACGTGTACTTCGCTCTTGAAGAGTCTGCACGGACATGGTTTGAAAACCATGAGGCTTCCTTTCCATCCTGGGCAGCCTTTTGTAGTGATTTGAAAGCCAGCTTTCCTAGCGCTGACCGCAGGGAGCGAGCAGATGCTGCTCTGCACTCGCGCATTCAGCGCCAGAACGAGAGCGTGCGTATGTTCTTTGAGGACATGACACGCCTGTTCAAGCGTGCAGACCCACAAATGCCTGAAGATAAGAAACTGCGTCACCTGATGCGGGGCGTTAAACAAGAACTTTACGCGGGACGGGTGCGCAGTCCACTGCGCACTGTGGCGGAGTTTCTCAGCGAGGCAGCGACCATGGAGACAACGCTGCAACACCGAGCCCGCCAGTACAACCGTGACGTGAACATAATTGGGTCCGACGCACCCGCTGTGCATGTCGGCAGCGACATGGACGCGCTACGAAATCTCATCCGTTCTGTCGTGCGAGAGGAACTGCAAGCGCTCCGGATGCCTTGCAACACAACAGCTTTTCCTTCACTGGCTGAAGTCGTCCGGGACGAGGTGCGTATGGCAGCTTTAGCAAGTTGCTGACGTTCCCCAGCAGCGCGTTCCCCACCAGACGCTCGACGCGAGGCCCATCTACGCGTCCGTTTTACGTAGGGCTCCCCCGCCGGACTATAGTATCAACGCCGCTGCTCCAGCATTGGAGCCGCAGGGTCCTCGCATGGAGGGACTCGCATGGAGCCGCATGGAGCCTCCCAACTCCCCTCCGCCAATCTACCAGCGACCCCGTAAAAGTCAAGTATGGCGGCCCCGGGACCGTCGGCCTCTGTGCTATCATTGCGTGAAAGCCAGTCACCTTTACCGGGCGTGCCCGTAACGCCGCGTCACATGCGGGGTTTCGCCTCGGAGGAACTCTACCCTCGGAATGACGAACGGCCTACTGAGATTACAAGCGACCTTGCAGCGCGACAGTATCCCGTCACGTCCGGTTACCAAGAGCGTCGGTCTACGTCCCCGACGAGCTACCATTCGACAAGTCCCCACTCTTCCTGACGCCGCTCCTCTCCCAGCCCAAGCCGGGAAAACTAGTACCAGCGGCCTTCGGAGTCAGGGTCGCTGATGTCGGGAAATATGAAGATCCTCCGTCATCGTCAGGCCGACACGACGAGATTTCGCTTGTGTCAGGTAGCGACAGCATCCGGCATACTACCTCTGATTTATGTGTAACGATTGATGGAGTGGATGTCACCGCGTTACTCGACACTGGTGCCGATTATTCAGTAATGAGCCGTGGTCTCGCCCGAGAATTGAAGAAAGTTTTGACACATTGGTATGGTCCGAAAATTCGCATGGCGGGAAGTCACTTGATCGAACCTGCAGGCAAGTGCACAGCGCGGGTCGGCATCCGTGGTTTTGTGTATGTCGGAGAATTTATCGTGCTTCCTGAGTGTTCGAAAGACTTGATCCTTGGTCTAGACTTCCTGCAGACCAACGGCGCTGTCATTGACCTGAAAGAAGCGCGTGTTTCCAAGTTCGACGAAACGAGCCGTGGCGCGCATTGAAAACGAAGATCCGGGTCTGAACGTTTTGCGTATAGTCGACGATGACGCGAGGGTTCCGGCACGTTCTAGTGTGTTAGTTCTTGTAAAGCATGACTTATTCCACGATTACGAGGGCATCGCGGATGGGCACCTTCCGCTACTACTCGAGAAGGAATTAGCCGTTGCTCGAGGACTCGTACAACTCCAGAACAGTTGTGCTACTGTCCTCCTGACAAATTTTGCTAAGGAGATGCGGCATCTCGCCAAGGACACGGCTGTTGCCGTCCTTCACGATGTTACTGCCCTGCCTCACTTATGCACCACCGGACCGAACCCTAAAGAACAGGCCGCACCTTGTCATGCTCTGCAAACCGTTAAAATTAACCCCGACTTGAGGCCCGATCAGAGGAATCTTCTCTCGGCTCTTCTGAGCGATTTCGCAGACTGCTTCGCCACAGGCTCTAAGATCGGTCGTACTCCTGTCGCCAAGCACCGCATTATCACCGATGAGACCACGTTACCGGTATGCCAGCGCCCGTACCGGGTTTCTCCTTAGGAACGTGACGCCATTAAAACGCAAGTGGATGAAATGCTTGCGGACGACGTGATACAGCCTTCGACGAGTCCATGGGCGTCGCCAGTGGTCCTTGTCAAAAAGAAAGACGGCACCTTGAGATTCTGTGTCGATTACCGAAAGTTAAATAACGTGACTAAAAAGGACGTTTATCCGCTGCCCAGGATTGATGATGCCCTCGACCGGCTACGCGACGCCAGGTACTTCTCCTCATTAGACCTCAAAAGCGGAAACTGGCAAATCGAGGTGGATCAGAGAGACCGAGAGAAGACTGCATTTGTGACGCCCGACGACCTATACGAGTTTAAGGTGCTTCCTTTTGGTCTTTGCTCTGCACCGGCCACGTTCCAACGTATGATGGACACGGTTTTATCAGGTCTGAAGTGGCAGTCGTGCTTGGTGTACTTAGATGATGTCGTTATTTTCTCGCCTACTTTCGAGCAACACTTGGACCGGTTGCGCATCGTGCTTCAAGCACTCAAAGGCGCGCAACTAACTATCAAGCCTGAGAAATGCCAATTTGCTTTCAAGGAACTACGCTTTCTCGGCCATGTTGTCAGTGCACAGGGCGTTCTCCCTGATTCCGAGAAGACTACCGCAGTGTCAATTTTTCCACGCCTCACCGACAAAAAGGCACTTCGACGATTTCTAGGTCTTTGTTCATACTACCGACGCTTCGTCCAAGATTTTTCTAAAATAGCTGAACCACTAACAGCACTAACCAGAGAAGACATACCCTTCCTATGGGGAGACGATCAAGAACAAGCCTCCCAGGAGCTTAGAAGCCGCCTACACAGACCCCCAATACTCGCCCATTTCGATGAAGACGCCGCAACCGACGTACATACTGATGCCAGCAACGTTGGCCTCGGCGCGGTGCTCATTCAGTGGCAAGGTGGAGTAGAACGGGTTATCGCCTACGCGAGCCGAACACTCTCACGATCGGAGGCGAACTATTCGACAACGGAGAAGGAGTGCCTTGCGGTAATCTGGGCCATCAGCAAGTTTCGACCATATTTGTATGGACGACCCTTCGTATTGTCAGTGACCATCATTCCTTGTGCTGGCTGGCAAGCCTTAAAGACCCGTCTGGACGCTTGATTGATTGATTGATTAAAACTTTAATTTCCACCAATTTAGGAGGCCCCCTGCTCCCCGCTCCTGGCACGCAGGCCTGAGGAACGGGGGCTGGAACCTCCGCGACTAAGGACTGGCGAATATACATTGGTTATTCGCGGCCTCAGCCGCCAGGCGGACGGCTTTCTGCTGGTCAGCGGGGACGTCGCTTCGCAGCAGGGTTACCCAGGCTTCTCTACTTTTAATGTTGTCCCTAGCGCCCGGAGACTTAGGGCATTCCCAAATTATATGGTCGAGGGTCCCCCTCGCTTCGCAGGCTTTACATTTATCGTTTTTTCTCTGCTCTATCTGGGTGTGAAACAACCAGACAGGGTTCGGGAAATTTCCGGCTTGTAATCGCCGCCAGGCTATGGCCTCTTTATTATTTAAGCTAGGATCCGGTGGCGGCATCAGACGTCTTCCTAATCTATAATTTTCGATTATTTCTTTATAGGTTTGCAAACGTTCGTCCATTGCCTGGCAGTCGGGCGGCTCCGCGTTTGCCCGGAAGTAGAGATCTCGGGCTAAATCACGGGCCGCCTCGTTGCCGGGGACGGACGTGTGTGCTTGGACCCAAATTAGGGTGATTTTGCGATCAATTTTAGTTGAAGCTTTTAGAATTCGGGCGGCTTCTTGTGAGACCCTGCCTTTTCCGATATTCCAGAGAGCAGTTTTACTGTCGCTAAAGATCAATCTAGCCTTCGTTCCGACGCAAGCGAGCGCTATTGCGACCTCTTCAGCCGTGTCTATGTTTCTACTTCGGATGGTGGCGGAGACGACTGGTGCGCCGCTACCATCGACTACCGCGGCGACTGCCGCCCCTGATAGGCTTCTTCAAGAGTATGACGTCGCTGTTGTCTATAAGTCGGGACATAAACACCAAGATGCGGATTGCTTGTCACGCGCGCCATTGGACTCCACTGCAGTGGAAAACGCCGACGATTTTCCCTTTATTGGGGCCATTACCCAAAACCATATGGCTGACCTTCAACGCAAGGACCCGGAGCTGGCGCCACTCATCGATTATCTGGAAGGACGCGGTAGTAGAGTACCGCTTGTTTTTCGTCGTGGCTTGCAGTCATACGCTTTACGAAGTGGAGTTCTCTATAAGCGCAATTTTGAAAGATCAAAAGAGACATTTCTACTCGTAGTGCCGACGCACCTACGGCCTGACATCTTAAGCGCTTGTCACTACGAACCGTCCTCCGGCCACTTGGGAGTTAGTCGTACGCTTGCAAGAATTCGGGAGAAATACTATTGGCCGAAATTATTACCTTCAGTGCGACCTTACGTTAAAACCTGCCGTGATTGTCAACGCCGAAAGACTCCACCCGTGAAACCAGCTGGATTTCTTCAGCCGATCGCTCCACCAAAAACTCCTTTCCAACAAGTGGGGATGGATCTTCTTGGTCCTTTCCCGAAGTCAAGTAATTGAAAGCGTTGGATTGCTGTCGCGACAGACTACTTGACCCGATATGCTGAGACCGCGTCACTCACAAATGGAACTGCCACCGAAGTCGCAGAGTTTTTGTCCACGACATCGTATTGCGTCATGGCGCTCCGGCTGTTATTACCGATCGCGGGGCAGCTTTTACGGCCCGCCTGACTAAGGCTGTACTGAACCTTACACACACTAGCCATGGACGGGCCACGGCATACCACCCGCAAACTAATGGCTTGGTGGAACGGCTAAACAGAACTCTGGCCGACATGCTGTCTATGTACGTGGATATAGAGCATAGGACCTGGGATCAAATCCTCCCATATGCCACGTTCGCATATAATACGGCACTTCAGGAGACGACGCGGCTCACACACTTCGAGCTTGTCTTCGGCCGTCGAGTGACCACTCCACTGGATACAATGCTGCCCGTATACACCGACGACGAAGATGAGCTTGACTTGGACATCGCTAGTTTTACCCAGCGTGCGGAAGAAGCGCGGCAGCTGGCAAGGCAGCGCATATACCTACAACAGCAACTAGACGCTGACCGTTACAACAAGGGACGGCGCTTCGCTGCCTACGAGCCTGGAGACTATGTCTGGATTTGGACGCCCGTTCGTCATCGTGGGCTCTCTGAAAAATTGCTGCGCCGGTACTTCGGCCCATATCGTGTCCTCCGCCGCCTCAGCGACGTTACTTACGAAGTTGAATCCGCGACCCAAGATCCCTCAAGCCGCAGACGACGCAAGTTCACTGATGTTGTAGACGTCGTCCGGATGAAACCCTACCACGATCGCCCCGCTGACTATTCTTGAGACTGATGGTGCCCCGTCTTGTGTTGTGGTATCCCACACCAACCTAGCATAATATCTGTCAGCTCATCGCATCAAGCAGCATTTGCAGCATCGAGGCGATGCTGCCAAGAAGGAGGGCAATGACACATGCTATTCATAGACGACGAAGATTTGAACGGGCGATTCGGAGAAGACGACGAAGCGAAACGGTGCTCCGCTTTTGTGCTGCCCTGACTGACTGTTGGTGTTCTTCGGTGCCAGAGTGCCAGAGCGCCTTCTGTGTTACGTTACGTTACAATATATATATATATATATATATATATATATATATATATATATATATATATATATATATATATATATATATATATATATATATATATATATATATATTTAAAGAACCCCAGGTGGTCGAAATTTCCGGAGTCCTCCACTACGGCGTCTCTCATAGCCTGAGTTGCTTTGGGACGTTAAACCCCACAAACCAACCAACCATATATATATCTTACTTAAATGAAGGAAAGAAGCCAACAGTCGGCGAGGCCAAGGAAAGCGTTGGGGATGGCACTTTATGTATTTTTTTAATGTTTACTTGGATAATCAAAGAAATTAGTAATGTAATCTGTTTAGGGGAAAGATAATTAAACATTAGTTATGAAATTAAATATTACTAATTAAATATACTTCATACACACACATGTGCGCGCGCCCGCACGTGTGTGTGTGTGCGTGCGTGTGTGTGTGTGTGTGTGTGTGTGTGTGTGTGTGTGTGTGTGTGTGTGTGTGTGTGTGTGTGTGTGTGTGTGTGTGTGTGTGTGTGTGTGTGTGTGTGTGTGTGTGTGTGTGTGTGTGTGTGTGTGTGTGTGTGTGTGTGTGTGTGTTTCTTCCTTTACGCAGGCTTACCATCAACCTTCCTGGACACAATTCTTCCATTCTCCGTGCGCGATGACCCATCCGTGTCACAATATCTCTGTCTTGCTGAGAAAACGTATCGTTTTGCTCGTTTGCGAACCATCACCTCCCAAGACCGTGCAAAAGTCCGATATGATGCAGCTCATGCTGCAGTCACTTACGAGCCCCTAAAATAGGTATGAATTGTGACGCCATTGCGAAGCAGCGAACTGTCTCAAAAGTTCCTGTGGCAATACACCGGACCTTTTGTTGTTTTAAGTCGGTTGAGTGAAGCAAATTACGTTAAGTGACATTAACGAATCGTTGCTCTCGGAAGACGCCACGTGGCACGATTGAAACGCTTCAATCATAGATCTATTTGAGTCGCTCGGGGACGAGCTTCATCTACCCCGAGGCCAACTGTTACGTCAATTACGCTGCACTGCGGAGAGCTGCGCATGAGGAAGAGGACTGAAGCACGTGGACTGGGGCGAGGACAGGAATTACCATAACTGTACCTTGCATTGATGCATATAACAATACACACACACACACACTATATATATATATATATATATATATATATAGAGAGAGAGAGAGAGAGAAAGAGAGAGAAAGAGAGAGAAAGAAAGAGCAAAGTGTACGCTTCATTTAAAGAAACATTTTAAACTGGCCTTCATCAGGACTCCTAATGAAGGCCAGCTTCTGGTCGAAACGTCGTCCAATAAAATGTTTCTTTAAATGAAGCGTACACTTCGGTCTAGAATTTTTTAAGCAGCCAAGTACGTTAAATGTTCTCGCATACTATATATATATATATATATATATATATATATATATATATATATATATATATATATATATTGAGACGGCAAGGTCGTGACGGCAAGGCCAGCGATGCCTTGTCTAGCGTTTTAATCCGATGACAAAACCCAGGCGCGTGCCGGAGCCGGCGCCGCGGGACGATGATGATGGTATGTACAAATGAAAGAGGAAGATTATGGTATGTACAAATGAAAGAAGATCCGTGGAAGGCTCACACAATCTGCCCGGGGGGTCGGAAGCGGCCAGCCTGGCCGCTCCTAAGTAAGTGATGCATCGCGGCGCACAAACGGTTTCAGGCGAGACACATGAACAATTTCAGTTCCACGGTGGCGTCGATCAGCTGGGGGATCAACAGGCGTCACTTTGTAGTTCACTGGGGAAGTTTGGCTTATGATCTCATAGGGACCTACGTAGCGGTGGTGGAATTTGTCACTAAGGCCAGAGGTGCGCAATGGTGTGTAAAGCAGTACTTCGTCACCAGGACGAAAAGAGACCACTCGATGTGTAGAATCATAGCGAGTCTTGCGGACTTTCTGGCACGCTGCCGTGTTGAGTCGGGCAAGATGACGGCATCCGGCCACACGAGATAAGAACTGGGTAGGTACTGATGCGGAGTAGTCGGGCGTAGAGAAGAAGGAAGCGTCGAAAATTGTAGTGGGAGGACGGCCATAAACAAGGAAAAATGGAGAGTAACCGGTAGTTCGCTGTACTGCTGTATTATAGGCGAATGTGACGAATGGTGGAATAGTGTCCCAATTTCGATGATCTGGTGTGATGTACATTGATATCATGTCCGACAAGGTGCGATGAAATCGCTCAGTCAGACCGTTAGTCTGGGGATGGTAGCTTGAGGTTGTCTTATGAAGGGTGGATGAGGCGTGAAGAACTTCGGCAACGACTTTCGATAAGAAGGCTGTACCGCGGTCACTTAGGAGCACCCGAGGAGCGCCATGTCGTAATACAATTGATCGCAAAAAGAAATTTGCTACTTCTTCAGCGGAACCAGTCGGTACAGGTCTCAGCGTAACGTGTGAGGTGGTCGACAGCTGTTATAATCCAATGGTTACCCCCATAGGAGAGAGGTAGGGGACCATATAAGTCGATGCCGACTACGTCGAATGGCGTGGTGGGACAAGGAAGAGGTTGTAGAAGGCCAGCGGGCGAAGAAGTCAGCCGTTTGCGACGTTGGCACAGAGGGCAGGATGCGACGTATTTGGCAACGGTGGAAGATAAGCCAGGCCAAAAGAATCGTTTTCTCACGCGGTCGTAGGTTTTGTCAAAACCAAGGTGACCTGCAGTAGCGTCATCGTGGAGAGCCGCCAGTATACGTGGGCGAAGCACACGCGGCGCGACTGGGATCCAGAGAGTTCCATCAGGGCAATACACGTAGCGGAGTAGGATGCCATCTTCGAGCTTGAAATTGCTCAGCTGTCGGCGAAGCCTAGCATTGGGCGGGTCCGAAGCGCCGATAAGGCGGTCGATGATAGGACGGCAGTAGGCATCGGCTAATTGCTGTGAGCGGAAAGCGTGCTTGTTCTCAGAGTCGTCAAAACAAACGGTTGTGATATACGTCGGGCAAAGAGATGGTTGGCTCTGGTCAGAGGTGGAAATGAATTGTGAAGAAAAGCAGCAAGCGGATTCCGAAAGAGGACAGCGAGAGAGAGCGTCGGCGTCTTGGTGTTGGCGACCAGATTTATAAGTGATGTCGAAATGGTATTCTTGCAGGCGTAGAATCCAGCGACCAAGTCGGCCTGTCAAGTTTTTGAGTGAAGACAACCAGCAAAGAGCATGGTGGTCGGTCACAACTGTGAAGTGCCGACCGTATAGGTAAGGGCGAAATTTTTGGACAGCCCAGACGACAGCAAGACACTCCTGCTCGGTAATGGTGTAGTTTTTCTCAGCTGGAGTGAGAGTCCGACTGGCAAAGGCAATCACTTTCTCACGCGATGTTGCATCACGCTGCAGAAGTACAGCGCCAAGACCGTGACCACTGGCATCGGTGTGCAGGATAGTTGGAGCGCTGTCACTAAAGTGGGCAAGAACAGGATCTGATGTGAGGGCGTGCTTGAGGTCATTAAAAGCAGTTTCGCACTGCTCAGTCCACACGAAAGGGCTGCGTGCTTTAAGTAGCTCATGAAGTGGTGCAGCTATAGTTGCAAAATGCCTTATAAAACGCCGGAAGTAGGACGCGAGGCCGAGGAAACTGCGCAAATCTGTAATCCGTTGTGGACGAGCAAAGTTCAAGACCGCGATTATTTTTTCAGGATCTGGGCGAATGCCGTCATGGCTGACCAGATGTCCCAATATTCTAATTTCCTTCTGTGCAAAGTGGCACTTCTTGGTGTTGAGCTGAAGGCCTGCCGAAGCGAGACAGGTGAGGACTTCATTCAGGCGCGTGAGATGGTCATTAAAGGTTGCCGAAAAGATGACAATGTCGTCCAAGTAACACAAACAGGTTCTCCATTTGAGGCCACGAAGTACAGTGTCGATCATTCTTTCAAATGTGGCTGGTGCGTTACAAAGTCCGAAAGGCATAACATTAAATTCGTAAAGGCCATCGGGTGTTGCGAAAGCGGTTTTTTCTTTGTCGTCCTCGTGCATAGGTATTTGCCAATACCCTGAGCGAAGGTCCAAGGTCGAGAAATATTCGGAGCCTTGGAGGGAGTCAAGGGCGTCATCAATTCGCGGCATCGGATATACATCTTTGCGGGTAATTTTGTTGAGTGCGCGGTAATCAACACAAAAGCGTACCGAGCCGTCCTTTTTTTTAACTAGCACTACTGGGGAGGACCATGGGCTTGTTGAAGGACGAATTATATTGCGATGAAGCATGTCATTTACATTTTCTTCAATTACTTTTCGTTCAGAGAGCGAAACCCGATAAGGCCGTCGTCGAACGATAGAGTTACCTTCAGTAATGATGCGATGGTGCGCAACACTAGTCCGTCCCAGTGGTGTGGAAGTGGCATCAAAAATGGCTTGGTGGTGTCGAAGCAATGTCAGCAGTTCTTGGCGTTGGTTCGGCGTGAGTTTAGGATTAATAGTCTTTGCGAGAACAGAAAGAGAGACGTCTGACGAAACACGTTGCTGAGGCGGAGGGGCGGTGAGCACCATCAGGGAAAAAGGTTGAACATCCACCATACAATTCAGAGAAGTTCCTTTTGGGAGCACGAGGGATTCACGGGAAGTGTTAGTGGCCACTACTGTCGCTGAGCCGTTGTGGAACCGGACAAGACTTGACGGGAAGGCGATGCCGCGTGCAAGATGACTATATGATGGTGCTATGAGGACGTCCCCGTCAGTGATGTGTTCAGAAACAACAGTAAGTAGTTTTTCGCACTGAGGAGGCAAAACAGTATCAGCGGCGGCAACGAGGGGATGATGTCGTTCAGAAAAGTCAGATGAAAAATCGCTGTCTGTCATATGGATAACTCGGTCACCACAAGAAATTAACGCTGAAGCGGTTGACAAAAAATCCCATCCGAAAATCATGAGATGCGCACAAGGTGAGAGCACAGCAAACTGCACATGATGGCGGATGCCGTCGATAACAACTCGTACGGTGCACTTCGCTGAAGGGCGCAAAGGGACGTTATTGGCTCCACGGAGTTGAGGCCCATCATATGGGGTTGTCACTTTTCGCAAACGGTAGCACAAATCAGCGTGAATGACAGAAATTGCAGCCCCTGTATCAATCAAAGCTTCAACCGGTATACCTTCAGCGATAACACCAATAACGTTATACGGGCGATCAGGAGGACTTTTAGTAAGTTCGCAGCGTGCAGTTTGACCTCCGGAAACTGCAACACTTAGTTTTCCGGATGGCGGACAGGGAGACCGGTTGCGGGGCGGAGAGGGGAAACTGAGCGGCGGTATGGGGATGTGGACCGGCGTCGGGATACATGGTTCCCACGAGGCTCAGAGGAAGATACTGGAGGTGGGGAGGATCGTCGAGGTGGGCTTGGAATAGACCGGCGTTGATAATATGAGGTTGAAGGCATGTCGCATTCGAAGGTGTCGTAACCACGGCGCTCATTCTGAAGGCGGCGACGACAGAAGCGGGATATATGTCCTCTAATTCCACAGTAATAGCAGACTGGTCGGGGGGGACGCCAAGGTGCGTAATTGGGTTGTGTCGGTTGAGCCATCGCCATTGCATTGATGTGATTGTATGTTGGTGCCGGTCGGGGTGGGGGATCCAAAGAAGGGGGGGATGCAGCGACGTGCGCGTAGGTCGGCGCTGGGCGGATTGCAGAAGGTTCGGATGTCATAGGGCGGCTGATGGTAGCTAACTCTTCTTTAATCATGTTGCGGAGAACGGCGTCATTAGGAGGTGCGGAAGAATGATCGCACCCTTGTCGACAGAAAGGATTGAGGGCTTGAAGCTCCTCGCGGATGATTGCTCGAATCATTGCCCGCAGATCAAAGTCAGCAGAGGTCGGAGCAGTTGCGAAGCCGGGCTGTAGTCGAGAGGACTGCAGCTGGTCGAGGCGTTGACAGGTCGTAATAATTGAATCGACACTTGAAGGATTTTGGGCAACTAAGGTGTGATATGCCATAGCATTGATCCCTTTTAAGACGTGGTGCACACGTTCAGGTTCCGTCATGGTGGGACTAATGCGCCGACAAAGTGCAAGAACAGCCTCTATGTAAGACGCATATGATTCGTCGGGACCTTGAATGCGGGAAGCGAGCTTGTTTCTCGCGATCTCAGACCGAACTGCCGGGTCGGCGAAGTATTGTCGGAATTGCTGTTTGAAAGTGGTCCAGTTAGTAGTGTGGGGTTCGCGATTAATGAACCAGTTTCTGGCGACCTCAATTAGATAGAACGAAACGTTGAGAAATTTTAAAGCATCGTCCCACCGGTTATAGGCACTGCAGCGTTCATATGTGTCGAGCCAGTCGTCCACGTCTTCGTCACGACGACCAATATATATATATATATGGCGGCGGTGGCGTAGAGGTAGAGCATCTGCTGCCACGCATGCAAGAGAACCGTGATTCGAATCCCGGTGCCACACAGTTCTCTATCGGATTTTAAAAAATACAAAACCCCGTGTCGATATAATTGCATAAAAACGTGTTTGGGATGCGACTTGATGCCGGCGAGAACCTTCGGAAACGCACTCCTTCACCAGAACAGGAGTTGGCCACCCTAGTGCAGTAAGTGGCCAGTCTCCCATGGTTAATCCTACAAAACCCCGGCCCTCTATCACAAGTGGGTGCGGAGCATCTGACCATGGCGCGGTCAGACATGTGCCGAGGGTGGGGTGCTAAGAATTTATTGCTCCGAGTACAGGCTGACATTGGAAACCTGACCCTGGCAACATTTAATGCTAGAGCACTAGCTAGTGAGGCTAGTTTAGGAGTGCTGTTATAGGAACTAGAGGGTATACAATGGGATATCGTAGGGCGTAGTGAGGAGAGGAGGCCAAATGAGGCATATACTGTACTGAAGGACGGGCATGTGCTGTGTTATCGAAGTTTACCGCAGAGACGAGAACTAGGAGTAAGTTTCCTTATCAATAAAACAATACCTGGTTATATAGATGAATTCTATAGCATTAATAAGCGGATAGCCGACATCGTAATTAAACTAGATAAACGGTATAAGCTGAAGTTTGTAAAAACATGTGCACCTACATGTAGTCCGATGACCAGGCAGTAGAAAGCTTCTGTAAAGATGTAGGATCGGTAATGGGGAAAGTAAAAACACATTACACTGTAATGATGGGGGACATCGATGCCAAGGTAGGTAGAAAGCAAGCTGGGGACCAAGCACTTGTCAGCTATGATATTAGATTAAGAAATAGGAGGGGGAGTTACTAGGCTGAACGCAGTAACTTAAGAATCATGAACACCTTTTTCAGCAAATGGAAGAGCCAGAAGTGGACATGGAAAAGCCCTAAAGGGGAGACTAAAAATGAAATTGACTCCATACTGTGTTTTAACCCCGCCATTTTGCAAGACATATAGGTAATTGAGAAGGAGCGATGCAGTGACCACAGGATGGTAAGGTTTCTAATTAATCTGGATTTGAAGAGAGGGTCACAGCTTGCTTGTAGGAAGTATTCAGAGACATGGAATGGGAACTGATAGGAATTAGTGTACATGGAGAATACCTCAGTAACCTGCGATTTGCTGATGACATTGCCTTTCTAAGCACCTCAGGGGATGAACTGTAAGGACTTATTAATGGCCTAGACAGGAAAAATACAAAGGCAGGCTTGAACATCAATATGCAGAAGACAAAGGTGATGTTCAATCCTCAGGAAGGAACAGCAGTTTATTTTAGGTAGCAAGGCATTGGAAGTAGTAGACGAATATGTCTACTTAGCACACGTTGTAACCGCAGATCCGACCAAGAAAGGGAAGTAACAAGGAGAATAAGATTGGGATGTAGCGCATTTGGCAAGCACTCACAGTTTATGACTATGAGCTTACCGGTATCGCTCAAGAGGAAAATATACAACAGTTGCATCTTACCTGTACTCACCTATGGGGTGGGGCTGAAACGTGGAGGCTAACGAAGAAGGTTCTACTTGAAGGACAGCGAAGAGGTCTATGGAAAGAAAATGGGGGGGGGGGGTAACAATAAGTGATACAAAGCGCGCAGAGTGGGTCAGAAAACTAACTCGTTAGCGAAATTCTAGTGGACATCAAAAAGAAATGGGTATGGGCAGGACATGTAGAGCGAAGAGAGGATAACCGATAGTCGCTTAGGGTAACCAACTGAATTCCAAGGGAAGCAAAGCATAGCAGGAGGCGGCAGAAAGGTGGACGGAAGAGGTTAAAAGGTTCGCAGGGGTCAAGTGGCTACAGTAAGCACAGGACCGGGTTAATTGGAGGAACATGGCAGAGGCCTTCGCTCTGCAGTAGGTATAGTCATGATGATGAAGATGATGATGATGAGGGAGTGAAACTGATTAGTTAGGAAGCAGTCCACCAATGAATTGGCGGTAAGGGTAAAAGTAAAAGAATTCAGGATCTCGCTGCAGAATAGATATTCAGGGCTAACCAAGGGAGCCGACATCAGCCTAGAAGCAATATGCAATAATTTCAGAAATGATATTACTGAGTGGGCGGTAAAAGTAGGCGGTAATATTGTTAGAAAGGATACCGGTAAACTGTCTAAGGAGACGAAAGATTTGATTAAGAAACGCCAAATTGTGGAAGTTTTAAATGCAACAGACCGGATAGAACTGGCAGAGATATCAAAGCTAATCAAGAGGCGTAAGGAGGCCGACATAAGGAAGTATAACATGGGGGAAATTGAGTATGCTTTAAAGAATGGTCGTAGCCTGAAAGCTGTAAAAAGGAAATTAGGCATAAGCAAAATTCGGATGTATGCACTGAGGGACAATGTGGGCAATGTCATTACTAACATTGACGAAATGATCAAGGGACTACGCCTAAGGAAGCGGGATCGAATACTGGCCTCGGCGGCTGCGTTTCGGTAGAGGCGAAACAGCGTGGCGTCCGTGTGCTGTGCGATGTCAGTGTACGTTAAAGAAACCCAGGTGGTCGAAATTTCCGGAGTCCTCCACTAAGGCGTCTCGCATAGCCGGAGTTGCTTTGGGACGTTAAACCCCACAAACCAACCAACTAACCTTCCTCTCTCCCTTTACAACGTTGTACATGTGAACCCGACCTTGGCGGCTGCTATTCGATAGAGGCGAAATGAAGAGGCGTCCGTGTGCTGTGCGATGTCAGCGCACGTTAAAGATCCCCAGGTTGTCGAAATTATTCCGTAGCCCTCCACTACGGCTCCTCTTTCTCTCTTTCCACTTTCACTCCCACCTTCCTTCCTTCCTTTACAGCGCGGTTGCGGTGTCCACAGAAAACAAGTGAGACAGTTACCGTGCCTTTCCCTTCCTATAAGGGGGGATGCTAGGCTAAAGGGTCAACTTTTGAACGGCTGTACCAATTTTTATAAAATTTTCTGGAGTGGCTTACCTTCCTCTTATTAGAATATATTCTAAATTTCATTGCCCTAGCACAAATAGGTAATAACTTGTAGCTGCTATACTGAACAAAGAGGTGGGTCAGCTTAGGAAAACTATCATTTCAAAAACAATGAAGATATACTAATTTTTTGTGATTGAATACCTTCTAGATAGTTCATCGTACAGGATAAGGAGAAATGCGGGCTTTTTACGGCATTTTTGTAAACATTTCTGCATTTGGAAAACAAACTTCATTTTTTTTTGTTGTCATTGTATGTCAGATATCTCAATTTTTTTTAACTTGGAGAGTAATTAGTGATCTAAAAAGTGCCTTATCTTGTTCACGACAAAAATATAGTCCAGAAACCACCTTGAAAGCCGCTTATAGCGAAAGAGTTTGGAAATGATAGTTTTCCTAAGGTTGTGTTTTCGCAAAAAGTGCGAACTTAGAAAAATGAGTTCAAACATTTCGGAACATGCTGTTTTAATTTTCGGACCAAAAATAATTAAAGTGCCCTGCTGCATACATAGGGCCCTCCTCCAACTCGACGCTGCTATGTGGCGATTGCTTCGCTTCCCAAAGCTTCTCCGCGTCGAAGACTTTGTTGCAGGCATCTTCCTATCCCACCATCAGCCACTCACTTATCGCAACAAACTTGCAGAAGCGCAAGAAAGATAACAAGCAGCATCGAACTTACTAAAGCAGTCTGGTTAGCCAGGCTACTTTTGGCGCAAAAACAGCGTTCGAAGGTCACTTGTCTTGTTTCGGCCAATCCAAGCTTCAGTTTCGGTTTTCCAGCCAATCCGCAATTGCCCGGCCCAAAATAAGGCTTTCCGTTTTTGTTTTGTTTTTTAGTTGTGCGTTGTACTCTCGATAGCAGGTCATCTTTGGCGAGAAAGTGCGAAAAACAAACTTTCTAATGCGGCGTTCCACTCCGCGTTCGGTTTCTTGCCCGCTTTGCGGCCGCGCGTTGAAAGCAGCGTTCATAGGCGCTTTCTGCAGCGAACGCGCTCCACCACGTCTCGTGAAAAAAATTCATTTTATTATTTTCTACGGCGCTGATGACTACCAAAATTGGTGAGAAGCTTCTTTGATAAATGCAGGATCCAAAATAGCAAAAAATAAAAAACACGTTTTTTCTTTTAAAATCGCGATTTTAACCCCGCATCCCCCCATAAATCAATCAATCAATCGAGTCCACGCAGAATTGTGACGAATACTGCGCCTTATCTATCCTGTAAAGAATTTCAAAACCCGCTCCTAGACATCGGGTCAATCGAGTCCACGGAGAATTGTGACGAATACTGCGCCTTATCTATCCTGTAAATGAATTTCAAAACCCGCTCCTAGACATCTGGGTCTGCCCCGCCGGGGTGGTACAGTGGTAAGACGCCCGACTACTATGCCGGAGTACCCGGGTTCGAACCCGACCGCGGCGGCTTCGTTTCGATGGAGGCGAAACGAAGAGGCGTCCGTGTGCTGTGCGATGTCAGCGCACGTTGAAGATCCCCAGGGGGTCGAAATTACTCCGTAGCCCTCCACTACGGCTCCTTTTTCTCTCTTTCCACTTTCACTCCCACCTTCCTCCCTTCCCTTACGGCGCGGTTCAGGTGTCCACAGAAACAAGTGTGACAAATACTGCGCCTTTCCTTTCCTGTGAACCAATTATTATTATTATTAATTAGACATCTGGGTCTGCTTCTGTTTGCTGTGTGGTGCGGCGTTCGAGGAAGCGGCAAATGATAGGCACCGCACGGACGCCTGGATCGGACCAACACCCTCTTCCACGGAGGCCGTGACGTGACGCCAGTAGCCCCCGGCACCCCGGACGCTGCTCTCGGCCGCCTGGCGTTCGCGTTGAATCTGTCGCGGCTGCATGTTATAATTACACCCAGGTGCGTGTCTGCTGCAGGCTTTTTGCGTTCGATAATTATTGAGAGCATGACTAACACGTGTATATTTTTTTCGCACCACCGCGGCATGCACCGCCAATATCTAAGGCAGCTTTTGTAATCAGTGTTCCGAAATAAAGTCGCAAATGCTTATATACAAATGGTTTTATTCACAGGAAGGGTTGAAGCGGCCAGTTAATGTTTTGCTTAACATCTTCATTTTTCTTTCCGCAGCTTTTTTTTGCGCTGCACTTTAAATATGAGCGTTTCTCATTTTACAAAAGTTGTTTAAAGTAACGTTTGTTGCAGCACGCACTACATGTTGCAGTAGAGTTTCTGGTGCGGGACCTTACAAGTTTCCAAGGCGACATCTCGCAGAAATGAAATGCCTACGGGGCTATCTAGCCTGCCACCGGATTTGTATCTTGTAGGCCGTCATTACACCCGTCACCGCTTCAATAGTGGACAGCAGCATGGCCCTATGGGGCTGGGACTGGTTCAAGTAAGCTGGGCAGTTCGAGTGAATAGATGGTACGGCATTGGACAATAGATGAACCCTGCCACCTTCAAAGTCTTTCCTGTTGCTGCATCAAAGTGTGATAGCTTCTTCATTAGGTCTTTCTCTTTGAAGTGAAGTTCACAAACTTGCGCAATGTATGACAAATATGTAGTCACTTATTGCCGTTATATGGACACACTATTAGGTAATTTGCGTGTTATTAAGCAGTCCAGATGTACTTTACGTGCTATTAAGCAGTCCAGCACAGTACTGCATACTTCTGTTCATTATCCCTGCCATGGTCAAAGTTCACTAAGACTGCCAGTCTTTTCTCGTCAAACAATATTTAAGCGCTTCCTGACCTTCTGGTCGAGCACGCAGAACATGAGTATGGCATAAACTTCAGTTTCTCACCATTGATTGCACGCTGGGCCATTTACTGCACGCACACTTCCGCGGGATGGCTCTAATCCACGATTCATTCCTACTGGCATACTTTGGAAACGCGAGAACACGCACCTCGGGACCAGTATCATAGCTCCCGCGACACCCAGGAACAAAACAACGCCCCATGTTACGCCATGTCAAGCGTAGTTTTCTGCTCAACGCCATATCCTCGTTTCAAGCACCGGTGTTGCTTGTCACACTTCAATATTTTGCACGTACTAATACATGCAAATATGCACGCACACAATTGAAAGCACACTTGACCGTGGGAAAACAACCCACATGTCAATGCGGAGCTGTGAAGCACCAAACCTCACCAGAAGAGTAGCCAGTTGCGACTACAAAACTGATATTGAGTGTTGTTGGTGGTAGTGGTTATTTATTGTATATACAAAAGGAAAGAAAAGATGTTTGCCAGCCCCGGTATCTGCTATCTGATATTTGAAGCACCTGAGCTGGGGCGGCGGAAATAAAGGGACAGCGAGGAAAAGGTAGAGGAAATCAGAGGTGAGCGATAGGGAGAAAGAAAATGGCAGGTAAAAATAAAAGTAATATATACACTACGATACAGTATACAGTAGTTTGCTTGAGGCCCACCCGAAAATGTCTTAGCTGATTGAGCACTCGGCACATCGGGCGGGCCTCCCCAATAGATCTGCTGGTTGGTTGGTTGGTTTGTGGGATTTAACGTCCCAAAGCGACTCAGGCTATGAGAGACGCCGTAGTGGAGGACTCCGGAAATTTCGACCACCTGGGGTTCTTTAACGTGCACTGACATCGCACAGCACACGGGCGCCTTGCTTTTCGCCTCCATCGAAAAGCTGCCGCCGAGGCCGGGATTCGATCCCGCGTCCTTGGGAACAGTAGTCGAGTGAATGGGCTTGCAAGTCCAATGCAATGGTAACAGCAAACATTTTAAACCATGCTGGCTGTACAGCTGCACTCGTTGTGCCCTCATGATGCATGTGAACTATGACGCTGAGGACCTGGCAAGGAACAGGGAAATAGATCTGCGTCCAGGCGACTGTTCATAACGCACGCACTGGCGCACTGTACAAAACACTGACGGCTGTCGTGGGCGATCGGCCGTTATTGTGCGAAATAGCACACGCGGAGTGTTCAGTCACAGCGAATGACGGCCTCCACCTCCGGGGTGGATGTGGGCTTGTTGGTGGATCGCCTCTTTTGTGGAGGGCTGCGGGAAGGGGAAGCTCGTTTCTTGACGCCCATGAGCAACGCCTCATGGCCGCAATTTCTTCCCTGCGTACCGACACGCAGAAATGGATGGAACAAATTAACGAACGCGTAGCCAGAATTGAGGCCCGCCATAGTGCCCAAGAAGCCGAACTTGCCCAGTCGACCCTAATAATGTCATCCCTCCTCCCCTCCTCCTCATCTCCCAATCCCCCTGCACCAGCAGGGGCACCCAAGCCTCGTGATGGCCAGACACCCCTCACGCCTTAGTTCCTGGCAGTGGAACTGCCGCGGTTTCCGCGGAAAGCGAAACGCGCTGCAGCTCCACCTCCTGAACATCCCTCCATCCTACCTTCCCACTTTAATCGCCCTCCAATAAACTTTCTCCCAGTTAAGCTGGGCGACATCACTGCTTTCCATCCTCCTTCCGCATCCCCCCCCCCCGAACATTGCCACTCTGGTTCACCGCAACTACACGGCGATAGAGCATCCTCTCGACGTTCCAGAGTGCACGCACCTTTTCCTAGAACTCCTCCCCCGACGGCGACAGGATGCCAGTCTCTTTGTTCTTAATGTCTACAGCCCTCCTCGCACACCTTCAGCTCCTCTCCTCCTCCTTCTACGCAAAGCCCTTTCTCGCGCACATCGCAACGCGCTCCTCATTCTTGGGGATTTCAATGCACATCACGTCAGCTGGGGTTATCCCGCGAACTGTAGGAAAGGTCTCGTGCTGTGGACATTCGTACAGAACGAACAGTTATCCGTCCTTAATGATTTTTCTGACCCAACCCGCATCGGCTCCAGTGTCCAACGCAACACTATTCCGGACCTTTCCATCTGCAAAACGTCTTAGACGCAGCGTGGACGAACACCTGGGTCTTTCTCGGCAGTGACCACTATATCCTTCCTGTCCATCTCTTTCTCTCTTCCTAGCCTATCGTCCCGCCAGCGTCTGTGCCAGGTAGACGACTGGGATCGGTTCCGCCACTCATGGCAACATGCCCCCCCCCCTCCATCTCAGACCTTTCTCAATGGACTGCCACCTTGCTCAAAGATGTTTCATCCGCCACCTCTACCGTGCCTACCCCTCCTCACTCCTCCACGGCTGACAGCCGCCTCCTTCACCTATGGGAGGCGCATCATTCCCTGCACCGCCGCTTGCTTTCACAAAAACACAACCGCTCACTACGCCTCCGCCTTGCCCGCCTGGGTATGGAAATTGAGGAGCACTGCTCATACCTCACCAGGCAGCAGTGGGGCCAGACCTGTGACTGCATGGCTGGTAACCTCGGGCTGAGGGATACGTGGGCGCTCCTACGTGTCCTCCTTGACCCGTCGCATGCCAACGCCACGCAACGCAGGGATGTGACGCGCCTCCTACAATCTTCACCGCTATCCGATTCTGATTTCCTTCTAGCACTCCGAGATCTCTATCTCTGCCCTTCCCTTCCGTCGTCCCTCCCTTCTTACATCGGCACCATTAATTCTGCGCTTGATGCAGATATCACTTTGGGGGAGGTTTGTGCGGCGCTACATAAGCTCCGCACCACTTCCGCACCAGGAGCAGACCAAATTTCTAACAAGGCTCTCCGTAAACTAGACACATCATCCCTAGAGGCCATTCAGTTCAGTTCAGTCGTTCAGTCGTGTCCGACTCTTCGTGACCCTATGTACCATGTCACGCCATGCTTTCCGGTCTCTCACTATCTTCCTAACATAACATAACTTCATCTGCAGTGCCTCGAGGATGCCATCTAACCATCGCGTTCACTGCCTACCCATTCTCCGGCGACCCTCAACCTTTCCCAACATCAAATCTTTCTCCAGCGACTCCTCTCTTCTCATCAGTTGACCAAAGTAGCTGAGCTTTAACTTTAGAATTTGACCCTCCAATGAGCAGTCAGAGTTTACAGTCGACAATATCGACTGATTTGATCTTCTGGCAGTCCAAGAAACTCTCAAGTGTCTTCGCCAGCACCACAATTCAAACGCGTCAATCCTTCGGCGGTCAACCTTTTTCACAGTCCAACTCTCGCATCCATACATCACAACTGGAAAGACCATAGCACGAGTTATACGGATCTTGGTTGGCAGACTAATGTCTCTGCTCTTTACTAGGCGGTCAAGGCTAACCATTGATCTCTTTCCCAGAAGCAGGCATCTCCAATTCCATGGCTGCAGTCTCCTTCCGACGTAATCTTGGAGCCCAAGAATAGAAAATCTGTCACAGCTTCCACTTCTTGTCCATTGATGCTCCAGGACTTGATAGGGCAAGACGGCATGATCTTTGTCTTTTTAATGTTCAGTTTAAGCCCAAACTGCTCACTCTCTTCTTGTACGCGCATCAGAAATCTCTTGAGTTCCACTTCACTTTCTGCCATTAAAGTGGTATCATTCGCATCTCTAAGGTTGTTGAAACGTTTTCCAGCAATCTTCACTCCAGCTGAAGACTCGTCCAGACCGGCCTTCCTCATGATGCACTCTGCATATAGGTTAAATAGGCAGGGCGACAGTATACAGCCTTGCCTCACTCCTTTCTCAACCGGAAACCAATCAGTAAGACTATGCCCAGTTCTGCCTGTGGCCTCTTGACCTTCATACAGGTTCCTGGGGAGACAGATGAAATGAATTGGAACTCCCATATCTTGGAGAGCTTGCCCTAATCTGCTGTCATCTACGCAGCCAAACGCTTTCGTATAATCAATAAAGCAGAACTAGATGGGTTTCTGGAACTCTCTTGCTTTTTCCATGATCCAGCGAAAGTTGGCAATTTGGTCTCTAGTTCCTCTGCCCATGCGAAACCCAGCTTGCACGTCCGGGAGCTCCCGATCCACATACTGCTGCAGTCTACCTTGGAGGATTTTCAACATCACCTTGCTAGCATGCGAAATAAGCGCGATCGTGCGGTAGTTGGAACAATCTTTGGCACTTACTTTCTTTGGAATGGGGATGTAAACTGACCTCCTCAAATCCTGTGGCCACTGCAGGGTTGTCCAAATCTTCTGACATAATCTATGCAGAATGTTAGCAGCGTCATGGTTGAGGTTTTGAAGCACCTCAGCTGGAATGCCATCAATAACGCTAGCTTTGTTCTTAGCAAGGCTGTCTAAGGCCTATTCAACTTCACTCTTCAGGATGCCCGGCTCGAGATCAGTAATCACAACCGTCTTATGTTGGGTTTCCACATTCGTGTCCTTGTACAGTTCTTCTGTGTATTCCTACCACCTCTTCTTTATCTCTGAGGCTTCAGTGAGGTAATTGCTTCGTTTGTTTATCACGCCCAGCTTAGCAGAGACGCTTCCTCTGATATCTTTGATTATCTTATACAGAGCTCTTGTGTTCCTTATTTGGCTGTTGTCCTAAACTGCTTGGCACTGTATGTTCAGGAAGGCATTCTTATCTCTCCTTGCTATTTTCTGAAAATCCGCATTGAGAACCTTGTATCTTTCTCTTTCCCCCATAATGTTTGCCATCCTCCTTTCTTCAGCTATTTGCAAAGCCTCTTCAGATAATCAGTTTGCTTTCTTGCATTTCTTTTGCTTTGGAACTACCTTAGTAGCAACTTCTTGTATTATATCACAAACATCAGTCCACATCTCTTCGGGCTCTCTGTCTTCTAGATCTAATTCTTGAAATCGATTCCTCACTTCCACAGCATATTCTAATGGAATTTGATCCAGATCATACCTGAAAGGCCTTCTAGTTTTCTGCGTTTTCCTCAATCGAAACTTAATTTTGGCAACAAGAAGCTGATGATCGGTGCCACAATCGGCCCCAGGCCTTGTTTTTACTGCTTGTATAACGCTTCTCCATCTCTGCCGGCAAAGAATATAATCGATCTGATTCCTGTACAGACTGTCCGGTGAAGTTCATGTGTACAGGCGCCTCTTGTGTTGTTGAAAATGAGTATTTGCTATGGTCAGGTTGTTTTCTTGACAAAATTCTACTAGCCTCTGCCCTGCTTCATTTGGCTTGCCAAGACCGAACTTGCCTATAATTCCGGATATTTCTTCACTCCCGACCTTAGCATTCCAGTCTCCTATGAGAAAAACGACGTCTGATGATGGGGTACGGTCTAAAAGGCATTGTAGGTCCGCATAAAATCTCACAACGTCAGCTTCTTCAGCAGTAGTGGTCGGTGCATAGACTTGGATAACTGTTATGTTGAAAGGGTGACCTTGGATCCGAAGTGAAATCATTCAGTCGTTTTTGGGGTTGTACCCTAGCACTGCTTTGCCCATTCTTCTGTTTACTATGAGAGCGACCCCATTCCTTCTCTTGGATTCGTGCCCACAATAAAAGACGTAATGGTCGCCGGAGTTAAATTCTCCCATTCAGGTCCGCTTGAGCTCGCCGATGCCCAAGATACGGACCTCTTTAACAAACTTTGGCACGAAGGCACTCTGCCTTCTGACTGGACCCACGCTAAGGTAACCTTCATTCCCAAGCCTTGCAAACCCATAGACATTCAAAATCTCTATCCTATATCCCTCACCTCTTGTCTCGCTAAGCTCTTTGAGCACGTCGTTCTAGACCGCTTGCAGAGCTTCCTCGAGGACAACCGTCTTTTTCCCGATTTGATGTTCGGCTTTCGCCCATCCCTCTCTACACAGGATGTCATGCTCCAACTCTCCGAAGAGGTCCTTCACACTCTTCACGCCAAGCGCACTCGCGCGATCATGGCACTGGACTTGACGAAAGCATTTGACAATGTCTTCCATACCGCCATCCTTGACGCCCTTTCTACCCTTAACGTGGGTTCTCGGATCCATGGTTACATCAAGGCTTTCCTTGCCCATCGCACGGCTAAGATCTCAGTCGGCACCCTCTCCTCTCCCTCTTTCCCTCTTGGAAATCGAGGTACCCCCCGGGTCCTGTTCTCTCTCCCCTTCTCTTCAACATCACCCTTTTCCCTATGGCACGTGCTCCAGCTACCATTCCTAACCTTTCCCATGCTTTCTACGCTGATGATGTCACCCTCTGGGTGACTACCGGTAATCTTGGAGAGATGGAAGCCGCACTCCAGGCGGGCGCTAAAACGGTCGCCGATTATGCTCGCACGGTCGGGCTAGCTTCTTCCCCGTCCAAGTCCGAGCTCCTGCTCCTCCTGGCTCGAGGCATAGTACTAAACCTCATCTCCTAATCTTAATGTCAGTATCGACGGACATCCCATCCCTTCTGTCTCTTGCATCCGTATTCTCGGTCTCTTTCTCCAATCCAATGGCAAACACACTACTGTCCTTTCCCGCCTTACTACCACCGTGCAGCAGACGGTACGGCTGGTCCGACGGGTCGCTAACCGACATTACGGCATGCGCGAGCATGACCTCCGTCGTCTTGTTCAGGCCTTTGTGCTAAGCCGCCTTGTCTACTCCCTCCCCTACCTCTTTCTGTCTCGCGCCAAGGAAGACAAGGTCCACTGTCTCATCCGCCAAACCTATAAGTCGGCTCTCGGGCTTCCCACTTCCACCGCCACTTCTCGTCTACTGGCGATGCGCATCCACAATACTCTTTCAGAACTTGTGGAGGCCCATCGCGTGGCACAACTAGATCGTTTATCTCGCACCATCCCTGGCAGAGCCCTTCTTACTTCTCTTCGCTTGACCCCTGTCTCCCCTGTCTGTGTCAGACATCCCTTGTCCAGCTCCCTCTTCTCCGTGCTCACTGTCAAGCCCCTTCCCAAGAACATGCACCCTGAGCATCATGCCGCTCGCTGATCTGTCCGCGCCTCCACCCTCTGGTGCCAGTACGGTACACGGTCCGACGCCGTGTATGTTGATGCGGCCTCCTACCTCTCGCATCCCGCCTATGCCCTCGCCCCTGTTTCTAATGCACGAACCCCCCTCTCCGTCACCACTATCCATGCTCTCACTTCCACTGCCGCAGAGGAAGCAGCCATCGCCCTCGCCATTGCCTGCAGACCAGCCCTTTTCATATTTAGCGACTCTAAGACCGCAGTCCGCAACTTTGCAAAGGGTAGGATCTCTTCCTCTGCGCTCAATATCCTTAAGCACTCCTCCCCCCCTTCCCGATCTATCCAACTCTTTTGGGTTCCGGCTCACGCGGGGCACCCTGGAAATGAGGCGGCAAATTCTGTCGCTCGCGAAATGACAGACCGAGCTGGCCCCCTCCACCCCGGGATGAACACGCGTGACTCCCTCCTCACCTTCCATGACATCACCCTCCACTACCGCAACTCCCGATTATCCCTCCCACCCCCCTCATAAGTCCCTATCTAAAATCGAACAGAATGCGTGGCGCCATTTACAGGCCCACACTTTCCTCTCCCCTGCACGCCTTGCCCTTATTCACCCCGGTGCCTTCTCGCCCAAATGCACACTTTGCGGCTCTCCCCGAGCAGACTATGCTCACATTCTTTACTCTTGTCCGGCGCACTTTCCCCCCCGTCTCCTGGCAAATAAACAGCCCGCAGCTGTGGGAGGCTGCTTCGGCCAGCTCGGAGCCGCATATTCAACAGCGGCTTACGACCTGAGCAGCGGAAGTCGCCGCCAGGCGTCACCTGGAGGCCACGACCAGCAGCCAGAAGGCCACCCACGAAACGCGGGCAATATAATTTTTTGTTTATTTTTTTTGGCCTTCTTTGAATAACGTTTGTACCACCACCAGCAGTCACAGCGCGCACTATCTGGCGAGGTGAAATAGGCGGGTCATCAAGCCCGCCTGTTCGAAATACTCACACAGGCTCACGTATGTTCGCTCGCGGACGCGCGCACTGCCCGGCGGCCACAGGAGCACAGCTACGCTGTCCGGGATTACCCCCTGCGCTCTCTAAGCCGCCAGCAACTCACGTCGCGGTTCGGATAGCGCGTCGCAGTGCAGTAGAAGATGCTCGAGAGTTTCTACCGCGCCACAGCCGTCACACACGTCATTGGTGGCAAGTCCGTGGCGCATCCGTCTTTCCCCAGGCCACACACATCTAATGCGGGCACGGAGGATAATTGCGCGGTGCAGCCGAGTCAGCGAGCGGCCGCTGACACTGTGAACGCGCTCACCTCTTGCGATGCGTGGGTCGGGGTGCTGCGTCCGGAGGTGGTCGTCGATTACCGCACGCACGTCCTCCAAAGCGAGTTGCTCGTCGCTAGGAGGGAGTTCATGTGCTGCAGTCGCGAGCTCGTCGGCACGTTCGTTGCCCTCTATGCCGCAGTGCTCGGGGATCCACTGTGCCCGTATAGCGCAGGCGCGCTCCGCCAAGCGCTTGAGACGCACGCGAATCTGACACAGCAGCGGAGTTCCCCGGCCGGTGGTTCGGAGGCGGCTGAGGGCAGCGCGGGAGTCACATAGCAACGGTACACCTGGGTGGCGGCGGAGTTCAAGCAGTAGATCCAAGCCTAGGCATAGGCCCAGCAGCTACGCCGTTGTGGAAGAACCCAGGAATGACAGATGCAGCTGTCTGTGCAGGTGCAGGGCGGGGATGGTAGCCGCCGCTGCTAGCGACGGCTACGGCCACGGAGCCGTCGGTGTAAACGAGGAGGTGGTGTTGGAGTTCCTCGTAGATGACTGCTCTGGTCAGCTGCTGCACTGCACAGAGCGGTGTGGTGAGTTTCCCTGCGATTCCGACAATCTCTCGCTGAACTTCCGTAGCAGCGGGCCAGGGCGACAAGAGGTCGTAGGGGGGCGTTGCATTGGTGAGCTGCTCGTACTCGAGCAGCGCCGCTCCCATGCGCGAGTGGCGATGATGTCGCAACCGACGTAGTAGCGGGCCGCCGTCCTCTGCGCTCTGTAGGCGATCGATGTGTCGGAACTCCCGCGCGTAGCCTGAATCGAAGTTGTAAAGGCCACGCACCTGCCTCGGCCAAAGTAGCTGCGCATTGAGAGTTCTGAGGAAGGCCGAGGCAAATGCGGAGCGCCTTGCGATGCTCGACCTGTAGCTTCCTCCAGCATGGTTTGCACAGTGTGACGAGCGGTAGCGCGTAGAGTATTGCCTCCACAGCCGCGGAGTTGTAACGCAGCTTGCTGGGAGATGCTCTGACCTCGAGCAGTGAGCCTGTGTACGGCGGCGGTGGTTCTCTTCATCTGCAGGCAGGCCTTGATTTCCGCGGGTCGGAAGAAAAGGCGCTGGTTTATGTCCAACTCCAGGTACCGCACCGAACGTCGCCACGGCAGGAGGGTCCCGTCTAGTTTTAGCGGCGGTGATCGCTTGCGCGAGCTCGGAACACAGGCCATTGCGACGGACTTGTCCGCGCGGAGCGAGAGACCTAGGTCGTGGAAACAGTCGCTCACCGCCGTCGGAGCTGCCTGCAGGCACGCGCGCACCCGTTCTGTCTCGCCCGGCGGTCCCAGGCACCACAGAGCAATGTCATCTGCATACATGGAGATGTACACATGATGCCAGCCGCCTGCAGTCAGGCAGCCCGGCACCACCGACATCGCTACATTGAACAGCAAAGGTGACAGGACAGAGCCCTGCGGCACGCCTAGCCCGACTGGGCGAAGCGCCGAGAGAGCACCCCCCACGCGAAAGCGCATGGAGCGTGCCTGGAAAAAGCTCCGAACGTATTGTAGCAAGCGTCCGCCCACGCCAGCCTTCTCAAGCGTCGTGAGAATGGGAGCGCCGCCGACGTTATCAAACGCGCTCGACGCGTCCAGCAGTAGAAGCAACGCAACCTGTCTCACTGCCTTCGCGTGCTCGAGCGCGCTGAAAACATCGGAGATGGATTCCGCAGTGCGCCGCGCATTCCGCGAAAGCCCGTCTGCCGCTCATCAAACAAATCCGCCGCCGCAGCCTGCTCGTTAAGGTGACGTAAAACTATGTGTTCCATGAGCTTACCAGCCGCAGATGTTAGCGCCACTGGACGCTATCCCGCGAGCTGGGTTGGTGGGCGTCCTGGCTTGAGGATGGGGCAGACGACTGCCGTGCGCCAGTCCTCCGGGAGGGTCCCGCGTTCCAACACAAGGTTGATCTGCTGCAGGAGAACCAGCCGTTGATCTGCGTCCGGGTTGCGCAGCATCTGGTAAGTCATGTCCCCATCCGGCCCTGGCGCCGAGCGACGGTGGCAGCGCTGTAGAGCGTTGCTGAGCTCCGTCACTGTGAAGGGGGCATCCCAAGGGTCACCAGGGGTAGGAGCGCTGGCGCTGTCTCCGGGGCTCACTGGGGAAGTTTGGCTTCCTGCGTTCGCGGGGCTTTGCGGAGCAAAGCGGTCCGCAAACCGCTCAGCTACCTCCTCGTAGCTAAGGCCACTCGAGATGGCGAGAGCGGCCAGCGGCTGCGGGTTCGCTTGTGATGCGTCACAGGATGGTAAAGAGCCACCGCGAGCTAGTCCTCATCCATCTTCCTGCAGAGCGATGCCCACTGCCGGCGGTAAAGTTTATTGGAATGCCGCCTCGCTGCTACGTCCAGCCGATTGTATACTGTCCAGTAAGTTTGTCGGTCCGTCCGCTGCGCTCGTCACTCAGCTTTGTCGCGTTTTTGTCTCAGGTCGAGCAGCTTGTTTTCGGCCGTTGATAGCCCTACCCGAACCTCTACGCGTTGCTCAAACATTTTCGCGCTCGAACCTGTTTCCGGGAACGTTCGGAGAAAGCCTTTATTGGCTCATACTGCCGTCGAAAAAAGCTCTCCGGGAGAGCGCAGCACCTGATCGGTCGACAGAGAAGGGACATCACCAGCCACCAAAATCTAAGCGACCAACCAGAAGTCTCATCTTGTCTAGCGTTCCTGCTATCTGCAATCCCACACTTGAAGGAGCACCAAGGAACGCCACGCGACAGGAGCGATGGTGTACTGTCCGAACACCAACGGTGTTGGAAGAAAAGGTTGGTTGTAGAACTTTTAATTCCATCAGAAACGGGGAGTCATGCGCCCGCGGATTAGAGGCTGGCAGGTAGCCCTTGGCTTGTTGCAGCCTCCCGCCAGATGGACGGTGCGGTGCTGGATCGCAGCGTCCGCACTTCGCAACAGGGTATCCCAGGCTTCTCTACTTGTAATAATTTGTCCTATCCCTGGAGATTGTGGGCACTCCCAAATTATGTGGTCGAGGGTCCCTCTCGCCCCGCAGTGTTTCCAGAGATCATTGTCCCTAAGGTCTGGTAGCGCATGAAACGGCCAGACCGGGTTCATGAACTTATTAGTTTGTAGCTGCCTCCACGCGACAGCTTCTCTATTATTTAGTCTAACATCTGGCGGGGGTACCAGTCTACGTCCCAATTTATAATGGTCGATAATTTCCCCGTAATTTTGCAGACGCTCGTTGTATGCCCAGTGTTCGGGGGGCTCGACGGCTACCCGGAAGTAGAGCTCGGGCCAGCTCGTGAGCCGCCTCGGCAGGGACGGCAGCGTGAGCGGGTGTCCAAATTAACTGAATTATCCTATTTATCGTTCTTTGGGTAAGGATTTTGGCTGCCTCCGGTGATATCCTACCCTTCCCAAAAGTTTGAATGGCACTTTTGCTGTCGCTAATTATGAACTTGGCTTCTGTTCCTACGCAAGCTAGCGCTATCGCAACTTCTTCCGCAGTCTCTGTGTTGCGGCCTCTGATGGCTGCCGCGGATACCGGTACCCCTCGGCCATCGGCTACCAAAGCTACCGCCGCACCTGTTTTGCCACTTGCCGCATCGACATAGACTACTTCCTTTGCTCCCATGTTTTAGAGCGCAGCTCTTTGGCGTCCATTCCTGGGTTTCGCGTCGGCGTTGTCGTCGGCCTCGTAACCAGCTCCGCCCCCCTTTCATCCCCCCAGCGCTAGCAGCGACCGACTGATATCGCTGGATGCCGCTGACGCCGCTAGAGAGTCAAGATAACGTGACTGCATAGAACACCGTCGCCGCCATGCAGAAAGAGGAGGGGAGGGTCCCCCCCCCCCTTGTTCCTGTGTGGCGGATAGGGTGCTCTTCAGTTGCCGACGCGCCGGTTATTTCACGTAGGCCCCGGCACGTCGACGAATACGTGACCACCTTCCCACGGCTAGACGTGGTTCTTGGCGCTGCGGAAGCGAGGGTATCATATTGTTTGCGTCGGCATCGGCGGCGTTGTCCCTGAAACCAACTCCGCAGCTGGGGTTGACTCACTATCGGCGTCAGCAGCATCAGTCAGTCGCTGCTATCTCTTCCCTCCTCCCTTTATCACGTTGTCCGCTTGCTGTGCGCGCTTCTGCCCCCATCGTTTGCCGCTGGGTGTACACGCCGCCCCCCTCCCCCCTCTTCCTGCGAGTCTCCGGTTGTCAAAGCGCCGGCTCGAACTTAATTCCTTTCTTCGCTCCTCCTCCAATGCAACCCCTGTGCGGTGGCAATCAGAGAGCCAGATCGGTGGCGACGGATCTGTATATGTGCACCGCCCGAGCCGAAATTGCCGCTGCCGTTCGCCACTGCGAAATTATCTGCCAGTTCTTTCTGAGCCATGAGCGAGACGACCGGTAAAAGTCCTCCGTCTGCTGCTGCTGCTGCTGCTAAACGAGCTGCCAGAGAAGAAAATTCTGTGATAGCGCATACATGTGTTGCTCGATTTCTTTGCCTCAATCTATCGAAAAGGTGAAACAGCTTATTTGCCGCGCTCAAATTTCGCATTAGGAAGTGACGTAATCGTCGGTAATTTTTTGAACCGTCGCTCTAGAGCTTCGGCTCGTTTGGCCCTTCTTTCGACATTAAATTCTGGATGCATATTGCTAGGCATTCCGGATTTCACTATTAATTGTGATTTTTTTAACTCCTCTGTCTGGGTTGAGGCCTACTTTTGCAAGGATTACCCTGCCCGTCTCGGTCGTGCTTAGTCTCTCTAATTGGGAGACTCGCACTGCCTCCGCAAATTCTGCCCACGTGTTATGCACCCCGAGTTCGAGCAGTCGTTCGCTCGAGGTACCCATGGGCAGTCCTAGCGCCTTCTTAACGCATCTTCGAATCAGGGAGTCTAACTTCTCTTTTTCGCCGGCCTTGATGTCCAGGTAGGGCGTGGCGTAACTGATTCTGCTTATTACGTGTGCCTAGAATAGTTTTAGTAAATTTCTCTCCTTGAGGCCTTTTCCTTTAGTGGCGACCCTACTCAAGAGCCCGAGGGTTTGCTTCGCGTAACTTTCAAATTTTTTTCAGGACCTCTCCGCTATGGCCGTGGGATTGAATGACCATTCCCAAAATCCTGATCTGATCTACTTTTGGCACCGGTTTGCCCTCCACCTGAATATGAAACTCCCCGCTATTCTTGCAGCGGAGGTACTTTGGGTTATAAACGAACAACTCAGATTTATGCGGGGAGCACGAAAGTCCCCTTTTAGCCGCGTAATCAACAATGATGTCGGTCGCTGCCTGCAGGCTTTCCTCCGTACTCGCATCGCTCCCATGGTTAATCCAGAGGTTAATATCGTCCGCATACATGCTAAAATTTAGCCCCTTGATTTGGTTGAGTTTACCCGGGAGGCCTCTAATTGCCACGTTGAATAGGAAAGGTGATAGCACTGAGCCCTGCGGTGTGCCTTTGCTCCTTAACTCTATCGTAGGAGATTCTAAATTTTGAAATGTCATGCAGGCTTTTCTGCCCGATAAGAAGTCTTATGTAGTTGTACGTTCTCTCCCCTACTCCGAGCACTTCGAGCCCTTCGAGGATAGCCTCGTGCCTGACATTGTCGAAGGCCTTGGTGAGGTCTAGGCCCAGGATCACTTTGGCGTCTCGCGAACGCGAGTCTATGATATCATGCTTTAGTCGGAGCATTACGTCCTGCGTGCACAAGTGTGGTCGGAAACCGACCATTTCGTGCGGCCACAGGTTGTTTTTCTCCATGAAGCACGTTAATCTCGTCTGTATTACGTGCTCCAGCTGCTCCAGCAACTTCTCTACACATGAGGGTAGGGAAATCGATCTCAAATTTTCCAATTGCGGAGGTTTTCCCGGTTTAGGTATTAGTATTATGTTTTGCCATTTTTCACTGATCTGGCAACTGGCTCGTTTCCTAAAGTTTTCCAGTGAATTCCGTTAGAAGACTACTAAAGGGGCCCAAAACAGCCATAGCAATACAGTTTCCCTATGCCAAGTATGTGAAAGAATGTCGATGTAAGATAACCTTCCCGCAAAATTTTTTTAAATGCGGCATTTGGAAGCAGAGTTATTTGCAATCAAATTTTGAATATCTGCGCCTTCGCGGCTTTCCTCCTCTTTTCAACTTTTTAGCGCGCGCAAAGGCTGGCCCTCCTCCAAGGCCTCGCCCACTGACACGTCACAACTGACGCATCTGCGCTTTTACTTTTTTTGCTTAGCGCCGCTCGCCGCAACTTCCGTTTTGTCGCGCTTGCTTGCCGACGCGCCGCAGGGGGCCTCTTGTCGTCTGCTTCATCGTCATCGCCCGATCGCCCTTCGGCACGAACTCGCAAGTTTTGTTGCCACGCTATACATCCCTGGCGTTGACCTCACCTTTGATTTTGTGTTACGTCGTGTGCGCGACGGGTGCAGGACAGGTTTGGGCCAGACTGGTCGCTCTCTTGAATTCGCGAAGGCAGTTATCGAAGCGCTGAATTGTTGTTGACGGGACATGAGCGGGAGGTTGTTACAGTGTGCAGTCCCTGGCTGCGAAGGTATTGCTAGTGACGGGAGGAAAAAAATTCTGCATCAAGTGCTTCAAAACGCCAACCTCCGGAAACAGTGGCTACAGCTCATCGGATAGCCGGCATCGGTGAACAAAGCGTTTATCTACGTTTGCTTTACCAGGATATGTGGTTCGCGATTGAGGGATCCCAACAAGACTGAGTCTGCGTGAAGGAGCGGTACCAACGCTGTTTCTTCCAACCATGCCGGTAAGTGTAAAATGTAAAGATTGTGATATTATATCTTTAGACGCGTTATCACAGTAGTGTGGATTTTTTTTTTAACTCAGGCGATCTTGTTCGGCGTTGTGGCATGCATATAGCAAGATTTGTCATGATCACTGTGAACTACACTGCTCAAAATAAACCAGTGGCGAGCTTACGATGGGATTTTATTTTTTAATGTTACGCTAGTCGACCCCACGCACCAATGCACCCATATAGGCCGTATACTATCATCGTCGGGGTTCAGCAGCGGATTCTTCAACGGCGTGTACTTATGGGGGTCAAGTCTCTTCTCGGTACTCATTCGCCGAAGTCGCTTTTCGAGCTCGGGGTCCATAATATCCGTACCGCAGCAAGGGCATGAGATGTTAGCGAAAGACTAGAAATTCAGAATCGAGATCGCAGAGAGCGGTCTTCCGGGCGTTGCGGAGGGAAACTCTCTCGTGCACCTTGCCCGAACCTTGAAACCTTCGTGTTTAGGCTCCTCTTGCGTTTGACTATACGATGCCCCTTCGTGAAAGATAACGATCGATTGTAAAGAAAAAAAAAAGGAAGGGGATGAGGAGAAGGGGACTGCGTAGTTGTGCGCTGAGGTGTAGTTTGTCAGCCGTGGTTCGGCGTCAGCTGACTGTAACGGAGAACGCGCGCGCCGACAGGAAGTAAACAAACGCTGTTCGGTGCCCGATTATTATCGCAGCATGACTCCCGCCCTGTAGCATTTTTTTTTCTTTTTTTTTTTACACCATGTGGTGTTTGTACAGAACACACTCTGAAATGTCGCGCGAATGGAGCCGCGTCCAAGTTCACCAACCGAGGCAGCCAGGAAAGAAACACGTGAAACCGAGATGGGCGTTGATAAGAAGAAAGAGAAGAAAGGAGGGACACTGTCAGGAATGAAGACATGGAAACAGAAAAAAAAAAGTGCCAAGAGGCTTTACCCTTCAGCAATAAGGGGGGGGGGGATCGCAAAATAAACGTTATCACTCGCGTGAACTGGGCGTGAACTGGCTTAGTCGCTCAAAGTTGTGCCTCTTTATCCCTAAGCGATCAGCTGCCGATCGGAAGTGTAAGAGTTGGTTTTGACAGGAGCACAGACAGGAGTTATACACAACCAGATTTTGCCTGCGGAAAAAGCGGGGGGGGGGGGGAGAGATAAACCGCAACAAGGGAAGAGGACTTCTCCAAATGGCTCACCGACAGCAATAAGAGCAGGAGCCTTCTCCGGTTCCTAACGGAAAATAATTTGCACGGGTTCTTATAATATGCCTTATGGCAAGCTTGCGTAATAAAAAAAGAAAAAAACAGCGCGCGCAAGCAGTAGTGCAACGATCGAGTGACACAGTGCGGCACAATGTTACAAGTGGCTCACAAATGCACATTTATTTTTGTCCCAGAGTTTCCAGGAACAGCGGGTACAGATCATCAGCCAGCTGGATGGAATGGAAGTGGACCTCGCAGGAGATGGGCGTTGCGACTCCCCGGGCTACAGCGCCAAGTACTGCACGTACAAGGATGTTATCATTCAGACTGACCATATTCTACAATGGGAACAGGTAAGAATAGGAGAGGTAAGGCAGTGCTGCGATACGAAAATTGGCAACCTGCAATTCCTATTAACTGTGTGAAGTCAGCTGCAGTGCCCAATAGTGCGAGCATGGGGCCTGGCCTCAACTGAACGAGTCTCAGTGCAGTCTTTAACAAAAGGCGCCAATTTCTGCATATTATTAGGAGAAATTTATTTCAGCCTCACCAAGAGTGCCCTTGGCAAGTGCTGCTTGCATGTCTATATATAAAAAGAATCAAATTAATCATTATATAATACAAACAATTGAATTACAATATGTTTCATCGTTGCAAACCATTGGGGAAGAGGTACATTTGCTGACATATTATTATGTAATGAGGTTTTAATTTCATCTATCTACAAACTGCCACCCAGCTATCTGGACATATTGCAAGAGCAGCAAATCGCCCATGCAGCACTACTTTGATGCTTGGCGCGTTACTAAAGATGCATGCAGTTGCTTGCTTTAATAATTAGGGCGAATACATGGTAATAACATTATTCTATACTGCATTTACTAAGTTAAAAGCTGTGAGCAGGTCAGAGGGCTGTGAAGCAATAGAACCATGGATCCAGACAATCACAAGTCTATGTTGCTGCCCTAGGCCAGGGTAATGATGACCAGATCATCAGCATGTAGTGCAGCCTGTTGAACCACATATGCGATAAGCGTGATGGCCATGATAGACCATACAGCAAATGCCTGCATGAGCTTCTTGCAAACAGGCAATGGATAAGCAGAGGTAATCTGTTTTGTATAGGTTTTTTTTGTGCAAAGTTTTTCACCTTGATGTTGTTTGGAAGGTGCACGGCTCATACTTGCGGCATTTGTCAACCAATAATAAATAAAAATAATTTATAATAATAAATAATAATAAATTTAAGAGATAGGTAATGCAAATAGAAATTCACGGAAAAAACTTTTTACACATCCGCACATTACAGCAAGACATAGCAAAGAAAGAAACCCATAATGAAGTGAAGAAACAATGTAAATGTGGTTGCCGAGACTGCGAGATTAATTTAATACTGAGGCAGCTTGGTTATAACGCCAGTAAGAAACACAAAAACAATGGGATGTTATATACTTTCTTATACTGACAATTGTTTGGTCAACAACACCTCTTAGATTTCTTGTCACAGTAAAATAGCAGTACAAGACCAGGTGTCTTTTAACGAATATGTTGCTAAAACTGTTTTCAACTGCAATGCAGCTGCTCTAAGCAGGTTCAGCATCTATGATCGACTACAATACACACCAACACTACCAACTCATCAGTCAAATATATATATACTGTCGGCGCGTTGTTTTTCCTTCCGCTTTGCATTTGATGCTCTTTATTCCAATAATCATCATAAGAGAAATTCCTGTAAAGGTCAACAGTATAAACATAAAAAAAAAATGTTTGCCTTGCACTCGCAGACTGTTCGCTCCTTTAAATGCTATATATATATATATATATATATATATATATATATATATATATATATATATATATATATATGTGTACATTTTTTACAGATTCATGTGCTTTCAGGAAGCTAAACTGCATTCTCATGAACTCCCTGTTCCTGAAGGACATTCGACAACTCTCCCCTAAAGCCCAAACATCCTCCCTTGAATCATTTCATAATTTGGTCATCAGATTTGCTCCCAAATCAATTGCATACTCGGATGATGGGATGCAAGCAAGGTAAGTTGAATGAAAGAAAAGGATACGACATTATTTTTTACTCCAGTGCCAGTACGCATTCCAACTTTTCTGCATTTCCATATGCAAACAATCAATCCTTGCATGAAGCATTTAATGTATGTTCATAATATTGTCATTGTAAAAGGAACAGAGGCCAGAGGAAATAGAACTCAGTAAAAAAAATATAATCTGAAGTTCATCTATGAAAGCCTGTGCTTCATTCGCGCCATATCCTTTTCCTCCTTTCGATTCTTCAACTTGCTAAGTAGCCCAACTAAGCAGATCGCGTTTAGTTAATGCTACAATAGCCACTACGACCAGCACTCCCCTTAGTACAGTGCTTGATCTGGAGCTGTCATGTTATCAGGCCAGGTAATATGAGACCTTACAATTACGACTCACAGGAGTCAATTCTGACATCTGCCAAAAAAGGGCACTCACTAAGCCAAGTGAATCCCAACTCCTGCTCAAAGAATGCACCCAATGAGAAATTTTCCACAATCCTTCCATCCTGACATTAAATACTCTGCTGTAAAATTAGCTGAACCTATCTCGTGTCTTTCTCTTCGAATCTCAAGACTGCTGCCATGTCAAAGGTAGTTGTCATACATTTTGAGGAAACTGCGGTGCACACTTCTGACATTCTAAGAATGCTTCATATAATATCATAAAAACATATTTGCTGGCATGGTAGCACTAGCCATTCTATAATCCCCTTCCATAGAAAAAGTGAGACAGGAGGCTGCAGACTGCACAGGCCATCTAAGGGTCCTCATTGGAAGTCACTGCTCTTATGTTAGAATAGGCAGATGGGATGACATAAAGAACGAAGTTTAGGACAAGCATGAAGCGCAGGCTGAAAAAACACCTCGTCTCTCTTTTGTGTTCCTCATCTTAGTGCAGTCCCAAGACAAAGGCAGTTTTTAAAGGAATGGAAGTTATCAGCGCAAGTTTCCGACCCCTCTAGAACCATCTCGAATGTCCCGAGGCTACTGTATTGAAGCTGCAAGAATGCTTAAGGTTCACTTGACCACTTGAACTAATGATGATCGCTAGAATACAACAGCAGGGAGAACACAGGTGATTCATGATATGATGTTGTATAGCCCATGTCATACGTTCATTTTGCTGCTTGGAGATCATTGCATCACATTCTTAATTCTAAAGGCGCTGAACATAGTAGCTAAATCAGAAGCAATTTCTGCTGCAGTGTTGTGAATATAACGCATAATGGTTCCTTATGGTAGCCTCTTCTGTATAATTTTGCTGGTAGGCAACAAGAAACACATTTTTTTTTCCAAAGTATGAAACATTAATTCATATTTACCTTCTTTATAGGTCACATCTGGCTGTAATTCACTTTAATGAAAATTCCTCAAGGCTCCAGGCAAAGACAAAAAAAGGAGATGACCGCTGGAAAGTAAAGATGGCAAAAGCAAGGAAAGGACATTTCAGTGTCGCTCCACTGAAATGTCCCCTACGTTTTGTAAGTTCAAAGTTTGTTCTACTTATAATATTACACGAAAAACTAAGCCCACTGTTGTAATCTCGATGACTATTTCATGCAGCGTACGTCCACAAGCTCCTCCAAGATGTGGAGAAACGGTCTGAGGGCTCTTCGCACAGAGAGACAGCTGCAAGCACAGCTTCAGAGCGTCACTTTATGACGGATGCCTATGAAAGACCGTCAAAAGAACTGATTGCTGCTCACAGACACAGATTTGCTCTTCACAATGACTAGTCAATTACACAGTACAACTGTCAGTGTGCTTAACCTAAATGCTAAACAGACTGGCATCATTTTTTAAAAATACTCAGCGCAACAAACATAGGACAAGCAAGTAGACGGGAACAGCGCTGACTATCAACTGCATGATTTATTGAAAGAGCACTAATATATACAAAAATGCTCTGACAACCAAGTGCGCATGTTCGCAGATAAAACAACATTTCAAGTTTTATCTGCGAACATGCGCACTTGGTTGTCAGAGCATTTTTGTATATATTCGTGTTCTTTCAATAAATCATGCAGTTGATTAGTCAGCGCTGTTCCCGTCTACTCGCTTGTCCTATGTTTGTTGCGCTGTGTATTTAAAAAAAATGATGCACCAACTAGCTCAACTCACAGTTCTTTTGAGACTGGCATCAGTGCCGCAAAGCATTGGCCAATGTAGCCAAGAAAATTGTTTCAATATTTTTGCTGCGGCTGACAATAGCTGGAGCGCAGTTTCATATGACTTTTGTTGTCTGAGTGAGTGCAATCTTGTACCCATATCTCTGCGTTTTCCTTGTGGCTGCGGCTAAGCAAAAGTGCACACAAAACATGTTGCTGTTTGCTTATCGCGGCAACTACACATGGTGTGCGACCGCTCGCAGGCCTTTCAAGTATTATATCAAAGCTGCCGCTTGAAACAAAAGTAAAAAAGGCAGAGCAACTGTGGGTTCAAGGTGTGTAAGGCTAGATTGTGAATAATTATGCCAGTCAGAGTTTTTCAGCTTTTTGAGGCCAAACTAGAAGTAAATGGAAATTTCAAGTGAGCCGGCTTCACAAGTGACCATGTAACATCTCTCTTTTCATGGGCTTGCTGTTCCCCATCCGTTAAGCTACACAGCTTACAAGACAACAGTGTAATTATGCCGATTATTATTATGTGCGCGAAATAATACAGTGTTCTTAGCGGCAATTTAAACTGCTGAGCGACTCAATCAACTTCATTCAGATTTTTTTCCTACTGTCGACAGAAAAACAAATGCTAAGGTAGGAACAAAAGGCTACTAATACAGTAGCTTGATGAGGTTTTTACCCCTGTTTGACATGGACGACAGACAGTCATATTTTTACAGTGATCTGCTAGCAAAAAAAACAAAAAGATCAGCAAGTAAAAGAAATGTGCAATATGGACAGGTGCTGTGTCGGAAACAAAGTGTGAGAAATGTACAGTCGAGCGCGATTTGAAGGTGATCGCGCGAGCGTCGACCAGCCAAGCACTCCAGGCACCTGGCGGCCGGTTTTGAAACATGAAAATTCGTGATTTCGCAATCTTCTCTCCCTCGTTCGCTGTTCCATACAACAGACATCACCCCCGCGACAATCACACCACCTTTTCTCTTTATTCTAACCTGTCCACTTGTTGTGATAAAGTGTGCAATTTCAGATAATACCGAAGAATACGTCATGCGCACAACGATCACTGTCTGTTCGCAGAACCAAAAGAAAAAAAAAGGAAGTGGTGTCCCAGGAGGGAGTGACGCCTGCTGAAGGAACAGCAAAAAGAGTGAGGGAAGCTGGTATGATACCTCCCTCGCCTCGGCAGAGAATTCTGGGCCATGGCGCTGTTCATGTTCCCCGTCGACGCTCGCGTGATAACCTTCAAATCGCGCTCGACTGTACATGTATTTACATTCACTTGCCACTGACTCTTGTACAAGTATCTTTAACGCGCAGAACATAAAAGAAAGACATGGTGACAAAAAAAATATTAAAGTGTCACATACATTCGAATGTACACCGGCTCAAGCATAAGAAACAACAAGGAGGTCAGTTATAAAACTAAGAAAGCACAGTTTTTCGCCGAAGAGAGCAATTCCTCTAGGAATAATCTCGAAATAAAGTCGTTTTCTTTGTTTCTTCGGTGCGTCCTCATCACTGCACGTCATGTGAAACCTGACAAGGGCCAGATACAGCATGCGTATCCTAATACTACATGTTTACCGCGGCGGCTTGTACCTCTCCGGTTCTACCGCTCAGTCGTTTGTAGTGAAACTGCGCACGGAGGTTTGATAGTACGGTAAACTTTATTTGCTCGTAGGAAGTTAGTTAAGGGTGCTTAATTCGTTGCTGCTGCGTACAATGCAAACCCGCAGTCTGTACCGGGATCGGGGCCGAAAGCCGCCAACGCCGGCGCACGATTCCGCGGGTTCGCGCACGGCCGAGCCAGGTAGGCGCAGTTGTCTTAGGTAATTTACTATAAGGCAAATGTTTATAACCTACAAACTTACTACGAGACAAAATGCAACCTCCGTGAGTAGTTTCACGCAATCAAGTCAGCGGTTAAGACGGTAGGATTTTAATAGCCGCCACAGTAATGATGCATCACAGCAATGACTAACTTATTGCACCTGTGAAACCATCGCTTATCTGTGCGCTATGTTCAAGCTAGTAAACACATTACTTACCAGCGTATGTTGTCGCCTTGACTTGATCCGAGGTGCGTATTTTGGTTTGGTGGACACGGGAACGGAGCAGCGGTTGCCTCCGAAATTTTGCTGCACTACGTAAGGCGCAGTGGATTGGGGCCCGACATTTAAAGCACAGACTTAATGCTGTAAACCTGTAAGCCGACTTCGAAGTTCATTTCGCATGGGCGACACAAGAAACGAGAACATTCACAGGCGGAAAGTGCCCCGCAAGTACACTGCAAGGAAATGAAACGAGACCGCCGCTTGCGACCGCGCCGCGATTGCCGTGGTGCCTGCGCAAAGGGCAAAGCTGCGCGCGTGCGCGCGCGAGACCGGAAGTGTAGGAAAAAAAGCTTTGAAAAAATGTTTCTGTCTACAAAACATCCTAATTTTCTTTCCTGATATATAAAAGTTAAGCGTATTTCAATTTTTCTGGCATAAGCGATAGTTTAATGGCTGTGCGACGTCGCAAAGAAGCAGACCAATAGTCATTCGAAAACGCATGCACGTAGCAGCGTTGCACAGAGGAGGAGGACTGGCAAAAGTCCAAGGAAAGAACGCGCCAACTTTCGAATGCGATGGTGGGACCTGCACTGCGCGTAGACGTGTATTATTGCGTTCAAATGTGTATCGCAGCATAATCTAGCGACTGAGATAGTTTGTGAGGAGTGCTCGGGAGGTGTTTGTGGGCCCCTTTAATGCAAACGCTCAGAAATCGCATATTCCCGTTTCTGTTTCGAAATACCGCAGCTACTAAAACATATGCCACCGCAGACTTCTTCAGATAGCAGTATCCAGTTTGAACAAACCACTCTATGCCTGCTATGCCGTCTGTATGCACGATAGAGTTGTGTGAGTAATTTGGTTCTTTTTTTTTTTTTTTTGCTTTTAAACCTCTGTCGCGGTGTCTCAATGGTATAAGGGCGCTCGACAGCTGATTTCGAGAACGGGGGATTCAATTACAACCGTTTCGAAAGGCGTTCCTCTGCTGTGGGATTTGACTGCACAATAAACAATCCCACGTGGTAAATGTGTTAATAATGAAAAAAAAGACACCAAAACCAGCTTCTGCAATCATCCGTCATAGCCAATGCCGCTTCATGCGTTAAACCCGGGCCAATATGCATTTTTTTCTTGTTGTTGTTGAAGGCTTCTATGCATCCGTAAAAGTTTTAGTGAGCACATTTTTCTTTAGAGAAGTGCTCGAATGTTTGGGACACATATTCCCTGCACCTAATTGTTACCCTAATGATTACATAATGCACCTAGATCAATGTACTTTACTGGTAGCCTTGTTATAATCATAATCCCTTTTCGCCCAAGTGCTGTCTTCCGGCAAAACTCATTTCTGACAAGGGGAGTAAAACAGCTTCATGCAGGCTTAGATATCAGTGTTTAGTTCGGGAATAAATACATTTTTATAGTCACATGATAAGATGAGCTCCATTTTTTCTAAATCTTGTGCGAAGTAAAATATTAGGGTTGCTTCCAAAACAGATGCCGGATATAACACTCTATATATTTCTAATCCGGCATCTGTTTTGGAAGCAACCCTAATATTTACTTCGCATAAGATTCATTCATTGCTAAATAATTAGTGATGAAGAAATTTTCAGCCTGTAAAACTGCTTCCCAGAACATGACAGTGCCCAGGCGCAGTTTACAACGATGTCTTCGCAGCGAGTAATTCGTAGCTTGCACTTTAACGTTACTGAAAATTAATCGCTGATTATTGTAAATTCTGTCAAGTGTGTAAAAGTTCTCTCACAGGGTGAAACTTGTTCGCATTGCAAAACAAAACAATTACACTACTAATTTACCGTTATATATTAACATCACACACATCAGAAATCCCTTATACTTTCCTCGGTTTCAGGAAATCATTTACAGTTAGTGGCGCATGCATTAATACACTATCACATTCTATGACAATGGCCGCAAAAAAGCATCTCGGCAAATTCAATCCACTCAGCGCTGTACACGTGAGCAATCGCTTTCCCGTGCAGCGAGGCTTCCTGTATAGTGTCGGCGTGATCTCATTTTTGGGGAATACTTGTGCGTGGTTGTCTGGGCCAGAGTTGATGTGCACTCAGTCTAAAGCAACTCGCCGTGCAGTGCGCTGCCAATGCTACATTTAATCTGCTTAATCCTCGAGTGAAGTACGATTTAATGAACCAGGCTTTCTCGATTCAATCTAAATTACTGCTGGTCGGAGCACGAACCTTGTATCTGCGTGGGCTTGACACTACATTCGCAGGTCTCACTCGCATGAGACACGCGAAAACTGTTTAAAAGTCGATAAAAAAAACAAAGCTGTCATTAGGCAGGCCCAAGCATTAGGCGCGTGAGCGCGGTACAGCGCAAGAAACGTGCAAAGTAAACCTAGAAGACTGGTGGTTGCATGCTTTGTTTTCCTAAAATCCGCTCTTCTGCTGCATTGGCGAAATCCCTGCATTTTTTTCTGCAATATTGCAGAAATATTGCAGAACACACGTTTTAATCGCCAACAAACCCGCCGTAAACTCGGAAGCAGAGCTAAGCAGCGTGCGTTTCTGCGAGCGCCGCCGGCTGCCGATCCACACTACCGGACTGACGGTGGCGCCACGTCTAGGTCGATCTCGCGGCGAATAGTCATCGGTGCGAGATAATGCTCCTTTCACGTTTACGGTGGCTGATAGCTGGTGCGCAGCTCGCTTTAACTGCTTTTTATAGCACCCTCGTTACGTAGGCGTTTCTCCGCGTTTGCTCGCCTTGTGGTCTCGCACGCGCTGGGAACGCATTGCAGCTTTCTGACCTCGGGCACCCGAAAGCCCCGAAGGTGTGCGCGCTAAGCTGCCGCAGCTGCGCACTGCATAACTTCATGCGATAGCTGTAACTCTTATCCGACCTTAACACGGCTGTTCTAGCTCGTTTCAACGCGGTAGCGTTAAGGGCCCCGTGTCGCAGAAAAGTCAGTGTCGTCGTCGGCGGCCGCCGTCCCACGTCGTCCGGCGTTGGCCAGGAGCGAAAAGTCCCAGAAGAATTATTAAACAAAAACTAGAAGGAAAAATCTCCGACCTGAGGAATCGAACGTGGGTCTCCGGAATGCGAGACGAGCACGCTAACCACTCCGCCACGATTATTTTCTCTTTGTTGCCTAATTTATTCTCAGAGTTTACACATGTAAAACATAACACACACACACACACACACACACACACACACACACACACACACACACACACACACACACACACACACACACACACACACACACACACACACACACACACACACACACACACACACACACACACACACACACACACACACACACACACACACACACACACACACACACACACACACACACACACACACACACACACACACACGCGCGCGCGCGCGCAGAGAGACAGACAGAGCGAATATTACGCGACAAATGCACTACCTGGGTTAAAACCACGCTATTTGGGCTGCGTAATCCATTACAAATCAGTCATTTGCAGCAACACTTCCATTCTCGGAAGCCACACAGGCACTTCACTTTGTCTTGCGTCTTGAAAACTTCAATAACACTCGCAACGGCTTCGAGAAAATACTGCCCCAACTGGATGGCTTCAATTGGACAAAGGCGCGTCTATTGATTGCGGTGTTGTCTCAGAAATGTTCATTAGAGAAGTGTACTGTGGCGTATAATAGTAATTTTGAGCATGTCAATTACAGAATTACAGAACACGCACTTAATCGAGTGGCAAATTACTTTTCCGCTGTACTTCCTCTTCGCTTGGCGTGCACGTAGCGCCATCATGCGTGTGGCGCGCGGAATAAGATAGGCAGCGCATGGCCTTCAAGGTCTTCATCGCGCCGGCTTGGATCGGCAACGATGTTGCCGACGAACTACGACAGCAACTTGAAGCCCGCGCGTTTCGGCAAGGTGGCTGGCAGCGCTTCTACGCACCGGAAGGATTAATAAATAAAAATGAGTACAGCAAGTTGATCTATGTAGGAATTCAAAACAGAGCCTCCCTTCTCAGTGCACGCCTCAGCCGAATTGTAAGCGAAGCAACGCTTGTAAGCGCGAACTGGAGCCGAAAGGTTCTCTCGCAGAGGCCGCTAGGGGAAGCGATGACGCCACCGCTAGGGCATGAAGCGTCGGAACATGAGCTCGCTCTTGAGACGTGTAAGCGGTTGCGTCTACTAGTGCCGGGCGCACTACGGTGTCTCTTGTGCTATCGCGTTCCATTCATAAAGGCGAAGCTTAAGCGTCCTCCAAATTTTTGCCTTGCTGCTTGCCTTTTTTTTTTTTCTTGATTACGGCACAATACCTGTGACTTCCTGCGGAATTCACTTGCAAGCGAACGATACTGACCAGAACAGTTTTTTTTGTTAGATCCGCAGCACTCCCACGAAACTCACGATGCGCGTGAGCTGCGGTAGCTTAGCGCGCAATTTAGGATTCCCGCGGTAAAAGACTGCAACGCATGGCCCGGGCGTGGGATGCCGCCTTCGCGTTAAGAGCGGCAGAAACGCTTACGTAATGAGCGCGCGCGTACGCGGCGATCGGGCACCACTGAAAAAAAAAATATTGAAAGTGATGAGCACGTCAGCTATCGTTAGCAGCCGTAAAAATATCAATATCATTATCTTGCACCCGATGACTATCGCTTCGCGGCGGTGACTGCAGTCCAGGCCCCACTTTCAGTCATTCACGTTAAGTCTGTGGGTAGCTGTACACTTCCTCTAGGCTGCTGACGCAAAATTGGAAGTAGGCTTTACTTGTTTTCCTGATTAGAAACGCGCCACCGCGCTGGACGCATTTTCATTTATCGGCAGACAAAAAAAAATGTAAGCACGTATACAAACGAACGAATGAAAGAGAGTTAGAGCCACACGGCAGAAAGCAATAAAATAAGCGCGGCTGTTATACCTAAGCATGGAAAAAGTTACATGTGCTGACTGCATTTCGTTACAAAATACCGTCACTATTTTCGTCAAGTGACTAATCGCCAACATTTTAATTAGAACTTGTCAGAGCCATCCGTTTATGATCTGTCTATTTCGATTGAAGGTGACGGCTTGGACGGAGATCCCTTCTTGGGCGACTTGGGGAAGAATTTTCCATCCTTGGACAAAGCCCTAATCGACTTCCTCTCTCGCATTGCCGATATCGCCCGAGTCGCTGTTGTCGACAAGTGTTCTTGCATCGACGTAGTTGTAGAGACTTGCGCGGTTTTCCCGATCGTCTTGGGCGGCGAAGAGCCCTGGCGATTTCGGCGCAGTCGGCGTAGCCTAGAAGTGTCCTCCATAACCTCTGCTAGGCGCGTGGTGTCGGTTGACGAAGGGACTGCAGCATAGTCACGAGAACTGACCTCTTGCTCAGCTGACTGGTTCTGGCGTCGCGGAGACGCGTCCGAATGGCGTAGAATGGAGCGCACAGAACCGGACAGAATAGGTGAATCGTTACTGGCCAACGCTGCTTTCTCCTTCACCGGTTGGGTGCCTGGCTTGTGGGCGTCCGTTGGAGCCAGGATGGACAGTCGGCGACCGGACCTGCGCTCTGGGGGCGCACGTTCCCCGGATACCACAGTGCCATCGATGGCCGCCTCCGTCGAATGTCGTGATTGGCAGCCGCGCTCCGACTGTGCCTTCTGTGGACTCCTGTCAGCTCTGACCACGTGCGACTCGTAGGTGGCGTCGAGATCGACGTCCGACGCTACCACAGACGCTTCGCCGCTCGCACTACGGCCAGCAGTACGATGACGACTGGCAGTGCCCTCGAGGCTGTACGGGTCGTACAGTGGCGCCGCTTCCCAGCCCAAGAAGTCGAATATGCCGCCCGGCGGCTGGTGCTGTCCATGGCGCAGATGATCGGTACTGAAGTCGCCAGGGCTGACTGCGATGGTCGAGCTGGTTCGGGGGTCGGCGCCATACGGGATGCGCCGTCTAAAATGCGCCGAACCCAGCTTCACGTTTGACACATCCGCGCCTAGGCGGAGGGAGCCAGCGGAAGAATGGCCGTCGGCTGCACCTTTGACAACGATAGGCCGCTGCTCGACGCCCAATTTCCAGTAGAGGTGAGCGAAACGGTACAACACGTAGAACTGCGTGGCGCGCAGACAGAAAAGCGAAATCAGGCTCTGTAAGTATACTGTCACTCGTAGTGTCATTCCTAGTCCAAAATAGCAGGATAGGACTGGCGGACATAAGCATGATGCAATGGATGGGAGTAAAACGAACTTAACGCTGATCAATATACCTTCCAACATACACTGTCGGGCGAAAGCCGGAGTAGAGTATTCATCAGTGTGCGCCAGATTAAAGTTTGGTCACTTTCCGAGTACCTTGGAGTAGGGATGAACGCGAGGCGAAATTTACCTCTCTAGTACCTCAATTAGAGTCGGGGTGGGAGAACCGGATTCGATCCCGCGTCCTTGGGAACAGTAGTCGAGCGCCGTAACCACTGCGCCACCCCGGTGGGGGGGGGGGGGGGGGTTGAATAACCTGTGCTGGGGGCGGGGTGTGGAGGGGTAGAATGGATTCTTATCGGTTCATGATTCGCGAATGGAAGTTTAGAAACATGCTTTCAACGTGCAGTGGAACGCAGTCCGAGAACTGTCTCTGTGGATGCCGCTCTATACGAGCATACATCGAACGCATCAGCAGCCGTGGTGGTGGGCTCCTCATACACACAAGTCTCCAGCATGTCCATCCCGCACTGTACTATCACAGAAGCGGAAGTGGCGGCGATCGTACTGGCCATTACCTACGGAGACGCGACCAATCGAGAGCTGCACGTAATCACCGACTCACAAGCGGCGTGTCGGCTCCTTCTTGTAGGCAGAATACCTAAAAAGTTAGCTCGCTTCACAACTAACCCATTGGCTACAACCTCACAGCTCAAACATCAGATCACTTGGGTTCCGGGGCACTCTGGATTGGAAGGTAATCAGGTCGCGGATAGGCTAGCTCGAGGTCACACAAACCGAGCGGCCACCAATCCCGATCTCACAACCAGCATTCCTGTCCCAGCGACTTACGGCGCGCGACTTAAGTACCTACGGGAACAACGTAGGATTTATCCCCCTCCACACAAGGGTCTAAATGCACAAGAAATGCGGGAATGGAGACAGCTCCAAACCAACACATACCCCAACCTACATCAATACAACATAATGTTCCCAGAACACTACACAGACATATGCCCTTGGAGCAACGACCAGCCCACCGCCTACCACGTCACATGGGGGTGCAAAGGCCCCAAACCTCCACACATAAACATGCACCATTCGGAGGCGCAGTGGGAGGCCACTCTGCAATGCTATGATCTAGAGACCCAGCGTAGGCTGGTAACTCTGGCAAGAGCGGCAGCCCAGGCCACTGGGGTCTTGAATGAAGACTCCACTCACTGCCCCCCCCCTTTTTTTTCTTTTTTCATTTCTCTTTTCTTTTTGTTTTTGAAATAAAGTTTTCTCTCTCTCTCTCTCTCTCTCAACATTATCCCCAAGCTCTTTGACGTAGCGTTTACGATTGGCATCGACATTCTGCACTGTTAAAGAATTAGATGGGAGGTCCGTGCCTGAACGGGCTTCCGCCATCTTTTTTGCTTGAGGTTCCCTTTGACAGGGAGAAAGGTAGAATTGAAAGAGAAGAGAGAGATAGGTGTGCAGTAGTGGAGAGCTGCCCACGAATTTCGATAACCTTGGGATGTTTAACGTGCGCTCAGATGCCTCTACGTTTCTCCTCCATGGAAACGCGGCGGCCGCGGTCGGGTTCGAACCCTGGAATAGCCGCGCGTATTAACCACTTAGCGGCTGCTGTGGGTTCATGATTTTCAGCTTCGGTAACGAGTCGGGATTTTATAATAATACCAATTGCTTCACAGGAAAAGGCACTGTATCTGTCACATTGTTCCGCGGAAGCCTGACCTGCGCCGTAAGGGAAGGGAGGGAGGTGGGAGTGAAAGTTGAAAGTTAAGGGCTAACGAATAATTGTGACCACCTGGGGATTTTTAGGTTCCGTTTGGTTTGTTGGGTTTAACGTCCCAAAGCGACTTAGACTATGACAGACGCCGTAGTGCAGGACTCCGGAAATTTTGACCACCTGGGGTTCTTTAACGTGCACTGACATCGTACAGCACACGGGCGCCTTGCTTTTCGCCTCCATCGAAAAGCTACCGCCGAGGCCGGGATTCGATCCCGCGTCCTTGGGAACAGTAGTCGAGCGCAGTAACCACTGCGCCACCCCGGCGGGGTAAGGGAAGGGAGGGAGGTGGGAGTGAAAGTTGGAAGTGAAGGGCTAACGAGTAATTGTGACCACCTGGGGATTTTTAGGTTCCGTTTGGTTTATGGGGTTTAACGTCCCAAAGCGACTTAGACTATGACAGACGCCGTAGTGCAGGACTCCGGAAATTTTGACCACCTGGGGTTCTTTAACGTGCACTGACATCGTACAGCACACTGGCGCCTTGCTTTCCGCCTCCATCGAAAAGCTACCGCCGAGGCCGGGATTCGATCCCGCGTCATTGGAAACAGTAGTCGAGCGCCGTAACCACTGCGCCACCCCGGCGGGGTAAGGGAAGGGAGGGAGGTGGGAGTGAACGTTGGAAGTGAAGGGCTAACGAGTATTTGTGACCACCTGGGGATTTTTAACATTGTTGTTGCGACTCAAGGAAGAATGAAAAGAAAATTCAGGGGCCTGCTACTCGCTCTGTAGCTGAGCCGCCTCCGCTGCCTCGGAGAAGAAAGAAAAACGACGAGGAGAAAGACGCGCGTCGCAACAGCCGTCGTCCACCACCGAAGCGGTGGCGGGTGCAATGACGGCCTACAACAAAGTATGGTGGCAGGCTAGCCCCCGCCGCAAGGAGGAGGTGGTGAAGGGGGGGTGATCCTGGCCCTGATAGGGCTTGGACAGGTAGGTCACCGCCGCTCGCGGCGGTGGTTAGCCTGCCATCGAGTTTTATCTGTTGTAGGCCGTCATTGCACCCGCCACATTCTCAGTGGTGGACGACGGCTGCGTCTTGCGGGCGCATCTTTCTCTTCTTCTTTTTCTTTCTTATCTGTTTTCTCTTCTGTCCGCACGATGCAGCGGAGGTGGTTCAGCTACAGAGCCAGTAACAGGCCCGTTCATTTTCTTTTCCTTCTTCCTATAGCCACAACAACAACAACACGCCGCAAAAGGCAGTGACGTACAAGTCCCAGACCCGTAGGGCCAGGATCAACCACCAACCGGATATTTAACGTGCGCTGACATCGCACAGCGCATGGACGCCTCCTTGTTTCATCTCCATCGAAAGCAGCCGCCGTCGGTCGGGATCAAACCGAGGATTTGATCCCCCGTCTTCGCATTCGGTAACCGAGCGCCCTATCCACTGGGCTACCGTGGCGGGTTGTAGACATGTAAGTTAGCGACTAAGACTGTCTGTCTCATACTGGAATCTCTCCAGTACAGTGCGCCGAGAGAACTGCAGAAGTCCATCATATAATGATCTGGCCACTTCGGCGACGCATGCAGCGTCGTACGAAACTCAACAATGTGTTGCATATGCTGCGTCGCACCTCATACCAAACTGTATGCTTTGCAGAGGCTCTATCTCGAGTACGCTGCAGTGTATTGCGTTGCCGGGCAAAGCCGCCCAGTAATTCAGCTGGACGCCAAACTTCTTTGGCGAACGCCTCCTTCACAAAATTTGGATACTTCTCTGCAAAGCAACAATGCACTGGAGGCGAGCCGTGCCAAAGGGAGAGAAGCGACGTGTTTCAACATGAGCTGAGCGTCTAGACAGCACGGCGCCGTGGCCCTGGCGGTGGACCCCCTCTCGTCCCGCGGCATATTTGAAGCAAGGGCGTGCGAAAGTGCTGCCGTCGGATTGGACCATTTGAGCGTCAACGGTTTCTCGATTACGGAGACTCAAGTGCTTCTGTTCGAGACTCCGAGTGCGAGTTCGTCACTAGCATCCATCGGGAGCAGTTCGCCTTTGAGAGAGCGGACGTGGCGGAATCTCCCCGGCCGTCGCTGCGCGAGAACAGTCGCGTATGGCTATGTTAGCTTTCGGTCCCAGAGCCGAACTCGTTGTGTAAATGCCTGTAAATAGTGTATAAAGCTTTTTCTTCATCTCACCAACGCCGACTCGGATTCATCGCTACCGCCCAGGGAGCTGACAACCCTCGTTCACGAAACGGGTGACGAGGGCTAAGCAACCAACCCCTTGGCACAACCCTGTTGACGGTGGGCTACTGTGTGATAACCCCACCGGTACAAGAGTATTCGACAGATGTACGCCGATACCGCATCTATCTATCCGCTCCCTTATCTAGCGACGTACATACAGGTGTAGTAAAAGCATTCGAGGACACTTTGGCGACTGAAGTCATGAAAGGTGAAAGCCTGGGTGCTGCATTCTGCTACGCGACTGTTGCATATGAACGATGAATGCTGCTACGAGTAAAGCGACAGACTACTCTCACATTCTGCGAGTGCATTTATTCAGTGAATTATGCTTGGCAGCGATGAGATCGCGCTCCTTGTAATTTCGCAGTTCTACGTTTGCTGTTGTGTGGTCTATTTTACATGGGTGTGCGGCAATAATTAGTAACCAATTAGGTAACTGCACCAATCTTATTAATTAGTAAATACTAAATAATTAGTCATTATAGCGTACTTAGTGATAATTTAGTTTTAGTCATTGATTAGTATTTTGTGCTTAGTAGTTGTGAATTAAATGATTGTTATTTATAAATTGACCATTGATTGCCATATGGACATATAAGGCACGCTTTCGCGCAAACTGTGGTGGTGCTCTGTAATTGCTCGAGCCCTCCATGACGTCATTCCGTCTCGACCAATCGGAGCCGCCGCAAAAGCGTTGACACTTTTGCTGACGACAGTGATGAGGTAATAACGGCTTTTGCCTTAAAAGTTTCCAGGACGCAGGTTCTGCTTCTGGTCGGCACATTCTGGCACTTTGTATCCCATTATAGCAATCAATTATCTCGGAGGTTATAATAATGCTCCTTCTACCCTGCACAGATAATTTCAGACTTGGGGCTGTCTTAGCTGTCTCACTATACGGCTCTGAAGAAGACCGTGTGGCCCGAGAACTTTTGACTACCCTTGTACGTACGTGTATGCATCCCCCATATTCCCTGCCCTCCTTGCAGTTGAGATCACGTGGAAGCACCATCTATAGACCCTATTCACTATCAGGTTTAGCTGGCGGCAGTTGGGACAACGCTGTATAGTGGAGACGCCATAACGTTGGGCGGTTCCAAACTAAAAGCACACAATAGTTTCCGACGCGTCGGCGCCAGTCTACAGACGTCCTCCCTGCTGCGCGCCGTTCATTTGTAGGCGACTTGAGACGCCGTTTGCAACTCCATCCAACCAGAACTGGGATTTCACCGACGCTGTGCCATAATTCGCCGTAGGCCGGCTCTCTCTCTATATATATATTTATTAGCCCTCCGAAATTGCTTTGTGCTTGTGCCCCGCCGGGGTGGTGCAGTGGTAAGACGCCCGACTGCTGTGCCGGAGCACCCGGGTTCGAACCCGACCTCGGCGGCTGCGTTTCGATGAAGGCGAAACGAAGAGGCGTCGTGTGCTGTGCGATGTCAGCTCACGTTAAAGATCCCCAGGTGGTCGAAATAACTGCGTAGCCCTCCACTACGGCTCCTCTTTCTCTCTTTCCACTTTCACTCCCATCTTCCTCCCTTCCCTCACGGCGCGGTTGCGGTGTCCACAGAAAACAAGTGAGGCAGTTACCGCGCCTTTTCCTTTCTGTAAATCAATCTAAAAAAATTGCTTTGTGCTTGTCATGGTTGCCTGTAAAGCTGCAATGACGTCACGTGAATAAGCTCTATAGACATTGTTGGGAAAGGAAAACCGCTGGCAGCTGGTGCTCTACGATGAAAGAGCGTTCCACGAGAGAGCCTATGGGTGCCTATATTCGTTACACAAGCTGGTTTCAGCACTACGAAAGGTAGGGACCCCCCGTGCCAATCGCGATGGCGCACAATACAAGATTTCGTTCCTACGTGCATGTTGACCACGGTATAGAAAGGTGGCGGAAGCTCAATCATGCCGCGCGCGTCCGCCATTCTGATGACTCGGGTTGCCGTTACCTTCCATAGTGCTGCAAACAGCTTGTGAGGGGGAATGCAGTAGCCCGCGTGGGCCTGCCAGAAAAATACAAAAATAAAAGTTATAAAACCGCCAACTAGGGAGGGCTGGGAGACAGCGCTGTCCAGCTCTGACCTGGAGGCCCAGCGTGCCCTGGTCCAGAGAGCTCGGGTAGAGGCGGCGGCCAATGACATCCCGGAATAGGGTCGGCCACTCAGCTCCACTACCATACGCACCTCCCTTCCCAAACCATTTCATTGTCAACAAATTTTTTCTCGCACCCCTCCTCTCCAGCGCAGGCTCATCGAGACACGCTATGTTTTCATCTTTCGGTGGCACCCCGCATGTCCCCATCCCCGTTTCCCTCGTGAAGCATTATTGACTAGTTTTATCATTTAATATGCGCCCTAATTTATCCACAATGATGGCATTATGGTCTAATATGACGGTATTTTATTTTTAAGGCGAAAACATTTCTAGGCTCACGGAACGAAATCCTGTGCGCGAGATATGTCATATTCCACGAGATTCAAAGAGATAAGTTCTTGTCTCCAATGTGCCAACAGCGAGGAGGGTAATCTAGCCTGCAAATGTAACGATTTTTGTGCAGTTTAAACCCACTTTTCCACCGTTCATTCGAACCGTTACCTATATCTTACAGTACGATATCTGAGGTATTTTCAAAGCAGCAAATGTAATTTTTTTCTTCCAAGCCGTCCTTCTCCGGTCTGAACAGCAGAGGGGGTAATGCTGTTAATGCTTCCTGCCACGTGATACCACTCCTCTGGGAGGTCGGCAGCGCAGCGCGGAGCGATCGGACGCGTGGCGTACTGGCTCCGTCGATTTTCGGCTGGAACCGCAGAAATCTGGATCTGACTCCTGCGAAACTTGCGCATCTGCATCCGTGAAGGCAGCGCGATCCTGGAGACACCGAGCATATCCAGGTACGCTCAATTTTCGGCCATTTAGAGCAAATCTGCGCATAACCACGTAGCGGATGAGCTAAGCCTAACGGCTGCGGCTCCCCCGCCGCTGGTTGCGGAGACGCCCGCTGGCCACCCAATCAACATGGCTCAGCACGAACAACGCGGCTACGACCCCACGACTCTGTCGTGGTTGTCTGTCCCTATAAGCCAGCCAGAGGACGGCCAATCCACCATTTCGACGGAACAAGCTGCCCTTTTTCAAGTCGTCGAGAACCGGCGACTTCGCCGGCAAAACGCACGAGGAGCGGCCAAGTCAAAGACTCCTCTGAACAATGCAGACACGGGAGACGCTCGTGCTCCGTCTTCGAAAACTCAACAAAATTCATCCCCACTCTCCAAGTGGACGCCGAAACCAACCGTCAGGATGAATTCTGACGACTACGTGATCGTGATCAAGCCAAGTACTACGGTCGACCTCAAGACAGCGTTTCATCAGGGGGAGCTCGGCGCTGCCATTTCTCAATACATTGGTAGGCAGCACATGAACGCCATCACCATTTCTCCCAATTGGGAACAAAACATCATCGTCTGTGGCACGCAGAACGCCGAGGTAGTTCAGAAGCTGCTCACGGACTTCAAAGTTAACACCAGCAAAGGACCGCTCCCGCTTCACGGACACCTCAAGCTCACCGGTGATGTGTGTCGCGGAGTGATTACTGTGCACAACCTAGAAACCAGTGACTCTTTGAAACATTGTGTGCAGTGGCGTGGTGGAGAACTCGTCCATGTGCGCAAGCTGGGGAACTCCAACGTAGCTGTGCTCACTTTCGCGGGACGTAACGTTCCGCGGCACGTACACTACAACGCAGAACTGACTCCCGTAAGGGGTTACAAGAAGACTGTGCCAGCGTGCTACCGTTGTGGCACCCTGGGTCACCGGGCGGACAATTGTCCCACTCCAGTGAATGAAAGATGCGGACTTTGTGGCCAAAACGTGGGGGCTGGTACTGAGGGGATGGCCCCCACGAATGCAATCCAGTGTGTATAATCTGCCGGGGACCGCACCTCACCAGCTCCCGCGAATGCACGGGGAAATTCATCAGGCCTCAACAGCCAAGGCCCAAGACATCGGGCCCCCCCGCCAAACAGAAACGCAAACAGGAGACGCAAAACCGCGGCGGAACGCCACCAAATAGCAAGACAGCGGGATCAACTGGATCTACGCCACCACCCGGAGACGCGGAGTTCCCAGCTCTAAAGCCTCCTCTTGGCGGCGCCGCCTGCAAACAATCCAAGGTAGGCAGCTGGGCAAGGGTCGCCTCCTCTTCTTCTTCCCCTCCCCCCCTCACCAGCACCGCTGAGACGCAGGAACTTAAACGCGAGCTCGCCCTTTTGTGAGCTCAAAACGATAAACTAGCCAGTGAGCTTAACTCGCTGAAAAATAAAATCACTACGCCACCCTCCTCTAGCGACGAGGATGAAAACATAACAGACGGAGATTCCTAATAATATGGAGAGTCGCTTCGGAACCCTGGAGACTCGGGTCACCGCGATTGAAACGCAGTTGGCTGATCGTCCCAAAATTATCCATGACACAATAGCGCGTCAGCTGGACAATGTCATCACACAGGTGACACAAGCTGTAACTCACATTATCCAAAACTGGATACAGGAAAATCCTCGCGTTCTTAAACGCATGGGTGCAATGAGGGACGTTAACCGACCTTCAAAATTTAACAGAGTCATTCCCGATGAGTCTGACCTTTCTGAAGACTCCTGCATGTCTGCGCCGGGCACTAGCGGACTGGGAGGTCTTAACAACGTAATCCCACCCTCCGTATCCGAACATGGCCCCCAGCCCTAAGTCGAGAGCCAGAACAACTCAGCCGCTTACACTAACGCAATGGAATTGCAGAGGTCTCAAGAACAGCAAGAAGCGGGATGAACTCCGCCTCTACCTTGAGACCTCTGAATTCCTCGTTGCCGCGGTTGCCCTTCAGGAACCCGGCGCAGGCGTCAAGCTCACAAACTACACTACATTTCAACACAACCCGCAGACATGTATACTTGTTCACAAGCAATATACTGCACAGGAAGTCACACTCCCCACAACACCACCGTTCGCGTACACGATGGTGTCAGTACTGCCCCTAAGGCGGTCTGACCCACCTGTACACATTCTAAACATTTATTGTTCCCCGAAACTTAAAAATGTTACGTTAAGCGAAATTTTCACGCAAGCTATGCAGGTAGCGGGAAAGGACCCACTTCTGATTGTCGGTGATTTTAATGCTCACAGCAGGCTCTGGGGGTATCCCCGGGAGAACACACGTGGAAGGAAGCTTGCGGAACTTCTCTCTACACTCGGACTCACCCTCCACACCGACCCCACCAACCCAACACGTGTAGGAAATTCGATTCAACGCGACACTTGCCCGGACCTCACATTTACACGCAACATACGCCATGCCGACTGGCTGAACACAGAGGAAACTCTTGGTAGTGATCACTGTATAATCTACACAACCATCTACACGCGTCCACTGAAACGCCCACAAACACAAGCTTGTGTCCCGAACTGGACAAAATTCCGCACCTCTCTGTCTATCGTAGACCCCCTCCAGTCGGGATATGACACCTGGTACAAATCACTCACGTCCGCACTGAAACAACACGAAAGGCAGATACAGCTCACGGAAACGCAAACGGACGTAGACAACCACCTCCTACATCTTTGGGAGGCCCGCCGCAGCCTCACCAAAAGATGGAAAAAACAGAAACATAACAAACGCCTCAAAAAACGCATCCTCGAACTCACACATCAAGCCGCGGAATATGCTGCTCAGCTAGCCGACACTAACTGGGTAGACAGGTGCAACACGGCTGCGCGCCAGATGTCTGGTCGTAATACGTGGCGCCTATTCCGCGCGCTCATCGATCCAACACAAACACGCACGGAAACCCAACGCCACTTACATAAAGTCATGCACAACTTTACAGGAACGGCAACACAGCTAGCGCACACACTCAGGGATCGATACCTGTGCACCACCAAGGACCCCCGGGCGGTCGCCTACTCGTATGCAGGCAAAGAGAACACGGAGCTGGACACTCCGTTCCAGCTCCACGACCTCCGGGCGGCCTTAAGCAAGATGAAACGCGGCACTGCACCCGGGCGCGACAAGGTTACGGTCAAGCTTTTGGCCAACCTTCCCGAAGCAGCATATGTCGTGCTTCTCAAATACATCAATAGTATTTGGGACGGAGACACTCCTCTCCCTCTCGATTGGAAGTCGGCTCTCGTCACCTTTATCCCGAAAACCGGCAAACCTATTGATGTGGAGAACCTTCGCCCCATCTCTCTCACGTCTTGTGTCGGCAAGCTGATGGAGACAATGGTGCGCGACAGACTCTCCGAATTTCTCGAAACACAGCACATTTTCGCGGACACCATGTTCGGTTTCCGCCCTCAAAAATCAGCACAGGATATACTCCTTCAGCTCCACCACGACATATTAGCTCCTGTCGAATGCCCCCACAATGACAAGGTGGTCCTGGCCTTGGACCTTAAAGGCGCATTTGACAATGTGAAGCACGAAGTAATCCTCGATCACCTCAGTCACACCAACTGTGGTAACAAAACTTTCAATTACATAAAACAATTCCTTACAGACCGCCAAGCCTACATACGCATACAAGATGCGGAACACGGGCCATACACCATCGGCTCGAGGGGAACACCTCAAGGCGCTGTCTTGTCTCCCCTCCTCTTCAATTTAGCCATGCTTCATCTTCTCTCCAAATTGGCTTCTCTTCCCGGGATTCATCACGCACTTTACGCGGATGATATCACAATCTGGGCAACGCAAGGTAACCTGGGCCACATGGAGTCCTGCCTGCAGGCAGCGGCGACCGTAGTCGACGACTACGCGACCTACTGCGGACTCCAGTGCGTCCCAGCTAAATCTGAATTTGTGCACGTACGTCCATCCCCTCGAGACACAACTCAGCTTCGCATCAGTCTCCCCTCGGGACCGATCCGGGAGGCCAAAGAGATCCGCGTCCTTGGCCTCTTCATACACCATCAACGCAGAGTTGACACCACTCTGGCCAAACTTCGCATGGTGGGAGACCAGGTGGGCCGTATGGTCCGCCGGGTCTCCAACAAGCGGGGCGGATTACGAAGCAAGGATGCACTGCGGCTTGCCCATGCTTTTGTAACGAGCAGAATCCTCTACTCGACACCCTACTTGTACCTGCGTAAACACGATGAGGATCAATTGGAGGCCATCCACCGGAAAGTCATCAAGCGGGCTCTCGACCTTCCGGTCAGCATGTCCAACCAGAGACTTCTGGCTCTGGGCGTGGTGAACACGTTCCGGGAGCTACGAGAAGCCCACTTACTAAGCCAATACACGCGTCTTACACAGACCACGTCCGGTCGCCGCCTCTTGGACCGGCTACACATCAAACACGATTACCACATTGAGGAAAGGGTGAGAGTGCCAGAACTCTGGAGACGCGCCCTCCAGGTCCGACCCCTTCCCCGCAACATGTCCAAAGAAGACCATAACGGTCGTCGCCAGGCGCGCGCGGAAGCGTTGGAGCGATACTATGGTCACCAGCAACACGTGTATTATGTGGATGTTGCCGGCCCTTACCATGGGGGGTGGTATACGGCTGCAGTCGTAAACAACACAAACACGGTTAACGGGCTAACTTTCAAAGCCTACAGCACAACTCACGCGGAGGAGATTGCTATCGCTCTGGCTCTCAGTATTCCCAATTCGAAACACATCATCACCGACTCGCGAGGGGCCTGTCGGAATTATAGGCTGGGATGGGCTCCCCCGCTTGCCCGGCGTATATTGCAATCTAGCTGCCGATACATAGACCCAACTCCGCATAATCTCATTTGGGCACCCGGTCACCAGGGACTCAGGGGAAACGAACAGGCCGATCAGGCCGCCCGCGCACTCTCTCCCCGGGCTATCTCCTTGTCCTTGGAAGCCTACTCCCAATCAGACAATCTGGCCCTTACATTCAAAGACATCACCGATTACTACACTGAGGAGCACAGGCGCTACCCGGCCCCTTGCAAGGGACTGGATCGCGCTGACGAGCGCCTCCTCATCAAAATTTTTACCAATACAGTACTGTGCCCGGCGGTGCTTAAACACTTCAACCCGTCATTTGATGGTGCGTGCCAGTACTGTGGGAAGGTGGCTGACACCTTTCACATGGTCTGGGCGTGCCAGTCAAACCCGTCCATTCCCCCCAACCCCAATCCAACTAGAGAGGACTGGGAGGCGGCCCTGCTCGGCTGTCAAGACCTCAAGGCTCAAAAGGCCTTGGTTCAATGGACGCGGGCGGCGTTGCTTGCCAATGGGGCCCCGGAATAGGGGCTCCACCTAGTATTGTGAGGGGGAGACCGATACGTCTCTAACCCAAACACCTCTGTAAACATTTAATTGTTATTTATAAATGTTTTAACCACCACCACCACAGCAGAGGGTAAATCTGAATCCGTAAAAATATCTTTCAGACAGTTTCTCCGAATGGGGCGCTTGGTCGTGCATCGGCAGTACGGTGGCTTGCGGGATTGAAACTGCTATATTGCCTTTTCTAGGATAAACCTTTTTTTTGTTTTTTTTGTACATAGCCTGCTGTACATGAACAAGACAGAATGCGTGAGGAGTAGATTATTCGAAAAAGAAAAAGGGTTTTTAGACGGAAACCCGTGACTAGTTATGTCCTCTCTTGATATGTGTTTTTGCACTTTCCCTCTAAAAGGGACCAGACTTGATTTTTGTCGAGTTAATGTAAATGTATCTTGTGATGAAGAAAACCACTGAAAGCGAGTGGGTTACCAAGACACCTGACAAAGTAAGCCCCTGATTGCTACACTTTCTGAATATTGTTGCCCCGGGCATGCTCAATTACTACTACTCTCAGAAGGAAGCTGGAGAATTTGCCGCCTATGTTGCTTATTCGGAACTTTCCGCTCTTGCTTTATAATCGTCGGACGGGGCAAATGCGTGAAAGATTGATGAAAAGTAAAGTTATAATCGTAAAGCGCACAGAAAGCAAGTATCTAGGAAGGCGACAGACAAGCTTTCATTGCCGTTAAAATCATTTAGCTGAGCAAGAAAAATTGAGAAATCCAAAGATTTCAGCGCAGACACACACGCGTGCCGAATTTTGCCCGTACCAACGGCCTGTGGCGCCAACATAAGGAAGCCCTTTTTCTTACCTTCCGCCATCTCTTTTATACTGAAATGGGTAAGGGGATTACCTACTGGCATCATTAGAATGAACTTAGTAAGGTAGGGTGAGAAAATTCGAAGGGGGCGGGTGGGTGCGGGTGGTAGTCTGAGTGCCTTTGTGAACTGCACAAAATGCAGCGACGAGAGCTTCAGATACACACTTCGTAGCTAAAGCCTCTATTTAATGCGGCCATTTTACCGGGAAACGCTTTCTTCACCAGATTACTGAAGAAATCCTCGCTAAATTTAGGTGTTGCCTGGCAGCTTAGATCTCCTTGGAGCCATCATTTCAGCTAAAAGCGCAAGTTCGCAGAGCGCCGGCTAAAATGACGAAAATATGACGAACAAAGAGGTGGAAAAGGAAAAAGTCGCGGGAACGTCTTTACCAACAATTTCTCACCTCGCCTGAGGCATAGCTTGACAGCTGCAAAAACATGACACGTTTTCGAGCCTACTTATCAGGATATGTGACTCAGGTCTTGTCGACAAAGCAGGATACTTCTGATAGCATTGCGCAGAAAGTAGCTCGGAACGAGGAGTTTCGTTTGTGTATGCGTACTGGAGGGCAGAAAAAGCGAATCATCGCGGCTGAAGTTACATTGCACCTAGTCGCTGATGACCATCGCGCACATTTTATAAATATGAACTTATAAAATATATTACGGCTATTCGGATATTATATTAAAACATGCATGCTATACACAGGATCTAGAGAACGTCCCTGTCACTATCTCAAACTAGCCTGAAACCTTCTTGAGAGAGCTCCTGTCGCTATCTCGAAATGTTCTTAAAACAGCTCTTATGCACTGACTATACTTTCGTTACACTGCAAAAAGACGTTCACGCGAAGTCCCAAGGAATCGAAATTTTGACTATCGCAAGTGAGTAAATTGTAGCGGGGTATGCTACGCATATCAGAATGTAAAGACTGTTCTCAAGGCAAAGAGCTTCTTGGCAGAATACCACAAAATATGACAGATTTTAGCGGAATTAAATTCGTTTCGCAACTGCAACACTCTCTGATACCATTGTCTTGACTGAACACCAAGTTCTCAAAAATTCGGACGATAGCGGTAGTCGTCGAAACCACACGCCGCACCATTGCGCGCAGTGCTTCCGAACGGGAGTGGGACCCAAAATGGCGCAGAGAGCAGTGTCTCCACCCTGAAAGCGGAGGCGAAAGCATCGAGGCACCCTAGTCCAAACGCACTTGCCGGAGAAAGGGTGACAGATATTGTGCCTTTCCTTTCTTCTAAACCAATTGTAATTATATGTAACACTGCAACGAACTCCGATAAGGGAGAAATGATAGGAGCACTTTCACCATTCTCTTCTTAAAAGATAAGAGACCTTCAACACCTGACGGCTTCATTTTCTTTGGGAGAAAATAAATGGCAGAGAAATCACTGGCTGGTATTTGCAATCCTACACGGTAAAAAAAAAATGTATACGGCGGAAGCGTGGTTTTATGAGAATTTGAATTTAATTACGGCGCCGATGATGACGTTTGGGCAGGGAATAAAAGGCGAAGCCTGAAGAGTTGTTTTGTGCGCTTGACTAAAGAAGCAGCACCCCGCGGTTGCATTGTTTCTTTAACTTTAAAAGGGACAAAATAAAATCTTTGCCACTCAGTGTTTCCGAGCTATAGCTCACTAAAAATTGCCGCTTAGGGAGACTGTATATATCCAATTCCTAGTAGAATATGTCGGTAGAAAATGAGAGAAACGAGTTCACCTTTTTTTCGCGAACAGTTTTTCCTCCGAGGGGAGGTTCTTGTGAGACTTATAGTCGGTTTGTAAGTAGTGTGATAAAAGGAATGTAGCGCATAGAGGCTGCTCATAAAGGCAGGGCCAGCTGTATATGCAAAATGAATTTCTCCTTTTCTACTTCGCTTCTTTGAGCGGAAATGCTTGCGCGGCACAGGCTTTTCAACACGTTATCTGTCTTAACTGTGATAGTACAGGGCTATAGGTTTTGAGTACACCAACATGTTAGGTCCTCAACGCAGTTGCTTTTACGTGTTTGTTTTGTTTTTTTGCCTTCAAACTTACTTATCAGCACTAACCTTGCCCGCTTCGACAGCAAGTCGGACTGTAGTGTTCAGCACGAACCGTTCCGCCTGCGTACAAGAAGATTAGTTTCGTTAGCGAAAGAGTTTTTTTTTTTTTTTTTCATTGCTGGCTTATCGTGTTCTATAGCTTTATTACAGAAAATCCTCATGCACTGAGACCACACTACGATAAGTTGCACATATATAATGTGTGGGAGCTACCTGCGTTCTCTTCGTTAAGGATTAACAGAAACATTTGAAGCAAAGCTTCCAAACGTGAATACGTGGTA